>NC_142217.1:9817652-11039652 GCF_049639895.1 Pseudopodoces humilis
CTACATAAATTGATGCTGGACATGAAAGGCTGGATAAAGGAAAGCCTGACTTTCCAGAGCTGAATTTGACCTTAGACCCCTTATGAAGTGTTGCACTGCTGATCTGAAAAGCAGGCCTTGCCACTAGAATAATGTACCAGGCACTAGGAAGTGTTAATGTGCCCTTTGGAATGTTATCCTGGGCTGCAGCACTGCTCAATCGGCTCCCTACACCCAGAGGGGAGTGCAGCACAGGTAGCTTTGGCACTACATCTGTTAACATGCCAGCACCTAAGGTTTCTATCTCAGGATTGTCACCGACATTGTATGTGGTTTTGTTTGCTCAGAATATCTTGATCTGGCAAGCCAGGTGTCAATCCACTCTTAATGCTTCACAGGGAATCTTTTTTCCTGTCCAAAAGGAACTTTATCAGTGTTTTTCTTGAATCTGCATTCTCTGAGAATTTCAGATTTGCTTCTTTCTTTAATCCCTCCAATAACCTTTTCTCCTCTTCCTTCCTCACTTTGCCAGCACATTTGCTTGAGATTTGTATATATTTTGAAAGTTATCTTTTTGATTTACTATTCCACTTCTCTGTTTTACTGTTAAGCTATCAATGGCTGGCAAAGCAGTGGTTTTGTGCGTGGTCACAAATGGGTGGGGTAAAATGTGGAAATTATTGTGGCTTAAAATTTTTATTTACCTCTGATGTTAACATAATGTTTTCTTCAAGCTGGCAAATGTTATTGATGGGAGGCCCACCCTTTCTCTGTGCAGCCACAGCAGCTGAGGTTATTCCTTCTGCCCTCCCCTCCTGGATTTAAGGATATAAAGCAGCTTTTGCTTTGGGGAACTGACATCTGCAGCTGGTAGTAACTCCTCTGGATATTCAGTAGCTCTGAGATGTGCTCCATAGCCTCAGACTGGCAACAGAAATAAATGCACCCCAGACTGGAATTGGCTATCCAGGTATCTTTACTGTGCATGCAGATTAAAGATGCATCAATAAGGCACAGTTTTAGAATAGAATTTTTACTCAAAGTGCTCTTGTACTTGGCAACATCTTACCCTGTTGATTACAGTGCTGAACATGGAGCCCTTTATCTCTTCCCATGAGTGCTGAAGCATCTGAGCCAGTGTCTGGGCCCCTGGGGTGTTTGCCCGGCAGATGAGAGCCCCAGATGCCACACTTGCAGTTTGATGGGCACTGCAGCTTCTGAGCCCACGCTGGGCTGCCTGGCCCCTTCTCTTCTGGCCTGGCTCTGCTCACAGCGAGGTCCTGAAGCAAAGAGCCAAAGGGTTTTCATCTGTTTGCCATTTGCTTTCTGGCTGTACTTATTTTTTACTTATGACTGAGAAAGAAGTCTGTCTCCTAAAAAAGAGTTAAATATGAGTCTGCCCTGGATCCATTCACCATTCAGCCTGATCTATAAACAATAACAGCACAAATGTGATAATGTGCACCATCATTTCTTAGGCTATAGTTCCATCTTTTGTCATCAGGATGCTACAGTAATGCCTGGAACAGTGTTTTTGTGAGGGCAGCCGGTGTGTTGGGGCAGAAAAAGGCAATGAGCAGCATGAGGGATCTGGTCAGCTCTGTATTTCTCCTTCACAGCTCCAGGGATATTTACAAAACCTGTTTTTCACTTACAACTTGTCTTTGTGGACAAATGGTGTGGGGTGACCAAGCCAAGAAAAGAGCCCTTTGTGCAGAATGGCTTTTGTACTTTGAAGCTGTGGTCAGGGAAGTTCCCCACTACCTGCCCCATACTGGCAAAGCCCTTCCCATGGTATTGAGCTGCTCACTGCATTCCTGGGCAAGAAGCTCCAGTGGAGTTTGAGCTGTAGTGGGATGTGGATCCTCAGGGCAATCTCAGCTGTGACTTTCTCTCTTGTATACTCACCCACAGCTTTGCTCCAAGTGACATTTACTTTGGATTAAGTCTGAGGTGGGTAACAGAAGCTACAGAGAAACAGGTCCTTGTGGTGTTTACCTGGGGTTTGTGAGCAGAAACTTTAATGTCTCTTCAACTCAGTTGAGTTTTGTTGGTTTTTTTTAGAAAGTTCAGTGAAATAATTATCAAGTTCCAAAAGCTAAAAGTACTTGAAAGAGGGAAACATTCCTATTACAGCATTGCATTTCGAATGTGCTCTCCCTTCGTGGTCCCGCTGAATTCTCTCAGGAAATTAAAAATCTGCTGAAATTGCCATTAAGACACTCTTTTGTTTAGATTTCAGGATGCCACTTACAATAAAACAGCTGCAAAATAATATCTGGTGGCAGTTCAAAGTGAAGATAACACAATATGTGCTGTTATACCTTTCCCAAGTCACTCTTAAATAGTTGTGAACCAAAAGGCCATTAAAGGGTGAGCCAAAATGTTGTTCTGATTCAGTCTTTCAGTGGTGATGTAGAAATAGGAAGGAGAGGGAGAGGTGAATAAATTATTTCCCTTGGAAATAGGGCTAGAAGCATAAGAGTTGAATGGTATTTGAGGTATTTGATGTAGAAGATTTTTCAGCTCACATCTCTGTAGACCAAATGCAGGATCTGTGAGCCTGTGCAGTGCTGCAGAGCTTGGGTGGCTCACAGGAGAGTAGGGCACCTCTGTTGTGGTGTTCATCTTCAGGGTTGTGCTGCAGAATGTATCTTTTTCTAAAGCTTCTTTTTATTTTTCTTTATAGTCTTGACTAGTGCTTGCTGGTCAAAACTTTCTATCTACAGATACTGTGGAAGCTTCAGCCTGGCAGTACAGAAATCCCAGAGCTACATTTTGCTGTGCAATCCCAGGTGGAATTAGGGACTAGCTGGCTTTCACAGTTGCACCTTATTACAGTGGAATACTTCTTTTCTGCTCAACCTGCACAGAGCATTTGTGTGATACCTCTGAATCTGTGTATAAATAGCAGAGCTGAGTGCCACTGACTGTTTGTGATGGCCCATCTGTAGCTCCAGGCTGATGGGAGGGGTGAGGCCCTCCGTGGTTCATTGTGGCACATTCCACTCTGCTGCATGCAGTTTAATTATATCCATCATTCAGCATTACTTGATGAACCAGCTGTAGGCACAAGCATCCCTAAGCTTTCATCAGGATAATTGCACTCCTTGCCACATTAGGAACTGGTTTGGGGCCAAGTGTTTTCCAAATGCAGAGTTGATCTTGGTTCAAAAGTTTGCTGCCCCGAAGTCACTTCTAGCAGGTAATCTTGCAACAATGCTTTCTTGGGACAGCTGAAGACTAAAAGGTCTATAAATCCAAATTGTTTATTTGTGTCACCTTATGGCTTTAATTGGGACAGCCTCAGATGTTTTGGCAGTGTTTCAGATCATTGTATTCGTATGATGGGATGCACTGTGCCAGTCAGGTGCGAGGTAGCTTCCAGGTGATTTCCATGGCAAGGGCTTGCAGGGAGCATGGCTGTGCTTGCTCTGTGAGGGTCAGTGTCATTGCTAAACCTCTGTACAGCTGGTCTGTAGGCACTGAAGCTGTTCCCATGGGGCTCAGGTCATGTTGCAGGTGGCAGCTGCAGAACTACAACTGAAGAATAAAACACCCTGATCTTTCTTCTCTGTGGGAAACTGGTACATGTGGTGTGTCACAAGATACCAGTGCTGGGTATCATCACAAAGTGCCTGGAGATCATTTGTGAACCACTGCAGTCCAGGAGGAGAGAGGCAGCCAGGAAATGGCTCCATGTCACAGCCTGTCCACTTGGCAGTGCCAGGAGATCACTGGTGCCAGACTGCCTCACTTCAGTTTACATGCCTTTCTGGAGTCTTTTCTTGAGTTGAAGTGAACCCCTGGTTCTCTTCTGGGAATAAGACCATATTGGTTGCAGCTCATTGAGCACAGCAGTGAGCAGGGACATCAGCCTCCCACCCTACCAGTTGTTTTCTCAGCAGTCCCATTTACATCACTTAGTGGATCTGTACCTGATGCAAACATCCTCTCTGCCACGTTTGTACCTCATATCCCAGCTCTGCATTCTTCACTGACTTACTCCAAAACAGCCCCAACCAAGAGTAGGGCAAGTCATCAGCTGGCACAAATTCTCAAAATAAGATCATTGCTCAACCCAAATAAAGGTAACAAAATGTGACCTTTTGTTGTTAAAACCAATTAAGTTTCCTTCCATCAACTCTCAGTTCATTATCCCTTTCACCCCCCAGGCCCTGTTCTTCCATCTTTTCAGGCTTGGTGCAGAATTAATGTTAAATCCCATTAGCCTGACCCCGTTTTCCCTGTTTTGCCTTCTGGTCCTTTGAATTGATTCACTCCGACAGGTTGATTCAGCAGCTCGGGGATCAAAGGGAGTGGCAGGCCCAGGAGGAACTTCAGGAAGGGCCTGGTTTGTAATAATTCACTTTATTTTTAAAGTAGTTTGTGAAAGTGCCTCAGCAGTGGGGTCTCACTGGGCAGGTGAAGAGCCCTGGGCTGCATCCCTGGCACAGAGAGCACCACAGGGACCTTGTGCTGCTGGAGTGCCACCACTCTTCCCTTGGCATAAATCCAGTGAGGAGATTGATGCTGCTCACTGGATGAGTGTGTATTTTCTGGTGTTTTCCTTAGAAAGATGAGATGGGGAAACAAAGTCTCTTTACCCAGGTGCATCTTTCCCACTGCATCAGAAGAGCCACCTGCTCTCCGGGCAATGTCACACAAAGCCGGCCAGTTTTTGTCCAGGATTACACAAATTAAACAGTGCAGATGCAGAAGTGCTAAGTTTTACAAGGTATAAGCTTTACAAGGTATTGCATTTACAAGGTATTGTGCCCTTTTAGAAGGGGCTTTCCTGCTCCATTTCCTAGCAGGAGGAGGGTGGTCTCAGCTCCCTGCCGGTTCCAAGTTTAAGGTGAGCACGTTGTGTTTAATTACTGGCTGTGGCAGCAGGGACACACTGTGTCTGAGCTCTGGGGAGAACGCTGGATGGACCATTTGGAGCGTGGCTGGAGTTCCTTCCCCTGCTGGGAACCAGGGGGTGCCTGCAGAGAGGGGCTGTGGCAGAGTGGCTTCAGCAGGGACAGAGCAGGGAGGCTCTTTTCAGAGTCCTGCATGAACTGTCCTTGGTGTCTGCAGGCGTGTGCTGGCTTTGAGAGTGTCCTGGGCAGGCTAGAATGGAACGGCTCTGGCTGTCTGGTGTGACAGATGGGTCAGGCTGGGGTGTTGGGTCACTGTCAGCACAGTCAGAGGGAGCAAGTTATGGTTCAGAAACTGAGAAATCACCAAAATTTAACATTAAAGCTGGGGAAGTGGCACCCTAAGAACTGCATCCAGAAAAGCAAAGATTTCTCATGAGTCTTAAGCTGCAAGGCTGTTGCAGCTGGTGGAGGAACACACAGCTCACAATGAAGGACCTTAAATCCAAGTTGGATCTGCTGAATAGATCCATCCCTGGCATGGAATTGGCCTGGGGGGACACCTGGGGACACCAGTGGGTCTCTGCTGTGGCAGGACAGCAGGACTGCACCCCCAGACTGACAGACCCCACCAGGCAGAGCTCTGCTATGAGAAGCAGGGTGAAGGAGCTTTCTTTCTTCCCACTTTCTTGGAAGAAACTGAACATTTTTAATTATAATTTCCCAACAACTATCAAACTATTTTTCAACAATTAGCAAATCATTTTTCGTATTGACTTGTACAAATAAAATTTTAAAGGCAAATACATTTACAAATAAAAGTTCAGATGCACATAGGAATGTGTGAATTGGATGAAGTGAATGGTTGCTTTAAATCTGTGCTCACATTTAATTTTAATTTCTCTTTTTGCACAAAATTCTTGATAATTTAATTTTAGAGACAGTGAAAAAAACTGCTGAATATAAACCATGCAATGTAAAATATACACGTTATAAACAAACAAAAAGCTCCTATTCAGCCCAATATCTAGATTTTTTTCTTTTTATACAGAGTCTCACTAATTTGAGTAATGAACTTGATCATTTCTGAAGCTCACTCCACTTGCTTATTTAATCAGTGATTATTGTTTTCATCAAAATGGGATGTATCGTGTAGGCAGATGAGGTTCTACATGAATATGTAGCAGCAGACAAACACTGGAAGAACACAAAGCAATGAGCATCACTCTGTACTAAATAAAATCCCAGGGCTTTTATAAAGCTAAAATTATATCATGTTTAGTTTTAATAATTAAATATCCTTGGGTATTAGCAGCTGGTTAGTCAAGTATTTCAGTACTCTCTTTTTTCAGATACTTTTCAGCAGATATTAAGCAGACTCAGATGTTTTTGTGAGATAGGATAATCCTGTCTGTCTTAACTCTTTGTAGTGCTGCATCCTCACAAGTGATATTCTGGCATTCCCAGGACCATGACCTATCCAGAGTTTGTGGCACTTAAATGTGGGAGTTCTCTGCACTGATCCCTGCATTGAGGCACTGATTAGAAATGGAATGGTTTGTTATTACAGTAACAGCTAAAGGCAACTTTGTGAAAAGCAAATTATCTTGGCAAATACTTTTCAGCAGCTTCAGAAGTCATGTAGTAATGCTCTGACACAATGGATGGGCCTTATGGAAAGAAATGGTTGCTTGGGAATTTTTCCTTTGGGGAATTACCTACCGTGAGACAAGGCAAGGAAAGACAGAGCACCTCTCAGAGTGAAAGGAGGACACTGCTGATTTTCATCTGTTAACACATGGAGCAACACATCTCGACACTCTCTATACTGGGAAACACCACAAAACCTTTGTTATGATTTCCCATAGCCTATTCCAGGAGCACAGAGCTGGGTTTATGCTCTGGCTTACACAAGCATAAACTGAGCGCACTGCACTGATTCTGGAGCATTACAGATTTGAAAACAGAATAAAGTCCTTTGCATAGTGCTTTATCAGTAGGAAAGGGGATAGAAAAAAGTACTTTTTTCATTGATTAAAGGACTTGCAAGGGGGAACTTGTCTTGCAATTGAAGGTACTAAATATATTTTAAGGAACAAAATGTGGATAATTTGTGTACTGCTTTCTTCAAAGATGCATTTTGGGCGGAAAGTGCATTTACCAATGTTTCTGTCACTCCATAGGTTTTTTCTAGTGAAAGAAAGCCCTTATTGTCATGAAAGTTTTAAAACAGAAATATGCTGAAAGAGAGATTGTTTGGTTTTTTTTCTTACAGGATTAAAACTAAGTAAATAACCTCATTAAATTTAGACGTTCTGGGCATGAATCCTCTTTAGCCACGTGTCTCAATGTAAATAGCAGTGTGGCTTGAGGCTGTGTGGGTAACCTCCTCCTCGGCTGCTTCCTGCTTGCTGTCTATCAAAATGATCATATATGTCAACATTCCACTTATTGATGGAAATCAGAAATGTGATAGACCTTTGACGGTGGGATATCAAAACAGATTTTCTGTGCCAAATTGTCAGCAGATAGCGTGTGTCCATTGGCTCCACGCTCTGCATTCACTCAGCCCTTACACTCTCAACAGAAAAAGGTTAAAAACATTCACATTTGGACTTGCTGATGCCATCCACCAAACTGATGCATTTTTACCACAAAAATCACAATTCTTTCCATTTATCCTGAGCACAGCTATCTTGGAAATTTGCTGACTGAAGTGTCAATGGCAGCTATTAGTGGAAGGTGAGTTAAAGTGACTAAGGGGAACATTGGCCTCATTGTGCTTTGTGTGAACCCAGTTGCCTGCATGTGACAAATTTCCCAGAAGTTCTTCCCAGTGTGGGCAGGCTCACCTTTCCCTGCCTGTGCTGCTGCTTCACCTCCATTGTATCATTAATGTGGGAACAGTAATTCAGCTTGAACCAGAGCGGTGACTGTTGTTGGCTTGTCTCCTGCACGGAGGGGAAATATGGACAGGGACAATCCCTGATGCTGCTGCTCAGGGGAGAGCTGAGCTGGTGCTGCCAGGGATCCTGGCCTGTGCCCCTCCCCAGACCCTGCATGGACCAGAGTGAGATATCTTCCACTCCAATGGGGGATGTTGCATCCTGTCTGCAGAAGAGACCCCAAACACACCTGTGGCTCATCCTTTACCTGCCTGTGAACCCCAGCAGGGGTGACAGTGTCTAAACATTGATCCTACCAGGGAACAACAATTAAAACAGAAAATTGTATGTTAGGCCATTTTTTTTTTCAATTTGTAGATTTGTGTTGGTGAGATCAAAAGCCAAAAAAAGTCTGGAAGCAAATGATGAATGTGCCAGAGATAAACAGGCTGACATGAGTGCACAAACTGCCTGTACTCCAGGCAGATGTGACAGCTCTCTCTTTTAAACAGCTTTCAAAAGCCCCTGAACAGAAACTTCCGCTTGTGTACGTGACTGCACCAACGCCAAAAGGAATTCTGCTTACTCAAGGCACCTTAGTTTGGGACAGTGGCACTGAGGAATGTGCTTTAGGGATGGTCTTGGCACTGCTGGATTCGATGATCTTAAAGGTCTTTTTCAAATTAAGCCTTTCTCTGATTCTGTGTTTGGAGCTGACATAATGCTGAGTAATCATGTGATTCTATGAATGCTAAGCATTTTAGATCAGAGTGTAAGTTGAAGAGTCTAAACCCCACCTTGCTGTATTTTTTCTGAACTAATCTGCAATATTTTAATTTCCAAGTGTGAATAATGGGAATGCCAGCAAGGCTTGGTAAACAGTTTTTGCCAGCACTGATAAAAATGGGATTTTTTTTTTTTTTTAATACATGCAGTTCAACTAAACTGACATCACTTGTGAATGTGGTGGGAGAGGAATTTTTCTTTACTACAGGATATACCTTTAACAAGTTTTCTAGTCCTTATCTAAGTTAGACACATGTCTCTGCCTTTACTTAAAAATGTTTATTTGAAATAGGCATTTATAGGCCTTTCTAGCAAAGGCTATCTGTCAGGCACTCAAATTCTGGTCTAGCAAGATGAAAAAAATAAGTAATGGTGGTGATATGCTGATGACTCATAAACTTAAATAGAAAAATAGATAGAAAATTGTTTAACAAATCAGAGTGAAACATTTCCTTCCTTTCTAGCAAAATACCTCTGAGCTGCATGCATCAATACCAGGTTATTTAGGGAATAAGTCATCCTGCACGTAGCCAATTTTCTTTGATTATTTTCATGTGTACCAGCTCTTACGTAGTTGCACATTTGGAAGGTGCTTCAGAAGCTTTTGTTATTCAAGTATTTTTCAGTGCATTTGTTGTTGTTAAGCATACAAATAATCTAGACTTAGCAATTGCATACAATTAGATTTATGAAAGGAAAACTACCTTAATGTATTTCATAGTTTTACTCTAAAATATAGTCACTTCAAACTTACAGTGGCTTTAAAATTAGAGAAAAAGAGCTGCACATGATGTGGTATTATGGGGTAGTGTTTTTCTTATTTACTTTTTACTGCAGCAGCAGTATTTGTGTGTTTGAGAAAGTCCTGGAGATTTTAAATGCTGGCGTTGAAATTGTGACATAAAATAATTGGAAAATGAGTAATTTACTTTTTTCCCAGTGAATATTTAAACAAAGTCAAAAGCAACATTACAAAGTTTTAATGAGTGCATGCGGTAAGAATTTTATTGTCATAAAAGCTGTAGGGTTTATCAGCTGATATAGGGCTGGAGTTTTTCATTAGCCAAGGGCCTTTCAGGGTTTCATGGGATATAGCTGGAAAACATTCCAAACAAATGAATATTCTATTTTAAAAGAATAATGAGACATTGAGGGTTTTATAGACTCCAAAGTTTGCTAAACCAATATCTCTAATTAGATGGAGAAACTCTCTATAGAGGCTTTGCATCAACGGCAATACACACAGCAAATGTTTTAAGCATTTACATATCAAACACTGCTGGCAGCATTTTGGCAGCAGTCCAGAGCTGTAGATAGTTTTAATCACATTTGTTCATTAATCCTTGGTGGAATTCTCTTATATGGTCTCTTTAGGATTTTCATTTAAGCATGTGCTGCTGCTTCTCAGCAGTGGGCTTATTTATTTATTTTATAAATGCCATATGAAGCCTTGAATTTATAGAAAATAGGTGGAGTGGCTCAGGAAGCAGACGATGGAGTATATTCTATTTTCTCTCAGCAGATCTCTTTTTGCCCAGGCATTTATGTACTCTCACTAGGAAGAGGTTTATTCAGCATTGTGACATCTAAAAAAGACTTCCATTCTCTTTTGACTATGTGAGTTCTTTTCTTTTCCATAGGAAACAGACAATGGTTGAATGGGAAGCAGTAATTGAAAGCACAGCCAAGATGACTGTATTGCTAATAGAATGTCTTGAGCATCATAGAGCACTGGCAAGGCTGCATGGAGAGTAGCTGCAGCCCCTGTGATGAGTGATCAGTGCCTGCAGCATCCAAATTCAGCAGGCTGACACTTTGAAACACACAGGTGTGAGTTCCCAGCGCTGGTGCTGGAGCACAGCTCTGATCTCCCAAGTACTCCAGCGAGCTGAGCTGCTAAGGCAATAGTTTTCTTCCATTATCTTGTTCCTCCATTAAACCTGACTAGAAAGACAAAACAAGCCATTTAAGACAACACTGTTGTAAAAGCAGAGGTATTACCTGTCACCCGGAGCCTTCCTCGTGCAGTTGGCCTCTGAAATTGTATCTGCTGTTCTCATTTTTATGGTTTGTTTTATGAATGGCTGTTGTTATAGGAATCAGCTTTGCTGGGAAAGGCCTGCCATGCTAATCTTTGTTCTGTGATGGATAACAAAGGCTAAATGTATCCTTCCCCTTTCTTTGCATTTTTAGATGGCAAACTTGTTGGGATGTTTTTTGTTCCTTCAGCCTGGGTCAGGCTCCGCTGAGTCTCCCCTTGCAAAGTTGCCTTTGAAGAGGCAGGAGGACTTGGGAGCACCAAGAAGAGGGTCAGGCTGCCTACCTGGGGTCTAAAAGCTGAACCCTGCAAACTTTTTCCTGTATTCTCATGCTGCATTTGCATGGTTGATCATCTTGCTGTAACTGTTCCAGGAGGAGGTTTTGGAGGTTTTTGGGTTTTTTCTGTTGAATCATTTGTCTGTTGCATCCTTTTGCAAAGTCGTATGCTGTGCCCACACTCATGCCAGCTGGCCTGGTGGAGGGACCAGAACAGGGTCCCTTTCTGGAGTGGGAAGAAGCCACGAGTGCTGCTGTGCCCCAGCAGAAGCTTTCAGAGGGCACTGGGTGCCGTGCAGGTGTGTGCAGCAATTGGCAAAACCCCTTCCCTGTCTCCTGGGCTTCTCTCCTTCCTCCCCAGCCCCTCTGTGCCCGCTGCAGGACTGTCAGGCAGCTGCAGAAGCTGGGGAGCCAGGCTGAGCACAGGCACTCCCTGTGTGAGAGGGAGAGGGATAGCCCCGGGCTAGGAATAACCAGGCAAGGAATTCTCCTGAAGCTCTCCTGCCTTGGGGGCTTGGTAGTGATGGCATGCCCTAATAATCTACAATATGTATAAGAGTATCTAATGAGTATGAAATTAATAACTTCCTGAAATCAGTGAGCTTAAGTATCTGTAAGAATTTATTGTAAAGAAGGTAGCAGAATTGAGGGCATTCAGTTCTCCCACTCTGAGGCTCTTGTGTGCACATCTGCTGTTTAACTGTGTTTAGCCATATTAACCATTAATATCATGCTTAACTCTGAATAGGTGAGCTGGCCCCATAATTCCAGCTTTTGTCTCTGCAGTCTTTCCCTTCTCTAGTGACCTTGTAGAAACAGTTTCTTGGCAAAGAGCTGCTGGGGTTGCTGTAGGTCTGGGTTCTGTAGGGCTGTGCCTTCACACAGTCACAGGAGTCCTGGGAAAGGAAACTGTGGGGATGAGTCAGGGGGCTGGAAATGCCAAAGCCTTGGGGACTGAGAGAACTTGTAACAGTTTTGATTTACCTCTTCTGACTGTGTGTTTGCCTTCATCATCCCTGCTTCAAAGGCCCTTCATTGCTGCTTCAAACCACATCAGCCTCCTTGCCCTATTCTCCCAAACACTTTTGCCTTTGTGTTTCTTTTTTTTGCCTGTTCAGCTGCTTTTGTAATCCTTGACTGCCTCTCCAGCACCCCACACCAGGCAGAGTTACTGCTGTGTTTGCTGCCACCACTGCTCACCATGGCCAGGCTAATCCCCTCCCTGCACTAACTCCTCCTGTGAAGCAGCCAGCAGGCTTGTCATTAAATAGCCCTAAATTAATCAAGATGAATAATTAATAAACTCAGAGCAGTTCTCTTTCCTTCATCTGGTTCCTACACAGAATCAAACCATCTTGTTTCCATACCCAGTTTTGTGCTGCCAAAAGCTCCTGAATTTTTGATCTAACTTAGCCAAATTGTTATTAACTTGTATATATTCTGACATATTAATAATTATATTGAAGTGGCTGCTATTCCCTACATCTTTCAAGTTGCCCATGTGTTAAAGTAACTTGCTGAATCAGAATATTTTTATTAGCCATCACTATCTTCCAAATGTAATAATCTCTTGTCTCATATTCTGCAAAGACTTTCCTAATCTGTTTTCCCAGCTGCAGACTGAGGGCATCTCTGCTCTTTTCTTGGATTAGTCACTAGGGGTGGAGGGTTTGCTTAAAGCCAGCAAGACCGGCAGTGCCTCTTGCTGTCCACACGTCCGGCCGTGGTTGTGCGCTGTGGCTCGCTCGCACTGCTCTCTGCACAGACCTCCAGCGTGGGCAGACAGTGCAAACACAAAGTCAGTCTTTCTCTTCCAGTTTTTCATTTCAGTCCCCAGCGTACAGGCCATATTCTGAAATTATTGCCATGCTCAGAATGTGCTTAATGAGTGCCTGGTTTGCCTGCTCACACCCTGGGACGTCTCAGTCCCAGGCCAGGGGCTGCTCATGAGGAAATACTGGTAGCAGACTCTGCTTTGCCAATATCTTCTGAATTTTCTTCTGGATATAGGACTCACCTTTGTCTCTCCCTTAGTCCTGTAACTCTAATCTTGACTTAACCCCAAGTCCCAGCCCAGGGGCTCAGCCACATCCCCAGCTGAGCAGTGCCATGGGTTGAGTCACTTTTGCGGCGTCTGGAGCCCCACTGCCTGCCCAGCCATCCTTGAGTGCAGCCCTACGGGGGCTTGGCTGAGCTTTGCTGAGTGGCACCTCAGCAGGTGGGCACAGTGCCCCTGCCACCCCTGTCCACCCTTGCTGCAGGGGGGGAGCTGTGGGACCTTACCGAGGTGACCTCAGCAAGCGGCTGGGGAAGATGTGCGCCCCCGTCCCAGCTGGCAGCCCTGCCCTTGCTGAGCACCAAATCTGCATCAGTGAGCTCAAATGTGCTTTGTTTCCCATCACTCTTCTTCACTTGTCATCTTCTCGTGGCAGCCGTCCCCCACACACAAGCTTTCTCCACTCTTGGAGCTCACTGGAGGATTAGTTTTGTGTTTCTTCTCCCTGTATGCTGCACACCTGAAAATGCCCATTTTCTCTCAGCCTCTCTACACTCACACCATCCTCCTGCCTGCTAATGATACAGGTAACCAGCTGACTAATCCTACTCCCTGGTGCCTTTCCCTCCAAGTGAGTTTAATAGCAAAAGGAAATGGAAGTGGGAGCTGTGGATGCATCCCTCAGGTCCAGCCTCAGGCACCAACTGCAGTGGGCTTTTTCCTCAATCTGATTCATGCTGTGTTACACACTGGGGAAACTGATAGGAATGTGATATGTAATGTAAGTGTATTTTTAATCAGTAGCATGAACTACCCTCCCTCTCCCCATGACTTTATTTCCTTCTTAGGAAGGCTATGTTGCACTTGTTACTTTCTGTTTTACTGTGATAGTTAGTAAAAGATTTTGTGCCAAATTTATGCTCAGTGAATTATCCCTGAAATTTGTGGAGCTACAGCAGAGTTTAATTTGGCAGTGTACAGTTGCTGTTGCTCCCAGTGATGTCTTCAGCTGAAAATCTCAGCTCTTGATTGCCTTACTTAGAGAAAAAGCGGGCCCATGTCTCCAGGCTTTGTCCAAAGGAGTGCCAGAGGCACTGGGAATAGCTGGTGCCAGAGGCACTGCCGTGGCAGAGACTCTGCTGCTGCTCTCTGTGAAGAAGCGTGGCAGCAATCTGTGCCAGAGGCATTTAGGAAATCTGCCCCTGAAGGCAAAGTTTTCTGAAAGGTGAACAGGATTTTAACAAATGCATTAACATCTATGGTGTGTTCAATACCTTTGATCTTCTTCTTAATGTCTTCTGGTGGAGTAAGTCAGAGGTGATGTGCAGCATCCTCATGATGTTGGGGCCAGAAGGAGCATGTTGAATGAAAGCTTATTAGAAATTCAGTGTGCTGCCATGCTGAGCACAGAATTGGTTGACTGCATAAATCTAAATGTCAATTAACTAGGAAGTCTTACCAAATGGAACTATGATGTTTTAGTTCCATGTTGTCAACACATGAAAAGAAGCATATTAATTGAGAAGGGTTAAAACACTGTATGGGTTCTTTAAAACAAAAAATTAAAATTATTCAAAGTAGGACCAAGATACCACCAATGTTTTCAAGAAGAGGGAAAATGTCAATTATTGATCATCATTTGAGCATTTATAAGAATTACCTAAAAACTGAGGAGCAATGAGAAGTTTGTGTGGCAGCCCCAAGTCCTGTTACACTGGGTGGAGTACTGCTGAATAGCAAAATACAGGTTGGTGAGCAATCTAGAAAGGATGGTGTTTTATTGAGTGGTGTGGATTGTTACTTCGGTTGATTTGATTTTTATCCTGTAAGGAAATTGAAGCTCAAGCACTTCCAAACTTGATTATGTTTCTAAAGATCACCTTTGCATGCCAGCTTTTGCCTAGAAACTCACCCGAAGATGTCAGCCATTTAAACCATTTCGTGTGGAAGCATTGCTAAGTAAATTCACTAAATGCCTATTCATCCCAGTAAGATGGAGAGTCACTGGAGCAGCAAATGTGAAAATCTGCACAGCTTACTACACAGAAAGCAGTTTCTGAGTTTGCCAAATTGAGATGCAGTCTGACCCTGGGAGGTATTGCAGCTCACATGAGGGAGTAAAGGAGGAGCATCTCCAGGTCCTGACTGTCAGGATGGTTGATTGACAGATAATTCATTTGGTCTAGATAAAGTCAATGAGATGATGAAAGTAGTTTACTTGGCTGATAACATTTCCAGGTTGTTGCAGCCTGACCCCAGAATTTAAGCACATTTTTTTACAGTTAAACACATTCAGGTTTAACTTGGTTTTCTGTGACTTATAATAATGAAATATTTTCAAAATACAGTACTATTGATGGTTTTTTTTATTTTGAGTCTTTCTGCCACCAACTTCATAACAGACCATTGCTTAAATGGTATTGTATCCATGAGGTTGTGGGTTTGAATGCAATTCAGGAGATTAACATCTTTTTAATGTGATTTATTCAGTTTTCCTAAATATGCTGACCTAGATAAATAGAGAATATTTTTGCTTCATTGTTAAAGAAATAGCTGACCACAAAAGCTGTCAAGCATAAATACATTCTTGGACATGTCAGCTAAAATTTTGCAAATGCTGGTGTCAGATTGCTTGTCATACTAATTGGAATTAACCTTCTAAATTCCTTTGTTCCTGTTGATTATATTGTCTTTTTGACATCAAAATGCTCTTTCGTTATGCATTCCAGCCTTGGCCTGTTCTCTGTTACACAACGAAAACAAATAATTGTCAATAGATACTGAACCAAATTCCCTAGGAAATATCTAGCAAAGCATGTAAAATGGAACTATCAATGCAGTCATCTTGCAGCTGGATTTTCATACTTAAAAAGTGTTGAGCAGTATTATTTCACACATACTCTTCTTATAGTGCTTGAAATACCTGCCAAGGGTTGATAAGAAATTTGTTAAGGTGTAATAAAGCTGTGCTTCCTTCCATGTATGCTTTCCTGAGCAGAGGGGGTCACTGAAGTTCAGCAGCAGGATTTAAGTTTTGTTTGGAACCACCTCCTTCAGAGTCTGAGAGTGATCCCCAAATGAGAACAATGAATATATAGATTGCTCTAGACAAAGAGGTTTTCACAGTGTAATTTGTGCACCTTTTGTTCTTTCTCTCACAGGACAAATGATCAGCTCGTGGCATTCCTGTCCAGATACCGCGATATGAACTTCTTGAAATCACATGGGAGGGACAATGCAAGGTGAGCTGGCCCTTTCCTCACCTCATGTTAACAAAGCACTGAGAATTATTGTATGGTGATGGTTTTTCAGAATTACCTGATTGAAGAAATCGCTAGTCCAGGACAGAGAAGTGAATGAGGAGGAAACCCTTTTCTGAGGATGGTTGTTTCTTGGCCCAGAGTGACTCCTTCCCAGAGTCAGAGATGCTTTTGTGGGGAGAGAAGCACTAAGCAGACTGAAGTTGCATCCCCCTCTGGACTTGGCACAAATCAATGTTTGGTGAGCAAGTGGCAATAGCCCCACACTGCCCAGGTGGCCCCAGGCACACTGGTGAGCAGGACCTGGGTTAGCTGAGCTCTGCAGCACAGCCTGGCATGGGCAGAGCCCTGGGTGAGGTAGCCTGTAGCAGCCTGCAATGCCAGTAAGAGTGAGGATGGTGGCTGGAGCTTATCACAGTCTACTGAAGTTTGGAAGTCCTTGAACCAAAATCTGTCTTCTTCTGCCCCTGCACAGGTCTCAGGGGGAAGAGAATGTGCTGTGTTCCCCACCAGTCATCAGTAATACTTAAACTTGCCATTGTGGTTTGAGAGAAAAGCAGTGACCAAACACCATCTTCCAAAGACTTTTAACAACCTCTGCAGATGAAAGAAGTTTCCCACCTGACTGCAGTGGTCCTGTTTTCCTATTTATCCATAGTTTTGCTCTTCCTCTTTTTTACTGGTTTTGTACCATAACAGCAGTCTTGCTTTACTTCCAGCAACTCCATATGCTGAGTCCCAGTGGTTTTGCATCTAAAAATATTGTTTTATTCTGCTTGGGTCACCAAGTCTTCCCTTTATTCTGTAAAATGTCAAGTGTACCCAGAGAATGTGACACACTGAGTCCCGTGTTCAGCACAGCGGGCAGGCAGAATAACTCACAAGTCTCTCTCTCTTCTTGGCCATTCCTATTCTTGTCACTAGATTTATCAATTCTGTCATGTTCCTGTTTAAATTAAGTCCTCACGAGCATTCATCTTGTGCATGCACAAATTCTATAGCAGGTAGTAAAAAATAATCCTGTGAGGAGTCATATTTTAAGCCAAGTCAACAGTTTTCACAGGAGAGTCCCTGGTTTGGGAAATGCAGAGTGTCAGAGTGATTGGCAGACTCAGCTCTAGCTGGCAATAGTGATTGACAGCAGAGTTAGTGGAGAAAAGAGGAGAGAAAGAACCAGGGAAAAGCAGCTGGTCTCTTGCCTCCTTGCTCCTCTGGTGCTCCCGAGTCTTTTCAAGTTCCCTGAGCTGGCTAAGGAAAATAACTAATGGACTATGACACACTAACATCAGGCTGGTTCAAGCATGCCAACTTCAGCTGGATCAGAACAATTTAGATCAATTAAACACACTAAGCTGATATTAATTTAATAATGGAATAAGCTAATGTGCTACTTGTCCTTCCATCACAGGAATAGCAAACTCATTTAGTAGTTCAGCGGTTCTCTTTGTGTAAACAACTAAATACCTTTTCACTTATTACAACATGTCACCATGTTTTATTTTGTTTCCTGTATTTCTACCATAAATTCCCTGTGTATCAGGGAACATGATCAGGGACATGAGTGCAGATTTACCATCCCTATCTGCCATGGTTGCCTAATCCCTGAGTCCCATAAGTGTTCCCACTGCTGACCACTGGATGAATGGATCCTTTCACATTAGCCCTTGGCACATCCCCAGATTTTCTGTCAGGGAGGTAGAGTGGCTTCCCTGCTCCTGCACAGCCCAGGCAGCTGTAGACACACTCAAGCCAGCAGCTGGAAATGCCTCTGAGTAATGCTGGTGTTGGGTAAAAATTAATTCCATTGTTTCCAAAAGCTGATCAAAAAGTAGTTATCCCCTGTTTGTATTGTGAATTTCCAGCTGTACATCCACCTGATGAGAAAGAAATATCTAAAGTGAAGATTTCTAGCCTGATATTTCATGTTTAGTGTTTGAGTGACTCAGTCTTGACTAAACTGGTCAGCGCTCCCTCTGCTCTTCCCATCTGAGACACAATTCCCACCTGACTTTCACTGAGTGCCCAGGTGTGCAAGCTGTGCCCATACCACTGAGGTTTATCTCTGCTGTCAGAATGGTGAAGTCCTCTGGGCTGAAATACCTGCCAAAAGCTCAGGCAGGTGAGCCAAGAGCAAAGGCCCCCCCAGGCTGTCACCCCATGTCCCTGTCCCACAGCCAGTGTCCCCAGGGAGCAGAAGGGTGTGCAGTGGCGCTGCTTTACAATATTCTCCCAACCTCTTGTGACCTTTGCCTGGGGAATTTCCACAGCTAAACTCAGTCAGTGACTTGCTCATTGTAAGAGTAAGGAATGGGGCTTTTTCCTATTAATTTTTCCAGTTTTTACGTCTTACTCCTTGCTTTGTCCTGTCACAGCCCAGGGGAAAAGAAATACCACATGAAGAGAATGGTATGGCCAAGAGCTTAGTAAGGTCTGGAAGAGAAGCAACAGCCTTGAGGATTGGCAGCAAAAAGTTAAGGAAAAAAAAAAGGATAACATTTAGATCACAGGCCAGTGTCCATGTTATTGGGCAATAGAAGAAAACTCCCTTTGGATATCCTATCTCAAAACACACTGGAACAGAATTTTTTGTTTGAAACAACTAATTGAAGCCATAATAAGGGAGAGGACACTGAACTATTACTTACTGCTGCCCCATGTACAGTAATGATTTAGCTGGTCCAAGGTGTTTTTCTCAAAACATGTGAACTAATAATACAGGAGCACAGCATCTAAACATAATTGAAAGCAATGTATAACCCTTGCTGATAGTTTTAATTTGTGGATGAATAATGGCACCTAATCAATAAGCTTTTCAACTGTCTAAGTCTGCCTTGTAAACAACTGAAAACTCTTAATTTTAAGTCATCGTAGTCTTTGGATCATACAACAGAGGAAGATTAGAAGTGCCATCTTAAAGCTGAAATGCTTGTACAGCTCAATTACAGTGCACTTTGTATTCAAGCCATGTTCACAATCAGAACATGTTTTACTGCCAAATAAGGAGAGAAACCAGGCTTCCTTTTATAGAGTTAAGTTTTCTTTTAGTTATGCTAAAGTCATGAAAAAGTGCATCGCTCTGATTTTCTTTTCGTGGCTTCAGCAAAGAGAATGGACATGAAAATGGCTTCTTCACTCAGCTGGAGGAGCATTATTTCCTGACAGAGGTGGATGTATGAAATGAAATTGCACACAGTGGCTGGAGTTGTTACTTTGTGCTTAGTGAGCAACACATTTCCTCCTCTTTTCAGTGTCTTAGACTATTAAAAGCAAGTGAATAACCTGGTAGTTGTATAAGTTGATGCAATTTGGAACATGCAGAAGATTTTTTCTTTTTTGGCAGGAGCAGCACCTTTTGGATGTATTAAAAAATATAAAGACAGTCAAATGTGACATCTTCAATGACAGGCAGGAAAAGGGTAGGGGGGTTGTATGGAAAGCTCTCTACAGCAGTTATTTGGGAAACTGTAAACATGCTGAGAAGGCTGGATGCTAAATCTTAGAGGAATCTTGAGCTCATAGGGAAAATACAAATAGTTAAAGAAAATACCCTTCGAGTTTTAGGATGTGTCCATATTCTTCTGCTGATTTTTTCTTCTCATTACTGCTGTTCTTTGCAGTTGTGTTGTTCCCCTTTCTGGTTTCTGGGTTCCAGATAATTTTAGAGGTGTTGGTGAACTGTACCCAGGAGCATCACAATCCCATCCCCGTTCTCTGAGGCTGGAGAAGAAACCTTAGCTACTGAAGGACTGGAGCACATTCCCAAAATCTCTGCTGCTGGCACACATCTGTTTCACCCCGTTTCAGACATGCCTTTTATCCCCAGTGGCACACACTGTTTGTTGTGTGCTCTACATGGGGCTGGTGGGGGTTTGGTGGTCAGTTAAGAAAATGGATCACACAGTAAACACTGTTGTGTATTGCACTGGTGAATTGCCCAGTAAGTACCCAAATACTAGGGGGGAAAAATGGATTAATTATCTCTGCTGTTGGAATAGTTTAACCACATGTACTAGCAGCACTTACACTGCTGTTCATGTAACATATTTGGTGGTTCCTTTGGCACAAATTAACCTCAGCCTCATACTTCTTTTGCTAAATTTTTTAGAACACTTGAGTATTCTGGAGCACATGGACTAAGATCTATTTTTTGCTTGGAAGTAGTTCAGCCCAACAGTTGCATGAGAAGTGTAGCGACTGAAATAGCAACATGCATCTTCTCTGCAAAGAGACTGCACTTTAAAAATGTAGACATTACAGCTAACTTTCAGATGTTCTTAGTGCTTTATGCTAAGCATTAGGGGAGCCATAAAGCCTTTACTGCTTCAGCTTGACAATTCACCTCCTTGTAGAGCTTTTATTTCTGCTCAGTTTTGGAAAACAGTGCTCTAAGCTGTCAATGCAAAGAGAAACAAAACCAGCCGTAAGTCTTGATGTGGGACTAAGGAGGATGTTCTTTGTTCTAAGAGTGTACAAGCAAGATCATCTGCTGGTTCAGGAAGGTGCTTTAAGTGAGAAGGTTTGAAGTAGCCATACTTTATGGGGCAAGGACAGAATTAGGAAGGAGATGAAAACTGAGATACTGGTAAAATAATCAGGAATCTTATTGCTATCTGAGAACATTGAGCAGCACACTTCATTTGCAGCCATGTAAACAGCCCTGTCATCTGAGGTCCTGAGGCACTTCAAAAAATGGTTATGACAGGAAACATCATTTTAAGTTGCACAGATGTTGTTGGCCCTGGTGTACCCACAGGTCAGTGGCCTGATTTGGAAGCTTGCAAACCTTTATAGAAGGGACTCACACTTGCCCTCAGTCACTAGAAAGGCAGTGAGGAGACAAGAAACCTCCTAGAGAAGACATTTACTGGAGACAGATGGCAAAACGCCAGGTTTCATGTCATTGTCTGTGGTGAGTTCATGTTACATCTCTGCATGCTATCATTTGCAGTTTTGCTTATTTAATATCAAAAGAAAGAGAATCACCTGACTTGTGGCTTCCTTGATGCTGAGAGGAAACCATTTCATTTTCATTCTAAAAGCTGTTTCAGTATTGCTTAAAAGATGCCATGTAAGTGAAAAGTGGGGAAAAGAAATCCACAGGAAAATCTTTGACAGTCTCTCTCTTGAGCTTTATGCTCACAAGGAAATGCATGAAACTGTTGACAAAACAAGACAGTTCCTGGTAGAGTCATTACTGCAAAAAAATAGAGTTTGAAAGTTTCCTGCAACTAAAAGAATTTTAAAGGTTTTTTTCACTTTTCTCCCTGGCCTGCAACATTAAAATATTGAGAAACATTGAGGCTTTTTAAGACTTTCTCTGAAAAAGAGACTTCACCTTTGAAAGAGAGAAGGTGGAAAATATAGTTTTTCAAAACCAGTGGAAGATGATGTGTAGGAAAAGGTGGTGAAGAAAAAAGAATAATGAGAAATTTCTTCTAAATAGAAGGCAAAGATATGTTAGGACTAAAGTGTTAAATGGCTATTCTGGGAAGATTACATATGAAAGAAGCAGAAACAAATTATATAGCATGAGGTACCTATTGTAAGCTTGAAAAGTCTAATCATATCCTTATAGAGACGGAATAATGACCAGATAAAATGTGTATATTCATCAGCTTCCAACAGCATCTCATGTGGAATACCCTAAGTGCCATGGCTGCTTGGCTTCCATGAAGATGCAATTGATTGAGAAGGGACACACTGAACATAATATATTTCAAGGTGAACTTGTATCTTAAAAGAGATATTCAAATTACTGTACCATTTTTGCTGCACTGTAAATGATCTAAACTTTCTATTGCCCTGTGTGTGTGGCAGCAGTAATCTGCCCCAGGTTTAAATGCACACTGAACATAAAACATACATTGAAATGGTTTTTTTCATTTTTAACACACACTGAAAACAACTGTGGTAACATGGACTGTCAAAAAATCCTTCCAGTAGAGCTCATGTTCCCATGAGTTGCTGTTCAGGTTCTGCAGACCCAGAGAAGCTCCAGGAACAAACATCACAAACTGCATCTCTCAGCTCTGTCTTACTTCTGGTGGCTGGGTCACCTGGGTCTTCTGCTCTCTTGTGGGACATGCAGGGGTACGGGGGGCAAACACTAATCACATTTAAAAGTAAGATTTCCCTGTGTTCCTTGGAAACTCCTGAGCATTCAGCACAGTGGGCAAAACTGCTAAAGCATTTTAATTTGTGTGCTTATTTATGGCTTTGGCTTTTTCTCCTGAAATAAGCCCGATCAGGAAATAACACCAATCTTACTAGAGCAAATTCAGTCAAGAGAGAAATTCTTTCTGATATGGTTGATGTTTGTTTCTGCATTGGCATTAAAGCTTTGGGGGATTGTTGAGATAGTAATGTATTTAAATATTTTCTTCTGAGTAGGGGAATTAACAAAAGATAAGAATTCTGCTCTCATAACATTTTTTAAATTGCATTTAGGCTGCTATAGTTAAAGCACATTGAAAAGCAAATTACAATTATTCTTTCTCTTTTCTTCCATCATTTCTGTCTGTACTGAGAGTTATTTTCAAGGCCTTTTGAAACAGCAGAAATTGTTTGTTCTGTGCTTTCCACACGATGTGTGTCACATGGGTAGAAATCTTCCTCGTCTTGACAGACTAAGTAGGTGCTATTTCTGCTTGACACTGCTCCCCTTTTCAAGCTTCAACTCCATTTGTGGAGTGGGGGATCAGCCCTGGAGGCTTTCAGCAGGACAGGAAGAGGTCTCAGGAAACATACTGCAACATCCTATCCTTAGAACAACAGATGAATACCTGGCAGCATATAGACATTGTGTTAATTATTTCAGATGTAAATATTGTTTAACCCTTGGTAGAACAGAGCTACTCATGGAAATGGAGTGAAATCAGGGTCTCCAAATACTCAGTGGAGACCAGGATTTCCACCCTGAGCAGGCAGGGAATGATTCTGCCCTGCACAGGTTTGGGATTCATTAATCTGCTTATTGTGAAGAATTTTTCAGTGCCTGGTTTATGGAGATGTGTGGTAGCCTAGAGATTGCTCACAAATTACTTCTTGCAACTGTTGCACTCAAGATCGTCAAACTTTTGTTCAGTGCTTTCTAGCTGGTCACCTAAACTGCAAATTACTGTTTTGTGCTTCCCAACTGATTGACTCTGGTAGGTGTTTGCAGGGTGGCTGTGCAAACACTGATGGCAAGTGACTCTCACATTTCTCATCTGTAAAAATATTTACTTGCCTTTTTGCACTGAAATGGACTTTATTCCTCAAATTTTTGTCTGAAGACAATTAAAAGAGGAACAGATAAATTCAAAGCATGCTGAGCTTTCCATATACACTCAGGAAAACATGGACATGATGCTAGTGGAGCCCTCTGCCCTACAGATTCTTGCTTTGACATTGGCTTTGGACTTGTGAGGAATTGTCTCACTGGAGTTTTGTAGCTTTTATTCATAGCTTTTATTCTTAAATCCTGAGTAATGGTGATGAGGTCCTGGGTAAGTGCACCTGGTTAACAGTGAAATGTCAATGGGTGGTTTTCTAGGCAAGAGGCCAGAAACAGGAAACATTTAGGAAGAAACCTTTTCACCTTAAAAAATATATTCTTCCCAGAAAAAAAAAAAAACTTTTAGTGATAAAGTTACTGGTAAATGGCATATAGCAATCTGAAAGCCTCCAGTACTTTAGGAAGTTTTACTCATTCATAAACTTCAGGAAACAGAAAACAGCAAACTCTGACTTACGTACTGTGTAAGCACAGCATTCAGGAGCAGGGGTTTCTACAAATTGCTGTGGTTTGCAGTGTCCCTTGGAGAAAACTATGCAAAAGGAGGATATTTAACTGGGATTTGATTTGATATTAAGTAACTGTGGGACAATATTTATCAGCAGTTGGAACATGTCATGAAAGCTGAGCTATGTTTATACTCATGTTGTAGGAGTATGTGCTACACAAGTTACAAATGCTTTATGTGTTATACAGTCCTAGAATCTTGTCTGAAATGCATTTATAAATATTTAAATAAACTCCAAAGTAAGAGGAGTTCCCTGAGCTGGGTTGCAATCATGAGCTGCCTGGACTGACATCTATACCCAGTGACAGACCATGTGCTGCAGGCAGTAGAGGTTTTTTAGCAAAGTATAAAAATAACTCTGGAACCACGTAAACTGTGAGGCTGCATCCACACACGGGGCACAGTGGCACCTTTCATGTGTGTCTGTGTCTGATTGCTGAGCTCAAGTACCAACACACCTTCTTAATATCCCATGTTTCCTGTACTTTTGAGTGTAAACCCAGGCCCCCAAAGCTGGAGGCTCTTTAGGAAGAATTAAAATTGATAAGGGGAAGCATGAGATGTCTTAGATTGAGTGTTCTATGAACTAAGGCAGAATGGCATGCTTTTCTTAACCCTAGTCTTATTTTAATTCTATTTTCTCCTGGTTGATTCTTTTCCTATCATTGTTATTTTCCTCCTGTTGTTTTTTTTATAGATTAGAAAAAAGGCCAGTTGTCTTCAGCTGCCATACCTTGGTTCAGTTGGATGTCACTGTCCTGGCCAGTACATTTGTGGCTGGCAGAGGGGTGCCAGTCTTACCTGATGTTCAGGGTGACAGAAAGCACCTGAATTTTTTCACAGTGACTAAGATTAAGAAAATGCTATTCCTAAGTATTTTTATTTTTTTTCCTACTTTTAATTTGGGAGTTATCTGCAAGCTGTTTTGTGGGACCCAAGAGAGAAAGACAAGGGGAAAAACACCCTCTTTTTTTTGCATTTCGTTTGCTCTTTCAGAAGCTTGGCCTGGCTTTATAGAATCTACTGTTTTGGTATTCCCTTGAGCATAACCAGAAACTAATGAAATACAGCAAAAGACTAGAAACAAATCAGTAGGGTCATGCTTTTGCCCTCCATCTTCCTATCTTCCTTTTCAGAGGTGGCTGCAATCATTCTTGGATGGCTAGTCAAGAATCTTTATGAACTGTTTCTAGTGTTCAAAAGTTTTTCATTTCTTGGAAAGGCCTATGTGGCATACAAATACCCCTTTCCCCTTCCCTCAGGCAGTATTCAATATGCTTAGAGTTCTTGCCTGCCTGAGTGCCCAAATCGCTATTGCTGGAGTAGCTGGGAGCATCAGTCACCCTAGAAGAGAGCCTGGAGGGGAAAGAGGGAGCCTCATCCACCTTTTCCTCTTTGGTTGCAGTTCATCTCTCTGTGCCAGCAGCTCCCCCTATTTAGCTCCCAGCAGATCTGAAATACACTTGGTCCTCTTGGCTCCCAGGGAACATAAATGAACACAAGCAATCTCCCAGTGGAGAGCTGTGTCTTCACAGCCCCTTGTATAAATCATTGCTTTGTAGGCCACAGAAATGATTTGCTTTGCTAATGCCTTATTCCATTGAGGTGTAGTGACTGTGTGTGAAGAGGCTCAGTAAGGGTGATCCTTTTGAAGAGCACCTGCTCTCTGCTCAGCTGTTATATGTCTGGAACCTGGTGTGATGTTTCTAGGAGGGTTTCAAGAAGCACAAGCAAAAGGTAATTTCTTTGGAGATCTCTAAAGGCATTGCAGCTCTTCAGTTGGGCTGTGCTGCCTTGCTGGAGGGTGAGTGATTGGAAAGTACAATTATTTCCTTCTACTGACCCAGCTGTGTAAGATCTGGGTGCTGAGGTTTGTTGTGAAAACGGCTGTACTTCCAGGAATTGGCTTATTTCACTCCATATCCTGAGATTTGCTTTTCCAAGCCATTAGCTCAAAAAACCCATAGAACTGTGCATGTATAGAAAAAAGGAGCCTGTTAACTATTTTGGAAAACATGAAGCTGTGAGTCAGGATTTGCTGGGACCTTCTCATCTTGAGTGTGGTCATGCTCCTCTGCTGCTGAGTTCAGACAATCAGGCTGAAGCTGTTGTAGTCCCAGGGAGCTGGGAGCTGTCGTGTCGTACAGGCTGAGGCAGTTTCTACGTACAGCAGTTTTTGAAATAGCCAGGTGGGTTTTTTTGTTTGAGGGTTTCTATTGCAGTCAAATAACCTTCTGTTTGAAAGGGAGAGTAAAGGATGATAAATTGGTAGAGATAGCAGCTGAAAGAAATTACTTCATGGAAAAGAACTTTCTGTTCCTATTTAAATATAGTCGATGAAGTTCTGTTATTTTCTTAAAATAATTAACTCTGAGCATTTAGTTTTGAAGAGAAATAAATAAATGACCAAACTTTCAGGCACATTAATATTTGATTTGGAGATAACTGCATAAATATTGAATTTGAAGATTACATTCCAGAGCACTGCATTAAAATTGCAAGACTTCTCTATTATCCTTCATAATGGAACATGAAATTAGAAACTTGTTCATGGAAAGAAAAATTTCTCAACTCTCATTTAGGCGTTTTCAGCACTGTTGTGTTAACAGAGGAGCTCTTCTCATACTGTGAAAAGAGACATAGCTATCAGTAGGACATAGACCCTGAAGTCATTTATGGTCCTTTTGAAAATTAATATGCACCATTTCATAATTGCATCTCAGTTCTTTGATTGGTATAGAACAGAACTTGAGCCAGGGAGTTGGCCTACGGGGTTAATGCTCATGTTTCCAGATGCAGGACTCCAGAAAGCTCTGGTGTTTGTTGTTCCTTAACTTTTGTTCTTTTCCTTCAGTAGCATGGGTTTGAGGACCACTGAAATATCACTTGACTTGCTAATCCTGAGCCATCCTGGCACAGCTGTGTGTGGTTCAGAACAGGGAGGCTGTGCCTCCCTCAGCTGTTGATACCCTGCAGGTCCTGCTCCCAGAGAGGGCTGGGGCTGTGGGTTGCTGTAGTGTAAAGAGCATTTGTTACTGCTCAGAACATGAGGGATGTGTCCAGTGCTCACATCCAACGGGGGTGGATGTGCTCAGTCCCCCTCAGTGCTAATTCACAGCTGCCCTGCTTCTCCTCCAGTGAAATCATTCCCAAATGGAGTAACAGAAACCTGGATCAGACCATCTCAAAACATGAGTGAGCATCCAGTCCAAAGTGTTTTCAAACACAGATTGATTTCCCAGCTTTTCTTCTCTTCTATTGGTCTCAGATAATTCATTTCCATAACTTTGCAGTTCTGTGGTTGCTCCTTTTATTCATGGTTCAGCAATAACAAAACATTGTTCCCTAGAGACTTGAAAATGGAGCAGACTTGCTCAATCTACAGCAAAGACCAGTACAATGGTGTTTCTTCCTAATTGGCTATATCCCTATAGAAAAATTAATGAAATGATAGCATAAGAGAAAATTGGGCATTTTACCTTTATGTACATTTTCCCATTTTTTAAAAACTGAATTTATTTAGAGAGAGAAGATTATATTTAGTTCCTGTTCATGTTGCAGTTCTTCTGCAGTGGTTTATTCAGAGTTAATGAAAATTATGGACTTCCCTGCCCTAGAGCTCTGTCACCTGCATAGCCTTAGGACAGCACAAGGTGTAAATGATGTTTAAAAGCAATCTGTTGACCTTTGTCTCTGTAACTGAACATATAACTGATCAATTATTTATTAAATCTCTCTACATTATTTATGAGTAGAACAGAAATATAAACAAGTGACCTTTTGATCCTTTTTTGTTTGAGAAAGTAGCTTTTTATTTCTAAAGCTCCTGATGATAACAAAATACAAATTAACTTTTAATGTCTCCTCTTGCATTGCCTCAGATTTATCAGGAAACAAGGGCTGGATCGGCTCTTCCTGGAGTGCGACACGCACATGTGGCGCCTGGGGGACCGCAAGATCCCAGAGGGAATCACAGTCGATGGAGGGTCAGACTGGTTCCTCCTGAACAGGAAGTTTGTGGAATATGTCACTTTTTCCAACGATGATCTGGTGACAAAGATGAAGAGGTTTTACTCTTACACACTGCTTCCTGCCGAGGTATGTGAATGCAGAGAATCCCTCTCTGTGTTCAAACCTGCGATGTTTGTGCTTGTGCCAAAGATCTGACCAGAGGGGCTTTCACCTGATGTCACTGGGCTTTGCAGCACCCCACAGTGGGTAATGAAAATTTTACTTCTATGATGAGTAAGCCCTTTAGGGTTAGAACGTCTTTTGCAGTTGTTTATTGCTTTGTTTGTTTGTGGGACTTTTTTGCAGAGAGGCTTTGTTTTGTACCTCTAAGCCTATTAATCTGTAACTGAACAACCAAAAATCCAGCTGCCCTTTGCTTGCAAATTGTTCCTGCACAAAGCTTTTGAAGGATATTAGAGATGGCGAATTGTCTTCATAAGTAGCTTTCCTTGCTATTATCCAGTGCTTTTCTTTAAAAATATAAACCCTGCAAACAAAGGTTTATTGTTCTGTTCAAAACTCAGCTAGAAGGCACAGTCACAAATCATTTTGATCACTCAGGAGTCACTGTGGCTGCAAGTGATGCAGAAGGGGAGTGCACAGCAGTGTGGGGCTGTGCCTGGTGTGCAGCAGTGTGTCAGGAATGTGTGCTGTCTGCAGGGAGAGCACAGAGCTGTGGCTGGCAGCCTGTGCTACACCTGCCCCAGCAGGTACACTGCTCCCCTGATTGCCGGGCTCTGCTCCACAGGCTGCAGCAGTCAGCCAGCCAAGGAAGAACTGATGTCTGCCTTTAAACCCGTGACTGCCCTGGCTCCTGAACATTTTGAGGGATGGGTGACACCAATCTTGCAAATCTAGGCTCGTTAGCTTGTGGTGGAGCACAGCAATTGTTATCTTTTGACAGAGGTTTATTATTCCACATACATGTTGCATAATCTTCTTTTAATCCCTTTTCTGTTAAAAATCACCTTTTCTCTCTCCTCTGATAACCTTTTCATCCATTATCTATAGAAATTCCTGTATTGCTATGAAAGGACATAGGGCAATGGGTAATTGGGTAGGGTTTTTTTTCCCCTCTCGCTTGAATGAGAATGGATGCCTTTATGGGTTTAACCAAACAGTTCAAGCATAAAATCCATATTCACTGGGCTGTCATTTAACATTAAAAAGGGTAGGGGGATTATTTGGGAGCCAGCCATGCTAATGCTATGCTGGTTATTTATAGATCTTACTATTGCTGATTTTAAAGAGAAGTCACTGCTCCAAAAATGGTCTCTTGCAGGGCTAAAATTGATGATATTCCATAGGTTTTTTTCTACAATGTTTTCTTTACATGATACATAACTGGTTTTGTAAAATGGCCCTGCCTTCACTGACCTGTTAACCTGCTGTATCAGTCCCCATTACACATGGTTTATGTAATAGCTGATATTATGGTGATATAATTAAGATTGCCCAATAGGAATTCCATGCTGCCATGAATCAGCAAATAAAGACTTATGATTTCAGATATAAATGCAGGAGGCAGAATGTCCTTTTGGTGCTGAGGGTGAACTGTATGTTTCAGAACAAAGCCATTCAACTAGCAATGCATTTCAAAATGCTGGAGATAGATACCCACAGAAGAGCTGTCTGAGACTGTATTTTTATCAGAGTAACCAGGGTGATGGTGTAGTTTTGCCAATTGTTTTGGGAAAGAACTTGAAATATGCCATTAGCACATTGTTCAGAAAAATAGCCCTAAATCTGTTAGATCAGGGAGTAACTTACAGAAGGGAAATAATGGGCATTTCTTAGAATTGCTCATATAGCTGAAATAAAAATAAAATGATTGCTGGCACTAGTGCCTTTCTAGGAGTCCTTTGGGCTCCCAGTGCCCAAAGCTGGTCATTGTAGAAGTGCAATTATTCTGTGCCAGGTTATTGGAGCAGGACCTCAGCTGTGTGTTCTTACAGTTTGGTTGGGTCTGTAGAGTGTTGTGATTTTTCCATGCTCTGTGGAATACAGACACATAGTGTTTCATACATGGCAGAACAATAGAGCTTGTTAATTCTGTCATTCCAAACAAAAATAGGTCACCTGCATTCGGTTTGCACCCATGAGCTGAAGCGAAGGAGGAAATGAAAGTTTGAGGAGCTAAATATGGTGATCTGCTCTGTGTTTGTTGCAGTCCTTCTTTCACACCGTGCTGGAGAACAGCCCGTTCTGTGACTCCATGGTGGACAACAACCTGCGCATCACCAACTGGAACAGGAAGCTGGGCTGCAAGTGTCAGTACAAGCACATTGTTGACTGGTGTGGCTGCTCACCCAATGACTTCAAACCAGCAGACTTCCACAGGTTCCAGGTAACTGAGCACACCTGCAGAGAGGCTCTTCCCCCTGTGCTGTGTAGGGAGAGCAGGCTGAATGCATGGCTGCAGCTGGGAGGGGGAAGGGAAGCTTTGACTCCATCAGGCTGGTGGAGAAAGAGATGTGAGGAAGCTCTGATCTTAACTTCAGGAGAATGAAAGATAAGTTCTCCTATGTTTTGGCCCTGGAGACATACCACTGCATGGTATGCCTCCATAAAGCAGGTAAGTCACAAAAAGCAAAAGTCACAAAGTAACTCTCTGGACTCTTGGTGTTGGTAATCTGCTGTGCTAGGAAGCAGGGAAGCTTGACACATCTCTGACTGTACCACTATTACATGGCAACTCTTGTGAGTTTATTGTAAAAGGTTTTTTCCCACATTCCAGCTCAGGTGCTTTCATCATTTCACAAAACTCCTGGCTTTCAGTGTTAAGCAATGTTTATCATCTTTATAAAAAGCTTAAAAGTTGACTGGTGTGTGTGCTAGAGACTTATATTGCACAAAGCAAATCTGTTTTCGTTATTAGATTCATCAACACGATCATATTAAAGTTCATCTCGTGGTTTTGGTAGCCTTAGTCATGAGGTTTTGATCACCCAGGTTTGGCAGGACTGTCTTAAAAGGTTTAATGAGTTCCTTTGTGAAAGTTTCCTCAAGGCAGGCACGAGAGTGAGTCCTGTGCTCGGGGTGCACTCAGTCTCGAGGCTGTATCCGGCCTGTGTATCTTCCATGGAGAATGAACAGCCGCTTGTTTCAAGGTCACCAGATTTGCAATTCCATCCCTCCAGCTCCTCAGGGCTCCCTGCATAAAGCATGTTTGTTCAGGCTTTGTGTGGGATGGGGAATGTGTTACCCTACAGCACAGAAATGATGACTGCTCTGAAACAGAGATCTTTTCTTTACTGTAATGTGCTGCCTACTAGGCACGCTTGAAGTCAGTGACACAGGCATTCACAAAAAGAGCAAATGAGATGTTATCTAAAAGAGGCTCTGCTGCCCCAAACACCAATCCCAGGGAATTCTCCAGCACAGAATAAATGGCAAGTCTTCAAAAACTCTTGCCAGACTGCAGAGCCTGACCTACTCCAGGCTGTGAACCCGCAACAATATTGCAGAAAACATCAGGTAAACTGAGCTGGAGGGGAAAGTTCAAAATTAGAATAGATGTAAAGGCAGCTTCTGACACTGCTGAGAGAGCCCCTCACATGAGCACACGGCTCCAGAAGGCTGGGGCTTGCTGTTCCCATGGAGGCACAAAGTGAGCCAAGGTCACAAAGCCCACAGCATGCGCCATCTCAGAGCAAAACTGAGCATCCTCAAAAGAATTTTCCAGCCATCTGGGGCACTCAAACTCCTTGGCACCTCAGGACCCATCAAATATGAACAAAGCAAAACAAAGACTTTTTGAAAGCTAATGGTATTTGAGTAGCATATAAAGCAGTTATATGCCCAAGATTGTGTCAAGCACTGAGAAAAAATCTGGGAAGGACCACTCAGAAGTGGAGAAACCTCAGCCACAAGCGGCACCTCTCCCAGAGACCTCTTGCCACCTCCTAGCAGCAAATCCATACACAGAAAATGCTGCTCTGCCTCTTCTGAGCCCTAGTGCCACAGTACACTTTGCTCCCTGCATAGCACGTACCAGTGCTGCACTGTCTCCAGGCTAACATGGGGGTTTGGAGAGCATTCCCCAGCCCTCCTGCACTTGGAGAGCCCTCCTGAGCAAGGCAGCAGGGGTGGCTGTTGGTCTGAAGGGATTTGCATTGAGTAATTATGTAGTTTTTAGCCGAATCTTAACATCACTCCTAACAATGAATGGTGCCAAAGGTGACCTTTTAAGTCATCTTTGCCCATGGAGAGAAATGGTTCATGTCCTCAGCTCCAACCCATTGCTTAAGACAAAGTGTCACGTCTGAAAACGGGAACTCAATGTCTTTTCCTGTCCTATCCCAACAGCAGACTGCCAGGCCAACTTTCTTTGCGCGCAAGTTTGAAGCCGTGGTGAATCAGGAGATCATTGGCCAGCTGGACTATTACCTGTACGGGAATTACCCGTCGGGCACGCCGGGGCTGCGCTCCTACTGGGAGAACGTGTACGAGGAGCCGGACGGGCTGAGCGCCCTCAGCGACGTGGCCCTCACCATGTTCCACTCCTTCTCGCGCCTGGGCCTGCGCAGGGCCGAGACCTCGTTCCACGCTGCTGGGGACAACAGCTGCCGGTCAGTCCTGCCCTTCCTCGCCCTTGCAGGGGACACGGGCACCGCCAGCCTCTGCGGGAGCCTCGTTCTGCCTGGCTGTGCTGCCTGGAGCCTACGGCCACGAGCGGGGCCAGGCAGCTGCAAGTGCACAGCGCTTATTTCCAGGAGTATTTATGTCCATAATAAAGTGCTGGTTATTCCGGGTTGACGTTATGTGACCTGTTTGCTGCACTTTTAAGGAGCTCCTCTCCAGCCTGATGAAGACTGACAGGATCCAGTTGGGCAGTGCTACCCCCACTGCTGCATTTCCCTTGATTAATTTCAGCAAGTGTATTATAGCCTCAGCTCCAAAACCCTCCGTGTGATTGCAGCAGAGGTCATGTTCACCTCTGTTATGCTTACCAAAAGCAGAGGACAGGATTTCAGAACAAATCTGAACACAGGCAGGTTAATGGTCCTTGCTTGTTTGTTCCCCTGGGAGCACACATGGAGTACAGAGAGCTTGCTTGGCTCAGTTTGCCTGCTTGGTGCAGCTCTCTGTGCCAGAAGTGCTGCAACTGGTAAGATCTATTAGCATCCAATACATAAAATATATGTAGGTGTTTATATATCTCTATATATAGCTAGATATATTTATCTCAAAAGTTCTTATTCTTTAAAAGGAAATTCCCCTATATTCTAGATTCCTTTTGTACCTGTAAGCCTGGCTAAGGAGAATTCAGTCTTACAAGGGATTTGAAGGAAGAATTCCTGAAGTTAGACTTGCACAGAAAAGGCTCTCTTCATGGTAGATGTTTGCTGCCTGCAAACACATCTGAAGCTGTTTAGATTCAAAGCAGAGAGGGTTCTTCTTTTAAAGTCTTACTTTACTATCCCTTAATTCCATCTTCAGAATTTATTTCTGCCCTTTTTCATCCTAACAGAAAACACATAGAGCCTAAGCCAGCGAACACTCTACGTGCTTTGATGGATGGACGTTGCCCCTCTTGTGTTCTCAAGAGGGAGCCAAATGTGCCTTGACCTTCCTAAATTAGTCATGGAAGTGCTGAGCAATGTCCCATTTAGAAAGATGTGGCAATAAGTGCTCCAGATTCCTATTAGAGTTTTGTCAGTGAAGGTTACCAGTGCAAAGCAATAAAAGATCAATAACAATTAGACAGAAATAATCTCTAGTAGCATGCCTTCCTTATATGAAATAAAGGCAGACCTAAGGAAGTCCTGGGTCATTTGTCCTGCAGGGTGAAACCAGCAGAGGGGATGGAGACTATGTATAACCAGTACTGAAATAATTTGACAATTACTTTAGTTCTCACTCCTTTTGCCAGTGTTCTGATGCTGATTGATATCAATTTTCACTTGTGTTTCTGAGGAACTTTCCATTGCACAGGAGCTCAAGGTGCTTTTCAAGCTTGCTCAGATTATAGATAGGGACACCGTGACTGCAGCTGTCTCCAGGATAAAGCACAGCTCCTTTACAGCAGGCTGGAGCCTCATGAAACAGTGCAGGGAGGAATTGCAAACAGTGATACGGAGTGGAGGCTTCGTTTTCATACCTACCTGAGCCCCCTCAAGACAGTGAGTCAGCATCCAGTTCAGATCAGAGAAAGCTGCATGATCCTCAGGTTTATGATTCACATTTCTTCTCTTTCAATACTACCCTGTCCTTCTGGGTGTTTGCACCTATACCTGTCCTCCTTCCCTCTTGTGGATTTGCATGTGTCTAATGCAGTAATGGAGGGGTGGATTTGGGCTGAGCACCTCGACAGTGTTCCCTTTGCTGTGGGGCTGAGCAGAGCCCCAGGCTGGCTGAGCCTGCATGCAGCACCCAGCTCCTGCTGCAGGAGAGCGGCTCCCACCTCGGATCCCCCTGGAGTCAGGCCCATGCTGCCACCCACAGCGGCCCAGGGGATGTTTGTAAGAGCAGCTGCCTCACACACTTCCCTAACGAGAGCCAGCCCACAGCCTCAGAAAGTCTGCCCCCCGCAGACTGCTCGGCTACCAAAGGAGATTGAGTGTCAGCATCTTCCATGGGAGCAGCATTAATGTGTGATTGAGATTTAATTCATTTCTTCCATCTCTAGGCATTTGCACTCTCTGCTGCCAAGAGGCAATTTACCCAGACTATTTCAAGAATATTGTAAATATTTGCTGCTGCACACATATAAAACAGGAGGTCTTAGTACTCAGAACAGAAGGCAGATTGTTGGTGGCATTGGCTGTGTAGCTTTGCAGTGTTTTTGCTCGGTCCATCAGTGCTGGCCCTGTTGGTCCCTGTCTTTTTCTGTTGATTTCTCCAGCTCTAGAGAGTTCCTTCTGGGTGTTGCTGACCTCGTGCAATGGAAAGTCTTCCTTGGTACTCACCCTTAATTGTGGTAACAAGCCTGAGTAGTCAGGCTTAACTGACTTACTGGGAAGGTGTGATGCTGGTTGGTTTAACTTGTTTTGCAGTTAAAGTCAGTGCTGTAAAGTAGCAAAATATTTGATTTCTGAGCTATGAATGACACATTTTTAATTATTTATGCATCTATATTTACCCAAATATCTTTACAGATGTTTCTGAGGCCATAGCAGACAATCAACCATACATTTTAATTATTTGAAGCTGTGACTGCAATGTCTTTAAATCTCAACTGCAACTGAAGGCTTCCAGATCTTTCAATGACTGGTTTTGCCCAGTTGTTTGATCCTTTTTCAAGGTGGCGCTTTTTTTTAATTATTATTATTATTATGAGTCAAAAAATCACAGCAAAAGCAATCTCAAGTCTTTAAAGAACATGAAGGTTTTTTTCCTAAAATAAGGAGATCTAAAATGGGGATAGGATCCTGGTATCCTTCGCTGCAGTGGCACCCTGCAGAGCCCTTGGGGAAGGGGTTTGGGAACAGAGGGGGCCCAGGGGTCGGTGCCTGGTCACACAGCAGTCCCTGCTGTCCTGTGCAGACAGGCACTCACCCTGCTGGGGCAGGAAAGGCAGCTCTGGAGCACAGGCACCATCCTGGGGCATCCTTTATCCCACAGTTTATCCAAGCAAACAGTGCTGCACCCCAGCAGCCTGCGTGTGTCTCTGGGTGCCACTTTCTACCAGGAGAGGTGTGAGGGAGAGGAGCTCTCTGGCACACAGAGGGGCCTCCTGAAGAGCTGTGGGTATGGAATTCATGAGCCTGTATTCTTAGTAACATATTTTGACGTTTCGGGGTAATCGGAACAACCTCATTTGATAACGAGTCATGAACACATTTGAAATCTCTTAATGTACAGTGGTGCATTTTCTAGTTTAAATGAATGCTTCTTAAGCCACTAGCTCCAAGTAAATGGAGATTTCATGTCTCTCCTGTGTAACTGATGAGCATGTGCTGTTTTACAGATACTACCCCATGGGCCATCCAGTTTCCGTCCACCTTTACTTCCTTGCTGACCGTTTCCAAGGCTTCCTGATCAGACACCATGCAACCAATCTGGCTGTCAGCAAACTGGAAACTTTGGAAACGTGGGTGATGCCCAAGAAAGTCTTCAAGATCGCAAGTCCACCGAGTGATTTTGGGAGGTTGCAGTTCTCAGAGGTGAGTGTTCATAGCCACTCATGCACACCTCTGGCACCACAAGAGTGAACACTAAACCAGCAACCTTTGGAAACTGTATTTCCATGCAAATTTGAGGTGAGAGTGGCTTTCTAGCATAGTGCACATCCTCATCATAGAAGGAGATACCATTGGCAGTTCAGATCTGTGGTCTGTGGCTCATTTCTTACATTAATCTGAGTGTCCTCACTCCCTTCTGCTTTAAAAACAAATGGAAGGCTTTTACCGATGTCACAGGGGCTCAGTAATTTAAAAGTAACTTAGAAGTTTTGCCACTGTACTTGTTGTGAATGCTGTGAAAGGCTCCTGGGGAAAATACCATTTCTCTGCCATTCCAGATGTAAATGGTGACATGTTTAAATGTGTCTCTCAAGAGTACGCTGAAAAAACCTCATACAATTAGTGGTAGTCAGGTACTGATAGCACATGTGAACAGAATATTGATGTTGTAACACAAGAGAGAAAATTATCACAGCACTGGCTGAGATTTCCCACAAATCCTGTTATTTTTCTAGAAATTTGTCCCAGTGTCTGTCACAGAGTATAAAAAATCTACCTAAAATATGTCAGGAAAGTTGACCACTAATAGGACCTGACATCTGTGTTTTGTTTTAAAGATACAACTGTCTAAGCAGTTAATTTCATGATTTTTCTTGTTAAGCCGCAAATTTCAATTAAGGTACAAAATTGATTGAAGAAATGTGTTCCAGTCATTATGGCTAAGTCCATAAATTACCATCTTCTTGGGCAATTAAGAAATGCCTAGGTGGGATTCAGTGTTTTGGTGTGCATGGCAAATCCATGACACTAATGTGCCATTAAGGAGATGGATGGAAAGTGTGTTTCATTTGTCAATGTGTCGGATGGTAGGCCTGCCATTTCATGCAGTGATAAATGTTCATACAAGCTCCAGTTCTTGTGATTTGTAGGAGTATTTCTGCTGCTTATTTAGTACTTTTAAGAATTTAATCACTGGTGAGATTTTTTGAGCATAAAGAAATATTTTCTTCTATTTGAAACTCAATAAAAAGAGTTTTGGTGGCTGCTTACTTGTTTTCATTATATTTTCCTCACCTAACCTCTTTAATTGTCCTCTCCTTTGATAGATGATTCATATTTTAAAAGACCAGGAGGTACAAAATAAATTATTTAATTTTTAATTTTATTTTTTATTTATTTATTTTTATTTATTTTTATTTATTTTTAAGTTTGTTTGTTTTTTTTTTTTTACTTTCTGCCTTCCCTTGGCTTTCAGTTATCTCTGAGCCAAATAATTCTCCCAGTCACCCTGCTGTAAATCTAGCATTAACTTCTTCAGTTTCAGTGTGGCTGGAAAGCTCTGATCTGCTACTGCTTATTAAAATGCCACTGCTTTGTCAAGGTCCAGCTCATGGAAAACAAACTTAGCAGTTTAGCTGAGATGGAAGCATCGGTGTTCACAGAAAATAAAATTAGGATTTATGCTTATTGGGACATAGAGCTGCTTGTTCTTCAACAACTTTCACCCTGTGATCTGGTGGGAATTTAAAGCTGAATGGGGCTTTTTTAGCTGGGAGCTTTCTCCTCTCTCCCAGCTCGCAGCACTGGGGCCAGCAGGAAGAGCACACAAATACGCTGCACTGAATGTGCTCCCGAGTGTATTTGTGACCCTGATGCACAAGTGAGATTGCAGCAGAGATGATGGGATCTCTCCAGCCCCTGCCCTCTGCTCCTCTCAGACTTCTGTTCCTGAGGAGCAAATTTCACCCCACAGCCTGGACAGACCAGTGGGAAGCCATCAGCCAGTTAATGACAGCATTAATGGCACACGGCTCCTGCAGGCTGTGTCAAATAAAATAAACTTACAGGAAATCCAAGAGAGATGATTTCCATGCATGGAACTCCCACACCTCCTCTAACTGGCTCATGCACAGTGCACACACCATGTGTCCTGCCAGCCTGGGTCCAGGCAACGTCTCCGTGGAGGGCAGGGAATTGATTTGCTGCACAGAACTGAAATTCTCAGCTCACTGTCTATCAGCTGAATGCTAAGTTTCTGGTCTTGTTAAGACTCATGATTCATCACAGAGAATAAAATAAACTAGGTGGCAGGCAATTAGTGTGCATTGTGTGAACCTAATGGTCCTGTTTGTGGTGAGCAATGAGACACGAACCCATAATCAGGGAATAATTTATCTTGGGAAAATTTTATCTTGGGTTCGAACAGAGCTAGAAACAGAAGTTTTGAGCCAATGAGAGATTTCCAGCTTTCCAAGTGTATCCTGTGCACAGTGCTTGCTCTTGAAGCCCAAAATAAAGGTGATTAAAATAATGATGTGGAAAATGTCAGTTTTTGTGCCACATCCTTTCATAATTTATCAGATATTCATTACTGCTTGATTCCATCCCATACTTGGTGTATTCTATTTGAAAGTGAAAGCCTACTCACAGTGTTTTAAGGAGCTGTGAAACTTATTATAGGGCTGTAGTATCTCTTGCCCCGTAAAATCAGACATCTCAGTACTGGGAACTCAGCTCTGTAAAGTTCAAGGGTTATAAACCTCTAACCAGTGCTTTAAGTAAAATTCCCTATAAAATACTGTGCTTCTAAAAGCAGCTGGTACTGCAATCTGTGCAGCATGGGAAAGTATGTCCCCAGCTGAAAACCAGACATGAAGGGCAGATCCCATAACAGAGTGTACAGCTCCCTGTCTTTCCCTCCCCGAGGTGCCTGTGGAGCCTTGGTGTGAGCCCTGGCCCTGGGGCACACAGGGAGCCAGGGGTACCTGTCCTTCCCTCCCCTCTTCCCCTGCCCCTGTAACTTTTCATTTGCTTTAGGGAACCCAAAGCCACGCCTGCACAAAGCTTAACAACCAGACAACAATTGTGTTACAGTTTTCCCCCAAAAGCAGCCTTAGCTCTTCCACAGAGCAGTCTGATAAACCTTTGTGCATGTGGACACATCTCACCATCTCCTGTGCAGCCTGGCATGGAGCAGTGTCACCTGGAGGCTGGAGCGAGGGGACTGTAACTTTCTGATTTATTTTCTCAGGGATGAGAAACGAAAGAGAGGGGAAATAGTCAGGAGTGAATGCTTAATTTTTGAAGATGAAGTAAGTTTTCTGCAGGGAGTTCTTCAGTAAGAAATACTGAATGTGGTGGAAAGAGCTTTCTTACAGACTTTTCTTTGCCCACGAGGGTGTAGTTTTGTTTCACATGTTGTGACTTTATTATTTCCAGGTCCCTTGAGCACCTGTAGGTGTGATATGGCCGCACCTCAGTGAAGGTTGGCGGAGTAGATAATAAGGTCTGGTCAGGAAATTTTCTTTCTCAGCTTATTTCCATACATATTCAGTCAGTCTTGTCAGGAGAGCACACACTGACAGCTCCTCGAGGCGTTCGATGCTTGGGTCTGATATCTGGGCTATGCTGTCTGGTTTGATTAGCTGGTGTGCTGGGTGAAATACCTCTGAAATACCAGAAATGCTGTGCTGATTGCAGAGTAGTGGAAGGCTCATTTTGTCTCATGCTCTGCAGTGTCATAGCTCAGTAGGAGGAATTTGTGTGATGACAGATGGATTTAGGATGGTAGGGTTTTATTTTACTGACCTCACAGCTTTTTGCTTACAGTCCTCCTGTAATTTGTCTGCCAACCACAGGGATTTATTTACAAGGGACTGGAGACTGGACAGTTTCCAGTACAGGTAATAGGCATCAGGTAATCATTATGTTTTGGGGATTTGGGGGGATTTAGGCATTATATTGGAATCACTTATTCTCATGAAGTGAAATGAAATCTATAAGAAAAATCTCTGAAGTAAATGAGTTTCAATTATTTCTTACGCTTTCAGGAAAGCAGGTTCTGACCATGCCCTTGTGAGGTGAAGCTTAGGGAAAAGGGCAGCTCAGTGTGAGGAAAATCTGCAATATCCACATATATTTTGAAAGTGGGAATCCTGCCTGTGTGTCTTTGGGTTTCCAGAGGTCACCCACATAGGCTTTCTGTACAGGGAAGAAATCAACTCTTTGGTCATCTGCACTGTTTGGAGATTAGGGCAAAAGCGGACCAGAAGGACTTGGAGGGGTTTCATACCAGAGCTGCCTTCAAAAGCAGAAGTGCTGCCCTTAGTCCTGCAGTCACAGGAGAATTGATGCAAGGGTTTGATAGTGCTCAGCCTCATAAACACATGCTGGCTTTCGTGCTGGGATCCTGAAGTCTTCCCATTGACCTAAGAAAGTTTTTCCGTTTCCATGCTGTCTGGTCAGAGATGCTGTTTTCAGTAGTGCACAAGTGTTAGTGGCAACAGCTTGGACGTTCGTGTGATCCCCCAGGTTATGGGTGAACCATTGAAATTCATATAAAGAGCACTGAAACTTGAAAGCTGCTAGGAAAGAAAGGTCAATTAAATATTTACACTAGATTGTGAATCAGCTGGTTTACTGTTAGTGAATAAATTAAAAACAATGTCATTGTTATGACAATAAGAGTTTACAAGAAATAAATTCCCACATGAGGCAGGAAGGGAGTGCAAGGAGACAACACCTCATGGGTGGACTGTAATAAAGAACCTGATGTGACTTGTCCTAGAGTCAGCAGTCCAAGTGTCTTTCCTGGTCTTAGCAGCAGCTGGGCAGGTCTCCAGGGCAGGGTCCATCTCTCAAGTGTGCAATACATTTTCATTACCCAGGAGATGATGGGTCATTTTTTTTTCTGTGCATAGGCTGTGTCCAGCCATTAGGCTGGGTCCCTTTTTGACTGCTTCTGTGGAGGGAATAGAGAGCTGCTGTCACCTGTTGTGTCACTCCTAAGATAAAGAAAACCTTTTTTATCAATCAAAAAGGGAGCAAAAAAGCAAGCCTTGCTTGCCTCCCAATTTGTGTATGCATTATGATCTAAGGTCATGTTGCTTTTATGTGTATGTATAATTCATGTGATTAGAGAAATATGATTTGTGTCTCTTGAGAGCCCTTATTTGCCATGAGGGTCTCAGGTGCTTACAGAGATGATGCTACCAGCACTGTGCTCTTTCATTTCAGATTGGCACCGAGTGGGACGCCAAGGAAAGGCTTTTCCGGAATTTCGGAGGACTCCTTGGGCCAACAGATGAGCCAGTTGGGATGCAGAAATGGGGGAAAGGCCCCAATGTCACCGTGACTGTCATTTGGGTGGATCCCATTAATGTAATTGCAGCAACATACGATATTCTGATTGAATCCAGTGCCGAGTTTACTCACTACAAACCACCTCTGAATCTGCCCCTGCGACCTGGTGTCTGGACAATAAAAATTCTGCACCACTGGGTACAGGTAGCTGAAACCAAATTCCTCGTTACTCCTCTCACCTTCTCAAATCAGCAGCCTATCAAACAAGGTAAGTTTTATTATTTGCTACAGGAATAATGTAGTTATTTTGTCTGTATTCCCTCTAAATGCTGCTGTTAAAAATGAAGTAGCACTGTATTGGAAAAGGATTAAAGAAAGGGATTTTATAGATACTAAGTCAGAAGAAAATTTTGCACTAAGACAAATGGAAGTGTCGTTATCCACTCATTAAAACACAGCCACTTTGAACAAAAGACTGTTTGTATCTTTAAATTATGCACAGTTCAGAATCCAAGAGAACTTCAGACTTAGTAATCTAACTGCTATTGTAAAAGCCATCATTTAGAAATTGAAAGAAAAATTGACCTTTCTGTGCTGCTTTTCATTCATGTTTCCTCTTAGAGACTTACATGTGTTTAAACTGTTTTCTTGACAAGGCCTGTGTGTTGAACAATAAAAGCATTAATATACAAAATGCTGGATTAGACAAAATTACCCTAGGCCAGAGCTCACCTCACATATTGTCAGGTCCAGGCATTCACTTCTGCCTGATACCTGCCAAAACCTGCTCAGTACTTGCCAAGCAGCTGTGTTACAGAAATATCTGCAAATACAGTCCTGGGACCAGACCCACACTGACAGTTTTTAGAAGGAAACTCTTTTCTTGCTTGCCCACAGCAGCCCTGAGCCATCCAGACACAGAGGCCATTCTGGGGCTGCCAGGCTCTGCAGGCTCTCATGTTTGCATGGCACAGGCATCATCCAAGTGCTTGGGTCTGCAGACAAGTGTGCTGGGAGAAGAGGGAACATTTTACAGCCTCACCTGTTTTTTTATTCAGTAAGATCAAAACAAGCTTGTTGCTCTGAATATCTTTACCATTCTTCTTAAAGTGCTCAAGTACTTCCATCTGCCCAGTATTAATATTCATAACTTTAGACATCTTAAATTTCCTAGATACATGAATGATCCTATTAAGTTTTCAGAAGTTCTTCTTCCTGACAAGGCAGCAAATAAACTGAGTCAGGCATTTACCTTCCAGCATAACGTGCTGCTTCTGTAATGCAAACAGCAGCAGACAACTGCTGAGAGCTAATGCAGCCCTTATCTCACTCAACAGGAGTTTGATTCCACACATTTCCAGCACAAGAGTGAACTTACTGATTTCTTCTGCTAACATTTGGTGGCATCGTTTCTTAAGCAGGACCTAAACCACCTCCAACCCACTGCTGTTAACAGCTAATAGGCAATGATAAATTGTGAACAGACACCATGTGTAGAAGGGATGCATTTTCAAAGTTTGAGGCAGCCTGCTTCTGAATGCAGCTGCCACCAACTTGTCTGCTGGCAATTAATGAATTCCATGTTCTTTGGTAATTTAACATTCAAGGCATAAATTGGATGGAAAACGTGGCATGTAGCCATCAACCCCCGTTGCTGCTTTTCCCTACAATGTGAGAGCCCCATGGACAGGTAACCATGTGTCAGACTTCAAAAATAAGCTCACACTTTATTGTGTAAAGGCAGAACTCCCCTTGGTCCAAAGTCTGAATGGGGAATAATTCCACTGAAATTGTGTAGTTACCCTGTATTGCCCATTGATACACTGGGCTCATATTTTTTGTTTAAAAGCCTGTTCATTCATATGGTAACTAGAATCTACTACGGGAATGAAATATAAAGCTTGGGAACAATATTGTCTAGGAAGAAAGTCTCAGGAGTGATTTGCTACTGATGATGTGGTGTGTAATCTGTAGATGACTGAGGCATGGAGGTAGAGAAGAAAGTTAATTACAGGGGCAGGCAGTGGCACTGCTCTGTAGTTAGAATTGTATTTACAATGCAAATTCCTGTTTGTTTTTTTAAGGCTTTCTGTCTCAATGACACTGTGCTCTGTGCAGGCAGACATCATTTACCTTTGATTTCCAGCTTTTTGTCAGTTTGTCACCACTTTATTCTTTAAATACATTTTTCTCTGCCAGATAAAGTCATATTGAGAGTATGACAGAAGAATTAGAACTTCTAAAAGAACAATGTTTGTTACTGTAAAAAATGCAAAAACTGCCAAAAATCTTCTAAAATGAAGGACTAGTCTTAACAATAAAAATAAAACTAAAAGACATTATATTTAGCCAGGGGCTGTCAGTTGAAGAGGGGAATATGTTTTATTGGGATTTTTTTAAAATTTTCCTTTTTCCAACCATCCTCCCTCACCACCAGCAGCAGCCCCTGCCCTCCCTGCCCTGATAAAAAACCAGCTCTTGTCAGAAAGATTGCCCTGGACTGATACATTTCATAGCACTTTGCATGTCTTTTCCTCAATAATGATTCTGCCCCCTCTGTCTCATCCACTCCAGGTGTAGAAAGTGGAGTCCACAAAGTTACAGACATAAAAATCTCTCCATGATCTTGTGAGCAATCTGCTTTTGCCATGCTAAAAAGCATTTGCACAAAACTGGCGGCAGCCACTAACATCTTGTATCCTGAGAACATGGGCACAACAACAATCCCTGTATTTCCTAAATCATTGCTTATCTACACATCACTTCAGCCCAGAGCACAACAAGGAAAAGTTGCTTTGGTTTCCCAGCATCATGAAGGGAGCCACCCGCTCTTCTTTTGAATAATCAAAGTAAAACACGTTCATTCCTGTATCTCAGAATTCATAATTGCATTCCAAATAAAAAAAATAATCATGGGACAGCTGCCAGCAAAGATGTTCTGTTTAGCAGTTTATAAAAACAGCATATGCCACTAGTTTATTCATTTTTCTATTTCCATTTATTTATTAATTTTGGCCCAAATTCTGTGCATGCAAGCAAAACCTTAAAGGGAAATCGAGAGTGAGTGTTTTCTTTGATGCTGTGTCCAGATGTGAGTAACTGATAGAATGTAAATTGTTTTAAAACACACATTCATTGACCTTTTCAAAACCTGAATCTGTGAGAGATCAGATCTTACATGGAATTTCTGAGGATGCTGTTTGGGGTATTTTCACTGTAAATATGTCTCCCTAAGGTATTTCAGTGGAGAGTCTGTAATCTAATGTTATTTATTCCTTCCTGCTCCGTTCCCCACTCCAGTCATCCAAATCTGTGTCTATTTTCTCTGCTTTGAGTTGTGTCACTGATCAGCTCTGCCTTCAGCAGATACTCTGGCTCAGGAGTGCCTGCAAGTATTTGCCTGGTTGGAGAAAGTAAAAAAGAAAAGAAAATTAGATGCATTTGTGATGAATCATTTGGAGAAATCAGGATCACTTTCTCCACCAGAGTCTCCTTCCCTCTACCTCCTGCACAGAGAGATTCCCATTTATTCTTCTAAACAACAGTTTTGAGGTTCTCACCATATGGTTGAGTGTGTCAAAGCCAAGTGCTCCATGCTTGTTGTAAAGACACAGGAGGGCTGCCAAGGACCAGCAGGATGCTCTAGGAATAATTGTGTCAAGACAAAGAGGCAATGGGATGTGGAGAAGACAAAACAGGGAGCAGAACCGTGTAAGATCACTGGCAGATCACACAGGAATGGGGGACTTTTGCTGGCAGCTTTAGGCAACTGAAATTTGAGTACTCAGAGACTCAAGGCCAGATGTCCAGCTCCCCTGTGAAGGGACTGCAGAGGCAGAAGCAACCAACAGGTATCATTCAGAGCATTTAGCCAGCAGCTCACACACTATAATCCAAGCTACCAGCAGACTTCAAGTCCTAAGAAAACAGCAAAGTCAGTAGAGGTTGTCTCTGCATCCCCATCATCCCACTTTCCCCCCTTCCCTGCTCTTTAAAGGCCAAGTGTGATTGACTCCCAGGGTCACAGTGAGGGGAAGAGAAGAAGCTGAAGCAATTTCATTTTTAAATTTGAGTTTATATTCACAGCAAAGTTTCCCCAGTGCTCTCCCAGCTGGAGTGCCGATAATGAGTTGTCATCCGTTTAATGGATAGTACCTGTTCCATTAAAGCCAAACAGGTTATTGTGAGTCACTAGCAGGTTCACTTCTGGGGCAGAAAAAGCCCCAAAACCTCAAGATGATAGTAAACCATGGATTGTAAATAAATGAATACATTAAAAGCTCTTCCTCCTTCAAGTAAGGAGAGAAGTGAGAAAGAGCAACCTCCTTTTTTGCTTTGAGAGAGACCTTTCCCACTCTGTTCCCAGCTTGATGGCATGTCCTGGACATGGGGCTGCTGATCTTTGCTGCTCCCATGGAGCCTGAAATACCAGTGCCTGATCCCTGTGCCCCCAGACTGCAGCCACCCCTTCCAAGGGCTGTCAGCATTAGCAGACATGGGCAATGCACTCGGGCACCTCAGCGGCCTTTTGACCTAATCCATATTTATAGATCATCTCAATTAGCAGATACTGGGAAACCTTTGTTTTGCCCTTGGTTGTTTGCAGTGGTTCAATCAATTCTAATTGCATCTATACGGATTATAAAGTGGGTGGCAACTTGTGTCAGAACTGCTGTGATTTCTTTAAATTAACCAGAGGTAACATGACATGTTCTTGATAAACACAGTAATAGCAGCAGGCAGGCGCATGACTGCAGAAGAGCAGACGTGCCCTGGAATCAGCATTCCGAGAAAAACCCTGAAGACGGGGATTTGCTTTGAAATTTAGTTCAGATCCAGCTGACAAGGAGTCGATTAGCTCCACAATGAGCAAATGCAGCACTGTCTTGTTTGCTGCAAGAGAAAACAAACAAAATGTCAATAAAAAATTACCTCTTTGCCAGAGGGTTTTAACACAATTCAAGTAAAGAAATAAAGCTGTATGTTCTGTGTTGCTTAAAAAACCCACAGGTCTAGTGCCTTAATGTGTACCAAGGTAACCACATTTTTCATTCCTTAGCCCACTCTCTGTCTAAACTAATTTGCTTTTTCTGCAAAATGATGAACAAACCCACACAAAAATGCAGAAATCTCAGCCTGTGTGGCTGGCTATAGGCTGTATGTTTAACCCCAAGAAGTTAGACCAAGAAGAGTCAAATGAGAAATGTGTCTTCACATGGGAGTGAAGAGCAAATAAAAATAGGGGTCAAAAATAACCAAGTTTTTAAAAGTTATGTTTTCAAGTCAGAGGAATATATTTTGCATTGATGCACATCCTCCTGAAGTCAAAGGGCTGGCAAAAAAAGTCTGGCTTAATGTCTGCAATTCAGCTGATTTTGAGTTGTTTGTGCTAACCATACAGATTTAAGTGTCTAAACATTTAGATGCAAGCCTTACATTCTTCATTATTTTTTCTCAGAGCTCATGTTCTTCCTCATGACACTTGACTGAAGTGTCAGTGCTTCAAGAGCACACCAAGTAGCTCCAGCCTCTTCTTTTTACAGCATATCAGGGCTTGGGAGCCTCCCTGTCTCTCTTCTCTACCAGCTCAGTAAATTATGGAGTCATGATTCTCTGTCATTTTTGCTTTAATGCAAAGAGGGGCAGCCCATCTGCCACTGCCTGGATGAGCAGCATCCTCCCTGCTTTGCACTATGAACTGTGTAACAAACCCTTCAGGCTCCAGGAGAGGGTTCTGGGTCCAGTCCCCAGCATTTCCTGTTGATGAGTACATGTGACTCTGCACTCAGGTTCTGTTACCCAGCTTCTCCTTTCTAGGATGTGCTGCCACCTTGCTTGGGGTGCTGCTGTGCTGTGGGGTCCCCAGCAGTACCAGCTCAGGGCTCTCCCTGTGTCTCGAGTGGAGCAGCACCTTGCACTGTGGGCAGCATCACCCTTAACACAATCTCTGCTGCTTTGCCCGAGTCCTGCAGGTCCTGCGGGTTTCATCCTTTCCAGTCCTGATAGTCCACCAAGTGCTGAGGCCTGGGACACGTACGAGGCTGAGCCAGAGAGAACAGCAAGTTCCATTTCATCCTGTTTCTTGTCTGAATAAAGATCTCTCTTGTTCCATGCACCGAAGACATGTGCAACAGGCTTTGATTCAACAAGCTCCCTGAATTGCCTGTTTCAATCAGATGATCCTGCTAGTAATGCCAACTTTTATTTATTTGGGAATTTTTACTCAGAACGCTTCTATTTAATTAATATGTTGACAAACAGTCTTCCATATTTAATTGCTTCCAAAGAAGGAAATTTAATAGTGTATTTGTTCTGTTTTTTAAACTGCAGTGCTCTGGCAGAGCACGTTCCTTACACATGTGCACAGATTGAACTCATTTTGACTACAGGTTATTGTGGGTATCTACCATTTAAAATAAAAAGAGGGGTTTAAATAAATGCAGGAACAGTTAAATGATGTATAATGGTGATGGGCATCTGCTGAACCACTTTAATTGGGGGTTTGAAGTAAAGGACTTGCACAGCATTTGATGTTAAAGACTTTGCAAATTTAACAGCAAAGCTCCAATTAAACGTCCCTTTTTCCCTCTAAACAAGTACATGGATTTATTTCCAGCACCTGAGATACTGTCCTCTGCATGGAAGAAAGGACTCAGTGTCAGGCTGCAGCACAAGCAGCGAGGACATGTGGAAGGAATTGTAGCCGTGAATATGTAATTCCTGGCCTCTGACGCTCGCGGAGCGCGGTGGCTTTCCTCGCCTGGAGCAGCCTGAATGGGCCCATTTTCTGTTCTAGACAGTGTGTCTGTTGGCAGAGCTAAACATATCCTCTGTGCTGCCAGAGTGAGGATGCTGGGGAAGGCAGCTGAGAGCGGAAAGAAATGGTTGGAAATTTGCTCCCAAGAGGCACTCGGTGAACATTTTGGAGGGTCCCGTCCTGATTTTATAAGCAGCAGCCTGGTGCACTCAGACTCTCAGAAGTCAGCTGGCCTTTGACAGGGGCAGCCTGACCCACAGTGTCCAGTTTAGGTTTGTGAAAGGATTGTCACAGCCTGATACTGTTTTTTACTGCAATATTGCAAATTTGAGGGATTGTACTGTATTTTGCTGAGATATAAAGGTAAGGAAAGCAACCAGAATGCAAAGTGCCATTAGGGAATGGTTGTGATTTACTGTTCAGCACAAGACCTTGAAAATATAGCTGTCATGAGAGAATACTTCCCAGTGAGACTGGGACACTTCAGGAATCATGTTGGGGCTACAGGTGTTTCATTATGGGTCTGGTCTGTCCAAGACCGTGGTGTTGTCCTTTTAGTGCCACAAATGGCACCATCAGGGTTCTGTAGGCAGATGGAGCTAACAAATGTGGCTTTTCCACATCAGGGCAAGGTTCATCTGTTTAGGGAAAAAAAGCCCACAACAAAACAGGCCGAGATCTTGGCTCTTTCTCCCAGACAAATCAATGATAGCGCTTGGATGTCTGACAGGGGTTGGCAGACTTCTCACACCAGGTGTCCTTGAACTGTTTCCTCATTTCATCCAGCCAGTCCTGGATGTCCTGCAGCTCTGGGGGTGCTGGTTGTATGTGTTGATAATAAGGGTGACTCTATTTTCAGGGTCAGAGCTTTGCCTGCAAAGGCAGCACTTGCAGGATGAGAATCACAGTGAGCAGAATCTGTAGTGCTGAGCACGAGGAGTGCCAAAGCTGAGCACAACCCCTGGGATGCAATGTGTGGGACACGGGCTACAGCTCACCCCTAAACCTTGGTCTTTTTGTTTACTGTACCCTTAGATCCTTAGTGGTGGCTTTTTTAATGCACTAACTTTGGGATTTGCTTCTGCCTTTTCCAGAGGAAGCCATCAAGTTTCACAGCGGGCCTCCGAAGAACGCGTACATGGAGCAGAGCTTCCAGGGCCTGAACCCCGTGCTGAACATCCCCATCAGCGCCGCCCGCGCCGAGCAGGCCAAGCGCAACGCGGGGCTCGTGGGCGCCCGCCTGGACGCCTGGGTGGACTCTCTGGTCAGCAGCCTCTGGTCGGCCGTGGACATCTGCAGCGTGGGAGCCACGGCCTGCCCCGTCCTGCAGGGCTGTGCCCAGACCGCCTGGAGCTCCCTGAGCCCCGACCCCAAGTCCGAGCTGGGCCCCGTCAAACCCGACGGCCGCCTGAGGTAGCACCCGCTGCGCTCTGCCCCGGCATAGGTTTTTAAAAGGGAATTGAACCTTGCTTCTCTGTGAATCTCACACCAGGTTTCAGAAATCTAAGGGAAAGTTACGGTTTTTTTGTTACTTATTGCAATAGAATTAATTTAAAAAAAACAAAACTAAAAGTTCTGAAGTTCTGACAAGGCCTTTGGCACTGCCCTCTCCATGGGCTCTGCTGGGAGCTGCTTGCCCCATCCCGCAGCCCGCACTGTGCCATGGGGACCCGTCCATCCCAGGTGCCACTGCACCCACCATCCTGTGGGCTTGGAAACAGTGCCACCAAGCCATGGAGAGGGCAGTGAAGGGGCAGCTGCTAAAGGGTTTTTCTTAAAATAAATTTGTCCGTACCTCTGCTGTTTCATAGGCTTTTGTTATTTTGCTACAATGAATAAATCACAGCAAAATTCCCTTCTGCTTGCACTTCCTGGGGAGGTTGGTTCCTGCAGGCTGGAGCCTGTATGGCCACATGACCTCAGAGAATGTGAAGTAATTATGGTACAGCCTCACTCTGGTTTCTAATAACACAGTTATTCTGGACACAGCTGATGTCTGTTATCCTAGTTAGAGAAAACGAGCAAAAGCAGAAATTCTCAGATTACTTTCAGAGTTTTTTTCAGACTAATTTTGTGATAAGCTCTAAATGAAACCAGTGTTTTCCTATAGCCTTTTATGTCTCATGCAGTCGGGTTCAGGGTCAGTGTACTAAGAGTATTTATTAAAGAACAAAGAAGTTTCTTGAATTTCAGCCCCTTCAAATCTGCAGGTATTTTTGGAAGCCACCAGTACCTGAGTATTTTCCCAGGCTGCCGGTAGAGCAGGTGTGTATATGTGGGCTGGGGTGGGTTGTGATATGTCTGCTCACACTCTTTGCTCATGAGCTGAGTTTTTCTCAGGCAGTGGAGTTGTAAACCAGTCAAATAGTAAAATTGGGACATAAATCTGCAACAACAGGTTTCTTCCCTAATTTGAGTAGTGGCTTAACACTAATTCCCTCCCTTGGTCTCAGATCTCCATATCTACCTAAAGAAGGATCCTTCCAGGCTTTGCCAGGGCATCTGGAAGGCTGTGCAGGATGTGGGTCACTGCCCAAAGCCAGGGGAAGGAGAACAATGGCATGTTTCTCTGTGCTTTTACTTTGTTCTGTCAACAATCTTACCCTTGCCTGTCTTCAGAATTCTTAGCAGGCTGCATCCTGATTTAAATAGACATATTTTGCATCATTTCAACCTGCATTTTCTACAGTAGGGAAAAATTAATTTACATTCCAAGCACTTTTTAAAATGTAGGTTTTATATACAAATTCATCTCCAACTAAGGTGTTTTACATTAGTGAAAACATAGACTTTGTTGTTGTTGTTGTTGCTGTGTTAATCCCTAGTCAGCAACAGAGCCAAAAAAGACCATTAAAAGCCATTGGGTTAATTAGGAAAGAAGTCCTGTTGCTGTAATAAAGGAAGGTATCTGTTCACCCTTCTGTGTGCATGCATAACTTTCTGCTGAGAGTTAAGAGTCCACATCAGGAGGGAAACAGACCCCTAGATCAATCTGTAATCTCACAGGAAGGTTGAATTCTCTTTTAAACAACACTTGCAGTAGGACTGTAACACACAGATCCCCGTGGCTTGTAGTATCTCTGTCGTATTGGTTTAAAGCTACTTCAGTTTGCTTTGGACTTGAAATTGTGGTGTCAGCTGTGCTGGCATTAAGGCAGAGCATTGAAATCTTTATCTGGCACAAAAATGGATGCATAGAAGGAACAATTTAGGTATTTATTATTTATGTTTTAGTCAATGACTAATTAGTAGGTGCTGCTTTTGCAGCTTGAAGATTATGTTATTTTACTAACTGAAGCTGCCTTTATTAAGAAAAGGCCTTCCTCCCCTCACACCTCCCTTTCTTTTTTTGATTTTCTTGATTTTGTCAGTTGTGAGCAGTAGCTTTAGGGAAGTTTGTAGCAATGAGAGCTGGTTGGAATATTCCAGTCAAGATAATGTTCCAGCTTTTCAACCGGCTCTAGAAGCAAGCGTGTGTGAAACCAGGGTTGCCAACAGGTTAACGTAATAGAATCACAGTGTTATTACTTGTTCAGTAGGAGGTTTTAACAGTGCTTGTTTTTAATGTAACATTCCTTTGTGAAGTTCATCTTTTCTGGGGACTTCCAATCCTCACTGTGAAATCCAGGGCTTTAGTGGCACTGATGCAATGGCGACTGCACGGTCCAAGCCCTGCAGATTAAATGAAGAACGTCTTATTTAGGGCACACAATAAAATTCATTAACAAGCCCAGGCAGTGCTTGTTCTCAGTAAGACTCCTGAGGTAGTCACAGAATCTTCAGTCTGTCTTGCACATAAGCACACGTGTAGGGGTGCACCCACGCGCACGCATGCAGATAACTTAGTTTTTAAATTTGATACTTGTTTTTATTCTTAAGCAGGAATGTTTTTAAGTGCTTTTTTGGTAAGTTTTCATTAACTAGACCAAGCAGAAGGTGACAACAATCACATCTTCTGCGGTTAGGAAAAAAGCTGCCACTTTCATCATTTAGAATATAAGGTGCAAATTATTTTGTTTTAGTACAAAAAAGGGAAAGAAAACAGATGGTTGCTGATATATCAATTTGCAGTATATGCTAGGTTTAAAATATCTCAAAGAAAATTTATATGAGATTATTTTCTGAAAAGCAAGAAGCATTTAAACAGTGAAGTTTTGTAGCAAGCTGGCAATCCCACTGCTGCTGTTAAAATATAGGATGCAGAGCTGAAGGGGTTGATCCTGCAGTCCTTCCTTAGGCAAAATTTCCAGAGTGCTAGTGCTGAGTGAGGACTCCAGAGTCAAGTCCTGCATACATAAAAGGTGTGACAGTTTGCTAGGGGTAAATGCTGTCTGTTTGAAGTCATCAAAGGATAAGCTGCCTTGTTTGGAACATCTTCTGGGGTAATGTTGTTTTGGACCTAAAAAAACACCTCTATGATAGCTGTTATCATGCAGAAATGGATCCAAAATATATATATGGGACTCTGTGTCTGAGTTACAAAGTCCAGTAGTTGTGACTAAAAAACATGTAAAGCCAGATTCTGCATCAGGGGTCAGAGCTGGCTCCGGGGTGATGCTGCTAAGATCAGCTCAGTCCTGCTTTGTGGCTTCTCTGGTTTGAAATGGCAGCACTGGGAGCCTGTGATGAACATTTTCCATGGTCAGAAGAGAATAACTTCACAGATCTTACATTTGATGAAAAGGAGAGTTCAGAGCAGGGACCTACATTTGGTACAAAATATGAGAGTTGTGCATCTTCATCTGAATGTGCAGGTGTTCTTTTCCAGTCACACTGGCCAGTCCTTGCTGAACGGGATCCCAGCTGAAAGCCTGGTTTGATCAAAATTCCTTTCAATGGGAGCTGTTTATATTTCCATATGCACACATTTATTCTCTGTGTGTTTAAATTCCCTGTCCATTCTGCATGACAGCCATGTAACACTCCTGTGATCAATCAGTATTACATAGAAAGGGAATGTGGCAAAATGCAGAACATCTACATACATGATTTAATGAATTATGTCCAAAGTCAGTCACAGCATTATGCAAACCTGTTTATATGATAATGTTAAACCCCAAGGCTAAATGAAATAGCTCAAATGACAGTTTATTTTCAGATTTGTCCAATTCTTTCTTTGATGACATTTGGACACTGAGTAGTAATATTTGCATTTTCATTTTCTGATATTCAAGGGTGTTTTTTTTTAGAATTGAAATTATGTCTTCATTTTTTGGGCTCTCAGCAAGCAGAGAATTTTAACAATTCCTTCTGATAGCAAGTGTTATACAAAAAAGTCCCTCTGTATCTCTGTTGTTAAGCCTTCATTACTGCTAAGCCTAGAGATACAGGAATGTGCATTCTTGTGTTACAAATTGACTTTCCTGGGTACTGGCTTCAGTGCACAATGCCCGTACAGTTGTTTAATGGTGTATTAACAGTGATCCTGCAGCACCTTCAGAAGTACCAACTAATGTGCATTCACTTTCCCTTCATCTCCTGCAGCACTAATTGCCATCCTAATGAAGCCTCCATCACTCTTAGCCGCGGTTATAGTGAGCACAGTAGTGAAGTCAGTGAATCAGAACGGGGACAGTGTAAACCTGACCAAAGGGAGACAGAAAGGGTAAAGAAGATGCTGAAACTTTGCAGAAGTTTGACACAATTGTGTTGCAACAAACCTTTGAACAAATTTGGCTCCTTCTGTACAGCAAGGCTGAAAACCATTGTTGCCCTGAGATCTCAGCTTTGACTTCCCAGATAAACAAGATCCAGACATTTCTTGTGGCCCAGCAATGAGGACCAGCTTTCTGCTGGCTAGCACACCCTCCTTGTCTTCCCAGCTCCCAAAGCTTCAGGAGTTGGCCACATGAAACCTCAGCCAACTCCAGCACTTTCCATAGAGCAGGAAGTTTTATACCTGAGTGAGCTAAATCCCCTAGGCTTCTTCAGAAACCCACCTGCAAATGAGGAAAGTTTGCTTTTCAGAGCAGCCTTCAGTCAGTTCAGTGCTTGCACACAGGAAGGAGCTGGTGAAAGCAGGTACCTTGTCCTGATTTTCAGGCATGGGAATCTGATATATGTAAGAGGAGACTTGGTTATTTGATATTTCAGTAACAGACTAAGACAGACCTGGTGGGACATGGTTGGTGAACTTTCTCACTGGCCTTTTCTTCAGTCCAGTTGTGAAAATAGAATGATCCATATGTGTCTTTATTTCTACCATTCAAGACCTCCAGTGTAGTCTTAAGGATTAGTAGGACTGAAGCCTATATTAAATGACAATTGACAATATCATGTAAAAAGCCTTTCCAAACCAAACCCTCAGGTTTCTGCCAAGGCAGCTGCAGGGATGATGCTGACAGAGAGGGTAGGGAGTGATGCAGTGTTAGAGAGGACAGAGCACTGCCCTTCCAGAGGCTCAGGAGGAATTCCTGAGAACAAGAATACCTGCTGCTGAGCCCTGAGGGCAGCTGCTGCTGCAGCCAGGCACAGAGGAGCCGAAGAAATGTGAATTTGGGTTAAGGACAGCAAGGAAGAATTTTTAGGATAGCACATTTTCTTGCAGAATCTTCAAAGGCAAGCAAACACTGATTTGTAATTCCCTTCAAAGGTGTATTGTAGAAGAGGTTGACCTTCAAAATCTTCACCATCATCACAGTAAGGGAAAGAATAATCAGGCTGAGAGCATTTAAAATTGAGGCTACAAGGCCTTATAGCCTGTGCTAGCCACCACAGCAGCACTAGGGTGTCTCAGTTAGGTGTGGCACTGGGAGCAGTTACCCCTGTGATGTGACACTGCATATTGATTCCGTTCCTTCTTACTAACAGTAGTGTGTTGATCACTCTGCTCTTTGCTTCTGCCTTGGTTACCTTCTTTTGCTCATGGGTGCTACCACAGCTGCTACCTCACTGTGTCTGCAAACACGTTTACCTGAGAACAACAAAAAAAGGTACCAGAAATCTCCTTGAACTGAATGTACAATCTATGCAAATTCTCTTTCTACTTTGTTAAAACCTAGAAGTATTACTTGTAACCTTGCCAAATAAACAGCAAGATACTGTACAGGTGCCTCTGATACCAGAGTGACAATTCTAGGCGCGGTTCATGGCGCTGCATTTGTATATTGTAATGACTCGGCTTGTCTTTGGTTCTGTTGTAATTAACACCCTTGACTGAGACAATAGCACTCCTGCTAGGGGAGCACCTTCAGTTTGCTGGGAATATTCCAGAGAAGGATGTCTATGGCATTTCATTTTCCTGCTTAGATCCAAAAAAAGGCACAGACCTGCTGGCCAAAACTAGGGTGTTGTTTCAGCTTTTCTGTGGATGAATCCTGTCAGCTTTGGATCGCTTGGTGTCTGTTCCCATTGTGGCATCCAGTGTGTTGCCCCTTAAAGAAAGCCTTACTTCCATCCTTTCTAAATGTGGCCTTAAACTCTGTTAGGAACTTTGGTGTTGTCTGTGTCTTGCTCACTTTCTCTGTTTGTTGTGGAATGAATAAAAGGCACCTTGAGATTCCTGTTACAGCTCAGTTGTGTTGCTGTCAGCTTACACTTTACAAATACAATAGAAATTGCTTACAAATGCAGTCTTTAAGGAAAGAAAATGACCTTCCCTTTGGGCAAAAGGAAGTCTCAGACATTCATAGAAACCTTAGGAAATTATGAGCTCTGTCTCTTGCAAGTCACTGTAGATAGGGAACTTGGTTTAATTACATACAAAGTACAAACTTAGTAACTTTTAATTTATCTTCCGACTGCAACAGGACAGACTGCTCTCAGATGCACAAGGCAAATTGTAGAGTCATTTCATTCATTTTAACATGGCTTAGTAGCATTCCTCTCAGATTTGTACTGGTAGCTGGAAGAAGAAATATCCTCTTCATGGTATGGTCTTAAAATCTGAAGAACATCACCACATAGGGCCAGATTTTGGGTGTTGGTTGGGAATCTAACAGTACATTTAGAACATGGTTGTTTTGTCTAAGTCATAAATGCATTTTTGAAAATCTGGCTTTTGGAATTTCATTCAAAGGTTGTCAAAGTCAGCAGAAACCAATGACTTCTGCTGAGGCTTGTATATGTTTGGTTTCCTTAATACTTTCCTCCATGAGAACTGTCACGTTTCAGTGAGTAGCACCAACATTCCCGGCAGGCTGCAGTGCTTTTAGGAATCCCAAATCCTGTCCTGTGTTGGTATTCAGATGTGGATACAACCCAAAGGCAACTGAAAAGGGTTTACATATAAAACAAGATTTGTGAAACTAATACAATTAATTCAATGTGATGAAATTATTTTTCTGACTTTGTCCTTTTGGTTCTGTTTTGGTTTGATTGGATTTTTCTATTGCCTAACATAGTCCATAGTAAGTTATTCCTATTCTGTCATTTTCAAAGACTGGTGGTAATATAGTTTTAAGAAATAACTATTTTGTTATAGATCATAATATGCATAAAATTGTACAGAAATATTTTGTAATCTATTGAATAAGAAAAAAGAAAACCATGTATATACAGGAAAGTTTAAAAAAAAATAATTGGAAATTCAAATGGAACACACTGAAAGATGTAGATATTTTGCTATTTATTTAAAGGAGTATTTTATGAGATATTGAAATGTCTTAAATTGACCGGTAATCAAAGTTCAAAGTCAGAATGCTTTTCTTGTAGTAGAATGTGATTTTCAGCAATTATTGCACTACCCGTTTTTGCACCCTTTTGTCTTTCATTTAGCAGAAACAATGTGCCTTAGCTGTATTCTTTGTCAATGGGAGTTTGGTTGTTTGTCCGACAAAGCAAATTTTTTTGCAGAAAAAGAAATGGATGTATGAAATACTGTATTATACCAAAAACACTGCAGTGTATATAATGCTTTCTGTCATACGGTGTTTTCAGATGCAGAGTTTTAAAATAAAAAAAAAAAAGGCTGTCTTTAGGAGCATGTGCATTTTGTGTTATTTTCAACCCCACCACTGCGTGTCTTATTTGAAAGAGCTTTGCTGCTTGGTGATTTTTAGGAGGAAAAATGGGCCTGAGCACTTCCAAGCTGTGATCCCGGTGCTGCTGCCTGGTCAGTCATTTCTCAGCCATAGCAGTTATGGAGGAAGCATTCATGAGTGCTTTTTGGGGGTCTGTCATCTGTCAGAGCTGGCTCACAGGCAGTGCTGCAGCCTCACCTGCCTGCTGCCCCCAGTGCAGGGGTGGAAGGTGGGTGACCTTGCAGAGCTCCCAGCACTGCTGGCACAGTGGGACCCAAAGAAATGTCCAAATTCTTGTTTTCAAACCCAGATGTCTGCCAGAGCCTCCCTGCCTTTCCAGTGATGACTAGAAGTGGTAACAAAGGTCAGAGGGGATCAACAAGGAGCTCAACTGAAGTCTGTTTTCTGAAGGCCATGAACCACGAGAAGTGCTGGAGCAGTTTCCTCCCTGCCTCCCCAAAGGATGCATCAGCCAAAGGACTCTGTCATGGGCTTACAGATGTCCAGCTGGGTGCAGAAATACGAATTAATGCAAGGGCTGGCTGGTTCCAAGAGCAGCAAAATATGTGTCCTTTGCCATAAGTGCAAGGATGAGCTCAGAAAGACACATTTCTTCCACAGTTCCCTGCTGGGTTATGGACCCAAACCAGCCATTGCCTAATGCGCACCCAGTGTGAGCACTTACATTTATTTCCATACCCTGGTCTCCACACAGAGCACTGATTTCTTGGAGCTGCTTCCATAGATGTGATGGGGGAAAAGTTAAATTCTCCTAAAAGTGGATGATTTGTATCTCTAGCACCATCCTCATGATGTATTGCAGGTTTGTCTCCCTGCACAGCTTTTTGATGTGGGATGCTTGAAAAAAACCTGCTTGACGACCTTCCAGAAGTCTTTGACAACACCAGGAGCTGCATGACTTTTGATGCACCCCCAAGCCGTGCTGCAGGTTCTCTTGGCAGCCAGAGCTGCATTTGATCTTGTGTTTTCTTTTCACCTGCTGTTCAGGAATTCCACTTTTTTGGCACTTAGATGCAATGAGGTCTGTTTAAACAGAGGAGGGAACACAGCACTAATATTTAAGTCTTGGCACAAAGAAAAGATTTTCTGTGGAAGGGAAAAAGGAAAAAAAAAATCCTGCTTTCAAATTTGAAGCATGGTTTTATTTATAGCTGGTATAAAAAGTATTCTGCTTTTGTGCTGGTTTATTCCTAGTCCAGCTGCTAATCGTCATGGCATATTAGAACAAAAACCCTTCAACCTTTGTTTTAATTATCTCCAAATGTGTCATTGGCCACTACTTTAAAGAAAAGAGGTGTGTGGGGGGGCAAAATCAGGCTGCCAGGTGCTCAAGTGTTTTATTTGCTTTGTAGACTTCAGTGAGATTCTGCTCTGTAAGCACAGGAATCCAGGTTCACCATGGAGAGGGTGGTCTGAGACAGTGTCACACTGGCAGGAAAGGCTGTGCCTCTGTCTGCTGGAAACACCATCACACATCCCTGCATCTGCCATGCCACAGGTGTCTTACTGCAATTATTATTTATAGTCTAGAACATGGTTAATTTACACAATGACACAAGACCTAGGGCAGAGCAGTTTGCCAATAGCTGCACAGTAAACCATGTGCAACAGGAACGAGATATTTAATTGCCCTGACAATGGGGATTTCAAAATTTGGCAGTTCCTCATCTGTTACTAAAGAATCTGTAACCTATTTTCTAAAAATCAGAAGCTGTTAGTAATCTGAGGCTTCACAAATGCAAATAGCTGTAAATCTTCGCTGTCTATGAATGATTAGAAAACAGGAGACACGTGAGGCTGTACTGAAGTTAAATCCAGACACGGATGGCAATTTTTCATTCTTCCAGGAAAGAGGATTGTGGCTATTCTGGTGCCAAATCAGCCTTTTGGCGTGGTTTGCTCCATGCCCTGACTGCAGGGCTCTGAGCTAGGGCACAGCCGAGGCACCAGCTGGGAATCCCAGACAGGGAAGGGCTGGACCTGGAGCTGAGGGACTTGGGGGGGACAAGGCTCAGACATTTCATGTCCTGGAGTAAACTGCCAGGCATGAGTTTGTTCTGGCCAACTCTCAAGCAAAGCAGAGTCATGCCAGGATCCTAAATTCATGGGCAAGGAGTTTCAGGTTAATTTATTCACAGTATTAACATAATCTAAAAGTATCCTGCATTTTGCAGATTCAAGCCTCGAGCTGCACCCTCTTCTGGATGAGACCAGATTGGACTTTTCAGCTAAAGCACGATGCCTTGGACACGTGCACTGTACACCACGGCTGCCCCACCCCGGGGAAGCATTTGGATCCACAGCATTGCTGAATCTGGAAGCAAAGCTTTCTGCTCCAGCAGCGTGACAGCAGAGGCTGTGGCCCCTGCTGGGTCTCTGTCAGGCTGCTTGAACAGAAGAGAAAAGACCTTTGAAAAACAGCAGGATTATGACACGGTTTGGGTGCCCAGATTTGAAGGTTTAAAACAGACATTTGCGCCTAATCAGCCAAAGTGAGTTATAAGATGTAAAGCATTTTCCCTTCTCGCCCCAAAACATCCATCATGATGCTCTGTGCTGGTTCCAGGCTGCCAGTGGTCTCTTCTCTGAATTAATGCCTCTACCAGAGCAGGCAGTGCAGCTCTGCAGAGCCCTCAGCCACTGGCCCAGCTGGGCTGACACAATCCCTGCACGTGTCCACAGGTAGCACCGGGGCTGAGGAGCCTCCCAGCATCCCTGGCCACATGGAAACGTCCTAAAACACTTGTCTGCCCAAGGTGCAGAGTGTCAGGAGTGACAGCTCACATTAATTATGGACCATCCTTAAAATAGATTTGATTTCAGTGAGACAGAGGCCAAATGTAATACTTCAATATGAATATACTCAATATGAAAAGACATATGTAATATCTGTATGTGTATACACATAGCAGTACCCCACACCACATGAGCTTCAGACTCTGTTTATATTTTCCCATAAATTATCCCAAACCTGGTAGCATGGCTGCAATGGAGCAACCTCTTCCCAGGGTGTTTAGTAGTGCACAATGTACAGCCTTCAAGGAGGAGCAGAATTTCACTTGTATAAATGAGTTAAAATAATGTGCTCTTCTTAGTCTGTTTCTGTAATTGTTTTTTTTTTTCCTAACTAGGACTTGCATAATAATAAAAGAGATTTGACTAGAAACATAAAGTACATTTTAATGTGATCTCATTTATGAAAGTCTATCACTGGATACACATGGCAAGGAAATGAAAGTATTCTTATAACAGATTAATAGCCAAGATCAAATATTTCACTTTCTAATAGAGTCTGCCTATATGTGCTTTAAATTCTTTGCTAAATTTAAATTTAAAAGGGCTTTTCTGATGCCTTGAAAGCAAGCCACTGCCTGCCACATCATCCCCGATTTTCCATTACTGCTCACTGATGGTTTGCATTCATTAGCAGAGCACGGCTCCAGCCCTAGTCTTCAGAGGAAGAAATTACTTTTTGCCTCAAGTAAAAAAGAAAAAGTGCTGTGAGCTACTTCCCAGCAGCCTGGCCACAGCAGGAGCAGCCAAGCCATGGGGGAGGAAGGTGTCCCTGGGGAGGGCCAGTCCAGGCACCACTGTGGCCCATCACAGAGTGAGGATGCAGCTGGGCCTTGCTCACCACAGAGTCCTTACACCCCCAGGCAATTGATGCAGTGTCCAGATGCATTTAAAAGCATGCATTTCTTTCCAGAATTTCCAGTTTAGGAGCCTTTTTGTCAGATTTAGTCCTTTTCTCCATAGATCCAGTAAGTCCTTAACCTGAGGTCCACTGGATCAACACCTCACATACCCCAGGTCTCTCTTTGGGCACTCAGCTACTTGCTGACTCCAAGCTGCAGCACAGCCCCTCTCTTTCACATGGATAGGTAAGTGCTGATGTAATTTGTCCATTCCTTTCATTAATTAACACCAGTTAAATTGGTATCACTATAATAATGCATTAAGAGTTAGCACAAGCTGCGTAGTTCTTATTTAGAGTGCATCAGCATGAGTGTGACTGTAATGCTCTGATCCACTCAGTGAAATGACATGGTTTGTACCAGCTCACTCTTAATCCAGCCTCAAAAAGCAAAAATTCTCTCTTTTTTGTTTTTTCCCCCCACACTTGACTGGCCTTGAAGATTTCATAAAGCAAACCAAGAAATATCAATGGACACTAACACAGCAGTGACACTCTGGGTTTATTTTTAGCCCAACTCTCTGCCTGGTGTATCTCAGCTCATGCCCAATGTGTGTCACACAGAACTAAAGGAATTTGAAAGTGGCACTGCCAGAATGAGCCCAGAATCCCCCCGAGCCCCCCTTTCTCATCTTAATTAAAGGCAGATGTAGATAGAGACTGTGCTGGGAAAGGGGCATCAGGACACTCCCTCTTCACACCACAGAGGAGATTTAGGGAGGGGAGAACCCTTAAACCACCTGTGTTTGCAGTGCTGCCTGCTTCATCCTGCTCTCTGGGCATGGAAAATGGGAAGTGATGGCTGGCTGAACAAACTTAACATATTTACCCTAAAACCAGGGGCAACAGCAGAGCTGAGCCAAGCACTGGTCCTGCTGCTGGGAGCTTTGCAGCCTGCCTGCCCCTCCCAAATTACCTCTGTGCTGGCAAGACACTTGGCTTCTCTGCATCCCTGGGCTGATTAATTGAAAAAAGGAAAAAGAAAACCCAGGGCAAGATGAGAAATAGGGAGGCAGCGATCTGAGTCTGCATCTGCACTTTAATGTGTGTGAGCGTCCCTGCACGCCTGGGAAATGCATTTTAGAAGCTCAGTGTTAATGGTTTTGGGTTTGGGCTGTGGAGCAGGGCTGGCACTGCCCATGGGAAGCAGCAGATCCCTCTGCTGGGCTCCAAGAGCCTCCAGTGCCAGTGCCCAGAGAGCCCAGGCACTGCCACGTGTGAGGCAATGACCGCATTTCAAACAGCAAATTAGTCATGGCAAATAAATAACTTCAGAACAAGAGCTGGCTGAGAACTGCGGTTCACATTACAGCAATATTTTTAAGTCTTGAGAATTTCCTTTTCTCTGCTCCAGTCTGGACAAAAAGTGTCATTAACCTCAAATACTGCTGCTCACACACAGGCAGGCTGGGTTTCTTTATTTGCCTGATGTTTTGGCTGGATTTCTGACCACCTTTAACTTCCTTTTCTCCCCCTAATTCTTTTATTATTTTAGATGGATTGAGCTGAACAGACAACAAAATCATTAACTATTTAAAATCCATTGAAATAACCCAAATTGTTGTGAAAAGAAGGGCTGAGTCTGGCCTCTTTCCATGTCCATATTTCATTACAGTATAGTTTGTGTCTTTTGACAAGTTCATCCCTATTTTGTAGTGTGGCTCCACAGAAACCCAAGCATTATCTAGTAGCTCCCACGGAAAACCACCAATTACTACCAAAAGCCCCCTGGGCAGCCCAAAAAGCCTGGCAGGGCAAGAGCAGCACAGCCATCCCACACACCCTGGAGCACATGGGGTCCTGCCTTGCCCCACTGGCTCTGGATGGGGATGGACAGGGGTTCTGGAACAGCCTGATGCTGTCACAGCCAGGGCAAGGACAGACAAGGTTCATTCCCCCTGTGAGCGAGGTGGGGGCTCGGCCCCTGGGAAGTGGAGTGGAAGATCTGGAGCACTCACCCCTTCAATCTGGTGCCAAGAGCAGCCACGGAGGGATGGCCACTGCAGCCCTTCACCCACACTGGCTCCCCTGCAGCTGGGCTGGGTGAGGATGCTGCACACACCAAACTGCTGGCTGTGATAAGGGGATTCCTGCTGCCATCCACTGCAGCTCCGTCTCCCACGGGGAGGAGAGGCTGTGTTGACTCAGTTCTTCTGGTCTCATTTCCAAACAAGCTTGGGATTCATTTTCAAGTGATTCATTCCCTGCTTTGCAAGTGGTTCTTCTCCCACAACCAGCAGCAGGACTAATTCAGATGAGTTACACTGGGGGATGTTTAAAGGAACATTTCCTGGCATGCTGGAAGAATCACAGTGCCATGAAAGTTCTTGTCCATGCACAGGGCTGACAAAGGGCTCTGGAACAACCCTTGAAGGTCTTCTAGAGTATTTATAAAATACTTCTAGAATATTTATAAAATAAGGAGGGACAGTGGAAATAAGACACCATTCCTTATATTATTATAATAATTATAATATATATAATTATAATTATTATTATTATATTAAAGGCTAATAAAATCACCCCAAGAACATGCTAGAGGGAGACCATGGTCTGTAAGTGTGGGGTATTTTTGGTTTAGTTTGGTTTTCTCTAGTTCTCAATATTTTTTTTCTCTGGGAGCTCAGTTGGAAAAGGTGATAGAGGGTGTATGAGCTCAACTTTTGGTGGATGAGGGTCCAGACCCCTTCTCTTGCAGGTGCTGTTACGCTGATTGACTTTGAATGGCCTGAAATTCTCTCTGTGATATTTCTGATCACATTAGGACAAAACTTTTCACTTACCTTAACCCCACAGAATATTTCAGCAACATGTAATTCCAAGGAATCCCCTTTTCTTCTGGATCTTGGCAAACCTGGGGCTTGAGTTACCTGGAGACCTGAGGTTTAATATATGCCTTTCAGCAGAATACCATTCAATACTCTGCTGAGAAAACTCCCTCCTGAGACAGGTGTCATCAGGAGCTTGGGAGTTTTGCTTACAATCTGACTTTTAAACTACTGTGGAAAGGCACAGCTGAGTGACATCGCTGTCATCTCCAAACCCAACTGGGAAATCAGCTGCAGCTGATCAAAATGTGTCACAAGGGAAAGAAGCCTTTGCTGGCAGGGGACCACAAGCTGTGCTCCCAAAGCCAGACCCCAGGGTGGTGACCCTGTCCTGCACTGGGTTTTACTTACACTAAGTGAAACCTCATGGAAAGCTATTCTGTGCTGTAACTTTCTTATTCTGTCTTTTTGGAGGTGTTTTGTCACCCATCCATCACTGCATGGCTAGGGCGGTGAAATATGTCCACCCACACATCAGAGCACCTGTCCCTGCATGAAGATTTCCACAGAAGGCTCTTTTCTTCTCCCTCAGGTCTGATGCAGCTGCACTCTCTGGATGCTGTTATTGAATTATTTCTAAGTCCATGAGGGAGTAATCAATACCAGCAAAATGATAAATATTAGCATGTGCCCCATGTGGTGCCTCAGGGCTTTCCTGCCTGCAGTGGGGACAGAGCTGGAGGACACACACACACACACACATGGACAGGGATGGGGACACACACACACACACACACACACACACACATGGACAGGGATGGGGACACACACACACACACACACACACACACACATGGACAGGGATGGGGACACACACACACACACACACACACACACATGGAAAGGGATGGGGACACACACACACACACACACACACACACATGGAAAGGGATGGGGACACACACACACACACACACACACACATGGAAAGGGATGGGGACACACACACACACACACACACACACACATGGAAAGGGATGGGGACACACACAGATGGAAAGGGAAAGGCACTGGTGTCTCTGAAACAGTGGCAGTCCATCGGGTGATGCCTGTGTCACATGAGGAGAACCCTCAGGAGGTCTCTGTGGCATGGGTACAATCACAGATACAGCCTAGAGGATCAAGATGAAAGGCCCCAGGCCAATTGTTGCTCACGTCCACAGCTTCCTGCTGCTGTTTTATTCCTAATGATTTTCAGGGTTACATTTATATGCTGGCAAACACAGTTTAAAACACGTTGTAAATGCAAGCCTGTGTGGCAGCTCCCTCACGCATTCCGTGTGTTCCAGCATTGTCTCTTCCCACCTGTCCCCACAGGGGCCTGCGGTGTTCAGCTGGGCAGAAATGGAACTTCACAAAACTGATGTGACTTGGAAGAAGCTGAAAGATGATGTGTGGGTTTGTCCCATCCTTTCTGCTGTTCCTGCACTTTGAGCCTCATTCCTCTTCTGACCCAGCGGGAGCTTTACCCAGAGCTCTGATCCGAGGCCTGGCAGGATCACACCCAGGGATGCCCTGGCTGAGCTGCAGCTCCCACTGCCAGGGGAGCCCATCCATCCTCATCTGGGAGCGATGGAACAGCCCCACTGCTCCTCCTGCTTGCAGCTCGTTACACAAATATTGAATAACCCCTCAGGCTGCTCCAGCACGTGGAGTGATTTTGTTTTTTTCTCCCACTGGAGACACCGTGGCTGTTGTTCAGCAGGGTGCAGCTGGCAAGGGAAGGAGCTCTGTGGCTCCTCTCTTCATCTCTTTGCACCGGGAGGAGCAGCCCCAGCACTCCCTGAGTACGTTGTGTTGGGTCTGTCTGATAAAAAATCACATCTAATGAGAGATAAATGACTGGTTTTCACAGGAATTGTTCTATTCAGTTGATCAGCTCCTCAGGAGATTGCTATTCTGGGACTCCAATTTCTGTTTGAGGTTTTGGCACTAACAATGTTTGCACACAAGCACTGGTGGTGCCCAGCCCGAAATTGGGAGTGCCCACAGGGCTGGCACACCCCAGGCAGCAGCCAACACCTCCTGCCAGGAGGATGCTCTGTCTCCAAGGCAGAGAACTGACACCTTCCCCAAACCTCGTGGCAGACAGAGAAGTAATTTTGGGATCACTCATTTTCCAGTCTCATTCCCTGCCTGCTGCATCATCCCCTGCCTGTTTGCATAAGGCACAAGAACTATTTTTAACAGGCAATTTGGTTTTATTAGTGACAAGGAGATAAATAAACACCCTGAACTCTTGGTTCCTGTGCAAATAGCTTTGATTCAAAATCTTCCCATTTAAGGGCACAGTCAAAATAAAGTTCCCCAAAAAAAGAATGTCATTTTCTAAATTTTTTCCCCAGTAGCCTCAGGGTTGGGTGCCTGCAGGGGCGGGGGAACACGGGAGATGGAGAAGCAATGCTTCCCTTGGAGCTCTGTCTGAGAGCTCAGCTCTGCTCTGTGCACTTCCCAGAACTCTTTCAGATGGAATAAATCAGTCCTGGATTCCTTCAGATAGCCAAAATCTGTCATTTCCACTGTGCAACACCTGTTCCATCTCAGGGGCTGAGAAATAGCCCCCAGGACCAGCAATGACCCTAACACTCTCAGAAAAGCTCTGGGAGGCTGCACAGAGCAGGAAAAGAGGATATTTTTTCTTGAGCTGGTAGCTGTGGATGTTTTAGTCCCCCAGATCAAATCTCACTACATCTAACTCTTCTGGACTCTTTGATCCTCAGTACATTCTTTGTAGGCAGACATGGTTGTAGCAAAGCATCACTGAATTCATATACCTAATGTTTTTCTTATTAAACAAAAAAATATGAGGGCAGAGCAAACAATTAATCCAATGTATATTAATTCCTTCAATCCTGAATAAAAGGGATGGAAGAAATATATAAAGAAATACTGACAATTCACATTCCTCCATGAACCTCGATGCTTTCCTATCCAAAGAATCAGGGCCTGGCTCAGCACCATTTTACATGGATTTAACCAACATTTAAAGGTCCATTGTTTGAAAACAGTCCAAAAACCCAGCAGGTTCCATGGCTCTGTTTTCTCCAGCCCTGTTTACCTGCACACCCAGCAGCACCAGCCCTGTGCCCCACATGGAGCCACGAGGAGCTGGGGCTTTTTCCAGCTGTACTTTTGGGGGAAATGAGGCTTTCTTCCTGTAAACTGTTAACATGAAGCAGATGGATCTGATTTCCCATGGCAAGGACTGGCCTCTTGCTGGGATCACTCCACGAGCACCTGAGGGATGGACAGAGGCCCCCGGAGCAGGAGCCTGGGCAGGGCTTGCCCAGGGCTTGTGATCAGTGCAGCTCAGCTCTAGCACATCTCTGCTGCTCAGCCCCCACAACACTGCAGGAACATTTTCTTTCTTCAGGTAAAACACACAATAGCTCCGTTTTTAACCTTGCTGCTGGGTTCTAGAGTAAATTCCTGCAGAATCCAGTTTAATGTCTGTTTTAAGGAAAGATAAAAGGCAACAGAAAAAAATCCCAGGCAAACATGATTTTAATTTCAATCTGACAAAAAAATAATCCTGTTTGATCCCAGATGGGAACTGTTGGCTGTCTATTTTCCTATTTATTTTTTTTTTGTTTCTCAGCTCCACATTAACTCACTGAAATGTTTTATTATTCTCCATTTAACCATTAAATTGAAAGATCGGTCTGATCTAGAGCCTAACATGATCTAGCTGGAAACACAGATGGAAACACATCCCTCAGTGCACAGAACACAGCACTGGATTTCTCACAGTGTGTCAGCTCACAGAAGGCAGATCCTGCCTCAGCTTTTTGGCCAGCCTACCTGATTCTGAAGGGGGAAAAACCCCACAGGGGTGTGAGGTACTCACTGCTGTGGCTTCCTCTGTGCTTCTGGAGCAGAAATAGCTGACTGTAAAATTTGCTGCTTATTTTCCCCTTCAGATTGCTCACATCAGAGACAGCAGGAACGAATTTGGCCCCCACTTGTTTCCAAACACTGCAGCTGCAGCAGGAATGCTCACTCGGTATCAGACTGCTTTGCTTGGGACATTTACGGCCTCAACATTTGATCAACAATGCACTGTCCATTGCTTTTCCCAAATAATCCCTATTTACAACCAAAAAGCTGGCCCCTACTTCCTTAAACAACACCATCTGTAGTGCTTTAAGTCTTTCATTTTCCTCTAGGTAATTTGAAATAAAGAGAGAGGGGCAAGAGTGTAACCAAATGTCTCAGCCATGAGAGCCTGGACCTCAACTCCAGGGGCCTTAGAATCAAGCCTTATATATCTCAGCAATTTATAACCTGATTTACTGGTGCTGTACAGCTCTCTCCTCCTCATGAGGGGGAAAGTATATATCCTTTACAATGCAATAATGGCCCTGTCTGATAAAGCAATAAAAAATGGGAGATTTAACAATATATGCCCTTTCTGTGTGCCCTACAGATTTAGACTTTGATGCAAATATTTATGCACTTAATTTATTGTCTTGATTTTCTGCCATATTGGGGAACTCCCACCACAGGAGGATTAATTTTCTTTACATAATATTCTGTCCATCTGTCCTTGTGTCAAGTGGCAAGTTCACTTCCAAGGTGAACTTAATTATCATTGATGTATAGAAACCCCACAAATGGCAAAATGCCAAGAGAGGGACAAGTGAGTTGCACTGAACAAGGGATCAAAGCAGGGAGAAAGAAGCACATTCTGTCCTTTTTCAAGAGCTGGAGGTTTAATTAGCAATTCTTAGCTAATTAAGTGTCTGTTGATCTCCAGGATGGGGGAAAGTCCCCAGGGGGAGAAGGGCAGCAGGGAGGAGCAGCACTGCCATTCCCACTGCACAGGCAGTGATGGATGTGCCGCTGCTGGGACACAGCCAGGCCAGTGCCACGGATGAGGCACAACCTAAATGCACCAAACCTTCACGTGCAGGGCACTTCACATCTGTTCAGGAGGATCTGGGCTTTGCTGTAAGGGCTTGGTAAGGCAAACAAGCACAATAAACCTTAAAGGTTGGCAGGAAAGAGGAACAGGGCAGAAGTCACAAGCTAAACATAAACTAATGCAAGGCAGCAGTGGGAGCAGAAGGTGGGATTTGAGTTGAATCCCCATGGCTCAGCTCCTGCAGCCCCATGAGCTTCTCCCAGCAAAAGCAGCGAACCCTGGGGCTCCATCCCAGGGCTGTGTGCCCACGGGAGCTCCAGGCAAGCCCTGTGTGCTGCCTCCTCCACAGGACACTCTGACACCAAGGGCAGCGGCCTCTCCACAGCTGAATCCCCCCGCCAAGAGATTAACTCTGTATATTTATATCCAGAACTCTATGTATCTATATATAATGTATTTCTGTGTCTCCAGACTCCACATACATACACATACACTTTTACACTTTATTCTACACTCTGTATATAGTGCAGAAGATATAAATAATGGTATATATGGACAGTGAAATAAAGCCCTAGCAAAAACAGGGGGCAAAGCAGCTTGTTATGTCTGCCTGGAAGGGACGGGACCCCTAAAAGGCACAAGTCATTTGTTACCCTATGCAAGACCAAATCTGACTGCTTGCAGACCATTTCATTAAAAGCAGACTCTGGAGCTTCATGAAAAACCCAAATATTAAACTGTTCCATGTGGTGTACAAACACAGGCTTGTTGCTAAAGCCACCTCAACCTCTGGGCATGTGATAACTTCCTGAACTGAACATAGATAAAACCATGTTTCCAGCAAAAGGACAACCTACAGTAGCTCTGGTTTCTGGGGTAGGAACTCTTTCCATGGACCTTAGAGATTAAATATTCTTGCCCTTCTTCAGCAGGGGACTGCCCTGATGGCTCTGAGTGCTTTACCTATTCAGCTGCCTTTACCTCAGCCCATGAGTTTGCTCACCTTTACCCCTCTGATTTCCCCAGCCCATGCAGAGCAGTGAGTGAGTGGCTTTGTGGGGCTGAGCTGCCCCTGGAGCCAGCCCAAGCACAGGCACAGGCGAGTGACATCCACAGGCACTGCTGGATGCAAAGGCAGCTCTCCTGCTGAGCCAGGTGCCCAGTTAGTACACCTCATTGCAAACAGGGATTTCCCAGGTTTCTGTGCCTTTGAGCAGCTGAATGCCTCTGGAGAAACCTGTGGGACTGAATATGCGAGTAGCTCCACCGAGCCCCAAGTCTGCCTGTGTTTAATGGCTCCAGGATTTATAGAGCTTCATGCAAGAAACCAGGGAAGATAAGGGTTTATCTTTAACTTCAGCTTGAGCTACAGGGATATTATTGTACAGAACCACACAAGGCACCCGTTTCCTTTATGATGCAGAGGACCTAAAAATACAGGTGTGATGAAAAAAGGAAGCAGCACAGCACTTCTGTGGGAGGTTATGGCAAAGCTAAGCCAGTCCTTACAGCCCTGGGAAAACTCTGCCAGCCCCAGAACATTATGCAGAGAGCACTGCCACTGTATTTTCCTCTATTTAGCTGCACATTTTTCAGACCATTCTGATTAAGTCCTACAATACGAGCAGCTGGAGCCTGTTGTACTGACCTGTGCACTGAGATTTTGAGTGCTTGGAATAACAGGGTTGTGTTGACGTCAGTGAGGAATTTCAGAGAGGGAGTGTTTTTCTGGCACGATTCCTTTGCAGTGAGACCCTGATAGCTGTGCATGTCCCTCCCTGCAGAAGAAAGGCACAAATGGCAGTGGGATCCCTCTGCCACCGCAGCCTGACCCCGACGGGAAGCACAAGGAGCAAACACACAGCCCGTGGTGTATGAACACCCCCACACACCAGCCATCCCCAGCAAAAGTGCTGCTGCTTCTGCTTTGTTCCTCCCAAGATTCCTGCTGGAGAAGGCTGTGCCAATGATCTGAAAACCTTGATTGCTACTGTGGCTGTGAAGCAAGCTGTGTATTGCCAATATTGTCCCACCCCTGGAAAATAACACCACAGCTGTACTCCCAGGGTAACAGGAGAGGACCTCAGAGTGCTCCCAGGTGTGCTCAGTGGGGAAGGACAGAGGAGGGACAGCATCCAGCCTTTCCTCTGCCTGTCTGCATCCTGGTGGGACACAGGTGGCTCTGAACTGACTGACTGACAACACCCACAAAGCATCACAGCAGGTCAGGCTGGGAGATGAAAATGTGTCAAATACCTTTTCCTTCCCAAATCCAATTAGGTAATGAGCATTGGGGCTGGGTACAGGAACACCCCTTTGCCTCACCTCCAAGCCCCTGCTTTGTGCTCCCCTCCTCTGATGGGAAGTGCATGAATTCTAGCCCCAACACACACACAGAAACCACACACCTGCAGTTACCAGGGAATTTCATGTGACTGCCACTGGTGACAATGTTCTAGGCAATATGATGTGGAAAATATGCACAGATGCTCTCAAAGCATATTTTTTCCTGCCCTGTGTATAGCTTCTTTTGTTAATAATTTTCTTGTGATAACTGGAACATCAAATTATTTTGGAGTTGTTCTCAAAGGTGTATAGATACTTCATTTTTGTGCTGACAGCTTTAATTATTCAGCACGCTGTAGCACTGGATGAAATATAATCACAACAAAGGGCTCCTAACACCACAAGTAATAGCCAATTGTGAGGATGGCATGTTAAAATCAGCAGTGAAAAACAGCTTATACTCTCTGACCTCTACCCAGTCAAATCCTCCTGTTGCTATAGTTGCTGTTCTAGAAAGAGTGTTATTTCTCTCAGCTGAGAGTCACTTGTGAGACAAAAGGAAAACACTGCCTTTCTTTGAATCTTTTCTGTGGTCCCTAGTCATTATATCTTATCAGTGGACTGATTATTCATTTAAAAAGGCAAACCTATTAAAAAATGTAATTTTCTGTCGTACCTCACTTGACACACATTTCCCATTTACTCCTGTGGAGATGCAGTGACTCTTTAACATCTTTAAAATTCATATGGAGTAGAAAGCAGCTCAGTCTCGAGTGTGATGTAAGCAGTGGACATTGCTCAGAACTGAACTCCCCCAGTCCTTGGTGGGCAGCTCCACAGCTGCAAACGCTGAACTCACCCTGCAGGAAAAGTGTCCCAGGAGACCCAAACCCATCTGAAATGACCCCAAAGTTCACAAGTGTCCCACACTGGGCAAGCACATGAAACCTCAAACATGAGTGGGAATTGCAAAGTGCTCCTAAAAGCCTGCAGAAATTGAGTGCAGCAGCACCAGTGGCAGGACCTTTGTCTACAGCCGTGGGCAAGAGATGAGGTCAAGGAACAGCAAAGGACATCCCACCTGACAGAGGAGCAGGCCCTTACAGCATCTGAGCCACTCCCTAGGCTGCTCATAAATACCTTTTAAAGTAATTTTCAGTATTGGAGCAGGTAGAAGGCCAGGCTGGAAAATAATTACATCTAAGGAAAAATGGAAAGAAGAACGTGCTGAGGAAGAGGACCTTGCCAAAGCCCTTGGTTGAAATGTGCAGTTGGGTTCCTGTCTGGCAAAACTCAAAAATACTGTCTGGGAAATTCACTTAGTTAAGAAGAGAAGGAAGAGTAAGAGTAAGTAATGAAGGTTCACATTATCCTTTGAGCCTGGCATCTGCTTAAATTATCTCATTTGATCTCTACTTTCTCCTTTAATCTGAGCAGTTCTGAAAGAGTTATTACAGGACATGTGTCTCTGTTCTGGTTTGCCTCTTTCTGTCCTATTATTTATCCAATTAATTTATTTGTTCTGCATTTTAGATTCCTTTGTCTGCTTTTACCAATTTTCTCTCCAAGCATTGTCTCATCTTTCTGCCCTTGCCCTCACTTCCTTCCCACGTGGGCTTGTTTCGAATGTAATTTATTTTTTTTTAGTGATGGAATTTCCTAACTTTTTCTGAAGACTGAAATGGTTTTGTCATGGCCAGAGGACAAAGCCAGCCCAGATGCCCTGCAGAGTTAGAACACAGGGTGCTGGCATCACCTGTTTGCTCTCCCTGGGTCCCACCCAGCTCTGAGCCCAGTCTCCTCATCCCCAGCTCCCCCAGGTCTCTGATTCCTCCTCCCAGCTCTGCAGATTCATTGGGAGCCTGGATAATTTAAGAGCTATCCAGGGCACTACACAGAGGTGAACAAAATGTGCCCCAAAGCTAAGTTTCCACCCATTTTTGTTGCCACTGTATCACCAGGGAGCCCCGTGTCTCGGCAGGGATGGGCAGGTACTTGCTCGCGATGGTTTCCACACAGGTGACACATTCAGTGTTCAATCCTTCTTCAGTTATTTGAAAACCTGGAAACTTTCACTGCCAGGTGCCAGGGGTCACTTTACAGCAGGAAAAGCTGTGTAAGAATTCAGAAGCATGGAAGTGAAAATTCTACTTCTACACCAAAAATTCTCTTCCACCAGCCCACTGCTGGCTCTGTGGAAAAGGGCTCTCAAGGCTAGATACATTATCAAAGTTTAAATTAGGTCCATTGAATTTTATTAGCAATTTTCTACTTTGTTAGCAATTTCATGCTGCCTATTAATATTTGTTTTTAATATATTGTTATCACTCATCACAAAAGGCTAATCCTGTTAGCTCTTTCCATATTGTATTACAGAAAACAAATCAGAAGGCTGTGATTCCTCACCCTGCCATTTTTATATATTTATGGACACATATCTCTCCCTGAGCACTCCCAGCCTGCTCTGCCCAAGAGGCCAAGGCAGGGCTGTTGGAAGGAGCCACACAAAACATGCTCAAGTGTGTGAAAATGAGAGATGAGCTCTTTGTAGGTGAAGTTATGAGATGCTCTTTCATAGGCAGGAGCATCCTATCAAATCTGATCAAAAGCAATGTATTTCCTGTTAGGATTTAAAAGAAAAAAGGTAAATATTTCCAACAGCCAATACTATCATACTTAAGTTTGATTCTTAAATTAAAATACAAATAGGTTCATTTTAATGAAACCATCAATGAAATACCCATGGATGTCTGAATCATTCATTCACTGTTAAATACTACAAGACATTTCCTGTAAGGAACATTCATGCCCATGGATACATTTACAAAATACATTGAGTACAGCATTTAAGATGGAAGCATAATACTCCTGCTCCTCATGAGCAGAGAATGGAGGTCAGACTTTGGGATACATATCAATGATCTCTGAACACACATTTTCCTTTCTTTTCTCCTTCACACCCTGGAATTCATTATGGGGTATAAAACAGTAAAACCAGAAGGTGGCAATTACTGACAACCTCTGCAAGAAGTGGTTTGTGCTCAGTTCTGGGGGGAACTGGCAGCTCCTTGTGCCCCATGTACCGACCTGAGCCCTGGGCTGCTAGAGAGGCACACAGCACTAAAATATGGGAAGAAATCTCTATGATGTACTGCAGTATCTCACAATGAAAAGGCCCAAATGTTTGTGCTGTGCAGAGTCAGTTTTCACCCTGGTGCTTTAATTGCATTCAGAACTTTCAGGTTTCATTACGTTGTTTTCACTGCCACATCTGGGACCACACTAACGTGGCTCCCATTTAATCCAGGGACTATCAAGAGATGGAGAAAGGGGTATATCTTCTGCACAGTGCCTGTGAAATTACCCTTATCCTTTGATATATTAAAATTGAAGTGCTATAAATTTCTGTTGTCATGGAGATATTTTCCATGCCACTTCATGATTGGCCATCAGAATTCACTTTCCTTTGGGTTTTCCAGCCTAATTAACTGCTATATTTTTGCTGGCAGAGAGGAAAAACCCACATGAACAGCTTTTGGACTGTGACTTCCTCCCTTACGGAACAAATTTCATTTTTGTATACTATTAAAGGTAAAATGCATTAGCGTGGCTGGCATTTCTAGCACAGAAAAGGCAGCAGTGCTCTGGCAGGAGTGGGTTTGAGCATGGAGATGTTTTTTGGATCTCCTGAGCTGGAAGCAGGGCAGCCTTGGGCAGGGCTGTACGTTCCCAGGGCAGGGAGAGGGGATGGAGCAGGACACAGCCACACAAACCTGGGCACCATCACTGCAGCCACGGCCATGGGGGGACCTCAGAGCCCAGCAGAACAGCAGCAGCACTCCTGACACACAAAGACAAGCTCAGGGACCTCTGGGCAGGGTCCAAAGCAGGCTTCTGCCAATTATAACAATGTTCTGTTTACTCCTTTGTTTTCTTAGTCCTTGTGTCTCTGGCTTCTCCTTAATTTATTTTGGAATTCAAGGATGATTGATCAAGTCTGTCAGACTTGGAGAGCAGGCAGGAACAAACTCACTCATTTAAACTGATATCTCCACAAAATTTCAGGCTACCTGTACCCTTCCAGAACCTGCACAGTCAGGTGCTATTTCAAAAAAATGTCTGATGGTAGAGGTTCATCCTACCCACTCCCTAGTGATGTGGTTGATTATAGATTCAAAGCTAATTTATGTGCTGCTGTACAGTCTGTAACATGGACAGGCCTGGAGTTCAGCTTCCCCTATGCTTTTCAAATTAAAATGTCTTTGATGTACTTCTCTTCCTGCCTTTGAACATTTAGAGTCCATTGGCAACGAACTGAATGATTTGGTACTAAATAGACACCCCTCTCTTTCCCCCCAAGAGAATTAGCATCAGGTCTTAATTTACTAATGGACTATAGACATCCATTAATGGAGTAATTAATTCAGTGCTAAAGTGCCTGTAAGACAGAACCACGCTGAGTGCACAGGGAAAAAAATTACAAGTGACATCTTCCCAGTGAGCATCACAGGGTTTTGGTGGAAAAGTTAATTTAACAATGAAATAATGGTGTACTTTATTTCTTGTCTACAGCTCTGTGTCTAATTGCAGTATTTGACAACAATCCTATGCTCAATTCTCAAGTTTTGGACAGGGGTCCAGATTTTTCCATCTTCCAGCAATCAAACACGGAGGTGGTTCAGGCCAGCCCAAACAGCTCCCTCAGAGTTTGGCAGCTCCTCCTCGGCAGCGGGCAGGGGGCTGGCTCCTGGCCCAGATAATGACCCAGAGACAGCACAGGCAGCCATGGCACCCCATCCACAGCACCAACTGTGTGTGCATCCCCCTGCCAGGGCCTTGCCTCTTCCAAAAGCAGCCCATCCTGCAGCCTCCTTCCATCGCTCCCTCACCGCCTGCCCCCGGGGCTGCTGCTGCTGAAGGAGCTGGGTTCAAGGGCCTGGGAGCTCATCCTCAGCCTCTCCAAACATCACCCTGCTCCTACAAAGCACTGCCCAGTCCTTGTCACACTGGTGACAAAGCAGCTGCTTCTATTGGTACTTCAAGAGGACAAGGACACGTGCTCCTCACCTTTCAGATTCCCTCTGCTGATTGAAATTAGCTGCCTTCCTGAAAATAATTGCTGCCAGTGGCAATTATTACAATTAAAGTGTTTACTAAGGGTTTGAAATGCCCAGGCTAAGCTAGGAATCTCATGCCAGGTCATGAATGAATTTAATTAGGCATTATTTAGAACTGCATCTTGGTTCATAAATTAAACACCTTTCCAGTCCTGTTCATTTGTGAGGTATCCATTGCATTCCAATGAGAAAGACAAATGAGCAACAGAGCAGTTTTCACTTAGAGCCGTTCAAAGCTCTGTGAAGCAATCAGTTTGTTGTTTTGGTTTTTTTTAATGCTACATTACATATTTTAGGAACACACCAGCCAATTCAAATAAACACACCAAACTAATGAGGCATTAACAATTATGTGAGTTCAGAGTTGACATGAGCTTTCCAATGGATTTCATGTGGCAGAATTCCATTTGGATGAAGAAGCTGGGCTACAGAGGATACCACAATCTTGAAAAAAACTGCAGCAGGTTATTATTTCTGCCTTTATGGGCGCTGTTTATATGGCTTCTATCATCACTTGCTCCTCAGCTCAGAACACAAGCATGCTCTTGTGCTGCACAAGATTAACACTTAACTGATTGCTCTTAACTGCAAAAACCCTGCAGGCAGTGACGACTGCCGTGGTCTGATTGCATCAATAGAACAATGATTTCATTAAAGCTTTTCATGCTGCACTGTCAACATGAAGGGATGATGTGGGTTTTTCAGTCTCTGTGTTACCTGTGGTGCTTATTAGTGACTGCCTGGGCAGGATTGTGGAATTACACAGAGGAAAGGATACAAGCAACCCACCATCTGCTGATGGTTTATTGTGTGCACAAAGCAGGCAGCACCAGTTGTGCTATGCCTCGTTCAGCCTCAAAATAGCACTCTGGTTGTGTAAATATGTGCAGCACAGGAAAGCTTCATGAGCTGAGAAGTTTCTGATCATCCAGCTCCAGCTGAATGGTTTGGCTGCCCCTGAGCCACACCCTGAGCATGTCCTGGTTTGTTCTCCACACAAATCCTTTATGAACACCTTTGCCTTCAAGACAGTGTTTTCTTTTAAAAACAGGCAAAGGGGTTGCATGTGGCATGGCTGCACAGAGCAGGTGTGAAGGCACCATTTGGAGGGGGCTGGAGAGCCTTGGTCAGCGTGTGCCTTGGCATGCTGAGCTCCACGGGCTCAAGAAACTCCATTTCACCTTACTCAGAGTCTGTATCCTCCCAGCCAAGGCTTCAGAGGGGCCATGCTATTGTCTTCTCTGAACAGCCCTCTTGCAGCAGCCTCTCCTGCTCACAGCACAGCCTCCTCCTCCAGACACAGCAGCAATTCTAGCGCCAGGGAGGTGCCTTTGTCTCCTGTTTGCCAGCAGCTGAGTGACACCAGCCCCAGGAGCCTGTGCCCCACTCTGCTGGAACTAAAGCAGCTCAGCTCCCAGCAATGAATTCACCTTCAGAGTTCTGTGGTCCGAGTGTGACAGACACACTAGATTGGAAACCCATTTGTCAGTCAGAGCTGATAAAGGAGCTCAGTGCACAGAGCATTATGGCACATCGTGAATATGCATGGCAGGGTGAGCATGCTTGGCACAAATGCACACACATCAGATGGGCTCCAGCAGGAACTTCATGTCCTAGGTGGGCCTGTGTGTGATAACCTCTGAGCCTGGCACTACAGAGACGTGTTAGCCATAAACTCGTGTGCACTTAGATCTGCTGCTGCTTTTCTTACCCACGTCTGCTGCTGGATCAGGCCCTCAGATATTTTTTAGGTGCTAAAATAAACATTAAAGGCAGCAGAAGCATTTTGAAAGTTGGTGTCTTGGCATTTTTCTCTAATTCTACCACTGAAGAGAGGAATATGGTGTTTTTTTTCAAAGCACAACTTCTTCAAATGGATAGAATGGATCAAAAGAGATCAGAGATGGCTATAAATATCATACTTAAATTTCCTGCAAACAGAAAGCAACTGTGTGTGATTGGAGCTGTGTTTACTCCCAGTGTTACCAACAGCCACAGCTGGGCTGGCACAGAGTGGAGCAGAGAAATCTCCCCCGAGGCTCTTGCCTCTGCAATTTTAACAGGCTACTCTGGCAAACTTTATCGAGTATCTAGTAAATAATTTTTAAGAGGTGATATGCAGGCTTGAGCCAGCTATGCTCAGCACTCTGGCTTTTTTTCCTTGCAATCAATTGTCCATAAAGTTGTAAGCTGATTTTTATCTTCCTAGCACACTTATCTAGTGTTAATGGGATGGGGTAAGGGAAATTAAAAACCCAGAGAAGATGAAGACAGTGTAATAGCAAAAAAGGAGCCTCTTCCTACTCTGTGAAGTTCATTCTGGGTTGAGAAAGGAGCAGCCTAGACAGAAATGAGACCCCTCCCTGCACACTTGGCTGGGTGTAATAGTCACACATTTATCAGTCACCGTGCACTCGTGACCCACGAGCCCTCCAGCCCAGCTGAGCCAGCCCTGCTTGTCCCAGCCCCACATCAGCTCCAGTCCGGAGAAGAAATGCCCCAAAATGCCTGTGAACACAGCACTGTGTCCCAGAACCATCCAGTTCACTCCAGCCTGAGACCTGGGTGGTGAAAGCACAATTCTTCATAACTTCCAACACAGCAGTGAAACTCCATTTTACACCCACCAGAGCCCCAGCCTGAGCGAGGACTCTCCACAGCACAAGAGGGCTTGCCCTGTGGCAGCTGATCACTCCACAACCTGCAGGAGCTGCTGAAGTTGCTTTCCTTTGGCCTTTGATTCCTGTTTTTAACAGGGATCAAACAAATTGCTTTTAAACCTCAAGCCTTGAAAGCCAAAATTCACCCAAGGAATGTCCTGAATCACAAAGCCTCAGTGCCTGCCCTCAAACCATCCCAGTGTTATCAGAGGCAGCCAGGGACCCTCCCCAGCCACCCTCCCCTGGTGTTGGGGAACACGAGCAGAACAAGGGGCCACGATGCAGGTGGAGCACAAAGGGGAGCAGGACACATCATCTCAGGGGCTCCTAAACCACTCAGCAGCATCTCACAGCCTGTGAACTGTGAACTGTGCACAGCCATCAAACACCGAGCCAGAAGCAAAAGATCTCTGAAGTTTAAAAACCTCCAACAAAAGCTTTCCCCCCACTTCAAGGCCAAGGAAACAAGCCAGCCTTGCAGCATGAAGCAGAGAGGAGAAAAGAGACAAAAAAAAAAAAAGGAAAAAAAGAAAAAGACTTCCTAATTAGAGCAAGATTCAATAAGCCCTAGGCTTGTTTTAAAATGAAAATGCTACCACTTCTTCTGCAGCAGTGACCTTACTTTTGCCTTGAGGATTAATACAAAGCACAGAGGCATTTGCAGTCAATGTTTTCAGTGGAATTGCCTGAGAGCATCTGAAGTTTGGAGGATACTGTCTTTTTGGGTCAGGTTGGAGTTGTCTCACAGAGATTCCAACTCATTTTCTTCCATTTTCTTTAACTGTCTATCAGCTTTGTGTCACTCACAATGCTCATTTCAGTACCCAGCCTTTGTGGCTCCCAAATATCTTATTAACATCCATTAAATCCCACAGCTCCCTATGGGGACAGAAGAAACATCACTCCCTTCCAGGTGCAGTGTGAAGCTGCAGGCTGCAGCTGTGCCAGATTTATCAGATTTTAATCAGATTTAAATCAGACATTTGTTTCTCTTCAGACCTGGTTGCTATGTATGACAGCAGTTAATTTATACACACCTGACCCAGGTATAATTAGCTGAGAATATGAGATATTATTCAATATATTATTAAGTGAATGAGATAATAATTTTCCTATGGGTTTGCATAATATAGCAGGATGAGGAGGAACTAATCTCTACATCCAGCTCCCACCTGCCAGCTCAATATTAATATAATTACTTAATATATTTTATGTTATATCAATGATATATTAATACATATATTAATGCAATAAAAATACCTATAATATTTGCCATTACAAACCCTCAGGACTCACATAACCACACAGCCATCTCCTTCCTGAAGAGCCATTCATCCCCCATGGTGTGACCAAGGGCACGATCTGATACACTGCAATTTCACCTTCTTCTCCATAGCCCCACACTGCTCAAATTCCCAGAGTTTTCCAAAGATCCCACTCGGCCCCTTTGCCAGGCTGTGTTTCCATGCTCATACACTGATGGCAGAAGCCTTGCTGCCCGGGGCTGCTCAGCCTGCCCTGCTCTGCAGGTGGGGTACGGGGTCCCTGTGCTCAGCAGTGTGTGCTGCAGGGTGCTGGGCAGTGCCCTGAGCCTGCAAGGGTTATTTACAGGGGTTATTGTGTTAGCTCACAGCCACAGCCTGCCCTCCCCAGTGCCAGCAGCACAGACACACAGCCGTGCCCTGCCCGACCTGGCAGCTGTGTGATCCAGATGTGGTGCCATGCTCTCAGATCCCAGCCTGCTGCAACTCTCACCCTGTCCAAACTCTGCACAGCCAGCTGGGGCTGCCACATGGCCTGGACACCACGAGCCCCTGGCAGTGCTCACAGTCCAGCTGTGGCTGACAGGGTGAGTTGTACCACTGCCCACATTCCCTCGTTTCTCCTGGAGCTCAGTACCAAGGTACACCCAATGCTGGACACATGAGACTGTGTCACAGTGCAGTGGGGATGAGTGCCTGGGAGCAACAGCACCACCCACCCTGGGCATCACCAAAAAGTCACTCAAGAGCCTGCTTGTGGGTGACAGAAAGATAAAATACTGAACCAAGATAAAAAACAAGCTCAAAATCTATGACAATATTACAGATGCAGATGAGCAGACCGGAAGCTTGTTACTGGGTATTGCCTTTTTTCAGCTATGAAATTCCATTTGAAGGGGCAGTCAGAGGCCCTTTTTTTCTCCTCACTTTTCTATTATGTGTTATTCACATTTTCATGTGGTAGTTTCTATGAGAAACGCACACCTTCCAGCAACTAATAGAAAATTCAGATAATGAAGACTACAGCTCCTGATAAAAAAATCTCCAGGAATGAGTTAGCCCTAGATGGTTTTACTCTCTGCTTTTAAATCCATGTTTCTAATGAAGGAAGAAAGCTAGCTGATTTGAGAAATCAAAACCCCACTACAAATTACAAGCCAGGGAACACTTTACCTTGAAGGTGAAAGTTGGACTATTTAACACCAAAGATAAAGAAGCCACATGTCTTTGTTTTACCTGCCCAGCGATGTTTTTGTAATAGAGCAGCCTGGTGTAATGACATTTCTTATTTCGGCTGTCCATTTGTCACAGTGGATTTTCTTCTTGTGTAATAGCACAGAAAAAGACCAGGACTGGGAACTTTATGTCTTTGTTCCTTGTTCCTGTCTGTAATTCTCAGATTCTCATGTTTCTTGATACAACACGAGTCCCAGCAAACAGGTTTTTGCCTTTCAGGCCGTGCAGTCCATTTCTCCAGACAAAGAACAGAAATCTCTGTCTGGCAGGTGCCTGGAAGCTGTTCTGGCATCCTTGGGCCAGCCACAAGAGCCAGCCTGAAGAGCAGCCTCAGGATGGGCTGGAAGGGGCATTCCCCACTGCCAAACCCAGTCTGTGGGCTCAGCCTGCACTGCAGCCACGGCGTGAGAGGAGGCAGGGAGGGAAAGCTTTTTGCTGTGAATTTTTGTATGCACATCAGGGAATTGTGCAAGCATCTCATTTGTACTGTGTGGGATGTCATCTCTGCTGGCTCCCAAGGCAAAACCTTTCTGAGCTGCTGGCAGTCATGCACACATGTAGAGACAAGACACCCTCATCAATGAAAAGCTCTCTTAGATGCCTGAAAATAAAAGCTCAGGTTCAGACTGTTCAGACATATTCTTATTTGCCTCTGTGACTTTGCAGAAAAAGGGTGTGGAAGGTATAATTTGCTTTCTCCCATCTTATCATACTTCTATGCAAAGAGTGTTCATATCTGCTCACTGAACCTGTCTGCTGCAGCCTTCGGGCAGCTTGGCTGAAGAACAGGGTGAAGGCTGCAGGCAGTGAGACAACAGGGGCCTCTGCATCCACTGTAGTCCCCTAAAACTTGTCTTTCCACAGGGCTGAGTGCCTGTTTACCCTCTCTTTCACCTACTGACAAAAGTTGGACCAGTAAAATGCTGTCCACTGAGTTTTACAGAGGGATCAAGGATGGCACAAACAGATGCCTCTGGAAATCCAGCCTTAATACTCACCTATTCGTAGCCCCCAAGCCATCCCCACATTTCTGTGGTGCCATTTGTTGCAGGCTTTTTCCTGAATAAAACACTTCAAGACTCTCCTGGGGACAAGCAGAAGCCCAACTTGTGTTTCAGCCCCTCTGCCAGAGTTCATTCCCTGGGTCACTGTCATTCCTCTCTAACCTAATGAATGTTCCAAGTGGATTAATTGATTAACTCCTGGTGACTCTGGCTGTGCTGTGAGTGCAGGATGCAGCTGCACAGGAGCACAGCTGGCAGCAGCAGGCTGGGGAGGTGCTGCAGCACAGACAAAATGCTGCTGCTAGCTGGCACCACAGAGCCAGCCTCTGAGAGTGTGCTGTCCCTCCGAGGCAGAGATGAAAAAAACAAGGGGTGAAGAACTTCAATATTTAATCACAGACTTTTCTCCGTGTTGTTCTTCATTGACACTGGTAAGTTACACACGCTTTTAAACTGAAACTCCTCCAGCCCGTCCATCTCCCACCAGGGCCAGCTTGTGGTGCTGCACACACCGAAATCAGAGCAGGAGGGCCCCACTGCGCTGCTCCAGCTGGAAATTCGCTGGTCCAGAATGCCAATTCAAGCAGCCATGGACACAACGGATCACAAAGTGATACAAACTCAGGCTTCCCCTTCCTCTGGCACCACATTGTTCTGGGGAATGGTCTGCAGAAAGAGGCCTGTGGCTGGCAGATGACGTGAACATTTGCCCAGAGATGTTCACGTACCAGGCAAGACACATGCAGCTACTGGAACTGGGTGCAGAGTCACTCTGCATTAGAGAGCAAACCTCTAAAGGCAAAACGAAATGCTTTTCCCAATACTGATTTTACCCTGAGAGGGTAAGATGCTCCAGCGACTCACCTTGTTCATGGTGTGCTCAGGCATGATCCAGACAACAGAGACAAATAATCCAGGAACCAGAAAAGGAAATGACCATTTTCAAAGCAATTTTTAATTATTTCATACATATGTTTGAGCTTTCAGACCACCCTGGGAAGACAGGCTAAAACCCACAATTTCTTCCCATTGCCACTTTCTGCATTTAACCCTCACTGAGGGAAAAATACCCACAAGAAGATGCTCTGACCCAGTGAAGGAAAAACTGCATGATTACAAAACTAGAAAAGGTAAAAAATTATAAAGAGTTACAAACACTTAAAATGCTTGCGAAAAAGCAACTGGTCTTAATGTTGGAAATCATCAACAAAGTGTATTTCCAGTGAAAAGCCTTTGTATTCTGCAAGATTACAAGCCCAAAAGTTCAGTGCTTAGAGTTTGCCTGGATACTCTACAAACACATGTGTAACCATACAATTAATTCCTTTTTAAGAGCACTGCACAAGAATTTCTAGGGTGAGCTACCAATTTCCATAATCCTAAATCACTTCTCCCAGAGGAGCTTTCAGGATGGAAAGCTGCCCATCAGCACCAGTTAGGGGGTGGCTGACCCCTCAGAAAGACTGTCAGCAGAAAGGCCACAAAGCGATGGATGAATCCATCTGAGCATGATGAGAATTGGCACAAACCTCTCTCCAGCCTGTTGCTGTGCAAGCCAGAGCCCAGCCTTTCCCCGTGCTCCAGGGCACTGGCTCAGCTCTGCTTTCATGTTCTCATGCTGTCCCAGCAGCTGCCCGGAGCACGGCCAAGCCTCCCCCACGTTTGCAGCCAGAGGCAGATGTGCTGAATTACTGTGAGAGCCGAATCTTGAGGGGTTTCCAGGGTGGTTGGAAGCTGAAAGCAATGAAAATTTAAACACAGTTTCTGCCTGCTTGAGGGTTTTCACCCTCCTGTTTGAAAAGTGAATGAGGTAAAATCACTTGGGGAGAAAACCAATATACGTGACACTTTCTTCTCCTTTCTTCACATGACTCCTGTAGCTTTCCTCATTCCAAAACCACCTTTTATTCCATTTTCTCACAGACACTCCTGGCTTCACTGTCCCCTTTCCATAGGCTGAGCCCAGCACCCCATCTTTCTCCTTACCCTTTTCAGTCTGGTTAAATTTGCTTTTTCCAGACAATTTCCAAGCAGTTCTTCCTCACCCTTCCATATTCTCACTCTCCAGTTATTTTCAAAACTCAATCAAAACCCAAAGCTTTTTTTGCTAGGACTTTAACTATTTTGTTGTCCCCATTTCTCTGTGTTTTTTTCCCCCTGTTAAGTACTTTCTGGTGCTATTTGCATGGCAAACACCAGACACAGAGCTGAGCTCTGTTATGCAATAGTGTCCAGCCTGAGAGTCACCCAGGCGTCAAGAATAATCCTTGACAAACTGGTCTGGGCTCCAGCTCCCACCTGCACTCATCACCCAGAAGGACAGCAGGACAGCAACCTGCAGATCATTTTGACTTTTCCTGACGTTTTTTCTCTCTCTCATTAACTGATTGCAGTAATTTATCTAGGGACTGGCCCCACTTAATCCACAGTCTCTTCCATCCATTGGACTGAACAGGAGTTCATTTCCCATAAAAGTTATCTTCATTCTTTTGAACGCTGCCACCTTTAAGAACAATTGACAACCCACATTGTGTATTACTGAGTTATTTCTTATCCTGCAATCATTTGCCAAAAACTGAGACCAAGTACCACAGAGGTATAACCAAAACATGAAAGAAAGGCTCCAGAAGGAGCACACCTCCAGAAATGGAATTTCAGGGTGGTCAAACTAACAAATGCTGGAAAAAGAAGAGAGACCATAGGACTACAGAGAAGAAAGGAAAGCCTGGACTTCATTTTCTAATACTATAAGGTTATGAGGGAATTAGATTGGCCCAGCTTTCCAGAATGAGCAATGGGACAAGCTGAAAAAGACTTTGCTGTGGTCTCACTGATACAAACACTAAAATTTCCACAGACAAATGAAGAAATAGAAGGTGGGAGGTGATGTGTCATAGAGGATGGAGAAAAACATCTGACCACTTCTTGTACAACACCACTTAGACAAGATCCGCCCCACAGACATCCCATGGGACACTGATACACCCCCCTGAACCCACTGGAGTGCACCACGAGCTGGCTCAGCCTTCTTTGCTCACTCTGGAAAGATGAGGCTGAGCAAAGCTCCCTGGGCCAGCTGCCTCCTCAGCCCTGACACAAAGTGCAGACACCCGGCGTGAGTCATGTGTGAGGCTGATGTGAGAGCCTGGAGAGCTTCCAGTGCCACTGCTGATGGAGACCTAAGATACCCATGGTAGTGAGAACTTCCATGGGATCCTCCCTGAGCTCTTCTTGGAGTGACAAAAAGTTCAAACTGCAGGAAAGGGTGCAAACATTATTCATGTATGGGATTCAGGGATTTCTGGGCTTTGGAAGGGCACATCACCATGGGCAGGTAAGTGCTCACTTGTTAGTGAGGGTGAGGGGCACAAAGAGCAGGGAACAGGCAGCTGTGTGTGCTATTCACTGCTCCAGCATCTCCTGGAAGAGAGCTGGTGGCCTCCCAGGGCACACATGGTGGGCTCCTCTCATGTTTTCACAAGCTGTTTTTGTAGGAGCAGTGTCATGAGTGGGGCACATGCAGACCCACAGAGACAGGTCATCCAGAGGGGTCACCACCCAAAGAGAAGAGAGGAGACAAGGACAAGGTAGATGGAAGACTACAAAGAACTGATGAGGTGGTGCATGAATTAATGTGACATCATGCATTTCCATCACAGAAGCAGCTGAAGCCCTGTCAGGTTATGGGGTGGTTGTGGAGAACAAGCTAAGAGCTTGAGCAGACTTCAGGGAACAATTGCTTGCAACAGGCACATCAGTTTTGGAGAAACACGTGCCAGCAGTCCCTGGAGGTCCAGGCAACACCCAGGCATTACTGCTGGATTAAAAATTTCATGTTGAAATGTAAGAGTTCAGCCCTGGGGAAAAAAGTTGCAAATGCCTGTCTTAGCTCTCATATTAAAAGCCCTTGATGAAGAGGCAGAAAATATATATGATATTTGTGATTGAAAATGGGACAAGTCCCACTCCTCCCCCATAGGGCACGCACACTGGGTGTCAGGCTGTCCTGCAGCCACAGCTACAGTCAAAATAAATATCATGAACTTAGGTGATTTATAGCAAACCTTTCAAAGCCCACCGACTGCTGTAGTTAATGTACAGACTGCTGTTAATGTGACTGTGTAATTTAAGCCTCAAACTTTTCCTTAGCCAGAAAATTAAAAAAAAAAATTAAAAACCCACACATAAACTCTGCCAAAATTGAAACTTACAAACAAAAGTTATCAGATGTTCAAGCCAAATTCACACATGCAGTGAGCAGATACCTTGAAGTCAAGGTGCTTCATGAAGCCAGGAGACCATGAAGGAACCGTGGGGCCGTGGGAAGGTTTTATCTGGGCCATTTCATGGGTGTGCATGGTCCCCTCTTGGCCTTGGCAGGGAACCACAGCAGCCCCTCTGCTCCTCCCCAGACACACTGCCAGACACACAGCCCAGCCCCAGCGGCCTGCCAAGGGCTGCAGGGAGGGGACAGCCTGGCAGGGATGCAGCTCCTGCTCCTGTGGGATGTGTGCCAGCTCCCGCTGCTCCCTGCAGCCTGTCCCACCCTGCACACAGGGATTGCACATCTCTGACACACCCTGAGCCAGGGCACACCTCGGCTGGGGAAAGCCACAGAGAGAGGCCAGGGAGCAACACCTCTGCTCAGGAGGAGCAAAGTTAGCAGGGATTAGGGTTTAGTATTTCATGGCTCTTTGGCTTAAAGAGCTAGAAAATTTGAGAGCATCCCAATGAACCCGGGCTGTGAGAAGATTGCTCCACTTAGGAAGGTGGGGTGAGTTTTGCAGTGGGAAGTTTAAACTATTCAGAAAGGCAGCTGCCAGGGTTAAGTGGCTTGCTTAGGTCGCTGTAGATGTTTTCTTATCTGCCAGTGAAATTTCCCAGTGCCTTTAGCTAAATTAAAAGCAAAAAGCCAAAGAAACAAAAGCCCTGCCCATCTGTCTCTCATCACGCCCTTCACAGAAACACAGCAATTAGTATTTTCCCTTTCAAACATCCTCAAATCTCAGACTGTTTCTCCCTCAGTCACCACCAAGCCAGGCAGAGCCCTGTGCTCATTTCCCAATACCGAGACCAACATTTGGCGTCTGAATTGCTTTCGAGAGGGCATCAAGACTTTCAGAACCTGCCACTTCCCTTAAGGCTGTTTCAAGGGGATCCCAGAATGTTTAGAAATTGAAACTATGTCATGAAGTGGCAATTCATGAAAGAATCACTGCAGGAAGCGCCTTCAAAACTAGAGCAGTGAGCTCATCACTAGGCATAGATGAAGCTTCAAGTGCTATAAAATGCCCTTTGAGTAATTTCCCCACAGGTCAGTAGGCTTCAGCCTGCAGAATTGCTGTGAAATGATAAGTAGCTCCCACCTGGCAAATGTGAAGGAGCAGACTGCACCTCGACAGGAGAGCAGCGGGGCTGGTTGAGGCTGTTTCTTGTTTGGCAGGTTTCCAGGTGTGAATTTCAGGAGTGCAGCTTTGCTCCCTGCCATGTTTTGGTTAGCAGTGCCATTCTGGGCCCTCTCAGCCCTTTCCATGTGTCTTCCCTGGGAGCTAAGAAACAGTTAAATATCTGTGAGTGAGGGATGCCTTTGGCAAGGGCTGACACCTGCCCTTCCATATGCACACCCTGCTCCCCCTGCCAAGGTGGATCAATGTTTAATGCAGCAGCCTTGACAGAGTGCTGTTAATAAAGATGCAGAGAGCAAACAACAAAAGCGTCTGAAATAGCAAGGCCACGTCACAGAGCTTGCTCTTCAGAGATCTGAGCCACTCTGCAGAGAATTTGTGAGAAGCATCTTGAAAGTGTATGAAAACTCCTGTATCTGTACCTCAGGTAATGTTCTCCATCTCTGACCACAGCTCAGGGTGGTGTGGGATGCAGGACACACGTGGTCACCCACTTGTCCTGACCACTGGTGCATGGGAAAAGGGGACAGTGGCCCAGGACCTGGTGTCCCTGCACTCTGTTCCTGACACTGACAGTGCTGGGCTGCATTCAGGACATTCCCTGACCAGTGTGGGAGAGGCGAGAAAAACCCTACACACATCCCTCTCTCTTTGGCACAGGTTACCTTCTGGAATAAGTTGCCTTTCACGATTTGCTTTCCTATTAGAATATTTGTTTGTCCAGGCCCTACAAGTCCTCAGGCCCATAAGCTTATCAACACAAACAACACAGCTAATTCTTTGCCTTTAAGGCACCATGTGCTTTGAGAAGTTTACTAATATTGATAAATAAGGTTTTATTCACGGTATTAAGAACAAACAAACCACCAAAGACTTTTTATTTTTTTAAAGTTAAGGGATTTATCCAGACATCTGGATGCTTTTTTGCAATTTCTCCAGATTTTCTTGGCCAGTACATTTTGTTGGAAATCATGAGATTTCCAATGGATTTTTGGTTTTCATCCAGTTGGAAATATAGCAAGAGGAGTTTTTCCCTCCCAGCCTTCCAGGATTTCTAGTTCATGTGCTGCCTGGAATCAGCATATATAAAGGGGCATAAAAAGAAAGCCTTGATTAAGAAAAGCTGAGGAAATATTTGTACTTCAAAGGTATCTTTCCAGCTTGGGGTGATGGTTCTAATTAGTTTCTAATGAAGTGAAGCTGATGAAGCCTTGCTTTGTGGGACTGTTTAGATGACTTGTCACTGCAGAGTAGGACACTGAGGGAAGATCTAGGCCTGTGCCAAGCACTTGCTTATGATCAGATAGTGTGTCTGATGGGTATCTGAATTACCCAGTTGTTAATTAGAGATGGTTATTAGCTCAGAGTCTGAGCCCATCTATCTCCAGCCTCCAGCTCTCTCCCAAGGACACCTGCTGGGACTGCTCTTGCCACCTTTCTTGCAGCACCAGTGGAAGGCAAGGTGACTGCTCTGAGCTCAGTGGTGTTTTCTGTCACACCACCCTCCCACGGAAGGATGGAGGAAAGTGGGACAATGGAAAGGGAGTAAACTGTGCTGATGGAGGGAGGGGAGGTGAGGCAGAGATCAAAAACACTCATGTGACAAAAAAGGAGATAGCAGAAGGAGGAAGAGATTGAGGAGATGTGGTCTGAGACAATGGAATAATCTCCAAACATGTGGCCTCCACCCACCTTTCTCCAAAATCAGCTGGAAAGATACAGTAAAGGATAAAGGACTAAATCCAAACAGGACAGAGTAGGGGAAAAAAAATCAAGGTCAGACTGCAGGAGCAAATGAAACCACCATGCCAAAGTGGGGAAAAGCATGGGCCATTTGGTGAGAAGTTGTCTCCTCCTACAGAGGAGACAAGCACCACTGGTGGCTTGTCAGCATCCTGATGTCCCCTGTCCCCAGCAGCTGTCAGCAGGTCAGCTTCAGCGCAGCCACAGCCATTCCACAGCACAACCCTGCTGGAAACTCCTTCTCTGTGCACCAGTTCCACTTCCAGGAAATCTGCTTTTGTGCACTTTGTAAAGACAGGATTCCAGGAAAACAGATGTCATGCACTTGGAATAATTTTGTGTTATATTTAATTTCACCAACGTGTGGTGAACCAACAGCGAGTTCCAACCAGAGCAGGCTCTGAAAGCAGTCAAGGCACTGGTGGGCAGCTCTAGGACAGGAGGCCTGGGCCACGCTCAGGGTCACCAGGGTGACAGAGCAGACAAAGGCAGGTCAGACACCCGCTGGCCTCGCAGGGCTCTGGTGGCACAGGCTCCCACTGGCTGCTCACCAAGGGCAGGACAGCTTTTCTTGGTCACAGCAACTGAGTGTGCTCATTTATTGAAAGCAATGCCTGTCAGTGTCATCCAGGGAAAACAGGTACTCATCTATGAAGGGAGGGATTTTCCTCACAGGGCACAGGAAGCAGAAGGTAGGCAGGGCTTTTGTTAGTGCTCTGTACTCTAGTGATAGAGAGTTTGCCTAAGCTGTTTCCTACAGAACATAAAACCCCTCTGAAACTTTAACTCAGAATCATTCACAACATGTTTAAGGCTTCCAAAGCCATCAAAGCTAACCAGAATTCATTAAGAGAGAAAATAAGATTGTAATTAATTAACTTATTGAAATTATGAATCAAGGACTATGCAGAAAAGGCTACGCATCACTTTGCAAGTTATTCATTTAATCAAATAACTGAGCTGAAATATTTGCATTAATAATTGCACCAGAAAGTGCTGATCACAATGTTTAATAAATCCAAATTGTTAATTCTACAAACTCCATTTCAAGTCTGAGACATTCGTGCAGAAAGTTCCACGGGGATAAAGGAAGTTTAACAAAACAAAATCTCCCAGAGCACTCTTACAGTCAGGGGAGCAGCTGGAACCTCACCCATATCATGCCACTCTTCTTCTGCAGAAGGTTCAGGACAAGGGGATTGTTGTGACAACTCCTTAGCCCATTTTACAGCCCAGGGAGAGGACCCTGGCACTGTGTAACCAACAGCAATTAACGTTTTCAATCCCTGGCTAAGATTACTGCTGTCAGCCCCTCCCCAGGAGGAGCTGTTTGCACAGGCAGCATCCAGAGCCTCAGCAGTGCCCCAGCTCAGGCACTCAGCCTGGCCTTTGGGGACAGTGGCCCTGGCAGCCCCGGGCTGTGTGGGCAGCCTGGTCCTGCCCTGTGTGGCCACTGTCACTCCTCACTGACCTCCTCCCGGCCCCAGGCACACCCTGACCCTGCTGGGACAGGACAGGACAGGGCAGGACAGGACAGGACAGGACAGGACAGGACAGGGCAGGACAGGACAGGACAGGGCAGGACAGGACAGGGCAGGACAGGACAGGACAGGACAGGACAGGACAGGACAGGACAGGGCAGGACAGGACAGGACAGGACAGGACAGGACAGGACAGGACAGGGCAGGACAGGACAGACCAGGCAGGACAGGACAGACCAGGCAGGACAGGACAGGACAGGACAGGACAGGGCAGGACAGGACAGGACAGGACAGGACAGGACAGGACAGGACAGGGCAGGACAGGACAGACCAGGCAGGACAGGACAGGACAGGACAGGACAGGACAGGACAGGGCAGGACAGGACAGGGCAGGACAGGAGAGGACAGGAGAGGACAGGGCAGGACAGGACAGGACAGGACAGGACAGGACAGGACAGGGCAGGACAGGACAGGGCAGGACAGGAGAGGACAGGAGAGGACAGGGCAGGACAGGACAGGACAGCACAGGACAGAAGGACAGACAGGACAGGACAGGATGGGGTGGGACAGGACAGAAGGACAGACAGGACAGGACAGGGCAGGACAGGAGAGGACAGGAGAGGACAGGGCAGGACAGGACAGGACAGCACAGGACAGAAGGACAGACAGGACAGGACAGGATGGGGTGGGACAGGACAGAAGGACAGACAGGACAGGACAGGGCAGGACAGGAGAGGACAGGAGAGGACAGGGCAGGACAGGACAGGACAGCACAGGACAGAAGGACAGACAGGACAGGACAGGATGGGGTGGGACAGGACAGAAGGACAGACAGGACAGACAGGACAGGCAGGAGCCCCCAGCCTCGGAGCAGCCCCTGCCAGCCCACCCTGCTGCACACACTGCCTTCTCCTGCCTCGGATCCCAAACCCACTGACAGCTCTCACCACTCTCATGTCTTCAGGATGTGAAAGTTTTATCAAGCTGTCACACATCTCACTCCAGGCACATGGGAACACACCATCCAAACTTGTTTTCACTTTCTGGCAACCGAAGGTTCCTCTACTTTGCCTAAAACACCTTAATTTTATTTTGACTCCACTATTTTCTACTTTTCTACCTCTGTTATTTCTGCTTTTCACTGCGTCGGGACTTTCTGACTTTGTGGATAAAGCAGCAGAAGGACAGTAACACTGAGTCATGAGGTCTCTCAAACTGCCTCAAATCAGAATAATTTAATTCAGCCATTTGATACCAACGCCAGGTTATTAATATGCCAAGTACAGAGGTTCATTGCATCAACTTTTCCCCGAGTTGCAGACATACTTTACAAGCAATAGATCTGTAAGGTTTTGTTTGGCGACACTGAGATGTAGTTTTTGCCCTTTTGTCTTTCCTGTTCTTTTTTCCCCATAGATCTATTTGCTAAAATAAATTGAAATTGGGTAAAAGAATATAAGGCACAATTTATATTAGATATATCTGCAATTACTAACTCTGAATTAAACATATTCCTTCATGAATAATGAAGCAGAAATAGGCCAGAGGAAAAATGAGATAAGATCTTCAATCCATGTATTTTTAATTGCTTCATTATCTAAAATTTGGTATGAATAGCAGTGGATACAGTTTGCTGTTAATGCACAAAAAGAAATGAGAATTTTCAACCAAATCACAAAAGGCTATCAAAAATTAATTTTGTGTGCTGTGATCATTGAAAATGTAAGTGATTTTGTGGCAGAGTGACATAAAAAATACCATTTATATGCTAATAATGAACAAGTCATATTTTTTCATTTTGATGCAAAATAAATTTTATTTTCATTTTAATGAACTGTAATGAATTATAAGCTGTTTCTTTTTATCTTCAAGTAAAAGCTGGGGAAAAGATAATGAAAGGTTGACAAGAAGATTGCCCCTGAATGAAAATAGGATGGAGCAGAGCATGACCCTTGCCTTGACCTGTTAGACTCCTCTGCTGACTTGGCAAAGCAGCCATTTAGGCCCAAGGTGAGCACTGCCCATCAGTGGGAAAAAGAGAGAAAATCACCCACACTGGGTGGAAAAACTCCACCTCCATTTCACACCAACACAAGCATCCTCACGAGGGGTCTGCCTTGCTCTCCTCCACGTCGATGCAGCAGGTGCAAGCTCAGGGACAACTCCTGTATCCACCGATAAAAGCACGAGGTACACTCCTTGTATTGGCAGTCCCTAACTCTGAATTAAACATGTTCCTTCATGAATAATGGAACCCAAAAGGGCCAGAGGTACTAAGGAATCTGATCCAAAGCCTATTAAAGCCAATGAAATGTCTTGCATTGATGCATAGCATATTAATAAATAATTATGGGGTGTTTTTTTGCAGTAATTCCTAGAAGCACCAGGCACAGCCAGGATCTTTATCACTTCTGTTGCTGCACACAACACGAGAGATAGTCCTGTCCTAAGGGCATTACAATGCAAGGATAAGGCAAGAGATAGCGAGCTGGATAAGAGCAGGGAACCCAAACAAGCCGTGAGATTGTTGTGCTCAGCAATTACGTGCAGCAGGCTCAGCACGGCAGCTGCTCCAACACTTCTGAAACGGTCGAGGTGTACCAACACCAGCTGAAATCAATAGATATTGCAAACATTAAACACCCAGGAAAACCCAGCTCAGCTTTTTAAAATGAGCCAGCCATGATGAAAAGCCAGTTTGAAACTGTTTGTCTTGAACTCACTGCTCCTCCTTCACACCGAGGACTTTCCCCAGGGTGCCTGAGAACAGCCTGCCTCGATTGGCACTCAACTTCTTTGCACCTCTGTCTTGTGGAAATGCCCACAGCTAATCCATTTCCAGTTTTAACTTCCTTCTTGGGGCCTTCTGCATATTATTTAAGACAACCTGTTGTGCACAGTGCTGCTGTGCTCCCCACTGCTCACTTATGAATGTACCATACTGCCACTTGAGCCTCACCCCATCTGCAGAGGGTGCCGCTGCCTGCTGGGGATTTCAGAACATCTATTCCAGAGCTTACTGTGCTTGTGGGCTCCAATCTGCATTTTTATGCACGAAAATACCTTTAAGAAACTCATTTCAAATAACTCCATCTCAAGAAGAGCCCTTCTGCTTATTATTTGGACTGGAGTAGTAGTGGTAACACACTGGCAATTTTTATTAAACTTTACCTTGAAAGAGCTAAATCTTGGCAGAAGGACTCAAAGCAATGGACATAAGTTACAGTACAGAAAATTATGATAATATGTATTTATCTCATAGATTCCATGAGTCTGTGTTAGGAAAAGGTACTCATCTGGGCTCATCCTCACCCCATCCTTGGGATCTGAGCTCTCCTCAAAACATGACACACATCTGCTCTGTGCTCATTTGTGCAAATATTTACTCACAGGGTTTTGTTAGCTGAGTTTTTTGTTGTTGCTTTTTTTTCCTACAGGTTTTACCTTTGTTACTCCTCTATGAATCACACTCTTAACAGGGTAAAAATTGCAGTAAGTAGCATTTTATCATGGCCAACTGCTGGGTGAAGCAGGCAGTGATCAAAACCATTGCAAATCTGCTCCTAGGTCTTGCCAAAATGCTTCAAAAAATAACCTGTGTAAAATTATGAAAGACATGAAGAGTTGCTTAAGAAATAAACTACTGAACCTGTCTCCACACTAAAAAATAAAAGAAGTCACAATTATTTAACAGCCCAAGTCAGGATACTTCTGCAGGTGATTCTCCAGGTTGAGTTTGGCCTTAATTTTGCAAGAGGTTTCACTTCAAGGGAGAATATTGGATTGCAGAAGGACACAGCTATATATTTTTTCAGCACTATCACTCATGCAGCTGCATCATATTTGTATCCTGACAATTTCATTGATTTCAAATTTTTAAAAAATGTAGTGTTTTCCAACTCTTTATGCTAAAAACAAGAAAGACGAGACTGATGCAAAATGGAGTAAAAGCTTTTAAATTTTGCTCTAAAATTAAAGCGACACTAAATATTTCTGGTCATCTTGGTCTAACTTAAATATTTAGCCTGTGATATTTTGGATCAGTGGGAAATGTGTAAACAATTTCTGGTATTAAAATTTGTTTAGAAACTTGTGGAGGGCAACATAGCACAGAAAAATATGAAAGATGACAAAACTAAACTTCTAAAAGAAACCAGATAATTGATAATTATTACCAGAGAAAATAAATAACAGCTGTGATAACAAGGCACTGAGTCATTAGAGAGAAGAAGATGATGAAATAAAGAAAGAGATGCATACTATTTACATGTAATAGCAATTTCATTGAGAAAACAACCTGAGATTTGAGAGGAGTTTATTACTAGCTGCAATCATGAACCTGCCCATCAAAAATAGAGAAATAACAGAGTAGCAGTCATGTCCCAGAGAAAAACTCAGGAGCTGGACTGGAAGAAGCTCCCTCTGGTAGGACAAAAGAAATGGGTGTGAGAAGTTAATTTTGTTAGTATATTGATTGCAAACCAAAATGACCAAAAAGGCTTTTAGAGAGGCTGATACTGGTCCAGTGCTCACAGCAAACAAACCCAAGCAGCAGCTCTCCCCTCTGTGACCTGTGTGTGTCTCGGGGTCCTGGCCTTTCCCTGTGGCAGTCTGAGTGTCAGAGAAAAAGATGTTCTCAAGAACAAAGATGTTCTCAAGATGAACTACAAGGTGGTAAGGAAGGAGAAACTCTTGGTCAACAGTATGAAGTCACCTGAAACAAAGGAACTCGTGCTCTTCAAGCAGGCTGGGCTAGCTGAACCCCAGTGTTTGCAAACCCCGGCTGATTCCAAGATAAATACAGCAAAAATCAGGTGCAGACATCCATGAGGAAATAAACAGAATTAAGATTTTTTACAGATGGAGACAGCTCAACAGCCTGAGGCTTTCATAGCACACCCTTGTGAGCTCATCCCAAACCAGAAGAGACTGACAAGCACGGTGCCAGAGCCTGGCTTGAACAGCTACACAACACCCTCTTTGCATTTCCTGTCTATTGCCCAGCACTGTTTATGCCTTCCAAGGCTATTAGCAAACCTATAAATTATTTATGGTTTCCTTTCCTTTAGTGTCTGCTTTAACTTTTTTTCCTTGAGCTAAATGTGAAAATTTCCAGTTGCTGAAGAAGGGAATAGCTTAAGATTCATTTGCAGACTTGGTTTTGTTTTTCTTCTTCCCATCTCTGGGATGCACAGAATACTCACACCAAGCTTGACAAGATCTGCAACACAAGGCTTTTTTTGTAAATCCTACTGGCTTATACTAATTATTTTCCAATTGTTATTGTGAATTTATTTGAAAAGTAATAAAGAAAAGAAAATTACAAGAAAAAATTAACTGTGCAGAAGACTCCCTAAATGAAGATGAAGAGGAATGAGCTGTGTTTTCACTCTTGGAAATGTGCATTAAGAGACTACGTAAGCAGTAACAGAAAAATAACAGATGTTTACAAGAAAAAACCAAAACTGAAGAAAACACAGAGATACGAATAAACACAGTTTGACTCAACCAATTAGAAACACTTGTTTGACCAACAATGAAGCTTTGACAAGTGTCAAAGTTTCTGTTTTAGTTACTGTCTTGACATAGTTACTGAAAATTGCCCGGATTTTTAAGGATTTGTCCTAATCACATAAAATTGTACCATCATTTTCTTTGGCTGCAGCTCTGCTCAATAGGAAATCTTGCCAACAAGAGACATGTAAGTCTTAATCATGCTTGAACAAGGAAGACTTACAATTCAGTTCTCAATAAGACATAATGAGTCAGATAGAAGGTGATTTGCTTGTTCACATTGTTCGGGCAAATTATAGATTTTCTACAAAATCTCCATAATTTTTTTCCAAATATAATTCTGTTATTGTATGCTCTGTCTGTAAATTTTCCCATTTTTTTATCATTCTATTCAGGTTTGTATACATTGAGAAACAGAGCCTGGGAAGGAGGCAGATATCTGCCTGCTTGACACGCCTTTGTCTGTTGGCATTTTCCAGAACTAGCAGTAACCAAATCTGGGCCACACCAGCGCCCTCCCTGACCCAACAGCACCAACAGAGAAGGAAATTTCTCTAACCAGCCCCTGGTTCTAGACCTAGGAGGGGCTGCTGGCATCTCAGCTCTCTGGGAAATGGGCAGGGGCCGACCTTTGGAGCTGCTCAGGAGCTGCAGGAGCGAGCAGGACTTCCAGAATCAGCGGCCACAGCTGTTCTTACACTCCTGCTAACACTGTGCAGCTTGAGGAAGGGATGGAAATGTTCCAGGTCAGCCATATCTTGGCATCAGAGGCCCTTATGGAGACTGAATTCAGCAGAGCCACCCCAGGGGACATGGAAGTGGAAAAGAGTTTGCACAAAGCCTTTCTTGCTCACCATTCAGTATATCCTCCTCCCTAAGAGCCTTATCTATCAAAGGCTTGCAATGGTTATTTATCACACCCTGGGCAGCCAAGGATCAAAGCCTAGGAGTGAATCTGAAGGAAGGATGGCAGGAGGGAAGAACACCCTTCCCACCCTGCTGCTCTTTCATGCAGTGCATGCCAAAATTAAACAACAGGTCAAAAAAGCCTCCATCTCCAGTTGTGTACACTGATTGTTGGTCCAATAACCACTCAGGCTACACAAGTCCATGCACAAAGAGAACCAAAGAGATGTATTACTGAACATAATTTTTTCCCCTTTGAGACAAGTCACTCTCTGTGATTGTGTGCAGAAAAGTCGGGCGATAGATCTGAGAGGAAGAATGACAAAATGACAGGATGGGCTCTGCTGTGCTGGCCCAAATCAGCCTCTGCCAATAACCTCCACAATTAGGTGGCCCCAGGCACTGATGGGTCCAGTCAGCAGTGTTGGCTGGGATGATACTGGGATGTTCCTAATTCATCAGCAGCTTGGCTGAGGTCTTGATTTGCTCTCTCTGATTGCTCAGCATATGATATGTAGTGTATGATGGACTTGGCTTTGTGCCCTCAAGGAAGGTCTAAAACTGTCCCATCTCCAGACATGCTTTGTAATTTCTGAGTATTAGCTCCTGGTCTTCCTCAAGTGCCAGGTGGCCACCACAGAAGAACACTTTTCTCTTACATGAAAAGCTGGGTGTGTAATGAGCAATACAAACCTTAACAACAAGAATTCCAAAACATACTGCCCCTTCCTCGAGTCCATAAAGTCAGTTAAGGAAGAACATAAATGTTGAGAGGTGTTGGTGCAAAAGGCTGGAGTTCATTTTACATCATTTGTGTCTGCTGGCTTTCAGAGAACATTGTCTGCAGATTTATGATTCACCAGGTAGATCTAAGAATGGGCACTTTGCAAACAGCCCTTAGACTGCTATAAAAGAGTATGGAAACTGAAGCTGAAGAGGATGCTGTGAAGTAATTGGGTTATTAACTGCCTCCATGCTGAATGACATGCAGGTGTACCCAGAAAATGTTCTTTAATATTTTTTGAACACACTGCACCAATGTGCAGAGCTTTTTTCCCCCCTAAAACTCCTTTTTTCTTTCAGATTTTACAATACAGCTCAATTTGGCGTGTGGTCACAACGAGGCCATTACTGGGTATGACCACTTAGGAACTGCTGCTTTTCAAGTGGCTGCAGTAGGAAAACCAAACTGCTGCATGCACCACAGGGCTGCTGTGTCCATGTGCACTTGCAGGGTCAGCTTTCAGTGCTGTGTCTTTGAAACAAGCAGAATTTACAGGACTAAGGATTTTATAGCCAAAAATCAAACCAAACCTGCGTCACAGAACTCTGCTTCTTCACTTCTCACCCTTTTTTCCTGCTTTTAAGACATAAGCACATGTCTAAAAGAAGAATGCAGAGCAGCAGCACATGTAACCACACTAATCAAGCCTGGAGAAGGCTCATTACCGAGAGCCTGGACAGCAGTTGGAGCTCTCTGTGAGGCAGCCACATCACTTGACAAACATGAGTGCTCCTGGACAACTTACTGTTTAAAAGCAGCAAAGTGCTGTGAAATGATAAATTAGAATGGTCATACGGATGCCTTAGTGAAAAGTAAAGCTGCAGAAAAATATAGCCATATCTTCATGAAGAGGAGGGGAAAAACAACCCCAACTGTTGGGAGCAGATGAATTGAAATGTGTCTACAAAAATAACAGAAGACATATCGGTACCTACAGCAACCATCCCCACTTGGCTCCATCTGGAGATGGAGGAGCTGAGAGGGAAGAGAAGAGGCACAAATGCTGAAGTGTCTCAGGGAGGATATCACGTCTGGGGGATGTCTTAGCAAGCAGGTTGCAAATGCAAAACTGATAGCAATCATTTTTATTTTTTTTTAAAGAAGGATGCTATCTTAGAGGAAATAAACCATCAAAGGAAGCGAGCATGTCATGTATTGCAGATGCATCACTTTACACATAGCTCAAATACATTTTTATTATTATTTTTAGGGGAAATAAGCCCTAGGTAGTCTTATAATGTCTTGGTAGAGTGTCAAAAGGAACCTGAAGATTTCAGTCAGATCTTGTTTGGAGGGTACTGTAACGCATGTTATTTAGCAAAGAGATTTTCAAAGTGTTGCCAAGCCTCAGTCAGTTTATGGATTTAGGACTTCAGTCATTTAAGGCCCTGTTTACAAACCAATGCATCATGTCACAGCATGGCACTGAAGTTGTAAATGGCTCCCAAATTTTGAAAAAACTTTACGCTGCAGTGGAATACAGATCACTCTGAGACACAGCCACAGGCTTTGGGAGGAATGCAAGCACTCTCCTACACACACAGCATGCCAGCTCCTGAGCTGGTATAAATCAAAGCAACGTTTTTTCAGATAGAGAGAACAATGGTGATTTATATCCACTGAATCATATTGAATATCTCTTGACCAACACTGTCCTAAGAGCCTCTGGACCAGATCCTCAGGCAGAGCTGGAGGCTTAATTCCTGCTGGTAGCACAAAATTAAGTATCCAAAGCCTTCCATGGAATTCAGTCTAAGTGAAACAGCAACTTACATGTACAACATGCAACAAATCCAGTGTACTTCATCCCTATCCAGACCAGTTCCAGCTTTGGCACCAGGAGAGCAGTGACAAGCAGGGCCCAGGTTAATCAGCCCTGCTAGAAGGGCTGTGCTGGGCTAGCACAGGCTCCCAGGGCCTGAGCCAGTGCCTCTGCTGAGCTCTGCCTCGTGGACCTCCTCGTGTGCTTGGTGCTGCTTCATGGCTTGCTAACAGCAGGTCAAGCCACATCAGGTTTGCACAAATGGCAGAAATCCATCCATTCAACACAACGCTGGAAGAGGGGAGCAGCATTTGGGACATCACACTCAGGCGTGCCACAGGTTACAGCCTTCTCAAAGTACAGCCACACATCCTTCACACAGCTCTGATCAAAGGGCCTGTGCTTAAAAAAAAACAGCAAAAATGCTTTACTGATAAGGACATTTTCATACCTGTATCTCTCTGGCCAAACAGAGTAACGTGAAGGTTCAGCAGCTCTGCAGAAGGAACCTGGCTACTGGTGGATTCCAAGCTGAACATGAATGAGCCACGTGCCCTTGATGTAAAGAAGGCAAATATTTCCAGCAACATGTGTTGTTAGCAGACCACCAGCAGCAGGCACAGGAGGTGATTGATCTCCTGTCCTCAGCCCTGGGGGACAGGGCTGCAGCACTGCTCGTCCAGTTCTGGACAAGTAAGTACTGGAGCAAGTCCAGTGAGGGGCTATTAAATGATAAAGGGCTGGAATCACTCATGTGAGGAAAGGCTGGGACAGATGGGTTTGCTCAGGCTGGGAAGAGAAGGCTCAGGAGTGGCAGTGTCTCTTTAATGCATGTAAATATCTGATGGGAAGCAGTAAAAACACTAAGCCAGGCTCCTTTCAGTGTCAGGACAAGAGACACTCACTGAAATATTGGAGAATCCACTTACATCTAAGAAAAGGTTTGGCATTTTTTATCCTATATCTGATATCTCTGGCAAACAGTGGAATGTGTTTCCCAGGGGGGCTGTGGTGTCTCCATCCTTGCAGATATTCAAAACATGAACACGGCCCCAGGCACTCTCTCTGTCTGACCCTGCTCTGAGCAGGGGTGTTGGACCAGGCAGTTTGCACAGGTGACTTCCAGCCTCAGCCATCCTGAGATTCTGTCACTGCTTCACTGCAAATTAGAGCCCTGGGGGGAAGGGAGAGGACAACCTCTGGTAGTGGCAATCTTGGAAACCACACAGCTGTGGGCAGGACACTGTGTCCAAAGGCAGCTCTGTGCTCCAGTCTGAACTCTCAGCCAGGCACAGCACTGTGGGAGCAGCCCAGATAAACCTCAAAGGCATCCAGGTGATTACTGGTATAATGGATGGAAACACAAAATAAAGGAGGATTTAACCAGCACCTGATGGGGTGCACAAATTGGGACATAATTGGAGGACAGAAGTTCTAATGAGTTATTCAGCTTCTAAGTTACTTGCTGTAGAGTTTCATTACATATTTTTCATACTAACTGAGCATGAAAGTTCCTCCTCTGCTGGCAAAAAGAGAACAGATAAAACTCAGAAGTTTACGCAGCTTGCTGCCTCTTTCCTCTGCTGGAAAACGATAATTATCTCAGGCTTGCCTAATCCTGTAGGATTTATGCCAGACAGTGTTAGTGCTTTCATTGTTCTACACAGTGCTGGGCTGTTTCATCCACAGGGCTCCAAGTGCCTTACTGTGGGGAAGGCAAGCAGACCTCTTTAAAAGACAAAAATACCCTCTCCAAGCCATACACATTTTATGATGCATTCATCTCTCTTTATACATGATTGCCAGAACTGGGACAAATGCTTGGCAAGTCCTGTAAGACAGAGGGAGTTTCTTTGCATAAATTGGGAGGAAAAAGCCAAAACACCCTAAAAAGGAACTTGGTGCTTAGTGATGTGCAGAGTGAGTAAGGAGGTGCTGGAGCTTTTGACCTCTGCACTGCAAGCTCAGGGTGGATCCTCAGTCCTATCCAAAGCACCACTCAATCACAGGTGAGTTCCAGCACTGTGTGGTAGGGTCTAACCCTACCTAGCCTAAAGTAGGTTAGAAAAAAGCTTCTTTTCCAGCTAGAGATGATAAAAAGCATGCTAGACACTGACAGCACATATGTCTTGCTCAGTCACCTATAGGGGAAGTCAGAGGGAGAGCAGGGATGTGGTGACATGAAGTTATATATTTACTTAATCTTTGGAAATAGATGGAGAATATCACTGGGAAAAAAAAATAAATAATAAAGAAAAGACTTCTTAACATGGCTTCAGCACCTGAGGGGCAAAGGTTTTCTTTTAGATGAGTCTCAACAAGGAATATAAGTTATTTTATTAGATATCTCTGGACCTTGCTTCCCTTTTTGACAGAACACCAATATCTGCTTTTTGTGGCTGAGTTTGCAGAAGGTCAAAGAAAGGTCTTGGATCTCTGCCCTCTGCCCATTAGGATCAGGAAATCATTATTTATATTCTGTGTCCTGGTCCAAACCCGTACAACAGTGCCTCCCTGTCGATGAATTTGAGGTTGGCCTTAGGTTAGCCCCTCTGAGCTTCCCCAGGAAAAGAGAGCTGTTACAAGTAGCCATTAACTCGACAGGAATATCAAGAATGAATGCTTCAGTGTCAATGACACAGAAAAGAAAAAGGAAGAAGTGTTCTGCCAGAAGGCTGTTGCAGCCCTGAATGGCACCAGTTGTTTATCAGTGCCTTCTGCAAGGAGTAAAGGTCTGACCCTGCTTTCAGCTTTCACTTGCCTTGCCTTTCCACTGAGCGAAAGCCAGAAGAGTCTGTATGAAGTTGACATGAATGAGCAGCAAACCAGGACATGTTTTGAACTTTCCTGGGCTAAGACTTTACAGTTTAGGCAGTAATAATGTGAGCACCTTAACACTAACTCTCAAGAGAGGCATATGTGGTCTATAGTACACTATCAACCAATGTATTTATAGCACCAGATCAGCCTTCCTTATCCTAAATTTCTACCTTGCAGAGTTGATAATTACAGATTTACTTAGCTACCGACAGAAACCTGCAAGCTCTTCATTATATATCTTACAAAGAACTTCATTACTGTGCAATTTGTGATGTGAGGAGTTTCTCAAACAGTCCTCCCCAGCCATTTTAACCATTTGACTCTTTGAATGGAGCTAAGAGAGGTGAATGATCAGGAGCTCAGTGCTACAAGGGAAGCAGAGGATGCCCTTGGATTGGGAGAGATGTCAGAGGAGGGGTTAAGCACCAGCTCCCTCCAAACTGACTGCACAGCACAGCAAACACACCTCCAATTCACCACCCTCTCCAATAAAATTCAGAATTTTCTATCTTTGAGAACATTAAGAACATGCAAATGTAATTCCTTTACAGCCTTCTCTCACTGATAGCGGTATCTAAACTATTTTTGAGAGTAATTCATCCATCAGAGTGCTTTGAGTTGTAACACCTCACCTCAGTGCTGAAGGGCCTGGAGCAGCTTGAAAGCAGATCACTGGAAGAAGGAATTCTTGCAAGATAAAAAGGGATATTAAATGCAAAGGGTTAAAGCTGTAGTGGTGTTTTGTGCTGGCAGAGAACTCTGCTGCAGCCAGAGCAACCAGAGCCAGGTGATCTTTTGGATCAACTTCTACCTCAAATTTCCCAGTGCTGCCCCTCATTGGGGAATGCTCCCCTCACCAGATCACAGGATTACAGTCAAGGACACGGGCTGCACAACATGCCCTGGCGATTTCTGAGTCCCAGGACATAGCCCACCCTTCCCCAGCCATCACTAGGTGTTTCTGTGGGTGGATACAGTCCTGAGGGACACAACTTGGTTAGGCAGCAACTGGGAGCTCTGCTCAGATGGCTTGGAAGCATGAACAGCAGTCCCTAAATGTGGATTTAATTAAGGCTGCTACCCCTATTAGCATTTAGCTGGAGCTAGGTTTTAACCATCATTAGAATCAGCATAATTGCCATATGTCAGAGAGCCATTTAATAAGCTATGTATCTCCACTATTTATATTTCAAGAATAAGCTGGAAACAGTGAGCATTTTCTCTCCAAGACCCCTTTGAAAATTAGACTATTAAAAAGATCATACAGTGTAATACACAATATTTACTATTTCAGGTTTATCTTGCAGCACTGCAGTTTACAGCTAGCTACTGACTGGTAACCTAATTTTGTAGATGTGTAAAATGTTGCAATAAAGAGGTTACTATGTATTTCAAACATTGTTGGCCTCCAAGATCTGGTAATTTCTCAGTGAGCTCACCAGCACGTTTTATTGGCAGTATAAAATTTACTGTGTTTACATTCCCTTTAAAATGACGAATACATCAGAGCTACCAAAATGCTGGGGTGAGATTACAGAGAACGAGTCGAAGACTTTAAATTAAGTTCTGTGTCCCCCCACCCCCCACATGATACACAGAGTCACAAGAGAAGTGACAACACTTGTAAAGAAGTTTTCCTTTTCTCCTTCCCAGAAACATTCATGGGGAATTGCTAATGAAGCAGCATCCTGACAGCACAGAAGCCAAAGACACAACAAAAAGGCCTCATTGCATCTCATATTTGAAATATTTCACCATGGCAAGCCAAAGCAAGGCAAGACCTTTACATTTGTAAGACTAAATGAACCACTTAAAGATACTGTGGGGAAAGTCCTGCTTTACATTAAATTGAATTTATTGCTATATTATTAAACTGACAACTTCTGTAAAGCCCCCGATAAAGACATGCTGGCATGGCACTGTTCTCTCGCTATTAATAGAAACTTTCAGCAGGCAGAATGAAAGTAAATAAATGAGAAGACAATTCTCAAAGACAACAGGCATTTGAAATGAAGACTCACTGTCAGCCAGAGAGCATGTGAGAGAGAAACAAAAATAAATATAGGTACAAACTCACAACCTATACCCTTAATAAACACACTCCCTGAAAAATGAGGATCATCAAGAAAGAGAAATGCCTTGCAGATCAATAATACATCAATTTTATCTATGTTTTATCTTCTTTATCAAATCAAATTTGATCAGTTTTTGTGTATCCTTCTCATTCTAATGAGGACGTGCTCTATTTATTTTGGAGGAAGCAGTAGTCAAACTGAAAATATTCCTGCCTGATGGATGAGCTTGCCTTTGGTCCTTTGTGGCTGCTTCAGCAATGAGTTATTTTAAACCACTCTGGAGCCCTTCACAGGCTCCCTGTGAGAGAACACATGTCATGAAAGCACACATCCATCCCTACCCTCACCCATCCACAGCGCTTCCATCCCTACCCTGATCCATCCACAGCACTTCCATCCCTACCCTGATCCATCCACAGCACTTCCATCCCTACCCTGATCCATCCACAGCACTTCCATCCCTACTCTCATCCATCCACAGCACTTCCATCCCTACCCTCACCCATCCACAGCACTTCCATCCCTACTCTCATCCATCCACAGCACTTCCATCCCTACCCTCACCCATCCACAGCACTTCCATCCCTACCCTGATCCATCCACAGCACTTCCATCCCTACTCTCATCCATCCACAGCACTTCCATCCCTACCCTCACCCATCCACAGCACTTCCATCCCTACCATAATCCATCCACAGCACTTCCATCCCTACCATAATCCATCCACAGCACTTCCATCCCTACCCTGATCCATCCACAGCACTTCCATCCCTACTCTCATCCATCCACAGCACTTCCATCCCTACCCTCACCCATCCACAGCACTTCCATCCCTACCATAATCCATCCACAGCACTTCCATCCCTACCCTCACCTGCCAGACCCAGCTCAGCTTTAAACATTTGCTGATCCACATTCAAGAGCCCCACACAGAATTAGTGGCCATCATTCAAGCAGAAAGTTAATATCAGGTGGCACTATATAAATACAGATGCAAAGCAGAATAGAAGCTTTTTAAAATAATGGATGTATGAGTAATTTAATTAATCACTGCAGTCAGTCTAGCAGAGCACATTCTTCTCGTACATAAGCAAACAGAAACCTGGGAAGTTATAAGCTGTGCTGGCAAATTAATCTTAGAATACAAAAGTCACTGTGGAAAATTCCTAAATCCTTTCATTCTTCTATTCAAATTACAGGATCATTTCATTTGTTTTAAAGGCTGGATCCAGACCTGCATCCCAAGAGCTTGAACACTGAAAATGCATCCAGACCCAGAGCAGGCTGGACACAGCCCCTCCTCATCCCTGCTGGGAGGGACCAGCTACCAGGCACAGACAGCTCTGCAGAGCACATGTGGCTGTGCAAATCTCCTTGGATCAGGCTGGGAGGAGCCATGGGGCTTGCTGGGGGCTCCAGAACCCAAATTTGCCTCCTTCAGCTTTGGCTTAGGCCAAGTGAGCATCTTCATTTCTCTGGAGTCTACATTAAAGTCATGGGAAAACTCAAGATAGCTGAATCTTGAGGCACACAGGGACAATACCCATGAATACAAGTAGCAGAATCACACCTTCATTAATTAATTCTTACAAGGTTTCTAATGAGCAGAGATGGTTTGTATTCACAGGCAGCATTTGCTGCTGTTTTATAATATATGCAGTAATTATGCAGCTGATGGAGCCTTATGTAGCTGCTAGTTCTTTCCTATACATAAATTAACAGCAGGATTTGTGTAATGATGGGATAATGAAGGCCTGGGTCATTGGTATTCATCTGCAGAAAGCCTTGAGAAGCTGGGTCAAAGACAGAAATGTTATTTGGCTAACACAGATAGAGACCATTGTTAAAGGATTTGTAATCTTATTGCATTCAAGTCCACATTAACTCTCTCCATGGTAAGTAAAACAACTTCTGGGAGGATTTTTTGTGGATTTGGGGTTTTTTTTGTAGGTTTTCTGGGTGTTGGTTGGTTGACTGGGTTCTTCAAGGGATTTTTTTTCAGATGATGGAGGAAAGCACTTTCCTTGTGAATCCTTGTGGATTTGTCCTCCTGAGCCTTGGTGTGCCACGTCAGGAGGGGCAGGCTGCCTCCAGCAGTCCCACCTCTAGGTCCCAGCACACAGGAGCAGAGAGATGGGACAAAGGCCTTCAGGTATCCCAATCCCCTTCTTACTTTTGTGTCTTCCCCAGTTCTGTTCTTCTTCCTCAGTTTTGTGCCTTCTGCTCCGTTCTGAGCTCACTTCCCACAGCTGCAGGGCTCTGCTTTCCCCAGAGCTGCAGGACTCTTCCTTGGCTGCAGCAGAGGCTGTGTCTCAGCTTCTCCAGCAGCAGTATTTTTATTAGGTCATGTTAAAATTTCCTGGTGCCTTCCTGCTCAACCTGTTGGGTTTGGCAGAACACATCCTTGTGCTGAGACAACATCTCTTTCCCCCTCTCCATCCCAAGCACCCTCAGTGCCCTGACATCCTTCTGGAGCCAGGCAATGGGTGAGCCCCAGCCGGGGCAGAGCCCCACAAGCCTCCTCCTGAAATGCTCAGGAGTAAAATCTATTAATGCAAATGTGCAAGGAGCAGCACTGTGACTGGGCAAACAGATGTCAGGAAATACTTTGAGGAAGAGAAAACCCCCAGTTGAAATGCAATCTGCAGCCAGCCACACTGCTGAGCAGGACAGCTGGGCAGCACCAGCTGCCTCCTGGCAGGTGAGCCTAGGGAAAACCGAGCAGCTCTGGATGCTATCAGCACTGTCCAAGCAGCTCCTCAGCTCTACTGAGAGAAAATTTCAAATTTTCACTCCTGCTCTTGCAGGTGGCAGAAATCCTCCTGTCTTCCCAGATGCTTCTGCCTGTATCCATCCCTGCACTCCACTCCCATTCCCCTCACACTGATGTGCTTCCTCTACAGCCTGTTTTGCCAGGATATGACTCTAGAGAAGCAGACATGGATATTCCTCCTCATCAGGCTGGGCTCTTGGAGCCCTCGTGCCCCCATCACCAGCTGGCACTGACAGGACGAATGGCAGTGGTGATTATGAACTGCCACACCAAGTTCTGGACCCCAATTACCACAGGACAGCTGGCTGGGAGTGGGGAACAGCACTGCACACTCTGCTTTGCACCCAGCCTGTGCTTCCCTGTCTCCTCTGTCTAATTGACAAGGGGAGAGTTAAAAGTGACTGGTGGTGTCAGGTTTGCCATGTGTGAATGAAACCATTCCTTGCTGTGTTCATCTTTAGCTCCCACTAAAGCAATAAAAGGCCCTCCTGTGCCTTATTATCCACACAGCCTCTGTCTGCCTCCAAATGCTCTCTTGCTAAATGAACCATGGCTGCCTCACTGCAGAGGAGAGGGAATGGATGGAATCCCTGAAGGAGCTATGGGAGAGCCATGCATGGATGATGGCAATCTAAAAAAGATACTCCAGAACATCAGAGCAGATCATTGTCACTGGTTTGCACACAAGCCACAGTGGTTTAAGTTCCTTTTATCCATTGTATTTGCCAATGATAAATATTTGGAGGGCAGAGACCTTTTCCTGATGTATCTGACTTATAAAGCACTTGGAGATCCCAGGGAGAAGAGGAATGTTGCATAACTGGGCTTAGGAAGTGTTTGAACAGTCCTTTTCAATGGTTCTGAGTGGAACAGTGATATCTGCACTGACTCTTACAGCCTGAGTGCCTCAGGGGAGAGCCCTCATTCAATACTCCTAATCCTGGGATCCCCTCCCCTTTGATCTGCCCCTTCCCTGACACTTACACTGTGTAAAACCACCAGTTCCTCTAATACCACTGGCTTTGAATAACATTTTTCTTTTGTTCTTAACTATATGTATTCAGACATTTACACCTTCCTATAAAGTATCTGTGCTTCCTCTGCTGTGACACATCACCCAGGCACACCCAGCCACCACCTGCCTGCAGGCTTCCTCACATCTCCAGTCCTGCCTCGTCTTTGCTGGGGAAGTTTTGCTGATTACACCCTTCAACTTCCCTTGTTCCCTCTGTCTCACAGCACTGAGGTTATCCTTGAGGAGCTCCCCAGCTTTCTCTACCACTTCTGTTCACTCCCACCTCTGTGTTAACACTTCTGCTTAACACTACACCAGCTCCAACGCTACAACAACAGAGCTAAAGTTATCTGAATTTTGTCATCCTTGCTCCAAACCTGTGAGAAATTGCTCACTGACAGAAATCAGGAAAATTCCCAGCCTCTGCAGCTGCTAAACCCAAAAGCAAAATGAATGACTATTAAATCTCTTTCATTGCCTATCTTATTCTTCTTGGAGCCAGACTGGAATGCCACTGTGGAATTCACAACATTTTCCCTCAAGCAAGTCACCAGAAAAACTTAGAGGATAATCTCTGTTCTCTAGTTCTGACTCTGTAGGGTCTTTGAGCTGGGCTTTGTGGCTTATATGCCTGAGAGGAACAATGTGTGTGAACACTGTTCTCCAGATAACAAACAAAACAACTAATGATAACAAGGATAATCACCATATTAACAGCAGAGTTAGAATGGAATTATTAATTGTTAATATCAATGCTGCACCTCATCATAAATCTATATAAATCATAAATCTATATATTTCACTTAATTTAACGGGAGTCTCAGAGCTGTGATCTCAGTAGCTGCACATGTCCAAAATTCCCACTTACCAAGAGCTGTGGGCAGCATTGGACATGGCAAGGTACCTCTGGCACTACAGCTCCAGTGACCCAGTGGAGAGGAAGACTTCCTTGTCATTATTAGCTTAATGACAATATCTTATTGAATTTTATTTCCTCCAGGGTGGTTTATAGAGGTGTGTTTGCAATGGTCAAACCCCTGTGAAATGGCTTTTTAGACCCAGATGTGGTAAAGTAGCTCTCTAATGACTGCATGTTGCTAAAGAAATTGCCTTGTGTAAAATGGAGAACTCCTGGGGAAAGAAACAAGGGAATAGGGATTGAAAATGGCAGGACATTTAGCAGGATGTGTAGAATGTGAAACTGCAAAGTACTTATGTCCATCTCTGCACGGTAATCTACATCTAAATATTTCTTTTCTTCTGTGCAGAAACTGCATTATAAATTTAGTGAAAGTAGTGAATTTTGGGGACAGTTACTGTCGCTGAGTCAACATTTCTCATATGTTGGTAACAGATTCGGGACAGAAATAGAGGAGGCTTCCCATCCCATCCATTCTCATTACCAACTCTGCCCTCCCTCCTGCAATCAACAAACACATACCTGCTTGCAGAAAAGCTTAGAGCCCATTACAATTTCCAGACCAGTTCTCTGGACTGCTAGAGAAACTAGTGTGGATTAAGTCTCTGGAGAGAGATCCCCCAAATAGCTTTAGAAGCTTTAAGAGCTTCATATTTTGTGTTATATTTGTTATTACTTGAACAAAGTTACAAGAATGAGATGATTTGCTCCAATTGTGATTCTTTGCCAAGCCAGAAGTCATTTTCACAGGCTAAAAATGCCAGCTATTGATCAGTGTTACACAAACCCAGGTACAGTAACAAACTCCCAGCCTCGAGTCCTGATCCTGTGGTGTGACCGGCGCAGCCAGACCTCCACACGCTCCCGTGAGCCCTGTAAGGCTCCTGAAGCCATGTGGGCTTTATCATGCAGAGCAGATCAAAAGCTCAGAGCCCAGTAATATCCTCACTTAAATCAGCCATAATATGCTCTGTTATCTACTATGCAGAGAGCAGCAGACATAGTGGTTTATAGTCTCCACTTTACATACAAATTCAGCTGTACATCTGTCCAATGGTCTCTTAAAGTACTTCCCAAGAGCTCCAGTAAAACCTGTTATTCTAATTGTTAATCATCCAAACATCATATCTGAAATGAGAAGAACATTGAGAAGTGCCTGAAAATACTCATTACAGTGGGAAATGTCTATTTCTGACATGCTTTTGTTTCCAGGAAATCCCTCATCCTCTCATTGGCCAAACACCACACTCAGCATCAGTTCCACAATCACAGAGATCATCCCTGAGCACAGTTCCAGTGACATGTCATCCAAAGCCCCTGCTTACTCCCAGCTTATAAATACATGTAGGTTTATAAAGAAAGGAAGGTCTGACCTAATCAGCACCTGTCACATGAAATAGCCAGCAGCAGGCTTCCCTGGATACACTCCCTCAGGACACAGGTATTGGGAATCACCTTGCCTGTGTGATTAGCAGTATCAGCACACTCCCTGCAACCCAAACCACGAGCACAAAGGGGTTAGAAAGCACTTAAGCCTTTAAGCCCCTCCATCTCCCTCTGAAGGTGTCCTGCTCTTCGTTTCTAATTCATTAGAGAATAAGTCTGTGATAAGCAAAGTAAATTAGATTCAGTGACATTCTGCTAATTGAGTCATCTTCCTCTGCCTGGCTTGGCTGGGTTTTTAATTACCAGCTAATCTCATCAATATGGTGGATGACTGGCAGTGTGCAGATCACGGGCACACAGCCCCAGCCAAACAGAAATAGAAGTTCACGGCTCATTGCTTGACCCAGGTCTCTCTTGTCATACACAGGAATAAATTGAGCAGATCTGTCGGTCATCTACTGACCTCAAAGTATGGGGAACAAGGAGGATAATGGGAGGTAAATAAACAAACAAACCCAGCAGAGCTGCTGGGAAGATCTGCAGCAGTTTCAGGGATGATGGAGCGGGACAGAAAAAGGCTCTGTGAAGCTGTCCTGCATTCTGATGAAGTCCTGCTGCAGTGAGGGACTGGAAGTGGCAGGAATTGTGAAAGAGGTATTTTTATGATTGCAATTGTGTTAATTTTGTCCTGTTGTAGAGAGTAACACTGCAGATTCTCCCAGAATGTTGCAGCAAGCTCAGCTCTTTGCTACGTGGAAACCTCCCAGGATTTGCAAAGAGTCAGCCAGTGTCTGGCACACACCTCCAGGAGCTGGTCTGGACAGAGTAACAGTGAACCAAGACAAAATTCTCCCCTGCAAATCTCTTGTATAGCTACACTCACAGCTTAACTGCAAAGGTTATTCTCAAACTCAAAGTAAGGCACCTGCCTCGACAGAGCTGTGAGCTGCCATCCTGGGCACTACGGCTCCCGCTAAACTCACTCAGAGGAGAAGATTTGCAGCACCACTGGAACATGATCTAGACAAGTTTTTGTTGGGTTTGACAGCAAAACTGATTCTGCTGAGGGGTTTGCACGGGTGGATCCCAGTGTGCAGGGGCCACTGGCTGGCCCAGGGATCCCAGTCTGGTTGCTGAGGTCTCGCAGCAGGATCAGACTTACATTTGTCTACATCTGTTCTGCCTTTACATTTATTTTTAGACTTAGCTCTATGACGTAAGATAACTTATTGCCTCAAATAAGAGATATAAACCAGGGATTTATAAAGTACATTTATAAATTTAAATCAAACACTTGATTCATAAAGCAAAGAACAAGAATATTTCTCACACCGTAACTCTTCCCAAGCCTCACACCTGTGCTGCTGACATCAGTGAAGTTTTACATCAACGTTAGAAGATGCAAGACCTTATATTTAATTTTTCTAAGGTATTTTTCATTTTTCCAAGATATCTTTGAAGCAGACAAAGCCTGAAGCTCAAACTTTTTATCTATTTTTATCTAGCAACAGTAGATTCATTAGGCTAACAGCCCAAAGCAGCCCTTCTTGAGCACAAGTTCAGTCCTTTTTGTCTCTCTAATGTAACTGTTAGTGGCTCAGCCTCTGGAAATAACCAAACAAATTGTTGTCCTGCATAAATACGTTCTGACTGTATAAGTATTTATAAATCATCCATGTCATCTAGGAGCCTGCTCTCTTACAACGTGCTGTTTCAGTGAACAGCACTGACAGTAAGTGCTAAACAAGTCACAAAAAATGAACATGGAAGGGTTGTGAACATCACCACAGTAAAACCATTAAATGTTGAAATTAATGTCTCTATTTTAATCCCATAAAATTAAAAAAAAAAAGAAGAGGTTTTCTTTTCTAGTGTTCACTTATATATAATTTAAAATGCAGCTCCTAGAGAGCGTGTTTAGGCACATCCATGCTTTCAGAGGAGCAGAGAAAGTAATATCACTGTAAGAAACAGAATTATTCCCTTTTCATCTCACCACAAACAGCATCAGAGCTGGTACAGCCCTGCAAGGAGGGGAAATGGAGGAGGAAAACTGCAGGAGCAGGGGTCCTGTGTGCAAATGCCAGTTCCTGTTTCACAGAGCGGAGAATGAAGCCAGAATGAAGATTTCATTGCAAAGCACCTGGGGAAGGTGTGAGGATTAACCCTGCAGCAGCATGGGCTGCCCAGGCCCTGGCTCAGGGTGCCCTGGCAGGGGCAGAGGCTCTCAAGGTGGGGCTGGGGGCTGATCCATGTGCAACAGCTCCTGGGAGGAGAAGGAAAAGGCAGAGAGGCTTCATCCTCCTGCACAGCAGAGACAACTTGGTGCCCAGCTGTGCTGGAACCCTGCAAGGCAAAGCTTTGTGCCCAGGGAGGGCTCATCCAGCAAAAAGGGGCTTTGTCTTCTGCCCAAAACATCTCCCATGGCATTCCCAGCAGCCAGCCAGCCCTTCCCACTGCAAACCTAAAACCCTCCTGAACCCCTGCACAGGTGAATTCACCCCACTTTCTTTAGGACAGAGCTTTAAAGTAACTATTTATACTGCTGTGCATACTTTTCTTAAAGCACCTGGGCAGAGTCTGCAGGCAGAGATGGATTCCCAGCAGCCAGAGAATTGCTGGCCTGAGATGGACTGATGGTTGTCATCCTTGGATAGCAAACCTGAGAGACACAGAGACTCCTCACAAGTTGAAAACAATGCAGGGGGAGCCAAAAATAAATGAATTGACGGCTCAGGCTTATTCTACCTGCCCACCAAAAACAACCAAGCAAGCAAAGAAACCTCAAACCCCAGTGAATGCTGGCTGGGCAGCCAAGTCCCAGAGCTGATAGCCGGAGTGGGAGGGCTAGAGTTGGTTCTCATGGCGTGAATGGCTGCTGGCTTCAGCAGAAAGTGACTGCTATAAGAATATTCAAGATGAGAAATCCCATTTGGCCATTCCTAGGCACTTGAACAACTCATCTGAAGGGTATTCAGATACCTCCCCAATGAGTTTTACTTCCTGCTGAGGGAAGAAGGAGCTGCTACAGCCACCTCCAGGCATGCGTGTGCCACTTTCTTCTGCTGTTCTCCTGTGAAAGCAAGTTAACCTCAGCTGCTTGCTGCAATAAATCTCCCATTTTCTCCTTCTCTTATTCTTCCCTGTTTAAAGTTGTTTGCACGTTAGACTTAAATACATTATACTCATTTCTCTAGGAGCCCTGACATGCTGTTAAATGACCATGAATCTATTTTAGTTGCACCTTAATTTATTAACTCTGCTGCCTGCCTCCAGTGTTGGTGCCTCTATTGTAGGATCATAGGAGGTTTGGGTTGATTATCCTCCTAACTCTATTTCATATGCAGAGCCATTCTTTCACTCTGCTCCATGTTATTACAATAAAGCAAAAAGCTTTCTCATTTTTTCATTTTCAGTTCACATTGGGATACTACCTACTTTATTCGTTTCTTCTAAGTTATTATATTCTTTTTGTTGTGTAATGCAGTCAGAGAGCACAGATATATTCTGCCTCTAAAAGCTGCTTTGCTGAACTTAGGGATGGAGATAATCCTATTTTTATCAAGTGAAGTACTGAATCTTCACTCCTGAGAGCTCTTTTTCCATCCCTGCCAGAAACTGGCCACACCCGCAGAGGCACATAATTGCCAGTCTGCACACTGAGATATTTCTTTCCACCACTGGGATATTGATATCAGTTTCAGCTGCCCCTTGAGCTCCAGTTCCATAGGGCCTTTTGATTTCTCTTGGTCAAAAAGCCAGTGAGACCTGAACACTGCTGGTCACCCCCCAGCCCATCAACCACCACTTCACCCTGCAGTCCTGCAGCCAGTCTTACACCATCACCCGAGGGCTTTGCTCTCAATAAAAGGGCAGCTGCACTTTCTCCAGAGGAAACTCTCAGCTTTGGAGAGCTCCATTTGCACGTTGCTTTTCTCTGCCTCCACCGCACGGGTTCATTCAAGCTGCTTTAAAGCCTTTGACTCACGCTGCTGTTTGCAGCCCCAGTGCAGCTCTGCAGGGTTTAATGAATGGCCCAAAGTGGCCACAAAAGGCTGAGCAGTGCTTGGTGGCCCTTCAGCAGCCTGGAGCCCACTCAGCCACAGGGGCACAGGGCAGTGCTCCTCCAGCACTCCCAGGGCTGGCTGCAAACACAGCCTGCCACAGCTGACATTGATTTTTCCAGCTGTACCTGGGGGAACTCACAAGAAGAAAATTATTTTCTTTTAAGTTCAAGTGCAGGAGTCTGCCTTGCTAAAGGGTTTATCTTTGCCTCTAAGTTTTACCAATACAGTCTGAGTTGTATAATTAAAGTCGCACAACCCCCCATAGTGTGGAAAATCCTATAAAAATGCTTTATATGGAGATAACTGTATGAATTTAAAACAGTCTCCTAACAGTATAAATGCACCCCCATGAGAGCCTCTACAAATATAGTTACTGTCCAAGAGCATACATCAAGGGATTTTATAACTCTTTAGTGATTTATGTCACTCTGTAGCACTGAATAGTGTCTACCTCGAGCCTTCCAAACACAGGGAACAAATGAATCTTTAAAATCTCATGAGGTAAAAAAAAAAATCTATATTTTATATCATATATTTATATTTTATGGTGAGTGCTAATTTAAGTGTCACACAGTTATTTCTCCTTGGATTTCTAGCTCCAGTTCAAACAGGCTTTAGTGTTTTCATTACAATTCAGTGTGTTTATTTAGCATTAGAGCTGGCTGAACTATTCATTACTAATTTAGCCTACTTATTTATTTTTATTTATTTATGGTAAGTGAATCTTCACCGAATAAATCCTAGTTCTCCTCCCACAATGTTCAGACTCTAACAGCATTCCCTGGAGAGAATTTGGGAGAACGATTCAGACCTACAGTCTGTTCACAGCTATCAATTCCCCATTTATTCTTTGTGGGGTGTGCCTGAATGCCTGAGTGTTTGCAATGCCTCCTAAGAGTTCCTGTGAACACATTTCTGGAAATAAATGTATTTCCCATTCACTTGTGCTGAAAAAATTAAATAATTGAAACCCAAAAAGAAAAGAGAAAGAAAATGTACTCCTCCCTCTCACACCCTGTCCTAGCACTCAGATGAGCAGTGTGAGAGGAAATCATGTATTTTCTGTGAGAGACCATGAGTAGCTCCTGTCCACAGCAAGCCTGGCTAATTCACCTGTCACAAAATTCAATCCTCATTTGCATTTGTGAGCTCACTCTGTCCCTGCTTCCTTCAAAGATGGAAAGAGCAGAACATTTCACTGGGATTTTAAATCTCTGAGAACCTCCCTGCCCTTATGATGACTGCCTTCCAATAGGAACCAGCAAGGACATAAATAGCTGAACTCTGGTCCCCATTCCTGCAGGGAAACAAAGACCAAGAACATCATGTGCTGTCTCTGGGGCTGCTGTTCCCTCTTGCAGAGCTCTCTGATCCAATCTCTCTGCTCTGTGTAACATGCTGCAGCTCTTGCTTGTGTCCCTTCAAAGCACACATGGCTCTGTGAGACAGGAAAGGGCACCCAGGCACATTCTGCCATCCATTCCTCTCACAAATGCTCACCCTGCACATGATGCTCATTCTGCAGGAGCCTGGACTCTCCTTGTTTTAAAAGCACTGCTCACATCCAGGCCTCGAGGCCTTTACAGAGCAAGAACAGCCAATTCTGCTGACCTGACCTCAGAGCTCCCTGCAAGCCCTTGCAGATCCCATCTTGTGAAGTGTGTACCCCAGAGAACATGGGTACAGACCAAGCTCCCACCTCTGGGAGGACAGCCTCAGTGATCATGCTTTGCTGCAGGGATGGCAGTGCTGAGCACACAGGTTGGTGAGGGGGAGATAAAGCAGCACTGCCCACAGCAGCCCTTTCTGCTTTGCTTCCTCTCAAGCCAGCAGTTCAGCTTATTCAGCAGCAGTAGAGTTTTCACTTTTAATTTACCTCTTTCAGCACTAGCTAAATATTCCATTTTTCTGCCCTGCTATTACCAATAAAAGCCAAAGTGAACACGCTTATTTTCAGTATCTGACACCAACAGTAGAAATTCAGCTCATCTTTTAATTCGTGCCACAGCAGAAGGGAAAGGTTGTTGAGACATGGTTTCAGGCAGCAGGGCTTTCTCAGCTCTAGGCATGTTCTGTTGAGACTTTCTCATTCCCTGGAGACATCCCTAAATTCCCTCTCACCGACTCAGTCGCTGACCTTTCAGTGAACTAACTCCCAGATTTAAAAACACCAAGGACTTGAATATACTCAAACACAATAACTAGCACTTTTCCCAGAGGTTATCATGGCAAAATCTTTTTCAGTTCTTTACCTTTGCCTCCTTTGACTCACATTCCTTCAGCTGATCCCCAAAAACCAAGGAGTTTTATCTGCTCACATTCCACCCCATATGACTCCCTTTTCAGTACTAGAGTTTTTGTCACTGATAACACATGGGATTGAGTATCAATTTTCAATTTAAACTCAGAACCTGTCCCTTTCATTTTCAGGTTCCCAGGCCATTCATCTTCTGCTGCAGTGATAATATTAATCTGATGGATAATCCTGTGCAGCCCAGGCTGTCACCACCCATGCAACACCACGATGGTGCTTGAAATGCTTCTGTTGCAGGCAGCAGGTTCTGCAGGCTGTGACTGTGAGCACTGCAGGATCCTCCACACCCCCTCCTCTGCCCAGGGCCCCGAGCTTTGCTGACATCCACCCATCAGTCTGCACCTGCCCTGTGGGAGAGGTCAGGCCAGCAGCTTGTGCCCCACAGGAAGCTGAGTGTCACACCACAGCTTAATTCAAGATTTTGCAACAGATAATCTCAGGCTGGTTTGTTCCACATGCCAGTCCTAATCCAGTCTTTCATTACAAACTCCATTAGTCCTGCCAGAGTTTCCAGATGGATGCTTCAGCCTCAGCCACTCATCAGTTCTGCTGCAGCTCCACACATCTTCCACATCCTTCAGTTCAAAATTGTCCTCTCTGAGATGTGCCATGTTAGGATGGCATTCCCAAAGCCTCTGCCCCAGAGCAGGTTCTGTTTTACTTGAGCATTATTCAAACATGTGAAGTGCATCAGGGATATCACTCCAAGAAAGGTTCCCTCTGGCCATCTTCCTCTGTGGCAGAGCTCAGCATGTACAAACAGAGGAAAATGCTGCTTAATCTTTTTCAGACTTCCAGATGTGTGAGCCCTTAGAAATGCTGCTCTCCCATTCTGACCACTATCTTTTTTTCTTTACAGCACCATGCACTTAATCATAATATTCTCATGGCCCAATGTATTTGAAAGGTCATCTTTACTCCCAGTGAGGTTTCTAATGCCCCTATGACTGACAAGCCACACGCAGTGGTACCCTTGCTGATACCACAGGAGGGCTCACAGCAGCTGAGAGCAACCCCTGTGCCCATAACACCTCCCCTGACCTGCTGGTGACCAGCAGCCACCAACAGCAGCCCACCAGAGGCACACACAAGTCATGGAAGGTCCTGCAGAGCACAGCAGGCTGCAGAGACACATCTCCACCATCTCTAGGCACCACTGCATTCGTGTTCTGATGGAGGGTTAACAGCTCCTTAAAAATAAAATATTGGGTACTGTCACAATTTGAAATTGTAAAATCACATTAGATTTGTTTCCATCCAAAATTTTCTTTTTCCTTTTCTCCAAAATAATGGGAGCAATGCTCGTCGTGCTTCCAGACTGCACAACTCAAGAAGAGACTGGCAGTTTTCACCCGCAGCAAAAGCTCCTGGTGCTCCATGGCCAATACCTTCACTGTCTCTCTCTTGCCACATCACATGGTTTTGCTCACAGGCTGCAGAGCAAGGGGAGAGCTGTGACTCATCTCCAGAAGACTTTCAAGAAACAGTTGATCATCTTGAACTGAGAGTCACTGCTGTGAGGCCAGCACTCCCCTTCTCCTGGCCAGAGTGTGGCTGGGAGGCTGTGACTCACCCTGAAGTCAAGAGGGTTCAGTGCACAACTTTCCTTTCTGTAGGAAATGATTCAATGCAAGATTCCTGTTCCTTTTTGTGTGCTTTTTAAAGCATCTCTTTTAACACTACTCCACAGTGTTGTTTCTGATCCTCTTCACCCCACAGAGGGTTTTAGATCACACATATTCAGGGCTAAGGACGGAGCAAAGCAATCCCAGACACCAAAGGGCAGAGTGAGAAGGAGCTTTGCCAGGGAGCAGCAATGTTCAGAAACATGTCCAGCAAGGGCCTTGTGGCTTTCAAGAGCTGCTCAGCATTTCCTTGCTTCAGTCTCCCTTTCTGCCCATGGTGTCTAGGGATGGACACTCGGGATTTAGAGGAGGGAAAGGCTAAGACACTCTTCATTTCCTTCAGGTATCTTTCTCTTCAGTGCACATTTCATGTGACCTTTACATCTGAGACAGAACTAAAGAAGCCCCATCATTAAAACCAACACCTTTATGCTGTCTGCCTAACCAACATGAGCACCCAAGGCTTTTTGTCCTGAGGACACCATCAAGAACAGCAATGTTCCAGTCTGGTAAGTGGCTCAGGTGCAATTCTCACTGTGGTCTGCATCATCCTTGGGACATAGGGCCTCCCCTCTTCAAAAGCACAAGAAATCTGAGAGAAATTCTTGCTTTCCTTAATCACCAGTTAGAAAATAATCTTGAAAGTCCTTCTGGGACAATAAATGGAGATTCATGTCTGTATAAACCACTCAGTCTGCATAATGGAACAGACACTTGGTTCTTCCAACACTAACATAGGACCTCAAAATGACTTTTCTAGGAAAATCATGATGCTTCTTGCAGGTAACTTTTTCCTGAGCAAAAATAAGAAAAAGAAATAAAAAAACACTGCCTTGGTCTTACTTCATATTGCATCTTCCAGATGTAACTTTGATATAAATTTGGATCCAGCTTCATCTAAAACACAAAGCTATTGAGACTCCTGCAGACACCTGCAACCCCATAAGGCAGAGGTAAAACTCTGGGGTAAATCTGCATTGTCCCCAACGTCAGGACTCATCAGTGCCAAGGTCTCTTGGTGCTTTTTGGGTTTGCTGTGTGGGCTGGGAAGGACGGAAGCTGCCCTGGCCATCCGGCAGCCAGGGCACAGACGGGCCTTTGTGCGCAGCGGGGAAGCCGGAGGGACTCTGCAAAAGGCCTCAAGTCTTGAATAATGCAGAGGGTGAGAAATGCTTTAAACAAAAATAGTTTCTGACTAAGACTTCTCATGGAGCCTGGAGCACAAACCTGCCAGCCCCAATCTGTGTCTGAGTCCCCTCGCAGCAGTTCCAGCGTCCTGGCCGCTTCCTGCGGGCTTGATCCGGAGAAGCGCCCGGCAGAAAACAGCAGCCTTTGATCTCTCTCTCCCTACCTCAATATCCCCAACCCCAGCACACAAAGAAGCTTTTATTTGCTAATGAAAGGCAGGAAGCAGACTTAAATTAATCAAGTGAAGTCTCTCTCCCTTTCACGTAAAGAAACTAATTCTAGTTAAACAGAGGTTTTTTGCCATTCTTCTCGTTTTGAGATCCAACAACTGTACAATTAAAGTGCATACCAATGAGTGTCATTATGCCTTCATTCCCCAGGACAGCTGTAATTCCAATCCTATGAGCCTCACAACAGGCACACTCCCAGAGGAGAGCAGTGCAATGGCACTAGGTAGCTACAATTAATGAACTGGCAGTAGGGCCAGCAGGGCTTGGGTCTTGCTAAATCAAAATCCTGTTAGATTTGTTTTGATGTGCAGACAATTCTCAAGTATTTCCTCCACCCCAGATCGAGCTCCAAAGGAATTATTACACTTTTGGATGCCATATCCTTTCTTTCCTCTCTCTAAATGATTTGTTCCCAAATTGTTTGCCATCCCAGCCTGAGAACTTTGAAGGACAACTGCAGTGTACCGCTTACAGACTGGTTACAAACATGCACTGAGGCATATTAGGGATCTGTGTGCTTTTGTTTGCATGTTTTAAAGGCTGAAGAATTTTTTTTCTCTGTTTATTACATATATATCTGTCTCCCCTTAAATGAACCCAAAACCTTAGAGTAACTTTCTTTGTGCAACCCCGATATCTCTAACATCAAGAATTGCTTGCTCACATCTATTTTCCCTTCAGACCTCTTCTAGCTCCTCAGTGCATGCTGAATACAATTCCTGTCTTAGACTTCAATGAAAGTGGAAACTCTGGACATATTCCTTAGCTGGTCATTGAAAGAGACAGAAGTTTGCAATTAAATGAAACATTCATATTTTTATGATATCTGCCTCCAGCCCCAGCTGTCTGAACAGACTGATACTTTCAAAGTCCTTGTTCAAGGTGCATTCTTCTTGCACAAGCAGTAGATACTGGCAATGTCAATACAGTGCCTGTAGCAAGAAACTTCTTAGATAGCAAGGTACATCAATTCAAACTCTTCTAAACTGAGGGCTTAGGAGCTTTATACAGTTTTAAATTGCTTCTGCTCTCCTTAGCATCTTTTATTTTTGAGGGAGACTGGCCTCTCTATTTTTTCAGGGGTCACTGAGAAATTTAATTTTGACATTTCCAAGATGGAAAGGCCAAGGAAGCTATGGCAAAGGAGGTCAAGGCACCCCAACTACTGGGTAGATCTGATAAGCAAGGACAATTCTGATTAGCATCATGACCAAAATACTGCCCAATGCCCTTTCCTTTGTATCTACTACCTGTACCATCACCTTCAAGCTCCACTGAGAGGGCTGTGCTTGGCTGCACAGCCCCTACACTACTCAGAGACTTCTCACTCCTTGCAGGGTAGAAAACACATTCCTGTTTTGGTTGGCACATTTTCACTCTCAGTGTCTGTGTCTCACCCTCCCCACTGTTGTGCCACTGTTAAAATACATTTGCTCACACCCAGCAGTCCCTTCTGGGAGCTGCTGTGACCCTGGGGAGGCCCAGCTGGTGCCTCACTGATTGCCCAGGTCAGGAAAGCAGAGTCCCAGGACACTGCCCAGCAGCTCCTGCTGACAGGCACTCACAGGTCCAGACCTCCCTCCCCAAGAGGCCAGCACAAGCCACCATGTCCTTATCTTCATTCCAAATTATGGGAATGAATAACATCCATCCCTGGGGAGTCCTCAGGCTTCAGAATCTGGCTGTGACTTGAAACACAAAAGACACTGATGAAATGAAGGTCAAGGAGATGAAAATGTTTTGACAAAGTCAAATTTATTTTGGGGAATTTTAATCCATTCCTTTTGGCTTTTATCTGACAAATGGACTGAACTTTTAAAACACTGGTGGTGTTATAATCTAAAGCTCAGCAACCCTTTCCTGTTTCCTATGCAGGACTCAGCTGCCTGTCCTGTAGCCCTTCCCCAAGCCCCCAGCCAAGTGATAGAAACACTGGCCATGGGTGAGGGGCATCTCCCATCTCTTGGTTGCTCTATAGCAAATAAATGTCTGGTTATGATGGGAAAAAAGCTTGTTTACAGATCTCACACCCTCCAGGATGGGCAGCCCAGACTGCACTTGGCTCCTGTTCTCTGCAGCAGGTGACCTAATGCAGGCAAGAGTTAACCTGAGGAAGCCTTTGGCTTTCTGTTTCCCAGTCTGAATTAGTTGAGGACAGTGGTGCCACTTCCAGGGCCATGCAAGCCTGGCTTCCTGCAGAGTCGTGGAGAGTGGGTGACCTGGGGAACCCCGCTGCGACTACAACAGCCAGGATGGAAATACTCCACCAGAGCTCTTCCTCACTTAATCTAACACAGGGCAGGGCTGTCAAAACCTCCCAAAGAGAGACATTTTTCAAAATTTCAAGTAATATCTAGAGTCCAGCACATGAGTTTGTAGCTGTCTCAGACCATGATGTGCAGCCATGAGGCTCTGGAAGTGTCTGAGACACACAGAACTTTCAGGTACTGGAGGTTAATATTTTGCAGAGAGTGGAGGCAGTGTTTGATAAACACCATCTCTGACAGACAATCCAATCACAACTGGGGCTTAGAGGTTTGTTTTGAAATGAGACTCAGAGCCACAACATAAAGAAAATACAAGCTCTGAGCAATAACACTTTGCAAGATGATAGGAGGAAAAATAGCTTTATTAGCAAATAAAGAAATAGCACACCCAGCCAGATGTTATTTAGGAGACCTGACCTGACAACTGATATACTGATACCTAGTTATTGCCAAAGGAGGAGAATTCAGTGAGATATCTCTCTTTTTCATGCAAAATAAATCAACTGGTTCCTGCAGAGACATCAGGCACAGTGGTTTGCACAGGCAGCAAAGGCAGAGGGCTCGGGAAAGGAATGAGCACAGCAGCAGGACACACTGCCCAGCAGGAGCAAACATCCCAGCAGCACACATGGGAGCTGATGATGATGGAGAATATGCAGGCAGACAGAGAAGTGGGCCCTTTTGGTGCTACAGAGGGTCACTGAGGCAGGGAGGACCAGTGAATAATGTGATAATATAAAAAGGAAATGCATGCCCTGAGGTTGATGATATGCTTATGTGTGTGGGATGACCCCAGTGAATACTGCTAATGAGCCAGCACCACTGCAATGTTAATTAATTTGGGATCTAACAGTAAAGTAAAACAATTAGATCATAAATCTGACAGATTAGAGCAGTCAGATGGTGAAAATAACAAATCAGATCTACACAAGAAAACTTCAGCATTCTGTAATAGTGTGTTGCCACAAAAAGGTCAGATTAAACGTGGTTTTAGCTGAGAGGCAGAAATGTACTCTTGTAGGAGATTACCACGTGTTCCCTTGGTGAACTGATGATAGCTGGAGAGACCTAGAGGGTGTGAGCATAGCTCCTACCCTGCATTCTTCAGCATTCCAGTGTTCTATCAATCTCCTTACAGCAGCAATAGCGTTAGTGCCAGGGTACAACAGCAGCTCAAAAGTGAAGCCAGAGTTAAGAGCTGCTTAGAAGTACCTTCTGCTGATCCTACTGCTCGAATCACCACCTCAAAAACCAAGCCAGCTCCCCTCATCCAGCAGCTCAGCTGTAGGAAAGTGCATTAGGCAAAGCAAGAACTTGCAGGGATGCTTTAGGCTCAGCCAATGCACATTATCCTGGCCCCAGCAGCCGTGGTCAGGCTCTGCCTCTGCTGAGATAACAAGCTGCACCCTGCTTATCTGCCATTAGACATATGGCAACAAGAGACCTGAGGAGAGCTCATCCAGACTGCACAGCACATCACAAACATCTTCTATAATGAGAACAAAATGGGGTGTCAAGGATATGAGGGTGATGACAACCAGCACAGCAACGTTAGCACAAAACCAGAAGCCAAAGCACCACAGAACAGTGGAGAGGCCATTGGAAGCAAACACTTTCTCCCAGTCATTATGAGGCTCACAAAAGCAAAGGATGGCCTGGGAAAGAACTATCACAAATTGAATGCTCAACTCTAGGCTAAATCCTTTTCAGCCCATGTGTTGCACTGCCCAGTGATTTGGCTGTATTGTGTATTTATGGAATATTACCATGGATGGATGTCCATGCTCATTTGACAAAGCTGCAGCCACTAGAAAACATCATTACAAGAGCTTCATACACAGATTTTCTGACACCCTGCCTGCCAGAATGTCTCCACATTACAGATGTCCCATTTTCAATTTACAGAGAAATGAGTTCAACAGAATACAGAGCAGAGAGAGAGAGAGGAGCAAGACTCACTGAGAGTCTTTTCATGGCAAGGGGGAGCCAGTGGGGAAAACTTCAACAGGCTCTCATCCAACTATGATTTACACCTCAGTTTTCTATTAAAGAATAGATGTATTCACAGTCCTTCAAACCTCTCTCCCCTCTCAGAATTCCAGAAGCATTTATAAATACTCTTTACCCTTCTTATTCAAGTAACTGGACATGAAGTTGGAAGGGTATTTTTCCCCTTGCAGCATCCATCACTGCAGCCACAGAAAAACCTACAGCTGAATAATTGTCTGAAGCAAGAACTACTCCAGGTTCCAAGCTGGTCTCTTAGTAATATTCATGGTGTGGTCTCTTGTGTCTTTCTGGCTGAAGACATCTAAAGCATATTGGTTTTGTATAACTCTCCCACTACAGAAGTGCAGTTTCCTCCAGCACAGAAGGTTGCAAACAACCAGATCAAAGACATCCACAGCACACTGCACATCATACAGGAGCATGTACATGCTGGCTGGGAAAATTCCCTGTGGGAAAATCCCTCATCTAAGCAATGAGAACTAAATAATCCCTTACAGGGCAATGCACAGGGCATATTTCAGTAGCTCCATGGAACACTAATATCAGGAAAGGTCTTTCCTTGGTGAAAATTACTGCTACCAGATCTTTGGATTTTAGGTAAAATACTCAGCTGAAAACATGCAGAAACAAAAGGTGCAAGAAACCCACTCCAGAATTGCACCTCACCTCTGTTCTCCAGCCCAGGAAATACTCATTTTCATGGAGAGCAGAGTACTTGGCAAGACCAAAATTGCTTGGGGAAGGATTGAGTGTCTTCATCTCCCCTAGTGTCATAGGCTGAGCTGCTTGCTTCAGGATCCTTTTATGAGCAATAGAGGAAAACCAGCTCTGCCTGAGCCAGGCTGATGAACACTCATCTGGTGGGGACCTCCATACACCTCAGGGAGGTGCAGCTCCACCAACTTATTGATGCTGCGAGCTGCCCCAGCCCCCCAGTCCATAAACACATAGCCAGGGGCTGCCTGGCGTTGAGTTTTGGTAATTTGCATCAAATATCTGGCCAAGATCAGTATCTCCTACACACTACCTCAACTGCAAAATCAAATTCAAAGGTGTCAAGACACAAAACTTAACTGAAGGTCCAGATTCATTGCTATGTACTGAGAGGTGCCTCCAGAGGCAGCAAGAAAACACCTGTTAAATACACACCAAAGGGTCTGGGACTGATGGGCTGTGGCAGAGATGGAGGGTGAAGTGAACCTGAGACTCAGCACAGGAGAGAAAGAGCCAGAGGGATGGAACTGCCTCCCAGGGCTGGGCTGGAGCACTGCCAGCAGCCTTGCACCGGAGGGAAAGGCTGCGCTGCAGAACCTGTGCTCACTGTGTTTGGCAGGCACACTGGGAAGCTGCAGAAACTGCTTAAGGCTATGCCTATAAACCACTGGCTTTGTGAATGCATCAGAGAAGAACTAAAAAGGGAAATTTCTAATAAAAGCAAAATTTGTCAGAGCTCTTGGCAAAGCTTGGAATTAACGTGTGAATCATAAAATACCAAGAGAACAAACAAAACCTGTCCTTAGACATTCCCTTATCAGAGCTAAAGAAAAATATATGTTTGGCTTCTCTTGCACATACCATGTGCACTTTATTTAGAAAAGCTGTGTTTAGGGTCTCCTTGATTTTGCCATCACTCAGGGACACCATCAGCCATCAGCAGACTCTTCACAGCTACAAAGCTGGAGCAGCCCCTGCAGCTTCCCCACAGCACCTCCCACCTCCCTACAAGTGGCAGTCACACCCCATCAGCCTCTTCATCCCTGATGGGACTGTGCAAATCTGGCTACATGTAACTGCAAACACAATTAGCACCATTATGCACTAGGGAATGGGCTGACACCTTGAAATACTCCGTCAGATCTTAAAATTATATATTGTTGTAGTGAGAAATAGCCCCTTCTCCACCCTCCCCGAGGGCTCCTTCTGCTTTTCCAGGACCCTGCCAGTCCTATGGAGTCAGCAAGGTCTCCTGTAACCCTTCAACCACAGAAGAAAAGCATTCAGATTTATCAAAAACAAAATATCTGCTGGAAATTTTGGTACTGGAGCTGGCAAGTGTTCCTGCACCGAGAGGCCACATGAACTTGGATAACATGGACAACATTTCCCAATATATCCTCTGTAGTCTTCTGTTTCTGTCGCCAAAGAGATAAGGATTTAATTTTAGTCATTGAAATTTTATTACCTCTCCCAAAATACCATTTAATAATTCCCTGCTTATTCCAGCAGAAATCCTAGAGAAACTGGATATAGTTTCCTTCTACCATCTTCCTTTGTGCATTTGCTCCTTTTTTTCCCTTGTAAGTAAAGATTTTTATTAAATATTTTTATTTTACCTCTTAAGTCAGGCAGTGCATGCAGACACAGGTAAGGATCAAGTGGGGATTGTGCCTATCTGCATCCTTTCCTCAGTCACACAGAAAGCCACTGGAGGGGCAGACCAGCACCCCTCAGAGTTAAGCACTTGTGCTCCTGCTTTTGGCCACTGATGCAGTGACACCTGGCTTCAGCCCAGCTGTCAGCACAGACTTTCTGGGACATATCACCTGGACTGGTCTCTCTACAGAAATCATCATGCACACAGTGATGCAGAATATAAATGGTGGCCATTCATGCTTGTCTTTGAATTTATGATGTGTGTTGAGCAGCAGAGCCTCTAACCTGGCACAGGTGCATTTTCCTTGTTAAGCAGCACCTTGATCCCTGGCAGTGCCCCTCTGCCAGACACACATTCTCTGTCCCTCTGCCAGGCCAGACTGAAGTCTCAGTGAGCTGAGCACACCCAGCAGCCAGCAGGGTTTGTAGATGGAGAAGACAAGTCCCTCCAGACAGCTCTGACATTCTGTCTGCTCATCTGAGGAGCCAGAACAAGCCCCGTGTGCCCCACAGGCTGCCTGGGTGCCCTGAGAATGGGAGGAAGGACAGAGACCACACCTGAAATCACAGACAAGACCTGTGTCCCCTGGGTTTTCCCACTCAAGTTTTGCCATGACCAGGAGCAAGCTGCAGCTGCAGAGGTGCAGTGAGCAGGCTGCAGTGCTCTCCCCACAGCAGCCACAGCACACAGGGTACAGACATCCACCAGCCAGCCTTGTGCTGCTCCCAGCTCACCTCCACCTCAGCAATGAAAACCAAATGCCACTGAGTATGCTTAAAAGTCCTCACACAAAAGACATTTTAAATGATATTCTGTTTAATAAGATATAGGGAAAGGAGCAACACTGATTCATTCCTCGGGTGAGGGAATTTCCCTTTAGGAGTTTTCTATTTTGCTGATTTGGACCATAAAAGGAATATTTTTTAATGCAGCAATGGATAGGTAAAAGAAAAACTGAGATCTGCATCTGCTCCAAATAATATTTTTCACATTATTTCCTCTGGAATTTGTTTAACTCCATCATATTTTAGGGCTTTCCATTATTGAAAGCCATCACATTGAGTTATAGTAATTGGGGGATAACAAAGTGCTCACTTGCAAGCAGCTCTGTAGATGATTATGACAAAAGGCAGAAGAATATGCTCAGGACACTTGATGAATAAAAATGGTTAGGAAATTTTCACCACAGTTTCATCTAAATAATGGTATTAATAGCTGTCTATTAGAATAGTAAAAAGAATCAAAGTAGGCAGCCTGAATGGGATAGTTCCAAGGGAAAAACAGTATTTTGACTAAAAATTGCTTTATTAAGTGGCTATCAGGTCATCTCTTTTTACTCCTCTTTCAGAAATTATTAGATACTGTTACAAGTTGCACAAGTGCTGCTCTGCTCTTCTGTACAACCAAAGCTGATTGTGAGGAGTCAGCCACCCTCAGTCACTCCAGAGTTAACACTGTTGTTGTTAGAGAAACCAGATTTACCTCTATGCCCAATTAGTTTGTACTTATTCATGAATCTTACTTTCCCTTTCTGACAACAAAATCAACACAAATTTCCTAAAATATTATGACAATCTGGTGGGAAAAAACAACCCTAATAATGTGATGTATTTCAGAGCAGGCATATTTTCCTACAAAGGCTCCAAGAAATACACTGCCAGGGGAACACAAATGCAGGGTGGGAGGGCATCAGCTCAATCTGCTGCTTACCAACACACATGTCCAAAGCCAATTTTAATTTGGAATTCCCTGTCTTCTTAGGCTGAGGATTATAAACTATTTCTGTGCGTTTTGCAAAGCATTTTTAATTTGCTTCAGTGAAAAATGCGATTAATGCCACCAGAGTGGCATTCCTGACATTCCTTCATATTGGAAGGCTGCAGCTAAGGTGTTGCCTGGGAGCACATTTGGGGAGAACCAGCCCAGCAGGGAGGGCCATAATCCACAACAGCAAAACCAAAACACACACAGGGATGCCTGTAAAAGCAACAAGAGACAACACCTATCGGATTAGACACAGCAGCTGGCTGCTTTTGCCCATCTCACATTTTCTGTTTAGATCAATTTATTCCTCTGGAATAAATTTGGGAGGAAGTTTTGTCCAGTCTTTCATATAAAAATTATCCAGAGGTTCTGATATGTATCCCTGAGGTTGGGGGTTTTATAATCAAATACATATTTTAGAAAGTCATCAGGATCTTTTTTCACAACAACTATTTGCAGTGTCTGAGCATTAAGAATATAATGTATTCATATGCTGAACAAATACAGACAACACTTAATATGAAGTTTCTTTGCATAATACAAAGCAGTTCTGCTGTCTTTAATGAATATTTTAGCACTGATTGAGGTAAACAAAACCAGCTTCTGAAGGACAGGGTTTCACCTGTGTTAAAAATCTCTTTAATGCAAAACTGCACCCAAACTATGGTGGGATTTTTATTATTAGTTTTCTTTTAAGGGCAAAGTTGTTCAAAATTTTTCTGATTCTGAAGTGCAGGAGCCCAGCATGTGTGGTGTTGCTCAGGGCACTGTGCTCGCAGCTAGAGGGTCACAGCCAGGTTTTGGGCCACAGCACAGGTTTTTAAAAGCAACTGCAACACAGCTGAAGCATGAAATTATTTACATAAGCCTCCTAAACCCTCTGGCAACCCCCATGGCGTCCTCCTGCCGTGGCAATTAAACTGAGACAAAAACTTCAGGCACCCCTGCCTGGTGATAGCATCCCACTCTTCTCCTGCTCCACAGCCATGCTGCAGAACATGCAACCAGGTACTGACCACCTGAGCTCCTCAGCACCTGCCAAACTCTGCTTTTGGAGGGTGTTTTACAGTGAGCTGTGGAAAACAGCTTGGAGAGCTTTAATTAATGGCCAGGATGACAGTCTGGAGGCTACCTGCTGGTGACACATGTGAAAAAACAATTCAGCCTTGATGATATGTCATTCCTAGGGACTGCAAAGAGAAGTTTATGGGACTTGGTTCATCCTTCAGTTTAGTCAGGGAAGACTCACTGGTCTCGGTGTGAATCACTTCATACACATATTCCTCTCCTACCCACAAGCCTTAAGCACACACTCTGGTTTAAGTGCATAATCTTCATCCCTCTGCTCTTTGGGGAGGAGAAGAAAGGCAAATGCATTAACAACCCAAAAAGCAAAGTGACAGAATATGTTACTGCATGGTTCTTAGCAAAAGAATTTGTACATGGCATGAAACCAAATCTGCTATTAGTAATGAGGGTACATGCAGCTGCATTGTAAATCACAGCACTGGGGAGGAAGCAAGGAGCACAGGGCAAAGACTGGATTTCAAGAAAGAAACTCTAAATCCACTTCCAGGAGGAATTAGATGAAATAATAAAGGGAACTGTTACAAAACATTGAAAACAGGCTGGTGCTGGGGCTGTTCTTATACCTTGATATAATTATTTAATACCAGTACCTTGTTCAATGTCATTACACTGGTATAAAGTGTTCAGAGCCCCAGAGCTTGCCAGGGCTGGGGAAGCAGCTCCCAGCACAGCCCAGCTCTGCTCTCAGCAGGGAGAGGCACCCTCTGTAGAAGGATGAGCCCTTGGCACTGCACAGCTTCTGTGTCACTGCTGCCAGAGACCCTCCCTGCCTTTGCTTGTTGTTTTCAGCCCTACAGACCTCCCTGCACCGTGGGGATTTGTGTCCTGCTGATCTCCCCAGGCCCCCTGAGCTCCCTGTCCCTTCCCCAGCTCCAGCCCCAGCACCAGCTGCCCGGCTCTAAAGCCCCCATCAAAGCCCCCAGGAAGGTGAGGTGCCTCACCTTCCCCACCTCCACCCCTTTTCCAAGTACTCTGAGTCTCTAAAAATTCAGCTTTTCCACCACTTATTTCTATTGCCTTACTTGGCCATACCAAAATGTGGTTGTTGGATATTGCTGAGCCTGTCACTTCTCAAAACCCACCTCTGACTACTCCACACAGAGGCAGCTGCTCTGATGAGCAACCACATCCATACCTGTCCTTACAGCTTCCCCATGGATGGAGACCAGCCAGGAGCAGGCCTTTCCAAAGCTGAATGAGATCAGCATCATGAAATTATGAAATTATGACAATCCTGTTAGGACAAGGCTCCCCCACAACTTTTAGGTGCTCGGGATGGACATGATCAGTGCTTCCCACACCAGGGAGATGCTGAAAATGGAAAAAGATATTTTCATTCAGAAATAAACCAAAACATTTTCTGAATGTTTGGGATAATATCAGACCCTGTGAACCATTCATTTCACAGTTTTGAGATTCAGCATCTGTGTTTTGCAATATGTCAGTGCTAAATTCATCACTGAATATTTATATTATTTTCCCATCTCCTGATAAGCTAATAGCACAGATATGGGACATGAGGCAGGCTGCTGTTAGCAAGTCATAGCATGAAGTCATCTTTGATGAAATGCAGCTGTTCAGAGTCAAGCTGTCTGATCACAGTGAAGACACATTTCCATTGCAATCTTTCACAAAAGATGATTTAACTCAGGAGGATCTCCCTATAAATCATTCTTAAAACAGAGATAGGAATTACTAACTTGGTGCACTGGCATGCATTTCAAGAAAAACAAAAATGAAAAAAACTGAGTGAAACATACACTATTTTCATTTATTTAGCTGACAAAAGAAGAGGCTAGACAGTATTAGGTATGAATTTCTGAGCTGGAAGTACCTATGCTAAGTTCATTCTTGAACATAACACCTGCCAAAGGGCTGGAAGCAGCAATACATTTATGGTTTCTGCAGGTAATGGAGAATTAGCTTTCCACTTAAAATTATAAACAAGACTTATTTTATTATCAAGTTCAAGCTATGAAGTGTTTGGCCACTTTTATGTTGAGTCCAATACCTAAAAAAGCTTGCTGCTAAAGACCATGACACTGGCAGGAATTCAGTGTGAGAAGGGTTCAGCCCATACTCTGGATTTTAGGTCCCACTTTCTGCAGAAAGGATAAGAGAGCAGGACTCCTCACCACATCAGGGCTCAGACCTTCTCTCCATGGCACTGTAACTCACAGATGGGCAAAGCAGATTTGGTTCATTTCACAAAGTGGGGTCAAATCTCTGAAGGGCTCCGGCTATATCACATCAGCTGATGGATGAGCAAGGAGCCGGGAGAAGGAAAAAATGAAAGGTCCATGGTGTGAGGCAGCACTTACACAGGCCTTTCTGAAGCACGTCTTTCTATTATAAGATGGAAAGGGGTTTTTTTGTATGAGTTTTTCTCCTAGTCCTATTATTCTAGTCAGCAGTAGTCAGTTTTCTGTTCTGTGGTTCCTTTATAGTGAAATTGATGAAGCATTTCCACAGCACTTCCCTGCTCTCACAAGCTTTCATTGGCATTAGTGCACCGTGCACCCTGCTCTGTCTGAGCACTCCTGTGAGCACTGAGGGGTGGCTGGCCCACCCCTGGCATCCCCATGCAGTCTCACTCTCTTACTGGGTTTTACTGGCTCTGTGTGCTTGCCATCAGAAGTGACACCTTGTGCCATATGGAAATGCACCTTGCAGCTGAAACATGGGCTGTGTGTTTGGTTTGGATGAGCTGCCACTACAGCAACTGGGAATAAAAAGATATTTTATATATATGAGCTTGTTTTAATGAGCTTGTTTGTAAGTAGTAACTGTTTTATTGGCTCTAATATGTATTGCTAACCCTTTAATTGATGTTTTTGGGTTGCTGTAGACTGCTACTAAAGGTAAAACATAGTTTTAAGAATTTTAATATTGTAATCATGGAAAAGATTGCCATGTTATCATATGAGAAAATCTGCATAATGCAGGTGATGATTCTGCTGTGGTTTGCTTTCAGCAGCAAACATTCAGTGTCTGTTCATCCAGAACCAAAATTAGCATTTTCTATGGACTCAGCTATAGATACTTCTGGTGTTTACAGTAAACCCTTAACATAAAACTGCCACAAAAAGGAAAGAGGACTGTAGACAAATTTCTGAAAGGCTCCATAACTTTTTCTTTCAGTCATACAAATCTGTGACTTAAAGGTAATAAACAGAAATAAATGTTGTGCCCATGTACACTTGGACATTCAGTTCTCCCCTGGTTTGGCTGCACGTGTCCCAGACTTGCAGCTCACTAAGCTGTAATTCACTTGTTCCCTTCCATGCAAGATTTGGGATGTCTTGAAGATCTCCCAATCCAGGAGTTTCACAGCTGCCTGGGAAGTTCAGATGACCACTTCTGATTAAAGCTGACATTAATACTCAATCTGTTGTGGGATTTCCTCAGGGTCAGGTGCTCTCCTTCCCTTTGCATCCCCTCTACTCCTCAGATGCCAGCCATGGCTATTTCCCAAAAAAGGAAAACATTCAGCTTACATTGCAGTAATAGAACAGTTTTCAATCTCAGTTAACCTTTACAGCAGTAACACTAATTTGCAGTCTATTCATACTGAATGCTAAAGTCTCCCTGTTTCCTGCTCTGAATTTCATTGTGTGCCAATTAGTGCTACGAAGTCAGTCTAATAATGATGTATGGTTAGCATGGGGCTTGTGTCTGAGTGCTGAGAGGAATGCACAGAGGACAGATAATTGAGATGGCGCCATCCGTGAGCTGTTCAGTGCTTTGTTGAAGTTAAAGGGTCTAGAAACGTGCTATAAAAATATGTTTCAACACGGGTACTGATAATATTTAGATGTTTCCAGCAACTTCACTGAAAATACATAAAAAGATCTGGCAGCTTTAAATTTATGCATGAAGGTGAAAGGACATAGACCCGTTCAAGCCATTGCTATATTTGCTTTACTGAAGAATGAAGTGCAAAATAATCTCAACCAATAATTTCCAAGACTGCTACTATGCTTATTTACACTAACATGCTGAAAGCAGCACACAAAAGAGCACAAAGTGATCCTTGCCATGTCCTCTGGCTTTTTCCATATTGCATCCATAAGCTCCTGCTGGAGACTGACAAGAAACTGTAATGAGTAAACCTGTCAAACGTGAGATCAGTGGCCACGTGAGGAGCTCCAAAGGCAGGGGGAGGCAGGGCAGTGAGTTACCTCTCCCAGCACAAGGGATGCCTGGGGACTTTGGACAGGATTCAGCACAGCTGACTTGAGCCATCAGCAGAGCAAAGCACATCTGGAGGAGGAGCAGTTGTTTCGCATCAGCGAGGACAAGAACACACACGGCTTGTTGTGGGTGAGTGATGTGCTCTTGGGCACAACCAGCCCAAGAACCACCTCTGTGCCATGCTGGAACCACCTAGGGTCAGTCAGTGCAGCCAGCCCCAGACTGACCATCAGAGACTGGCTCTGGTGGGTCCTGCTGGCCCTGGGATCACAGCCACTGGCAGGCGACAGCAGGAGCAGGTCTAGAGGATGATCTTCACCGGTACCATGGGAGCTACACAGGAGATGCATAGGAAAGACCAAAGGACCAGCCCTTTACTTTTCCAGCCCTTTGCCTTTCAGAGCAGCCCTGGATCTGTTCCCAGATGGCTCTTGCAATAGCAGGATCCCCAGTGTCCCCGGGAGGTGGGTGCTGATGTGCAGGGTTTGCCCACACTGAGCCCTGTGGTTCCCATGGCTCACACCCACCTGGAGCAGCTGGCACAGAGCTCGGTGCTGTCCCTGCTCCAGGCTCTTACTGACTGACAGCACCCACTGCCACATTCCTGGGCTTATGGCACATCAGTCTTGATGGTTTTTGGCAATGGCACATTGCATCTTCCAAAAAAGAAAAAAAAAATAAAATTGCCTTTATTCTTCTCCATTTCTTCTTGCAGTTTGGGCTGTAAAAAAAGAGGTGGAAGTCAGCAATGACCCCATGAGCCTCCAAACTGCAGCTTTAGGCTTTTCACCTCAGGAAAACTGCAAATGCTTGTCTGTAGATGCACACAGAGCTTAAGGAAATAATGGGGAGAAATTAGAAATTAATTAGTTTTAGAAAAAGAAGAGAGGAATGCAGCTGAATAGTTACAATGCTGCATCACTGAGATACATTAAAAACCCAAATGAATCTCAATGTCAGCCAATGCACTGCCATAACAAATGAACGTGGTGGCAAAGGGTAGGCTTTGTTGCTAAGCTGACAAAAATAAATTAGTCACCTGTCAGTACTTGCTTAGACTTTACAAACACATCACTTTTTGAGGGAAGAGCAGAAAATAGTCAGCATATTTTTCCATTAGAGCACTGTGCAGAGAAAACTAAGCACTTTGTTTTCATTTATGCCGTAACTTATCCCCTGCTGCACAGTAACAGCCTCCTCCTGGCAGTCAGGCACGTCTCACCTGGAGGGCACAGAGCTGCCCCAGCTGCTGGAGGCAGCAGAGGAAGCTGAGGGGACACAGGTGCTGGGAGTGCCCCAGCCCTGGGTGTGACCCTGCAGGACAGATCAGCACCAGAGCCCCAGTGCCTTGTCAGCGTGTAGCAACCAGCTGCAAAACTCATCTGCTCCGAGCCTGCCCACACCCAGGCAAAACTGAGGAGTAACTGCTGTTTGTGAGCAAATTTTAGCATAGAATAAAGACAGAAGAGTTTACCTTGGGCCACAGGTCTCACCTGCCACATCAATACGTGAGTGTCAGTTCTTCTCCCCCAGGTTTTGGATGTAGGGTGTCTCTCCAAGTGTTTTATGGGGTGATGGGGACACTAGGAACTAGAACCAAGAGAATACTGGAAAAAAAAGTGTATAATGAAATAGCCAGGGTTAAACCAAACATTTTTTGTAATTAGTTTCTTTCTAATTTTTGTGTTCAACTTGCACGTGCAACAAAGCAAGTTTTAAGTAAAGCTGAAAGATTGAATAAAAATATTCAGAATATCTAAGAAAATTTGGAATTTCCATTAAGTATTGATTTGGTTAGACTGATTCAATCAAGAAACCAAAGCATTGTCTACAAATTACAGGTCTGGCTGGAGCAGCCTGAACCACAAATGCCAAGTCAGGGAGCCAGGGGTGAGAAACCCCAGCCCAAGAATTAGTCACAGGAGTTAGCTGGGAAATCATTTTGAGAAACAAGAACAACGATCTGCCACAGACGATTGGTAACCCAAAAAAGGAGGTGATGTTCAGTCAGTCAAGTGATTTGCTACAAATGATTTGCCCAGGGCCAATCTTGCTGCTAAAGCGATCAGCGAAGATGCACTTCCCGGAGCGGTGCAGGAACGTAGTTGAGTCTAACAAGCTGCTGTACACAGCACTTTAATTAGGCCAAATGAGGAAAAGATAATAAACCAGCAGGTCAAATGAAGAAAAAAATCTGTAACCGAACAGAATCAAATTATTGCTTTTTATGGTGACAAGATAAAAGCTCTAAAGTGAGACTTCTGAATCTCAGTGATGGCCAAACTCACACCAAAGGAGGGCACAGGAGACAAGGAGCAGCCCATTCACCATCAGCACAGCAGCCAGGCTCGCCTCTGACCCCACCAAACACGGGAATTTGTCCAGGTTTTATTTCAGCAACAGCAAATGGCTGGCTGGGCAGAGCTGTTGCAAACTGCAAGTAGGAGGCAAGGACAGGTGTGTAATTTCTTGAAATGTCCTTTTAGGGCTTGTGGCACAGAGACTCCTTTCAGACACGAGCCATAAGGCTGAGAAATATCTATCATGCTTAGCTGTGGAAACAGGGATTTTATGAAAGTGCGATCACGAGGTGATAATAAGAATGTGATTGGAAGTTGATGTGTTATTGCTTAATTTAGACAGAGTAAGGCTCTTTTTTTGTCCATACCATCTGCCAGCCTAGAAACCCAAGGAATAAAGGCACAAGCTGCAGATGGCTTTTATAATGGCTGCACTCAAGCAGCAGAGGAGCAAGAAGGAGAGAGGCCGTATAAATCAGGCAGCAATATCACCATGGCTGAGCAATAACTGAGCTGAGAGCAGCATCCAGCAGGAGCAGAGCAAGCAGGAGATACTTTCCCAATTGGCTGCATTAGGATTCAGGTGCAGGACAGGATGCAGAGCTGGACCCTCACAAGGCTGTTGGAAGCACTGACACGGGAGGCTGGTGGGAGCAGGGAAAGCAGCACGGCTGCACGCACTGACTGCAAGGTTTTCCTCCAAGGAAAACAGATGAACTCTGCTTTAAAACTGCATTCACATATGCAACAGTTCCCAAGCTAGCTCTTATTCTTTCTTTCCTCTCCTTTTTTTATTTTTGTGAGGGAAGAGTGAAAGAGAATAGAAGCTAATTTACTTGAAGTCAGTAGAGAGAAAAGAAGCTCGGAGGCAAGACGCGGGGCTCAGCAGGATGAGCAGAAACTTCTGCTGGCGAAGCAGTCCCCTGAGATGGCTGTCTGAGCTCTGCTGGGGAGCTTGAAAGGGCTGCTCTGCTTATCTTGTTGCAGCAGAGCCCAGGTGTGCTGGACACACAGCAGTGTGGGGCAGCACAGGGACTGCTTCAATGCTTTCCCCTGAAACCACCAGCTCAAACAAGCTCACACAAGTATAAACAGGCAGCACTATTAGTGGCACTGGGTCTCCAAGTGGGACTGGTGGCACAGATTGACAGGGGAAACAGCAGAAGGCAAGAAGAGAAAGAAGGGTTGAATTCTACTTGTTAAAAATACGCACATGTTCATTTCTTTGCGTTTTTATCAATACAGAGAATACCAGCTCCTTTGCTGCTTCACTGCAAAGCAATCTACAGGTAACCAGCTCTGCCCTGGGTGCAAAGCCTGCAGGCACAGAGAGGAATGGCAGCTATGCCTTCAGCAGGAAGGACAGGCACAAATCAGAGCTGCTCAGCTTGGGAGACAGAGGGAAATTTGCTGCTGAGCTGGTGCATGCCAGACACTCCTGAGAAGCTGGGATAAGGTCCCAAGAACACATCCAACAGGCACCGGGTTTGAAGTTAATGCCATTCTTTCAGCACTGGGACATCCACAAAACCCCACAGCCCCATGAGCTGAACCAGTGCCTGTGGATCCCAGATCTGTTTGTACCCCACATGCAGACAAAGAGGGCCATTTCAGATAATGGGACAATTATGTTCCTGTGCCAATGATACCTGCTGCATCCTTCACTGGAAGATGGCCCAAGGTACAGCTGCTCAAAACCAGTCCCCAAAGCAGCTCAGAGATTCAGGGCTCACTTGACTCAGTATAAACTCCCCTAAAGCCCAGCAAGTCTCACCTGTTCCCTCCACAGAAGCCAGCCCTGCCACAACCTCACATGACAGCTGAAGTACACATTAAAGGAAGACACAGCTCATGTCCCATGCTGTGTACCTGGCATCATCCTTTATCCCTATGCAAAGCAAAGGTAAAATATTACTGTGCCCAAACAGCAGGACTCAACAATTATGGTGGGTATTATCTAAATCCATCATTTACAAATATGCACAAATAGTTCCAGCAGACTCTTTGAGCAGAACCAGCTGTTGAGCAGACAGGGAAAACTCCAGAGAATGATCAGTGATGGATCTGTTGAAAAAATACTAAAACGGAACCATTTTCTTGCTAAATATTTGGCAACATACCAGAGATTTTGCCAGAACATCAAAGAGAAGGAGGTGGAGGGAGAAGTGGAAGGGTGGAAGGAATGAGGAAAAAAAAATATTATTGCAAAAATTCTCCTTTTGTTTTTTTTTTTTTAATGCTACTTTTCACTTGGAATCCTTTTTAGTTTGGCATGAGAAAATGCCTTATGATAACAGATCAGAATTAAAAACACTGTTTTGACTGATCCCACACAAGTATTCTTCTTCTCACCCACCCCAGATCTTTCTCCCAGGGAAAATTGTGCGAGTCAGAGGGTTCCTTGCCAGTTTCAGGCAGTTCACATCAGGCAGTCTTGGAGAGCTAGGCATGCTAGAAGACAGGGTGAGAGAGCTTGGTGCAGTGTTGTATTTTAGCTATATAGAGGTGCCCTTAGGACTGAACTGGTGTCAGGACACCCCAGAAACACGCACCCAGTCTAAGACAGGAGCCCCACAGACACAATTTCTAGCTATGTTCAATGATCTTCTGCAGTTACACAGAACAGATTTACTTTAGAATAGCTTCAGAGCACTTGCAATCTATAGTTATTCTCTTTTACAGGCAATCAGATGTTTCTGGGCTATTTTGATACACAACATTACTCTAGGAAATAACACACTCTCCAAGAGCACTGATAAACAGGCTGTTATTTAGGACTACACAAGCAAGTCCAGCAGCATCCCTTCCCCTTCCTGCTGGAGCAGGACTTCTCTTCCAGCAAGGAGCTGTACCCAGATCAGTGAGGTGGTGCTGGCAGACACTGCCACGAGCAGCAGCCACGTGATGGAGACACATCCTTGGTGAGATGCTGGGGGAAAACCAAGGGCAGTGCTGGCCTGAGCCGTGTGAGGGAAATGAGGATTGCTGCCATGGCCAGGCTGCCTCAGGCGAGCCAGCTGCCTGCAGGGACACTGCTCTCCTGCCTTCCCACGTGGAAACATCAATCAAGCAAGTTCAAACAACAGGACATCCACTGAGTTGCTGGGCCAACAACCTTAACTATTAATTCAGGACCCCTGGAGTGGGCTGAGATCAGAAACAAGGACTTTCATGCAGTAATGTCCTTAACTGAGGGAAGAGAACAGGAAAAAAGCAAATCAGTGATGCAAGAGATGCCTCAGACTGAATCTATCTGTTGTGACAGTCCAAGTTGCGAGAAAGCCCTGGGGTTGTCTGTGGCAATCACACATGCAGACTCCAGAACAGTGCTCAGGGGAAGCTTTTCCTTCGTTCCAAGAGCCATCAAGCTCTCTGGAGGGGGAGGCAGCTGTGGTTTACCTTGACCTGTCCATCTGTCTCCGTGTTCTGCCCCGTGCCAGCAGCACACGGGTGCCGTGGCACCAAGCCCTCCTGCAGCGCTCAGCTGGGAGCACCGAGTGCACCCTGCACGTCTGGAAAGGAAATGAAAACATGTCTAATTGCTGATGGGAGATTACTGGTGCCCTGCCTCTCAAACCCCTAGCCACCTCAGGGCTGCACACTGACTCCTCTGCTGCAGCTGCTGTAGCACAGTAGCACCTCTAAGAGAGGAACCGTGAGCACTTTTCTTTGGCCTCGTGCTGCTTCACCGCTCCTCAGCTGATCTGCCCTTGGCATGACCCTTCAGAGGAGCTGCAGCATCCCCTGGCTCTAGGACAGTCTCCTATGGCCCACTGCATCCCCAGCCCCAGCAGGAGCCATGGATGGCTCAGCCTGGCTCTGTGAGAGGCTCCTCTGTGCAGCTTCCAGGGGATCTGTGGCTGCAGGGATGCACAGACTCCATTTGAGGCAGAGGCTCAAACATTCCCTGGGGGAGATTTAGGGTTCTGCAAATCCCAGAGGATTCAAGCTACTGCTATAAAGCAGCCCTGGCTGCTCTAGGTAATACTCTGGACAACTTTTGCTCTTTTTACCCCCAGGATTTGGAGGGCAGCCACTCCCTTGGTGGCACCAGTTGAACAGCTGGTTCACACAGGCACGGCACTTCAGCAGCCGAGGTTCCTGGTTTGGCAACTCAGCTGGGGCTCACTTATTTTTCTCTAGTGATGTTTCTTAGATGGCAATGGCCTTTCACAGAGTAATTCAAACAATTATTAACCATGTACTAGTTTGGTAAGAAGGGTTTCAAAGTGTCAGGCTTTTTCCTTCCTGAGTCTGTTCTTCACTATCACTGCAGGGCTTCAGCTCAGAGACCACTTGCAGAGCTGTTAAACATTCATCCCCATCAAAATTCAACCTTGAGTGCAGAGGATCTGGCAAAGTATCTCTAGGCCAAATCCTCCCTGGGACTGTCTTCTGATCAGCCTCTCTTTTAGGAATTTAATGAGTAAAAATATATCTGGAAATAGAACAGAGTGTGGCCTGGAGAGGGAGGAGAGCAGCATGGCTGGGCCACAGATCAGAGCAACACAGTGCAGGTCTGACTGGTGCAGCTGAGGCTGCTGGGCACAGGCCCACCACAGACAGCTCAAAAGGTGTGACACAGCACAGACAGCTCCCTAAAACACTTGTGAGGAGCGCTGAAAAATGGCCAAGCTGGCCAAATCAAGAAATAAGCACAAGGAGTTTCTGGCTTCACATGGCACTACTGAGATCAGGTTAGAAAAAAGCACATTTAACTCAAGAGCCAGAGCAAATTCAAATATTAGGGTAAGAGACGTTGAGGATGGTGAAGAAAAAGGATATGAAAAGGGAACAAAAATAAATGCAGCATGGAGTTGAGAGGACAAACAAATTTACAAGGGAAGAAAACAACTTATCTGAGGAGAAAGCAAACACGGATGGAGCCCCTGATGTCTCATCTGTACAAGTCTGCAGGTCTGTGCTCACCCATGTTACTGCACAAATGCTCAAAGTGGATTCATACAAACACCTACCACTGCATGAGGGCAGAGACTTGTGCATCAGCAAAGCTATTCACCATTCATTAATGTTAATTCTCTATTTCAAAACAGATAACCCACAAAATAACCCAAAAAAGCGCAATTAAAGTAAATGCTTTATGCAATCAATTGCATAGGATGAATAGTAAATAATCAGAGAAAAGTCTTGGCAGATTCGTCTCAGATTGAAGAAGTTCAGGCAAATCATGCCCAAGAAAAATCTTACAAAGCAATCCATTAGTGGATTGGCTTACAGAGAATGCTCACTGGAGAGGGCACAGTTAATTGGATGATCTGTTTGCAATGAACTCTGCCACCTGTAATACTGAAGTACCTCACAGACTCTCAGCAGTGTGTTTACTGTGAAGCATCACAGCAAGAACCTTTTGTACCAGTTTGGATTGGCAGCTTTTTCCTATTCCCTTCATGTGTGACACAGGTTTCCTTTCAACTGAAAGAAAAAGGACTTCTGGAAAAGGAATATCCCAGCAAAGGGAACAAAAAAAAAAAAAAATCTTCAAATTGTAGGGGAAAACTGGGGAAGATGAAAATAGTTTTCAAAACAAACAAAGTGTTCATAAATACAGGACAACTTGCTCTCTCTTTTGCTATGGTAAGAAGAAGAAGAGACTGAAGAAGGAGTGTGGTATAGGTCCCCAGGCCCCAAAACACACTGATTTCTGTATTATACACATAAATAAACAGAGAGCAGCATAGGGCACAGGGCTCCACACAGGGTTCACAGAGGGGACACATTACTATTTACTACACAGCACATTAAAATGACAGTGACACACACCACTCAGAGGTGATCATTATTACTGGCTGCTTAAGGGATGATTTGAGAAATGATCTGTAAATTTAATTTTTAATTAAGCCAGAAGCCCTAAGGGCCTTCTGAGTTCAAGCATTAAGGGGGGAAGAGGGGGAAATCAATTCTTGGTGATGGAGAGGTCTAGTAGAATCTAATAGGCCTGGGTAATATATCAAGAAGCTTTTAAGATCAGTCACAGAGCTCAACAGAGGAAAGTCTAAAACCCAATTTCAGATAAAAAACTACGCTGTAAAGTGGAATGGATGTTCACCATTGTTCAAACCTCTGAAAAGCTACTGTCTTGAGCTCTGACACACATATTACTCACAAAATAGATAAATGATTAACACCGGCATGCAGAACTTCACAGGGAAGCCCTCATGCTTCTCCCCAACCACCTTGGAAAAGCAGCCATGGCCAAATGACCTTGAAATCACTCTAAAGCTCCAGCATGGCCAGCTATTGATAACCAGTCATCAGAACACCCTGTAAGGAGGTAGATTTATGCTGAGAGGCAAGTCTGGCTCCCTTGGATGCACAGCACAGCTCTGCCAGGCTGGTGGCAGCAGCTGTGGCTGGAAGGGACACGGCTCTGAGTGCCCTGACCTCCACAGCACAGTTCCACCCAGCTCACAAAGTCACCACGTGAACATTTCCCAGCCCATCTCTTGACTCCAGGCTCACAGCACCAGATGAGGTGCACCCAAGGCTGCTGTGAGAAATGTTATGTTACGTTATGTTACGTTATGTTATGTTATGTTATGTTATGTTATGTTATGTTATGTTATGTTATGTTATGTTATGTTATGTTATGTTATGTTATGTTATGCTATGTTATAAGAATGTTATAAGAAGGCCACTCCTGTGTCATCTTTGGGATATTGTCATGACTGGGGATGTCCCCAGTGACTGGAGAAAAGCAAACATTGCACCCATATGCAAAAAAGGCCAAAAAGATGGCCTGGGGAGAGTCAGCTTTGCCTTGGTTGGTGAGAAAGTTGCAGGCTCCTCTTGGAATTCTGAAAAGCTTGGATCAATCAGAATGGACTAAACAATGGTAAATTGCACCTCATCAAACCTGAGTGCCTGCTATGGGAGAGGATCTGCAGCTGCAGATAAGGAGGGAGCTGTGGAGGCCCCAGTCATCATTTACCCTGACTTCCTCAACACTTTCAACACCACCTCCGACAATTTTTATACAGTTTAATGCGCATCAGTCTGCAAAGGTGGAGGAGACAACTGGATGGGGAAAGAAATGGATGGCTGGGCTGTAGAGGATAGGAGTTAATGGAACCTGGGCTCTGCAGGAGTCTGCACCAAGACCTGTCCTCCTTGGGATCAGAGACCTGCAGGAGCTGGGAGCCCTCCTGCCCGCTTTGAAATGACTCCATACTGGGGTGAAGAGCTGATCCAGGGCAGGGCTGCCACTCACAGGGAGCCCTGGGCTGTGGGAAACACCAAAATCTTCCCTTCAGCTCACATCCAAGTCCATATGCATATTTTCAAGAAGGAAGTTGGGCAGAGGAAATGAGCAAGAAATGAGATGAATGGTCTTGTTTTCACAAACCTTCTCTTCTGAGAAACAAGTAATTTATCAAAGTGCTGTAATCCTACCAACTGTCATAACACTTGGTCTAATTACATCTGGAGAACAATGAGCTTATGTTCAGGAAGAAACTGTCTGCAACAAGGTTGGTAGAAAAACTCTGCTATGCATGATCTTAGATCACAGGTCCAAATGCAAGAACAAATGCCTCCAAGAAGGGGTTGCTGATGTTTGTATAAAGCAAACTCCTAGTATTTGGTAATCAAAAAAACTGCTTGGTTAATTTCCTGTATTTTCATAAAATGCCATTCCTAGTGCATAAATCTACATCAGGGAAGCTCTGAAGTGGGTTTTAGAGATTACATGTTTGGGGGGAGGTTGCAAAATCCATCCTTTGGAAGACTGTTGTAGTGCATTCAAGAGCTGCTAAAAATGCTAAAAGTTAAAGTTGCTGGAAGTGCTTGGGCTGAGAGTCCACACTGCAGCTCCCTGCAGAGGTGCTGATGTCGTGGTGGCTCTCAGCAATGCAAGCACTGCTGAACTCATGCCCTGGGGAAAGCTCCCTTCAAGCCTCACACCACAGAACCTTCTGGAGATGAACCCCCCTCCTGTGGTGGCCTCAGCAGTGTCTGGGAGCAGGAAGGAACAGCAGCAAGTCCCCAGCAGGTGGATTTGTCATGGGAGGAGCTCACACAGCTCCTGATTTGACAGCAGAGGCTGGGTTTCAGCAGCACCAAGGGTGCACAGTTTCATTAACACTCACAGCAAAAGAGCAAGGGAGGAGAAGGAGATCATCCCAGCAGCAGCACAACCAGGCTCTTAGGAAAACAGTCATCATTTGGATTCTTGATACAGTCTGGGGACTATCTGCAAAGCAAGATAACACTTGCAGCCTGGATAAAGGTGCCAGAGTAAGGAGTAGACAAAACCAAAATACACAGTAACACAAAGCAATGCACACACAAAATATGAGCACTGGGAGCAAAGAAGATTGATTTTCGTAGACAGAATCTAAAAGGTGACTGAATATAGAGCTCTCCCCATGGTTGGGAGCATTACTTGATAACACATTGAAAGAAATCTAATTTTCCATCAGTGTCCTGAATATAGAAATATTGCATAGCATGTTTGTGCTGCAGGCAGAGCAGCAAGGAAGGGATCAAATGAGAATAAGCATAAAGAGGAGTTTATTAATCACCCATCAGAAACTATTTCCACACCATCAGTGCATCCCTTGCCTTCTGAGTTTTACCTACTTGGGCCTAGGGCTCTAGAAATCATGGTTGTTATGGGTCTTTCATAAGATGTTGAGACCACAGGAGCGCTCTGAGGGACAGATCTTCCCCAGATGAAATGGCCACACCACCGTGACATCAAGGCACCCAAGGTGACTGACATCAGCTGTCCATGCTGCAGGTGGGCAGCCATGAGATGGCCCCTGGCAAGACAAGGGAGCACAAACACACAGAGCACTTCACAGGCTGCCACTCTGAGCCTCACCCTGGAACGGCCCCAGACATCATCTGCAAGTTGTTAGAAGGAGAAAGGTGTTTCCAAGGAACAAAAAGCACTTGTAGGTAAGTTGTATTCCTTTCAATTTATTTCTGTAAATTTTGCACTTCCTAACCTAAAAAAAAACCCAAAATTTTCAGGATCTGTTGTAATAAACTAAAAAGATTTCTAGTTTATCACTATTTTACAAAAAAAAAAAAATAAAATTATCTGATGAAGAAACTGAAAACTAGACATCAGACGATGGTATTGTTTCACACTGTCAAACCTGATTTAACTCAGTGAAATTCTGGTGCCAAAACTCTGCCTCCTGTGGCTTTATTTGTCTGGGCAGGCACTTGACAGCAGCTCAGCTCCCCCAGACTCACACTCCAGGGTCCAAATGGATCCCGAGCCTCCTCAGGAGAGACAGATGGTGAGTTTTTCACAAGTGCTTGTTGCAGTGAGTCACAGGTTAAAGCTGGGTCTGTGCCAGGGTGCCACACAAAGCCAACCCCTCAGGAGCCTGGAGCAGAGGTGAGGATTGCCCAGCTGATGTCCCTGGATCTCTCATGCACGCAGGGGTGATCTGACAACTGGAGCAATGCCCTGCACATGGCACATGGCTTGGGGGGCACCTGCAGAGGCTCAGCTCCTGCCCTGCACACTCCCAGGGCAAGCAGGGGCCCCTGGCAGGAAAGTTCAGGCTCCTCCTGAGGTCATGTTTTATGTTCACTTAAAAATTAATAGGGGGGAATATAATTAGAGCTATGAAATGGGTATGCAGAGATGTGCCCTTTGCTGCAAATGGAATAATGAAATTAGATGTGTGTTTGAAGGAAAAAGCCCTGAGAAGGAACACTCACTAATCCCTGAGACCCCACTGAGGGGTTTGGCTAAACCCCAAATGTCAGAGCACCAGGCCCTGCCCCGGGGCAGCTGCAGCAGCTCAGGGCTGAGGATGCAGGAATTCTAATCCCACCTGCCAGGCACAGAGGCTGAACCATCAAAAACCCTCAACCAGCCAAACTGTGCAGCCTGTCATGAAAAAACCCTCAAAAGCAGACATTTGAGCAATGCTGGTGGCCCTGCAGAGCCAGGACAGCCCCAAAGAGCAGGATGATGCCCCAGGGAATCTGCCAGTCCCAGCCCCCAGCACGGGCATCGCTCCCCCCACAGACACAGCACAGCCAGAGACACCCAAGGGCTCAGCCAGGAAAACATTTACTGCCCAGGTGGGTTGGACTTCCTTTTCCTTGAGGGTAAACAAGGATAAAGGAGCTTGTTTTGCAATAATAGAGATTTCTGTGTCTCAAACAGGAACAAACAAGCAGAAACAAAATAATAATAATCATCATCATCATCATCCAAATATAAAAATCCCCAGAAACATTATTTTGCAAAGAGAGTAACCATGAGACATCTTCTCAGTGCTTCACTTGAGCACAATGCCAGAGCTGGCTGAACTTGGGGGTGAGGGAGGCAGAGGGGGGAAATAAGTATTTTCCAGGTTAGAAACCTGTAACTCACCATTATTCAAGACAAAATTCTGAATTATTATTTTCTGGGAAACAGAAGTTTTCATTTTGATTATTTTTTAAAATGACTTTCATTTTTTATTATTTTTCAGCTAAGGTAAAGGAGAAAAACTGATAGAAAATCTGATAAGTGAAACCTTGTTTGACCTTTTCTTTCTCCATGATTTTATTAGACAGAAGCTGAGAATGCCTCTTCCATAAACCCTCACTTTATACAGCTATTCCAGTCTTCCTGTGAAAAGATGAGGAGAGGAAGTGAGAAAACACAAGTCCTAGATTTGAGGCAAAAATAAGATTTCAACAAAATAAGATTTCAACAAAAATATATTACATAAAAATCCTACAAGTCATTTATTTCTAAAATAACCCCCCTTTAATTGACAGGTTTTTTTATTATTATTTATAGGTGCTTGACTACCAGACTGGTATTCACTGATGTTATTCAAATATAAATTCATTCAACAGTCTGTAATTCTTGAAATTCAGCATTTAGGGCTTTATTTTGGATGCACTTTATTCACCATTTGCTGTTGTCCTGCTACAGAGGGCATCCAGCATCCAACCAGGCAGAAAAGCACCACAGACCCCAAGTGCTCCAGCTCTGGCAAACCTTGAGCACCTGGCTCTAGAGAGAAGCAGCATCACTCACATCCTGCCTGCCAATTGCTCAGCAACTTCAGGTGTGTCAGAGAAAAGTCAAATTCATGACCAATTTGAGGATAACTAATTATTATTATTATTATTATTATTATTATTATTATTATTATTATTATTAGTCCAAGAAATGGGCAAACCTGCCCTGCAGGTGCAGTGCTTGGGGCACCCACAGGCAGCCCCTCCTCTGCCTCAGCTCTGGCTTCAGGTTTTCCTCCTCCACCCATTAATTCCCATCCCATCTACCTGATGAGAGCCATGCCCACAGGTCATCTAAGAGCACAATGTCCTACATGAATGCAGCTCTGTGATATTTTTTCAGTTTTTTTTTAAAGCACCATATTCTGTTTCAGCTGGAAACAGGACACTGACTATGAAAACTGGAGGATGTGCCAGCAGGAACCATGGAGTCTGAGTAACACAGATTGAATTAACCTCCTGAGGTGTCCCTGTGGGAAAAAACCACAACCATTGCTTCTGCTTCAAGTCTGTGCTTTCCCAAATACAGCTTTAAATTCAAAGACATTAGAAATGCTCAGGCACTGCAGGCTGCAGTGCTGTACACACAGGGTATAGCTGCTGGCTGGGGCTCTTTGCACAGCTCCCCAGCTTTCACTCTTCAACATAAATGTGAAGTCAGCAGGGACCATCCAGGAGCACCACATCCTCAGGTAGGGCGCCAGGTCTGCCCTGATAATGCAAATTTTCTGCCTACTCCAGTTTAACAGCAAAACTTCCTGACTCTAATGTAGGAACAATTTGGTCCCAGAGAAGAAGCCCCCACACCCAGCCTTATTTTCCTTCCAACAAATGCATGAATATTTCCCTTTAGCAATAATAGAAAAACTATTATTTAGGTTGATATACAAAGATGGGAGAATCCTCTGGTTACACAGTGTTAGTGTTGCAGAGCCTGAAATTAAACTTCCATTCCTTTACAACTCAAGACAAGTTCCAGACAGTGGGCTGAAAATACATTTCAAACAGATCTTCAACATACAGAACCATCTGTTTCCTTTTTGCGTGAAGTATTTTTATTTGCTTCAAGTAATGATCTTAAACAGATTTTAGGAGATTTGTTATTAATAAAGGAATGTGAAAAATTTGCAGGAAGTCAAAAACCACATTCTGCACCTGGGTCTGCTCGGGAGCCTGGGCGTTGCTTTGAAGACTCTGTGTTCTGTTATATCCTTAAATCCAGATTTAGTTTCTGAATAAAACAGGTTTCATCTCCAGCACCAAACCACCCTTTGTGTAACGTTGTTTAGGAGAGGGAGCGAAGAGCAATTTCCACACCTGAATCTTCCCCGGGAACATCCAGCCTCACGGGCAGAGCGCAATTAGGCAGGCTGGAATTTGGCCAGGACATTAAGGTTAATGGCCCTACTGCTGCCAAGTGCCAGGATGTTTAATGAGTGCAAGCAGCAGAGGAGCCCACAGCAGGAATGATCCCGAGCCTGGCATCCCCACCTGCCTCCTGTCCTGCCCCAGCTCCCCGTGGGGACAAGGGGCTGCACCCAGGGCCACAGCACTGCTACCCCCAAACCCATCCCCTGCACACACCCAGGAGCCAGATGACAGCACCAAGGAAGACACACAGGGATTTAAGTGGGATAAATTTCCTAAAAGCATAGACTGTAAGATCTTATTCAAGTTCTGCCAAGATGCTGTATCATCACTGGACATTCAGCAATAGTTTAATACAACCAATGCAACCTTCAGTCAGTGCTTTCTCCACACATCTATTATTAAAGCTCTATTTTGGCCAAGACAGTTGTATGAAACACACTACACCAACTGGAACAAAATGCATTATCTGCCTCATTAAAAAAAAAAAAAGAGTAGAGTTCCCCTCCTTTGTCTCGGTGCAGCTTTGCTGCTGTGGCCCCTGCAAGCAGCCATCACCCAGGGGAGGACACAGAAAAGTCCCTGGAGGTACTGGGAGCACTGTTTTAAACAGCCCTGCATGGTGGAAGGGATAGATACCCCATAACTTATGCAAGAGATTTCCCATACATCCTGTATTTCCTTACAGATGTGCACAGCCCCTCACAGCCCCAGGACAAGGGCACTGCTCCATCTCTGCCCTGCTGCTGTCACCCACAATGGGTCATTAGCTTTGGGTGGGTGCTGCTTCTAATACCAGTGTCTGAACCAAAATTAGCACATTGGTACCACAGCCATGAAGTGTCAAAGCTGAGCCACGTCAGCCATTTACTGACTGTACTCAGTCCCTAAATCTGTTTTGCAGCTGCTGTCTGCATAAATAATGAATAAAGCAATAAATCTGGCAGGGTTACCAAACTCTTTCATTCAGCTTCTCTTGAACCAGTTAAATTCTGCTGTGATTCATCTGCCTGCCCGAGCCCCAGGGAGACACTTCCAGGGGAAGGGAGGAGAGGGCGCCTTATTTCTGTGCACTGCTGTGGAGCATCCAAACCCAATTCCCTTTCAATCCTGCTTTCTCTCATTTCTATTGAGGCAGGGAGCAAGACTGAGACTCTTTTGAACTACACTATCTTACCCTCTTCCAGGCACAGGTCACTGATTTCAAGACAGAAATGTTAGATGCTCAGGTTTTCTTTCTAATGAAAATCTGTGTTGCCAATTTTTTGTCCGAGGCGATGTCACCAGAAGTCACTTGCTCTTGTCCTTTCAGAGAGAACCATTTGTGCCTCCTGTGCTGCAGGAGGCTCACACTGACTTGGTGGTGTGGGGAGAGGCAGGACTGACTTCCAGGCAGGGCCAATTGCCACAGGAGGCTGTTGGGTGACCACAGCCTTGGAGGAGCCTTTGGCAGCAATGACAGGGAGAACCCGATGGGAAAAAGCAATGAAGGATAGGACTTGGTAGATCAAACATGCAAACAGCCTCTAGATAAATAACAGAAAAAAAAAAAAAAAAAAGCTGCCTAAATATAAAGCCAGGTTTCTATCTGGAAAAATACCTCTTCCAGTTTCAATTAATTGCTATTTCTTGATGGCATGAACCGCCACAGCTTTGTTTTTCTATAACAGCTTTTTCCAGCAGAACGACCTCTTTCTGTGACATGGATTTTACCATTTTCTACAGTCCTTATGCCTTTTCTGGATCTCGTCATGCTCTTGGCATATTACATGAATTTCTGCTTGCCCCAGCCGACTCACTTGTTAATAGATCCTCTGTCTTTGGCATATTTCTTGCCATTTCTCCACTGTTGAAAGCAATTATCCTATATAGCACTAAAATTACAGTTACACTAATGATCAGCTCTGTAGTGTGATTTTTCTTGTTTTAATCTTCAGGAAGAAAAATCAGCATGTTCAACATGCTATTCAGTTACCTTTCCAGTCATGTTTTCCTATTTCAAAATAATTTCTATTCTTTTACCACAGGCTCTCCCGGTTTGCATCTTACACATCATCCTGTCATCTTCATCATGGCTTTGGGTTTTTTTTTTTGTTTTCACCCTAAATTTTGAGCTGGCAGTCTGGGGGCCATGTTCATAGAATATGTGAGACATCAGGACTTGCCTTTTACTCTGAAGTGCCAGGATTTATTTTTTTGCCATCCAAGTTTTTTATGCAGGAGCACTTGATATGCAACAGAGCACAGGCTGCCAAGGAGACTCTGACCCAGGACAAATCTCCAATCTGTATTTTGGTTTTGGAGCCATAAACACAACATGCTGGGAGCTCAGTCCTGCTCTGTCCTCCAAACAAGCCTCTGTGTTCTCCATGGCAGATGCAATCTCATCCAGCCCGCTGCACTCGTTATTAATACAGAGCTAAGGTGTGCCATTGTTCTCTTTAGGAAAATCCAAAACGGTTTTAACCACTACCCAAGGAAATTTGCAGTTCATTTATTCACAAAGAATAAAAGCTCCTTTTATCTTGTTCTTAGAAGGCTTTTTAAACTGCAAAAATCTACTTAGTAGTAGAGTAGAAAATATTTACACAAAAATCTCAATAAAATTCATTTGGACCTATTTACAAGACAGAATCTAGTTGTCAGATATTTTTTAAGAACCTGCTTAGGAAAGCAGTAAATACATAACCCAAGTTTTTAAAAAATAAAATAGAATGGTACTGTTCCCCACATGTCAGCCTACTTAAGATTGCTTTAAATTTTGTTGTGAAATTCTCTAAATCAGCCTGAGTAAAACTGCACAGTCACTGCATTAATGCCCAGAGTATGGGCTGGAAGAGAGCCAGCAGAGTGCCACTGGAAACTGTTGACAATTGCTCCTGCAGGCCTGAGATGAAACGTGCTGCAGCTCGAGGTGAGGTGCCTGCTTTTCCACAGCCCTATGCAGGTTTGCTTCCCTCTGTTTGCTCTGCGCCTGCTTCTCCCACAGCTCTGCACTGAGCTTGGGCCAGTTCTGCATTCAGATGTTTGCAAATCTCAGGTGCCCTCAGAGCAGGCAAGGGTCCATCTTACCCTCCTAAAATGTGGGTGAGGTAGGGTAGGCAAGGACCATCTAAAATCTCCTTTCCAATCCACTTTTAAGACCAAGTCCCAGTGAGGTTTTCTCTCAGGCCACCAGGGCTGGCTTCAAATGAAGGCAAATAGGACAGGTGGCCAAAGTGGCCTTGAGGCAGCTCAGCTGAGAAAGCAGGTGTGTAGGGAAGGCAGGAGGCTGCACCTCCCCTGCAGCTCCCTGTGCCTGCACACCCAGGAGCTGGCTCACCCTGCTCCAGGCAGGCCCAGGACAGCTCTGTGCTGCTCCCCTCGCTCTCTCCAGTCTTCTGCTTTAATCAAGCAGACAGCAACAAATTGCAAGCAATCACCGGGAAAAGCCCTCAGTCAGTTTTGGGCAATGCTTTCCATTGTCTCACGCTGTCCTACTCCATAAATTATGTTAAACTGCTTCTTCCAGCTGGTACAAAAGGCGGGTGGATACTGTGAGCCCTGTGGATACTTCAGAGCCATATCCATGGGAGCCATTAATATCTTTTAAAATAAATACTTTTTTTATTATTGACATTTTCTTTAATGTTTTTAATCTCTAGAACTAACTAACCTCCTTCCTTCCTCCTTCAGCACATATTAGCCTTTCCCTGCCAGATCTTCAGCTGGAATAAATTTGGCCTCCCAACCCTGATTCATTAAATGATGTGAACATGTGCGTTCAGTTAAACAGGCCATGCACATGCTTAATGCTCAGAGATGAATATTGGCTTGTTTGGCTTGAAAGGTTTAGCTTGTGTGGGCCTCCAAGAAGGACATGCCCAAGGCCAGCCTGTTCACCCACATACCTGTGCAACAACACATTCCCCAAAGAAGCTTTTCCCAAGCAGGAAATACCCAATTTCCCAGGCGCTTGTTCAATTACTGCCTGATATTGTGGAACACAAACATCACTGAATAACATCATTCCTTCAAACACAGAACAGTGATGTCTGAGTAACTGGAGCATAAATATAATTCACCTCAGGCAAGAGATAAATTACATTAATAAAGTGTGGTAGTGTTCTTTAATTAGTTTGATTAGGCATGACAGAAGATGGTATTGTTCAGAAAAACTTCATTTCCTGAAGTAAGGAATTGTCACTGTAGATCCCAATCTCTGGGGTTTAGGTGTTTTTTGTGGTTGTTTTGATTTTTTTTTTCATAGAGCAGACATTAGCAGAGATTGATGCTGCTGAAACTGTCATTTGGTATCCATGACCCATTTCCCTCTCATACCTGGATTCAGTTGTGCCCCTCCCCAAATCCTACAGATCTTCATGCTCTGAGGGGGGTTCCACAGCTGCACTCCTCATCCTATCAACCTCTTCCAGACTCATGGAGACAGACATACTCTAACTGGCAGTCCCTCTTTTACAAGCCCATTTACAATATACAAAGAGAGAACATTTCAAAAAATAGTTTTGTTATTCATCAAGGTAACCAAAAACCTTCCAAAGAACCTGCCAAGTCACCATGCCAGTTCTTGGTAAGACACAGAGTTCAGACATGGCTCCCATCATCTCTGCTCTATGTTATTTATTTACTAAATTTGCTGGGCCATTAAGTTCCCTAAGACCTGCTGTGATGCTCATGCTTTGCAAATGTTGGAAACTGTGAAGTGTCAAGTCTGGGAGACCTATTCAACAGGGGCTTTGTGGAGCCAGACCTGGCTGCAGATGATTTGCTTAGGCTCTGATCCCCTTTCTGTTGGAGTCAGACCCCTGTACCAGGCTCTCCACTGTAGCCCTGAACTCCAAAAAACTCTGTGCAGGTTCCTAATTCACTCATGTACATGAGTAAATTTCAAACCACATCTTTATGTACCCATACACTGCTGTGCAATCTGACCAATCAGGTCTGACACTTGTTTTCAGAAATCAGTGCAAATTCTTCCTTTGATTCTGCTGCAAGAAAAATCATACTCTTTCTAAACTCAGCAGCTGATTTTCTATTGACATACAAGAAGGCAAGATTGTGGTTAAAATTTAGAAATGATCAATGTATGGTTCCAGAACAGCCTGTGTGCCCAGGCAGGAGAGACTCTGTCCTGCCAGAATATGGGCACCTTGCTGTCACCAAAGCTTTAGTGCTGTACACCAGCACTGCTAAGGTGGATAAAGTGGTCTTTCTTGCCCATTGATCACACAAATCCAATTTGTAGCCTTGTTTTCTCTACATGACAGTTACAGGAGACAGACCTGATTAAATATTTCTGTTCTGATCAAGGAGCTCTCACAGGCAATCCTGTGAGTGCACAGCAAATCCCTCCCCAGAGCTCAGCTGCACGATCTGCCTGCCGGGCTGTGCTCAGCTGTGCTTCCTGCAGACCTGCTCTGATAGCAGTGCACAGTGTGTTTGGAGCTTTAGGAGCAGAGATGCATTCACACTCATACTCCTGTCCTTGAGATCCAGCAAAGATTGCCTGCAATCCAGGGGCACTCAAGGTTTTCACCTCTTTCCTGCAGTACTCACGGACAGGTGTTCACCCACTCCCGAGGCTCTCTGCTCAATCCCACCTGAAATGCTGACCCAGTGCTTTATGAATGCCCAACCAGGCAGGTGCCAAGGCTCCATGTGTTTATCAAGCAGCACCAAAGACTGTACTAATAAGCCTGATGAAATTGAACTCAATTTACATTTCAAGTGCAACCTGTTCCCTACAGGAATGTTTCATTACAGGTTTTTTCATGGCAGGAGAACAACAACTGATGGAACACGTTTTCTGAAGCCATGCCAATGGCTATTTGTATGTTGTGTTTGTGGCTGCTCTGCAGTGGAGATTTCACCCTTGATGTTGCTCTCAGTTGAACAATTGAGGATTAATTCCTGTGAAACCAGTGCAGTTCACCCAGCATTACATTTGAGACCAGAACAGGCACTAGCAGAGCTCAGTAATTACAGACAAGTAAAGGATGGCAAAACTCCTCGGTTCTGCTGATTTCTCCCAAAGGCTCCTCCTTTTGGAGGAGAACAGCTCAAAATATTGTTCCCACTGATGCCAGCTGACAGCAGTGCCCTTCCTCTGCTCCAGAGCGTGGCAGCTCGAAGGTGAGCAGAGCACAGTGGGCTTCCCAGGGTGATCACAGACACTGGAGTATCTTCTTGTTTCTGCCCCTCTCCATCGTGCTCAGCCCACTGCCAAGCTGCCCCCACAAACCTGGCAGTCTGCAGCTCACATCGCTCTTCTCATCCTTCAGCTCCTCGTGCAATACCCTGACCTCATCTCACTGTGGGACATCTGAAGTGCTCCCTGACATGGGTTATTAGATGGATTTCAAAGAAAATTCCCCTGAGAAAATTCACCTTTGAAAAAGTTCTTATTGGAAAATTTTGGAGTTCCCAATGGAAACAGGGACAGCAGGAGAAAAGCAGATTTCATTTTGTTAGAAGTGTTAAATAAGCTAAAGTTATACATTTTCATAAACAGGAACAAAATCTAAATTATTTCTTTTTATGCTAAAAAGATTATTGTTTTCCTGCCAAAATACCTCATTTTAATTGGTTTTTATAAGATGACACTTTTAGGCACAGACAAAACTAACAGCCCTCCAAACTCTATTTTCAAAAAAAAAAATTAATTTGATTTCTTTTCAGTTATCAATAGTTATTACTTGTATTGAAAGCATAAGCAATAAAGGCACTTTGTGTCTCTCCTTTGCTATCATTTAGTACAAGCTGTCCACCAATCTAATTGTTCCATCTTGAAGTGTTTCCATCTCCAAAATAAATTGCATTTTACCACTAGGATATTCTCTACCCAAATCCCAAACAGCTTGTAGCTAAGTATTAATCCATAAAAACCTGAAAACAATGTCTTATTAATTCACAAAAATCAGTATTCCAGTACACTTTTTGGTGCCAGTTCATTACATTTAAGCCTAGATTTATACACTGCTCAATGGAAAACTGTCCAAAATGTATCTGTTTACCTATAATGAGATGAACTTATTGCTAAACTTCATTCCACCAAAAACAAGTTTTGTCACAGAACTCTGGTTTGGAAAAAAGAAAAAGTGATCTTAGAGTGTATGTAATCCAGATGCAGTGGCTCTCCTTTAACAGAGAATAACAGAGGTATCCTTTGGTTTTCTTGCTCTTCTTCCCCTGTGGCCAGGATATTTTTTTATAAAAGACCCAGCTCCGTACTTGTCCCAGGGACAATTAATCATGAAATCTGTCTGTCACTTCAAAAACCCTTGAAAAAGGTGTGGCATCAGAACAGGCTTAATTCCAACATTCTGGGTGTCCCACCACATTCCTTTGAATCCTATAAAGGTTGCTTTTCCTAAACAAGTCTAATTTCTTCAGAAATACATGGGGAAAAAAGAACAACCAACCAAAAAATAAATTTATAACGCCCATAGCTGCTACAGTGGTGTTTAGACCAGCAGTCCAAATGCGACAGCCATTGATACTGGTAAGGATTTTTCCACTGGTTTCAGTATATATGTGAGCTCAGATCCTAAAAGCAAATGAAACTTGAAATTCCCAGAAATAGAACTCCACTATTACCAAAAACAAATATGTGTACATAGATATGTATGTATGCATATATATGTGTATATGTATGATAAATGACTACATTTCTTTTGACAATATTGGAAAAAAACCTATATATTTTTATTTATGTATATAAGTTTTTTCATTACTGACTACTAAAGCCTGATCATTTTTCACACGGTGACATCAGGCTCTAAGATGTTCCTTTCCTTTCTCTTTAGTTCCCAGAATGAAAGTGGCTCATGGATCATGAAGGTTAAATACAAATAACTTGCATTACCACTCACAGCAGACATGTGGTTAATTGCTGTCTGCCTTTATTGTTAATTGCTGAACACCAGTGCACGGGCACACCTACCACAGGCTTCTGAAGATAAACAAATTCAGCATATGCCCTAATTGTTTGTATTCTCTTTACAACACTTTTTCTTCCAAAACAATGTGGGTAAAACAGCTCCTGTCCCTTAATTTCCTCTGCTTTTTGCGAAACACATGGATTGGTCTGGTTGGTAACTCCTGGGTTACACCAAGGCAGAGAAGAGCCAGGCAACAAAAAGGCTTCAAATAGTTCCAGTAAATTAATCCATCAGCCCTCCAAGACCAAGATTTCCTCTTCAACCCTTCCCCATACACAAGCTTTTGGGTTAATTCTGCTTCTGCTTCCACTGAAAATGCTGAGCTGATATTCCTTCCACCCCCAGAGCATGACATGATCATACCAGACATCTCCAGCTCTGGAAAAACCCCACAGGACGGAGTCAAAAAAAGACTTAACACTCACCATAGAGTGGTTTGGGGAGATGGAGGAGTTCCACCATTTGAGCAAACATTTCTTTCCAGTGTAAGTCCCTTGGAAAGAGGAAACTTTCTGGTGAGGAAAGGGGTCCTCCTCCTCAGCTCTGCTGGTCTGCAGGCCTTGCAGGACCTGGGCCCTTCTCAGCCCTTCCCTGGGTTACCTGAGACATTTGTCATTGTTGCCAAGGAAGTAAAAGGAGGGATAATCCAGGCTCCTAGGACAAGGAGCCCCAGAGGAGCTGGAGCTCTGCGGGACTGGCCCACAGGAGGGGAGATGTCCCGTGTGGAAGCACAGTGATCCTGCAGGGAGCCGTCCTCTGGCAGGCAGCAGCCAGCCCTCCCGCACACACCGCTGCAGCCCCGGCTCTGACAACCAAAATGCAATTTGAACCACGAGATGAAATGCATTGTCAAAGCAGCTCTGAAAAAGAGAGCTGCACAGATTAGAGACAGCACATTCCTCAGATCAGATCAGTGGATTCAGACAGGAAAGCAGTATTTGCTGGGATGATATACCATCTGCCTGGTGTTTCTCTTCAGTTCCCATACTGGGTTCTCATTAACTTCCTCACTGTTAACCCTCACAGGCACGTTTTTTCCTCCCTTTCTCATGAAATTAACTGAGTTCTGCTAGAGAGCAAGTGCTTCTTTGCATTGAATTTAATTTCCTCTCTGTAGAAACAGACTAGCAAGAGCCATATTTTCCAGTCTATTCTTGGCCATAACATGTTCCTGACAATCAGGCTGAAAAACCTAGAAGGCAACAACCTTGCCAAAAAATTCAGGTTGGGATGCAATGGAGATAAAATCAGTAACAGAAGTGATTAAGGAGTTGTAGGTGCTACTTTACCAGGAAAGACTGAAAAAACTAATCTGTATAACCAGCCTGAAAGATAATTAAATTAAATAATTTTAAATGAAACCTTTACAGAATATTGCAGTACTAAAGTCAAATCTCCAAAGACACAGAAATCAAGAGGATTTGGGTCCCTAAATGGTTCTGAAAAGTCAGGTGAACATGCCAGGTTTTTATCTTTTTTTCTCCTCGGGCTTTTAAGGAGAATTTCATTTCAACTTCATGTCATTAAAATCATCAGAGTCACTGGAACCTTAAATAGCTCCCTACTTGTCATGGAAAAAGCAACAAAATTACAGCTGAAGAAATTAGAGGACATTTAGAGTGATTGATGGAAATGTTACCAAAAATGGGGTAAAAATGAAAGGAAAAAGTCAAAGTATAAGGGGAAAATCTTGTCTTTGCAGACTAGTGACACACTGAAAATTGGAGTGGCCAAACAGAGTGAGGAGAGTGTTGTCCCAGCAAGTGAAGAAATCTTTATACCCAATTGAAATTTTGTATTTATTAACTGCTCTGTCACTCAGTAACCATTTCCTGAGAGATAGGAAAGGAGAAAGGAAGAAGGAGAGGGAAGGATGTAAGGAACCCCAAAAAGTCAATAGTCAAGAGTACATTTAGCAGGTATGGAAAGCCTGGAGCCTTCCTCCTTCATGGAAGAGATTTGGAGACCTCACCCTCTCATTTTCCAGTAGGAAGAAATGGAACACTGGTGGAGGATGCACTGACTGATCAAGGGCAGCAGCAGAAACAGCGAGGGGTCCCAAATCTCCAGAGTCCTGCCGTGAGCCTCCTGCCTCTCCTTACTGGTGTTTCCATTCCTGGTATCCATCACTCATTACAGATGTCATTAAAATCCAAATAAAACACAGCAAATACTTATTATTAATTTCCAAAAGAATACAGGCCTATTTTCCCCATTGATTCCTGGCAGATTCTTTCCTGAAATTTGCCAGATTTGTACAAAAACAAATACATATAAATTAGCAATATACGACATGACATGAATGAGAACATTCACTCTCTCTAATCATTCCCACAAGCGTTTTGTCATTTTTTCTGTCAGTTCTGTTGATAGGAAAGGAAACTGCTTTGCAATTTTAATCTCTTTTCCCTGAGCACATTTTGTTCTTAAAGTTCACTGATATAAAGCAAACGTATTGGAAATGGGGGAGGCTGGTGAGAAATATGGAAGAGGTTTTTTTTTTGTTTCTCCCTGTTCCAGAGTGAACAAACATCCACTGGCACTTTTTCAGGCATCTCACTCCTGCCCCCATCTCCTCACCTCCTTAAAATATGCAGACATATTCTCTTTGAACCTCTCTGAGAAGGAAAAGGACAGGTACTTGCTCTTGATTAATCTAAAAATTTGAACAAAGCCACCAGCTGACCTTGATGTCAGGCTCAGAACTGCACAACTGTATTTTCACATTTTCAAAACTAGACTACATCAAAGGCATCTCTGCGTTGCCTGTCTCTTCATTTTCTGGCAGCAGTCAAGTGGGGAGGAGAGGCAGAGAAGAAACAAATGGAGCTGGTGATGAGCGCCATGGCCTCATCATCACCCTGACCAGCCCTGGGGAAGTTTGTTGCCACATTTGTGTTCCAGTTTCTCGCGTATTTTCTTGCACACTACAAAGCAAGCCTGGAGCTCTGCACAGCATATCTAGAGATAATAAAGAACACGATGAGTTTATGACACAACTGATGTAATAGGATATGCTGCAATAATATGACTTACATTGCACAGAAAGGAACCAGAATGGCTGGGAAAACTTAAAATTATAAATGATGACACTGTTGTTTGACATGAACTGAGTAAGATATCATAAGAAAGGAAGGGATGAGGAACTGCACCTTGTGCCCCAGAAGTCAGAACAACTCAAAGCAGCTGCAACAGAATGGGGCAGCAAAGAACAGTGAAGCATTGACAGATTTTGGTTAATTGGGCCCAAAAACTGATTTGGTTTTGACAGATACTGGTTAATTGGGCCTGGAGTGGTCTTTCAGAGGGAAGTTTAGGTTCATGGGACCATGAGCCTGGGTCTGTGAGATAAGGGATTACCCCTTCAGAAAGGGATACTCCCACGTAACATGTCCAAAACACATTTTATAAACCAGAAAGACAAGTAGCTCTTGCAAAAGTAGGTGTTCAGCCTTCCCCAGATCACAGGCATCTAATAAAAATCTGCTCTCCTATCACTTTAGATCGCATTTCTTGGCTAGGACCCATTTTCTATGAATATAAATTATGCTTTTGTGCCTATTGCTTTATCTTTTTCATGCCTCTCAGACCAAGCTATTATCCATCTTGCCAATAGTTATTTATTACTTTGTGATTATGGGCAAAGTAGGTAATGACCTATTAAATCACAAACCCACACTTATTATCACCAAACCCAAACTCCAATTGCTAGAAAAGAATCGCTTAATTTCATATGTGGTTTAGAGTTTACTTTCTTTGCAGCCAAGATAATAGATGGTCATTGCAAACCTTTTTTCCCAGGAAACTGGCAGTTGGAGCAAGTACTCTATAGTTCATGTTTAAACTGCAAACAGAGGGATTGCTCTGGGTACATATTCCAGGAACAGACCTATACCCAGGGCAGCAGAAAACAATAGCAAATATATTTCAGGTTTTATATTACAACGTGCTCTGAAAAAGTGCTGGCAATTGTCAACACTTTCTCCCTTGGAACAGCTACAGGTGGATTATGCAGACAGGCACAAAGCAGGTGACACACACCCCCTTCCTCCAACCATTTCAAATTCTTCCCCAAAACCAGGCATGGACCCCTGAATGAGGACCAGATCCAGCACATGGGCACATTCCTCCCCTGAAACAGGAGAAATAGGGAGGCAAAAAAGAGCACCAGCTTCAGCATCACCTTTCCAAGGAGATGCTCCTTTTACCAAAGAGAACCAGGTGTCAGCCTGCATCACCACTGTGCATTAATGTTTTTGTGATCCTTGATGAAATATTGGTACTGGCTCTGGAAAGGACACAAAATCATGAGACAGATATTTAGATCAAGTGTAAACCAACTGTATGTGTTCTACATGAGAAACTATATTTAGCTAGTAATCAAATAATTACCCAGATGACTTAGCTAGCCAGAGGTTAAAAAAAATCTGATTTGGAGAGAATTCAAAATCAAGGCAAGAAAAAAAAACCAAAAAAACCACCCTGTAGTTAAATCTGACATCCTTACATGAAAACTTTTGTGATAAGTAACTGCAAGTCTCCTGCCAAGGCCTGACTGACTGCCAAAAGGTTGTGTTTATAAAGGTTACAAGCAAACCATTGGCTCAGATCTCTACTCAGAAACCTGTGAAGTTGTAAAAAACTCTTTGTAATGTTCAAAGACTTACTTTCCCCACTCCCAAACTACAACCCATGTTGAAAAACAGTATATATTAAGCAGAATAGGAATACCCTAGTGCAGTAGGTACACCCATCCTATAATATCTGTACATAATGTCTGGTTCCTGAGATATAACTGCTTCACAGTTTCTCCTCCAGCAAAGCAGTTCTTACCCCAGCTGGTTGCTATCTTCCTTCTGCACCACCCCTGCACTCCCAGGCCGGGTCTCAGTGAGCAGCAAAGCCCAATTCCAGTCACCCCTGAAGGGGCAGGAGCTGCCCCTCTGCTGCCAGGCAATTCTCCCCTCTCTCCAGCCCTGCCCCATCTCCCCATGCCAGCCTTCTCAGCAAAAACACAGCACCCCCTTCCGAGTCAGTTTCTGCTTGCCAGGTTCCAAAATCCATCTCAAACTTCTCTTTTTCATGCTCAAGCCCTTGCATCCTAATAGTAGAAGCCATTGCCTGGCTGCGCTTAGGGAGATACAAAGCACACTTGGGCATAATAAATCACATGCTGGTACACTGGAGAACCTTTCATTATTTTATGGGCTCTTTCTAACAGAAATTTCTCTCACAGAAAAAAAAAAAGACCCTTTGGGCCCTCACATTTATCTTTCCTTCCCTCCACCAGAGAGTGTTTTGTCTGTTCTGGGATTCTCTCACCTCCGAAAATCCAGCTCTAGGGAGAGAGTTGGTGGGGGGTTTCTTTTGCCTGAGACTCCAGTCCCCAGACCTGTGCAGCCTAAGACAAAAAGCAACAGAGCATTGTTCCTGACCATTTTTGATCCCCTTCTGCAGCTGCAGCAGCGTGAGATTTAAAGTAATTTCTTATGCTCACTATAAAGGCTGAATCCTCAGCTGATGTGAGCAGGCACAGCTCTGCTTTGACTCCTGCACAGGATGTCAGATGAAAATGTGTCTCAACAGCCCCGGAACCCAAGGTCAGGTGTCCCTGTGTGACCCCACACACAGCCCTGCAGACACAGGGGTGTACAAGTAAGGTACTTATTTCTCTTCCAAGAACAGCCCTTATAGACTGTCAATATAATGGCTTTTCCAGAAGTAGTCAGTTGTACAATGGAACACAGAGATCCAGAAAATCTCCAAGGTGTCAGCAGAAAACAATGATGAGACTCCTCAGTCCAAGAAAGCACATAAAACATATTAGTTGCAGCATGTGGAATGTCCTGCTGACTTCTTTCTGAAGAGCCCAAAGGGTCTTAGATTCCAGGAAACTACTTGCTGTTATGGGTTTGCTAATACTGATGTGAAATTGGGGTGCTTTGGGCTTTGTGAGAGATCTAATGGAAAGATTAGCTGTCCTTTTTTTATTAGAGCCAAATGCTTGTTTTTCTTCTCTCTTTTTTAGGCACTTTCAAAAGTGAAGACCAAGAAGAAATGTGTTATGGGGCTTCCCAAAATCCTGCAGCTGAGAGAAAAGTGCAAGGGAATTATTACTGTTTCTATTTATTTATTTGTCTTGAAACGCTGCCCAGAATGTCATATGAGCTGATAGGATGCAGGATCTCTGCAGTGAATAATTCACAGTCTAAATAAAAGACCAACCAAACGCCTCACTGGGTGCTCACACTTTGCCAGCCACTTCTCAGATGTTATCAACCCAGATGCCACAGCCAAGGCAAGAAACTGATCTTTTCCTTTGCTTTGTGCCTGTGCAGGGGAAGAGACACAGCAGAGACTGGAAAGTCAAACTGTGACACTTGGAAACACAGGCTTTCCAGCCACAGAGCAGAGGCACTCCTTGAGCATTCCTACATTTGCAGGATTATCCTGGCAGTTCTTTTCTGTCTTCCTTGCCAAGGAGCTGGAGGACCCTTCTTCTCAGCCAAGGTTGTGTGGAACCCGTGCTTGCCATACAGCAAAGAAATAGAAAAAGTATGATTTCCATTTAAAATAGGCTATGTAACATTATCTGCACAAAAATAAATAGTTTTAGCAGAAAGGAAAAGACCTTTACAATTTACAGAGACACTATGGACAGCATGCCTTGGTAGATTTCCTCTTCCCACCAAGAGAAGCTCAACAAAAGAACTGGAGAAAGTTAATCTCCACCCTGAAAAGCAATCTCCTGTTTGCTCATTGCTGGCTGTAAGTGCTGTCAGGTGATTCACTGGGAAATTTTTTGATACAAGTATTTGTCAGGACACTTTAAAATGTGTTATATTTTAAACAGCACCCACAGAACCCACCCAACTGAGAAACAATACACAGAAACAGTTGTTCTGCTGAGTCCAAATTCAAAGGCTGTGATATTTATAATCTTACAGCATTACAGATATACTTTAAGTCTCATAATTTCTTAAATTGTAGTTTAAAAGAGTGATGCTGGGAAAAATATCTGTGTGAAGCCACGGGGGCTCAGGTCTTTTGAATTCCAGCACATGTTTACACGTGAGTGACTAAAATGTATCCATTAGCTGCAAATACACCTCGTACATTTCTTTAACAGAAAACACAGGCTCAGAAGCTAGTGCATCATGTTAAAGTCTAGTTCTATCCATTTCAGAGGGAGTTTCTGTAATTTTGCCCTCTGCAGCCTTGGGGTCCATACACTGCTGCATAGCCATGCTCTGTCATGCCCCCATGTTCCAGAGACCCAACCCCAAGAACCCTCATCTCACCACATAAACAAACAAACAAAACCAACAAAAACAAATCCAATACAGACACCAAGACATCCAATCATTTCTGTCCTATCTGGTGCAGGTATGGCTGCACCTGCCTGTAGGTCTGGGAGGCAGTACCTCGCTGCACACCCACTCCTTCCCCTCAGCACCCTCAGCACTCTTTTGCCTAAAGCCACCCAGTACCTGCAGAATCCAACTTTCAAATCCAAGGGCACCAAATTCCCTTAAAAAAATACCTTCTTTTTCATTTTCAAAGCCTTTTTTTCAGCTGAGGACATTATTACTTGTCATAAATAAGAGTTGCCAGCTGTGAAAAACATTCCATTCACTGTTCTAAAAATGCTTTATAATTGTTTCTCTCTACAGCAAAGAATTTTCTAACTACTCTGTGGTGCATTCAGCCAGTCAGGGGATGCAGTGGGAGGATTACTGATAAGGCTATCCATCAGTGTCACTCAAAAGGATTGGACCCCCAGAGTGCACTCACTAAGGAGAGGGTGTTTGCAGCACACTGGTAAATCTCTCAGGATTCCACTGCAGATGAGGATGCTCAAGAACTATCACCACGTTGAATGAAAAATGGCATCCATCATGTTAAAATCATGCCTTTACCAGAGCTAGGGTGTGGTTCTTTTCTTTTAGGCTGTCATTCCAGAAAGAGCGTGTATGGATTATGTGAAGAAGCAAACAAGTGGTTTTGTCAGTTAATGCCTAGGACAGAGCTGAGAAGGAAGAGCGAGGCTGAAGAAGACATCAGGCTTGCAGACAGCATTGCCTGCAGATGGAGGCTCCAAGAAAGAAGCCAGTTGACTAAGAAAATAACTCTTGCCTTAAGTAACTTTCTTGCAGTGTCTGAAAGAGAGCTGGAGCATGGGAAGATGAGCTGCTCAAACTTTGCTTGTCAAAAAATTCATATGAATTCAGACAGATTTTAGTTTGCAAGAGTTTCACATTTCCAGATTTTCCCTTTTATATTTATAGGCTCAACAGTCCTAAAATGAAAAGAAAAAGAAGTCTTAGTTTAAATGAATGGGGCCCAGAAACCAAGAGTAGTGATGTTTCATTCACCTTTCATCGTCACCTGAGATTTAAACTTTTTGGGAAAGCCCAAAATGGGAATAGATTTGGAAAACTCAGCACTAATGAGTGGCTTCACCTTGTTTGATCTACAAAAAAGAAAGCCAATGGAACAGCTTGATAGTCTTGCTATACATTAAACATCATTATTAAAGGATAATGAATTCTAGGTTATATTCTGCCCTAGTGGCTGAGGAAGCAGGAAGAAATGGTAAGAAATAAAAAGGGCTTTATTAGCAGAAAAGGTTCTTTTTGGGCAGTAAGAAAAATATTTTCTTAAGGTAGTAGGGATTGAGATACGCTGCCTTTGGATGTGCAAAAATCCCCTCACTGCAGCTGTGGAGAGCAGTTAAACTGTGATATGTCATGGGAGCTGTGTGGGCTGACTTGATCCTTCCTCAGAGCAGCACCTTGAGCTAGAAAGTCTCTGGAGACTCCTTCCAGCCTTTCACTCTCAGCTTCCTATGTGATACCCTGATGCAACATCCAAAGGAAACATTAATTCTGCCTTCCTGTGGCCAGAGTTACAGTGGTAAATATCTGACCAGGGAATTGAGAGGAAAACGTCTTCATGCCAAATGAGACTGTGATGACAAAGATGGCCTTCAGGCCAGGGCCTGGAAATGAGGGAACAATCACACAATGCTCACAGCAAATCCAGCTGTATCAGGCTGCCCACAGTCTGAGCAGAGGCAATACAGCTCCGAGGGACAGGATTTCAGGGGGAATTAGTACTGCCATGGAGAAAGGCACAGCGTCTGCTTTGTGAAATGAAATAATCTCAAATGAGGTCACGGTTTCCACAGCCAGGTTTTGGTGGTTACACAGATGCTTACTTCCACTGTTAGGAAAACTGTGGCTGAGAGGTAGACTGAATATTTCTGATGCTAGGTCTCCCTGTGCTGTCAATAAAATCAAAGTACTTCCAAGGGAGGAGAGCTAGCCCGGTGCAGCAGAGCAGTTCTGCAGCAAACAGGTGGGTTTTTCTCTCCTGAGGCAGCAGCAGCTTCAGGCACTGGCTGCCCTGTCACTGCAGCAGAACCAGTGTGTCACCACCTGCAAGTCCTGTGTCTCTCACAGCACCCTGGTTGCTGCCACTCTGTCCTGCTTCTCCCTCAGAAAGGAGAGTGGATGTCACTGCTACTCTGCTTGATTGCCAAGAGGTGGTTGGCTGTCACTGTTCCTTCTCTTCACTGAGCTCTTCTTCTCCTGCCCAAGCCTGTTCTGGCTCTGGCAGAACACAAGCAATCCCTCTCTCGTACCAGGCAGCGCAGTCACGGTCCTCCTAAACTAATTGTATCTTCTTTCAAAACTTTGGTGTGAAGGAAATACTAATTAGTTATTTTAGCATGACTACGGGGAGAGCAGGATGAGAGCCTGTGTTCTCCAGCACAACTTGTGCAATTAGACATTCCCAGGTTTGGGAAATACTAACAGCTCCATTTCCAGAAAGCCACAGCACCACATACTTTGGGGATAAATACTTTAGGATGTGTGTCTGAACATCAGAGGCCATCTCAAAACTGAGCACTCGAATGCAGAGTCATGCTTAAATCTAAGCAATCCAAGCAACAAGTTGGAAGTTGCAGAATTCCATGTGGAAGAGCCACTCCCCGTGAGGTAGCAGCTGGCATCAGCCCTGCAGCAGCTCTGCTGACAGAGCACAGCATGATCCATGTGCAAAGGTATTAATCACAGCAGAGATTCAGCTCTGAAACACTCACCAGACTGTTTAACACCTCAATGGAGCAGCAGAATGCAATTCATCCTGAAGGTGCTCTATTCCCATTCAAAATGATGCCTGGGCCATATTTACAGTGAAATGGCATTTGTCCTTAGAGCACATGCTTTCAGGATGCTGAGAAAATGTGAATTCTGTGTCAGATGCCAAGTCTCAGGATGGGTGAATTGGCCCCAAGCCAGCATGGGGCACAGAGGCCACAGGAGAGCTCACATGTGAGCATTGCTGCTCTTTCTCCCTCACTGCATTTCTGCTCCAGCCACAGCCCTGCACACTGAACCTCATTTGGCTGCCAGTGTCACACACACAACAAGCAGTGATCCAGCAGTGATCCATGCCCAGTGCTCCCAGCTCTGGAGATCACACAAAGATATGACAATATAGTGCCAGCTAAGTGGGATACCCAGGAGTACTTCAGCAAGGATTACACAAACCATAGCAAAAGAGAAACACATTCCCTTGCCAGGAAACCACAGAACATCAATAAAATCAGTTAGTTACAGCCAATGCAGGGAAAAAAGGTCTCATTTTGGCCTCATAGGCAGCTACCTGCTGATTTGACCACGTCACTCTTCATTCTTTCAAATCCCCATGTACAAATACATCATCTCAACATCTTCAGTGCTCTGTTTACCTCTGACTTTCCACACCATTCCTCTCTTGCCAGGTTTCAGGCTGATCACACATCACTCTAGGGACAGTCCTGCTGTCCACCCTCATGTTCACTCCTGTGCCCACACTGATGGGGCCACTCTGGAGAATCACTCTGGACACAAAGAGAAAGGAATTGCATGCAAATTGTTCCTTGTAGTTCCTTTTCTTCTAATCCCTGCCTGACTGCTCTGGCCTCCTTCAACCCATTCCCAGGGCCCTGAGTCTGTTCAGACTTTACTCTGGTTCCCACCTCCTGCTGCCACCTCCACAATTTCTTCTCCCACCTCACCTTTCCTCCTTAGCAGAACAAGTGACACACAGTCCACCCAAGGGGTTTGCTGGTTTGGGAGAGAATGACATCCAAAAAAACCCACCCAACCAGAACTGCAGGGGCAAGGTGGGCATACACAGCAAGGAAAAGTGCAAAAAACTGACAGGAATGTTCAAATAATTCTTTGGTGCAAAATGTGTGTGGAAAGAAAACATCAAAATTGAGCATTTGAGGGTTGAGGAGGTCATTGCTGTGTTTGAGGGTGGGTTACTTGCTCCAGAGGCCTCTCTGTAAGAGCTCCCACTGCTAAACCACATAAATTCTCACAGCCTAATTTCCAGCAGTGCTCATCACCTGCCACTGATTTAACAGCTTCAGGAAGAGCTCAGTGCTCATACCCAGAAAACACCTGACTTTCAGAGAGGCTTTCCATCAGTTGTTTTGCAGACTGTGATTTGGATCCACAGCCTTTTGAAGGCTCAGAGAGCTAAAATTTGCACTGTCAGACAGGTGCAATTAGCCCCATCTGTTCCTGCAACTCATTTACTGGTTTGTGTAATTTCTAGTGCAAAACGGAGCTTGAGGGGGAAGAAGAAAAATTTATTTCAGAAAATCATTGTTAGGAAATGGAATTTGCTGTTACCATAGTTTTGAGTGATGGGACAGGGAACTCAAACCTCACTGTGCAATCAAACCTTACCCAGCAAGCAACTTGGGCAGTCCTCACAGGCACTGCCAGACCTTTGCTAAACATAAACCTGCACAAAACCACATGGCTGATCCTAAAACCTGGTGCACACAGTGCTGTTCCTGCCCAGGAAGGACCTCTGCAGTGGCCAGGCTCACTCTGCATTCTGTCCCCACAGCCCAGGGCCAGCCTCAGACTCTTCCTGACCTCCTTGTCTGCTGGTAGCAAGCACTGAACCTGTGATTCAGTGCTGTAAGCTGGGCTAAAGAAAACTGAATTAATAACAAACATGCTTTGTAAATTTGGATTGAATTCAGCAAGCACTTAATCAAAGAAGGAGAAGCACTGCAAGCCTGCTGGCCTTACTTTATATTTTCAAGATTCATTACTGTTATTGCATTCCACAGAAATTTTGTTCTTTTCTCTTTTGCAGCAAAGAGCAAAAGGCTTAGATCATTTGAAAATAAAATTACTTATTCATTTCAAGCTGAATAAAACATCTAGCTTGGAATGATGTTGGGCTTCTTTTTACCTGCACTTCCCCCAGAATTGATTTTTTTAATGCCGTCCTCATAAGAGGCAATAGCATGGTTATAGCACCCACTGTCCTTCAAGGAACCTCAGGCTGGTGTGTTCAGGGTTTGAAGCCAGGAACCAAAATCTTGTTTTACATTTACAAATGGATACACAAAAGCCAGTTTGTGTATGACAGAAAATGGCAGCTACCTCTGCCCTGCTACTGTGAGGAGTGAAACGGGAGATGCAGATCCATGTACAGCTTAGATCTACAAATATCTCAATTTGTTTTGGGAATCAAGTCATTGCAGCAGATCCTTTCATCAACCTGCAAAGGATGGATCCTACCACATCATCTTACCAGCATTAAAAACAATGGGCTAGATTTCCCTTATGACAAAAAACATTCCCAGCAAGTATTACAGCAGCTGTAGGAAAGTTTTTATTCTCCTGCATCAAAGCACTCAGTATTATTTGAATTGTTATGATTTAGCCTGTCTTGGATACAGGTGCCCACACCTTTCTGAGACGGTGGAGTGATTGCAATGTTACAGAGATGAATGGGAAGATATTAGTCAACTCTGTGATACACAATATTTTTGGAGGAATAGTACATAAAAAGGACAAGTAATCCCTTCTTTGTAGGTGTATGAAGACACGAGGGAATGGAGCTGGAGCAGTACTGCAGCATAGGATGGGTGTGAGTGTGGGGAGTGAAAAGCACAGAGACACCTCACACCATCACTGTAACACCACACAGTTCATTTCTGGGTAGCCCAGGGGTGGGAGAGGTTCACACACATTCCTAGCACTGATTCATATCCATTTTAGTATTAAAAGGGACTAGAATGGTCACTAATTTCTCCACCTTGCATGTGGCAGGACTTCCCCCAGCAGGTCCTTCAACCGACACCATCTCAGCAATGACAATCTTATTTTCAGAAAAAGCACCCAATTTTAGGGACTACACTTGACAATGAATCCAGCACAAGCCAATGCAAATTGTTTAAATAACTAATTCTCCTGGCAACAAAAGTGTACACACATTTCTAGGCCTGATACATCTGTTCTTCTTCACTGGTTTTCCAGCAATCAGGAGAGCTGCTTCCACACTCTGCTCCAGTTTTGTGGCCTGGCCAGGAGCAGAGTCCAACACAAACGATGGGAGGAGTACTCAGAGGGCTGGAAAACCTCGGCCTTAGCCCCTCTCAGGGCATAAAACCCCAGCCTGTGGTTATGTGCTGACATAAATGCTGCAGTCATGGAATCTGTGCCTCTCCTTGCCAGGATCAAGCAAGCAGAGCTCAGAAAGCCTTGCACTGCTGAGCATGAAAGCTCAAAACTTTTCCAACTTGACAACAGCAGTGATTTACAACAGCACAAAAGCTCTGTAGAGCAACTTAGAGCAAGGCTCCATTAGTTAGCAGACAGAAGATAGGAGTTATCAATTTTGCTCAGTCTGGACTGAAGTTCTGGAACTTTCCTCAGGTTCAAAAGAAACACAAAAGAAGTTTGAGCATCATTTTTTAACCTATTAAAGAGAAGATTATCAGAAAACGTAATAGGAAGAAAAGCCCACAGCTTACCCTTCTGCTTGGCTCTCCAGCATATACAAGCACAATTTAAATAAATATTTGTTGAGATAAATGAGGATTGAGTTAAGAGTTTTGTGTTTCTCCTGGGGCTACTGCTTGCCATGCCTCCTGCCATTAAGTAGGACCTTGCTCCTGAGACAGCTCATGGTGAACAGCAAGATTATTCAGAGAGAAAACTCTTTATACAAGAGGCTATATCAGACTATAAGAAAAGTCAGGATTTGAATAGGAGGGTGCTTTAGGGGACTGGACTTCAGCTGTGCTGAACTATATCCTTGGTTTTGCACTGCTCAATGTGTCAGGTGCATATTGCCTCATTTTATCTCCAGTAGGGGAGCCAGAAACCATGGGAAGAAGCAGAATAAAGAAAACAACGAGAAGGAGACTAAAGAAAACAATGAGTGATGATGAGGGCTTTGAACAGGAAGAGGTTTGTTGTGGTTTTTTTAAATAAAATACTTTCACAGAAAGGTTTAACAAAATTTACCTATGTTGTAATACCCTGCTAGATTAAAGGCTTAAGCGCATTTGCAAAATGAAAATGAATCCTGTGTTTAATCATTCTATTATAAAATTCATTAATATTGCAACAGCTTTGAATTACACAATTATACAAATATTTTGCATTCTATGATTTGATTCAGTAATCTCATTTATTTTAGATTTTATTAGCTATTTGCTTCAATTTGTTCAGTGAGATGCTCATTTGGTTTTCTTCAGAAAAGGAAGGATGATTTCTTCACCCTAATGGGAAGATCAGAACCAGCCTCATATCTCAGGGCTGCTCTGGAGACTGTTTCTTCTCCCTGGAGCATTGCTCCTCTCAGACAGGGAGGTAAGTTAATCTCCTATCTTTTCCTAATTTTCTTAAAGTAGAGAAAATGTACTGAATAAACAACTGGTATTTTTTGCTTGTGGAACTCTTCAGCTCCTCAAGGGTGCTGCTGCTCCTTTCCCTGATTGCTGTCACACAGGTGACAGTCCCTCCCCCCTGCCCTGGGCATCTCCCCCACTTTGATGATTTCTCCTTTCCTGCCCAGCACAGGTGAGGGAAGGGGAGCTGCTGCAGGGATCTGCTGCTGAGAGCACAAAGAGCACAGAACTGATCTTGGACTGTTCTGCTGCTTGTGTGCAGGGTGGAAGAGGAGGATGCCTCAAAGTTAGGGACTTCTTCAAAGCCTCAGAGGACTTTTGATTAACTGTGTAAAACTTAAAGAATGTTTCCTCCCCATCCTCCCCCAATACATAGGGATTAAACAATTTAGCTGATGATTTTAGGTTCACAGACCAAGTGAACAAAAAATACCAAAATGCAAGTCCCCATGGGCAGACCTCCACAAACACAAGTACTCTTCCTGAGTATCTGATCTGGAAAGCAATTGGTTTTAACTATGAATTATGATGAAAATATACCATTTTATGTGTATTTGCAAAAGCAATGGCTCAATTCCCTTGTTTACTGCTGAGGCATCTCCAGTTTAGAGATGACTTGAACATTTGGAGCCAGAGATCACTAGGTATAATCCTTCTCTGGCCTTATTGAATCTGTAAACAGATAAGGCAAAGCCTGAAGAAATGATCCCTCCAGCAGGTCAGCCTACACAGACATGCACACACACACTCTCTTCCTCTGTTCTAAAGCTTCAGAGTATTTTGGTAGCTGGAGGTAAGATTAAAGAAGAATTTAAGTCACCCAAAGCCTTTTTCTAAATGTGAACATATGATAAGAGTTTGAGTTGAATCATCAAAAGCAGTGAAAGTTGGGACTGAGAACAATGACAAAATCAGTACTGCAGATTCACATGAGCAAAGATTCATATGATTAGCCCTTTCTAGGGGTTAAAAAAATTGATATAGCAGGATTATTGCAGCCAGCCTTGGGCTTTGAAGGCCCACACAGACACATTTCCAAGGTAGAGTGGCTTCATTCCAACTTGAAAGGCAGAGGGAGGAAAATACGAAAATAACAGGTGTGGTGTTCTAGTGCATTAAGAACTGAAAATCTGCTTTCCATATTCATTACAGAAGAATAAACCTGGAGTCACAACGTGATATACCCACACAAAATTAATAAGATCTGCAATTTATACAACAGTTTAAACTAAATTTTCAAGTGCCTGTAGAGATTTCTAATTCATAGTACTGATGTAGTTCCTTAAAATAGTTGGGGTATAATACCTCATCCTCACACACTCACACAGGCAGATGGCACAGATGTTACCCAGAGTGTAAAGCTCCCTGTAAAGCGCCCTGTCCTGTGTGAGTGTGTGAGGGCTGACCCTGTTCTGGGTGCTGCCAGCTCCATCCACCCCCTGTGCCGAGCTGCAAACCACCTGCAGGGCTCCCTCAGCTCAGCTCTGTGCCCTGCTGGGAGCACCTGCATCCCTGCCTGCCAAAACCCCTTTTGGGAACTGCCTGGGCTCCATCACTCAGCCATGGCAGCCACTGCACCTTGCAGAGAAACCACCAGCAAATGGACCCAGATTAATCCCCCTCCTAAGGGAAATTAAAATCTCAGGGAAGGCTTGGGAAGACAGCAGTGCCTGTCAGTGATGTCTCAATTGTTATTAGTGGAGGGCTAAAGCGCTGTGCAACTTTTCACCTCCATTTCCCCTTGTTAAGGTGGCATCCAAACCTGCCCCCAGCACAGGCTTGTGGTGCTACAAAGATGTAGTTCAGTTCAGAGACCAGCAAAGGGCTCAACAATTTCCTCACCACTGAGAAAGCTTAAGCTACCTTTGGGGGCAGTTTTGTCTTTCTCCAAGAAGATGGATTACTTGACCAGCTTGGCACTCCACAAGAGCCTCTCTTAGGTGCAGAGTGAGGAATTGATGGGAAGAAAAAAATTACCAGCTCTAGATTTTCCCTGCTGCTGCCAGTCTATGCTGATGGCCTCCAAACTAAGCCCAGTACAGGATATGAGCACCTCTGTTACTTAAAATCCCCACTGACCTTGGGAGGTAGTTCACTTCTCCCTGGTTCTCAGAACTTCAGGACGGATCAGGTGTGCTGCTTCAAGTGTCATCCCCTGTCCCTTCAAATGACAATAATTTATAAATATGTAAGGGTGCAGCATTTGTCTGGAACACTGGCAAACAAACAATTGCTACAAGGTCACTCAGAGAAGAATTCATGATACTTTACATCACCTCTTCTCACTGGGTATCAGTGCCTTTGCAGACCAATTTTAAATGGTTCCATTCTATAGTGTTTGTACACAGAGCACTGCATTTTGACTCATAAATTACACTGAGATCAGTAAACCTCTATTTCTCAAAGTCAGAGCTTCATTTTTTCACTTTCAAACACAAAGTCTCTTCAAGGCAGGGAACATCTTCATATTGTGTATATGTATGCCCCAGTCCCTGCTTCAAGGGAGGGAAAAAGACCCAAATTCATCCATGGCTGAAGAGCAGCATCTCTGCCAGTGATGCAGGGCCTTAAGATGGGTATTTTATACACAAGAAGTGGTGGCTGTGGCTGAATGAGAATCAGGCCTTTGTGGTTTTTTCTTGGTCACTGAAACACAGCTGCAAAGTTGATGATGAATTTAAGCCTGCAATTTGGTAACACTGCCTTCCCAGCACACATCTACTGGGTATCTCCTCTGTCCAAACTCCTCTCCTGATCCTGCTGCCATAGTGCCTGAGCACCTCCCAAAGCAGTGATCCTCAGTGAGTGAGGAGCTCTATTACCTGCACTTTACACCAGGGAAATGGGGTGCAGGGAGACTAAACAGTTTGTCCAAAGTCATGCAGGACAGGTTTGAGTTCCAGATTGCTAATTTCAGCCTGGCCAGTCCCTTCTTCACCTGAGCTGGTCTTTACAGAGCATCATCCAGCCATTCTCAGCTAAACAAGTCATAAAGACACAGAGCCAGGCATGCATCACAAGGAAATGACTCTGCAAAAGAGGCAGGGGGCTGACACTAACAGACATTTGAACTAAAAAACCAGAACTAAATTAAAATTAAAACCTCCTTATTAAATTCCTAATTGTTGTGTGATGCTGTGCAATGATTTTTAAATCACTGCACCTTTGCTTTTGTGTGGCAAAAGTAGAGGAAAATATGGGCTGAACCCAAACCTTTGCTTGGCTTTATTATGTGCAATTCCTTTTTTAGCATTCTGAGCATTTAACCTTGAAAAATAGTGTTGTTTTGCTGCTGTGTTTTCTGATTGTTAGTCTCAAGGCATCTCAGTGGCATCTTTATAAATCTGCTGTAGCTGGTAAATATTTCTTGCGGTCCAGAGCTGACGACTGAAAAACCCAGATCACTTTTAGCTGTCATGCAATTAATGTAATCCAAAGGAAATGAAAGGTATGTGCAACTGGGACTGCTTTTAAAAACACAGGGTTCCTGACTCATGCTTCTAAGGGGAACAAGGAAAAGCATCAATAAAATAAAGCATAGACAGGGTGCTGGAAAAGATCTTGAGACTCTGAATGCCATTTCATTGCAGGTTATGTGACAGCTATCATTGTGAGAGAAAACATAATAAATAAATGTATTTATTGATATCCTGTTTCAAAGAACAGCCACATTATAGTTACACAGGGCTGCATCATCTCACATCATCAGTTTCTAACTTCTCCTCTTTTGGGTCATTCCTTTTTTTTTAAAGCCAAGCAGAGGAAAGAGGAATTTGTGTTTAGAGATGCAATGCCAGCACTGATGGCTGCTCTTTGACGAAAGACAAAGGGACAGGGGGAGCTAAGCTGGTGAGATACAAAGGTAGTCAGGCACAGGATCAATACACTTATGAGCCAAGGTCTGAAACAAGTTTCAGGCTCCTTGTGGGCACAGAGAGGCTGCTGCAATCTGGAGTGCAGGAGCAGGAATTTCAGCCTTCACCCAAATGTGTTGCTATCAACAACCTCCCAGCAGGTACCAAGGGAGGAGGCCAAGGGAGAAGTCAAATGCTTGGCATTTCAAAACTCAAACCAAAGCTTAGGAATTTGGCAATCTAACAGCAATTCAGGGATTTGGCAATCTAACTAGTAGCCTTTTTATTTGGTCAATAAACACTGCCAGTGCCACAGAAGATGTGCAAAAGGAGCGAGCTCAAATGCCAGGTTGGGGCAGGGTTAGAGGTGAGTAAAGCAAGGGACAGGCTTTGTGAGCTTCACCAAGGTCCCCTGGCACAGCTGAGGATGTTACTGCTTTAGCAAAACCAGGGCAAAACCAGATGGGACACAAGAGAGAATCTTCTAACCTCAACAGTGCCCCTGAACAGACCTGGGAGAGCATCAGTGCCTGTGGCTAACAGGACCCAGCACCTCCTCTGTGCATCTGCCATGCACCTCCCAGCCCTCAGCCTGCACATGCTGCTCTGCCCAGTTCTGCCCTAACCTGCACAGGCAGACCCCAGGGACAACTCTGCAAGCCCAGAGCCACAGCTCTGAGCACGGATCCCATTTGCATCTCCTGAGCAGTTCAGCTTGCATCTAATCCTCCTTTCTTCCTCTGGAGTTAGAAAGAGTACTGCCTGTATTAAGATAGCAGGATCAGGCCCTTTTATGGTACTGCCAATATAGAATAATTAAAGCAAACTAAATGAATAATTCCAGCAGATGAAAATTAAGTCAGCCACATAGGCAGATAAAAGCATCTCCTGTTATTTGAAGTGTCTGTGGAGCTGCACCTTTAAACACCATGGCAACCAATACCATTACTGAGTTCTTTTTTAGATCTCATTTAAAATGTAGGAAAATTGATGCTTTATTCACTCTGGGGTGGGGTTTTTTTGGGTTTTTTGTGGGCTTTTTTTAATATGAAAAAAAATTTGATTCTGGTATGGTCCTGCTTTTAAGAGCTAAATCCGTTTTTCTTGTAACAGCTGTCCTCATCCTCCTGCATACGGCTTTTCCTCCTCTAGCTCCCTGCAGGTTGACCATTTAACCAGCACCAAATATTCCTCCTCAAGAGCCCCTTATCGATCTGTTTTCTACTCTTTACCATATCCCTTCCCAGTTCCAAAGGCTGCACCTCCACTCAGGGCTAAAAGCACGTTAGTACCTTTTCATCTTGGCACCTGATTCTCTCAACAGTCCACAAATGCTACATGCTTTTAATCAACAAAACAATCATTCATTAGTCCTGTTTGCTAACTTGGAGCAGGAATTCCCATGGCTATGAGGTAGCAGTGCTGTTCCCCCTTGCACATGCTGCAGATTGAGGAGGAGCCTTCCTCAGCACAGTCTCACACAGCTCATTTGTGGATTTGCTCTGCCTCATTTGTATGTGTGAGTTATGGTCAGCCATTTCCTTTGAAACACCACTGCAGGCATCAGCAAATAGACAAGAAATCTAAATTTTTCTCCCAGAAGCTCTAGCTTTAAGTGAAGAAAGGCTGAAACTGCACAGGAGTTTCTGTATGGGACTCACCAGCCAAGTCAAGCATTTGCTGAGCAGCCCCAGACACCTGGGGAAAAGCTAATTATTAACAACCTGTCCTGAGAACAGGCAAGCCGCCTCTCCATCACACTCTGCTGTTGCTGTCTGCACCATGGCTGCCCTGGAAGTGCTGCAAGGAGTAAAGTGTGCATGAGAACTGCCAAAGCAGATCAAGCCTCTGGCTTGCACAGATCAGCCACAGGACACCAGGCAGCTTCAGATCCATCCAGGCCAGGCTGCAGCAGGACCCAGGAGCTCATGTTCTCAGCACATGAGGTCCCTTCCATCAGCCTTCAGGATGTTTTTGCTACTGCAATTACAAGTTCAATCCCCTTTTTATCCTTTCTGTATCCTGGCTGCAGTGGTGCAGCTCCAGAACTCAACCCCACTGTTTCCACTCTGCTTGCTGTCATTACCTGACTGTTCATATCCTTGCAGCACTAAAATATACAGGATGCAGTTTATACCAGAGTAAAATATATAAACTCCTTAGGCCCAGCCACAAGCTACAACAGAGGCATCACACTGTTCATTAAATAAATTACTTATTCAATAAATTTAGCCCTTCTTCAGCTCATAAGCTGTCCCTCAAAAAAACATATTAATTTTTACATGTTTGTTCATTACTCACAGCTGTTTAATATGTTCAAGAATGGAGACAGCTCCAAGGTGGATATAAAGAGAACGTGAACTGTTGGTCTCTGCTTGCTGCTCTGAGTTTATGTCTGTGTGTTAGTGGCTACAGGGTGTCAATTCTCCCAGCTGAATTGAACATTTCTGATTCATCCTAAAATAATTTTTGGTTGCTCTTTTACATATTCTGTTTCATCAGAACCACAGAAAGAGTTTATCTTTTCTTAAAAATTACCCAAATTAAACTTTGTCAATAGAGGTGTCCATGAACAGAAAAATGAAGGATGAACAAGCCCCCAGTATGGGACCAACCTTGCTGCCTCTGATTTCCTGGGTACCATGAGGTGTATCATTTCAGTGTCCTGCTTCAAGATTAGAAAGTATAAAAGAACTGAAGTGATGCATAAATCTGTCAGGGTGATGATTTGGCCTTGTAAAACACTGAGTAAACAGAGGATACAATTAATGGTGTTGAACATATTAAATCCCTAATTCTGCCCACCAACAAGTTTTATTCTGGGCCACCTTTCCATGGAACTGTTTATAGAGAACATGTCAGCACACAAACTTTGGACAGTTAAGTCCCTTAGAGAAGTTTAAAATAATTAAATTTAAATAATTTATGTGAGCTCTTTTTTGATGAAATTTGGCCTCACTGGCAAATAAGTTACAGCAGAACTTATACAGATCTATTTAGTCCTCAAGAGAGTTAAAAAACTGCTGCATATTCTGTTATTTACACTTTTCTACTCATTTAACATAAAAGTAATGACATTTTCTACTCAATTCTTCACACTCTGAGTTAAAGCAGCAATGGCCAGCTCTGAGCTTTCAGCTCAAGAGAATAAAGCCACTCTTTGCCACCCCAGACAGAGTGACAGAAATGTTCAGGGATGCAGTTTGCACTTGCTGGGATGCCTGTCCTGCAGCCTGCTGGTAGAGAATTCACCATTCTTACCAAGTGGGAGTGTTGACACAGGTGCTGCTGCTAAGTTCAGGTATCAATAGAATATTTTCCCACCACTGCAAATATTTTCCAGGAAACAGCACACTGGTGGAGTGAATACTTGATCAGCCAGGATCAGAATATTGGGAAGAAAATTAAATCAACACCACTTAAGAATTTCTCTCGCCTTCAGCTTCCAGGAAATCTGGTTCTGCTGCAGGGCTGGAATAAGAGCCCAGCACCTAATGCAGCTCCATTCTAAGACCAAGAAAGATGCTGGGTGAGAGCTAAGGATTTGCTTTGAATGGTTGAGTTTCTGAGATTTATTACCAGTTATCAACAGGCTATTGGGCTGGTGTGGGCTATGCTAAACACAGGGACAGGAAAAACAGCTTTATCTTTGCTGTTGGAACAGACATGGCCAGTCAGACAGGGATCACCTCAAAGCCATCTGCCTGCTGATGGCACTGGTGACATGGAGCTGAACTAACATTTGCAGTTGCCATAACTGTCATCCACAGTACCAGTAACATTTTTGCAGTAACAGCTTGTTTACCAGATGAGCTATTGCACCCATCTACCAGCAACATTTCAGATTTGTTGTTAGCAATTTTTTTTTTTTTTTAATGTCACTTGACTGAGTGACCTAAAACATGTTTGAGACCACAAAATGTACACATGGATGCAATATTAGAAAAGATTCTAAAGAATTGAGGAAAATGAAATATTGTACTATAAGCCAAAATGCAATCTTCACAGACCTTCTTATTAAAATCTGAGAAGCAGCCTTTTTAGAACTCTTCCTTCTACTGACATATGGAGAAGAGCCCAGGGTAGCAAATTAACTCCCAGAGTCTTCCCCTGGTTGCTTTTATGCCAGGAGCAGCACTGCTTCTCCCCCAGCCAAACAATATACATTTTACAATGTATATTGTTTAAATGCACAGATGCATTTACATCTGTGGTCTTGTGTGCACTTATAAACACTTGGCCAAATTTAACCCTGAAATAAATATGTCATTACAATTGAAAATCATCAAGCCTGCCTGTCTGGACAGGAATTTGTCCTTTCATCCTTAAGGATACATTTTGTTAGAAAGTCACATGCCTTCATGGATCTGTCTTTGACCCATTCATGGGGGAAATGGGAAAAAAACCACAACTCTTGCTGACCTCTGTATACAGCTGGCCAAAAACTAAGATGTCTGATAAATCAATACCTGTTAATATTGAAACAAACCATTATATCCCCTGGATTTTTCTTCCTGAAGAGAAAATAATTTTGATTAAAATAATTTTTTTCTTCCAAATTTATCTTTATTTTGTGGAAGCAGGAGCAAGGAGTTGCTTGGGGATTTAGTTTCAGGGTTTTGCATTTGCAATTTACAGGAAAGTTCTGCCAAATGAATTCCCATTACAAAGGCAGCAAATGAACAAACAAAAGCCACAAAATACAGTGAGACAGCCCTCACTTAGCTGATCCAATGTAACTTACTATAAAACCCACACACTATCTTGCATAGGTGAAAAAGATCAGTTTAAGTAAAGTCAGCTTCATTACAACTTGCTGACAGCTCTATTATGGTGTACATATGTTCTGTGACACAGAAACTCAAACATTGTTGAAGTGTCCACACTTTTCATGCACCACATTAACATGCAAGTCAATCATCCAGAATCACTTTTGCCATCACGAACAAATCAGATGAAGTTTCATTAAAAAGATATTTCTATAATAAATAATTGACACCCAGAGAACATAAAATATTCCATCCTTTGTGTACAGACTGGAGCTCTGCAAGTGCCCTTGATGAACTTCACAACTGCACTTGAACTGAGTAGAAAAGTTCTTGTAACCGATTAAGATTTGTATACCCACAAAATACATATTAAGTGAGGTAAGAAAATGCTGAGATTTTACAGGGGCACAGTGGGATACATAAAAGGTTCTCTGCTTTCCCCCAGTCCCTGCTAATATTTACTTCCACAGTAACTCCTTGCTCTCTTTCAATGTTTCACAAAATAAACGTGGTTTAAGGAATTTCCAATATATAAATTGCAAGAGGAAGTCTTGGACTTGCCATTAAGGTAGAATTTGGCCCTGCTGGCTCCATTATTTCCCCAGAAGGAAGCATATTTATCAATAAAAGACCTTATTATTGCCAAGATGCCTTGCCCAGGAGGAGCTTTCTGGGATGCTGGCGATACAATGACATAGAATGTGACTTGATGGCATCAGCAACAACAGAAAAAAGATATTTACTAATTTCTCTTTGGGCTCCAAATCAAACAGGATGGGCTGTCAGAAATGCTGCACTAGAGAGCTCCCAGCCCTCATGTTCACACCCCCAAAGGATGTTAGAAGGCAGAGGGAGGCTTGTAGGTATATCTGGGAAACAAGTGAGCAGCATCCCCCAGGCTGGGCAGGGGAGGAAGGGGCTGGTGTGGGGCAGGGGAGCCCCAGGAGACAAATCAGCTCCTGTGAAGAGCAGGGTGAGGGGCTGAGACATCCCACTCACCTCCTGCAAGGGAAAACCTGCCTCTGACTCTGCCCAGCTCTGCAGCTGTTTGCACCAAGGTGCTCCAGTGCCTTGGTGCCAGCAGCATGTCATTACCTGCCTATTTCCCCATCTTCTGCTCTTTTATTTTTCCCCCTTTTAAATCATTCTCTCAGCTTTCTGCTGCACCATCCTCACAAACAGCCCTGAGGAAAGGATCTCTTCACAATGGGATTTTCTGCCCTGACAGCTCACTATAAAGTTCCTCATCAGCCTGGCTCCATCGTGCCTGTGCCACTTCACATCACAGCTTAAACAATAGGAATAAATCAAGTAAATGAAAATATGCATCCTGAAGGCCTAATGCAAGCGATTTCATCCATTTTAAGAGTCACCAGCTGTGATTTACCTTAGACCCTTGCTTCTGCCTTGAGGGTGCCTCTGAAGTACCCTGTGACTAATGCCCCTATTTTTAGTTTTGTAGCAAAAGCCAAGGAGAAATTAAAGAAATAAAATGGAAAAAATAATGAGAGCTCATTTCAGCTTATAATGGTATTTTCTCAGGTGACTAAACATTCATTTGACTTTTTTAGTGTTGAATTTGCTCTCCATTAGGGCAAATATGATTTGGAGGCTAGCTTGACCTCTGAAGTGTAGAACTTTCCTTTATCTTTATTGCCAGCTCCAGTTATTTATCAGGTCAGTGTGTGTGCCCGGATTCCAGGAAAACAGAGCAAAGAAATGAAATTAGCACAGAAGACAAACACAGTTGGAGAAGCTGGCTGTTGACTCAGATGAGCAATTTCTTTCAGATTGTCACTAGCCTCAATACAAATGAGATGCCTGTCAGAGTCCAGTATCTGTTATCTAAAGATTCATTTCACTGAATGATGGCAATAAGAAAATGTGCTTTTTTCTTTCTTTTCCTTTTAAAGAAAACAGTCTAATCTGGAAGAATTTACATTAAGTTTTCACATATACTTGCTCCTTTTTGCATGATCCTTCAGCTGTCAACTTCCATAGAAGACTTTAGAAAAATCTAAGAAACCCTAGGACACATATTTTTAGGAACTAAGATTGCTGTGAAAAACTCATTTATTAATAAATTTAATGCAGAAGAAACTACTGTTCTTCTTGAAATGCAAAGTCAGCTCATATTCTGAAGGTGGACAGCTTATTCTGTCCATCTGTAAAAGAGAAAAAGAGGGACCTGTTTCAGAATGTCCATGAGAAAATGACAGATTTTTCTGATTCAGATCAAAATATTTCTTTATCTCCCCTGCAGGTCTCAGGCCACACGTTGGGTGTTGGCTGCATTAAGATTTAAAAGTGCCACAGCTTTTCTCTCAGCACTGCTCACATTACCTTTGTCCCAGCCCTGCTGCAGTCTAAGTCTGAACCCATCCACAGGGGATAAGAGATTTTGCTAACTAGAGCATTGCTAACTTATTTAGCAAAAAGTCATCCAGGACAAAGACCTTGCTGGAGTCTGTTTTGCTGAGAGTTTGTGTTATGGAGAGACTAAAGTGGGTTGGAAAGCTATTAGTAATCCTGCTTCTGTCCCTTGAGAAACACTAAGCCAGATTCAACAGGGCTAAGAAGCTCTGTGATACAAAAAATGGTAAAAATTGTTTCCAGTTGCAAGGAAAAGAAAAAAAACAGCAGAGCCCAGTGCTGGCTCTGTCAGTGGGAAGGGCTCCATTTAGCAAATTCAATTCTTAGAAATGCAAAATGCAAACTACAATGCTCCCTGTTGAATAAACGGCACAACCAGCTACGTTTAGCCAGCCTGTATGAAAAGTGACATTTTTTCCCAGGAATACCTCTTATAAAATTAAGGATTTTTTGGTGTTTATTTTTTCACAGATCACAATGGGAATTTCTGCACTAGTGAAAAGTGCCAAAAGCAGCTGCAGATAGTCAAATCCAATTTATTCCTCAGCATGAACAGAGTAGCAGCAATGCAAGCCTCTGCAAACATGCTTTGAAAACGTCCTTGAGAGAGCCATTTCCAGAGGTGACCAGGGAGTTGCAAGTCCCAGCTCCATAAACATCTGTCTCTCACAGGCTTTTGCCCACAAGAGTGTCAAACACAGCCTTTGCAGGGCACAGATGTGCTCACTGGGGAACGGGGTGAGGTTACAGCAGATTTCACCTAAAGGGGAACAAAGAAAAGGAGTTTTCCAGGCTCTATCCAAATCTGCATCAGAAGGGCTCATGAGAGTCAGGCACTGCTGGTGGACCAAGGATCAGAGCTGGCACCTGGGCAGGGTGACAAGTTGTTCCTCACTCACCTCACAGTGGGAGGGAAAAAGAGAGGGTTTTGAGTGTGAAAGGTAAAAAACCAATCATCTTCATTAATTGAAAATAAACTGTGGAAGGAATGATTTCTGGGTAGCTGTGCTTCTCTCAGTACACATTACTTACCTGCTGGCCCTGCTGTTCAGGCTCAGTGCTTCATTTAGATGCAATGTTTTCCTCAATTGTTTTTCTGAGAAGACACTTTCCTATCAGATTTCTAACCCTGCTCCATTCTCTGTGAATCCCAGACCTGTCTTTTGTTCCAGCACCACAAGTAGTAAAGGAAGGATGACATTGACACTGCGGTGTGTCCCTGAGCATCAAACACACCCAGCTGTGCTGCTGATGAATAGCTAACACACAGGCTGCTTGGGCAAAGTGCTGCTCACAGGACAGAGCTGTTTGGTAATTAATGCTGAAACGATAAAGGGGATCAACCTGACTGCTGCACCAAGCGCCAGTGCATGAGAGATCCCTGTTTGAGTTCCCAGTTAGATAGAAGAGAAATTAATCTTCTCAAAAAGCTCCTCTTTGGGATGACAGGAATGACCATAATGGCTATTTCAGCCTCTTGTTCCAATGCAGCACAGCAGTCCACAGAGCAGTAAATGAGAAGCAGAGAGTAAGATACCCTGCTCCAAGGGCAGACTCTGAAAGATCAGGACCTCAGCAAATCCTGCAACTGCAGTATTCACTTTTTAATCCCTTTCACAGAACCGAGGATTCCTCCCATCAGGAATTCCTTTCTATGAAAACACTAATTTCTTGTCTTTTAAAAAAAAAATAGTCTGTGAAGGCTGCTATCCTGCTTTGGGTAGGATTTCAGCTTTTGGTAGCTGTTCCTTCCACTTATTTAACAATGTAGATTATAGTCACAGTGCCATGTCTTCATTCCACCAGTCAAAGGATTTTGCCTCCCACAATGAATTAGAAAATGCACATTAGGAAAAAGCTGGCAGACAGATTATTGTGATTATCTTAACAGCAGGTATTTAAAGCTCATTGTCACTAAAGCTTCTTGCCAATGCCCAAATTCTTTGCCACAGTGGTAAGGTCTGCGCTGGTGATGCTTCTTGTTTGGACTCGGTGAGCGCAGCTCAGCGTGCGCTGAAGCAGTGCCACGGTGACATGGGCTGCTCACGGAAGGAGACGTGACCTGCCATCTGCTCATCCTGTATTTTATGGTCTTTAAATTGCACTGTAATAATTTCCTGGCTGTCATCCTGGAAGGAGACACAGGCAGCGTGAGTTCAGTCAGCCAGCAAGGCGGAGCTGAGCAGAGCTTTCAGGCATTCAAGAGGAGAATTATTCAAGCATCAGGTGCTGGAAAGATTCTTACATCTTATACATGGCTAAAATGAGAGGAAAGGAATCATTTTCTGGCCTCCAGCTTTCTCCTCAACATTTATTCACTTTGTACCATACGAATGTTTCTGAAGAGGACACTTGGTAGACAGGGACTGGTCTGGATCCAGATCAGGAAAAGCACAACGACAGAGTGAAATTACTTGAAAAGGGTTGAAAAAATCAACTTCCCATCACTCAGATATCTGGAGCCTTAAAACTCTGAAGTTATAAAGCATATAACAAAGTACAAGGTAGTTAAGGGATCACAGGAATATCATCTTGCACCTGAGGTTTTGAATAAGAAAGCTGCACCCCAGGCACATCTGCAGGGAATATGTGACACAGTGACCTCTTGGGTTGGGGAGGTTGAGCTGGACAGTGACTGTGGCTACTAAATACAAATACCAGGTGAAAAGGGCAGAGGGAAGGGCAGGACATGAAGGACTAATGCAAAGCAAGAGACAGCGTGTTTGCCTGTACACAAGGCAGCAGTGGATGCAGGCAGGAGGAGCCATGTGCTCCCAGCAGTCCTCCAGGCAGGGGTTAGGATTCCCAAGGGTGGGGGGAACTTGTCTAAAAGAGAAAATAGTAATCAGACTGAACACAGACAGATCTGATTATGATTTTTGCCTTTTCTCTTATTTTTCTTATTGAACAGATTAACAGCAATTATGAAAGTTCAAATGCTAAAGGTCACTTTTTTTAAAAGGCAAGAATAAAGAATTAGCCAACTTCCAGGGAAACACAGTGTTATTAACAGTACAGACCAAGCAAACACTGGAGCAAAGCCTAAGGAAACATAGGATGCTGGCATGAGAGTCAAATAATTTGGGTTTCCTTTAATTTTTTAATTTTCTCTCCTCTCTGTGAAGGCAAAATGTCATAATTAAGAATGAGATAGTATTTTTTGTTTGCTTATCAGAGAGAACAAAGGCTTCACCAAGCATCTGTCCAGCAGTGGTTAAGCACAGCTCCCTGCATGGTCCATCAGCTGCTCACATGTGTCTGTCCCTCAGGAACCCTGGACTGGTGCAGTCCAGCCCAGCAGGGAGTGTGATCTGCCTCTCCAGCAGCAGGGCAGGCTCAGCCTGCTGCTCCCTCACACCAGCTCTGTGCCAGGTGACAGCAAAGTCAGGTTTTAAGGGGGAGGAAAGGAAGGTGAGAGCTATGAGGTTACTGGTCTGCAGTTGTGGATCTGGGACTGGATCTCCACAGGTCTCCCACAGCATCCCCCTCCTGCAGGTCCCCCAGCCAAGCAGGCACCATGGCAAACACTGGCACTTGATTCACTCCTGCTGAGTGAGACTTTCAGTCAAATTAAGAGAAATGCACAGGGAGAGCTCACAGGCTATTGCAGCTGGGATAACTCTTTACCTTTCCTTGCCAGAAATGTCAACACAAACAGGGTGAGCTATGAACTCAGGAGAGTCACTGGTATTTGCCAGCTGGCTCCATCAAACTTCGTACGAGATGTGATAACAGACATGCCACACTGCCTCCCATCAGCCAGCTCCCGTCAGCCTCATCACAAGTAAAAATTATTGTCGTTTTCAAAAATTTATGTGTTTACCTATTTGTTTCTTCCTTTTTGGGAATCTGTCCAAAGAAACTGAGAGCAATTCTCCCTTTTCCCAAGCTCCAGATTAAAAGAGATCAGAAGCACTTAAGAATCCAGTATGAAGGGATTCAGACACTACAACACAGGAATCACTTGTCATGTGCTTGAAACACATTAAAAAAGTGAGGTGAAGGGAGGGTATCCTGGGAGAGATGCCAGTTAGTCTTTTCTATAAGATGCAGAAGTGTTTGATAGAGAGTGGTCTACAGCACAGAAACCAGGGCAGCCCCTTCTCCAGTCTGCTCAGGACCAGCCACCTCTGGCAGGCTGAAGGGCATCAGGCCATACCCTCAGGGATGTGTTGCTCCGTTCTATGTCACCATCATCTGAAGTCTTTGTCAGGACAGTCAAGTGTGCTACCATATTAATGACCAAGTAGCTTGTGATAGAAGCCATTGTTTGAAATAATCCATTATTCCTGCATTCATTAATTTAGACACTTTAGCAGTAAAGGAAATGTACAGTGGGATGTTGCATGATGTGTTTGTGCTTAGGCTTACAGAACATGCTATGGTGCATTTTTGTCTACCCAATAAATCACACAAACTGCTGCTGTGTCTCATGTACTCCAATATATTAAATGCAATAGTCTCCTTTATATTCTTCAGCACAGAGGAGGATCTCACACTGGCTATGGAGATTGCTCCTAATGTCATTGAAAGTCAGCAGCCAAAAATCCCTGAAGTACTGAATGTCAGTGGCAATATTACGGTATATGGACAGATGAACATGATGTCAAGCTCCGTGTCTGCTCCAGAAGAAAAGCACTGCGTGGGGAACAGAAGCCTGTGCAGGATGGTGGCTGCTGCAGAGGGATTCCTGGAGCTGCTCCCACGATAACTATTAAACCACAAATCCTCATTTCACAGCAATGCTAGACAGTTTTCTAGGAATCATCCCTTAGGAAATGAGGCTATCTCATCAGCAGTGCAGAACTGGCTGCTCTGTAAATCCATATTGCAGTTTTGAAGTAGCGGAGAGCTGCTGCCCCTCGGAACACGCCAGGCTCCCAGCGGAGAGCCCAGCACAGCACAGGCTCTGTGCTGGCTCCCTGCTCCCTGCCCCTCCGGAACGCCCCAGTGGCCTTCACAGAAATCAGAACTGGGTCAGCTCTCCCTCCCAAAGCCCGTCGGGGCACTCCCATCACGTCTGGGGACACTTCTCCGTGGCCGTGGAGCCAGCAGCAGTCCCTGACTCAGTGCCCGAGCAGAACCTCAGGGCCGGGACCCTTCCCGCAGGATCCGCTGTCAAACAGGAGGGACGCAGCCCCCCCAGCTTGGCCACCGGGCTCTGGCAGCACCGATTAAGGGGACAAAAGGTCCAGCTGCCATTTACAGGACATTTTCCCGGGAGAGCAGCAGAGCTGTCGGTGCAGGTCTGACAGTGCCATCTACCGAGCCCGCTCGCAGCCCGAGCTCCAGCGCTCCGCCGAGGGACACACAGGCTGCCCCCGAGCCAGGGACAGCCCAGAAACGGGAAATCTTTTGCCTTTCGCTAATTGTTGCTCCTGTTTCGCTCCAGGTTTAGCAAGCATTGCACAGATGTAGCACAGAGCAGTCAACAAGGCTCGGCTCTGGGACAGACTGACAGACACAAGTACATCCCCGTGCTTTTGGGAGCCACCACAAGGTGCAATACTCTTCGCTTATTTTAGTTAACAGAGGCAGAATGAACTAATTGTGGCACTCGGTCTGGGAGCTGCACTAATTTAGAAGGACAGCGAACGTTTTGACAAAGTTTTGACATATGCTACCGAGCTGGTTTTCATGGGGGCGGAGGCTGCGAGAGCAGAGAGGAGGAAAGCGGCAGCAGTGTTAATTGCCAGCACCTCCATCTTCATTAGCCCGTCCCGAGGCTGCAGTGGGACCACATGCAGCTCTTGGTAAGAGCAGTGCTCTTTGTTTGAAAGCAAAATTTAGAGTACGGCAGAGAAAATAGTGGTGCCAGCCTTTATACCAAGTTAGGTAACAAAACCTCCACAGGTAGAAAGCAACACAGTGCAATAAAGCAAAAAGTGGTGTCTCTTTTTTAAAGTCCTGTGGTGTTTCCAAATCCCAGGAGTGAAGGAATTCAGATGGATTCACCTGACAGCTGCCTGCAAGGAGCACAGAGGAGCTGTGGCTGCAGAGGAGGCAGAAAGGGCTGCCAGCATCACAGCGCTGAGTCCAGCCCTTTTCAGCTGCTGGCACAGCTGGTGACATTTGCTGTTATGTTCCCATTTGTTTTTCAGCTCCTCTAATATTTCCTAGCTGGACAGGCTGGGTGTGACTTGGCACTCGGGTGCTGTGCCACACAAGCCTGACCAGCACCACCACAAGCTACGTGGCCAGTCTGTCCTGGCTCCCCTCCCGAGGCTGCCTCGTAGCTCGGCTACACAGCACTTCTCGTTTGCTCTTTTCCCCTCCTCCACCAAAGAATATCTCCAAATTATTTTCTTTCCCTTTGTAATATTTGGGAGTTTTAAAATTATCTGTTGCCAGAGACTAATCCCACCCCCCTAAAATCCCAGCACATGAGCCCTCTTCGCAGGCAGCCACCTGCCCTCTGCAAATATCCCCTTGAAGGCAGGTTTTAAACACCACACCCCTCTATTCTTTGGGCTCAGACCCACAAATTAATGAAAACTCAGGTCACAACCCAACATCTCAGTATTAAAGCACAGATTAAAAGCAAGTTTGAGTCCTATTTTCTGCTACCTGCAGTTCACACTGACTGGGGAACCTCGGTCCATATATTAGCCACTCGAGAAACTAAGAAATTATGAATTCCACTTGCACATCATGAACTGTTTGTTCTGGTCAGACCAGGAATTATTTAGGGAAGAAACTCACGATTTATTGAAGTTAGTTTTTTGAGAATTTAGCAATTTCCTCACAGGCCATTTTCAGACAGAACAAAGGAGGAATTCATCCAACAACTTAATTAATCGCAAATTAATTTCTCATGTGTAACAGAAGGACTTTCCACACAGATGTACCTCCTATGTGAAGGTTCCAGAACACTTTGCACTCAGCAATGCAGCAGCACAACTGTGCTGTCAGAAAGGAGAAACTTGCTGTTATAGAAACTGAAAACAATGAACCAAAGCTAGGCACTGAAAAGTAACTAAAATACCCAAGGTAAAGAGTAACTGGAAATTGTGACTTTCAGATAATGAGAGCTCAAAAGATTTGTGGGGGAAACATTTCTTGTTCTGCAAGGGGAAAAAAAGACAAAAAGAGACAAAAAGTACATTTCCCCTTTCCTAGTTAATCCCAAGAAGTCAGGTCAAGACCAACATTTTCACAAACAAACAAACAACACCAACAAGCTTTGAGGAGTGTCATCAATGATCCTGAATGCTCTATTGCAGAATCAAGCAGATTTGCCAAACATATTTTAAAAAGAAAACTTTGAATCCTGTTTCTGCAGTTTCAGACAGTCCCCAGCAAAATCCGGTTTGGGAGACTTGGAGGAGCAAGTACTTCCTTGTGACCTCCCTTTCTGAAAAACACTGAGTTCCTACTCTAATTGCAGAGAATTAGAACACAATCAGAACCATCCAGCTGATGAAACTGAGCCGGGATGTGCGGGGCGAGCATGGCCGCAGCTCTGACCCTCTCGGGACAGCTGTGGGGAGTAGCACACACATCTGGTGACACAGCAGAGCTGGTGACACAGCAGAGCTGGTGACACAGCACAGGTGGTGACACAGCACAAGTGGTGACACAGCACAGGTGGTGACAGCAGCACTGTGAGCCCTGCAGAGCAGGAGAATCCCCGCTGTGCTCAGCCCTCCTGGGCACCACCCTACAGGGGATGCCGAGACACAGGCAGGTTGCAGCTCACCTGCTCAGCTCACCATGGCCAGGACAGCCCTGCACAGGCAGCATCCAGCCCAAAACATTCCAGCCGAGCACTTAACCCCAGGAGAGGCTTTGCTTTTTGCCATGGAGTGAGGTTAAACTGAGTAGATGTGTCTGTGTCTGTGGGCTGGCCAGGGCTGATGGCTGTGCTTTGCTGTGACCCACAGAGTGCTGTGCAAGAGTGCAGGTGACAGCAGCTGTCGGTGATAGCCACCAAAAACAGCCTTTACAACGCCAGTGAAGCCTCACACAAACTGAGGCCTTAAAAATAGAGCTACAGCTGAATCCCCTTTCCAAGAGAGGCCTGTATGACACAGGTACAATAACAGCTGTGCTCTCTGTTACTGAAAATGGATTTCTCAGCTACATGCTGAGCACTCTGTCACTGGTAATGAGGCAAACCTGACTCGATGCATTTTGGTTTCTAGTTTTGAGCTTGGACGTGTCTATTTTGCTTCCTTGAGGAAAGAGGCTTGTTTTCCTCTGCATCACCGAGGTCTCCTCACCTTCTGAAGTGAGAATGCCAGAGTGGTGCTGAGTAGCTTCACATGGAGAGGTGACAACACAGCTCACAAGGAACACAGCCAGAGGGGGCTTCACCCCTTTGAAGTAACCCTACCAGACAGTTCAGCTTCATTTAGATAACTGTGAGCAATATGGCCCAAAACTTGTATCAGTATCCTCTGCTTACACCAATCAAAATTTTTGACCTCTAGTGTCAGGCATAAAATAGAGTTTGCATGGTAATGTACTTATCTAAAATGCCTCCTTGTATTTAACTTGACTTTCAAAAACACTCAACTAGAATATCCTGTCAAAGGATAAAGTAAAGTTAGAATTTCAGAAGAGGCTGTTCAGTTGTTTTAATCGTCTACTCCAGTTCTAAGTTCCTATTGTATAAATAACACATATTTTAATCATGTCACATAAATTAACTCCACATACAAAAGTGAAATCAAATACTTCAATTAAGGTTTGTGTGGTAGAAATATCTTCATCTAAATGAGCTCAAAGGAAAGCACTCTCAAGACTTGAAAATAATTTTCATTCTTTATCTCAGCACAGAGAGATTTGAGCTGAGGGAGGTTGGAGATGTGCTGCTCCAGCAGTTCAGGGTGTCCCCAGTGCTTTGCAGAAGCTCTGAGCCTTCTGGCCCTGGTTCTCCTTGGCTCATCTGCACCCTGACTGCTCCTGTCCTCCTCCTGCTCCTCGGCCAAGGCCAGCCTTTCCCCTTGCCCCATGTCCTGTGGTGCTGAAACCACTGCATCAGCCTGGCCCTCCCAGCACTGATGATGCCCAAAGGCCTGCAGAAGAAATCTCAGAAAGAGCTTTAATTTCCTTAATCTCCTTGGTGGGGTCAAGCGTGCCCGGGGCCCTGCTGGCTGAGGATTGGGCTGTCTCCCCTGGGACACCCTGCACGTTTCCCCACAGGTGCTGCAGCTGCATTCATCCACACCCAGCTCTCCTCCCCGCCCTGCCACACGTGTCAGAACATATCACAGAGACCACTTATCACATGGTGATTAATAACACATCATTTAGTCCTAGTCCCAGCAAAAATCCCACACCATCTTCAGCCCTGAAGATATATTGCAAAAGCTTTGTCATCATCACCTCAATATTTCAGTGAGAAACCCAGTGTTCTTCCAAAAAGCCAGCGCAGGATTTTCTTGGAAGAAAAGTGTAGGTGACTTCAGTAGCCCAAGAACTTCCACCAATTTAAAAAAAAAAAACCCTCAGATTTCAGAGCAGCTCTGGCTCTCAAAGCATCTGCCTTAAAAAGTTGATTTTGGTGGCTACTTAAAAGCAGAGCAAACTTCAATTGTCACACAGTCAGCACAGCCAATTGAATTAGAGAAGCATATTTATGCACCTAACAAGTTTGAATCTGCAGGAAAATCTGCTGGGGGCGATTTGAAAAGACTAATGAGACTTTTCCCATCACCAGACGGGTATATTCCCCTTTAAAGGTTTATGAGCATGTCATTTAGTTTCACTACAGCTTTTGCAAAATCATTAATGAACTTGTGAAAACAATTAGAGAGATAAAAGGCCAAGAAATTTATGTGTTAGTCTGAAACCTGTGATAATTCAGAGTAGGCAAGGCAGAGGAGAATGCACTGCTTTGAAGGCATCAGACAGAAGATCCTGGTGGTTTATGCCTTTTAAAATTATCATCCCTAGTTTTGCTCCTGATAATCTTCAAGTGGAAAAATATCTTTTTAGAACTTGATCTTGGAGACTCTGTTGCTTATTAAAAGAAGAGGGACAGCAGAACAATCTTGTTAGGGTGAACAGAAAGACATGAATGTCAGGCCATATAAAACACACCTCATTAATATCTGCATAAAGTGAATGGCAGAGGCATGAATGCTATAAAGACTGCATCTGCCTTTGATCTTTTGAAGCTACCTTTGAATAAGTCTCAACCAACTACAGATTGCAGAAGAAAAGCAAATGTTCAAAGGGAGAAAGGACCTAGAATCACAGACTCAGTGCCACAGCAGTCTTTTCTTACTCTGGGCATGCATGGATTACTTTGGCAAATGAGCCCACCAAACACTGTGACCAGTGAATACATTGAGTACTTTCCCCTGCAAAGGCATTTTCTCTTCTATGCCAGGCTTACAGGAACAGGAATAGTCATGGAGAAAGCCCTGTTCTGTTTTAGAACACCACATTCTCCCTGCGAGCAACTCCAGCTCCCCAGCAGCACAAATATCCTTCAGGGGTGTCTGTGCATATCAGAGCTCTGGGCATCAGCACATCTGGGGCTCCCACACCCAGGCCAGGGCTGGGGCTGGACATCCCAAGGGTCTGTCCCCAAGGGTCTGTCCCCAGCACAGCCCAAGGGTCTGTCCCCAAGGGTCTGTCCCCAGCACAGCACAGGGCTGAGCTGCAGAAAGGTGTCCAACCTCCCTCCTGCTGTCAAACTGCTCCCCTGCTTCCCCAGTGACTCCCAGCTGCTTGGCAGCCCTCAGCCCACCTCCTGCAGCAGAGACAGGACCTGCTCTTCAGCTCAGTGCCCGTGCTCCACCTGATACATAAACCTCTTGTCTGTCTCCATTACTAAGGAATAACCAATTAGTTTTAGAGAGACTGCTCTGGGAACAAAAAAGAAAGTAATGACCAGCTTCCTAAAGTGACAAGCAAGGTATAATTTTTCTCTCCTGTATATAAAGACTGTTGTATTCTCAGCCCTGTGCAATTGAGCCTGTGCCTTGGCATTTACCATCATTCCTGCAAGTGGTTTCTCTACTTCACTAGCTCCTCTCAGACATACAACGGCTAATTCAGAGAATGGAGACTGCAAGCTTCATTTCTTCCCCTTTCCCTTGGAAACACCACAAGTTTGGCCAGCTATGTGTCAAAAAATACACCTAAATACAGGTCAAAAAACATCGATTCTGCACGATTTACAGGTTAAGTTTGAAAATAAAGTCCAGTAGAAACTTGCTGTCTCTGGGAAAGTCTGAAAATTGAATCCCTTCTCCTCTGCACATTAATGACCTGGAACCAGCAAATGGGATCACAGTAGTCTGTCCCATCACAGCCTCATGGCTTAGGTAATGTCTGAAAAGCATTTGGACCACAGGAAGGGGAGCGTTTCCAGTGCAGTTTCATTTCTTAGTTGACTATGTCACTTGCAGAAATAGAGCTTGGCTGCCTCCGTTATGCCATCATTTATAAGTGGTTTAACCTACGTGCTGGGCTCTCTTTTCCAGTAGCTATGGACAATTCTAGTTTGGGTTCAGAGTCCCAAGCTGGAGACAAGTACACTGAACTCCTGGCTGGGAGTCAAGTTGTCTTGGAGCAAAAGAATGAGTACAAATGGCTCAGAGTCAACATACAGTGATAGAAAAAAAGTAGGACATTTTACCATCCCCTACACTCACACAAACTGGACTGCACCAAGCAGGATTGGTCCAGAGCCCAGAAAAAGTACTGGAGATCTTGGCAATGACTCCAATGATTTTAAATCATTTCTCTGGTGAGTGAGAAACGCTAGCTAGAATCTTCAGCCTCTAGGACCCACCTCTAGGAAGAGCTGCATTATATCCTCTGCTACAACAATCAGCATCTTGCACAAACCCTTGTGCACACCAGCTGACACTGCAGCTCCTGCTGCCACTCCATAAATCTGCACGTTTCCATGCTTGCTCCACTGTATCAGAATCTGGCCCTGCCTCTGTGTCTGGCAGGGAAATTTGCATTGAAAGGTTCTCCACACTAGTCATTTCTCCCTTCCTCAGTCTTCTCCCTGCTCCAGTCTTCTAATTGCCTTGTTTGGATTCTCCTCTCATCCCTCAAATTTTCCTGATGGGAATAAAATACACAGTAGATGACAACTTTCAAGTCATTTTCATGTCACGTCTGATAGCTGCAGTAGGAAGGTTATTGATACTATTATTAATTCTTTCATTTCAATTTTCCCTATACATTTCTGCCCCCAGCAAACCCTCAGTATAAAATTATTTCCTGAACTGTTTCCAGCCTATTCCTGATGTTGCTCTCAGAATGATCTGAAGACAGATAATACAGCTGTCATTTTTCAAGGCTCCACTGCCATGCTTTGATAAAACCCAAATCGTGGTTTTGATGGTGCCAGACTTTACAAGCCTATTAAGCTGTCTCTGCTAAGAGATGGTTTTCCCTTTACAAGTTCTGGGCTGACACAGGGTTTCCATGCTCTCCACAACATTTAACATCCCATCTCCACCCAATTGTCTGCCTTTTTTTTTTTTTAATCTGACTGCCATTATAGCAGCAGACTCAAATGAGAAAATCAGCACAACCACAAGGAGCAATCACTTTATTTGTCCTCAAGCAGGGTGTCAAGGACAAATATTTGCATTTAAACAGGAAAATATAAGCTATGTAAAAAAAACCCAGATACCCTGCATTCTGGTTTAGATCTCTGTACCTTTTTTTCCTGCTGAAAGATCTCACATTCCCTCATAAATCTTGCAAGTCCCTCTTAAATCTGAAAAATTAGAAGCTATGCATATGGCCAAGAACTGCTGCACTGAAATCCCAGCAGCTTTAGTGAGACTCAGACACTGAAGACAGTAGACATGTAGAACAGTTGGGAAGAACAAGACCTACATTTCAGTCCAGCTCTGTTTGATTATTTCAGACATTTACTATTCTGATCTGCAACCCAGGTCTCACAGGAGATACCTGGCCTTCTCCTGTCCCCTAGATTTTGCTCATGTGGACTACACTGCACAGAGGGCAGTCACATTAATTTAACCTTTACTTAAACATCAACTGGGCATGCTACCTATCTTCTGAGAGTTTTCAAGAGTTTCACCAATTCTTGCTGCAAGTTGCCAAATAAAAGAGAGTTTATAACAAAGAAAAACGATTCATCAAAGCAAAGTGATGTCCCCTGCCAGCAGCACACAGCCTGTGAGCAGAGCCCACCTGCATTTGCACCAGCTCTGCAGTCAAAGCAAAAGCCTGGTACTCTGCACTGGCACAAGGGGAGGACAGACAGATACAGCCATCTGTGCCATCTGCTGCTAGACCACTTAGATCATCCCCAAAATGTGCACTGTGCCTATATCATGGAACTGGCTCATGTTCCTAGACACTGTGGCAGTGTCTGTCACTGGGAATGTGCTGCCCAAGCGGACTGCTAGGGCACCAAGCAGAAGTGTGTACTCTGAATAGCAAGACCACAGCTGCCTTCAATGCAAGGGTCAGGCAACACAGTTCACTTCAAATTCTTCCCTTCCAAGCTTTCTAGACTCCTGGAAGAGCCAGCAAAAAAAGGGGACAATATTATTTGTTCAATTGTTTTTCCATTCATTACACATACTTACAACCAAGAGACTTCTGCAACTAGATAAGCAGCTGAGCCACATTTACACTTGCTCCTAAATCATTGACTTCCCAGTAACTGCTTCAGGATGGCAAGAACATCAAGTTAAGAAGCAGTAATTTTCCAGCATGAAGAGATGAGGTCATATCTGTCTATTCTGCTTTAGATTTTCCAGTGCAAGAGTGAGCCCTGTCTTTTTATGCATTGCAGGCGCCTTTCAAGCATACTGTAAGTTGTTTTCTAACGAGCTGGAACATCTTGCTTGATGACATCTCTGTTCAGATTGTTATTTTCCTCCAGCTGGGTCAGGGCTTTCTGACTCTGACACAATGAGAAAAGCACACACATTTTCCATGATTTATACGTTGCAAACACTCGAGTGTCCAAGCTGGCAGATGCAGTGCTCTGGCATCCATCCTTCTTCCAACCAGTTGCTTCCCCTTCCTACCCAACTCTGTCCACAAGGGGACATTCCCCTTCCTGCCTTCAGCTTCAGGAGAGCAGAGCCAGTCACGGTCCTTGCACATGACAGCGTGTCATTTTCCGGCCCACAAGACAATGTGAGAGAAGCAGCTCATGTCTGGCACCGAGGAGCAGCAGCACCAGGTACCCTGCACAAATGTGTCCTGCCGAGCAGCCACCAGCATGTGACACAGCCACAGCTGCTGCCAGGTGAGCTCTCCTCTCACCACTCACAGATCCTCATCCAGCACTTGGCCAATTTGCAGTTATTTGCTTTTACAGTGTCTCTTGCTTAACAAACCTACCCATGCTGCAGCATTTCACAAATAGCCATGCAGGGCTTTTCCCTTCAAAGGAAATTCCCGGCCATGCCGCTGTTTCCACTCCGTTACTCTTCCTCCACTGACACCAGGTGTCCACCCTCCCCAGCAGGCACAGAGCAGCAGATGTGTGGCAGACCACGTTGCACGATTTGTTAAATCAAGGTTAGAAAAAACAATAATAAGCCTGTCTGTCATGGTTTAATTACAGTTATGCTCTGACAGGAAGAATTTGCCATTCAAGCCTTTCATGGCACTCTCCCAAAAATAGATGAGGACCCCAAGAACATCAACAAACTTACCCTCACACCATGCTGGGTGAAGCAAAATCCATTTTACAGAGAGGAACACGAAATGGGGTGTATGCCTACAGAAATCCATGGCACACAGAATCTACCAGCCCCTCTGATGTCACAGCAAGAGTCCCGTGTTGGAAACTGAGGCCTCCCACCACAGCAGGGTAACTCATTTAACCCATGTGAAAAATTCTACCTAAAATGTCACAGTGCTTTATCGAGTTTTGTGCTGTTGTGCTTGATTTATCAGCAGAAAAACAACAGAGGTGATTCTTGCCTTCTTTCCCTCCCGGCCTGCCATCAGATTATTCAGTAACTTGACAGCAGAGTGCAAAAGCCATCCTGTCCTTCTCAGCCATTCTCCTTAGAGAGACTGGCTCTTGCTTTACACTGGTTACACCAAGGATGGCAAAAAATATCAACTGCATGGTAAAGATGTCTCTATCAAGTTGCACCAAGGGAGTTTTAGGTTGGACATTAGGAAAAATCTCTTCACTGAAAGAATTGTCAAGTATTGGAACAGGATGCCCACAAAAATGATGGAGTCACCATTGCTGGAGTTATTTAAAGATGTGTGGGAGACACAGTTTAGTGGTGGACTTGGCAGTGCTGGGTTAATGGTCGGGCTCAATTATCTTAAAGATTCTGTTCAGCCTAAAAGATTCTATTACTCTAAAATTCTGTCCCAGCAAACTGCAGGAAAATTTCTCTGCCCCTTCAGATGCAGAGACCTATGAGAAAGCAGTGGAGTCACCATCACCCAAGTGATGTAGCTTTCATCTGCTCTACAATTTCCACTGTCCATCCCAGGCAGCCCAGGCAAAGGAGAGCAAAATGTCAGCCAGAAATGGAATATCTTGGAAAAAGCATAGCACAACTACATTAAACACCCAAAATAATCCTGCAGGGAATGTGCAGCCTGAACAGGAGCAAGCCCTCCAGGAGCAGCAAGGCTCTGAAGGGTGCACACAGAAGAGCAAGGCACAGGTCATCAAGAATTTGGTCTCCTCTCACCCTGACTTTGATGAGGTCCTCAAAAATATTGGAATGGAGAAATTGGAATTAGGGTCTACTTGAGAGTCAAAGGACAACTATAAAGTAGAGCAGTGCTTCAGCTGGTATTTAGGGGCTGGACTGTTCTCCCACTCTCAAATTATAGAGCTAAGAGCTCAACAAATGCACTGCCTGGACATCCTGCTTCTGGCCAGAGATTGTGTGGTGGCCACTGCCACCTCGTGGCACTGTCACCTGCACAGGGGCCCCAAGACCAAGTAAGGACTCTTCACCCTGTCACTCAGCCATGAACAACCCAGCTTAAAACAAAGGAGCTCTCTGGAGTGCACGGTGGCATAGAAGCAAGAGGAGACCAGTCTGTAGTTTTCCCGAGCTGGAACACTCTTGCAAAACATCCTCTGCCTAATTCCAGGCCAGTTTATTCAGGCCAGGACTTCAATGCTTGTCCCTGTCAAGACATTTTTGCCAGTACAACAGAACAAAGCAGGTTCTGCTGCATTCAAAGCACACTTGTAACTAAGATTTTTTACATGTGGTACAGTTGCCCTTTAAAAAAGGGAAAACTAACATTTACAAGAAGAATAAGGCCTGGAGCGATGTGAAGTTTTCTGTTCTGATGCACGGCTGAGAAAACAAAACACCTGTACCACCAGAGAATTTGTTCAGGGTGTATTGGGCTGTATCTCCTGTAGATAAGGTGGTGCTGGTATCATCCCAGCTGTCCCTGCTGTCTCAGAAGCTGCTCCAACAAGATCACTCGACACATATTTGGTAGGAGCTGATGTAGAGCACTGTTTTCATGGTCTACACACAGGCCTTTGGGCAAGAGTCACCACGGGTTAATCCAGGCAGCACAACAGCAGGAAACATTTCCTCTAGGGGCAAATCAAACCTTTTCCAATCTTCCCCTCCACAACTCAATAACATAGCAAAGTTTTTGTAAAAATGTGAGTGAAACATGCAAGTTATATCCTTGAAGATGTAACAGCCAGTTTCAGGTGTCCAGCAGAAGACAGTCTGACCATGTCTTATTTTTCTCTGCCAGGTTGTGTGGGAGAGTACACACACAGAGCAGGCACCCTTGTAATTATAACTTTCATCTGCCTAACCCCAGCTCCTGGGGAAATGTGAGCAGAAACCCTCCCTCTTGCTGCTGTGTGACCCTGTCTACGGGCTCCAGTGACATTTACTGTTGTGGTCTCCCTCACACTGTAGGCTGTCTCCCAGAGTCCCTTCATTTTGGAACATGTGAAGTAAATGGAAACACTGACAGGGAGAGTAATTTAGGCATCCTGAATCCAAGCTACTATTAAAACACTGGCACACACAGGAACACACACTGATATCCTAAGGAACGATAGCCAATCTGAAAAACAATAGGCAATTTTCCTCTGTCTCCTGCTCTTTTTATGGCTCATACTACCTGACATAAGTAGCTATTAAAGAGCCCATACTGCAGCATGGCAAAGAGGAGGGGGAAACCCAAAGTATACTACAAAACATTCTCCCTCAAATTCTGCCCATCAAAGGGAATTAAATCTCCAGCTGTCTAACATTTAAGAAATATCAAGTAAAATGGTGAGAATAGACTGCAAAATGCTGGGTTTTGCCATTATGCTCACTACTGAGGGGAACATTTTTGATGGAGTGACCTTTGCATCGAGCTGTGTTCATACTGAAATGCATTCTGCAGACCATGAAAAAAAGCTGCTCCTTTTGACAGCTGAACTCAATACATAAGAACTATTTAAGAGAAGCTTTACAAACAGTGGGTGGCAGATGACAATTAGGTTTTTTTCTTCTATTGTGGTACTGGGTGGGGGGGTATGGGAAATTATAACCATTAGTCACAGTGTGCTTGATACAGCAACAAAGAAGGCCCAGGCTCTCTCTGTCTCCTTTCCCATGTTTTATTTTCCCTGTGTATCTGCACACATCACCTCTGTTCCTCCGTACATGCGCACACACTCTCATTCTTCAGTCTGTTCCAAATTTTGTCTCCCTTTGCTTTAATTCAACCCTAAATATGTTAAATATTTAAATATGCTAAATGCAAATCTGACCAGCTTCCTGAGCTGTTGGCAGCGTTTTGCATTGGACCTTGAAGATCAGGATGAAAATGTTGAATCCAAGCAAGATGGGGATTAAAAGAGGAGGAGGAGAAAAAGAGCAGTGCAGGGAAGAGAGGAGGCACAGCACAGATCCTCCAGCAGCATTCAGTTACAGGGACAGCAGGGGCTGGGACAGCAGGAATGGGGAGCTGGGACAGAAGGAATGGGGGAGCTCCAGCTGGGCAGGGCTGGTGGGTCCTGCCTGCAGCCCCTTAAACCTTGGGTGGGCCAGCAGTCCAACCTCCTCAGGAGCAGTGAGGTTCTCCAGACATGCCTGGCCCATCTGAGCCCACAGGCTGGACACGGCACCAGGAGAGCAGCCTGGAAAGGGCAAAGATCCCAAAATCCCTGGGAGAGGGGCCCAGTGTCCCCTCAGCCATGGGTAGAGGTGGCCTGGGAGGGAACAGCAAACCCAGGTGCTTCTTGGCCACAGAAAGGCCATTTTCAAAGTTTTAGAAGTACCATCCCATGTGAGGATCCCCAAAGCATCACCTGCCTCTGTGGAGAGCTCCTCATGGCCCTCCTCTGCCCCACCAGCTGAGCCTGGAAGCACCAGTGAAGCCCAACGGGGTTCAGGAGCACCAATAAAGCTCAGCTGGGTTCAGGAGCCCCAGTAAAGCCCAGCTGAGTCTTCCCATCACCTCCCCTTCATTCCCAATGACCCCACCAGCAAGGACCCTGCTCTGAGCTGCAGTCCCCAGCAGGAAAAGCTGTAGCGCTCTCTTGTTGCATTCCCTGTTTCTATTAGTACTTGGTGACTTCATTGTGTGCTGGACTGAATTTGAGGACCCTTCCTGAGCACCAGACAATGTCCTGGGCTGAGTATGTGGCACCTTTTGGCTAAGAAAAGGACTAATTTCACCAGACTATTTTTTTATTTTATTTTAAAGAGTTTTTTAAATTTTATTTTATTTTATTTTATTTTATTTTATTTTATTTTATTTTATTGTGATTTTTTTCCTCAGGTTGGCACACACCACATCAGACTGATGGGGCAGAAGCCACAAGGGCTCAGACCCATGTTCAGCATGGGCCCGAGGGTGCCATGGGAGACAGACACAAAGACATTTATTGAGAGCACATTCCCATCAGGCAAGAGAGTACACAAAAGGGCAAGTAAAACTAATAAAAAAATCCTATCAAGAAGTTATTTGGCCATAAATGAACATCAGGGTGTCAGCATCAGATATGATGGTTCTCAAATACTTTCCCCTGAAGGTCAGGCAGCCCTTTAATAAAATTTGAGAATCACAGCTGTAAAGTCTACTCCTGCCTCTGTTCTTTGCCTGCAGAGAGAATATATATGCATGAATCTCTATTTCAGATAGCTGGGGCTAAGGATAACTCAAAAGATCTTCAGAAAAGGATAAAAACATCCTTTGTCAAACTGCAGCTTCCAAACCATGATTTTGGTTGAAAATAGGCACAGTCATATGAAAAGCTACACAGAGCGTACAAAAGGCAACAAACAAAAGTATGTGAATTCAGGACGGCTGAATCATTTTAATATCAGCTGAAGCTTTGAAAATGTGATTAGCATATAGTTAGGAGACACTTCTCCTTTGCATCTAAAAATACCGTGCCAGCTCTGGAAGAGAGCAGCCACCAGCAGAGCAGGAGTTGCATAAGCCTCCCTCAGCCATTGTCTACAGGGAGCAAAAGGGCCCCAGGTGCTTCCTTGGTGTTGTGGAAATAGCAGCTAGTTAATTTAGCAGTTTGATTTTTATGACACTTAGCATAACAAACACATCAAGGTCAGCCTGAAATAGTCAAAAGACATACATATTCACACCAGACACTGACATCCTTTGATAAAAGGCTGTGCATCTCCTGTAGCACTTAAAAAGTGATACCTATTTTTAAATGAAGCAGGAAGCAGCATAAAGAGCCCCGGTTTGTGGCTCTGATTTGCATAAGTCCCCACACAGCGGGGACAATGCCGATGGCCATGGGCTGCTCTTGAACCGGCCCAGCTGGCAACACTGCCCCTCTGGGCCAGCAGAGCCTGCTGTGGCTGTGCCAGCCAAAACCTTCCCTGCCATTGTTGGAGCTCTGGATGGGGCCTGGCTTGCACGGCCCTTCAGCGTGGGGAGGTTTGCTGAGGAAGGCCAGATCCCCACAGGCTGCCCAGTAAAGGGCAGCAGCTCAGGGCCGAGTATCCAGGCCGGAGCCAGGATCAGCCCTTGTCCTTCAAACAGGCCATAAATTGCTTTATCCTTCAGACTGGGTGCTAAAGGCAAGGACCTGAATTTCTCCTGGACTGCAAGGAAAACCTGAAATCTCCATCTGCTTCAAGCCTGGGCACGGGCCCTTTGCTTTCCCCCGTGCCCTCCCCAGCTGAGCCCCCAGCCCAGCCCGCTCCCCACAGCCCATGTGCTTCCCAGATAATCCCGGGCCTTGCTCTGGGCAGCCGGCTGCTTTTACTTAAGGCAATTCTATGCTTTTCATTGTGTTTTTAATTTTCATTTCGCTGAGATTCACTCCCACGACCATGTTTTCTGGCTTCTTCCAGTTTCTGTCCATTATTTTTACTGCTGGAGTCAGAGATGATTATCTCCAAGAAAGAGATTTCAGCTGCCTTATATTGATGGTAACTGCTGTTTTTCCTGCTTTGTCTGATTTTCCATGCAAGATGCTTTTCATGTAGTTTTAACTGTTGCAAATCATTCGCCAAGTCTCCAAGTTTCTCTTTCCCTGCTGTGGAAAGTGCCGGCATTCCTAAAAGGAGGGGATTGCAGTCCCTGGCAGGCCCGAAGGAGTAATCTGTTCAGCCTTGGAGAGGACCACAGAAACCCCCCAGGAATGCAGGCTGCTCTGGGGCACCGTGGCCTCCCCAGGTGGTTTCCTGGTGTCCTCAAGCACCTCTGTTTGTGTGTCCCAGGCTGGCACAGCTCCTGACAGACAGCGAGGGGATCACAGGCTCCCAGCAGCCAGCATGTTCCAGCGCTGATATACAAGCTGTGGCACCTCCATCCTCGGCAGCATGTTCTCCAGCATGGAATGGAGATCCTCCACCCCACTGGAAAAATGCCCAGGCAACAGGGAAGCACTGCTGAAGCCCAGGACTAAAGGCACTGATGCCACCCAAAGTTAGAATGAGCTGGACCTGGCCAAAACTATCCTTCTAGAGCATCATTTGCTCCACCCCAGGAGGTTTATTGAGGTGCCACATGAATCTCCAACTCGAACTAAGCATCTTCCTCCTCCTTTCAGACAGAGATGCCCTCCCTACCTCTCCAGTAGCACTCTGTGTTAGCCTTGCCCACGCCTCTTTCCTAGCACCACTGTTGGGTGCTCAGCTGCTCCCTCAGCCACCTTTCCCAGGTCCCAGCAGCCCCACTGCTCTGACACAGTTTGCACAGAGCTGGCAGTGCCATGAGCTCCCTCACATCTCCCACTGCACGGGCACCCAAAGCTGGGCGAGCAGACAGCCCTGTAAGAGAAGGCACGGGCAGGAGAACAGTGCCACCACATTGCCACAGGTCACCTGCAGCCACAAAAGATCCAGCAAGTTCCAGCTGGTCATGCTGCTGCGCTCTGCAGGAGACACTTGTTTGACTTCAGCCAAGCCAGCACTGTAACCTCAGCATGGCAGTTTTCCCTCCTTGCCAATTTGTCAGCTCCCTCTGCTGACATTAACTGCCTGCTCATCTCTCAGCTCTGCAATGCCTCCCACACACCAAAAGCCAGCAGGACTGTGCCCATATCAGACCCTCACATCATCCCCCAGGCTTGGGAAATAATCTGTGTCAGGGCAATGCAACAGAGCAAGCACTACTGAAAGTTGCTGCTGCCTCAGCATTTTTATTTTCAATCAAAGCAGCATTTTTTATTTTTTTGTAATAGTTTTTCCCCCTTTGGCATTTTCATTAAAAGACCAACAGGAAAAAAAATCCTCAACAATCCCAGAGTGGAAGTTATAAGCAGCCTGACACCTGGTAATGAGATATTTCAAGCTCTGGTCTGGCACTTTTATGGTATTTCTGGACCAAGCACTCAATCAAGTAGGTTTAGAACAGAAAGTTTGTTACTCACAGGTTTTTCATCTTATATTTCAGCAGTGGAAGAATACAGTTCAATAAGACAGGCAAATACCTAGCAAGTAAACACTTTTACCACAGTATAATTATTCCCCTCGATGAAAAGGCTTGTGAGATGGCTCCTGGGACAGTGCTCAGCATTCACAGCCAACCTGAGCACACCTTGGCTTCTTATTTGAAATGCCTCATGACTTTTCTTAAGGAAAGAGGGCTCTAGCAGTCTATTTGTCTACCCGCCCTGTTGTCTCCCCTTCCCCAAGCAGCAGTTCAATCCACCAGACACCTTCGCTCAAAGCTGAAGCAGGACAGTAGAAGTGCAAGATTGTCCATATCCACACATTATTCTTACATTAAAATGTATGCAGAAGAGATGAGAAACTGCTGTTTCAAAGCAACAACGTGAAGATGATGCCCACTGAACAACTCACGTGCCAGATTTGTCTGGAAGCTCTTGCAGGGAGACCCTTCTCCCTGTGCTGGCTGGCAGTGCCTGCCCAACACAGACTCAGCAAAGCTTTCCCTCCCTCCTTGTTCCAGGGTCTTGGGGAGGATATGGCAACAGCAGCGTGTGGTGCCCTCACTGAACTGCTCAATGCTTTTAAAGGTACTGCAGGCCCTCACTCCCTGAGGATGAGAAGCGCCAAACCCATGGCAGAAGGCAGACCCTGGCACAGGCAGCACCACCCAGCACCATCCCTACTCCAAGCAGGCACCTGGAACTGCAGAGCAGCAGGACAAGGCTCAGAAGGGCAGGTTCCCATCAGCAAGAGGGAAGGTAACCTGCACATTCCAGCAGCCAACCTTATCCCCACCTGGCTCCTCAGGAGATAATAGAGCTGTCACACAGTCACCCTCACACCTGGGGCTGAATTCCTGTGAGATAATCAGAATGTTTCCACTCCCACCCCAGCCACAACTCCAGTTAAGGCTGTTGGCTGTGGTCACCCTGCCAGGAGTCCTGGGGAGGCTGGCAAGGGATGTTTTGCCCTTGTAGGAGCTCTGCAGCACCCAAAAGCAGAGCAGAGCCACCACGGGCAGGCCACTGGCGAGCACTGAGACAGAGAAGAGCCAGTGGCCACTCGTGCTGCTCTCATTTTTGTCCCGTTTGACGTGAAGAAGGGAAGGTTTGCCCAAAGCACAGCCATGCCTGGGCCCCTCACTCACTGCCACAGCAGCTGACACCACCCAAACACCAGTGCTAATTGCAGAGACAGCAGAATCATCTGCATTCTGCCCACAACAACCCATTGTTATTTTTATGCACACACACACAGATACAAGTAAAGAACCCTTCTCATTTCAAGCTGTGCTATTATGCTAACTACAGAGAAATAAATATGCCACACTGTAGCTAATAAGTGTCATTCACATCAGTATTTATTCCAAACATGTTTCCCCCATCACGTCTGTTCTGCCTGGAACTGCTCATCACTAAAGAGGAGACCTTTATTTCTAGTGATATAAGCAGACAGGAGAGAGTTAGCAATTAAAGCACACTTTTGTACAGTTTAATTCTTTTTATTTCAGCTATCAGGGAGCATTATGTGCTATCTCTATTTCTGGAGCCACCACCCACCAGCACTGGGTTTGTAATTTAGCAATTTGCAAGGTGGGTTCTCTGGCCTGGGGCTGACTCCTGATGTGCCATGGGCTTGTGGCTCTCAACCCCACATCCTGTTCCGAAGGACAATGTCTCTCTCAGCAAAATGGGCTCAGAATCATTTTTGTTTATGCTCAGATACCTTCCTGCACTCCAGCACTTCACTCTCAGCCAGTGCCTGAATTAGATGCTGACTGCTGGTGGCTGCTGTCCCAGGAGCTGTCCCAGGAGCTGTCCCGGGAGCTGTCCCAGGAACTGTCCCAGGAAATGTCCCAGGAGCTGTCCCAGGAGCTGTCCCAGGAACTGTCCCAGGAACTGTCCCAGGAGCTGTCCCAGCTCTCCCACAGCCACACCAGGAGCTGCCAGCAGCCCAGCACAGATCCAGGCACCTCCGGCTCTTCCCCTCTGGGATTATTTCTCTGCTCATCAAAGGCTGGCAAGGACTGAATGTCATTCAAGGAAAGTATTTCAGAGCTAAAAATAGTCTCCTGATTTTTGCTTCCCTCACAGAGCAAACACCTGCCTGCAGATGAATCCAGTGACACACATCTCTTTCACCTGATGTAACAGTACACAAAGCTTCACATAAAACCCCAACTCCTGCTACCTGGGCTGGACTAGAATGTTAAACTGGAAATAGAACCGAGTCAGAAATCACCACCAGTATGGAAAACAAGCAAGGCTTTGGCTTCTGCCCAAGAGGGACAGATCCATCAGCCCATCCTGAACAGAGCAAACACAGGTCCCAGCACGAACACCACGAGGTGTGCAGTTGGCTCCAACACCCACAGCCTGCTCCAGTGAGGTAAAAATGGTTTCAGACTCGAGCAGTGCAGATGCTTAACAGAGGGGCTAATGTTGCTGCCCTAAGGAAGGAATCCCAGGGACTGAAGGAGGGCCAGTGCTAATTACCAGCCCACACAGACATGTGGCTCATGTGCAAGGATCCTGCATTGCAGGAACAGGGCTGGGCATGATACTGCAAGTGAGGAGACAAGCATCCATGTGAACTGCAGAGGTGGAGGGAGAAAAGGAAAAAATAACCTTTCATTTCTCCCCCTTTTTTTTTTTTTTTCATTCTCATGGTTAAAGGTCTGATTTGTGAAGATACTGAAAAACTAAAGTTGTCATTTACGTTGCTTGACTTTGCCTTTTAAACTGGCACAAACAGAACAGTGGACCAAACACCAATTGAGCTCCATCCATGGAGCTAGTGAGACTAAGTGCCCAGAGGTGGGCTCCAGGAGCAACTTTTCTTTTAACATCATCCATCGACTACTTTTCCCCTACTCCCAGATAGAACCCTTGCCTCCTCCTGCTCACAGCCTGCTCCAGCTGAAAGCAGAGTTACCTTGCATCAGTGAAAAACAATGAGAATGGTTGTGCCACGTTTCTTCCCCACAAACGAAGGGGCCAATCCCCAACCTAAGGGGCCAGTCTAACCTAGCTGTGAAGGTGAGGATGGAGGAGTGTTGCACATAAACATTTCTACCCAAGATCATACCAAGTATTTCAGTACTTTTGCCTTTTTCATATTTTCTTATATTAAGGCAAGAGAGACATCTAGAGATGACAGGCAGGGGATTGCAAGCTCCTAGAAAAAGACTTTTCTGGATAATGTGTAACATGGTTTGCTCACAGAGTGGGAACAATAAATCAAGTGAATTAAATATTAAAAAAATCAACCAGTAGTCATAAATTACAAAGGTCCAAGAAGAAATAGCAATGGATTACAGAGTAGCAGGAATGCTCTCCATTTCCATGGCCCTCACACAGAATTTCCCCTAGTCTGTTAAAAAAGCTGTCTGAGAGTTGGGAGGTGTCACATACCCTACTAGAGCACCTTGTCCAAAAGCAAACCATGTCATAGAAATGCATACACAATGATTAAGTGCAGCATCAGCAGATAAAAGTCTCAATAAAATGTAACTAAACTAGACTAAGAATTTTAATCCTGCCCCAGCACAAACATACCAACAGCATCACTGATCCCAGCTCCATCACATGCTTGATTAGATGGGCTGTCCTGAGGACCAGGAAAATTACAGCACATTATTGCTTTAATACAGAGCAGCACCTGAGCAGAGAAAACATCAGAGGCATGAACAAAAATGGAGGCCACCAGCCTCTGAAACCCCTTAACTAGAATAGTTCTCCAGACTAGACTGTGGTTAAATCCATCCAGATATTTACTGAGAGATGGATACTTACATTATTTAGCAGTAAGGCATAGCCTTGTCTTAAATCTAAATCAGCTAAAGTAGCATTCGATAAAAGGTTGAGGAGGAAAAAGTGCATTTCCAGTGAAGCCACTGTCACACACCAGGCTTCTTAGCCTGCTGCAGTATCTTGAAGATCCACACTTATTCTCATCTCCAATAAACTAGGCTCAAAGCATCAAAGACAGAAAAAACTCTCATTGTGGAGCAGGGCACAGAAATCAGGATACTCCTCCAGCCATCTCCTTCAACGCCCAGTGATTGCAGGTCGGATGCTGCCCTCTGTTGACACCTTCTCATGCACCAGTAAATAGGTGTTTTTCTGGATCCACAGCAGGCAGGTAGACTGAACATCCTTCATCCTCTTCTTAAGCCATGGCATACAGAGCAACGGCACCCCGAAATACTGATCTGACCACAGAGGTGAGACTGGGCTGTACCTTGCAGGGGCATCACCAACCTTCTCTCAACTACTTCCAATTTACTCATTTTCACACCTAAATTAAGTTCTGACCCCATTCTACCCCCTGGGACTGGACTATTGATGCTGACACTGCCTGTGGCCAGCTGAGCAGCAGGAAGGGGCTGCAGGCAGGCCAGCTCCAGAGCTCTGTGTGAGTGGCTGCTCCACAGCAGCAGGTACAGAGCAAGGGCTCAGGATTGGTGTGCAGGGCAGAGATGACACCATCGCCTCCAGCTCTGTCTTGGACCACAGGGGACCCAGGACAGCACCAGGACAAAACTTGGTAACTCAGGGGCTTCCTCAGGGGACGCCCACCCTGCCAGTTTTCCCCCATGAAAGTCAGCTGCCTCTGTCCCACAGGGGATAACTCCATCTCTGATGTTCCCTCTGCCCCACAGGGACCAAACCCCTTCTCTGAACTCACACTTGCCCCTGACCACCTGTTGTAATTCACTCTGCACTTTTGGCTTTGTGCCATTTCCCCTCTCACCTCTATCAATCCTTTTCTTACCCAAAATGCTTTTACCTGCAAACTGGCATATACATGCCCTTAGCCCACTAAACATCGCCAAGGTTAAAAATACACCACTTTCAGATTTTAAACATGTCTGGGAGTAAGAATTCCTGCAAACCCAGTTAAAGCTGTTGTGCTGTCATGATCTCTCCCAACAGTTCCCAAGCCCACCTTCCAAAGTTTATGGCTCTCAGCCAGCAGCTGAGGAGTAAAGCTCTCACCAGTGAAGTGCAAGCTCAGAGATCACCTCAGGAACTCACACCAGCCACAGCAGCTTCCCCATGTGGTAAGCCTGGATGCAGTTACTTTTGTAGATATACTGTGGAAAAGGTGCTTCTGCTGCTGCTTCCTTTCCTCCAAGGCATTCTTGTTACATCAGAGCTCTAATTTCCATTTAATAATTCTATAAAAGTTGCTGGGCTGGCTTGTGGAATAAATTTACAGTTCATTCCCAACTGATCTGTCAACTGAGAACATCAGAAATTGTTACCTCAGGAGTTTCTGTGGGAGTAAAGGACACACACAGCTAAGCTGGGTCAGAAAAACTACCACATCTTGTGTAAAACTGATTTAAAACAGCTGCCAAACTAGCAGAAAACTTGCCATAGTAAATTCATCTAAAGGAAGCCTTAAAACTGTCATTTGCCTTAAAACTCTCATTGGCCTTCTTCTACTAGGTATAAGAAACATGTTCTATTCTAGATTTGATAAAAATCAACATTTTATAAAAAGTAGTGCAATCTTGATAAAATCTTCAGTTACTCTGAGCAAGAAGTACAAAATCTCAGGTGTCAGTGCCTGATACTGCAGAATGAAATCCATTATGGACAGGAAAAACCCCACCTGTCACTAAATAACTCAATTTGACAACAAAATAGGGGTTGAAACAGACTCTTGACTTTGTAACTACTCTAACTCAGTGAAGGTATCTTCATCAAAGCACATTTGTTTCCAGTCCAACTGAGAACCAGTGATCCCATTTGAATGTTTCAATGCCATCTCCAATCCACACTTTGTGACCTTAACCATCACATCTGTGACCCAGCAGGTAAACCAGGGGCAAAGCCCCTGCTCTTCTCAGCCAGGCTCAAGTTAGGACACTGGTGCCACATTTCCTGCAAGCACTTTCAAAGCTCTGCTGGCTCTCATGCTCCTCCGGAAGCACCACATCAAACACACTGCAGTCTGTCCAGAGCAAAGGCCTTTTGTTTTACAGTATCACCTTCTCCTTTTCTCCATAAAGAGTAACAGACTGAACCAACAGAGGTTACAGAGTTATTGAGTTCAGACTTGGTGCCTGAAGAGTCGCCTCCATGCCAAGGTTTGTGATGCAGTATCACCTTCAAGGCATGACACTTCCGGCTCAAGCAACTGTACAGAGCTGACAAGGGGATGCATCACCCAGAAGGAAAACTCAGTTTCCAACTGTTTGTATCAGAACCACAAATTCACCAGCTGGTTGAGTTGAAACAGGCTTGCTACATCTCCATGTGCTCCTTCCTGGTGAGACTGCAAACAAGAAGTGAAATAAGGCAGGGCACTTCCAGCTGTTTTTGGAGGACAATGCCATCAGCCCAGCTTGCTTCCCATCCTCTACCAACTCAAGTTGTACTGCTCCATGTACTGCCTTGAAAAACATCTGATTTCTCTGCATCAAGGACATTGTGCTGTCACATGCTTGAAGCAAACACCAACTCATTCAATACTAAATATTCCCTACCTGTAGGTTCAGACAATATTATTTCCTCACTCTGAAAACTTAGAAGAAATCTCAAACAGCTTTGCTTCTATGTGCCAACATACAAAGCAGCTGCACAGCGACTACTCTACCCAAAATTCTGGTGTTTTGAAACACTCTCTAAGTAGAGATTTGAAGGAAAATACTTATTCAACCTCCCAACCTCAGTTACTCCTTTCACTCTATGACGTGGAACAAGTTTGTGATCTGAAACCAAACTTTGACCATTTAATTATTCCAGAATCCCACACCCCACAACTTTTTTTAACCATTAACAGGAAATACCTTCTGGCAAGACATCTATTATTGAGCCAAAAAGTGAAACTCTAGAATCGCACATGGATGTGGATGTACTGAACACCTGTGAGGTGAGCCTGTGCAGGACAGCTGGGATTAGCATTAGTTCAACACTAGAGCTCTCCTGCTGAGATCTGTACAGTGACCCCAAACTGCCATTCCAGTGGTAACTTTTAGAAGTACATTATATCCTTAACAGAAATAGAATTGTGACCAGGGATGGTGTGGAACCCAAACATCACTTGAAGTGAAGCTGGAACCTGAGCACTATTGAAGATCTGTAACAAGAACTATCACAGGCAGTGTTTGAAGTCATTAAAATACCGACTGGAAACATCAGAGTCCATTTGAACAATTTATTAGTATCCTCTTTTTTTACAAGTTTTAGAAAAAGAATCCCAGGATTTTGCCTCCTGTGTGTTTTCGTCTCGCCTCCTCATGGTCCATGATGCCAGCTGAGGTTGTCAGTACAATATACCTGCCAAGAAAGAGCAAATGGTCAGTTCATCATCCTGTTCAGGCTGCTGCAGAGCTGGCAACTTCATCTCTGTTACAACAGCAAGGCCTGTTCCTGTAAGAAAGGGCCCAGTGCAGTGAGATCTCATTATCAACAGTACAAAAGCAGCTCCTCTCTCAAGCACAGCTCTGCAGCACACACAGCACAGTGACAACTTCTGTGCTCCAACTATTTGCCTCTTTCCTTGCTTATTCCCACTGGGCTGTCCCTGCCCAGTGCTGGACAGGTTTCTAGACCAAGTCCACTTCTGTCCTCCACAGATGCTGCTACCCAGTGCAGGCAGAGGTGCCAGAGTGCCAGACAGCTCCTCAGCTGGGATCTCTGCCTCAGTGCTGAGCACTGCCTGCTGCAGGATCTGCACCTGCAGCTGCTGTCACTGCTAATGCCAACATCTGCATTACCAACACACCTCACCCACACAGCTCCGTGTCTGAGAACCTCTGTCTTAAAATCCCAGTGACAACACAGAGTAGCTACACAGGGCCAGCTGAAGCAGGAATTGCTGCTGGAGCTTTAAGAACAGAAACAGCACACAACTGTTAATCCCTCCTTTGATAGGACAGACTGGCTGAGGCCCTGGAGACTTCCAGCTCTTGATTCTGTACACTTTGTGAAGAAAAGATACACTGCATAATAGTAAGATTTCCTGTGTTGTGGAGACTGATTCAACAGAGGCTCTAAGTCCATCATCACTTCATATCTGATTAATTTGCACAGGATCTGGACATATGAATTCAAGTAGTACAATCTACTTCCACTGACCGGGTAACCTACATAACTCCTTCCCCATTTAAAAATGGCCATTCATAAAAACAAAACAAGTATGAGAAGTCCTACTTTCCATTAAACTGTGAAATGGTGAAACAAGGATTTTAACAAAGCCAAGCAGAAACAGACCCTTGCTTAGCAGTGACCCTTTGAAATTGGTTTAAAAGGGCATTTATATGGAGGATGTATTTTTAGACTGGAATTTAAATCCAGGCTGATCAGAGGAAAGGTGTCATGTGAATCTAACTCAGGCAGTTTGTGAGTGTTAACAGTTTTACACATAACACCCTTCCTCATACTCACCCAAACTGACGGGAAGGCAGCAGGTTGTTCTGCCACTTTTCCAAATCCTTCAGCTGCACATCAAATCTGGGACTGATTACACCACACTGTAAAAGAGAATTCCATTACAAACCGAAGAACTTTATGGATTTGCACGTCTCTGATCCCAGCTCCCTGCCTAAAGAACTTTACCAAGTGCTGTCACACACTCCCTTACTTAGCACAGGATGAGTGGTGCTTCCTCCCACCTGGGACCCTCCCACCCAGCAACTCCACACCTGTTAACTTCCTCAGCCTCTCTCCCTCCTCCTCACCTGAACAGCCTTAAACTGCTGCTCAAGCTACACCACTCAAGTAATGCCCACACCTGAGAGAGCACAAAAGCACACTGTAACATCAGCAAAATTCCTGAGATTGCTCAGGGATATTCTACCTCTAACCATCACACAAAATAAACCCCATGTAAACTTTAACCAGGAAGAAATTAACATGCATAGAAATTACTGAAATTTTCAAGATAGTTGTATTACTGACCAAGACCACCAGGCATCACTACCAGTAACCTCACTGGCTCCAATGATCTTAACCTTCCTGCACTATGCACATTTTTATGTGCTAAACAAGTATTCCCTTGTTGCAATGACTGAGAGAAACACTATATCCATCAGCCTGGAAGATCCATTATAAAATCATCCTGGAAGAATTCAAGGAACACTACTCTCAAACCTGACCTACATCATTTATTACAGACACATAACACTGTAATTGCTGCAGTAATTTGGGGGTGTCAGGATTACCTGCCTTATACACTCATGCAATTTTCAGATGGCGTATTTATTCCTATCATATCATACCCCAACATATTTTGACCAAGTAATTTTTTTATTTCTTTACTGAAGAGCCAACTCTCACTTCAAAAGCTTAACTGTAAACAATGATGCACAGCAAGTCACCACAGAACTACACAGCTCAGTAGTTTGAGACATAAGGATTTAAAAATTTCCAAAACATACACAAATGCCTCATATGCCCCAGGAACTTCACAAGCACCGATTAATGTAACATTCAACTTTCCCTCACTGCAGGCAAAGCCCACCTGGCAGCAGGAGAAAGGTTTGTCTTCTCCACATCTGCAGGTATCAAACATCAACTGGAAACCAACTCAGCTCCTATCTCTTAAGACAAGTCTTCCAGATAGCTTAAATATCAAAGAAACTGAGAAAGCACAAGGCAGACAGAAAGCCTTTGAAGAGAGAGAAATACACAGCACTTGCAAGGAGGCTTCCCTGAAAGCGTACCTTACATATTCAGTTTAAAAGAAATGTAATTAGCGACCCATATCACTTTGAACCCAGACAAATTAACCACCCTTTTAACTGGTAACATCCATGCTACTCTTATTTACACAGATTCAACAAACACCACCTTCTTTACAAGCAGTTCTTTTAGAAACAGAGCAGACAAACATAAAATAAAGACTCATTTAAACACTGCATTAAAGAACTGAATTTGGGAAGATAAATCCTACCTTGTTGAGTCTGCCTGTGAGGTTGACAACAATCTTCCCAGCTCTGTGATCATCAATTATCTCAAATTCACCAATGTAACCTGCAGGAGACCAGCAGTCAAAGACAAATAAAACACCTAGCTACAAAAACACAACTAATGAACCGTGTTGCACCAAGCTACTTCAAGCACCTTGATTTACTTCTTTTACCCCAGCAGCACCCCCGGACACCCAGGAGAGCAGGGCCGGGACTCACCGTGCTTCATCATCACGGTCAGGAAGCGGACGATCACTTTGGAGCACGGCCGGATGAGCACCTGGCGTTTCCCACGCTTCTCTGCGTTGTTGATGCTTTTGAGAGCATCAGCCAGAACGTTCATCCGCACCATGGTGCCTGCAGGGAGAGCAGCACGTATTGCACCGGCTCTTCAGCACACAAATACTGAGCAGCGCTTCTTCCCAAGTTAATTTTAGATCTAAGAGATCCAACACTGACAGAAAGTTGCATTAAAACTTAAAAAGCACTCTCAAGCTAAATAAGCGAACCAAGTCACACACTCAGCTGTGATCAAGAAGAGTTACCACTACCATAAAAAGTCAGGAAATCTGACACAGTTAAACTTGACTCTATCAAAGCAAACACACGATTCCAAAACCATCATCCAGACACCATGTCAGCAATGTGACATCTCCCCAGAAAAATCGGTTTGACCTTCAAACCAAATTAAAACCCAGCTGCAAATACCACTCCTGTGCAATAACGAGATCCTACACAGTATTAAATCAACAGATGCTGCTCTGCTCACTGATCTGCAATAAACCTGTAAGATGCACAAACACAACACTGCGGAAAGGAAACCCGGCAGCAGCTCTCGGATGCTCGCGAAAAGGAGCCTCGGAGCACTCCTATCACGGCAGGGATGAGTTGGCACTGCTACCCCTCTCTGACAGACCCCGGGCACTGCCAGCACCGTCCCCAGGGGTGTCCCTGTCCCGGGCACTGGGGCAGATCGTGTGGCACGCGAGGACTTTCACCACTGAGACACCGACACCGCGCGAGCCAACTCCCGCCCCCGGCCGAGACCCGCCAGCCCCCCGCGCCGGGGCCGCCTCCTACCCGGGCCCCGACCGCGCCCGCTCCCCCGCGCTCCGCTACCTCTTCCCCGGCCCCGCCGCACGATCCGCACGCCCTACGGTGCAGCAACCCCACGGCTGCCCCGCGCCCTGCCCGGCCCAGCTCCCCACAGCTCCGGCCCGGGCATCGCTGCGGAGCGCGGGGCCACGGCCGGGAGGCGCCGACCCCCCTGCCAGCATTCCGGGGGCTCCGGACGGCGCCAGGACCGGTGCCGGCGGCTCAAACCGGGCCAGGCGGGTGGGGCGGTGCCCGCTTCCCCCGGCGGCACGGACGGGGCGGGCGCGGGGCTCGGATGGCGCCGGGACGGGGCGGATGCGGCGCGACCGCGGCTCCGGCCCCACTCACCGAGAGCGCGATGGCGGAAAAGGAAGAGCCCAGGCCGCGCGGGGTGATGGGAGGGCCATCGGCAGGGGGAGATATCGCGAGACTTCGCGCCTCAAGCCTGGCTCTCCCCATTGGCCGAGGCCCCGCGCTGCACTTCCGGAGCGACGCCACCGCCCGGCTTCCATAGAAACGGGGACGCTTCGCGTGCGTACGGAGGGGCAGCAGGGACAAAAAGCTGCGCTCCGCCGGGCAGAGCGGGCGTCCCGGGACGGCACAGCTGTGACACCGGGACACCGCGATACGGGGACACCGCGACACGGCGCTACGGTGAGCAAAGAGCCGGCTGATGGATGGGCTGTGGTCTGTACTCCAAAGGGGCACACGTGCAGCACCGAGGCCGGTGTCAGTGTATTCTCCAGCTCCGGGACACTGCGCTCTCCCACCGACAGGCTGCCGCCCGCTCAGCACCGCACTCCCTCAACCCTTCCCACACCTCCCGCGTAACTGAAAAATGCACTGACACCCTTTTCTGTACATTGACAAGGAGCAAGTCTTCAAGTAGTTTCTCTTTAGTCTGTATTTACCTATTCAACAGTTACAATAGACACTGAATAGAGTTCATTTTAAAACAGTAAACTTTTAAAACATTAACACAGGTTTTAGCTTTTTAAAGAAAAAAAGTTCAGTTTTAAAAAAGGAGGGAGAGATCATAGAAAAGCACAAACAATTCAGGCTTATTTACAGAGTCAAACTCAGCATATTCAGAGTGATTTTGTGTACAGACAAACATTCATTAAACCAAACGTGCTACAAGGCTCCATGACAACAGCAGTTTCCAGAACAATCAGCTGTTAATGTTACACACACTCATTTTCTACAGTCTCAGTGCAATGAGTTTACACTACAGCTAAATAACTGAACAACAAATTGATATATTCCAGACCCCTACTCAACACACTCCCAGGTACACACAGCCAAAAGCAGATCTGGTGAGACAATGGAACCACTTTCTGCCCCCATTTTATATGGGCACCCTCAGCCACGGCCATTCTCACTCAGCTAATTGTCCTCCTGCCACAAGGATCCTGTAACAAGCCTCCAAGAAGCATCAGCATTCAGAACTGCCTCTCACACTTGCTGCAGCCACAATTAATGATCAGCAAAACTAATAGAATAACAGAAATCCTATCAGGCATTACAGCTCTCTGTCGGGGTGGTTATGCACAGGGTCTCTTAGTTTGATGAAGACATGTAACAAGCTTCATACATCAAAGGAAAGGATCTCTCAGACAGGATCAGCTCCAGGCTGCAGAACCCTACACAGCACAGCAAGAGACAAAACCAGAGCAGTTGCTGGAGTGACTTTTTCACTTCATCAGGGAGCCAATTAAAAAAAAAAGTCAGTGAGCAATACAACTTCTATTGTCTTAATTATACATTAATTCTCAAAACTGTTCCCAAGAAACCTTTTGCTAGAATCAACAGCAGTTAAGTCTTCATTCATTTTTCTTTTCCTTGTGCTTGAGAAGTTTGTTGATCTCTCTTTTTGCCATTCCAATGTACTTTGTGATGATCCCATGTTGGTTTAGTCCAGGAAACAGTAACAAGAAACTTACTACAGAGGAGAAGGAAAAAAAAAATTAATGCTCCCTTAAAAAGCTTCTGTCACTCTACAATTCTTTACTTCACTCAAGCCCCATTAATTGCTTGAAAAAACATAATCCTGCAACAAAAACATCCCAGCACACTTAATCAAAAATTACTTCTACCAGTCTCAATCCATTTCAGGCAGCTAACAAGAGTTCCTTGTGTTTCGCATGCCCACACTTACCAATTAGATAGGTCAGAAAGAGATTGTGAACTTGTTGTCCAATCCAGGCAATCACAGCAAGAGCGAAGAGCATGGTCATGAAGTACTAGCAGTGAAAAGGAAAGAGTTACTACAGACCTGCTGAGGATTCTCCCTTCCCTTTAGTATTTGGCAATACTTCAACACTTAAAACTAACATGAAGCTTTCTGGCTCTTCCACACATGTGCACAGGTGTGTTAAAATTGAGATTACAGGATCTGTAATTGTATATTCTTGCTTATTTTCACACCATCAGCCAGAGAGGGTGCATATTTTTTTTTTTTGCCCAGATATCCCTTAGTGCCAGACTGTGCCATCCCCAATGCTGCACCCAAAGCTCTTCTTGGGATTCAGTAGCTCATGTACCAGCTGACACACTACTACAGATCCAGTTCTTTGGACAGTTTGTGCACACTGGAAACAGCTTGTTTCCAAAAATTAACTAATCCAGAGAAATTCAGTGTCTTTATTATCAAGGATGTGCTTCTAAATTGCACTGAACAGCAAATTTTGAAGTCTTTTATCTTGCCACTCCAGGTCTGAATAAATCTGTGACCAGTATCAAGTCACAGCCAGAACTGCCCATTATTGGTTTGGAATTCCAGTTCATTCAGGCATGTGCCTTGTTAAAATACTTCAGACAAAGCTAAATCAGACAAAATCTTAAGCCAATAAAGATTAATTGCTAGAACTCAGTACCATTTTAGGCTTTTCTTCCTTCAGAGTGAAGAGGCGCTTCCACCAGCCAACAATCCGGCGGCGAGACTTCACCAAATTGCTGCAAATCTCATGAAATCTTTGCTGCTGTTCTGTGGTCCTTTTATTAAAGGGAGGGGAAAAAGCCAGAAATAAGAATTCAAGATTCAATTTAAAATTTTTGAAAATCTCCCATGGCATTTTTCCAGCAGTAAAAATGTACCCAGTGCTCATCCTGGCATTTCCTTTGCTTAGTTTGATACCTTTCTGAGCACTGCAACAGAAGTGCCCATGTAATTTTCCTGTATGCTGACTCTGCTAAACTGACTCCCAAAGAACAACCACATCCAAACCAAGGACTGACCTTATCTGATACCAGTGTGATACACACAAATAATGCATATCTACATAAGAACATTTATCCATTAGTCATCTGAAAGTAGATAACACTAAAATTCACCTTTAACTCAAAATTTTATTCAAATTAGGTTCTTCTTCAAGTTACTGCTTTTATACAAGCCTTGCCTTTGTTCAAATCTGTTTCAACCACTGTCACATTCATGTTCTCTGCATTTCTCTTTTTTCATCACATTTACTATTGCCACTTTCCAAACATACAATCAATACTTTTCCACATACTTTTACTTCTTAGTATCTATTATCCATTAATTACTAAAAACTAGTCCAGCAGAACTAACTAGCATGCTTAACAGAGAGTAAAGAATGTGCCTACTTCTCAAAAAAAAATCTTGTTTTTCCAGAAGAAAAGGAACAATAAAGGTATGTTGTAGTAGTTATCTTCCAAAAAAAGAATAAAAAGCATGTTGCTATTGTCCTCATGTATTCTAGAGATTACTGATTTCTCACTACAATGACTCTACAAAGTAACCATTTGATATCTGCAAATCAGATATCCATTTTGATAAAGATCATAATTACACTCAAGAAACCGTTTCAATTGAAGCTTTCCTCACCACTTATTAGAGCCAAAGATTCGAGGAGCAAGAGCAGGAACCAGGTAATCAGCCAAACAGAGGAACATAACGAAACAGGAGACGCCTGAGAGAACTGATGGGTCCAAATAGTAGATCATCCTGCAGAAAGAGAAATTATTTCTGACTGCTCAAGCTGTTAAATATTAGACATGCTTAGTCACTTCTTCAGACTGGCTTGCAGCTTCCAACAGTAGACCTACTCTCTTGCCTAACCTCAAACAAAATTACAAGAAATGCATTTTTTTTCTAATACACCAGATAAGAATATGCTGCAAGCAAATCAGGTAAAAAGTTCAGTAGAAGTAAAAATTCATCATTATTATTCTCTCAGAAATTAACACACAGTGAACTTAACACTGATTGAGGGATGAGGATGACTGAGTGAACATCTGAAATAACCAGGTAGAGTAAAAGCTCTAATTTTGTTGCTCAAGTCACAGAACTCAGACCCACTAGAGGTTGTCATTTGCTGTCTCTCCTGGGAGAGCCAGCCAAACCTGTTCTGGACAAGAGGCCATCAATCTCCACTCAAAGCAGTGCTGCATTTTCCATACTCAGTCTGCCAGCACTTAAACACAGCAGAAGGGCAACTGGATAAGAACCAGCTGATCTCCTAAGTGCCTGATAACACCAGCTGGGCCCTCTGCTATTCAACTGTACTTCACAGAACTTCCTGAACACTGAAACAGTAAAACAAAAGAAATGACCCAGTCCAGAGCGGGGCTGTTCTGTACATCTGCAGAGTGCTACTGTGCTGGATGTTTGAGGTCATTTTGATGAATTCAGAACCTGAAGTAGTTTATTTCCATTATTCAACACAAGATCTTTCCTGCTATAATCACAGAATTTATAACAGAATACCCTGAACTTCACACAATTACTTCTTTTGAAAGTTACTTTTCAGCTTCCATTTGATTTCCATCTTCCTCATCTCCCCTGAAGACAAAAAAAATTTGTATTAGCCAAAAGACCAATTATCCCTGCCTCACCTGGTTCAACATCTTTTTTTGTAATTTCTCTCCTTACTGCAGGAGCAGATACAACTGGCAAACTGCACAGCTGGCAGGAACAGCTGTCTCTGCAAGGCAGTCAGGCCATCTTTACCACCATGTTACATAAAGGCATGTCCAAGTGCCTCCAGCACCTCCAATCAGAGAGCCAACATCCTTCCACTCCACTGACTAGAAGTTACCTGCATTCTTCCCTTTTCCCCTTTCTCAAAAGAAATTACAGAGAATATAAAAAAAGCCCTACCTGTGCAAAAAAAAATGAACTCATCCTAAACACCACAGCAAAGAAGCAGAAGAGGATATTTTGCCCGATGGAAACGAGTTTTCTGTCAGGATGCTGCTGTTGGTGTGGGGCGGGGAAAGCCAAAGGAGATCATGAGATCTGACTAAGAAGCAGGGTACAAAGAATGAGGGCAGCACATGAATGCACCACTGAAGAACATTCAGCTGAGCACAGTAAAAACCCCAGCAGCTGCTGCTGGCAAACAGATTTTGCAGAAATCATTCTGAGCAGGATGTAACTCACGTTACTTCCTGTTTTCAATTCTTCTGTTTTTAATTTCCAACAAAGTTCACACATTTAAGAAAGATCCTGGAGTAAAAGCCTTTCTATCAGACTTCTCCAGATGTCCTACTAATTTTCTTAATAGGCTTGGTACCAGCCATGAAGATAAAATGATGTTGCAGGCTCCCTCCAGAAGGTACTTACAGGAAAGAAAAGGAAACAACACTCATCAATGCCAGAGGAAACCAGGCTCGCTCCCAGCGAAGAACTTTATCTGTAATCAAAATCACTTCTCCCCATCCTTGCAACTGCTCTTCCAAGCTTGCAGTTTCAGAAGCCTACACAAAAAGAGAAGAAAACTCTTTTATTACCCAGAGCATCAAAACAATTCCCACACTGAAGTAGCTAAAAAACACCAGTGTGATAATTAAAGATCCCAGCCACAAATCTTTCTAAGTAATTAAATTAGTAATAATAACGTGAGTTTTGTACTAAGTTATGACTTTCTAGAAGTGATGCCTTTAAATAGTTAAGATCCTACCAGCATGTATAGGCCAAACAATACCTTCTCCCAGACTTTGACAAGGTGTTTTCTCCTTTTCTCCCATTTACCACATCCCATCCCCCCAGAATAGTAGAAACTCAAGTTTTAAAACCTAACTAAAGCCTCTCAAGTTTTCAGTGTCAATGACTGGAAAACTGTAATATGAGAACTATTTAAAAATAAATGTATTTTCCAAGACAACTCTACCACATTAAACTGAAGCTTTCTAGGTGTTGTTCAATGCCAGTTTACTATGAGGAAGATGGATAAAGACTCAGAATCCACAGTATGGTTATCCAACTGCCCACATTTAGACATTAAATTATCTCAGAAACTGTCTGCCCAACACAGCCTTTAAACTCCACTTCCTATATGGTTCCTACATTGCTCCCTACACCTCTCCTGCAAGGAAGCCCCACCTGTGCTGCCAACAGCTTGTTAAGCAGTTCATCTGAGGTGTTCCACATTTAACAGAGCTTAACAGTCTCCCCTCAGTGGGAGATGGCATCTCAGAGACCACAAAACTCAGGTAATCCGTGAACAGAACCGACTGCTGCCCGAGCAGTTACAGGTGATGTCATGAAGACATGCACGTCTGCTGTGCAGAGGTAACAGAACAGGTTTCACTCTCATCTACGTGCTGCACTTAATTCCAATGAGAACTCCGACGCCACTAGAATAACAAGGACAATACAGTTCCGTGGACTTTCTGCAAACTCTGGTGCTTCCCTCCAAGCTCGGAGCTCTTGGAGCTGCTGCCTGTGCCCAGCCTGGGTGCGCAGCACCGCAGCGCTCAAACGCTTCCAGCCCCTCCACAGCCTCCTACAGCGCTTTTCCCATTTCCCACGGCAGCCGCTTACCAAATGAGGCATAACTCCCTATGTATCCTTGCGTTTACTTAACTAGCCAAACCTATCTCGGCACGTTTAGTTAAGCTCATCACCCAGAGCCTGCCGCTCTCCCGTATCGCTGCGGCGTTCGACACCGACAGAGACGCACGACCGACACTCAGACACAGACTGACAGACACGGACAGACACAGTCGGGGTAAGCCCACAGGTCAGGTAACGCAAGCGCTGCTGGAGCTCGGCCCGCGAGCAGCAGCGCAGCCGCCGCGCCCGCCCCACGCGCGGCCGATCCCGCACCGAACCCCCCGGAGCCAAACCGCGTCACACAGCACGGGGCCGAGCGGCCCCCGCCAGCCACCGCTGCGGGTAGGACATAGCAGGGCAGGGCAGGGCGGGCCCGGCTTCGCCGCCGCCCCCAGCAGGCCCGAGCGGCCGCCCGCCCTCACCAGCTGGTAAAAGCTGTTGTTGTCCCCCTCCGCCATCTTGCGCCGCTCCCGCACCGCCGGCCACGCCCTCCCCCGCCACCCCGCGCCGCCGCCTTTTATAGCCTCCGTGGGCCGCCTGAGCGCTGTGATTGGTCAGTGCTGGCGCCCCGCCGGCCGCCGGTTGGCTGCTGTGATTCGAACCGCGCGGGCCGTGCGCGCGCCCCCCCTCCCGCGCCGCAGTGCGGCTGAGGCGGCGGCGGGCCCTCACGGGGAGCTGTGCCCTGCTCCGGGGGAGCCGCGCTAACCCCGCAAAAACCTCTCAGCGTCAGCTGGGTTGGAAAAGACCTCTGAGTGCAGCTAATGACCGAACACCACTTTGTCAACTGCGCCATGGCGACACACGTCGAATCTTTTCTTAAAACGCCTCCAGGGACGGTGACTACCACCTCCATGTGCCGCACGTTCCAGTATCTAATCAGTCCGTGAAGAAATTCTTCCTAATATCTAACCCACCTACACCACCCTTAGGCTCAGTAAGACCGTGTCCCCTTGTTCTGCCGCTTGTTTCCCGGGAGCAGAGCCCGGCCGGCTCCTTTTGACCAGTTTCCTAAGGTCACCCGAGGCTCCCTCATGTGCTGCAGCCCCTCCCTGTCCGCTCCGAGCAGAGGGGCCCTGGGCTGGACACAGCGCCCGAGCTGTGCCCCCGTCAGCACTGCGCAAGCTGCTGGTAGCATCAAAGCCCAACACTGTGTTTTATTGCCTTCAGAACTTGTGGCAGCATGGGAATAAATACAGGAGAAAGGCACTGGGATATAAATATTGTTTCTGACTCAGCTTTCTAAATGATTCAGGCACGTGTGTTAATGAGCGTAATCACCATGCAACGCAAGGCTATAATGAGAGCAAAGAAAACATCTCAGGCACCAAAACTACTCTGGCACCAGCTTGATGGAGACAAAAAAAAGAGAAGGACTGAGGAGGACACTGCAAGCAAACATATGTCTGTCCTGAATGGTTTGGTCTTTCACAGGGCGCTCACAGGTTCACTCACCCTAGAGTGTATGTAAAGAACAGATTCTGTACTGAGTAACTTTCATTCACATGCCGCTAAAAGCTCGCTAAAAGCTAACAGTATTTTTGTGTAACGTTTTACACTTATAAATGGTGTTCACCCTCAGTATCTGTAATTTTACCATAGCAAAGCTCACACAAAAGATGATTTCATAAGTGATGATGCCAGCAATAATTTTATTAGTCTTTTAAAATAATATGGAGCCATACAGAAGCATGACCTCACAGCAACCTTCCAGTGTCTTCATCAGGAGCTGTAGTGACAGGACAAGGAGGAATGGGTACAAACTGAACGAGAGGAAATTTGGGTTAGATATTAGGAGGAAATTCATTACTGAGGGTGTTGAGAACAGGTTTGCCCAGGGAGATTCAGTCCTGGGAGATATCCCTGCCCATGGTAGGGGGCTTGGGACTAGATGGTGTTTATGGTCCATTCCAACCCCTCAGCATTGTGTCATTCTGTGATGCATTAGTTTCTATGGATATTTGCAGTGCCCTGCAGCAACACTGCTCTGGCTATGAGACACCATCAGCCAGCTCCTGGTTTCATCTGTTTATGTGATTCTCACCACAAAAATCCCAAGCACTTACCAATGGAAATAGCAGGCTTTGCCATCATCTCCAGCCCATCACATTCACCATCTTCCAGCCAGTCTTTCAAACACCAGCTCCCCAGCCAGGTGCCCCTGCAGCTTTTCTCCATCCCAGAGGGCCTGCAGAGGTGCCTTTCCCTCCTGTCAAGTGGTGCTCCATAACTCAGAGGGGCAGAGGGACAGGTGACTGCTGCTGGGTGCTCTCAAGCCCAGAAATGCCAGAGAGCGGCCACTGCACTGCGGAACACGGAACAGGGCAGAGCCCTGCCACCTGCCCAGCCCACCCTCACTGAGCAGCCAGGCCTTGTGAGGCATCACACCAAATTAAAAAATGCATGCCTACATACACATGTATTTATAAATTCCATTGTTAAAATCTCAGCCATAGTGTAGGAGGCAGGGGATCAGCAGCAGCTCAGTACCTCCTGTACCTTACCTGAGCTACACCCAAATGTTTTGCATTGCAATGCATGGCACAGACCATGCTGCAATGGGATCAATCCTTCCTGCACCAAGATTCTCTCTTAGCAGATGCACAGAAAATTAAATCCCCAAGCTGGCTTCAAAACACCATTAAAAGGGGCAGTGCAATTGCTCTGTGCACTTAGAACAGGCACACAAAGTTTACAGGTCAAGCCTCCACCCTTTCAGCATACCAATACATGTTTATTATGTTTATTAATAAAAAATAAGCCTGATGAATGGCAGAATTGCTCTGATCAGCTACGCATTTATGTACACAGCATTAGCTGTATTAATGTCTGTAACTTCTGTGAAATTCTTTAGCTAAAAATGTTAACAGTGTACTCACAACTTCACTAAAGAAATAAACGCATTTTATAATTTGGGACCACATTAACAAACACACAGATGGCAAGTGCCATCTCAAACTTTTTTCCTAGTCAAATTCTTTAATGTATAAAGTGTGTCTGCTAATTTTAGGAAAAACTAGGGGAAAAAAAAAAGGAAAAAGAAAGCAAAGAAGCCTTTGAAGTACTGGTACTAAAACAGAATAGCTAATGTACCAGCCACAGAACATATTGATGAATAATTGAAATAAATTAACCTTAAAGACTACAGCACTTAGAAAAACAGAGCTTCAACTTGGGGGACTTAAGTCTTTTACAGACACTTAAAAAATCAGACAAAATGTTACTATTTAAATAGAATAATCCTTGAGGGCAAAACTAATTGTTGCAAAGCAAAACCAGATCATGAAGTCCCTACAAAGTACAAAATTAATTTCTGTTAACTGTATAGATCTGCTGCATTTTCAATTTGTTGTATTGACAGTACCATTATCCTACGAAAATAATCTAGGACACCAATAGTGATTCCAGTTCAACACATCCCAGCAACTCATTTTGCAAAGCCATGTGCACATCCTGGCTTTACAAAACGGGAGAAGGAAGAGAGGCAAACAAGCAGCTCGATTTTCAAAGGGCATCTCAACCATGAGCCTATAGAATTGTGAGGGGTTAACAAAAATGCTGAACAAATGTGGAATTCAGCTTTGAGAAATTACTTTATAGCATGGTCCCTTGGTAAACATTTATTGCAGGTAAGCAGCAGGCAAAAAACTGCCATCAGTTGAACTGTTTGACTTCCATAGGTTCAGCTGGTTTGTGTGTATTTAGAGAGGTGATTCTAGACTTGCATTATTGTAGGTGTGCTTCACTGCAGAGAAAATAAACACCAGTTTTACTGAAAATAAAGGAAGTACCCTTATGTCTTTGTAAGAAGCATCTTTTAAGAGAATGTAACTAACACAGTCTTATTTACTATGCAGGATGTGTGAGCAGAATCTGAATTTTAGGTTTCATCTAGACTGTACCAACTTCCCATACTGTCAACATTTCCAAGAAAAATGCGTCAGCACACAAGTTGACAGTGACACTCCCACCAGCTCCTGCACATCTGAGCTGTCTCCTTTGCATTAGTTATGCAAATTTAAATCTCTGCAGGATCTACCTCTATTCTGGGGTTTGGTTTGTATGTGTTTGTATCAAGCACTTTATTCTTCCCTGTAATTTTCACAATCACACAGTATTTGCATAGAAGGAAATTAAAACCACATATTTTTTTATTTTTTAAAACTTTATTAAATTACGCAGTAAGAACCCATCTCCACACAAGTGTTTCATTTCTGGATGGCAGAGGTATAATACATGAGCCACAGGTGAGTGCATTACCCCCTCCCTTCCCCCCAGCTTCCAAGAAACAAAACAGCAGGTACAACACACTCCTGTCACTACACTTCTCCAACAGATTGTTCATAAGGTTATTTTTAACTGGAGAAAAATGAAAAGGACCAACAGTGTCAAGCGTCTTGTTCTGCGTATGAATGTTCTTCACTGCAACATTCCGACAGCTTTTCCTGCGACGCGCGCGGCAGAGGGTCAGGAAGCAGCGGCAGTGGAATGCGTTTGCACGGGCACTGTTAGATGCAAAGCCTGTGACTTCCCTAGAGGTAATCAGGCAATCAGAGTGCAAGGAAGGCCATACGACTGTTGAAAACTCTTACACTTCAAAGTGCATGTACACAAAAAATTGGCAACAGAGGAGAAAGTGAATTCTAAGACCTACTGCGGAGGCAGAGCAGTCAGCATAGTGCAAATACTGAAAGGAACAGAAGTTTGCCGGCATTATCCAAAAAATCACCAGCCAAGCTTCCTACTCAGATGAACTGCTGCAAAAACCCTTTCAATTAAACTAATTTTATGCCAGTAGTGGGCTTGGCTCAAATCTTTTAATACTTGGATTTTGACAGAGAAAATGCAGTATTGAAAGTGTGGTTTTACTCTGAAAAGTGACTAAAATGGCATTAAGGATCTTCCCACATTTTTCAGCAACTGTGCGTAATGAAATCACCAAGTTTACAAAAGAGAAACTTTTTATACAGAGCTACAATGAATTTATCTGGGTTCAGAATGCCAGGGTGCATTTCTGCTTTAGCTATCGGCACCTTTATAATTCTGCAGTTGTAACTGAATTCTGTGGAGTCTGTTTGCTCTAAGAAAAGGAAGTTGCCTTTTCCTAAAGGTGTCCTACTTAAAAAATGAAGCAAGAAGTCTTTTAGACAACCAGCAGACAAGCAGGACCTTGACCTAAGGAAGATGATGCCATTTTAAGAGAGACTTTTCTGACCATAATCACACTTTGAGAACTGATTTTAAAAAACCTTGGTAGAAGACTCCCTATGGATGCATTACTGAACAACCATCTATAGAAGAAATATGGCAAAGGAAAACTACTTTGCAGAAATCTTTACAGATCTAGTTGAACAAAAATTTGAGAGTCCTTCATTTCTTGGATTATACGTATACCCCTATGAAGTGAAGCACTAGAATTTACAAGTGTGAACTAAAAAGATTAGGAAAATGAAGTAAAAAGCATATCACTCTACCTCCACCAGAACATCACTTTATTGTTTATCTGTCATCAACAATGTAAAACTCTACTAGATACTCTAGCCTGGTTTTTAAAAAGGTAAAGATTACATTGGATTAGCTACGTGTACGAAAGAAACTACAGCAATCACAGTAGAATGAGATTGGAGGGACAATTTGAATTACAAAAAAGTGTACACTGCAAGCAGAGGGAAGTGCACATTAAATCAAATGCCTGTAGGAATCATTACTTTTAAATGCACAGTGACAATTTTGAGAAACTGTACATAATAGAATCACAAAAATGACTTTAAAATAACCAAAATTACATTTTGCATCTGACCATCCAACTCATAAGTAATCATTGATGTTCTATATTTTCAGTGCTTTTGGAAAAATTGCTTACCAAACAGAATTTAAGCTGTTAATTTGACTAAACTGTGAAGTAGAAGGCTTGAAATAAAAAGTATATTGGAAGTACGCCTAACCTACAAGAATAAGCCAAGAGGGGTGTATGCAAGGAGAGGCTGGGAGGAAGGAGAGAAAAGAAAGAGGAAAGGGAGAAGAGAACAAAGGCTTTTTCTTCTATCTCAGAAGTTCTTCCAATGCAGCGTGTATCTGATGTACAGCTCTTTGCTTTCAGTCCATTTCTGAAGTTTACATTTTGTAGCCTTTTCCCATACTAACTGGTCAACTCAACCAGCACTGCTGCCACGTAACAAGAGGAACAAGAATCTGAATGCATCAAATCTGCCCTTGCTGTGATTTCTTCATGGCCCCATTTTTCTGTTTTTCTTTGAACAGGGTTCGGTGTTTCCTGAATTGTTCACAGGGTCAGGTGGAATTGAGTTCCAAATCACTCTGCGGTTTGTAGCATCCTGATTTCTTTCTGCAGCTGACCCCCAGACACGTTTGCAGTTCTTCCGTAGCAGAAAGACAAACCGTGTTGCTCAAGCGGTGAGCTTTCACCCTTGACCGTGGGGGTTGCAGACCATTGTGTTTAGCGTATCCCTGAGTGCAGCTATCCTGCAGGATTCACTTCCCAGTGCACCGAGATTTCCTAGGTTTCCTCAGATTAAGCCCCAGTATGCATCACCACCGACTGTGGTGCGGCTACGCATGCCTGAGGCCGAGTTGATTCTGGTGGATGTCTGACCTCGCTGAACCAGACCGAGCTGCTGTCTCCCTACTCATACCCAGGCAGTCCAACCTTCATACAGCTGAGCCAAGTTATCTAGATTAGTTGCTTCCTTAATCACAAAGTCAACCTATTAAAAAGGTCAAACAAGGAATTAAAAATAAGCTAGAATTTTTAAAGTATTTAAGTGATCTTAGAATTTACTGTTGAATGCCACCTGCAAATATTTCACTGAGAAAAATCTAAAGTAACTGTAGACATAACTTCGTGCAGTCAACAGAAGAAACAGGAAGCTGTACTGCAAAAAAAGATCACATATCATCTCCTTCACAGCCCCTGTCTTAAAAGTATCCACACTGTTCTCAAATAGACATGGACAACTGTGTCCCCTGACTCTGTTGCCCAGAGACAGGAGTGGTTGTGTTATGTTAGTGAACACAGACAAGTTCTGTCCCTTGGGCAGCTGTACAGACCTCGTGTTCTCCCTGGCTATCAGCAGCTGTGGAATGAATGTTAGCTTACTGACAGACAAAAGGCAGTTTAATCTCGTTCATGGTTTTACATAAACCTGTATGAAAAACAAAAGCATATGACAGCAAAAAACAAAAAAAAAAAAAAAAAAATGCAGCAATACAAGGCAGTCACAACCTTGATTTGCACTGCAATAGCTCCCACCCCCAAAGGAACCCCCAGGATTTCAGTCTCAACAACAGGATTTCAGCCCTGAAGGCACACTTCAGCATACACACCTGCTAATTAGCATGTATTTAAAGCAAGGACCAGGACTGGAACTTTATTTTCAACTCACCTGTTCAGCCACAGACATTCTCCTGTTGGGATCCACATCTCGGCCCTCTAACTTGGCTTTGACCCGCTTCCACACGCTAACTGCGTAGGAATTCCTCTCCTGCACAGCTACAGGTACAAAATAAAGTTAATGCTACTTGATATTTCTGCACAGAAACCCACTGAGGTATTTTTTTGTTGTTGTTGCTGTCAGTGGTAGGGTTGTTGGGGTTTTTAAGGTTTGTATTTACCTTTTCCTGTTTTAGGGTCCCTGGCTGTCTTTTTGGGACTACAAGCAACACTTTTGCCAGTTCCTGGGACTGTGTTTGGAGGAGTATCTGCTGATGTTGCAAGATTTTTCTGAATTAGCTTTCTTGCGTTCTGTGACATCACCTCTGGCTGAGTTTTCTGCCCTGTATTGCTCCGTACAGCTGTAAAGAAAGTTTAAAAGTGCTTAAAGTCTTCAAAATAATAGCATATTATAGAGGCAAGAAATATTCACAATTAAATGCATCTCAAATAGACCTATCCGTTTTTCAGAACAAATGTATTTTAAATTCTGCACCAGTTTTTAATCTTTCCATTTTCTAATTTCACTTCATAAACAAGAAGTTTTATTCCACTGCTAAGAATTTATTTATATTACGCAAACTGTCTGCATTTTGAAGTTCAGTAAGAGCTATGATCCCCCCTCTAATATCAATTCCTGTTTCATGGTTTCATATCTGTACTTTTACAAGTGTTACCTGCAGCAAAGGTTGGCTGATATGTAGCAGCTGAAGTTGGGCTGGAGCATTCATTTGCTGTATCCGTGACCAAGGGTGATGCAAACCCCACCAGGTTATTGTAGACACTGGGAAATATAATGGAGTTGATAAATACTCATGCAACTACTTATTGAAAACCCAAAAATTAAATTAATTCAAATTTTGCAAGAAGATTTCTGAGTTCTAAGAAAATCATCAAGTATGTGCCCCATGTGTTCCTGCTACATGAAAACAGGTATGCAAAATGCCTTTTCTCACCTGAGACAGAGTAGCTCTCTTACCTTTGGCTCTGTGTTTTAAGTTCTTTCAAGGTGGGAGTTATTTCCTGCAGCATTTCAACATGTTCCTGACTGCGGACTTGACCCATAACCTGAACTAATGTAAACAGAACTGTCTGAATATTATCTTGCCACGATTTATATTCACCCAGGAACTGCCTAACACTGTTCTCATAGGGAACATCTTCACCATCTGCCAAAGCCGCTTCTTCATCCTGAAACCAAGATGTGCAAAAAGGTCAACTGCTGTATTTTGGCTAAGAGAATAAAGTGGAGCATTTCTTAGCCCTTCAGTTTGTCATTTGATTACAAATAATTATAATTTTCAGTAATTATGTATGAAGAAATAAATCTTAAAATTAAAAAAAAATTACAGATTAAGAACCAAAAGGATTTATAAACTCAATGTTTCAGCTACCAAGATAGAGAAAAAGTTCAGTTCAACCAAAGCCTGCTAAGGCTAATGGTAGAAAGTTTTATGAATTCTTAAACATGAACTTTATATCTTGATCTCCATATGCACAAACATTTTACTGTTTCTACATACTGTACAAAGCACAAAGCTACAACTGTTATTTTTCTTAAGCTGTACTGACATGGGTTTGAGGAATAAATTTAAGAATATTTCAGGCATACCTTTGCCATAGCTTTCAGTAAATGTTTGACATCTCCAAGCTGTCTGTTATGACCTGTGAGCACAGTTTTAATACTATCCACCAGATTCTGGATTGTTTCACAAACTGTTTCTATTTGCTGTTCTCTTTCTGTTTGTACTGTTCTCTGTGTAGATATCTCCTGGGTCAACTGCTTGTGAGCTGAGTGAAGCCATTCAGAGCTGCCAATAGGATGTTCGAGACCAGTGCCCTAAAAATAACAGAAACATTTCTTTATCTGTAGCCAGAGTTAAAATTCACTTGCTGTGCAGACGGCACTGCCAAGTGTTTAACTGACAGCATAAATTCTGTAGCCACACTCCATCTGAAGGTACACATAACACTGAGAATGGAAGACAAAACTGAGAACTCCCTGCAGTGATTCTGAAACGTTTCATGTTTTGCTTTGCCCTGTGCTTACCACTCTCTGCAGCAGGCGAAGCTCCAGGTCAGACACTGAGCTGTTGAACTGGGATGCAAAGGAACACATTTGTTGACAGCGTTTGAGGAGTTCAAACAATGCAGCATCAAGATTTAGGGCTTCTGCTGTTCTCGTTCGTAAACTTTCAAAATGAATGATATTACTGCAAAGGAAAGTAACCTGAAAAATCAAAGCAATAGTGAGAAAAAATATTCCATTTCAACTGCCTATTAGACAAACAGTGTTTTTTTCATGTGCTTTTAAATGAGGATTTTAAACACACAGATAGTGCTCTGTTACAGTAGCAGTATCATCCCAGGGTCATCCAACCCTGCAGCAATTCTCACAAAGATTATTTCTGTTGCTTTCAAGTGAGATTCCCAGAAGTATTTGGTTATCTACATTTGCTCTTTGGATGCAGAGCAGAAAATTATCTTCTACATAAACCTCGAGTAGGAAATGCAGAGTGAACACATTCATGGAGTCAAGAGTACTGTACTTATCTGTAGTACCTGACTTGCTCTTTGACTTTCTTTCAGTACAAGGTTTCTTCTTTCAGCAATAGTGGCATCAAAATCTTGCAAGACTGGGGCCAGTGCAGGATTAGCACCTCCTGCCCATTTTAAACGCTGCTCAATACTTGCTTCAAGTGCTGCTAGTTTCTCCTGCATTGGGGAAGAAAAAAAAATCATATAGATAATTCATACTGATACACAGCATTCTAAGCCTAACTTTACATAAATTATGCATATATAACATATGCAGACACTTTTTTACGCACATATGTGTAAAATACTGTAGCATTTATGATTGACAAATGTTAGTTTATGCTGTTTAAAAGTTTATTTCCAGTACGCATCACAACTGGATTTGATTGCTATAGAAAGTCAACCTGTCTAGATTTTAACTCGTCAAAAAAAGCGCAAAAGTAATCATATTTCTAGACTAAGAATTATGTAACATCATAGGAGTCCCTCCATTATTTTGTTAATAATTAAATAAATTATTACAAACAGTACCTTCACAACTGAAAAAGGAAATTAAAATTCAGGAAGCTAAGCAGTATTTAATAAGCAATTAAACATTCTATGTTACTGGCACCAAAGAAATCTAAAATACTGAGCAAAGCCACAACACACAAACCTCAGCACACAGAATTAATTTTCCCACTTCTACAAAGGGAACTTCTGACATTTAGCTAGCAAAAACAATAGTAAGGATGATTTAAGGCAGACAAACTTAAATAAAAGGAGCATTACCAGCCTTCAGAAAGGAAGGTATTTTTACAGATTTGTATTTTTCTTCAAAGAGATTTATTGCTATTCCACAGTGAACGTTTTGGATGAGACAGCAAAATCAAACAATGTAACAGTATCCATCAGACAGACTGAAAGAGATCAGTGACAATACCCCCATATATTTGTGTGAGACAGCAAGCCAAGTAACATCATTTGAAGGTGGCAGGTGGGTTTGTGGTGGTCACACTTGGATGTGCTGCTGAACAACCCTCCCCAAAACAGTCATACCTGGACCGTTGCAATGGAAGCTTCAATCTGGCTGAGTGTGTGAAGTTTCTTTTTCATGCTGGCTAAAATTGCTGACCGAGGTGGAGGAGTGACAGAAATAGCCTGGGGGCGACTGATGAGGAGATCTTCGTGCTGCCACTTTAAGGAAGTAACAGCAACACTTGATTATTGATATTGCTCAGCACAAAATACTTTGCATCACTAACAGCAATTCCAGTGCTCTGAGACCCTTTATAAGTATGGGCACTTAAAAGGGCTGCATGTCAGACAGTACCAGCAAAGTTCAAAGTTCTAAATCATTAGAGAGCATTAAATCATGCAAGTAGCTGCAAATTATGTTTTGCTGGCTTGGATGTTTATACCATTAATCAGTCCACTAACTTAGTAAAAGTGAGTTATACACATCTTTTTGATCCAAAGGAAAAGCCATCAATATTCAGAAACAATTCACTTGTGATACATTAAAACTGAGACAATTTTGCTTACCAGTCTATGAAATGGTTTCTTAACTAACCTGGAGAAAGCCTGGTCCCTTAACATACAAATCACTATACAATAAAGATCACTGATAGCACAACATAACTGGATACCTGTGTAAAGGTTCACAGTGGCATTCATCTAAAGCTTCAGAAGAGTATTTTTCAGGACTGATACTGCAGCTATTTGTATTTTTAATGAAGCAAAGAGTGGAGCAAGGAGAGAGTCAATGCATTAAAACTTTGAAGGAAAGGTAGAAAACTACATTCAGCAATTCATACCCTCTGTTCTAAGCCATCTCCTCCCTTAAAGTCAAAATCTGCTTGAGAAAAAGGGGGAGAACAGGACATCATTGCTGGTAAGAAAGACAGTGAATGACCTATTTTGTAAAAAAACAACTTAATGGCTATTGAAAAAAATTACATGTACTGATTCAAAAAAATTTATACGTTGCAGAATTTGCTTCTTGTAAAGCAGCTAGTCTTCAAAAAAAGCTAGCAAAAACACTGTTCCTTATATATTTACAGAATAATTAAAACAAAACAGCTTATGAAGTCCATTAAAAGACCTTAGAACTTATTCAACAAAATACCATGTTTGCTGTGCTCAGACACTAACTCAGGCTCATTTTTCCCAGACCAATCTGGAAATGCCCAGCCTGTGCTGGGCTCTCACCTGGAACATGGCAATGTGCAGCTGCACTCTCTGCAGGCTGGTCTTGCAGGAGGAAATGCTGGTTTCCAGTCTGCGCACCAGGTCGTGCTTCTTCCAGGCCGTGTCGTAGGAACTGGCCAGGACTGTTGCCCTGTTCATCACCAGCTGTGAGAACTTGCCAATCTGGATATTGTGCTCCACAGCCTTCTTGCACAGGTCATCCACAGAAACTTTGCTTTCTGCTCCAAAGTCTTTAGCTTCTACCTGAGCAATGATATCAACACCCAGAGCGCTGATGAAACTGCACAAGGTCAGCCCCAAAGCTTGATTTGGAAGGCCAATTAAAAGCTGCCTCACAAAGTCTGCTGTAAAAGCCTTAATTGGCTTGGCCATTTGATCTTCACTAAAACAAGAGTTCCTGTAAAGGGCTTTCACATTGACAATTTGAACAGGTCCATTTACTGCATTCTGGTCTTCCAGTGAACTGATTCCTTTAAAAGGGAAAGAAAATTATTTTTGTTATAAATGAAAAATTTGATGCAACCAGAAGAATAATACCCAACTTACAAACACAGCAGAAGCACGAGAATTCATTTTTAGTTTCTGCTTCCTTACCACAGATCAAGGGTAAGTTACAGCAAAAGTGACCATTTTACATTATTCTGTACAGGATGAGAAGTGGATAAAGGCATAATAAATATTTGATAACATTTACTTACCTGACAGTGTCTTAGAAAAGGTACCACAGAGCCTGAAAAATTCTTTAATTGTTTGCAGTCTCTTCAAAAAGAAAATTTCCTCCAGAACTTGCCGATTATTGTCATCATCAAAGAAGTTAACTTGGGTGCTGCGGGCTTCCCTAATTATGTCAATCTTGCGCCAAGCAAGAGGTATCTCCATCTTGTTTAGCTGAGCAATGTAAAGGAAATTAATTAGTTTGTTTTTTTTAAGGTTTCCTAATTCTGACTCAAACAGCACTCCAAAAAGAACAAATCTATACCTTTTCAATCAATAAGCCAAATGCAGTTTCCACTTGAGCAAACATTCCATCAAAAGCTACCAAAAGCATCTGACCAGCTGACATTTTTGGAGTTTCATCAACTGAACCATTTCTTGGCTGAATCAGTTCACCATACTGAGCATGAAGTACTCTTAAAAGGAAAAAAAAAAAAGAAAAAAATTTACATGGTTTTGCTTAGTCCCCACTAAACAGTATTTTCTTAAACTGACTGATTCCACAGATTCACTGTACCACTGATGGAGCCACCACAACTGGCTCAAGATTTTGGGTTGTTGTGTACCAAGCACCTATCCAGAAATGTACTGTCCCACATTACAAGATGCACAAGTCTTTCTGTTTGCTCACTGCTTTGTCTCATTTTGCTTTAATCAAGTCACTGACTCATTAAGCAAAAGCAGCTCATCAAACCTCCTGATGAGGAGTGCCGCAGTTACAAGCTCTCCTTTTCACAGGTTCCTCCCACAAAATAATGAACTAGTTCCTATTTTTAGCATCCTTTAACTTCAAATACAAAACCACAACAATGTATTTTGGAAGAAACTGACTACCACAAGTCAGCTGTAAGCAGCTGTAAGTGTAAATTGCCACAGCTCCATATTTCTGTGTATGCATACGGATAAACATATAAATACATAGAGAGGAAACAAGTGCACACTTTAGACCCTGCACTCTGCTTAAGGTATTCTTGGTCAAGAAAAGCCTGTATATCCAACAAAAAATAATTTTAGACAAACTAATGTTCTTCAGGCTTCACTCTTTCACACCTAAACTGAAAAAAGATGATTTACCTTGCAACATCAATGTAATGAGTGTGTGTCTCCTCCTCTATACCCATAGCAGCATTTCGTAAGTAGGCTTGCAGTGATTCAACCAGCGTTTGCAAAGGGACTCCATCTGTTGTTTGTTCTATAAGATTATCCAATTCATGGAGCATACTTTCTAAAGTATACTCTCCTTTCATTAAGCACCTAAGTGCTTCAGGGAAAATGATCTGTCGGAAGTTTGAGTTCAATTCCTGTTGGAAAGTAAGTATGAAAAGTAAGAAATTTTCCCTCAAAAAGTATCACATGCAACATCTTTTGTCATTTTAGAACTACACCACCATGCAGCAGACATTATCTGAAATGTAACATGATGGTGGTCAGCCAAGCATCAAAAGACTACTCTTTGACAAACTTTGAAGAAATCAGGAATACATTAAACCCTATACAAAGTCAAAAGCTTGACATCTGTAGCAACGCAGCAACAACCATCTCCACAGCATCAGCAGCAATACCTGACAGCCATCCTCAGCAGAGGCTCAGGGGGGGCAGAGGAACCAACATGCTCTGTCTCCAAAAGGAGATGGAACATACCAAAAAGACTGGTTATCTTGACTGCCCATTGAGCAGTGAGTACATCTTATCTAAGAGCTCACAAGGGAGGACAATAATATGTGGGTGAAAGACCCCCATGGCAATGCAGAAAAACTGCTGCCATGCACATTTCTGAAACAGGTCAGAAATGTTACAACTTCAAAGAGGGGAAAAATAGAGCAATGAAAATCCAAATGCACTTACGCAGCTTGAGAGGAAAGTATTTCTCAAATACAATAATACAATGGAGCCAAAAGCCTCAAAAATCTATTTAACCAGCCACAGTTTATAAAGCACATCAATCTTCAGCAGATATTTCACTCAGACTGTCCTTCATGGGGTTTTTGTTTGTTTTATTAATGTGGAAACATTTCTGAACCACAAAATTATAAATGCATTTTTCTCCATCCCAATATTGGAGACAGGGGCCCGTACAACAGGTTTTCTGAGTTTATTTGAAACTATTTGATTCAGGTGAAAGTCAGTAGAGTTTCAGAGGAGCAGAAAACAGAAAGAACACAGTTTGAACAGTTTGGAAGTTGTTCTGGACTGCTAGCAGTACAGAAAAATGAAAAGGAGACATGAAGCTGGTGTGTCTATAAAGCTGATACCAACCTCCTCCTCATGGTTACTTGACAGCAGTTTTTACAATTTGTCATATATAGATCAAAACGGTTTCTTTCGACCAATAAAAATGTAAATGACAGAAGCAAATGCCTGTTCAGCTCAATTAAACACAGCAATCAGGAGCAAGACGTAGGGAGAAAATCTTAGCATCATCACAAACATTTAGCCCATTGGGGAAGAATCTATTAAGAATGACTTTGCTGAAGCCTTGAAGGATGGAGGGAAAAGTAACATAAAAGAATCACCTGAAGTGAGATATATACTCCATTGGCTAAGTGAACAGCTTCTGATGCTTCCATGGGGTTTGGAATATCTAAGTCCTGGGGTACAAGATGACACTGCTTCAGCAGCTGCACAAGGCACGTGACATTCCCACTCATGCTGCAGAGCTCCTCCAGGAACCAGGCTCCATCTCTGGAAGTCAAATCAACCAGCTGCTCTCCAGCACTGGACGCTGCACCTTCCATCATCAGGTTTCGCCTAGATGAATTGAGACACTTTGACAATGTGCCTGCTGTTGCACTCTTCACAGAATTACACTGTTGAATATTCCTGTTGTTTCCAACAGGACAGTTCCCAGGAGGGAACTCACCTGGTCAGCGCGCAGAGAGCAGAGATGATGACGCTGGCCAAGCTCAGTGAGCCCTCCTCGCCGTTCTCGTGCAGGAAAACTTTGATGCAGCGCTCGATCTCCTTGAGCTGCTCCTCGCACACGGGCACGGTGACCGCCTCCTGCTTCAGCCGCTCCACCTGCCTGATGAGCCTGCTGTTGATATCGGCTGCGTAGCGCTGCAGCGTCATCTCTGTGGCCGTTATGAACTGGCACATGCTCGGCGGGGGCTGAGGCGCGTACTGCATTTCATACCTGTAAAGCACAGGCACAGCGACTACATCTCCCCTCTGAACTGCCCAGGAAACTGCATTCTGCTCCATAGGTGGGAAAAACACTCCATGCTTGAACTGCTCCTGTAACACCTACTCCTTAACTCTAAATACCACAAGAGGTTGATGACTACCCTAACAATGCTTTCATAAGGTCCTAAAATGCACCATAGTCCACACCTATCTGCATGGACATAAGACAATTGCCCTTGAAGCAAAGAATAAATAGAAGATAAAAAGAAAGACTTCAGAGGAAATGCTCAAATATAATCTAGATCTTTTAAGCCATGCCATAATGTTGAAACAGCCTGACTTTAGAAGAAAAAAAGAACCAGAAACTGCTTGAAAAATCTACTGGATTTTAAAAAAAAATCCCTCCTTATTGATTTTTAAATACTAGAAGTTTCTAAAACCCAAACTATCACTACCCTGAAGCCACAATGGTTAATTCTCCATTTGTTCATTACAGGACAATACTTGATTTTCATGTTGAAGTACACAGACTAAACTCTGGAACAGTATTTTTAAAGCAGTTTTTCTCATATTTACTCCAAATTTCTATAATTACTACTTAATGTTAGCTTGCTTTATAATTAGATGGGTCCTTGTAAAAGTATTTATTTTAATGATAAAATTAAGAGTAATAGCTTGAAAATTACGTTCTTTGAAAGAGTCGTTTCTCTGCCAACTTACTTCCTAAAGATATCCTGGCAACGCTCTATTGTCATGTTACAAATGAGTTCTTCCATCCAGGTTTTCCACTGCTCTATTCGGTGCTTCTGAAACACAGCTTTTGGATACTGCAGAGCTACTGTTGCATAGTTGTGCAATTGTTCCAGACAACCCCTTAACACAGATCTTCTCTGCTGCAGAAGAGCACCAACCTCTCCTTCCAGCTGTTCACACTGACTGATTAGATGTGCCTGGCCTGCGTTCTGCAGAAAAGCTGTTGCTGGGACATAACTTGGAGGACCTTTTAAGAAAGAAGGTTAAAAATGAAGACATGTCTGAGACACTTTTTATACCATACAAATACTGAGCATGAACACCTTTTCAATTTTTTTATTTTTTCTTTTACTTGTGATAAAGGAACAGATAACTCATATTGAGAATTTTGAGCACAAGGTAAGAGAATCTCATGCCCAGGTAGGATAAGATGGACAAGTGCCTTCAGGCAGCTTGGCACTGAAACTTTGAAGTGCTCTAAATCACCCTTTGAAGAAGCCTCTTTCTTTTAATTCATTACATACAGATCATTGCCTTTAACTTAGAGGGTACTCATAATGCCTCCTGATATTAAACTCAAGTTATTTTCAAACCATTAAAATCACCCCCAGAAATAATCTTTTGTACCTAGGTCCATTTGTGTACTAATTTCTTGGAGCAGACTTGCAAGTTGTGTTGCCTCTAAATTACTGAACGCAGTTTGATAATGGGTTATCCACTGCTCAAACTCATTCAGCTTCACCTGGATGGCTTCCTGGACAGCTCTTTGTTGAGACTGCAACTGTGTGTGCTCAGAATACCTGCATTATTGAAGCCACAGAATCAAGTAAGTGCAACAAGAAAGAAAATACTTAACATCATAGAATATAGAACGATACTGAACATACAACTGGTTAACCAGAAAATGAACATGTTCTCACCAATTACATAAAACTAAAAATGTTGTATTGTTTATTAATTCCATTTTCTTACAAAATAATTAATGTCTGTGCCTATTCATACAATTCTGAAATACTTGATTAATTTCAAATAACCTTCAAAAATAACTTAAAGAACTAGAAACTTAGAAGAAAAGATCTTTGCACTATTTATCAATAGCTCCCTTATATTGATTATTATGATGGGACACCACATTCAGAACATTTCCTCTCTTGCCTTAAGAGTCAAGTGTGGAACTTGGACTAGCACAGGTTATATTGATGAAGGCTCAGGACATAAGTAAGATTATTCAGTAGGAAAAGATTTCAGTAGTAAGGAGTGACCTGCTTACTGCAAGAATAGCTTTTACCCAGCTATTCACTCATATACAGATTTCTAACATTCAACCCATAAGTACATTGCTAAAACACCATCTGTATTGAACTGTGAGACTTCTGACAGAATTCCTGGCTCCTCTGTACCTGTGCTGAAGTGTGTGGGAGGGATGATCCACTCCTTCTGCACCTTCCAGAAAGTCTATCTCTTCCAGTAGTTTTCCTTGCAACTTTTCTACGTCTGTTAACTGCTCCTGCAGGTTCAGGTACTCTTCTAAACTACTGTCCAGTTTTGGCAGCACAGCAAGCATTTCATCTCTGTTCTTAAACCAGTTAACCTGCAATCAAGACATAGATGTTACTGAACTGCACTACATCAAATGGGCAAGAGAAAGTAAAATATGGCAGAACTTAACCCTTCAACGCTATTCATCTAGCACTGCTTCCAGTGCTACAAGAGTCAAATCTTAGCAGACATTCTTTATTTAAACTGCTCTCTAAACTTCTATTTTTATTCTCCTAGTTCAGATTCAGACAAAGCACTAAAATGTGCTTTAGAATTAAGCATGCAGAAACTGAGAATTAAATACTTGCAAGTTCAATATAAACACTTCCCTTCATACAAACTCAATTTATCACAATAAAATTCATTAACCATTGCTGACATATGCCCGTATCTTCCCCCATTCCCAAAATTCAAATAAAATGAAAGCACAAAGCCTACTTTGGTTTAAAAATAGAAATTACTGTAGTAAACTCACCTTTATCTCTGCCACCCTCGAGGAAAAGAGACTCCGTGTAATATCCCTTTCCATTTCCCTTTTGCTCTGTTTGTTTTCAGCCTGCTGGCCACCACCACCATAGACAGCCCCAGCAAATCCTGCCTCGCCTCCAGCTGTCCAGTCCACCAGTGGATCATAAACAAAAGCTTCCAGCAGTGTAAGCAAAGTTTCTCTCCCACGCCGCATAATATGAAGCACCTGCATGGTATTTTGAACACTCATTCTGATTCTGTGTCATCCTTGCAGAAGTGAAAACTTAGATGCAAAATACTGTACTTGAGTAGGAACAGAAATCCATAATGTATCCCTAACCACTACAGGGAGAGGAAGACCACCACACCGGGTACAAATACAGCTGGAGCAAGACCCAGCCTTCCATACAAACTATGCACAAGCCACAGACACTTCAGGAGGAAGAATCTCCCTTCTTCAGAGCTTTTTTTTTAAAAAAAAACCCCTATCTGTCATGTTTATACAGGATGAGTCCCAAAGGAAGAGAGCAAGCAAAACATCCCAACCAAAAAAAAAAAATCAGGAAAATCATAACATTTTAATCTATAACTAAAAGTCGCCCTTCCACTCTATATTTTAGTTGTGCCACTATTTGCATGTGCATTTATCAGACAATCTCATGTTTCTTAAATACCTACTACAGGATATAACTAAAGTAAGTCCAATTAAAATCACAGCAGAAAGAAGGCTCTATAAACCTGCAGCAGAATGTAGAATAGAAAAGTTATAATAAGTTAAGTAAGACAGTATTTGGCCAGTGATGGCCCTCAGTTTTCAAATCTCCTACCATACCTGTTCACAAGAAAGCCTGAACACCCCTTCCACTCCTGTCACTCCCAGTGCTGTTTCAATGTTGTGCGTCATCCGGAATGGAACCTTCTCTGGGACCCTAAGGCTCTTCCCTTTAAGATAAAAAATTAAGTTGTTTCTTTTAATTACCAAGAAAGAAAACCTTTTATTTGAATAACATATAGCATTTTTTAAATTACCTTTTTCAAAGCAAACATTATAATCTATGTGGACAACTTCTCCTGTAGTCATATCTATAAGAACATTATCCAGATGTCTGTCTCCAAGACCAATGATGTAGCCAACCATGGACATAACTGCAGTGGATCTTGCATACGACTTAAAAGAGAGTTTCAGGAAAAAATTATTTGTGGGAATCCTCTGCCAACACATTGGATTGACTACCATCTTAAAACATTATTTCAAGTGTAAGTGTAAAACAAATCAAGCCCAACTTATTCCAAGCAGTTTTCTATTTGTTGTTTGATGGTATCTTAAAAGAGTTTTCATTTTTTAGGCTGATAATTCTAGTATAATAATGTAGACTTATCTGGTCTACACCTGTGTTTTAATTCCAGAAGGCACAGGTACCAACATTTCATCAAACTCAGAGCAGCACTAGCTCTCCAAACTCACAAGTACCACATCTCAGGCATTCGTTGGCCCTCATCCCATTAAAACCACAGCCTCTCATATGTGAAATACAGTTGGTATGACTCACCTGTGTAACTCTCCACCACTCATCTGGTGTGGTACACGATGACCAGAGCTCCTTAGCAAGGAGATTCGGGGGAGTTGCTTCCATCAGCTCTTCCAGAACAGCCCTCATGACATTCAAGGGCCAGTCACGACGTGACACGTCAAGACTAAGCCCGACTGCCTTCAAAGCAGGTCCAATTTTACTGTAGTAAAGTTCACTGGGTCTAGGAACTATTCCAGGGTTCTGAGGGGTCTGGTAAGAGTCCTGAGCCTAGAAGAGATAAAAATGATAGTTGAGGTATTAGCACAAAAACATATCCCAAATTCAGTTTTGGTGAAAATAAAACATGAAATCAATGCCTCAACTGAGCATGACTTCTACAGCTCAGAGACCGCTTTCAAAATTCAGTAGTTAAGGTCTAAATAAACTGAAAACATTGTTTTGGCCTTAATTCTACTCTCAAAGTAGATCTCAAATGTAACTGCAAAAACTGCATTCAGAATGAAATGAGAATGAGTAAACAAGATACAGAATTAAAATACTTTCAACCAAGATTAATTCTATTTGTAAAAAATAGTTCTCTTGAATTATCATGCCAGACTAGCATTTTTATGCTACATACTGTAATTACATATAAATAATAGAGAGGCAATTTTATTGACTTCTGGTGAAGTCCCAAGTTACACGAATACACAGAACCTTCCTGCATTATTATGAGCAAAACACAATCCTTGTAAGACTACGTGACTTAGAATCACAAACAAGTCCAAATAAGCATTTCTCTTCTGCCTTGTGTACTTAGCACACAACAGAGCCGTTACCTTTTGTGCCTGCAAAGCAGCTTCCCGCTGTTGCCAGCGCTTGTAAAGCCCAAACAAAGGCGTGGCTCCATCCACCCACTGGATGAGGCCTGACCTTGTCCCCAGAGGTGTCACCGAGTAGTGCCTTGCATGGAACCGTGGTGTCTCTTGCCGGTTGATCGTGGCAAACATGGTGTTCACAATGGATAAGAACTGCATGATTCTCTCATCTAGATGCAAGTCTTCCAAACCTGCAATAAATTAGTTTAAAATTAAGCTTCTAGATGAAAAAAATTCTCCTAAAGCTCAAAATTTGGAATTTTTTAAACCTACTACATTTCAGACCATGAATATCTTCATGATACGTAGATTAAGGATGAGCTGTTTAGCCTAAACCATAGTGTTTACATGGCATTTACCTACCAGTTTATGCCAGCTTGCTGTGTGAGCAGTACACAAAATAGTTACAACATAAATAGGCGTTTCCCTTGCAGGAAAAACAAGAAGTCTCTAAAGTTTTCTTTTAGGGGGTACATTAAACTTCTGGAAAATTGCACCCAGCTAATCCTATCAATATGCAAGCAGAGCATTGCTTCTGATGAAAGCCTTGTAAAGAAGGGATTTGACTTAAAGTTTCACAAGGCAAAACTCCTTGAAAAATATCTGGTGAAGTAGGAAGTAGGGAAGAGAGATGGCAAATGCTTCAAACTCCTTTTTCTCTGTATCATTCAGGCAAATAAAACTAGAATTGCACCATGCAATCTTCCTAACTTTTATACAGTCTAATTTGTAACAAGAGACAGTATGAGGTATGAGAGAGGTATGAGAAAAATTCTGTTACTTACCTTTGAACAAGTAGGGATAGTTCTTCCCATCTGAACCCAGGAAAAGCAGCTTTTTAGGTTTGGTTTTGGTCGGCAGGATGGTGATGGTGCTGCCCACACTGTGGATGGTGACTGTGTCCCTGGTGGACACCTCTCCAGGAAGCGCTATTTCAGTGTTCATCATGGCAGCCAACCAAGGACTGATTTCTTCAAGTCGTAAGAGGTAACTGGCCCGTTTCTGTGCTCTCTGCTGCAAACTCAGCATTACCTATTCCAAAGAATTTTCTTTTAGGCTGATGCTCACCTTAACAGTTGGCAGTAAGAACAAAAACACCATCAAACTGCACTTAACAGAGGTCATCTTCCAGAAAACAAAGATTTTTCCTAAACCTCCTTGCATCCTCGCCACGCTGCTAATCCAGATACAGTTCAGGATGAAGATTACAAAACCTAAACAACACCTTCTATGCAGCAAATATACCCTGTGCAGTGGGTAAGAACCAAAGTCACAGCAAATCATGCTCCTCAAAAGCATGTTGTTTGCTCCCATATTTATAGATATCTGAGCTGTGGTTAAAGTAGCAGCACTTGGCAGCCGCCTGTTTATGTATCTGAATGCTTGTTTGTTCTGCAAAGCAGAAGAGGAAGTACAAGGAAAAGAGGTCTATTTGCATGTAAAACCTCAGTTCTGCCTAGCAAGGTTTTAAAAACACCAAGCTGGCTCTTGGTGATAGACAAGTGAATATTTTCTCTTCAGACCCACAAACTAAGAAGATGACATAATTGACAAAGGACCTCTGGGAAGGGCTGATCATTTGAAGGCTGCTGCACTGCCCAAGGACTACACTTAGATAAATAGAATTTGTTCAAATTTAAATCAACCAAACTCAAATAGCAGAGTTTCAGAAAGATAGCATTTAAAAGAAATAAAGCCCCCTGCTCCCAAAGCTGACAGCATCCCAGACAGAAGAAGATACAAGATTTGGAAAATGTAATTTCAATGGGTGGAAATGAAACAACAGACAATCAATAGCACTGTCTACAGGGAAAAACTGGTGCTTTAGTGCCCAGTTTGCCTGTGCTGGCTGCTGAGGAGAAAGTTTCAAGGTGCAATTTTGCTATGGTAAAAGAACAGCAAGAGAAGGAGAGGGTCAAGCACATGGTGCAGCAAGAACAGCAAGTGTCTCTACACTGTACTCTTCCTCTTGCATGTAATACCTCTTTAAATGGGAGCCAGCTGCTTCCAGGTTTAGCAGGATTCAAAGGATTCTTAAGTTTCTCCAGTGCATTTTCAATTGCATCTCCATAGTTATCCTGAAACCATTTCTCATGAGGAGTTTCTGCAGGAGCTGCAGTGATGCTCCTCACGTGTTCCAAAGCAAACACAATGGGCTTCATCAGAGCTGTGTGCTTTTCACGCATGATTGCTATTTTCTCCTCTCTGTTATAAAAAAACCACACAAAAACTTGCTCTTAATGCCATAAAACCGAGTTCTCATAATGATAACATTAAACAACAAATGAGACATTGAAGAACTCACAAAAATTTTTAGTTCTCTAAAATGAGGTCTTCAGTTATGAGCATATTAAAATGAAGAGTATTTCATTCCACACTGTATAAATGTTCCTCTGAACCACTTTTTTTAAAAAAAAAACATTTGAAATTCATTGTTCACCACCAGAAACCCTGATTAGAGGCTCTGAGCAGAAACCACTTTAAGCAACTGATTTCCTTTAATAAAGGACTTCTTTACTACTACTTATTTATAGTGTGGTACATCCTCAACAAGTAGAAGAGACATTCGGATCATTCTGTTCTCCCATTCCATGTCAGTCCTGATTACAGGATACAAGAGGCATTCTTAAGTTTAGCCAGGTGCCCAGTGAATGGACCTGCTCTTCCACTACTCTGTTCACAGGAGAACCCAAGAGAGGGAAAAGGACAGACTTGCTCAACACTGAAAACTAAAAGCAGATTAAGGCATTCTGTTTGCCCCAAATATCTTCATTTACAGTGATCTCAACAGATTACACCCTTCACCATGCTTATACTCATTTCATCTGACTTGGAAATCGAGAACTATAGGATCTCATCATCCACAATACAATATCCATTGGGTTCTAACATGTTATTACTAAAGAAATCACAACATGGATTCACAGGTAGACTGTTTCTCTCATTTGACTGGAGAAGCAGCTGTAGCATAAGATGTTCCTGAAATAAGGTCCCAGGCTTACAAATCAGCAGCTGGGATAGTGGGGACTCCGGAACAACACCAGTGTTGATTCATTTGACTATATACTTCCCCAAGAACCAACATTTGTTATGATTATCCCTTGAACACATAACACATACTTCCGTAATGTGTTGTTGTTTTGGACCCTCTTGACTTCATCTTCCAGTTGTTGAATCCGTCTGAGGACGTACATGTGCTGCTGCAGGAGAACTCCCAACCAAAGCTCATCCCAGAGAACCGTAACTCTGCGCAGCTCAGCCACAAGCATCTGAACCTGAATCAAGCAAGATGCACTTTTTAAAAGAACTAAAATTCAGATTTGTTTTAGTAGAAGAACAAGTTGAAAAAAGACAAGAGACACAACAAACTTTCAGTAGGCCAACACCCAAGACATACAAATTGCATATATGCGGTTCAAGTACCCAAGTAACATACATTTGGATTATTTACCTGCAATACCATTGTTGGATTTGCAGCAGACAGTTTCTCCACAATTTTGCTATAGCAATCTTGCATCATTGCTTGATCTTCATTTAATCCAGCTTTTGTATCATCTTTACTACTTTCTTGGGAAGCTGGAGTACTCCCTCCATCACATTCACCACCCAACAGTTCTTCTCCTTGAATATTACCTAGCAAAGTAGGGATGGCAGAAGGCAGCTTGTTTCCTAAATTAGAAACAGATGATAAAATATTAGCTACAGTAGGATATATCACTCCACAGTTTATTTAGTTTATTACCCCATTAAGTACTGGTGAAGTATAAGAAAAATATGCAAAATCTGGTAAATCAGATTAAGGGTATCAGTGAGATCCCCTCATAAAAATATTAAGACCATAACAGAGAAAACAAAAAAACACCTCAGTATCATCCTATCCAGTATATAAAAATGTAATAGCTTAAGTTTATTTGAACACTTTTTTCTCTTCTCCATACCCGAAGTCTGGGATTCACTGCTAAGTGAAATGGTTCCCACTATTGCAGGATAGAGGATGAGATGAGGAGAATCCTGAGCAACTCGACAGAGTAAGTTGCAAATGCTCTGACGAACGTACACTTCTGGGTGATTCAGGCGGGAGAAAAGCTGGGGAATAATACCTGCACAAAGAGGAAAAGGAAACATGCTGATTCACTTCATTCCTCTTCAAATGAGATAAAATTTTAGTTCTACACAAGGATGTTGGGTTTTTTGCATCAGGAGAATATAAAAAAACTAAATTTCTACGAAGAAGTACAAATTTACTAATTTACAAAAAAATCCAAAAGAAAGTGTAATTTTACAACAGATAGCCTCCTCCTATTTGCCTCCCACACTAACTCCATAACCTTTGAGGGAAAGTCCCTGAACAACCAGAACCTGCAGTGTAGTGACAAACAACCACTTCTGAAACATGTGGCTTTAGTCACAAATTTTTCTCAACTACAGCTAGAAAAAAATCCACCTTGCTTGTTTTTTAGTGGTCATATGATGTAATACTTCAGAAACCACATCTCCTTTCTCCTTCCTATGTCTTCAAGTAGGGGAAAAGGAGGAGATCAAAATCTGTGCTACTTAACTACTTTACAATCAGAGTGCATGGCAGGCTTCAACATCTTCAGTGACATCAATTAATACAAGACAATCTCTTTTCCTCACTTAAATAAAAATTTCATCGAAGTGCAATGAACCACTCTCTGCATTTAGGGAAAACACCTCAAAATCCATTTTAACACCTAGATAACATATACTTACCTCTCCAAGGAGCAGTAGGTGTAGTTTCTAGCCCATGCTCTAGATACTGTCTAAGTTCTCCAGCATGTTTCACAAGCAATCGTAATAGTCTCAGGGTTGCCATCACAATCACATCATCAGTGCTTTGCTCAGAGGTGTTTCTTAAGTGCAGTCTGGGATCTTCTTCATCAAGTGGAACCTTGAAACAAAGAAATACTCCTCTAAGTATATAGTTCATATCATTATTTAGAAAAATTTCTAACTTGGTTTCCACATTAACATGAACACTAACCTGACCAGCATTGAGTTTGAGGAAAGTAAAGTATGCACTGCAGGACAGTTTATAGAGACTGAAGATTCTGTCTACAACTTTCCTCCAGACTTTAATTAATCCTTCTGTTGCATTTTCATCAAGATCTGAAAGCCAGGGACAACTTGTTAATAACTGACGCCATATCACATCCACCATATCATCTTCTTCATTGTCCTCATTTTCAGTGATTTGTAGAGTCATGTCTTCATCCTAAATGCAAATAAAGGGAAAAAGCAGATTTGCTTAAGTTCTCCAACAATTTCTACAAGCAATTTTAGTTCCTAAGTCAGTTTTTGTCCAGCAACTCATGCAACTGCATTACTTGATCACATTACCATAGCTCATCCAACAGGTGTGTGACCACTTAGCTAACAGATGGTTTCTTGTACTGTCTGAATTTTAACTTTAAGACACTTACAAGAGTTAACATGAACTGCAAGAGGAAAATAAGGTTCATGCAGAAGCTGAACAATTATTTTAAACAAATAAATCTACACTTACTTGAATCCCAGCTGGCCGACACACTGCCTGCCCAAGAATCCCATAGATTTTCTCTTTATCCTCCTCTGCAATGTTGTCTGGAAGCAAGTTCTGAACCTCAGATTTCTCCCGGGGAAGCAGCCGAACACCTTCTCCCTGACTGTAACATTTAATGAATTATTGATCCCCATTACATGAGTATTTGTAGAGCTATTGCAACTCTATATATAAAACTTCTTGAAGGAAGAAATCATCTTTATCCCAGAATTAGGTTCGTTTTGTTTTACAGAGGGCAAGTAACCAAGAAAATATTCATTTCTCCACTCACATGAAACCTCAGACCATATACAACAGTAATCATAAATACACAGATAAGGCTTATCTTAAGAAAACCAATTGTGCTGTATAAATTCAAGCATCAGGCTGTATTTACCTGGCATTATCAACTACTTTGCGGCCCCATCTATAAGCCCAGCTAGCAAGGGCTGCCCAAGACTTGGCTACTTCAGGTGCCTGTACTGAAGACAAGTGATACAGCTGGCCCAAGATGAAGTCTGGTTCTCCAACTCCAATGTTTACTGTGATGGGATAAATAGAGTAATATGCGTTACAGTGTAAAACTTCCTTCTGCCTTCCTTACCACAGAAAACAACACCAAAAAATAATGGGTATACAGTATCTTTTTAGTAAAATTAATACCCAACAGTGCAAAATTTTCCAAATGCAATTATTTTTCAGTTCTGACACTGCTTCAAAATATAGCCCAGTTTCCATTTACCAAACAACCACTGCTGTTATTCTACAATTCCTTCCTCTTCCACAGACAGGTGGAACTGAGGCAAGGAACTCATGACCTCCAAAGGAGCACAATGCTCCAGAGAGCAGACTTCTGTGAAGTACCCACAGCACTGTGGTTGTGTTTATTAATGTATTTTCTTTTGCCATCAAGTCAGAAAGCACCTACTGTTTAGCATTCACCAACAGCTCTACAATAACTCTGACTCTGTATGAGAGGAACTAAGTTATTTTAAAATTCTAGGTTTAAAGAAACACAGAATTTATCTTAACATCCTAAGAAAAGTCTGCTAGAAATTAGGAATAAGAACACATTCTGCTGCAACAGCAGAAGTGTTCAGATTAAGTATAGATTAAAGATCATGAAAAAACCTGAAGTATTTTCACACATATGGGGGCCTTCATAACATAAATCCTGCCCATGCTTAAACCTGAAAGATCTACCTCAAACTTTAGCAAATACACAAGCTGAAAGCAAACTCACACAGGATAATAACTGATAGCCTCAATACAAAATAAACATATCCCAGTTTCTTCCTCAAGCCACCATTACTTGAATGAGAAAAATGTGCCAGAAATATGAAAGATTTTTATTAAGGTGTTTGGGTTTTTTCACTGTGGATAGTTACCTATTGCACAAAATACACACCCTTGACACATGTATTAGGAAAACAAATACATGAGTGATGGAGCACTTAGTCTTTATCAGTATAACTGGTGTTATCCCTAGGTATAATTATCGGTAACTAATTGTAAAAAAGAACAATGAGAACAAATGTACCTGTAGATTCACTTTCAATCCTAGGATATTCATCTTCTAGTGTATTAACAGCTGGCAGATCAATCAAATTATATATGTTTTTAGACAAGGTAGACAGGCCAGTGTGATTCTGCTGCTGTCGAGCTCTATATACTTGTTTCAACTGTCCTGAGATCTCTTTCCATTCTGCTTGAATCCATTTAGCCAGTGTGAGAATAGATTTAGCAACTGCATATTCGGCTTTGGCAGATTTACAGAAAGATATGGCACAAGAACTCAGCATTTCCATGGCATGTGTTGATTGACCTGCATATCATGAAAAGCAGACCTTCAATACAATGCTATTATTTAAAATAACTCCAAAATTCAGCACATTCAGATATAGCTTGGAGCAATGTATTTGTACACAGAAAATTGTCTTTTGTAGAATGACAAGCATGAAAATACTTGTGAAAACACTCAGACAACAGCTAATGGGATGAAATCAGTTTCTAATGGTACTGCCCTATTGTGACTTCTTCAAGGTGAGGGGAATTAGCCTGGTTATAATGAAAAAAAGCTCAAGTCACTACAATATAACACTCACCTGCTGTGTACAACAACTTTGTTTTCTCAATATCAAGTTCAGGACCCCATTTTTCATCTATCTGACCTGGTGCAGATAATTTTTTAAAGTGCTGGACTAAGTCCTGTGCAGTGGTGGTTTTCCCCAGCTGAACTTCACTGCACTGGGCGAGCAGTCGTGTAGCCAGGGCGATGTTTCCTCGCTTCCGTGCAAATTTTGCTGCTGTTAAGCCCAGTTCCATTAGATGGCTTTTAATTGGGACTGTTGGTTCTAAAGGAGAGCAAAATACTGTAAACAAAAGTATTAAATCACTGTTTGACACACACAATTTCTGCCCCATGTGTTGTGCACACCAGTAAAAATTGCTTCAGAAATTTAGATGACTTCACTTCAGCCTAGAATATTTATATACCCTATCTCAAACAAAAATTATATCTATAGATTATCAGCTGGGCAAAAGATTTTTCCCCACTATAACCATTCCTCTTAGTTAACAAACATACTTGTCCCCTGACAGAACTTTTCTCCCCCATTACTTCTTAACATACTTCACATTTAAACGGCTTACATGACTGTTTGTGAAGACCCATTACTCAAAATGCTGATGTGCTCAAAAGTGAAAGCAGCTGAAGTATGAAGTGATGAGCAAGTAAGGGGCTATTAGGAGAGAAGTATACAACTATTAAATACTTCAGAATGTTGTTTTTCTTTTTGACACTGTCTAGATCACAGCACTAATCAAGACAACAAGCAGTAAACCAAAACACCTGAAGGAAAAAACATGGCTTTTAAAAAGTACTCCATCTAAATAATAGAAAAAGACACAGCTGCTGCTTTCAGCAGAAAACTGAAGTTCAAATTCTGCATTTGCTTTTCATAACACCATGAGAGCTTGCACACCTTTAAGCTTTTCCATCAGTTGATTCTGGTACACCGTGTACCTCAGGGCATGCATCCATGGCCTTACATCATGCTGCTTGCATGACCTCAACGCTTCATTGAAGAGAGGTATAAGACAGTCCTGGAAGAGGCAAGAAGATGCACAGTTGTCATGAGAGACTTTACTACAATGCATTTACATTAATTAAAACCAAAGATGATTTTTAGAGCAAACATTCTTATTTATATTAGTAGCCACACTTTATCATTAACTAAATGAAGTATGTTTTATGCTTGATTTTGAGAAGACAACACGAAGAACTGCTCAAAATCAAGCAGAATTGTCTTCTGAACAATGTGATTAGAAATGACATCTAGAACAGCCATAGTGGTTGAAGTCTGACATTTAGTTTTTAATTGCTGAAGTGACTTTTTTTATTAGAATTTTTTTAAGTTGCTTTGAAAGTAAATTAAGTGTGTGTTAAAATGTATTCAGAGAAGAAATACCAACACTCTAAAAACCAACTATCAAGAACACTTCAAAAATACTGAAAGTGAAATTGAAAGAGAGGTATATTTACAACTATGGAGAAGTCCAATTGAGATGTAGACTTATAAAAACATAGGTCAAGGCACATTAGAAAACTACATGAGGTCTTTTTACAGTATGATTAACAGTTAAAACAATTAATGTATGTTTTATATTCAATACTCCACAATGTCATGGCAAAAGACATGATCCCAATTTAGGCTTTAAACACACAGAATTACCTCTGATGTCAGCCTGTTGCATACAGTGTTTTCCAAAGCAGAAGAACAGTACAGCTGAAGAGTGCTCAACACAGGTAAAGACTGAGACACGGTGAGTGTGGAAAGTCTCAAAGGCCCAATAGCGATGCGCGATGTTTGCTTTAAGTACTTAATAAGATTTCTGAAATTAAAGAATCAGGACAGTCATTTTTTTTAGCTAGACTTGAAGAGTAAACAGTGACATCAAAATTGCTGAAGAAAAATTCAGTATCTTTAAAAGGATGATGAGAAAGTGTTGCAGTATCATACAAGGTATGTTACAATACTTTATTATTAAGCTGACACACAAAAGTACTTAATCAACGCAAGTACTTTATAAAGTATATGAATTCCAAGTTAAACATCAGCTTATTTTTCCTCAGTAAGCTTATAAAACAGCTAGAAACTGGCATAGATGCTGCAGCTTTACATAAAGTTATGTTTAACAAACTGGAACAGGTTTTCACAGTGTATTACATTAACTCATAGCACATTTCAACTTACTCAGATATTGACTGCCACTTTTGCTCCTGTTCAATGTGGTTTGCAGCTGTTGCCAGACATACTGAACTTCTCAAAAGCTGTACTTCAACTGCTTTTTGAAGTTCTCTTGGATCAGGACTCAGCATATTAGGAAGGAGCTTCTTCATGTCTACATGGAGATTAAACAATTGAAATCAACTAGAACTGCCAAATTCTATCATGTTTCACCATCTGAGAATGCATTTTGAAGTCATTTATAGAGACAGACACATGAAGAAATATTTACATTTGCATTTGAAGTAATATTTAATTTATGCATTTATACCTATTTTTTCTTTGGATCCCCCTGCAAGCAGGTTGATATTTTCTCCTGGTAGTAATTCTAGTTGTTCAGTGCACTCAGTAAGTTGTCCAGACTCAAAGCTGCTCAAAGATCTGCAATTCAACATTTATAGTTTTATTTTTGTATTTCTTACTTCACTCCACTTGCTAAGTATATTACATAGCAAAAAGACTCAAGACAAACTCCAAATACTACAGAGCACTAATGATTAATTCTAAGCAAAAATCTCAATTATCACATACATCAATAAAAAGCACTAGTTCTGCACCAAATGAATCAATCCAGTACCAAAGGGAAATAAGAGCCCCTTTCTCTGAAAAAAAAGCCTTTTCTGACCTGCAAGATTTTATTCCACTGCTTCCTTTGGTGCTTTTATTTTCAGGTCAAGATATTTCAGCCAGAAGGATTTTACTATTTTTACCACAATCATGCAGAAATGGAAAGCAATCAAGTTGTCAAAAATAAACTATCCTTAAAATTTGAATGTCTATTCAATGACACAAGTATTTTTTCATGAATCAGAAAAATATCAAAGGTCAAGAAATAAATCCACAAGCTACAATTCTAAATTTCATTTTAAGAAAAAACAAAACTAAAAAATTCAGCAGCCAAGACCACTTCTTTCCTATACTTTTTCCATTAAATTAGTAGATTAAGATATTGTTAAGAACCACTGAAATACATTTTTATTTAGGTTGTACAAAAGGATTCATCTTCTGCTGAGTATAGCAGAATAAATTTGATACCTTTTTTCTTCAATGGTAGATTTTTTTTTCTTGAATACTAAGCAGCCTCAGCAGCCAGAAAGCTACAGCAGCTATTTAGAATTATGTTACCTCTTCACTCATCTGTCAATGCCTGGACAAGTTTTCACCTTCCCAAGAACACACCTTTCTTCTTTGCATGCCTCTACTTAGAAACTGACACCCAATTTTTTAAATCCATTAAAACTTTAATATTTCAGTTGTAAATCAATGAACTCTAAGATACTGTTGAATGAATTAATTATACCCTTACTTTATGTAGTTAAAATCTGCTTTCAGATTGATTGAGGTATTACTATTGCTCTTCTTCAGTTCATGGACCATGTTTTGCCACTCCTGAACAGCTGACCAGTCAGCAATGGAAATGTAACATTCACATGCCTTGTTACCCAGGTAGTTTATCACTTCAGGTGAAGAGTCACTTGGCTTAGTCAGAACAGTTTTTCTAGCTTCTCCTGTGAAATGAAGAAATGCTATATAAACACAAAAATATATATTTTCAAACAGCAGTTCTATTACTCAAACATTATTTCTATGTCTTTTGTCAAAAAAAAACCTCTTACTTAAAAAAAAAATCATTAAATAGTTACACAACTTTTACAGTATTCTTCCACTGACACTTGTTCTGAGAGAAAAAATAACCTTTTCAAATGAGGTTTTGAAAAAATTTAGTTCATATCTAAAGGAGCATCAAAACAGAAAAACAAAACAACTAAATTAGCAACAAAGGAGGTTCATTTTCAAAGATGAAACAGAATGCTGCAATCAAGTCTTAGTTAAAAACCTATGAGTAACTAGTGCACTTATGATACAATTATGTCATAAACACTAAGGTTTAAGTTATGATGATCTAAAATAAACTAGATTTAAACTAGGAACTTACAGAACATTTTACCTATTACCTTTAGTTTCATTCAGCTAGACCTCAGTACTGCAAACCCTCCTATCTACACATAATATTGGTTTCAAGGGCATTAAGTGGTTCAGTTTAACTGCAGACAGAAACAGGTTTTCAGATTTCAGAGTCAGACATTACCATGGCTGCATCATTCAATGTTCTCATTTTATGCACACACATTTAAACAGTTGTACGTCTCTTAAAAAGAAAACACTGACCATTCAAGGAATGCTTTGGGCTGGCATTGTTCACACTGTTCGAATTGGCCAACTTCAGAACAGTCTTGTCAAAGCCTGTGATACAGCAATCCACTCCAGTCATGGAGCAGAGATGCTCCTGATATTCCGCAGTTGCTTTTTCAAACCTACAACAGTTCAGTAATTCAGTCAGCATCTTAAAGAACCAAGCTGGGATTTTTTTGTAAATAGACTAGATTTCAAGCATTATTTTACCCCAATACTCTAAAAGCTCATATCACCTTGAGCAAAAGAAAGGGATTAAGATAGGATACAAGTTTACTGGCTGGTTTCCAGGTTATAGCATTTGATAAAATCTTGTCCGTAAAAGTTTTAATGTCAACTTCAAATCAAGTAGAGACAGAAATAAATAAATTTTATATTTGACTGTCACAATTTTAATCTGAACAAGTAGAGCTGAATACTGATTAAATACATATTACATCTCTGAAAAGCTTCACTGACTATAACTGACAAGGAAATTCATCAGCAGCCTTGACTTGTGCCACCGTTTAGAAGACAAAGAAACAGAACCTCCCATAGAAGGAAAGAACATCCAAGTTTGTAGCATCCAGTTATTTGTGAAAACTTACCGCCCTTCTGCTTGCTGAGCTACGGAATTGATCCAGGAGAGACTCTTCCCAACTACAGCAGAAGACCAGACAGCAATGCCCTGAATAGCTTCAGGACAGTGAAGCTCACATAATGCTTCCACCAGCATCATAATTGTCACTTCCAATTCATTTCCCTAAATCCAAACCAAAAACATTATTTAACAAAACTCATCTAATTCAAGAGCCACATATCTCAGAAATGGTGAAACAGTATTTCATTAGATACATCTACAAGTGCTCCTTGTATCCATCCACTGCACTGCTTTTGGAAAAGCAGGGGAGCCAAGGAAAGAGTTTATGCTGTGAATCCACAGCCTGAACATCAATGGTTAGCAATCACTGTGCAGTGGTTTTGTACCTCTGTGAGAAAGGGAGCACAAAGTAACAAATATCTATCTAACCACCCCTGGTAAAACATTTAAGCAGATCAAGTCATGTACTGAAGAAACTATCCCAACCTTTTCAAGAAGGCTTTAACTACTTTATCCACCCATGCCACCCCTGAACTTAGCTGCTAGCTAGATGAAGGATACCCCCATGACACAACCCTACTTCTCCTCATACCCCAGGTAAGCAAAGACCTCACACTACTGTAAGCCTGGGATGGCCTCACACTAATACAGCACCAGCTTCACAAGATTTCCACTAAATTAGAAATTGCTCAACTGAAACTGTTAATGAACTATAGCATTCATTCCTGTATAGTATTTGACCTCATCTTCAGTACATCCTAACCTCCAATCCACAGTATCACAACCACAATAAAAAGATACAAATTAAAAATGTGGCTTTAAATAACTCATTCTTTTACATAGCACTTGGTTTAGTAACTACTGATTGCCTTAGCTTAGTTCTTTTAGAATATCACGGTGAATATTTCTGCAATAGTCTACAGAAAAGGGAGTACCTGAGAGATACTATTATTAGTTTTCATTTCTGTGAGTAAATCAAATCCATGCCTGACTGTCACAGCAGGCTGGCCAGCCAGCAATCCAACTCTCATGATGGAAAGTCTGATCCGTGTCAGCCAATCCTGGCATGTCTGGCGATTGGTATAAAAGAACGTCCTGATAACCTTCAGAGACAGGAAAGAAGTTTCACAAGAACATTCTTCTGCAAAAACCAAAATACTTAAATACTTAAGATTGATATCAAAGGCAGAAAGGTTTCTTCTCTCCAGTTTTCAATTAATCTTTAATTTTATTAATGTAAATGGACTGAAATCACATGCAGCATGCAACTGGCCCAGCACATGAGAAGTCTTAATATGAACTATAAATTATGTATTACTATCACATCAAAGTCTGGTAATTAAATAGCTTATTTCAACAGTGAAAAAATGTTTTGCACTTAGAATTACACAACAGGGTATGTTGCTTATAAATAATTACTACATTTCCCAAAATGCAATTAAAGCTTTAAATAACTGTTACTTTATAATAGGGCTGCTGACAATACACAAATAAGGGACTGCTACAAACCAGAGGTACTACAGGCTTGCTGGATTTGTACCCCTATACAAGCTGGTACTCCAGAAACAAAGCCTGGTTTAACATGTTCTGTAGGAATACACCAAAGTCAAAGCCAGAGTTTTTTAAGAGTCTCAAACTTTGTGAAGTTTTTCTGAAATTACATGGCTAAGAACTGAACAATCCTGAAAACTCTGTTCATTCAATAGACTGTTCCAAGCCACATCAGCACTGCAAGAGAGACAAACCTTGGGTGGAGAGGTAAGGGCATTGGCACATCCTTCATATGCATTGTACATCAATTTTTCCAAGTTCTCCAAATACTGCAGAAGGAGAACAAGCCTGAGCTGGTTGCTACTGTGTCCTTCATCATTGTCTGCAGTAGTCCACTGGCTGACATCTTGATCAGGGTTTAATGTGTGGGCTGCAAGGCTCCTAATAATACCTACACATTTTCCCAAAACAGGGGGAAAAAAGAGTTACCAGATGGTAGCAATGCTATCTCTCAAAATCTATCACAAGTTAACAATAATTATGCAGCATCTTTAAAATCTGTAAGGACTGAAAAATAAAGCCATTGTGCCTCTTGCCTTAGACATGAACACCTTGGCTTCACAACCTTACCAAAACATCACATTAAAATAAAGTGTATTTTTTACCTCACCTTCAATTGTTTGAAATGTATCTTGGGCTCTCCCCAGAGGAGTTCGTAGCTTTGAAAGAACAGTGAACTGAGCTGCTTCCCAGACAGCCCATTGCCACAGCACAGCATCAGTCTTCAACAAGTTCCGAGGGATGGTTGGCTGATCTCTCTTATCCAGTCTTTGACAGCTATAGAATAACCTTTCTAACCAATTATCCTTCCTGAAAGAAAATATCAGTGCATGAACAAGTTCACATGGTAACAAGTTTATACTGCACCCACTTCATCTCCTTATTGCTCACAAACAAATCTCTCACAAAATTAACTTAAAAGCAGCAAAGTATATAGGAAAATATGCCAAAAGGTGTGTATGTAAGACATTTATAAATACTTAAAAGTATAAAAATGTTTGAAAGTAAAGCAATGTAGTTTGTAATGATAATTACAAATTTTAAACTAAATATAACATGGACTTGTTTACTAAAATTCAACATTCATAGATTTCAGTTCTACAAGTTCTTACCCAGTCCGGTGGAGGTTTCCATACAAAATAAAACTAATGACATCAGAGAAATCCTGTGGGTGGAATGTGTTACTTGGAGCTTTGCTCATGTGACTTCTTATAGCCAAAGATATTTCTTGTATTTCTGTGTGGGTACGGTTACTACAGGAAGAGAGGGAAAACAACCCAGGCTATAACGTACTTGATAAACCAAAAAAGCTGTGTAAGAGAATTACACACACACACTATATATATACATATATATATATATATATACAGGCAATGACTAGCACCAATTATGTGCTTTGGTATTAATACCAACTGCTTTCAGACTTCAGGTCTTCAAGACAAATTATAGGACATAATATTGCTGAAGCTCTGGATAACATAGAGCTTACAGGTATTCAGTGTTTGCTTCAAGAAGTGATGCACAACTTATCAGTTTTATTGATTACTTTGTGTACAATATACTGTTCTTAGACCTGTAAAAGCATAGGATAGCAAGATACCTAGAATCACAGAGGATTGGATGAGACCTTTAAGATCATCAAGCCCAACCATCAGCCCAGAACTACCACTGTAAGCTCATGCTTTTTGATTTTGAACTAAGACAGTATGATGACAGTCCACCAGCATTATTTTTTCAGGTTAAGTATGTCTGAAGAAACTAATCCACAATTTACACTTAAAGTTGGTCTGAGCAACCTACCTCAACACAACATCTAAAGGAATTGACTTCAGAAGTTTTCCAAAAGCTTGTCTCACACGAGCACCACTATGGACTAGTTGAACACGACACACATCAACACACCTGAAACACCAAAACAGAAAGAGGTGTTAATATCTCCATTTTCAGCATAATTCAAGTAACATACAGAACTCTGTGCAAGTACCTCTGTAAAAGGTCATCTGGAAGGGAGGAAGACAGGGCATGGAGGCTACTACATGCTTGAAGACAAATGTTCACATCTTCCAGAAGTGCTGAATTAAGGAGTTGAAAGGAGAAAAAAGTCACTCTTGCTGGAATTAGGTAACTTCTGCACTACTCTGCATTCATAGCCATATTATTTACAGATTTTGGAAGTGAATACATCACAGAACTGTTCCAGTGCTTTTGATAAATAATTATTTGTGACTGGGAAATTCATCTACCAAAAACGTCAGTGATGTGTCAAATCTCTTAAGACTGTAATTCATTTTAAGAAAATTAATTGTTTAAGTAACAGGCAGGGATCCACTTTAAAAAAAAATCATAGAACAGCATTAAGTTCTTGCACAATACAACCTTGAAGCATCCTTAAAGTAAATGAAACAAGCACAGTTGCTACTATCAGTGGAACAATGCTATTTATGTACTTAGTTTTGAAATGTAAAAGACAGTTAAGTAAAATTATGCAGTATCTTACTGTTTGCTAAAAGTCCTTTGCAAAACTTATGAAAAGATGGGAGAGAAAATAACGGAGTATATGTTTCTGATTTCTTCATCAGAAGAGCCACTTCCAAAGCCCATGTTGTAAGTAGTTTCCTTCAAAAACCAAGAATTTAGTCACTCTACACAGTTACAGAAAGGTACTTCCTGATAGAACTTAAACTACTTCACATTGCATATCATTATCACACCACAGCTCACACTTTTTAAACAAGTTAAGAAATAACTTTAAAGATGTCCCCAGCCCTCACAGCATTTTGGTAATACAGGATGGCAGCTATTGCAAAAGGATACTTTCAGTGAGCAAACCCTTTCAGTAAAGTTTGACAGCTCTGCTTCTACTGCACAGATCTTAGGATGGTTTCAACTTTTCTAGTTTTCATGTACAAAAACAAGCAGCTACTTTTTTCCACAAGTTCACTAATAATGTTGAAAACATTCCAAACATTTGACTGGTAAAATTTACCCCAAATTTTACAAATTCAAATTACCCTGGTTTCTGAATTAATGTATTCTACTAGACAAAAAAAAAAAAAAATTCCCAATTTCTAAGAAAATTTTCTTTACCTGGTATCTTGAGTAAGGTTATCCTTCTTAAGCAGTAGCCCCAAAAGGTTCAGTATGATTGAGAAATGTTTTTTTGTTGCTGTAGTTACAGTACTTATAACTGCTCCATCAAACAGAGAAGGAGAGGAAGAACTGAGGCTACTGGATATGAAATGGTCGTGCCTGAAAAGGCAAGGAAAAACAAACTGTAACTCTACCCCAAGATTAGAGGCACTTCCCTAAACTTTACAGGAGGAGAGAAAACATCAACACTCAGCAGCAAAAGTTAAATGAACACATACACAAACCACTCTATGTCAAAATCCAAATATTTTGATCTCTAGCCTAAAAGAACAAAGCTATCACTTGCCATAAGCCCATGCAGGCCAGTAACCTTTTCTCAACTGTGTCTGGTATCCAATGCTTAGTGAAAAATCACTACAGCTAAGAATGTAAAGAGTAACAGTTAAACTGGTATATTCCCTTACTTTAACAACAGTTTGTATTAATAAAGTCTAGAATGTAATTACATCTGTTGTTTACATCTCATTACCTCTCCTAGATCTCTCAGTAAGTAAAATAGTAAATAATCTTCCTTCATTTACTTTCAGTAGAGTTCTCCCTCGGTTCTCTCTATTCAAACACAAGATTTCTAATCTGCCTTTGAATAAAAGGCCAGCTTTAAGTCAGGATATGCTTTCCTGGCTGAGATACAGCTTCCCTGCAATTAATGAACGTAAAAACTAATTAAGGAAGCTTGGGAAAAAGCTTGATTGTAACAACAAATAAATATTTAATTTCATCCCTCCAACAACATATTCCATTCAGATCCGTCCATCTTAGTGTTCTTAAAATACTGCTGAATGATGAAAGCTCATACCTGGAGCAGTGTGAGTACAATGTGTAGAGCACTGCATACTGGACAGCAGGGAAGTGAACTGCTATGTCACCATGAACAATCATCAGGTTTTTACTCAGCAGTGCAAACACAGTCGGTGAAAGGGCCCACATCTGTAACACAATTGCAACACAAGCACAGAAACATAAAAAGTCGGATCTTTATTTAACTGTAATTTTCACACCATTAATTAATGTCTTTTCCTTTTTCCCCACAGGAAGTAATTTAACTCTATTATATAGTGACTGTTTTCTTCCCCATTTTTTAGAAGTCTGTTAAAAGTAATTTATGGTTTTTATAGGGAAAGATTTGGGAAGTGTTTTCTTATGGCTGATATGCTACTAAAGGGCACACTACAGCTGCTTTTATCTGTCTTGAGTTTCAAAAGCAATTACTATTATCATCTTAGCATTAAATCCTTAATAAACCTGATAAGACGCTCTTCCCTTGCAACTGCTTTTCATTATGCACCAACCAGAGATACAATCCACTCACTGTTTAAACCTAAGTTTTAATACTAAAAGTTTTTCTAAAACTTAGGAAGTTTGGAGACAAATATGATCATTTTAGTTATACATAAGTGTCCTACTAATATAATACATTAATTTTAATTAATCAAGTATTTTTTACACTTACTGCATGAACTATCTGTTGAGTTTTTACTCACCCCAATTAATGAGTTTTTAGCATTTCCAATAGTACTTAGAGCACTGAGGTCAAATATAACAACAAACTTGGCGTTATCCACATTGGATATAAGCTTCTTGAAAGAGTCATGCTGGATTTCGGAACAGGCCTCAGGAAGATGTAAACTATGGAGAAGACTATTTAAAGCACAGGTCATTTCTCCTAGAATCAACCTGTAAGCAGTCTCCAGAACAGGAATGTTCTTCAGGCTCAATACAGCTTGGTATACAGCAAGGGCTGCTGCAACAACCTTGAGAACATAATTACAGCAATAACTGATTAGAACAAATCATAAAATATACTAATCAGCAACACAGAATTTGAAATCACTCTTCTTTATCTACGAACAGCTTAGTCTGATACACATACCTATCTTCAATTTCCTGTACATCTTACTTACAGAATCTATTAATCATTTTCTTGATCATCCACCTAATACACTGAGTATCAAAGACAGATGAACTAAGGACTTCTCTAACTGGAATACTGGCAAACTTACCTATTTCTTATCAAATCTAAATGCTAAAACCAAGAAGTAGTTATATCTGCCTTTTCAGAAGTTTCAGATATTCAGTTAGACTAAAACACATTTAAGATGAGCTGTGTTTACAGCTTAATATATTCTAGGAAGTGCATGAAAGCTGTTGGAATACACCTGTAAAAGTTACTCTTACCTCTTTCTCCTTATGATAACGAAGAACAAGTAGTTTAGACTCTGGTATAAATAATTTCTCTACAAATGACGATGGTAGTTTTGTATTTATTTGTTCAACAATCTGGGGATAAAAACAAAAGTAACTTTACCTGAATTTTTAACTAATTATTAAAGATTAATCAAAATACTGTTTTTCTAGTCCCCCACAACAACAAAAACATGTACAAACCAGTGTCAACAGATTCAGGACTGAAATGACATAGTCAGTGCCACAGGTCTGACAATTTTCCATTTGATCTAATCCATAGGTGATGACCATGTCACAGTGTATGGTCATACTGGGATCCAGGCTGCCAAGCAAAACCCCAACACACTCATTGGCAGCTGTAAGCACAGCTTCAGAAAAGAAAACTTGATTTGCTGCAGTCACACATCTCATTACTCTGTACAGAACCTGCAAAATTAAAAACACAGCAGAGTTAAACTCCATTAAAAAGAAATGGTATTTAATTGTACTCCACCCATTTCACATCCTGTCCCATCACCTACTCTGCAACTTGGTCAATTCTATTCTGAATAATGTCATCCTGGAATTACACTTCAGGAGTGTAAGAAAAAACACAAGCTTTCAACTGCTTGGTTTCCAATTCAGTCAGAGAATTTAGTTAGAGACCTACAAAACTTACATTTGTTATTGATAGTTCTGTTCAATTCCAACTAACATCAACAGAACTCCCCTTGCAAAAGACAGAGGAGTTTTCTTGAGCTTTCAACACAAAAATCCTCTGCAGATTAAGGCAGAAGTTACATAACTGTCTTGTCTTCAGCTGGGAAATCCATACACTTATTTACCCAAGAAGCTGTGTACCTCACAAAATTCTGCAAGGGCATAAATTCCAGCTGTGCAGGTCATCCAGTAACCACAAGACTTTGACTGCAGGAATTTTTATCTTATCTCCTCACTCATTACAGAACTATAGCAACTACTTAACATATTATATAATATTTATTCTGAGTTTACACCATCCTATACTATAGAGCTAGAGAAGTTTGCTATCAGATATAATAGATACAATTTCAACAGGAATAAAAACCATCACATTTTATAAAATCAAACTCCTATCTACAGTTCAAAGTTTCTACAGTGACATAATTATCTGAATAAACAGCAGCATGGTTTCAAAGATAACCAGCAAACCCAGCCACATGAAATGCCTAAAAGGGTTAGTTTCTGATATGACTCCCATATGCCACTATCATGATCCATACTTTAATAAAATTATTGTAGAATATTTCTTGGAAAAAACATACTTACTCAAAACTAAGAATATACATATTAATGTAACGATCGTAAAACCTAAATAAACTGAGTCAATGGCCTTGCTATATGGTGACAAAACAGGTGAGCAACAAAGGAAACCAAAGCAAATTGAGTCCTTACATCAGTTACATAAGCTTCTGTAATTGGTGGTCCTCTGATGGGGCTGAAGCGCTCCCCAATGCTCCTCACCACAGTGCTGAACACCCGCAGAAGTGCAGCCAGTTTGGGCAGCGACACCGAGGGAGGAGGAATGTCCTCATCTACCGATTCCCCAGAAGCCACGTGGCTGAGATCCTGCAGCACACAAGGTTTACGTATCAGCACACATCATTAACTTACACATGGGTAACATATCAAAACAGGAGATTGCAAATACTTATCTCTTTTCCAGACATTAAACTATGCAATCCAATTACAGATGTATTTATCCAATATCTCTTAACTACACACACATACGAAGGTGGGATATAGGCACACAAAGACAATGAGAAGTTAAGAGTAGCAATGAGTTTAGCCACTAGAACAAGTACTCAGACTGTATCTTGTAAATTAAACTTAAGGCTTATGAAGTTCCTGGTCTCTGGAACATGATCATCTGTATTGCTGCACTGTTACAACAGTTGTCTGCACACTTTTACCACTCTTCCAAAAAATTCTCATCCCCAAACTAAAGTTGTTTGACTGGCCATTCCCACCACACACACAAACTATGTTGATCTGGAGACCAAGAGTTCACTAAGAGACTGCTCCATGCCAGCTGGCACCAGTGCCTGGGAACATTCCCAGAAGTGCTGATCTCATTAGTAGAGCTGCAGCCTTGGTCTACCCCACTGTGAGATAAACACACTGGCTGGAAGCACCTCCTCCATGTTAGCACACGTTATCTTAAAACTCTTCCGTGACTAAGAATACACACATTGACCAGAGCAGCAGCCAGCTTGATAAGCAGTGATTTACTGCTCTGCCCTGGGAATCCTAAAGCTGCCCCAGCAAAGGCCCTGGTAACAGGAGGACACTGACCAAATTATTGATTCTGCTTTGAGTGAAACTAATTGTCCTCCAGGTACAATTTTACCTACAGGACCTGCATATTCACATATACAATATAGTATAAACTACCTATAAGTATATATTCATATGAGCACATACACCTTAAAAGACAGCACTCCCCCTGCCAATGCCAAAGCTTTTCCTTTAATGACAGCATCAGATAAACTTCATGCCCTGTTAACTAAACAAAGGGTACAAAGTCAAAATTAAGTACATTAAATTAATGTAATCTAGTTTTCCATCAGTTCCTGCTGCATGATTTCCTGCACCATATAATCTGCTGCTTTATTTTAAAAAGACAGATTTATCATTAATCTTTTGAAGTACTAAGATTTCCTCTCTTCCCAACAATTACTAGTTCTGAAACACTCTGAGGCTGGACAATTAAAGAAAACACCAAGGAAAGACCATGAATTGTCTTCACATCAGCTCTTCAAAAATAAAAGCATTCCTGTTTGGTCAATTGTTTGTAGTTTTATTACAATATGATATTCTCTATCGACAGTGGCTAAAGGCCTGGTTGTGATACTAATTAAATAGTTTATGAGTATTTGTGCAGTTGGTCATTGTACATGACTGAAGAATAGTCCATAATTTGGTCCTATTTTCACCAGGAAACCCATGTAATTTAATTTTCAACAGAAGTAATAATATAAAAATCTGAGATAAAAATCATAGCTGTGGATTTATTAAGAATACCATAACAGTTAACTCTGGTATACACCATAAAGTCTTGTTTACCTCAGCATAAGCTTCCATATCTTCCAAAAACTGACCCAAGAGTGTGGTAGAAAAAGTTAGATCAGCCACCCAAAAGGGCTCCAAGCTCTGCAGCCATCCTGTATAAAAATACCAAGCCAATTAATATAGGGTGACATATAATCATTAAATTTTAGTTGCATATTGCTGAGGGAAAAGTTGCTGAGCTAAGAGGTCATCTACATGAAAATACTAACACTAGATGTTTTTAAACTAAATTGTATCTCCCTCTTTTGTCCTTTTGCAAAAATCATTTTAAGGTTCAGTTCTGCCCCACAGCAGTTAAACAGTAAGGACAGAATCTAGGACTATCTCAAAAGAAACATAATAAACTTGCTGTGAATAACTCCCAAGTAAACTGATAAAGCTATTGGAAAAACTTCCCCATTTTTCAAATGCCAGTACAGTATCTTTACCACAAAGATGTTCTAAAAGTACTTAGGAAAAAATGTATCCTTTCACACAGGATATCCTAAGATCTATACATTTATTAAAGATGGTTATAATATTGCAGAAAACAATTGGTGTTTAAATGTACCCTGAATAAAGCACCCCATTTTTCCAGACTTAGCATAAAATGGCAAATGGAAACTTGCTAAAAAAGTTAGGAACAAAGTATCTTGCTATGTAGCCAGAAATTCAATTTGGTTTTATGTCAACTTCCATGTCAGTAGAACCAGACTGGTGTAAGTAAACCCCTGACATCTGCAAGCCAGAGCAGGCTCTGAGACTCTCCATGAGCTCCTCTGGCCAAACTTACCAGAGACCTGCTGTGTCAAAGAAGGTTTCTGAGTGTGATCTATGTGCCACCCAACCAGTATATCCACTGTGTCCTGGAAAGCAATTGTGAAAACAGAGTCATTACTCAGTTTGCTGCACCAACATTTCTACTGTAGAAAGAAAATAGAAAATATAAAGAAAGCTTACCCTAAAATTGGTGCTGAAAATGTGTGGGTAGCATCGAGACACCAAAAGGATGCACTTGACACACTTGCACAGTAATTCTGGTGTATCAACATTTTCTAGGATGGACTGCAGGCTGGTCATTACAAGCTGAAAAGTAAAGCAAAGCCACCAGACATTTCACTTCATTAAAAGGTGAGAGAGAACACATTGTAACAAACTATTTTGATTCAATCAACAGAACTCCACTTCTTCTGCAGGAACAAAATGTAAAAAGCATCACATACACTGAATGAAAATTATCACTTCAAGGGGGCATTTGCTTGATATTGGCAGAGCCAGGGAACACTTTACTTTAGCTCTTCAGCCACAGAAAAGCTGTGAGTTATTTTAAGTCCCATTTTTCCTGTGAAGTTTTTTGGCTCTGTAAAATAACTATTAAATTTGAGCACAGACCTGGTCATAGCTGTTCTACATCCAAAATAATAAACCCTAGAATCTGAACATGGGAACTTCATCTTGTCTGCACACATCCTACTCCTTTCTCAGATCTATCCACAATTCCAGTGAGAAAATGTAAATAGCAGGTAGCACAAAACAATTAAAATGCTGGGTTTTGTGCCATTCCACTTTAGTTCTCTTTTTGGTCTCATCAAGATTATTTTTCTTGGATCTGCCATAAATACTAGTAAGTAGCATCAAAATACGTATCATCCTCCAAAGACTTGTCATTCTTTCCTAACGTAACCAGAATCAAAGAATCCCATTCAGTCAGAAAGTTTCCTCCCAGTCATAATGATATTTACTTATTATGTCAATATAGCATTACTTACTGTTCATTCCAGTTTAAAAAGTTCATTCAAGCATTGCACTGAGAAAGTAATTAATAATCACGTTTTAACTTGTAGTCTTACCTGCATTAAAGATGAAAATGCTTTCTTTTCTCCTACAGTCTCTAGTGCTTTGTAGGTTGCACACAAATAAAGAAGTTTAACTTCATCTTTTGTGGATGAACTGAATTTGCTAAAAATCCATTTAAAGATCTTCTCAGCCTCGTAGCTCAGAGAAGCACAAAGAAGGCCAAGACAGCAAGCTCCTTCCTGTCTCAATTCCTGAAGCAATTTGCTACTGTATTTTTGGAAAGAAAAAAAAGAAACTTGGGATCTCCAGCCATGACAGCAGAACAGAAGCATAAACAAAATAAAGCATTTTCTAGAGCAAAATAAAATATATGCAGAAATGAAGCTGCTTCTCTCCTACTTATTGGCAGCTGTGGCAAAGCTAAAGTAAAATTCTAAGAAATATTATTTATATGGAGTAAGTCAGCTTGAATAAAAGTATGCTGTTCTACTTGCAATACATTAGCCAATGGAAATAATTCTTAATATGCAGCTGACTCTGGGAAACAACACTGACCTAAGCACCTAAAAGCCCACACAAACCTCAGAATCCTCTTCATACACTCTTAATTGGATGTAAATGAGACAGCTTGTGGAAAAATTTATTTCATTTTGGAAGCTACACCCCCAGTGCAGCGCACAGCTCCACCAGCTGACTGAACACACCTGAGACACCACACTAGCTACAGCATCAAAACCACACTTGTGCCTTCATGTCCTGTCCAAGGGAGGTGTACTCTAGACAGCCCAACAGGATTGTTGATATGCCTAAGAGTCTTTGCTCTCCCCTAATTTCATTCTGTTCCTGCAATGGGACACCCATGCAAAACTGACAAATTAATTTCTCTCAACCTTTCCCCTCTGTATTTCAAACATAATGCTGTCATTATTTTCCCCTTCAGAATATTTTTCCAGCTTACCTTTCATTGAGCACATCATGAATGGCAGTCAGGATATTATCCAGTTGTTTAACAAGTACCTGCAATAGAAGATACATAAAAGGCATAAGCAAGTAATTGCCCAATACTGCCTTCACTACCTGTTCACACTCTCATTAAAGACAACACTGCCAGTTCTCCTTGTCCAGAGAATGCCATTGTGCTTGCCATGGCCACTGCAGACTAGCATGAACTATATTAAGCAACACTGCAATGTTATCCTAGATGTTATATTTGATATTTATTTACAGTAGCCATGAAAATACTGGCAGCCTGCTATCAAGGTCTGTTCCAAGTTTAGTTCTTGCTGATAACATTACATCACCATGGAAGACTCATCACACAGCTCATGAGTAGCATCTACTGAAGACCAAATCTCTAATACTAACAAATCAATTGTATCACTGGAAAATTTAATGGAAAACATAATATAATCTGAAGTATTGAAGTTTCTACTTAGGCAATCCTTAATTTCAGTGAAATGGAATACAATTTTGGGGATGAAGCGTTATTGGTGACACAGCGCTTCTCAGTAAACATAACCAGAAAGACTTGTTATCCTAATATGCACATTGAAAAAATCACACATTAGCTGCAACTGCATAACATATTAACAGGAAGTTTTCTTGACAAGTTAATAAAAAGGTTTATTCTCTTTTCTTCAGAAAGATATTCCTCTTTAACACAGTGGATGGTACCCAATTTTTGTTTAAAGTTTTGAGCAACATTATGCTTTTGAGAGTGGAGGGATAGAGATCCACATGCTTGACCCCTCAGAACTCACAAGGGCATTTTGAAAGTGTTTCTGGCACCCGCAAGACAGGCTAAAAAGGAAAAAGCATTTCTATGATTTAGAAGCTAAAGCAGGACTCCATTAAATAAGTGACTGACTTCTACTACTTTACTTTGAACTAATATTTCAACCCTGAAGATAAAAGGAACTCAGTTAAACTATACTAAGTAGTGTAAAGACCTGCAGGAACTACTGCTAGGTTAAACTCTGTCCATTATGAAGCCTTGGCCTTGATATCACTTGACACTTATTCTCATTAGTGAGCTCAGAGAAGCTTAACCAAAAGTTTCTCAGTGACAGCCTTTTAATATCCTGGCCACTAACAAAGTTTGTCATCACTGAGTTAGACATTAGAAAGACAATTTCAGTATATTCTGAGATAGCAATAAACCTAAATAAAATGCAGTAACAAAATAAAATTATAAAATGGGGAAAACCTTAAGGAAGTAATGGAAGTAACTAAAAAAATAACCACAGAATAATTGTGCAAAGCATTTCTTCCTAAACCCTTGTAATAACAAGAGGAAAGATGAAGTGTTATCTAGATTTGCATAGGGGCTGCTTACACCTAGGTGCACAGACTAGAACACTCGCCATATTCAAGACTCACGTCCTTTGGAAAAGAGCACAGTTATCACTGGTCAATTAGCATACAATGAGAAAATAAACCAATTTCTTATAAATAAGGACAGACATAGATCCTGCAGCTAAAGTATCAGAGTATGGCTTGCAAATGAGTGTCAGGATATTAAACCATCACTTCCTGCTTTTTCAGTACTTGGAGAACTCCTAAGTTTTCCAAAACAGCAGGGGAGATATGTCAGACAATATGCTCTTTAATATTTCATTTTGAAATACATAATATTAAAAATTTATACCCACAGTGTGATACTTCCCTTCCCTCATATCCCTAAAAAACACTTGACATTAGAGATTTCAGCAACCCACCAAAAACCCTAAAGATGTAATGAAAACAAAGATTTACTTAGCTCTCTTTCCATGGAAGGGGAATCCACAAACAGAGCTGTTTAGTTAGAAAGCTGAGTGGCTCTAAGATGAGCTGTTCACAAGACTAAACACCCGTGTATTTTTAATTAAAAATACAGAAACAGTTTTTGAACAAGACAACACTTTACTTCTCTTTCCCTCTGCTTCTTTTCTGAGGGATCCAGAAGCTATTACTAAGAGCAATCAAAGAAAGCCACACGCATGCCATGTTAATTCCTGCAGTTCAAGCATTCAGTTCAGCTTAAGGCAATACATCCTAGTAAAACATTTCCTGAATTATGGAAACAAGACAGACAATCCAGGAATACACTCTTCTTTCTTGGGAAAGAAATGCTTTGTACACAAGATAATCCTTGCAGACATATCCCAATACTCAGATTTGAAAAAAACAGTTTTATAAGAGAAGAAATACCCAATGCTATACTGACCAGTTTGTTTTCTGGTTGCTGAATGAATTCTTTCAGTTGCTTTACAGTAGCCAGTCTTCGGTCTCTGTCGTCTTCCCGAGTAATCCTCCGAAGAAGATTTGACAGTCGAGACTCGTCAGAATAAGACAACGGTCGCTCTGGAAAAAGCAATTATTTCTTTTTTCCTACAGCATTAATCAACAGTACTGTATTGTCCAATACATGTATGTGTGGAATCAGTAACTCATAATAGTAATTTGAGAAAACAATTAAAAATAAATCCTGATAGGTTTTAAACTTTCATAAAAAATGATGTTAAATGTAAAATCAAATTTAGCTACCAAAATATTTAATTTCTTCATGTGGACAGTCCAATATCTGTGTTGAACTCATTCAGAACTAAGCAGAACTGTCCTACTTTACGCAGAAACCTGGACTTAGTTCCCTTCTACATAAAGAGAACTAAAAAAGTGTGAGGTAAAATTAAATCAGACTTCTGACAGAATAAACAAAAATAACTCAAAAAATTATATTTCAAGAAAACCTCGTGGAAAAAACAAGCTGCTTCCTGAAGCAAAGAAGCAGACTCAAGTTCAAGCAACTACAAAGAAACAGTATTTTCTCTCTGATAGGTAGCAGGGTTCTGCTTTGAAAATGAAAATAGATCTGCTCTTTTAATTGAGGAACAAAAAGCCCCCAGTGTGAAGAGGGACCTGGCTGTTCACTTAGCAGATCATAATGGGGGAGAATGAACACCTTCCTAAGAAAACACCTCATTAAACCTGGCCAACAGCACTCGATACCAGACAAAGTCACAATGCAGTTTACCTGCTTTAGGGACCAATTACCTATGAATTCATACAAATAATTTCCCTTGTTTGCAAAAACTAAGCAAAATTTCTTTCAATAAATTTAATTTTAAATGTTTCATGGTGGTTCAAATCCAGAGGATTCATGTAACATGATGAGACTTTCTTAGTCAACATTACTTCAGTGAGAAAATCCAAGACAGGTACAGACAGCTTTTTGCTCTACTCTGCTAGACATCAGTCATCTGATGTGACTAAAGCAGCTTTGTCTTTATTCAGTTAGTAGCTAATCTACATTGGCATTACTCCCCAAGTGTCAGCTAATTGTCAAGTCACAATTATAACTTTAAGAAAAAAACAGAACCAAAAAACACTAACCAGCAACATGACTGAAGCTACACTAATCAAAGCACTAGTTAACAAACACCTGCAACATCCACTTAGTGAAAATTCACCAAGGTCTCAGCCACATGCTAATTCACAAAAGACTATTTTTAAAACTGTTTAATGAATATACTAACAAGAACACATCAAAGAATTTAAAACCCAAAATCTTGTTGTAACATTATCCCAGTGTATTTTAAAGAAGATACATGAAAAACCAAAATTACTCGCTAAAACCTACAACAATGAAGACAGCCAAGTTCAAAAGGAAACTCTCTTGAAATTTGACATCTCAAGGAGAGAAAACATACAAGTCATAGGGAGCAACTTCAATCATCCAAAATTATATATCCTAACCTTTTAGGGATTAAAAAGATGGTCACATACCCAGGAGAACAGTCTGAATTAACTATTATTTAGTACTGGCAGAAAGTTTTTTTACTGGAAGGGTTTTCTATTTCCTCTACACAGAAAGACACAAAAAGGACTATAAAATATAAAAATAATTTTATATTAAGACACCAGAATATGATTATAAAGTCTGAGTTTAACCCACTCCTAAAATCCCATTTTTGAAACAGTCATGTCACCACTTACACCTCAGTTCTTCCACCTGCAAAGCACACTGAACATTCTTTTTACTCCCCTGAAATACTAATCATTGAGAAGAAACAGTCTGTCCTCATGTTTGTAATGTGCCTGGCATAAAGCAGGCAGTTTTCACCAGTGGCTCAACTACTACTTAGACTAAGTGATGCAATAAGTGACAGTGCTTAGTCATAATGTTTCTATTTTCATTCAAAAATGCTTGGAATAACTTCTTTTCTTTTTTTTTTTTTTAAACTGTGACTCAAACCTCAAATAGTGAGAAGAGTGAAGCCTTCTTCCTCAAAAACACAAGCCCAGCATTCCTGCACCCTCTTGAAACTCCAAATTTGTTCTTGCTGCATCTCCCAAGACCTTGCCCACATTCTTAGGATGCTTCCAGCTCCTCCCTGGCCTCTATTCCCCAGCTGAGCAAGAGGGAGCACAAGCAGTGGCAGGCTCGGGAGGACACACAGAGTGACTGAGCTGGCAGGAGGTGATCACTGCTTGTCCTGCAGCCCAGGGAGAACAGGGAAAGCTAAGCTGCTCCCAACCACTGCTGCTCTTCCCACACTGGGGCTCATTGATTACCAACTTTTTATTCAGGCATCAATCTGCAACAAATCTAAAATAAGTTCTCGTTCTTAGAGATGTCGTTGCCAAATCTGGCTAACCTAAGTAAGGGTTCAAAAGCCATCTAAAGGAAATAGAAAGATTGACAGCCTAAGCCAGGTAGCTGAGACATCTGCCAAACCTATGGAGGAAGTATCAGCACAAGGAACAGTAAAACTTGCTAAAGATGATAAAACAAGTTTTCATCAACACCATCTAATCACGTATCACAAAAAAAAAAAATCCATACAGACTGCCTAACCATAGTGAACTTCTCTTCATATTCTGAACACAAGAAATGTTGCCAGAAGAGATATCCTCTTCCCAAAAATCAGTGATGTCCTTACCCTGTGATTTCCTCATGTCTTTTGTGGCTAAAGCACGATTCCCATGTGGAACACTGGTAAAATCAGGATTGGTCACATTGTTAACTCTCAGCTCTTGCCCCAACGACTTCCGACCATAAGTATTTTCCCCAGATCCTCCATTGACACTGTAGCCACCTGTGGACAGACCAACGTGACATTAGAACAGGCACTCAGGCCACATATTCAGCAAGGTGGTGAGCTGTGAGTTACTCAATTCATAAGCAAATTAGCTTCCTTTTTCACTTCCACATGCATCAATGTTTTGTTATATCCTGTAAGTTTCCAGGTTTAGAACATCTGTCCTTTTTTGAAGTACATAAAAAAACACTATTGCCATGAAGTTTAACATCAATTTTGTTGCATTTAATGTTTTCTTATTATTACTTTGACATGAAAGGCTTTGTAAAATACAAGGTCAAACTGCTAGTACACATGACTAAATATTTTTACTTACCTGCTCCTTTATGCAAATGAAATATCCATTCTGTTTTTGCTATGAATCCACCACACAGGCTAAGTAAAACGGCCAAGAAAATAAAGTTTTTGAAATGACAAATATTATCTATTTGCACAGATTGAACAACTCTCCTTAAACATAAAAAAGTCAATATTTTCATTAATATTGGTATCATCCTTAATTAATCTCAATTCTACATTCTCACACTTAAGATACATCTTTAGTAACCATGAAAATAAAAGCATAATTTTGAGTAATTCAATTGATCTTACTCCTAGATCCACAAGAATAAACATACTCAAATGTTGAGACTGGAACTTTTCCAGCCTGCCACACCACTTTGAGAGGCAGGTTCTTCCCCTCAATACTGTAGACAAGTGAAAATTCTCCCCTGAGCCTGCTCAATCTGTCATTCAATGTATTAGAGCTCGCTTCCAAGGAGGATCTCTCAAGTGCCGTCCCTGTCCAAGACAGGGAAGAATCAACTAATAAAATTGAACCCAGAACAAAAAATACGCAAGATTTCTTTCAGAAAAGATATTTCCACAAGTCTACCTGCCTCAAGTATAAAAGACTGTCTGGGGAAAAGGAGAGGTGGATCCCCGTATGAGGCTGCCTAATGAGACTAAAGGATTGATAAAAGTAAGTTCAAACGTTGAGGTGAACCTGGACCTTAGGAGATGCAAAGAGTGTTTCTTTAAGGCAAATCTTTCGATAAAAAGCAGATACTAATCACCAGCATACATTTCTGTGCATTCCTATACAGATGGGGCTACCCTACCATTACAGAAAACCCTGTGCAAAGTCTCACTTGTAATTGGTTAACTACAATTACAGTAAAGATAGTTTGTGTCTATTTAGATTTACAACATTATTTTTTACAGCTCAGTTTTTAAACATAAACTAGCAAGCGTGTCACCTTCACATTATTTTGTCAGAACAAACCTACACTGTCCTATGAAGGAAGTAACTTCTAACAGGAATTAATGCATTTGAGTCTGACCATAAGAGTCACATTCTTGGAGGTTTTCAAACCTGAAAAACTTCCAGAAGTTATCAATTTGTAACTAGTTTTTATTATCAACACCAGAAATGGGGGGAGGTGGGTAGGGGGTGTGTGGAAGCCAGAACAGAAATTCTCAAATGAAAATTCCATGCTGGCAGACTCCAACAGACTAATTGAAAAATCTTAGTAAACAAAGAAACTATTCTGCATCTGTAAGCCTACAAATTTCTTCAGTAACAAAAATGAACCAGAGATACCTGGAACTTGGTTTCATAGTTAGAATATCCTAATCACCTCTTTTCAAGTCACCTGAACAAAAAAGCACAAAGTGCTGAGCTAGCAGAGACATGCCCTGCAAGATACAATACTGAAGGGAGAGCCAGGTACATTTTTCTTCTCAAATAACACTTTCCCAGCAACTTCACAAATTACCTTTCTGAATTTGTCCAAAACTTACTATTTCACTGCACTGGTAGTACATTCTTTAAATACTAGCACCCTTCAAATTATAAGAACAACCTCCTATGCCAGTCTGTGTTAAACACAGTACAACATTCCACATTAGCAGACAGACAAAAACACTCACTTCGTACGCAGTTTCTCTACTGAAGTAAAAAAAACTTAAGGTTCTCAAACTATGCAGATAAACATGCTTCATGCTTCTGCCACCTACTAACACTACCTTCTAACTACAAAAAAATTAATCTGCATCCAGCTGTAACTTCCCCGAAGATACAGCAATTATTTACAGTCAGTCATAGGCCAGACAAGTGGGGGGAGTTCAAATACTTTTTAGGTTCCTGAACAAAAACTCCCACATGACTATTCCTGTGCAATTTTTTCTTTTCAATCTGACCTGCCTGATGATTTACACAGTCAAAAAGTGACTCCACAAGTAGGAAATTCTCCAATTTGATATCTGTATTTGGCAAATACAGAAAGAAAAAAATGAGAATATAGATTTTTCATAAATACAGAAAATACATGATTCTGACTGTTTAGCTATTTTCAATAGATACTATTTCCACCCTAAAAGTGAAAACAACAAAAACAAAACCAGTAAAAATGTATGAATCGCACATCACATGATTTATATGAAGTCAGACTGAGGTACATGAAAGTAGAAAATGCCACTAATGATAAAAATATAGATCTGATTACTAAAGAAAGATTCCCGTTTGGTGCAGTAAAGCTGCAACAGGCAACAGATCAGTCTACTAGCCCACTTAATCCAATACCAGAAGTACTGGAGACTATTCAGGAAGAAATCGCAGCCTGAAGACCAGACACAACCAGAATATTATTCTTCAGAAAAAAGTACTTTATCTGTTCACACATCAAGTCTTCTCTTGCATTCTTCTCCTAACACAACTGCATATTTTTCTCAGTATTCACATCAACCACAACATTTCTTTGATCCCTGACAAATCTCCCAAAACAGTGATACTGTGGCAATGAGACAAATCAGCTCACTGCCTTTTTTGGGGGGAGAAAAAAAAACCAACAAAACAAAAACTTCTCCACCGTTTCAGTTTACTGCCTTTCCCTGAATGTCCCCTCACAATCATACATGAAACAGCAATCTGTGTACCTTTTTCTTCATTCTGTATGTCAGTGTGGACTCTGATATCATCGTGTCTTTGCCGAGACACCACAGCTGAATTTGAGGGTTGTAATCCATAGGAGGCAGAACTGCCCCGATCTCTGGATGAAGAATATTTTAAATTGTCTTGGTCAGCTGATGCACTGTCAGTTCTACAAAGAGAAAAATATTTTTTTTTATGTAGGGATATAACAGGAGTGGGATCCACATTCACTTATAAATACAACATATTTAAATTACAATCCGAAATGTATTTCCCTGCATCAAAAAAGTTGTCTAACCTGCTGCTTAAAAAGTGGCCTTAAATTCACATGGGGATGGGAATTGACTCATTATCACAGCAACATGCAAAGGAAATGTATTCTAGTGTGCCAGTGCCTTTTCTTATGACCTTCTCAAGTCTCTTCAGTTGGATGTCTCTACAAGGAAAAAATTACTTCCCAGAGGTAACAAAATACAACTAGGTCCAGGTATGTACCACAGCTGGATGATACAGTGCCTACCATTTGTGAAAGTCATCACTAACCCACAGATGAACATTTACATAATATGCCATGGGCCTTACTGAGCAACATGAACCCTCTTATTAGAATTTAACTGATTATCAGCACAAAAATCACAAAGTAATAAAAACTGCAAAGCAAGGAAGCAGGCTTTACTGTGAAAATACTGAAAGGTAAATTAAGAGCTGTGATCCTTATGAGTAAATGCCTGCAGATAAAAGGCAAGTTTTAAAAAAAATCTGCATTATGTTTAAATTTCTCCCATATCAGAAAACTGATATAGCCCAGACTAAACTATTAAGGAAGAAGATTAAAATTATTAAATCAACTCTTCTCCCTGGACACACTAAGTGGTTTTATTTTTAAAAATACAGGACTTTAATAAACTTGCATGCATGAGACTTCAGAACACAAACTCAACCAATCACTTTAAATGCACTCTTACAAGCAATGATGGGGGGTTGACATTAAAACAAATAAAGCAATACCCATGCAAAGGGAGAGTCAGCAGAATCACACTCAACTCCAGTGTATCTGGAATCAGACTATTCAGATTATTTACAGCAAGCTTTCCCCATGCAAACTCTAAAGATCTACTATTTTTACTTAAAGCTTTGGGTAGTTCATTCGATTATTTAACTAAAAAGCAGGACAGATCATTCCTGTAAATTAACTACAGCTTGTGCAAGGATAACCACCACACGTTCCTAAAGAAAAGATCTTTCATTTTTACTTTTCAAGGGAACACTGTGATTAGAACTGGTAGACAAATTCAGGGAAAAGGGAGTCAAATACATCTCAAGGCCAAAAGGGAGAAACACAGGTAAACTTTCTGATAAGCAGTTGTTACTTAAGCAGTACTAAAGGCTTGCTACTGTCCAATACAGCTTGGCCACAGTACAACTGGAAGAGGAATATACCATGAGCACCAACACTTGCAAAATCAACTGGAATTAAAGACACACATTTTATTCTCCTGAGAATGTTAAAAGACATTATATTATCAATTTGGAACAATAAGAAAATTATGCTTTTCCCCTGTTCTCACAGGGCAAGTTGATATTAGATTTGCCTGGCAGGTATTATTCCCTTTAGCATGGTAAGCAAGTTCATTTTTAGATACACACAGCAAGACACTTTTCCTCATTCAGTGTTCACTGTGCCATCACATCTACTGCTTTGTTGGGCACCTGCTTGGACTATTTAAAAAATGGGCTATGCTACTCTAGAGGCAAAACCTTAGTATTAAGTCTTTATTCATGAAGTTAACTAGGATTGTAAAAATCTTTATTTGATTGTGCCATCATCATTCACCTAAGCTATGCTGAACAGGGAAGTTCTTCACTGTACCTTCACATGGTGTGAACTTTAAATGTGCCCAAATCATATGCAAATTTCCAGACATACATAGAGACCCCAGATCTTCTCCTTGTCCTAAAACCTCCCAGTTCACTTTGAGCAATTATGTTAGCCTTTCAATGAAACAGGCTGACAAATTTTCAGCTGGCCAATTTAAGTACTGATGGCATCTTATATTTACCTTCCCAAAGGGCATAATTTTTTTTAAGGCAATGTGCTGTAAACTGAATCATCTGCAATTGTCAACCATTAAGGCTGAAATTCCTATGTCTGAAGAAACGCTGATTAAATGTATAATTTTTAACACTGCTTTGTGCATCCCTATGAACTGAATGACTACACATGTTCTCAGCTAACCCCACTTCCCACAGGACAGCCTTTGAATGCTTCGTAAAATTTTCCATTGTGGTAAAATACATGAGCCTATTGTTTCCCTGGGAAAACCCACACACTCACTTCACTCTGGCTTCTGGAACAGCTATCTGCAAGCTAACCTGCTCACACTTTATCACCAACTAAAAGGTGAGTCCAATTTTAGTAAAAAATATGTAATTGTTCTCCTATATATCAATTTAAGAGACAATAATGCCCACTGACAACACTGTTCCCACTACGATAAATGTGTAGTTTAGACAGGACAGAAACTCCTGGCTATCTTTATGAGGCAGAGACAAAAAACATCCTAGAAAGATGCTGATGTTCTGTGATCCAACTGACTGCTATGGTCCATATTGCTTGGAAAGAGGATTTCCAACAGGAAGCCGCTTGCATGGAGATGCACAGCAGAAGCAGAGCCAAGGACCTGATGGACCTGTGCATTTCCAGCTGCCCAGTGACACGTGCCACTTCTCAGGTGGGAAGGGAATTCCAGCTCAGCATTATCATACGTAACAAATCTTAAGTTATATCCATTGACATTGCCACAGACCTAACAAACATCATACATTAATAGAGTCTCTATGTATGACGTTAGCAGAAGTTCAAATACAAATGCTATATTAGACAAAGTCAAAATGGGAAATTGCACAGATGAACATGACTAGGATTACCTTATACTGTAGCTTCCAAAGCTTATTTGATACTTTATGAGAAACTACACTGTATTACTTCTTCCTGAAAAGCTCACCAATGGAGACTAAGCTAAGTACTTCAAAAGCTCACATGAGAGTTTGCACCTGTGTCTGGTTCTGGTGGAAGATCACCCATCATCACCAACTAGCTGCAGACACTGTTTTAGCAATATCATTTAAACAGAAGAGACTGCATTCAGTTTTCTGCAGGGTGATTTTAAACCCGCCTCTGTCCATCAGAAAAATAAAGTAGTTTGCCCACCTAAATAAGCAGATATGGCCATTAGTGTGTCCTCCCTCTCCAAGAAGGCTGCTTATTTTTTTCCATTGGCATACAGAAGGAAAGATTTTTCAAAAATAAGTCTATTATCTCATTCTAGCAAAAGTATCAGTATGATTTGACTTGCCAATTTGTCTGACTGAAGAGAGCATGGCTGAGACCTACTAGTTTAAAAAAGAAAATCTTTATCTAGAAGAAAGGAAAAATAGATCAATCAAGAATATATTGTTACTCTAGTTATATGGAAGTCTTAAGAATTTTTGTCCAAGAAACTTGCTACAATCTGGTGTATACTGTTCATTATGTGTAGCTTTTTCAGAACAACCCTGCCATATGGACATTATTTTGAGACAAAAATCACTTAATTATTCTATTTGATTCTACTTCCAAGTACAGGACCTACATGAAAGATCTACTCCAAGACAACTCTACTGTGTGAGCTCCATTATTGTTCAAGTCAGTTGATTATACTTGCTTATTTGCTCTATTTGCCAAGTTTATTTGCTGTAATGCAGATAAATTCTTCATTCCTGAAATTCTTTATCAGTAAAATATTTAAAACTTAAAAGAGTCACTGTATTCACCCAAATTAACAGCTTCCCACCAAGTTTCTGACTATTCTGCCACTGGCATGCAGAGCTTCCTTTTGCCATGATCTTCCCATCACTTGGTCCACCCTTCCAAGCCAGAGCCTGGCTGATCCCACCTCAAAGCCTACTTCTGCTTCTTCTCCTGTACTGAGAAAATACAAGTGGCTGTGTTTTCTATTCATGAAATAACTAATTAACTATCTACTGCAATTCTGCAATCTCCATTGCTGGACATCTGCCTGCCATCACAGTAGGATTTTAAATCATCTCTTGATTCCGTGTCACTCCCTTCTTAGACAGTAGATCAATTTTGTTCTGTCCCACAGTGCCATTATTACAAGGGAATGTCAGGGAAAGGTATTGCATATATACATCCTCTTCTTTTTCCATACATATATTCCAACAGACATTTTGGGCTGCAGGATATTAAGCTAGCTAAACCCTTGGTCTGATTTACTATGGCTGTTCTTACATGGAAAACAGTCTGCACTCCAAGCTTCTTCTGCTTCCCCCTGACACTTTCATCTTCTTTAATCTTTCTCACATCTCATTCTCCTGTCCTCACATTAAAAACAAAGGTTTTTACATTACAAATTTCAGCTCCTCCATTTTACCAAAACCCAAAAAAACTCTTTGATCTCACACCTTCCCAAGCTTATCAGCATATTTAACACAAATGTGAAAGGAGATCAAGAATTATGGCTGCAACTCCAGAACTGAACTCATTCTTGTTCAGCATCTCCCACATGGAGCCCATTGAATCTCTTTCCATGGTTTCCATTGATATTTTCACAATGGCACCTTACAACTGATCCTGCATATCATTCTTTAAGCTGCCTTCAACATCACTGACCACTTTTCTCTCTCCCTCTCTCTCTCAGTCTTTGCTCTCCTCTCTCTCAGCTACCCCTGAAAAGATAGAGAAGTCTTATCCACTTTCACCCCACATGACTCTACACCCACTCTTAGGTAATCACAGCAACATCCTCAAACACCTCTATGTTTCCAACTTTCAGGTCTCTCACCTGTGCAAACTGAGGTTTCAGCCTATTTCTAACAAGCATTTTACAGGTACCTTGCTGTACATGCAAGCACAGCACAAGCAGAGTGTCTGTTTCAACTCTCCTTCTACACAGCACCTGCTACTATCACCTGTTTGTCATTCACAGTCTGGATGCAGCATTATGATCAGACAATTTCCACAGTGAGTGCTTGCTTTTTGCAGAAGACATGCCTCTGCCCTTCACAGCCATGTGAAAAGCACTGCTCTGAACAGCACTTTCCTGGCCATTTGGTCTAATGGGTTTCTTTGCTCCCTGCCAATATCTCCCAACCTGTCTGTAATTAAAGACAGGGTACTTACATGACCTCAGTTACAAACTTCCAGCCAATATGCTCTCCTGCTTAGGCCACAAGCTACCTGGAAGGAGACCATATTCTGCTGTCTTGTCTCACCAAGTCTACCCCAGGCAGTAACTTGGTTTGGCAAGCACCATGCTAACAGAAATTAGTAACTCACAACACTGACTTACATTGTAGAAGAATACACACCATTTTCGTTATTTCAGTACTAAAACCTAATAGGACATCCCTGGAAATTTGTGAAAGATGTTGTTTGACACTTTTTCACATCCTCCCCTGCTAACCTACATTTATGATAGGAGGGACAGAGAGGTCCTGTTAATTAAAATTTTATCATCCTTTTCACACTTTCACCTAAGAATGCCATGGTGCACCCTGCACTTGCTAACCTGCACTCACACTCCTGCATTTCCTCCCAAAGGGCAATACTGCTTGTTTCAGTACATAATTAGCTCTCAGCACTCTAATAAATTAACTCTGTTCACACACAAGGCCTGCACACTGAAGTGATTTTATTTTTTGCCCCAAGAGTTGTAACAGGGAAAATGCAGTGAAATCTGTTAAACAACAAGAAAAGAAAGAAGCAAAAGTCTAGAGAGCTGAAAAGATTAGGAGAAGGGGGAGCAAGATCTTACCAAGCCTCAAAAAACTGTTCACTGTTCTCTGTCACATCCATCCAACATCTATCTACACAGTTTCTGTGCTGCTATTAATTGAGTCTGTACAAAGCAGTGCACAAAATAATTTGTCCCTATACAACAGGACAACTTCTTCCTCTAACACATAGACAGCTCTAACTGTACCCACACTGCTGGGAAACCAGTCCACGTGCATCTGATGTATGACTTCATCCACATGCAAAAAAAATCTAATTTTAATTAGAAACTACTTTTACTTTCAAAAAACCTCTGTGCTCCAACTTTCAGTTTCACAGTTTTCACCACAAGCCCCAGTGCTGATCAGCATTACTTAAAACAGAGAGGAATCTGAACCTACTAATGAAAATCAATCTAGTCACTTGAATACACACAAAAAAGTGCATTTGAAAATAAGCCATCTGACGATACACCCATGTATCAGCAGTTCCTTTTCTTGCCTTTAGGAACTTGAAACAACTACAATTACTACAGCTTTCACTACTTGGGCCACTTCCTTCACTTCTTCCACGCCCTGCAAGAAAGCATTTACCAGCAGTATCACCTGAAGTAAATGAAACAGCCAGCAGAAGGGGGAAGGAAAGAACACGTGGGTATATTTGTGTTGTGAGGTTTGCCCAAGACCATATTTCAAATTATGAAAGAAACACAGACTGTCAGTTTTATATAACATTAAACTTTCAACCATGCATGTCAATGACTTTTAAAAATTAGTTAACACCAAGTCAACAAAGTCTAATTTAACCTCTGCACTGTCCTTAAATTCACAGTGTAGACTCAGGTTTCCCATCACCAATCTTTCTGAGATGTGAAAAAATGGAGCACTGCATGTAAATAAAAATGTGCTGTGTTTGGGACTGTGTGAACATTTCTGATTCCTGGTATTCCCCACCATAATAAAATAAATTTTTGAAAGAAGTAGTAATTAAAGGAAAGGATAAAGTTGATTTCTGAAAAGTGTCAGGACCAGTGCAGAGGTGTTAGCTATTTCTTAGCAGAAGCTCTTGATCACACAGTGTGATGGAAGCAGAATGAGGCCCTATCCATGCTGAGGCTCCCTCAGATGGCCACACTTTCCCTGGTGCTCTCAGAGCTTTGTTCTGCTGTGGCTTTGTGGACAATTACTTCAGCAGCCCAGGTCACACAGCTGTACTTGAGAGCTAAGAAGGCACCAGACTACAAGGGAACACACCAGAACCACACATGGAGGAAGCTTCTTAAAACAGCCTTATCACCAGGAAAAGCATTTCTGCAGTTACACTCTTACTTTCACCCCTAACACTACTGAGCCCACTGTAGGCAATACTACATTGGATGAAATCAGCTTCCTTAACCCTCATAGGATGTATTTTTTAGACAAAAAGATAGAACTCATGACAAATTCATATATCCAACCAAAATGCACTTAAAGAAGTCATCCACTGCAAAGACATGTCCAATTTCTTCCAGGTGGAAAGGTCCCATGTTAGGGCCCAGAATTACAGACTGCAGCCCAGAAAACTGAAGCAAAGAAGTAGGTAAGGAGTAAGAGACCAGTCTTTTTAATTCTCTCCCAAAAAAATCTAGATGCTCTAAGAAAATGTCACCAGTGAGAATCATAAGTTCTTAAGTGAGGGAAAAAAGTAAGTTATGTGACCAAGTATTTCAATCACAGAAGAAATCAGAATATAAATAACCATGCTCCACACACCATTAAGAACTGAACAGCCTCTAGCACTGGCCCTAGAGGCTGTGCTGCTAGCTGTTCAAGCAAAAGGAAAGCTTCTTTCACAATAAATGCTGAAGTGACCTTCACATCCACCCAATTTCTCTAGTCCAAACTGCATGAGCCTAGGATCATCACCTGTCAATATATTCCCAAGCACGTGGCACTCTTTTTTCTACTGGAAAGTTTGTAAGTATAGTCCCATGTTACGTTAAACTTTCAAAAACACTAATAAAAGCCTCAAATCCACGTATTTTTTAAAAAAATCAAGAAACATCAAATTTATTTAGGATTTCTACATGACAATTATGATGCTGAAAACAGCAACACTGAGCAGTAGAGCAAATACACTGGCATGAGACATATCAGAAATAATTAAAACCTGAAATACACTCTCTACATCTAACTAAGGAAGTGAGCAAACTTTGAATTTTACTAAAAAGTGCCAGGTATAAACACACCTAAAGCCTTGCAACATATTTTTGGCTGGGGTGAAAACTTACATAGATCAACTACTCTTCCGAGGTTAAAAAAAAAATAATACAACAAAATAAACCTATGTAGTATTTTGTTAACCCTCAAAAAACTACGAGTACTCCTGCAGCCTCAGTTCTTTCCTGGCTGTGTTCCAGCTGAAAAACAGGCTGAAAATACAAGACCCGAGCCCACCCCCGCTCCCCCGCCCGCCCCGCGGCCGCAGGGAGGGACGCGCTGCCCGCAGCCACACACCGGCCACCGGCCGCACACGTTACAGGCCGCGGCAGCGGGGGCTCCGGGGGGAGCACGGGGCGCTCCCACCCCGCCGGGCGCTGGCAGACCCGGCCCCGTCCCGCCTCCGGCAGACGCGGCCCCGTCCCGCCGCCTGGGCCCGCCCGCCCTCCCGCGCTAGGCCCGGCCGCCAGGAAGTGGCTCCGCCGCCGCCCCGCTCCCCCAGGCCCGGCGGTGGGGCCCGGCCGAGCCGCCCGCCCCGCTCTCACAGCCGCGACCCGCGCCCCCGGCCCCAGCCTTGCCCACCTGGGTTGCCAGTCATTCCAGCCCCGCGGGTGGTAGTGCTGCCTGCTGCCGGTGCCGCTCAGCCGAGACCCCGGGGCTCTGCGGCTCATTACCTTGCCCGAGACGGCATGGCCGGCCGGGCAGCGGCGCGGGACAGGGCGGAGGAGCAGCAGGAGCAGGAGGACGCGGGGGAAGAGGCGCGGGCGGCGGCTCCTCACTCGCGCTCCGCAGGCGGTGCTGCTGTCTCACAGCGTAGGGAGGGGACGCGGCCGCCGCGGCTGCTCCGGCTGCTGCCCGGGCGCGCAGCACGCCGGGATGGCGGACATGAGCCGCCCGCCCCTCCGCGGGGCACGCCGGGAGGGCGGGCACGGGGCGCGGGGGCGGCAGCCCCGCCTCCGGCAGCCGCGGGACGGGGTCCCCGCCCGGGGGGTCCCCGCTGCCCCCCGCCCGCGCCTCCCCCGGCAGCGGCCGGCCGGCGGCGGCTCCGCCCCGGGCGGTGAGGGGGGTGTCAGCTCCCGGCCCTGTGGGGAGCCGGTGACAGCACCTCAGCTGCCAGGGGAGCCCGTGCGGGAGGGCAGCCAGGGCATCCCAACGCCACCAGCGTGAAGGGATCGCGGAATCCCTGGGGTTGGAAAAGACCTCTGAGATCATCGAGTCCAGCCTCTCTGCGAACATCACATCAACTGCTACACATCAACTGTACCATGACACCCAGTGCCACGTCCAGTCTTTCCTTAAACAGCTCCGGGGACGGTGACTCCACCACCTCCCTGAGCAGCCCGTTTCAGTGTCTAATCCTCCTTGTGAGCTTCTTCCTAATATCCAACCTAAACCTTCCCTGGGCACAGCTTAAGACGATGTCCTCCCATCCTCAGGATACGGGTGTCCCGGGCCCCGAGGGCACCCTGGCGCTCTGAGGAGCCCCGGGGTGCCCGGGACATGGAGGGAAGCGACAGCTGCCAGTCCCCAGCTGTGAGGGGACCCGGGGGATCCCAGAGCCCGAGTCCTGAGGGGAGCCAGGGGATCCCAGAGCCCAAGTCCTGAGGGAGCCTCGACCCCTTCAGCGGGGCCGAAGTTTCTAAGGCGTGAAGGGAGCCTGGAGCCCCGGGAGCAGCCGGGGCTGACAGGACCTGAGCGGGGCTGGAGGGCAGACTCTGCCCTGCTGCCATCTCCCCCTCCCCTATGCACGGGTCTGTCTGTGCTGCCCCATGCCTCCCCATGCTGGGGTCCCTCCGAATGGAGCAGATCCCCATCCCCACGCTTCTCCCCATTAGGACACAACGCCCATGCAGGAGTGACAGGGAGTCTGAAGTTCAGCAGCCATCAGCAGAAAGATGACCAGGCCCACATTAAACACTAACTGAACCCCTAAGATTTCCCCATCTTCCTCACAGGAAGATTCTAAAATGCATTTCAAAAGCAAAATAGTGTCTTTCTAAGCCCAGATACGTTTCCGTGTATCTCCATGGTTATCCATGCTATTCTACAAAGCTATCTTCACACTTGCTGGAAGGGCTGGCAAAGCCTGTCTGTTACCAGGAAGGCAGACAATTCTGAGGAGAGAAAAAAGGTCGTCTCCATTTGGTAGATATTCTAAGGACATTTCCCCAAAAAGAAGTGTGTACATGGTCTCTGGCATATTTTTATTTCTCCTGCAAGGCCTGGAAACTTACATTAGCTGGTTTGTTAAGTCCAATTACTGATAGCAGAATATTTCTTAGTTATGAAAAATCATAATAGTTTGGTCAAATATACAGCAAAGAGACATGAGTAGATCAAAATCTTTTTATAATTGCAATATCCTAGGCCTGCAAGACCTGAGGAGGCTTCTGAAATTCTCCTGTGCCTATTTCCATATTAGAAATCCTCCTGATATGCCACGGTTCTGTTGGAGTCTTTACTCAGACAGATGGCATCCTGCCGCCTCCTTGGACTCTGCTGGGCAGCCCTCATCCTGCTGATACAGTCCTTGCCTTGCAGCCAGTTAGCAATGCCTGCAAGACATAGAGATTTCAAAATCAATTTCAGGGCAAAAAGAAAAAAAATTGTATCACAAGGTTTCATTACAATAAAATGCCACTTTCATGCAACAATTCCTGCCCATCAGAGTTTCAACTGATGTGCATTTGTGTATCTTAAGTGAATTAGTTTTGAAAAACCAATCAATTCATTGAGCCATGACAGATTTTTTCCTCGTCCTTTGTAATTGAGATGGACATCCAGAATTACACAATATGCCACAAAATTATTTTCTGTAAGTATAGAAACAATACCTGCTGCAAATTTGCTGACCCTTCCCAATTAAGTCAAGCAGATCCTCTGCCCCTGTGATGCAGCAGGTAATTGTTGTAGTTTCATTACTGAGTAGCATCCCAATGGATCCCAAACACCTTGAATTACTTGAGGGACAAGGTAATAGTAGCAATGTATTTTTAACTACACTTCAAATTAATTTAGCAAGGGGACGCAAGAAAGCAACCTGGATACTATGGCCAACAATTGTGTCCATCCACCAAGAGTTTAGGAACCACTGACAGAGCATTCAGTAGAGTAAATTTGGTATCAGAAATCCTGTATTCTAGTGGTGAATTTGCTGCAGTCTGTGTGGTCTAATGCAGATCCCTCTTCAGAGTGCAGTTGTCTCCATTTGTAAAACGGATCAGTGATGTTCATCTTTCTATACTGCTTTTGTGCACAGCCTTAACACTGTAAAATATTATATAGCTGCCAAAATAAAAGGGATTCTAGATTTGTTTCTACAAAGATAATTATATTGTGAAATTTGAATGGTATTAAAGATATTAGTTTAAAAACTCATCAAGATTTGTGAGATAGAGTAATGATTATTCCTATAGCATTTTCTTAGTAACCAATTTCAATCAGTCAAAGATGGATAAGGCCATTCAGATATCACACTAGGAATTAAGAAACCCAAGGAAGCTCAGGCCAGGATTTTCAAAACTGCCTTCTAAATTTCAGTCCTCAGGTACTGAACTTGGATACTGAGTAGCCAGCACAGACATCAGTAGGAGCTGTACATTCTGAAGCCTTGCTAAAAAATAAAGTGTTTAAATTTGGACCCTCTCAAAATAGAAATATATGTACTTAAAAGACCTGCCTTAAATTTCAGAAAGAGTTGATGACACTTGTGGAGATACGTGCCCTGTCTCACTCCTGGCTGTGTGTGCTCAGTCCACTGCACCAAACTGCCCACATCCATCCTAATGCACAACTCTGGAGTGACAGACACCGTGAACCACACTTTTCCTGCTTTATAATTCATGCTAATGATTTCTCGATTTAATATATCAAAGAAAGCTGCATTAATCTGAGTGTTATTTTTAGTTGGAATGAAGTGCAGATTGTATATATTTAATGTGCTGAAATAGGGTGGTAAGCACCATATTGCGTCTTTTACCCCTCGCTAATTTATTTCCTTACTAAGCAGTATGTCTGGAGAAACCAGCATGTGCTGAGGATTGCAAGTCACTCCTGACCCTTGGCTCCCTCTGATCCATAATAAAGCTACAGATTGAGAGAAAAATAATCACCAACAATGAGAGGGAAAGAGATGATATTTCCTCTTGTGGAAATAGGACAGAAGCCAAGGAGCAAAACAGTATTTAAGTACAGCAGAGAAGTACCAGTCACCAAGATCCTGGAGTCTGTGTATTTCAGATGGATGCCTCTTAAAAATTAGAAAGTATTCTTAGAGGAGTTACTCCCTATAGCTGCTAATTCTACTGTTGTGATGGCAGAATGCAATTTCTACCAATAACCAACCGAATTTTCAGTTGAATGGCCCCACAGACTAATTTCTGGGCACAGCAGCCTCAGAGCACATGTGATGTGTGGCCAATCTGTGCAGGCACTGAGAGCACAGTCCAGAACACATTGTTCCCGTGGCTCAGGCACAGCCCCCATGCGTGCACAGGAGCTCCCCCAGGACTCCCACAGTGTTCTTCATTAAAAATGTGGGCAGCATCTACCGAGGTCTCTGCCCAGCAGGGACACTGTCCATCAGCAGCAAATGCTGCAGCCTCCATTGAGGCCTACCTCGTCTCATCCCAAACAGGAATCTTTCCTTATCCTATGAGGTGTATTGATACAGAAATCCAATGTACAAATAATTCTAATAACAATAATAATATTGAACCATTAGTTCACCACCAGTTTTGTGTTGAAAATCATTTTAGTGTAAAAAAGTTAATATTTTGTTTTGGAATTCCAATTTGAATATCAACAAAAATAATTTTTTACCTTCTTTTATTTGTATAAAAGACTAAGGAAACATTGTTTTATTTTTTCTGAGTATTTATAAAGCCACTTTGAATTTAAGTGGGATAGCACATGCAACCATCTGCTCCATTTCCTCAAGGTCTTTTAGAGGATATCTTTTCCTGAACAGTATTCCTCTACAACAGTGCAACAAATATAAGACATTAAATTTCTTAGAACTTGCTCTCCTGAATTTCCTTATGATTATTACACCTTTAAGGCATTTTACATCTCCTAGGTGAGATGTACATCTCCTAGCATTATGTACAGTATGTGAGTAAATATCTGAGTTCCTGTCACAGACATCATCCCATCACAGATTAATTACATCTTGGGCTATATTAGTCCTTGTTTGTGTGTATAAGCTGTTTCTTCATATTCTGTTTAGTAACAGTATGTTTTTCTGTTTGTTAAGTGTATATATCCTTAAATGTCCTAGATATTATTTACATATTACCAGCAACAGTCATACGTAATGTACAAACTGAGCACTTCCATTTAAGTGAGAGGTTTCTAAACGAGTACTTGTTGCAGGAATTTCTACCTGACAAATACATAACCTAAACCAGTTTCAGGTCTTTAATTATTTAGGTCCTGAAAGTCCAAGGAAAAATAGTAGAATTGTAATTTTTTTTTCTTCTTCTTTTTTTGTTGATACAAGCAGTCAGATTATATCTGTTAAATTTCAGCCAGGGTAAAAATGGTGAGAAAACCCAAAGCAGTAGTGTCCATACTGATTTCAGGATAGTGGGAGCTGCAGCAATCCTCTTCTGAATTTTGGAATCCACACAGAGCTCCTTAGAGAAAAGTCATAGTCTGCCTGCAGTGTGTTACATAGTTAAATTGACAGCATTATAACAACTCAGTTACAAAAATTTTTCAAAGTCTCTGCAAATCAAACTTCGTGGAACAGCTGAATGTCTGATGTGTAGACAGTGCTGGCTGAGAATCAAGTGTGCTTTTACTCACACCAACTGCAAGGTGCTCCGCAGGCAGCAGCTCCCTCTCCTCTGCTCAGTGAGACAGTGCTGTCCTGCCCGAGACGTTCTGTTACCTGCAGCCCCAGCCTGGCTGCAGATCAGCTCATGGTGCTGCAAGAGCTGGCTGTTCAGGCAGCTCTGGGGAGATTTGTGCTGCTTGCATTATCCCTGAGAGCGGGGCAGAAGCCTGAGGAGCATTACATCCTGCAAGAGGGAAAAGCTGAATCGGGGCTCACCAGCAATTGCACATTATGAAATGCTGCACAGTGGTGGAGCAGAGCTGGCGTGCGCCGTACTGCACTGCAGAGAAAGGCAGAGTTGCAGCAAGAAGCAGTTATCTCTCACTGTGGATGCCAATAGTACAAGACTATTATACTGTGAAGCTCTTTTCAAAAATTAATGGTGTACTTAATGCTTCACCTTTCCGGTGAATCTGAGAATTTCCACCTGTTAAAATAACTCCTTTCGCACATAAATTTTCATGCTCTGCAGACCCAAGTCTATGTCATGTTTGTTGAAAGGGTAATTTGAAAGAGGCTGCCAGAAAAGTATCAAGCCTTTAGGCATAATAAACCCAGGGAAATTTGTTTGAATGGTGTAATGAATCCAACTTGTTAATTTAGCTCAGTTTGGTTCTTATGCTGATAGTGGAGTGCTATGAAAATGAAAAGAAAAATTGGTCTAAAAGGTGCAGTACAAATAGAAGTGAAACATACAGTAAACTCCCCCAAGGTATTTATCCTTTAATCTTCTCTACTTTTAATTGCTTTTTCTAGGCTTATTTTGCTACCTGTTTTTTTAATGTGTTCCAGATCTCAACATTACCAAGTCCTTATCTCTCCATCTTTCCTTGAAGCCTCTGGAAAAGACTTTGATGAGATCAGAGATGTCACTTGAGTCATACTTCGTGAGACAGCTCGATAGCCAGCCTTTATGAGAAAAAACACAGTATCAGAGCATGAAAAAGAGGAGCCATGAGTCCAGAAAGAGAGATTTAAGCAGCAGGTCCTTATCTCTCAGAGTTCAGTGCTCTGACCCAATGTTCTGTAGGTCTAATTTTACGTGTGGTATACAACCAGATTATCTGTCAGTTTTGCACACATTTCTCAAGCACCACTCAGGTTTTCTCACAGCCCTTCTGAAGGGCATTTTTATGGAAACTCACGAGTTGAGGTGTCCAGCCACAAAGCTGGCAATGGGACCAAAAGTAATTCCTAGAGGACCCATGACTCATCTGCTGGCCAAGGGACCATGTAAGCTCTGCTTTCATAGGAAACCAGCTAAAAAGACAAAATCTTTCACATCTCTGGATGCTTGCATGATATCATGCTAGCAGGGTGGGAAAACACTCAGCAGAAAACAAATCAAGTTAGACTTGTGGCATGTGGATAAAATTGGGGTAAACACAGGGAGCAACAGCAGTTTCTCTGGTTCTTCTGCAAGCAGGGTGCTGCAGAGGATGGGCATCCCTGTGACAGCGGTCACTGGCACTATCTAGAGCAAGCCCCAGAGGGTTCAAAGTCTCCACAAGGGGAATTGAGGCCCCAGGCACTGCTTGGTTGAAATCTCACCTGCATAGTTGTTATTGCATGTTATTTTTGTGAGAAAGGCTGGGTTGGTGTCTGAATAATGACACAATTCCATCTGAATCAAAGAAGGATAAATTGCCTTTTACTGCCAGATACATGCAGTGCAAGGACTCCTTTGAGCCTATGAAAAGCTTAGTGTGGGAGAGCTGTCTAGCATTATGTAAAAGAGAATCTGATTTCTCAAATAACATACACGCATTGTAACCACCAAATCATCTTCCCGTAGTGCCCTGTATAAATCACTACAATTTGCAGCTTCTCTAACAACAGCCTTACAAACCACAGCTTCCTTCAAAAGCAGCTTTGACTCATCTCCAGGCCAGGATGAAAAAATAGCATATGGCTTTGTCCATGAAAAGCCCAAGTTATTCCCAGTCAACCTGATTTCTGACTTTTTCTCCAATTTTCAAGTTTTGCTATTTTCAGCTTTCATGAAGTTCTTTTAATTAAATTTTTGTATGTTTACAGAGAAAACTCCAAGGATTTACTCAGAAATAAGCAAAAGAAAGACAGCAGATCTCATCAAGCTCTATTGGCATGTTCTTTGAAATTTTTATTTTGTCATACTCCTTAGTCCCCAGTATTTGTGATTTCTCACATAAAAACATGTTATTCTATAAACTGCTGTATATGTTAAAGTTTTCAAGTTAGAAATTTCATTTTTTCTTAAGTTTAGAACAGTCAGACCTTGATCAGGTTGGCATCTTGAAGCATAACATAATATTGTCTAATAATTCTGCGGTAGAAGAAAGCTTCATTATCTGAAGCAGAATGAGGCCTTAAACAGAGCACATCTCTCTCCTTCTATTTCTCATAGTTTTCTTATACCACATTTATGCTACATCTTTTCCCAGTTCCCTGTAGCACCACCATCCTCCTTACCCACAGCTTGTGCAGCCAGTGCACACAGAGAATTACAGCCCTGTTAACAAACATGATCAGCCTTTCATTCAGCTAGAAAAGTTACATAAACTTACTGTTTTCTTTCACATAAGTTCCTTTAAATTCTTCTTTGAGATATTAATTAGGTTGTTTTCAACATATGGTTTGCAATTATTTGGTTCTTTCAGTTCCTTGAACTTGTTGTTCCACCTTGCAATAATCACTAATGCACAAAGATAGTGCTTCATCATGGTGCTTTTCCTTGTTATTTCTGTTCACTGAATATAAAAACAGTTGATGTTTTGTTCTCTCAGCTCATTCATTCAAATGTTTTTGTAAAACACTGACAGTAGAAGCTGCCCTGCATTTATTCCATGTCTGATGTACCATTAGTTAAACACCTACTCTCCAGATAAATGGAATTTAGCTCCAAGCATGCAGACCCAGTCCACAAACCCTATAATGACATGTTTGCAAATCCATAAATCCTGGCTGTAAGCTTTCACCAACACACAGCTGAGGAACAAGCCAAGCCTTTAAACACCCAGAAGAAAACTCATGATAAGACAAAAAAGTTCCTCTGAGAAATGTAGCCATATGAACCAGAGCTGCACATGGAAATGCTGTTTGGGCATAGCTACTCCTATGAAATGCAATCCCATGTGTGATGCGTACATACATACATTTCTGTGTGTACTAACTGCATCCACATAATCAATTTCCAATCTGGGATCCAAGTTGAAAACAACAAATCTAAGTTCGAGTGAAATACAGCCTTTACCTTTTGAACTTCACAAGATTAAAAATAGCAGTGAAGCAAGTTACAGAGCAGCCCATCACTGCTGAGACTCACTGAAATGAACTGCTCAGGGTAGATTTCTAGTGCATTTCCCTCCTCTTTTCCTTCTCCACTACCTGTGAGTGTGCTGGCTGAAGCGTGCTGGCTCTGTCATGCAGAGGGGGATTTCAGGGTGCACATCCTACACCAGCTCAGATCTGGGTTGTGCTGAGCCAGCCACAGTGTGGCACATGGAAACAGCCCAAAACACATCAGGGAGATGCACATCAGCATTTTAAAGCAATTTCATGTGCAGCCAGCTGATGTTATAAATCAGTGAACAGAGAGTGATTTGCATAAGTGACAGGATATGTGTGAGTCCTTTGGGTTTCCCAAACCCTACTTCATTTGAAATCATGTGCCTTAGTAAAATATGTAAATTTGTACATTTTTGTTAAATGACTGGATTGATTCATTACTTCATTTTTTTAATTTATTTATATGTTCAGCTGTTCCTAATACCTGTTGAATATTTATGGCCCTGTGTAGCACTAAAGTGGAGATTTGAAGGCTGTCTGCCTACTTACAGATTTCTGGGTACAGATGGACTCTGACTTACACAGGGAAGGTAACAGAGTCACTGTACCCATCTCAGAGCCCTGCTATGGCCTTCTGCCCCAATAGCCAAATGCCAGTCTATGTGCTCCTGAGCTACTGCAGGGCATAGACTGACATATTAATGCAAACTAGAATTGAGGATTATGCTAATATGTCAGATTGTGCACTGGAGTGGAGAGACAGGGCAGGGAGCTGGGAACCGCAGCCTCAGCTGCCATCTCAGCATGAGCCATGGAGCTATAATTCCCACCTTAAGCAAGGGATTTGCTTATTTTATAGGATGCCCTATTTATTTTTGCTTGCTTACTTTGGAAGGGATCTTTCCATGGTATTAAGTCCCTGTTGGACCATTTTGCAAGGTCCCTTGTGTCTCAGAAGGAAGATACTCTGGTATGATCAAACCCACTGCTGCAGGCCCTTCAGCCAGCAGTGACTGCTTTCCTGTGCAGCAGCTTTTGTAAATCCCAATTGATAACTTCTCTTGTGCCTTGGTTTTCTCAGTAAAGGCTACACTTCTGCACTGGCCAAAGTGGTTTGAGTGCACACACTCAGGCTCTTCCAGGCTGCTGGTGCCACTTTTACTGCTGGGCTGCTGCTGTCTCCAGTTCAGCTGTCCTACATCTCCCTGGGAGCCAAAGTGCCACTGCTTGACTGACACCAGCTCAGGTGCTGCCCTGAGGGGGTGCAGCCCATCTGCAGCATCAGGAGGCTGACAGCCTTGGAGCTGATCAAACCCAGCCACAGATCCTCTCACTGCTTCCCTGCACCCTGCTAGCCCTGCTGCACTGCTCCCTCTCTCCTGCCCTGCAACAGAGCCCAGCAGAGTGGTTCTGTTCCCTCTCCTTTGCACTGTTAGAGTTAGGCATTTTTCTTGGTTCCACCTGTGTTCAGAACTCAGCAGAATGCCAGCTGGAGACCTGGAGAATGAGAGGGGCTTGGACTTGAAGAGCTATGCCAAGTAGCCAGGACAAACATTTGGCTACCTCTCACATGTGAGGCTTGTCTCAGCATCCAAAGTGTCCCCACTGAAGACACCTTTATGAAGCCCTGCCCTCAGAGCCCTGCTGTGTCAGCTCATGAGTCAGTCCCTGGCATAGCCAGGCTGGACATGCAGGTGAACAGCCAAAAATTAAACAGCACTCCTTGTTCTGAGGAATGAGTTATGAAATACACATTCCTCGTGGGGCACTGGGGAGTTGCTAAATGAGTTTGTGATAGTCTCCATAGCAATGGAAAAGCATACTAAGAGGAGAAACTACAGAGAAGATGTATGCCAGAGATATGTCTCCTTGACAACAACCCAGGCATGGGACTGAGAGAGCTGCCTGGAGGAGCTAAAGCTGGATCCTCATGTCCTTCTCTCTGAAGTGACTCAGGACATCAGAAGGAACTGCTCTTAATAAAAGCAACAAACACCAAGATAAGAATAAATTAAACCACTAACACTGATTTATGTGAGTTAGAAATGTAAGTCTGGGTATAGCAGTTCCTTTACATACCTATATGAATCATGTATGAATTTTATGTATTCATATGCTGTGAAGTCAAGTATTAAAAAATTATCAGTCCTCCTCTAGGCCATGCAGCTATCTCCAGTTCTCCTGTTTCTTTGCCTTTCAAGATACTCTTTAATAACATGATCAAGGAGATTTTTCTTGTAGGACCCATGCCTTGTTCAGCACAGCGGGCAGATGATGCTCACTGAATTGTTGAGTCAATATTTTGTCTTTCCCTTGTTCTTCAATAGCTTGCCTCAGGCCTTCTTTATTTCATGCAGTGCAAACATACTCACAAAGAATAAATTCCCTCATGAAAATTTCTGCAGCAGTTATTATAGTGACAAAGTTAAATGCTACCAAACTGGAATAATGCTAAAAATACCAGCAAAAAAACCCAAACCCAAAAAACCTGCAACTACAAAGGCAAAAAAACAAGAGACAGCAAGCCAAAGCTTCTCCAGCTGTGCCACTCACCAGCTTGCCTGAAGTCAACAAATCCAGCTGTTACTTTTACTCTCATGTCTCTTTCTATTTGCCCAGATTTTGATCCATTACTCCTGCCAGGGACTACTGGAAGACTCCTCTCACATCTTGCTCAGCCCCTTCAGGGAGAGCCTGAGATGGCTGTGTGCTCTGTAGAAGAACTACAATACTTGGAGGGATCTAAAAAATATTCTTAATAAGTAATACCCAGACAAGCAGGTCATCATTCAGTTTAGTGCTGGGTTCTCCCCATGAACTTCAGCACTCAGAACAGATATTGCTGCACAGACTTGGGAATGTAATTTTAAAACAAGGTGTAGATTGTTTTCTTTTTCAATCAGGTGCTGAATATTAAGCAAAGTCCATACCATGGTTAATTAACTGAACGATGAAGGCAAAGCATGATATTGTCAGGTAGAGTATTGCAATGCAGGAAGTTCTGTCACTTTAAATTTAATTAAAATCATAGCTGAGTTGGTAGAGGTATTGTTGAAATTAAATGTTATTGTTTCCTCATCATGCTTATAATTAAATGAAGTAATTGCTCTTTGATTGTTTAGGTGATTTAAAATTAATTCCATTGTTATCCTACTGCATTTATTAGCTGACAGATGCAAATCTCCCAGGACCATTGAATAGCTCTGGCCATGTTCCTCCTCCCTCCCTCCTTGCTGACTCTTCCCTGCCTTGGGGTTTGCAATACTCCCTGGAAACCAGGAAAAGCCCATGAATTCTCCTGCAGCAATGTCAGCAGAGAGGACTTTGCAGTTTGCTGCCAGCAGTCAGCTTTTAAAAAAGTAAAGAAAGGAAAAGAAGGAAAAGGGAAACTCCAGTGAGTACCTGGAGCTCGGCAGGTTCTAGTCCTGAAGTGACAGGTTCCCCAGACAGGAGGCTTGCTGAGGAGCCCTCCCTTCCTTTAGGTCAGCTGCTGCTCAATCCTGGCACATCCTTCTGGACCACAGTTTGCCCCTGTGAGAGGGAACAGACCACCAAGGCACAAGGATGAATTTGAGAGCTGAATTTTGAGAGATGAATTTTCATCCTACACATGTAATTGCTGGGACAAAATAAAGTATAACCACATTGACTTTAGGCTCACCCAGCACATTTTCTGCTAGCAGCGTTATTACTCCCTGTGATCTTTCTGAGCATATTTTTAATTTTCTACATAAAATAGCAGATTTTTATTCTACTTAGCCCAAAGCTGCACACACTGCCCTACTCTCTGAGGAGGTTTTTCTTCCAGAGACCATGATGTCATCAGTGACTTGGACCTGGCTACTCTGGATACTGTGTGCCAAATGAAAAAGAACAATGGCAAAATATGTCCAAGGCTGCCAACAAGACAGACCATGGCATGAGGTGCCTGCCTGGGAAGCCAATTAAATCCACAGAACTTGATGAGAGCTCAGAACACTTGGTGTTCTCACACTTGGTGTGAGGGCACAGCCCCGCACATGGGTCAGGCCCAGAAAACACAACACATCTGAAAAAACAGGGGAGATTTCCTTAATGCCTTTTATCTTTGAGGGCAAAGCTGACAGTCTTCAGATGTTCAGACGTAGATCTTGCTCACACTGTGTGAGCAATACCACAAAGATACACCACTTGTGTCTTGTGGCAAGAAATGGCTCTGTGTCAGCTTTGGTCCAGCCTTGCAGCTCACCATCCTGGGGTATCTGTTGTTGTTGCTGCAACACAGACAGTTCTGGAGCAAGGAATAACAGCTCAAAATACAGCTCAGCAATTTCTCAAGGCAAGCACACAGACTGTGCCTCTACCATCCCAGGCTCTGGGAGTGGCTCAGGCCCCTTAGAGGTCAGATATTCTCCTTGAAGTTAGGGGATTCCATACATAAAGGTGAATATGGCCCAGGTTGACACAGTGGCAGAGGCTCTATGTCTCAGCTGTCTTCAGCTGAGCTACAGGTAAGCAGAAAGAGGGTAAACAGTAATGTGAAACTGCCTTTTGTCCTGCCTTTGCTTCTCAGAGATCTGGGTGTTTTTCTTTAATAGAAACAGATTTGGAAGAGATTTGTTAATATTTTATGTTAATATATATAATGTTATATATATTAATATATAATGTTAATATATTAACACCAAACTCAGCATAAAATAAAGTGTTCATGAATATCCCAGTCTCCAGCTTTGTAAGGGATCAATATTCATTCTGTACCAGATGTGGCAAGAGTAACTGCAGTATTAAGTGCTACTCAGGATATTATTAAACTATCAAATAAGAAAGGAAATTGGAATACAATTGCTATTGTAGGATTACAATAACAGCAGTGCATGGAAAGACTTTCACTTACAGTTAAGGACTGTGGTAAAAGTGAGCATAAAGCTTTGCACTTAACAGGGTGAAGGAATTGCACAGGATTTTTGGTCAAAGGAAGGTGCTCCCCTATAGGGCCCCATAACAAGGAATTTGTCCCCATACCTCTAAAACCACAAAAACCTTGCTCTTCTATAGGACATCTCCACCAATTCCTGAAGGTTTATTTTGCACTCTAAACTGGAACAAAAACATAGTGCTACAACAAAACAGCGACCACACTGTCCTCAAGCTCTGCAAGTCTGGGCTGTATTTGTTTGGAACAGCAGCTGGATCCAGATTTTGCAAATTGTTTAGGTCTTTATAAAAAGCCAAGCTGTAAGTCTTGTGGCAGACTTGTCCAAAATGTATCCAAAACTGCCAAATGTGAGGATGTGCCCTGTCACAGAGGGAGCACAAACTTGAATGGGTTCTGGTGAGACACTGAGAAATGTGAAATGAAAAACTGAGTTGGAAAACAAATGAGCAGAAGTGAATCAATACATTGCCTGTCACATATAGAAGTGATTTTCAACATGATGACAGCTGAAAGTAAAAAAAAGGCATGTTTTTTACGGATGCAATCAGAGTCCCTGCCTGACACAAATCCATTGCAGCAGTAGAATGACCCCAGAGCTGAACCAGGGGCTGGGGGGTTCAGGTGATAGCTTTTGACAGATGGGACTTTCCTCTTCTCCCCTAAGAAGGCCAGAGCAGCATCAAGCACACCCTGAAGACTGCTCTGCATGCTGGAGGCTCTAGCACTGGCCAGCCAGGGAACCCCACTGCTATTGAACTCCATCGGTTCAGCATTATCTGCAATGCATTTGTCACCTCTTACCCAATTCTAGCTCTAACTGTGGGACATGTCCTCCCAGCTCACAGCCCAGACTGGAGACTCAGGGTTCTCACAGGTGGATACAGTTCAACAATTCAGCTGCCTCTGTTGAGGATGGGCTTGCAGGGCAGAACTCTGGCTGTGCTGAGAAAATTCAGGTTTAATTGAGCAGAAAGAGATGTAACAAACATCTTTAGGAAAGATCAAAAGAAAATGACTGTGCTTTTTTTTGGTCTCTCTTCTAGAAACCTTCCCTGACTCACTATGCTTGTGTGGGTTTAGAAGTCACATCCTCTATTTTCACCACCTGAAACACCACCTCAGTACCTACTGTGGGGTGCCAGAGATGAGCTTCTGAGAGCTCCCTCTGATGGGAGGAGGATCAGACACTCAGATACTGTCAGAGCTCACCTGAGTACCTTTGGGCACGCTGCAAAATCACATGCCCTTACAGAACTGTTTTTGTACAGCACAATACCAACTTTCCCACCTTCTTTTACTTTAGACCTTTCCCACACTGTGGGTTTTTCATCTCCCCTTCTTTCTCCTCACACCTCTCCATTTACTCTCTTGCCCAGGTATTGTACCCTGGTTTTGTTTCCACGTGTGGTCCCTGACTCTGTAGGTCAAAGACATCAGGCAAATGGATTCCTACAAACATCTCCAGCCGCTGAAAGACACAAACTTTCCCAGCAGCCTGGAAGAGCTTGCCATGGGCCAGCAGAGTCAGCTGCTGCTTGCCACCCACAGGCACCATTACAGACCAAGATGGTGAGCTCCAGTCTGGATTTAGGTTTCTTTACATGCCAGGAAGCCCAGATGAGGCTTGCGAGCCCCCTCCCACCATGTGGAGCAGATCCCAGCGCCTCTCAGGGTGTTGGGGTCCCCTGGGTCCCCCCTCCTGGCTACAGCTTCTGCAGGAGCCAGTGTGAAGGGGCTCCCTCCTGCCATGCCCGTGCAATTCTTGCTGTCAGCAGCAGATGGCCAAATATTACCACACATACATAACATTTACATCCAAAAGGGCACGTAACGGGGTAGAAATCGCCTTTCCTTGCCAGCATTTATTTATAAAATGGCATATGTATACTTGGCATTTACCTTTCTATATGCAACATTACTAAATGTGTGACAAATGGTGACACTCATTTCCTTTCCCACTCCTGACGTGCTTGCCAAAGTAAAGAGCCTTAAGCAAACAAGTAGTAGGATAAAACCTTGTCCTAAACCGTGTAAACCTTATTTATAATTTCAAATTTATTTTACAGTATAGGAAAAGCCCCCAAGGCCCGGAGCCAGCTGCAGCAAAGCCCAGGTCAGCAGCAGCTGGCTGCAGGTGGCAGAGCGAAGGGCATCTGGAATTTGAATGCAGAAAGTGTTTCATTAAATACGTCAGAAGGCCCAGCGAGGGGTTGGGTTGGCAAAAGCACAGGTTCATGGTTTTAGCTGTTCTGGAGGAGGTCACATAAAGCTGTTCTCTCACAAGAGTGGAGGGAGGGGCTTTACCTGCACTTTGCAGGTAATTGGCATTGCACAATGTTTGAAAGTAATCGATGGGTCACAAGAGCTAATGTGACAAACAGGAGCAAAAAGGCAAGGAATTACCTTTCCAGCAGCACCTCGGGGCATGCCTGTGCAGACAGTCGGGCACAACACACTGTTGCTTCAGCCAGGACATGTGCCAGAACACTGAAAACAAGGCTGGAATTGCAGAGTTCTGGGAGCACAGACACCCCAGCACTGGATTCTCCATCACCTCTTGGGGACAATGGCAAAAACACACCTGTGTTTCACTGCTTTGGACAGCACTCTCCACTCGTCGGTGCTGCTGTCTGCCAGATCCATCTTTCCCAGGGTTGTCTGGAAAACCAACTTAGTAACTGGCTCCACATCCTTTACTGTACATCAGTTAAAGAGGACAAAGCGAGAGGGAAAAGCTCCATCACTTAAGCATGCTTTAAGGGAACAATTTTCCTGAGATGCTGTTTCCAGTAGCTCAGAAATTACCATTTAATCTTAAAGTGATTAAAGATTACTCCCGGGTGCCAACCACAACCAAAGCAAAACAGCTCTTTGTGTACTACTTGTGTAGCACTGGATTTTACTTTCCCTCACACTGTTTGAACTCTGTGCTAGCTTGCCAGCAAGCTGGGTAGTAGCACAAGCTGCTGGAAAGGTCCTTGGTGTCACCATCAACTGCAGGAAATGCATGACTGCCCCATTCTCACACCCTACTTAATTTCTGGCTGACATTTACCAATAGTGGCAGCCTATAACTCTCACTTACAGAAAGAATGTAGGACGGCTTTCTAAAAATGCATGATCTGGGGACCAAGCTGGCAAATAGGGCTGAATTGATATTTGATTTCTGCCTTTTGTGCTAAATTAATAAGACTACAGGTATGCACAGAGGGCTTTCATGCTGAATGATAGTGCTCACACCTCTTATCCCTACCCACAGCCTAGGAGGGGAGTGAAGATGCTCCAGATGGGATCCTGGGTGTAAAACACAGCAGCATAACCTACTCCAGACTAAACAGGGTGTGATATTCAGTGATCATTTACCTTAAGCAGAAGTCCAGTCTCTGGTTTGGATGCTGCTGGACTCCTCCTGGCAGCTTCTGACACACAGCAGAAATTCTCTCCTGCCATCAGTGTGCCAGCCCTGGTGCCTGACAGAGACCTTCTGTCTCACAAGCAGCATCCTCCTGAAATAGCATCTGTCCTTGCAATAACACATCCCTCCCTGATAAGCAGGCAGTGGGTTATCAAGGAGCTCCTTGACCTGCAGTCCCTCCCTCAGCTGCCCAGATCAAACAGTTCCCAACATCCCTCCCTGCACACCCTTGCTGCCTTCCTCTTCCCAGAGCCTCCTTTGCCTGTGCCCAAAGCCCTGTGGCTCTGCATCACCACTCTCCAGCTTGGACACACTCCCTCACGTGTCTGGTCACACATGATGAGGGGATGCAAGTGCAGCAACAGGAGCTGCAGCATGTCCTGGAGGGTCTTGTGCAGACAGGAATGGGATGTGCCCCAAAATGCATAGACAGCCTCAGCCTAATTTTTCAGGTTTATCAGATTATGGAACATGCTTACAGTTGTGCATCAGCTTGGGCTTCTGCCATGTTGGAAACCAGTCTCTGAAAGTCCTGTGTATTGTATTTGTACCTGCAGTAACTCATTTCAGGATTTTCTTGCTTTAAAAGGAGCCTGTCAGGGCATTGAGACTTAAAAGAAATCTTTCTTCAGCTTAATGTATTTACAGACTTATCTGTAGCTCAGCAATCTGATTTGATCAATTTCAGTAGATAGAGTTTAAGTACCAGAGTTTTGAATTTGTGAAAATTTTGTCTTCCAAGAGCCCTAATTCTAACTGAGAGCATCACTGACTTTACAACAAACATAATTCCCCTCTCAGACACCAGCGATCCTGGTAGGCAGCTTTAGACACGTGCAATTCTACATCATGTCAGAGAAAACAGATCATGTGAAAGTAAAATGGCTCACCGAAGAGTAAACAAAGCATCCTGCCAAGGTTTATTGCACCGCATTTCCTTGGCTGTGCTTTCAGGACTTCCACAGGGGCGCGTTTTGAGCCCAAGCCCCTTTTTTGATGTCTGTTCCCAAAGCCAGCAAAGCCAGCGGGAAGGGTGTGCTTGCCAGAGGGGTGAGGGCAGGGCAGGGGATGCAAGAACCCCCGGGGGGCTGTCCCTGCTGCTGGCAGGGGACACCAGTGGCGGGGGCAGAAGCCTGCCCGCAGTGTGGGAGCTGCTGGGAGCCCCAAGGAAATCTCGGCACGTGTGCATCAGCCCGGCCCTTCCATCCATCCTCATCCCGCCAGCGCCGCGCTGCTAAGCAACTAAAGCCGGCGAGGAGGCGCTTTTGAGATAAAGCTAAAAATAGCCCCCAGCAGGAGAGACAGCCGAGCAGCCGGAGCCGGCGAGGCCGAGCTGTCATTGCTGCCCTCGGTGCCGCTGCCCACAAAGGGCTTTGTCCCTGGCACACCGCTGCCCCTCGCCCAGCCTGTGCACAGAGCCCCGCTCTTCCCTGCCCGCACTGCATCCGGACCCAGCACAGCAAGGAATGGAAAGAAGCCCCTGGGCAAATGTAGTGTTAAAAGGAGCAATTTGATTAAACTGACAAAATCACGAACGCCATTGGAAATGACAGATGCCAGCTACAAACACGGTACAAACACGAGGCAGAGCACACACCTCCCTCCGTCTCTTCAGTCTGTTGTTGCCAGCAGCTGAAATCACTTTTGTACCTCATCTGTACCAAACCCAGTTTGTCTGGTTTTGGTACAACCCTCTCCTCATGCAGGGATGGCAGAGAACATAAACCAAAACACAGGAATAAGTGTCCGTATACTTTATGCAGTGGTGTTTGAAGTTCTAGGTCTGGAAGAGGGAGAAATAGCAGGAAGGAGCCCTGCATTTTACCTGTTTGCTAAAAGCACACTCATCACAAGGGGAGAGCCTTCTTTCCACTACCTCAGTCCTGCCCAAGGTGGGCCACTACACTTTTTTTTGGGAGGCACAGTGCAAAACCACTCCAGTGAACAGATCCAGCAAGAATCATCCCGTTCTGTCCACTTGTCCTCTCTTTTGGCAGCAAGGTATTTCTTGAGCACACCTTTCCTCCCTGATGGCAGCCCCTCTCCAGCCCCCTTAACCACAGCAGGGAAATTATCAGGGTGAAAAGAACCCCCCAGCTCCCTTCCCCCAGGGGCATTTTGACCCAGGTCTGCTCACTCAGAGCACCATGCTGGGCACCCCAAGTTCCAGCAGGGCTGAAGTGGGATGAAGGGAGTGTGCTCCTGTCAAGAGCTGTGGGCAAGAAGGATTGGTTAGTCACAGGCATTGAGCAACAGCTTCTTTCACCCCCTTGCAACACCAACTGCAGGAACAGGAAAGTCCAGGCAGGTGCTACCCCACATTTAAGGATTACTTTGATGCATCTGAGAGATGTGTTTAACTCCTTGAAATACTACTTTCTTTTAAAGCCATGGCCCAAGATCCTGGGGGAGTTACAGCCCAAGTTGCTTGAGTACAAATTCAGCAGTAAGAGCCCCCTGCTTCAAACCAGCAAAGGGGCACACCAGCAATGAGCAGGACCTGGTGACACCCACACAGGGACACCCCTGGGAACTGAAACAGCTTAACTCAGTGTTCTTGATAACCCAGGCAAGCACCTTTACTGCACATTCTCCCACCTCATGTGTTTTTCTAAGAAAGCAGCACAAAGTCCTAGGCACCAGCCTTGCAAACTGACCCCACATCACTTCCCTTGGAAGTTCCTGGGATGGTGTTTGTTCTTCTCCCCTTAAGTCGCTGTTATGACCCCAGGGTGCAGCTCTTGTGGCAGGTGATGTTTCCACCTGCAGCCAGCACGCATGATGTGGATCATCAGCTCCTTTGGTCACTCAAAAGAAGCCCCAGGAGAAGGCAGCAAGGTCTGATGAGCAGCTGGTGGCTCCCAGCTAGCACTGATCTGTTTGCTCTTTCCAGGACCTTCCTCCCAGCACACAAAAACACACTCAAATGGAGAAAGGGCAGAGCTAGAAAACAAATTGTGATGTTCATTGCAGAGAAAATGGCCTCTCTGCAGCTGGGCCATAAATTTCCCTGTGAGTGTAAGGGGGACGTGGGTGCACATGTCTTCCAAATACCAATGTCATTTTCAGTGGGAGTAAAACCTAATTGATCTTTAACATGCAGCACTTAATTTCAGTGCCTTTTGTACATCAACAGTACTAGTGAAACAAACACCAGATTTTACTAACATGAGTACATGTCAACATATTGGTGACTCACACACACCCAGTTTCAGGCTCTGAATTATCCAGAAGCTTTCTCCTTCAGCACTTTTTACCCAGTAGTGATAGAAATATCCCAGCTGGAAATCCTGATGCATCCCCAGCCTTTCTTGTCCTTGCCCTGAAGCTGAGGTTTCATGTTTGGAAAGAGATTTCCAGGTGGGAAATACCATATGTGTCAGCATATGTTTCCATGCAGCATTGGAAACGTCAAGGCAGCAGCTGCCACTAAACCTTTCTACAAACCCAAATGGAGAGGGTTCAGCCAAAATAGGAGGCCTGTAAACATTTTTGAGCTGGCTTGTTGTGACCCTCCCTGACCACCCCTGCCACTCAAGCACACCGAGCACTTCCTGGGAAAGTGGATCTGCCTGGGACCCTCGGATGCCCAGCCTGTGGCTGCAGACTGCCACAGCTTCACTTATATTTGCTGCTGCTATTTACAGCTAACTTTGAATGAATCACCACAAAAAAGCCAAGGGTTTGATACCTCACAGCTGTGAAGTATAAAGAAAGACCTTTAGTGGTATCTTGCACCATAAATGTATTTGTCTGTGCTGGTCTATATCTAGGTGATAAATAAAGATACTTGAAAGAGCTTCTTAATCTTTGAAAAGCAAACCAAAACCAATAATCCTTTCTAGTTTTATTATACCATCCCTCCAATTTCCTTTGCTCTGCTTCCAAAAGCATTGATGGCAGATGGGCAGTCTACAACCTCCAGTCTGCTTGGGTTTGTTGGTGGGGTTCATTGCAGGGCAAAGGCACTGGAACCACTGAGCAATTATCCCCCCTGTGCTGGCCTCAGACTTCATTAGGTCTGCAAGCCTTCTTCCTCAAGGCCAACTTCTGACAAAATCTCATATCAAACCAGAAAATCCAGACTGACCTTTAACTTAATGTATATAAATATCTCAAAGAGAGGTACCAGAGGATGGAGCCAGATTCTTCAGTGGTGCCCAGTGACAGGACAAGGAGCAATCACCATGAACTAAAACACAAGAAGTTTCACCTCAGCATGAGGAAGAATTCCTTTACATTGAGGATGGCAGAGCACCAGACCAGGCTGCCCAGGGAGGTAGTGGAGTCTCCCTCTACAGAGACCTTCAACACCCATCTGGATGAATTCCTGTGTGACCTGCTCTGGGTGACCCTGCCTTGACAGGGGGATTGGACTGGATGATCTCCAGAGATCCCTTCCAGCCCTAAGTATTCCATGATTCTACTAGATACAGCCCTACAAGCCACCCCTCATCTCCAGGGAGATCTTGCAGAGCTCTGGTGATTCTCACAAGTCCCAGGCATCCACACCAGTCTACAGACACCCACAGCTCTCTGAGGACCCAAACCCAGCCAACAAAGAAGACCTACCACCATCAGAACCCCACAGTGAGGTGGGAGGATGTTACAGAATCAAGAGCCTGTTGCTATGCTTCCTTTTCCCTCTGGGCTCCACCATGAATCCTCTACCATAATGGCTTTATGGCTCCATCAATCTTATTTAAACTTCAGTACAAATAAATTGCAGCACATTCAGAGTCCCATCACAGCGCTCTGACTCACCCAGTCCCAGCAGACATCGTATATTAAATTAGCTTTGGAATGTATTCAAAAGCAATTGCTTCATCTTGTTCAGCTGAGAGCTCCCCATGCTGTATGTCAGGGGAAAGCAGAGCAGGATGTCAACCCCAGTCTCTTTGGGCCGGGTTATGGGGTTTGACACGGCACTGAATTCCTCCCCTTGTTCCCTGCCTGGCTGCAGCAAGGGGCTCCTGCTGCAGTCCCGTGTGGGACAATTCCCACCGTGGGTCCCCATGGGCTGCAGGGACACAGCCTGTCTCACCGTGCACCACAGCATGTGCCTGTGCACCACCCCTGCTATGATCCCTGGAGCACCTCCTCCTCTCTTCACACTCTTCCCTTGCTCCAGCATGAAGTCCCCCCCACAGGAGATAGTTCTCCATGAATTTCTCCACTGTGAGTCTCCACAGGCTGCAGTCCTTCAGGAGCTGCCTGCTCCAGTGAGGGTTCCCTGTGAGGTCACAGGTCCTGCCAGTACACCTTCTCCAGCCTGGGCTCCTCTCTCCACAGGTCCTGTCAGGAGCCTGCTCCAGCATGAGCTTCCCATGGGGTCACCCAGCCCCCTTTGGGCACGCCCCTGCCAGACATAAAGAGGGAATTGTGGTTTTAATCTATCACAGTGTCCCCTGCAGAAAACCAAAGATGTATTCTTAAAATAATTCAATATTATCCAAAGCATGTGGTCCTTTATGACTGAAAGAAGTTAAAGACTGAATTCCCTTCCATAGGGTCCCATCTTTGAGTTGTAATTCAGGGGCCTGTTGGATGCAAAAAACCCAAACAAACAAAAAAGCCCAAAACCTAAACTGAACACGCCTCCCCAAGCACAAAAAACCCAACCAACCAAAGAACCCCAAACTCTGCTGTATTCTCCTCCTTTGCTTTCCTGCAGCAGCAAGGAGCAAGGCTGCATGCAGTGACAGCTTAGGGGCTGGGGGTGTCCCTGTGTCCCACAGAGCCCGGGGATCCGTGACCTGCAGCCTGAGCAGCATCACAGCGGAACATGGAGATGCAGAAGTGCCAAGCCTGCTTCCAAGTAGCAAAACAAAAAGAATGTGCTTAAACTGAATTACTTTTTCACTCACTGGCTGGCAAGATAATGATCTGACACAGCTAATTAGCAAATTCCTGAGGCTGTTGTAACCCTCAGACCAAAAGCATACCAAACTCCTTGTTAATTCAGCTGCTTAGTCTCCTCTGGCTCCTCTTATTGTGTACCCTTATCTCCTTTGGGAAGCAAACGGGAAACACCTTCCTGTTTAACTACTTGTGCTCTGGAGTGGTTTCCAATCGGTGGACATCAGCAGCAGCTTTAGATGCAGAAATCCCATTAATCTAATCTGCCTGCTGGCTGATGGATGTCTGAGAGGCTGGTGTTCAAGGCAGAGTGCCTCCGGAGAGCGGCCGGTCAGGCTGATGTGTTGATAGCAAGGATTATGCAGGCTCACGCTTTGCCCACCCCTGGCTCTGTGTGCAGCAGCAGCCTCGGCCGGAGGAAGCAGCAGCTTTCAGCTCTACTCCTTTAACTTCAGCTGCATTTCCATTCCAAAGCAACAGGCAGAGGATCTGTGGTGATAAGGACTTCCAAGGTAAAAGGGCATCTCTATTGCCCTTGAAAAGGTTCTGAAATATTTACCTCTTTAGCAAACTGAATTCAGCCTTCCCAGGTCCTGCCAGCACATCTCATCATTTTCTGGTTTTGCTGGTGTTAGGGTCTGTACTAAACTGTGCTGATCAAGCCGGGAAAATAACAGGTACTGAGGCTTTTCTGCTTCCTTTCTAAATCATGTCAAGCTGCTCAGCAAAAGCCACTCTGTGACATCGATGTCCTGCAGCTTTCCTGGATAAACCCAGGTATTCCCCAGTCACTGGCCATGTGTGTTCAGATGTGGAGGAGAGGGCTCACACCGTGCCTGCAGCCCTGGCACTGCCCCAGGATGCCCACTCCATCCTGCCAAGCACTCTCTTGGTCCTCCTGCCAGGAGGTTTTGGGGTGAGCATTGGTGGTACCTCCTACCTGCAGGGCCGTGGTGAACCTTGGGCACTCATCATGGAATCACAGAATAATTTAGGTTAGGAAAGACTTTTAAGACTATTTAACCCAAATGTTAACCCAGTGCTGCCAAGTCCACCACTGAACCCTGTCCCTTATCTCCATGGGTGGGGACTCCACCTTCAGATGAGGAAGGGACATGACCCCACCAGCCTTGATGAGCTCTGTGCAAGTGGGTGCATGCAGGGTGTTCCAGTTATGGATCGGGAGACATGCCAGGAGGTGTCTTGAATTCCTGTGGGCCAGGGCACCGCAGTGCCAGACTCCCCTCTCCTCACCTGATTTCCCAGTCTCAGTGAGGCAGGCACCAAAAGGGCTCTGGCACAGCTCAGCTGGGCCTGACCCTGCTCCTTTGCATCCTGGCTGAGCTGGGGTAGGGAGGTGAAACCCTGCCTCTGCATCCACAGGGATGCTCTGGCAGCTCTGTGGTGGCACAGGGGTGGCCAGAGTGCAGGTGGTGCAGGGCGGGCTAGGAGCAGACCTTTGCTTTGCTTCCTCTTGCAGGGATCACTGTCACATCACCGTCACAACAGCTCCACGACACTCAGACCCTCAGGGGCTGCCTCTGTGGGACTGGCCAGGTGGGAGCACTGGGCCACCAGTGGGCCACCCATCTCATGGCTCCTCTTCCACAGTGTCCACTCAGACAGAATCTTCCACAGCCTCCCATCCCCACAGAGGAGCAGGGCTTTTTCTGGTATTGAAAATAAAACATAGGGTGCCTGGCTTCTGAAACCATGTTTCCATGGAGTGATCATTGTTTTGGTGCTGAGGGTGGCTGGGATCAGTCCTGCTGCTGTCAGCAGCAGAGGAGAGCAGCAGGTTTCGGCAGCCTGCACTCTGAGGAGCTGCACTGGCAGCTGATGCTGTCTGCCGTGATGACTCACTGCTGTTGATTTGGGCAGAGGCAAGAAAAACAGCCTGAATTGCACCAATTTAACATTTTTATTCTGAGCAATGGGCTATTAGCTCAGAGCAGGTCCCCATCCCATGCTCCCCCCATCTCCTTTCAGCGCAGCATCCTTGAAATTTATTTTTCAATATTGGAAAAGTGATTTATTGTGAGCCTTATAGTTGGAAAACCAGCTTACATCACTACCAGAGACATCATATACAAATGGATCACATCTGCATTAACGAAATACCTGGCACATTTTGACTTGATAATCTCCCCAGGCAATTCTTTTTTTCTTTTTTCTTTTATCTTTTTTTTATGGCAGCTCAAACGTTGGCTTTATCACCCTGGGAAGGATAGGGGGAACCTGTGGAGCACATGCTCGTGATAGCTGGTCAGGACAACAATCACTGGGCTGTTCTCCCAAAAGCATTCATCCCAAAAGAGAGCTTAACCCAGGGTGAACTCCCAGGAGGTATTTCAGCCCTGCTGCAGCTGCAGCCAAACCACTGATGGAGCTGCACCGAGTGCCAGTGGTGGATGCTTCCCCACTGGAGAAGGGATCACACAGCACAAACCAAGCCCAGGGGTGTTCAGAACATGGCTCTGCAGTGTGGGTGGCTGCTCAGCTCCAGCCTGGTGTGGGAATTGAGCTGTCAGGTTGCATTTCCCACATCCAGCTTCAGCAGCCACAACTACTCACTTATATTTTTCCAATAATTTCCATTTTCTCTATTCCTTTTCAAAGGACCACAGATGAGTTATAAGGTCTCACACAAACGAGAAAGAAGGGCTGTCATTCCAACAAATAACCTCTACAGCTGCTGGTACCCTGGAGCTGTCAGAGCATAATCTGTTTGTTTAGAAAGAAATCACACTGGTGGATTTTGCGGGGATGGATGGATTGAGTCATGCTTAGCTCTGAACGGGCCTCACCAGAGAGGGATCAGATATTTTATTTTCTGAAGTTCATTTCTGAAACCTGTTGTGCCTGGTGGTAGTAGTTACCATCCAATCCTGGGCTGCACACAGACTAAACACTATATAAAATAGATAAATATATATATAGATATAGATATAGATATATATAAAATAGAATGTTTGCTTGTTTGCTGCTTGTAAACTCTGTTTTTAAACTGTGTTTAAACAGTTATAAATAAACTGTTTTTAAGCCCAGGAAAGGGCTCATTACATGGCTCTGGATATTGCAGTGTGCCCCTGAAGCAAACAGGAGGGCCTGAGATTTTCCATTACTTTCAGTAAATAATTTTCAGTTTTACAGAAAATCTTTGTCTGTGTTGGGATGAAACACTAAGAGCAGGCACTTGAGTATGTTGTTTGGAAGAAAGGGCAGCTGGTGTCCCCATACACAGTGTGGTCCCTTGGATGCTCAGCTTGGGCTGTCAGGTGCCACCACGGTGTCACCGCAGGCAGTGCTGAGGGCTCTGCCCTGGCACCCAGCTCACGGCACGGGTGAAGGGAACACCGCTAAAAACACACAGATGTGGGAAGGGACATTTCCCCGGCAATGCGAGTTTCCCGGGAGCCGCTGTGAGTCGGCTGTGCCTCCCGATTTGCATAGCCAAGAGATGGCAGCACGCTCTCACGGATGTGCGGCTGGACACGCTCGCTGCCGGCGGGACACGCTGGGATCCGGTCCGAGCCACGTCGGGGGGACATTCTTGTGTCCCAGGGTGGCTGTGGTGGAGCTGCAGCGCTGGCCGCGTGGGGAGGGACGGTGCCGCTGCTTCGCGAAGCCCCCGCTGCAGCCCCCGCTGCAGCCCCCGCTGCAGCCCCCGGTGCAGCCCCCGGTGCAGCCCCCGCTGCAGCCCCCGGTGCAGCCCCCGCTGCAGTCCCCGCTGCAGTCCCCGATGCAGCCCCCGCTGCAGCCCCCGCTGCAGCCCCCCGTGCAGGCCCCGCTGCAGTCCCCGCTGCAGCCCCCGGTGCAGCCCCCGGTGCAGCCCCCGCTGCAGCCCCCGCTGCAGTCCCCGCTGCAGTCCCCGCTGCAGCCCCCGGTGCAGCCCCCGGTGCAGCCCCCGCTGCAGCCCCCGGTGCAGCCCCCGCTGCAGTCCCCGCCGCACCCCCCGGTGCAGCCCCCGCTGCAGCCCCCGGTGCAGCCCCCGCTGCAGTCCCCGGTGCAGCCCCCGGTGCAGCCCCCCCTGCAGTCCCCGCTGCAGTCCCCGCTGCAGTCCCCGGTGCAGCCCCCGGTGCAGCCCCCGGTGCAGCCCCCGGTGCAGCCCCCCCGTGCAGCCCCCGGTCCCCGCCGAGCTGTGGCACCCACGGAGGACACGGCAGGAATGGTTTTGCGGACACCGGGTCATCCCCTCTGGTCCTGAGCGGGTGATGGGCTGGGCATCCAGGCGTTTGCCGGGAGTCAGTGTTCTGTTCTTCATCCTCGGGCTGTTTATTGGAGGAGAAAAAAAACAAGTTAACAGCATCCTTTGTCAAACTGTGCATCTGGAGTGACTCTCCCTTTTCCTGTCCCCTGCACAGTGCAGCTGCCAGTGCCCCCAGCGCACACCAACTTCTGGTTTGAGTGCACCATCAGAGCTGGAGCAGAGAAACTCCGAGAAAAACCTCAGTCTTAGTGTTTGTCTTTCCCAAAGTAATAAATCCATCACATGACTGCTTGCATTTGCTTTTTCCCCCTATTCTATCCCTATTTCTTGCCTGGCTTTGCTCTTAGGGGTGCATCCCCAAGAGCCTGCTGTGCCCCATCGTGGTTGGCTTCCCTTGGGACCCCACCAGGCTGTTGCCACTGCCTGAGATCCCGGCCTTCAATCCCAGCACTTTGTAAACAGAAGAACCTGAAGTTCGCTTTCAGATGCAAGGCTGTGCTTTATAATCCCTGTGAAAACAGAGGGAACTAAGCAGAAAGAGCTGCAGGTAAATTCAGCTGGCAGAGCAGCTCACAGGAGGAAAGGCTCAGGGTGGCAGTGGTGCCCTGCCATGGTGCCTGCACCCAGGGAAAGCCACTTGGCACAGAGATGACACCATGGGTGACAGGGCACAGCGGCTCACCAGGAGCTGCCCTGCCTTAGGATAATCTCAGCCCGGTGCATTAAGGTCCCAGTCAGGGCTGAGTATTTCCAGCGCCCCAGGGGCCCATCTGGCAGGTCTGGAGAGCCCCCAGCAGGAGAGGTACCCTGGCTCTGCAATCTTTCTGTGCCAGATGCTCCGAGTCCAACCCAGCTCTTCGGGGTTACCTTCCCAGCCTGATCACAGCCCCACGGCACTGCCTGCCCACCCCACCCTCACCCGAAATAGCTGTGTATCATCAATAACAACAAGATCCTGGCGGGGGAGGATTTCAGCAGTGGGAGCCGTGATTCATCCCCTCCGGCCTATAGCTCATACAACATATGGCAGTGCGTTTTCAGAAACTCGGGATGCAAAGAGAGAGACACAGCACACGCCAAACCGGAGCGTGGCAAGAGGCTCTCTCAATAACGGAGTTGGCACGTGGCTGCAGATGGGCTCCCGTGTCCCTCTGTGTCTGGAGGGGACACGTGAAGCCCAGGAAAGCGATGGTGGATGTCCTACATCCCACCATGCCCCCCTCCCACTGTCTCACCTGTGTGAGCTGCACTACTCTCACCCAGCCTGCTTGACTTTCTAATGGGGAGTGCAAGCCAGAAACACCCACAGAAAATCATGCATCCTTTGGTAAACTAAGAGAGATCAGATTCCACCTTGCCAAAAGTATTTGTGTAGCTCCTTCTCTTTTCCTGAATGGTCTCATTTGTCCTGAAGTACCAAAGGTGATTCAGCCCAAACTTCAGACTGTGAAGACATAAATCTAGAAGCAATTCCATTGTCTTTAATGATGTTCTGGTTCATTCCAGCACATTAGAAATGAGAGCCTGGCACAGGTCACAGGCAGGGATAGATGAATTATCAGTATGTCATTGTGTCTGCCTTCTTCTCCTCCCTTTATTTTTTTCTTTTCCTTTTTTGAAGCATTTCAGGAATGATTGTGACATATTTCAATAACTTATTTAGGGGCTGCATTTGCAACACTCTGGGCTCCAGGTCAGCACCATCACTGTGAGCTCTACTGCAATACGAACACAAGCTGGGGCAAATCCTGTCTAAAGGGAACCACGCTGGATTCAGGACTAAATAATTTAAAGAAAATCACAATAATTGTTCAGGAGTACAAACGTTCAGTAAGTCCTTGGTGATGGCTGAAACCAATTTAACCCTGTGGTTGTGCCATGTAATTACCATTCTTATTGCTGAATCACACGCTGATTGTTCAAAATCATATTCTAAAGGAGGGTAGGGGAAATCACACTGATGCCAGACATTGCCAGGGATGCAGTGGAGATGTGCTGCACTGTCTGCATGATGATAGCTTGTAATACAACAGCCTAGAGCAGCCCCAGCCTTTTGGAGAATGAGACAGGCGTGTGCCAGCTGAGCCCCTGCACAGCCCCTGACCCACACGGCTCTCCAGGGCCAGCAGAAACTGCCAGAGCAGAGAGCAGCCAGATGGGATTTCCCTTTTTTCAGGCCAAAATTCCATCCCTGAAGCCTGCAATGGAAAACTGCTGTCCAGCTCTGCTGGGCACTCCAGGAGGCACCAGAGATGCAAACTGCCAGCACTGCCTTTCCCTGGGTGATGAATACCATAGAGGCTGGTTTATTCCTCCCTCTCTATCCCACCTCTTAATCAAATCTGACATAATTTTCTGTTTGATGAAGCTGTACATGGGATTGTCTCTGCCTTGCTTCCTAGGATAGCCAAGCTCAAGGCAGACTTCACCACGCTGGAGGGGGCAGAAGAGACCATGGCCAGCACGAGCTGCCCCAGAAAGCTGGTGCTTGAGCTCCCTGAGCAATGAGGGGCTGAGGTGGGACATGGCCAGGAAGGATCCTCAGCAGATTCCAGCATTCTCCCAAGCAGGCGCCAACTGCCCCACCCCTCAGGGCTCTGTGCCTGCCTCCCTTCCCACCTACTTCTTTAAAAAAACCTCTTCTTTAAAACCTCTTGCTCATCTCAGAGGTATGTGCCATCCCACAGCTCCCCCCAAATCAGAACATGGGTCAGAGCCCACAATGCACTCTCCATCTTGGGGAGCCCAAGCAAGCACCATCACTAAATCCACTAAATCAGTATTGATCCACTAAATTGGGGTGCTCTGAGAACACACTGAGAGTCTTGGGGCAGACAAGTGCATGGATACCAGCTCAATTTATAATTAAAAGGTCTCTAAATTGAGTGGCTAAGATACAGGTTGAAATAATTTGTGTGGCCTCTGCTCCCATGTGCAACCCCCCATCCATCAAACCTCTGCACACCCAAATGCTCCCCCTGGAAGTCAGGGAGCACTGAAACATGGCCAGGCTCTCCCCGTTGCACAAGCCCCACTCCAGAATTGACAGAGGTCTGTTATTTTCAGCAGATACACAAGAACCAAGGGACTGGGGTGGGGGAAAAATAGGCAAAGCTCAATGGAACAGGAGAACGTCCCAGTCTCCCAGCAGAGCAGAGCTCCACAGCCACTTATCCACAGGGCCTTTCCAACACCTGGATAGCCCCAAAATCTCCATGTTGCCAAAAACCTTATTGACTACTGGGCTCTGTTTCTCTCAGCTATTCTCATCAGAGCACGAAGTGCTCATGGTTCAGCTCAGCCAGCTAATCAGGCTAATGAGGTGAAATGCACCACAACTTCCTGTGGTATACAATCAGCCTGAAATTAGGTTTTAGTGTAAATCTTACCAAATACATCTTTAGAACTTCAAAATCATATAATTTGGACTCAACTGCAGAAGAAATGTCCATGGGAGACCTCGATGCTGGTTATTCTGCACAGGGTGGGACAAGGAGAGAACAAGGTGGGCTCAAAGCAACCTGGTCTAGTGGAAGGTGTCCCTGCCCATGCCAGAGGGGGTGGAACGAGATAATATTTAGGGCCCATTCCACATCATTCTGTGATTCCATGATTAAGTGTTTTCACCAGGTTTGCTGAGACTGAGTGTTGGCAAGATGCTCCAGAGAAGTTACATCTTGAAAGTGCAGTTCAGGGGAAAAAACAGCAAATTGAAAATGGGAGGAATGTTATCCTCTGTCAACTTGTATTTGGTACCCTTGAGTTACCATAGTACCCACTAGACTAGGAATGGAGTTGTAAAGTCAATTTTGGGTGGTGTTTTGGAGACAGGAGCTCCACAAATATTAGGGAAAATATATCTCATAAATAAAGATAACATTTTTAAAAGGGCATATTGGCTCCACCTGAGGTGGAGTTCAGACAGCCCAAATGGTTCATTTGGCCTCTTCCCAAAATAACTTGACACTGTTCTCTGTTTGCTGGACTCTGCATTTTCCTTTATGGGGGCATCTGTCACAAGGGCTCATTTTGCCAACAGTTCAGTGAGGTCTGTGCAAGAATCAAAGAGCAGGGCTCTGGGATACACCCCAAATGTGGTGGGTGGTCACTCTCCCTGAGCTGCAACCCCACTCTGTGACCATTCTGCACACCTAAAAATACCTCCCTTCTCCTCTTCTGCTTCTCTTTGGCGAGAAGGGGAAGGGATCCCCTTCTCCTGCTTATGAGAAGAATTCCAATACCTTTCTAATATAGAAAATGTGTTAAGCATGAAAGCAATATCCTTTAAAAGTACATAGGCACTAAATCTTGTGCATTAAGCCATTTGGCATATGCCACTCATTGTGAGAGTTCCTTGGTGAGCACAGACAAGGCTGCTGCCACTGCTGGAAAATTCAGACATATCCCCCAAATGGCATATTAATAATGAGATCTTTCAAAGGAGGATCCATGACTCATCCAAGAAGAAAAATGGGTCATTCACTACACTGAACTCTTCAAACAAAACAGCAGCTTTTTTTGGGGTTTGCCCAGTTTAAACCAGAAAAATCGAGAAAGTAATGGGAGAGAAAATGTGGTGGCTGCAGCTGCCAGACATCATGAGCAGCGAGAGCCTACAATGACATTTTGGGGTTAAAAATCCCAACCTAACAGGCATTTTGTGTCTTGTATGGCTGCTTCCTAAAACCAGGAGTGCAAGAACTGCAGCATCCTTCATCATCACCTCACCCCACTCCACCCAAAGCCACAAACTCTCTAGTCCTTCCCCAAAAATTCACCAGTCCTTTCCCAAAAATAACATCCTGGGGGTACCCAGGGTCAAAGGGACCAAAGCCACCAGCACCAGGATGCTTTGGGAGCCCGGTGGCTTTTGCCTTGGCACTCATCTTGCAAGGGATGTGCCTGCAGCAGGGAGCACCCAAGGGGCCAGGGTAACCTGAAATGAAGGGTGAATTTGCTGTAGATGCAGAATACATCCAAAACCATCAAATTTGAGCAAGGATTTTTGGTGCCCAAACTGTGTTACTGCCAGGGCAGGAGCTGCTCTGCCTCACCTGTGTGGATATGGGGCCCCAACACTGAAATCCCAGTCGGGCAGTGCACATGGGGGATCAGAGGGATCATGTGCAAAGGGACACCCAGAACCCCACTGATCCCTTGATGGAGTCAGTGCAGAAAACAGGGCAGGTTGCAAAGTTGGCATTTAAGATTTTGTTAGAGTTGTTAATCTTATTGATTTTACTATATTACAATCACTTTGACAACCCATCTAAACCCAGGGCAGCTATCCATTCCAGATTATTACATTCATCATTTGCATTCAGCATTTATTTGGGACCATGATTTCATATAATGCTTTGGAGATTAATAAAGGCCACAGCCCTTTCCTGTAAGCACTTGCCCTCCACACTGATAAAATACCACATTTAATTGCTTTAACCCATACTGCTGCTGTTTCCTTCCTCTCCCTCTGCCTGGGATCTTCACATTCAGTGTCTGCTGAGTGCAGCCTGTGCTGGTGGTTGAGGACAGAGGCAGCTGGCCACGATGGAGATGAGGTCCTGCAGCCCCCATGCTCCACATGGGCAGCCACATGTCAGCTCCACACATGCCAGCACTGCTGAGCAGACTGGGACCCTATGAAGGTCTTACAGCCTCATGTGGACAAACTCCTCATTTAATTATCTCAACAAGACAAAAGAGGAGCTCATGGCAAGTGGCTTTTTGCAGCTAAGCAAATACTTGATAAGGAATGCTGAGCTCTGAAACAGCTGCTGGGTTGTGGGTCAATTGACTTTCAGGAACCCAGGGCCATAGAGCATAAACAGCATCCAAATCAAATTAATTTTTCCTTCAGGATGAAAAGAGAAGCCTGCCCTATGCTCTTTTACAGCCACCTCTGAAAGTTCTAGCCAGCCCCGCAGCATCATCCTTTCCCACTGCTCCACAGTTAGTGCCAGCTTTGCAATACCAAAACCCAGTGAGCATTTAATCTGAGCTGGCATCTTTCCAAGCCTCCAAGTCTCTGTGCACTCTGGAAGCAGAGGATGGTGGTTATTTCCCTGTGAGCAGGATCACAGCCACATCTCAGTGGGTGGGTGCTGCTCCTGGGGCCCCTCCACTCGTGTGGCTCTCACCTCCTCCCTTGAACACAGGGGACACAGTTAAACCTCTTGCCTTCCTACCCTGTGGCTGATTCTCAAAAACAGCCAGAGGAAGATATTTTATGAATCCTTTCCTTGCAAAAAGACAGTTTCCTGTCAAGCCTTTCCCCGTCCCATCCTGAGTGTGGTCTCCCATGACAAGTCACTCACATTTTATATTAACCCAAGCAATGGCACAAGTAGTAATGGATGTCAGAGGGGATGAGCAGAGCAAGCACCCTCCTCCTAGGCCAGGGATATGTTTCTGGGTGTCTGTGGGAGGGATGCTGTCATAACACACCCACACTCCAGCAGAGTTCCCATTCAGAAATCTGCTCAACAACAGCACCACTCGCTCCCTCACAGCCCTTGACAAACAGGGATTTGTTGGCGTCCTGATAAAGAGCTTCACAAATGAGGCAATCAGCAGCCCAGTATAATTTTCAAGAAACACAAATGAGCAAATATCTAGTTGCCATGGTAACCCTGAGAGCTGGACTAGACTTTTTTGGTAGATTGCCAAATACAGCTACATTTTGCCAGCACAGCAGGAACGTGGTGCCCAGGACCCCGCTTGGGGACAGCAGCCAGGATTGCTGAGCAGCATCAGCTCTTTCACACCAGCCCAGAACAGCCCTGTCCTCTCTGAGCAGCTCCAGGCACTCACATGTACAGTGCCAGCTCTGGATCCTTCCTCTCTCACGTCACCTGTGCTTTGGCTCTGTGTCCTTCAAGGCTGACCGGCTTTCCAAGCAGGGACCGCAGTGGGAATTGTGTTCCCATCAGATCTTGCTTTACCTCTGATCAGTGGCAGCTCTGACAATTTGCACCCAGGAATGAAAGTTTCCAGCCAAGCTACTGAGCCCCAGGAAAGTCAAAGTGGTTAATGAAAAACATAACCACTGTTTTTAGGTGGCTGTGCTGCAGAGTCTGTGCCAATCAGGGACGGGTACTGGCCCTCAGCCAGCTTTCCCCACCAACACAATTTTCTCAGGAGGCCTGGAAATCCTTGGCCACAAAAGAGGAGGAGACTTTTGGGGTACCAAAAGGGAACAATCAAAAGCACAATGGGCCCTGGCATGAAAGGGTTCCTGAGCTGAGGCAGCCCCATCCCAGGGTCTCCCAGGCTGGGGGAGCCCCTGGCAGCTCTGAGCCCGTCTGAGGGGAACTGGTGCTGCTGGAAGTTTCACTGAGCTTTTGCAATTAGTTCAGGTGCCATTACACACCAGCAGCTTCCAGGGTGTATAAACCCAGCCTGATTCATACCTCTTTCAGGAGGCATGGCTGCTGCTGCTGAGCCCTCAGGCTGCCCAGAAGGAGATACATTTCCAGCAGGGTTGTCCCCACTGGTTCCCACAGTCCTGATCATTCCCTGGCAGCAGCAGGGAGCAGATGGTATGAGATGGGCTGGGAAAGCCCTCCTATAGAACAGCAGGAGCAGCTCAGTTAAGCCAACATCCACTGGGACCCACACAGCACGGGGCCAAATCCTGCTCACCTTCCCCTGCTCCATCTCTCCCAGACATTTGGGATGCACTAAAGCTGTGGATTTAACACTAACCCCACTGCACAGATGGATACCAGCATTTATCATAGAGCTTTGTGGCTTGGGGTATTTTGGTGATGGGGCTCACTGTTGCAGCCAGTCTGTAATGTACTCTCTGAGCTGCTCAAAGCATATTTTTTGGTCCCAAGATATTTTTGTTCTCTGTCAAAGGGAACCACTCTGTGGCATCCTGGCCTCAGGGCAGGAGCTGAGCCACTACTCAAGCAATTAAATCCAAGGGAAATGCACAACAAAAAGCTCATGATTCAGCCTTCTTCTCCCAGTCATTTACAGGAGAAAAAATCTTAACCCAATTAGTAGAGGAAAGGACAGCCCAAGCAGGCATTGGAGCAGTCAAGATAATCACTGCGGAGGAAAATCCTCACCAGGCTGTGCCAGGGCAGCCCCAGCGTGCCCAAAAGCTGTGACATCCACGCCCTGTATCACAGTATCCAACAGCACATCTCAGGAAATAATCAAAGTAGGAATAAAAGGAATCCAAAGGTCAGAGGTGCAGGCAGGCCCATCTGGGGCTGGGGGCAATATTGCCTCTACAGCTCAGAAACAGGGGACAGGAGGGTTAAGCCTATTTTGCTCCACACCCAGGCTGTATCACACACTGTTCACACTCATCCCAGCTTTCATGAGTTACAAAAGAAGGTGTTCAACCCCTGAGAAAACCAGTGTCATAAAAAGACCCTCGGGAATAAATCACTTGCAAGTGATGTGCAGAAGAGGTGTCAGAGTCCTGCTGCTGTCAGATTTCTTCCCATTGCCTGTACCACAGAGCGAGTCAGAAGGGAGAAATTCAAGATAACAAGGGAGTGAGGGGTTATGGGACAAGGAGAAGAGAAAAATAAAGAAGTTCATCCTGGAATCTGGAGCTGCTCCAGGCCATGCAGAGTCTGGAACCATCCAAGCCAAGAGAAAGGGCGTGGCCCATCTTTCATCAAGCCAGACCCACTAGAAGTTCATTAAGGAGGTGAAAACTCCTGTTGTTTTCCGAATTTTATTTGATTACTGTGAAACAGAAGACACTGGCAAGGACAGAGGGTTGATTTTTAAGTAAGGACCCTGGAGCCAAAGGAGAAGGACAGGGGGTTTGGGAAACAAAGCCCCTATTAACTTTGGTCCTGACTTTCAGGTCATGCATGTTCAGTTCTTTTTACCTGGAAATGAAGATGTAAATTGGAGGTGACAGCTTTCACTGGGCTCCCCATTAGCAATATTTTTAACCACAGTAGGGCCCAGGTCTTCAAACGCTTTCCCAAGGGAAGGTTTTAACCTTTCTTTTGAAACATCTCATACCACTTGCAGGGAAAAAAGACAGTTGTTTGGCTCGAGGCATACCAATCCCCAGCCCTGATGAACTCCCAGCTCCTCTGGACAGGAGACACAGGAAGAACAGGAAAAAGAAATGGGGAGGGGCAGCCTGGAGCAGAGCTTGGCACGGTGCAGCAGCAGCTCTGGGGGTGGGTGGCTGTCCCTGCAGCCCCCAGCCCTGCCCTGGGACAGGCTCGGGCACGGCCAGCCCGAGGGGACACTGGGCTGGGCTGTCCCCTGCCCTGTGCTGGGGCTGAGCTCCATCCCACACAGGACCACAGCTCAGCATCTGCCCTCAGAACCACGAGTTCAGCAGACGTGGCCTGCACCACGCTTGGCTCTTCAAACTGCCACAGACCACATCAACTTTATCCGGCTTGCTGCATCCAAGAGCTTTCTTTTTAAGCAGCTGCTTTATTTACATACTTCCATACATAATTTATTATTTTCAGGTGAAACAAAAGCCTCTAGAAAACACATCCAATGCTGAAATCCAGAACTGAAAACTACACAAATGGCTAACTTTCCATATAAATATATGAATAGGGTGTATATTAATTTTAAAAATCCAATAAAAATAATAGTTTTATTTATATGTATTATCCATTTTTATATCTATATAAGTATTTTTATATATAAAAATACAAAATCAGGGATGACAGCACTTTCTTGTTTTAGAAACTTGCTCCAGCACACACATTTCACTTCCAACACCATTGTTACCCCCACCAAATTTTCCAGTTCCTCTCCAAGTGGAAACATACCTTAGCCAAAAGCTCCACTGCCATCTGAGGAAGCAGTTCCAAGCTCCCAGTGGAGCCTCAGCTACTGACCTCAATTGCATCCAGTGCAATCACTCTGGAAAGCCTTCATTTTGGAATCTTGTATTTCTAAAACGGTGGCATCAAGGGGGACCAGACAATTTTATGACAGTGCTTCTGACAATACTCATCTTTGCAGCTGAGATGGGTCAGCCCCTGTGGCTTTGCCAGAGCAGGGACAAAAGGGACTCCTGGCTCCCAGGACAGGGCTACCTGCAAAGCCACCTGGATGCTAAGGGGATGTGAGGGACCAGAGCTCACACCCCGGGGTTCCCTGGGGAGCACTGGATTTATTGCCTCTGCCTGGGTCCTGCAGTGCCCTTGGAGCTGTGTCCCCCAAAGGAGAAGCCTTTTTTCCCCTCAATAGCCCTACCTTTCCCTGGGGCCCTCCCTGGCACCAGCACAGCCCCACTTACACCCAAACCCTGCAAATCCACCCTTGTCCAAGGAGGAGTTCCTGAGCAGTTCCAAAAGGCACACGGCAGCTACCAAAGCACACAAAAATGATTTACCTGGGAGACAGAAGTACTGCTGTGGTGCCAGTGCAGCACAGGACATCAGCAAGGACTTAGGGAGAAAACATCATCTCACTGGGAAGCAGGGCTGCAGCAAACACTGCAAGCTCTCCCCAGGCAGGAGCGGGCTGTGAGGATGGGTTGAGCCCCAGCCAGGCTGTGTCAGCCCCTCACCTGCCCTCCAGCTCATTCAGTCCTCTGGCCAACCCTGCCTGCTCGGGGATGCTGCTGAGCTGTGGGCACTGACTGTCACCCTCCATGGGGGCTCTGTTTGTGGGGACCAGGCAGGGTGAGCACACAGGCTGCCCCACACACCCCAGAAAACAGAGAAAATAAAATGAACTTTCCCAGGCAGCCGTTCCCCCCAACACACCTCTGTAATACAGAGCAGGTTGGGGGGAAAACTCCTTTCACATGAAACCCCAAGTCCCCAGGGAATTGCTGCCACTCCAGGGCAAGAAAGACAGCGGAGCCTCCAGCTGCTGTTTGCCGTTTATTTTAGCAGAGAGAAAAATAACATGGACAAGAGGCATTTTGCATAACTTAACAGAAAATAACACTTTTCCTCCACTCTTCACAGATCAACAGGCAAAAGCATTTCCTACACACGGCTACTACTGGGTGCTAACAGTTTGGTGTATTGGCTTCCTCTAACACGCTTTGATAGTTGATGTGAAATCCAGAGCCAGACTCGGGCTTGGGGACTCCTTTGCTGTTGAATGTAGCTCCTGTCACTGCTCAGTGCCAGGTTCATCCCCACCATACTCCCAGGAGGGATTCTGCAGCCGGGGACTGGCCGGGGATCCAAGCAGCTCCACGGCTCTCCCAGCCCAGGCCATGTCCTGACTGCTCTTCCTGGCACAGCTGGAGAGGTGACCCAGAATGAAGTGGGGTGTGGGCAGCACCAGCAGCCTCAGTCCAGGGCCAGGGAGGGGATCTTGCAGACAAAGGGGAAGGATCTGCCACAGGCGTTGTCGTTCCAGGAGCGCAGTGCTACCCTCCAAAAAAAACCACCAAGGCATTAGCTGAAAAAAGGCAAAAGGAGAGAACCATGCACCCTCATCTGGGGGAGGTGAGAGGGGAGGCCGGGCCCCAGCTTGGACTTGGTAGTGGAGGGGCAGCTGCAAACACAGTCCTGTTGCCCCAAAATTATCCAAGGGCTGCCCATGGACAGGACATTCAGGCACATCAGGGGGGCCTGGACACACATGGCTGGTCTCACTGGCAGTGAGGGTGTGAAGTGGGATTTCTGCACATGCAGGGTCTTGTTCCATTTCAGCAAGATGTCCTGGCCCAAGCATGGGAGAGAAAAGCTGGCAGACCAGGGAGTGTTTCCACAGGTTTCCCGTGTGGGAGGGGAAATGGAAAAATTTGACCTTTGACTAAATCTGGTAATTCTTCAAGGCAGCTGATGGTCCTGTCCTGCTGCTACTGTGGGAGAGGGAGATGGGCTGGGAGCAGAGGGAAGATGAGCATGTATGTATGTATGTACATGGTGAAAGGGAAAACACCTTTTCACTGTAAAGAAAAAAAAAAAAAAAAAAGAAAATAATACTAAAAAATTAAAATGCAAATCCTGCCTGCCAGCAAACTCTTCAGAAAAGCAGGAGCCACAGTGGATTGAATTTATTGACATGCAAATAACACTGAAGGTGCCCTGGGCGCTCACCACTGCTGTGTCTGTACCAGATCTGCACGCAGTCCTCCTCCTCCGGGATGGAGTGGATCCCATCGTCAGGCTGGCTGCCATCCCAGTAGTGGTAGTCGAAGGAGGAGCCATCTGTCCACTCAAAGTGACCCTCCTGACACGAGGCCAGTGGAGAGAGGCTGTCACCACAGGGCTGTGACTGCATAGGGTGGGAGGCCCACTCCATGGTGACCCCACCCCATCCCCAGTGCCACACAGCCCAGGGACACCGACAGACACCACTCAGCAAAGCCCAAACAGCACGTTTGGGTTTTACAACTGGAAACCTGCCAAGAACAGCCCCAGGTTTCACAGTGTTCTCACCAGGGGAAGCCCAGAAATTAAATCTATATATTTTTAACACTCCCACCCAGCTCTGCATTCATTTTCCTTTTCATTTTCCATTCCTTTTCCAGTATCTGCAAAAAAATTTGCAGACATGAGACTCTCTCGTTTTTTCTTTCTAACAATTTTTAGGGTCTCAATTTTTCTTTCTAACATATAAGACTATATATTTCCAATATGTCAGCTTTCAAAAGTCACAGAGGATCATAAGAGAGCAATGGAACTTAGTGATGTTTGACACTGAAGACCTTTCAGTTTATTTGCTCTTCTTGGACCAGCAGTACAATACTCATTCTATCAATCCAGTAATCAAATGTGATATGAGTAATTATTGATTAATCCATTAATTCTAGTAACACTTCTCTTTTAAAAGCAGACTGGAATGGGTGAAGTAACAAGTTGCTCTACACCACAGACTCTATGCCACCTCCTAATTAAAGGGGGTATAAGGGGCAAAGAAGAAAACCAAGTGGCTTTCCAGGGGGGAAGCACAGGGGTGAGTTTTTCAAAGCCATTTCCCACATGATACAGGGAGTCCCACCTGCCGTAGGTCGTTGAGTCCTGTCCAGATGTCGGTGGGGATGCCGGGCACGCGGCTGTTCACCAGGTCGTACACAAAGACGTTTTCTTCCCAGCTGGAAAAACAGAGCAGCACGGGGCAATCAAGAGGAGATGTCAGCAAATGCTCAGGAGTGCCCCTAAGCACTCACCCTACCACAGGGCCCGTGGGCAACTGGGTCCCCTGCTTCTTACTGCTGCTGGTTCCTTTCCTGGCTCTGTGCAAGAGGAGCGCTGCTGAGAGCTGGGGGAGACGGAATAGGGAAAAAAGCCTTTGTAATCGTGTACTTCTATCCCTTTTTCTAGAGTAAAAAACTGCAGCCTGGGGCAATTTAGGGAATACTATGCCAGTTTCCCTGCCCATCCAGGAAAAGGGATTTATTTTACTGCCTTTGTGTGACCTGTGCATCAGCCTTGACTGGGCCACTGCTGCAGAGGGATGTGTAGGAACATGAGCTGTGATGTGGGAATGGGATTGCCCCCAGTTCCCTTCCTCCCCAGGCTGTGTCAGGTGGGATGACACATTTCTGCACACCTCACCTGTGGATGGAGGCCAGCTTGGCTGATCTGATGCCGATGGAGAACTCGGCACAGTAGAGGTCGGCTTCAGCCCAGGTTTTATTGATGGGGAAGTACCGGTAGCAGTGGCCTTCGTATTCCGTCCAGAAGAGCGGGCAGGAGTAGGCGTGGACAGGCTCAGGCATGGCTGGGGGCAGAGCAGAGGACATCCAGCAGCTGGTGGTGAGGCAGCTTGGCCAGGAAGCTGAGCAGGTGGTGGAGGCAGCAGTGCCCAGCCCTGCTCTCCCACCTCACCCAGGCAAATAACCACCAAACACACCAGGGAAAACACAACTGCTGCAGCAGCCGTGCAAAAGTTTGCAGAAGTCAAAATACATTTTAAACAAGTTGCAGGTTCTCAGTTTCATCATGTGTCTAAATCAGGAGGGACATTCCAAGCTTGCTTGACATCAGTTTGGATAGAGGATGCTTAAAATAAAGGCACTGACATTTGCTACTGGGAAAACGGAGATAAGGGTTCCTCTCGCCTCTGTCAGCACCGCTGGAGCCACTGTGCTGGGACAGGAGCTGACAGCCAGGGCTGAGGGGTTATGGACGTGTTCTGCCCTCCTGCAAGGACAGCCTGCACCTCCTCCCCCCAAGGAAACCCCCATCCCCTGTCCCTGGGACGCAGCCGTGCACGTTCGCATCAGGCCCCAACCCCAGGAATAGCTGCCGGGAGCGGTGCCAGCCTGCCTGCCTCCCACCAACAGATAACACCGGGCCACACAGCTGCTCCTCCTCCCCTGCTTTCCAGCACGGTGGGGAAGTTGCCCCAAAAGAGGCCACTGTGAGGACAGGATGTCCCTTTGGAGCCTTTGTAGTTGCCGCTGTCTAAACACAGCAGTGGCATTAACACACTGCTCCAACCTCCTCCGTGTTCTGCTCCCCCACGTGTGGGGAGGATGAAGCACTCAGGTCTTGGGGCACACAGACTCAACTCTCTTAGCTGCTGGTTTGTGAATGTGGGGGAATTGCCAACTCCCCCTGAGCCAGTTCCCACTCCCCAGGGAGCCGTGGTCTGGGGTCAGTGCTGCTGTTGAAGAGAGTGGGGCAGTGGGCAGGGTGGGTGTGAAGGAGCTCAGGGAAGATGTCAGATGCCATCAGACTATCCATGCAGGTAACAGGCTCAAGCCCAGAGAGGTCAGGATGGTGCCTCCAGGGCCAGGGGAATGGCTTTCCCTGAGGGTGGGGAGAGCAAAACCCTGCCAGCAGCAGCAAGGGATGTGGTTGTGACTAGGGAAGCAACAGCGTGGAGAAAAAGAGAGGCAAGGTGAATCCAAAGCAGCTGTGTGAGCATTCATAGAGCCAAATCCTTCCCTGTGCCAATGCTGGCAGCTCTGGGTGATAATTTCATCTCTCACCAGCTCTTTCCACATGGGGATCTCTGAGTGTTCTACAGCCACCAGCCAGCCCACAGGGTCCCTGCTGTCACAGCCCCCTCCCAGGTGACAAAACACAAATGCAAAGAGTCTTTTTTTCCTCCTGAGCAAGGCCAAGTCAACTGCCAAGCCCTGTGGGGCTGTCACCCCATCAACCTGCCTTGGGACCCCCAGGCATCCCTCCAGAGGAGCTGAGACTGGGGGCAGCTCTGCACCAAACAAACCCTTGAGGGGCTCAAGGGGCTCTCCCATCCTCATCAGCACCAATTATGGGCTATGGAGGAAAAAGGATAAGGCCTGCTGGGCTGGAAGAGCAAAACAGCTTTTGGGGAGAGTGGGTAAGATAAAGACAGCTCAGTGGTGATGCAGAGTTCGGTTCTCTGATTTACACCCGGCCAAAATTGCACTGGGATAAACCTTAGAACAGCCCTAGGAGATGCAAATTACTTCATTGAGCAATAGACCAGAACCAGGAACTCCAGAAGCTGATGTGATTCCTGGGAGCCAAGCGCTCCTCCCCTCATGATGCTGGCCGGGGTTCCCTGTCCCCACCAAAACCGAAGCAGTGCAAGGGTCAAAGTTCCAGTATGAGGCTTCAGCTCTACCACCAGGTCTCAGGTGAGGCATGTACCCCCAGTAAGGACAGGGCTGGGATCTGGTCCTGGCTTGCAGAGACTCGAGGCTGCTGTTCCCTCCTGCTGAGGACAGCCCAGAGCTCTGTGCCAGACAAGGCACCACCAGCTGCCCCAGCAATTGGGATTTTATTATAGTGCCTTGACAAAATCCTCACCTCCAGCAGCATGGTGGCAAAATTCACAGGGCTTAACCCAGCAGCATCCCCAGCAAATGGAGCCTTCACTGCTGAGTGCTAATTGCAGTGGGAGTCCCACTGTCCTGGCTCCCAGCTGGCCCATGGGCACCCCAATTGCCAGGGAAAATCAGCCTCATGTTTGTTCAGAGCAGCTGAAACCAAGTCAGAAACTGAGACAGTCCCTCTTTGTTATTCCATACTGGTTCCCATTAGGTAGCATTAATTTGACGAGCTTCAGTGAACCAGAGGTGCCTGAAGGAATTTAAGGTTAAATATACCAAAAAGAAAAATATGGGAGGTCAGCTTTTAATTAGCATCTTTTCTGTTAGGTCAGGATCAGAGGCTTTGGCTGTCTCTTTGGAGGAGAACTACCGGTCCCAGTTTTTCAGGCAGGAACAATTAGGGGAGCTGCTTTATTTGAAATATTTGTAGCAGAAAGACCATAATAAATCTGATGTAGGGTTGTGAATATAGGGGCCTACTCATGGCTCTCCAGGAAAGCCTCACAACCCAAGCCAGCAGCTGTGTGTGGTATTTTGGTCTAGAAGGTGACAGGGAAAGCATCTGGGGGCTTTTTAGACCTGATCCTCACTTTTAACCACACCAGCAAAACATCAGCTCCTCCACACAGGGCAGGATCAGCACAGCCAGTGCTTGCAGCATGGGGGTTCCTGCTGACCCCAAGTCAGTCCACCCATTTGTCCCCAAATTCCTGGTGAAAAATGATGGCAAGAACCCTTTCTCCCTTTCTTTGCTTACAAAATTGACAGCAATTCAGCAGTTTTAAGGGTAGGACCATGGTTTAAAGCAGCACCAGACTTGGCTGAGGATAAGATTCAGATCAAGCAGCTGTTACTAACTCAGAAAAGCTGGAAAACAAATATTTGGGGTCAGAAATAAAGTTTTGTGTTCTCTGCATTTGTGCCAAATTGGAGCCTTTTTATTTATTTACTAGCTGAGCCCTACTGTAGAACTACCAGGAAAATCACTTATCAAAATCTTACAGAAGCTGGCACTGCTCTGCCAAAAAAGTTGCACTTCCCCAGCTGGCCTATTTCCAACTAGAAATAATTAACTGAGAAAATCCTAGCCAGTTTCACAAGGGTTTATCTTCATTTCAGGATGCTACTGGAAAAAAAAAAACCTGCTACCAGCTGCATGGCTCCCCTGGACTCAGCTGGTGAAGAGCAAGTTTGCTCCTGGAATCTTTGTTCAAAGGAGTAATGCTGCCTCACTTCCACAGATCTGCAGGTTTGAGATGTGAAATCTGAGGCTAGGACGAGGCTGGCAAGAGATGCCCAGGAAAGGAAGACTCCTGAGGGGCTGCAGCTCCATCAAAGGGTTTTTGACAGCAGACCAGCTCAGGTCAGTGCTGGCAGCAGATGCTCTTCTTGTTGCAGAGAATCAAAGAACTTCATTTCATCAACAGCAGGCAGCTTTCCTCAAAACTTAGAGGTGCCAGGAGACACCCCCCGCACATCCATAAGCTAATGCTGCCATCTGACCTGAAAAGGCAAGTGAACCTCTTCAGCTCTTGGCAGGCAGCTGGGCTTGGAGAGTGTCCATCAACGCCCAAGAGGCTCGTCTGAAACTAATGTCAGCAGAGAAGAGCTGAGGAGATCCCTGTCATGTGTCAGTCTGGGTCCTTCCCAGGGCAGAAGCCGTGCAGCAGGACCCAAGGGCTGTGGTGGTGAGAGTGAGGGATGGGCAGCAGGCCCAGCTGGCAGAGCTGGGCTCAGGACCAGCATCCTGGAGCTCACCAACACCAAGTCACCTCTCACCAGCTCCGGCCACGGGGAGGGCCAGCAGCAGGGCTTCACCCAGGCTTGGCACTGCTGGAGCTGCAGGAGTTAGAGGGGACAGGGGACCCCCAGAACCCACCCCCAGGATGACTTCAACAGAAACTGCCCATGGTAAGCTGGGGGTGCCAGCTGAGCCAGATGTCCATCCCACCACATCCTCTTCTGAGCAAACCCACTGAGTAAGCATTTAAACAGGGGGTTGGAGGGCAGGAGTATGTGGCAGGGACTAAAACAGTGCTGTTGTGTGATGCTGGGATGCCTCAACTCACCCATGGCTTTAGAAGCAAGTCCTTAAGCCCTGACATTAGAGTCACCATGTGCAAACAATGCCACCTTCATGTTACTTGCAGTGTTTGTTTTTCATCAACAGATGAAAGAATATCACACTGAGAATCCACCTTTGAAGGAAGTGATCAGAGGAGGTGCCTTGGTCTCAGTGTATCTGGGGGCTGTATGGAGCTGCAGGGGACGTCTCCACTGATGGAGACATGAATCTCATAATTGGGCAATATTTTACACACCCTGAAATGTTTTTAAGGCACATAGCAAAAGTTTTCAAGTAAAATATTAAACATCAGTTGAAGCACATTGGGAGAGACATCCTCTCACACCGAGGACTTTACTTTTTAAAATTCTTTAATGAAACCAAGCTGGTTTTACAGCTTCAAATCCTCTAGCAGATATGTTTCAAGTTGTGAGGCTACAGCCAATACCAGCAGCAATGCTCTTGCAGCTGGCACTGACAGATAGAAGTTACCTTGCAGAGGTTTTTTTTCCTCCTTAATTAGTTTTGGCAACGCTCCCACGGATTAGGCGTCTGGCAGGAAAGCCAGGCTTGTATCGATCCCTTTTCTCACGATCTCACCAAAAAGCACTTAAGGAGTCCCTTTCCACTCACAGTCCCAATAAACCTAACAGGGTTCAAACAAACTTGGTGCAGCAACTCTCGCTTGCACCGACACCATGGAAAAGTTTGGAAGAAACCTAAGTGATGTACAGCAGTCAGCAGCAGGTCGGAGCAGAGAGGGGGAATAGGGGAGAATCCCGTATTTGTTCACATGCAGTAAGTGTGAATGAACGAGGAGCCCAGGTGGCCCTCAGCCTGTCCTGCTGGGCTGCACGGCCACAACCCCGCACCCTTCCCGTGTGTGCCTGGCGCAGCGACTCCTGCCACGGGACCCAGGCAGGGCCAGGGCAGCGTGCTGGCGAAGGGCTGAGCTGACACACAAAGCCAGCCCAGAGACCTTTGGCATCGCCAAGAGAAGGACCGGGCACGTCCCCATGAAGAAGGTTGATTTCGAAGAAAGTCAGGGATTTCTGGAGCAGGGGGAAGCCAGCTGCCAGCCCTGCGGGAGGCACACACGCTTCTTCCCGGCTGCCACGGCCGGCGATCAGATCCCGCGGCCAGCGCCGGGCACTCACCTTGGCTGATCTTGATGTTGGTCTGGGGGAAGGCGTGTGCGGCCAGCAGGGCGGTGGCCAGCAGGGCAGTGGGCAGCAGGGCTGTGGCCAGCAGCGGGCACAGCGCCCGCCCGCCGCCCATGGCCGGAGCGGCCGGGCACGGCCCCCGCCCGGTGCCGTCGGGCGCGGGGCTCGGGGTCCGGCCGGCTGCGGCTCCCGGGGAGCTCCGGCCGGCGCGGGGCTCCCTCCGGCTGCGGGGGTCGCGCTCGGGCCGGGCCCCGCGGGTTCTGGGGCTGCCGCCGGGCGGGGCGGATATAGGGGCCGCTCTGCCCCCTCCCCCGAGCGGCGGCTCCTCCGCAGCCCGCCCCCGGCCCCGCTCAGCGCATCCCACCGGGACCCGCACCCGGGCCACTGCCCCCAGCCCGCCCCCGGCCCCGCTCAGCGCATCCCACCGGGACCCGCACCCGGGCCACTGCCCCCAGCCCGCCCCCGGCCCCTCTCAGCTCATCCCACAGGGACCCGCACCCGGGCCACTGCCCCCAGCCCGCCCCCGGCCCCTCTCAGCTCATCCCACCGGGACCCGCACCCGGGCCACTGCCCCCAGCCCGCCCCCGGCCCCTCTCAGCTCATCCCACAGGGACCCGCACCCGGGCCACTGCCCCCAGCCCCCCCCCGCTGAGCCTGCCCGCGCTCAGCGCATCCCAGCCGGGGCCGGGGCCGGGGTCCCCTGCGCTGCCCGCAGCCCGGCTCGGGCACACGCTGCTCCCGGAGAGCTGTTGTCACCCGCCGGGGCCGCAGGTAAGGGCATCACCCCGCTCGCCCCCCAGGCCCATCCCGGGGCGGTGTTCAGGGCTCGGCTGCGGGCGGAGGGGACAGCCCGACACCGGGGGGTGGCAGGCGGGACCCCGCTGCCGGCACGGACCGGGCAGGGCGAAGGGCGAGGGCCGCGATGGCACCGGGGAGCGGCCCCCGGCAGCGGGAAGGGGAAGGGCTCCCAGGGCTGCAGGGCAGCGGGGTTTAACATGGCGCTGCCCCCTTGTGGGGCGTCCTTTTTTTTGTTTTGGTTTAGTTTCGGGCGGGTGGGGGAATTGTTGTTTTTTTTTCCTGTGTTTGGTTTGGGATTTTTCTCCCAGAGCAAGGCAAGGCGCTGACACACTTAAACGGCCTAGAAGAAGGAACCCCCAGCTGTGCCCGGGGCTCCAAGGCTATTTTAGGAATTCACTCTGTGCCCATCTGCCAAGTGCTGGGCCCATGCCATCATGTAACAGCAGAAAACGTGATATGATACAGCAGCCTGTACCAATATAATCCAGCATGTCTCCTTCCTGTCATCACCATTCTGTTAGACATAAACTTCAGAATTTTAAAAACACTCTATAAGATCCTTCTTTAACTGTTGCACTCATAAGGGAAATAGTACAGGCACAAATACTATACAGTGTTGTGGTCCTGTTCAATTTCCAGTTTATGCCTTAAATCAGCACTGAAGGAACTGTTTAGGAACACTCTCAATGCTGTTCCCTTTTTATTCTTAGCTACAGATTAAAATTTTCAGCATTTTTGACCCATTTTTAGACATTCAAGTATAAACAATTTGGGGTGATACCAAGCTTTCAGTACAGTATAGCATCCAGACTTACCCCAGAGACAGTAACTGATTCAATTAACTTTTCTGTATTAAGTTTTCTTCATGTTAAATAAAGCCTTTTACGAACACCTCTCCCCTCCCATACATTCATCTGAAATTATCTGGTTCAAGGAAAATCCTACTGCTACAGCAGAACACTAAAAATGAAGGAATTTGGATTACAAGAAGTCAAGACATGCCTCTTCCCTTCTTTCCTGTGTGCCATCCTTAGATAAAGCCAATGTTATAAACAGCTTCTGGCAAACTATGGAACAAAAATCTTTGAGCATGTTTATCTACTCCCAAAGCACACAAATATTCACGTTTAAAGAGGGAGCAGAGACCCTGAATAATTTTTACCCCAGTTTCTAACAACCAGACCGATGGCAGCAGCGTCCCCCAGCGCAGCTGGGAGCACTGAGCCCCCCGCGCTGCCCCCGAGGCACAGCCCCGAGCCTGGCACAGCAGCTGGGCACCAGCTTTGCTCCCAGCACTGGGACAGCACAGGCACGTCCAGCACGCAGTGCCAGCTGGAGCTGCAGCTGCACTTTGGGTTACCTTCCAACTTCACCAAACATGAGATGTGCTTCACCTGCTGGCTGCAGAGCCAGGAGCACGGCCACAATTCATCCCTCCTGCTCCCCTCCCTCCCACGCTGCTCTGTTCTGCTCTTACTGACCTTCCCTCTGGGCACCCTCTCCAATTTTTGGCATCCTGTGTAGATGACTGTTCCTCCCCAGGGAACAGACACCTCATGACTTCAAGGACGGACTCGGGCAAGATTACCTTCTGTTCACATTTCATCCCCAGTGCTGGGCAAAGCATGTGTCTGCACCCATGGATGTCCTGAGCTCATTCTGCTGTCCAGAGGCCCCACATGTAAGAATATTAATGTCAACCACAGTAGCTCCTGAAACCACAGCCCTTTGCCTCAGCCTTTGTGAGTTACAGGAAGAGATCAGCCTCCTACAGCATATGCTCAAACTGCTCCCAGTTCATCTGCGGGGAGTAAAAATGGGGTAACTGCCAACATTGTGGTGTTTTTTCTGCCATAAGCATAACTGAAGGAGGTCAACACAAAGGTGAATTCAACAAGTATCGTCCCAATCTATGTGGCACAATTAAATAGAATTTTATTTTCAATAAATATACGATCTGCATCATACCAGACAATACGGTGTGAAAAAATAAAGTGTACAGAAGCAACCAACAGGACAGCTTGACTGTAGCAAAGTTCACTTGGTGACCTGAAGAACTACCTGGGTAAACACACACAACACAGAAAGAGCCACTGCAGTCTGTGAGAGAATTAAAATTGTGTTTTCTGGGTCTTCTTCACCGCCAAAGTCCCTGGAGCAGGTTTTTTTTTTGCACAGCACGTTTGAAAGGACGCGAGCTTGTTTTCCCAGTACAAATGCTATTGGAAATGTTTATTTTTCTATATCGGCACAGAATCTACTACGCACACAGACTGCTATCGAGACTGGCAGGTCACCGCTGACGGGACACGGGATCCGTCCGACGTGGGCCACACACGTGCCCCAGCACACAAACGCACACACTAACAGCAGCTTAACTCTGTAAAAACTAGTACAAGGACAAAACTGCAGTCAGAATCGATTTCACCACAGGTTCTACCGTTTAAAAAAATATTCTAGTCTAATTACCACGTTCACCAATGAGAGCACACGGGTACTTATATCTCCAAGAGGATGAGCCATGGATTTGGACTGGAAGGACAACAGAGGCAACTCCCAGCTCCTCCACCCACTCCGTGCTTCCCACGGCCCGTCCATGCCCAGCCCGGCCCCGCGCTCCTCCCGCGGGATGCGAACATCTGGGGGCAAGCGGCCAGAGGTTGGGCCCCAGGGGAACAGCTGGACCCGTGGGACACGGATCACGGCCGGGTGCCGGCGGCCGCTTTAATCCAACGGAGCTGCTGTGGGGTGCGTGTAGGGTGTGAGGTGGGGTGTTTCGGTCCTCGGTTTATTGTTTATCTCGTCCGCCCGCTCGGTCCGGCTGCCGTTGGTGCCCCAGCTCATGTCACCTCGAGGGACGCGGGCGACACGCGGTCGCACTCCTCGCGGGAGCGCAGGCTGTGCCACTGCTCCACGGCCGTGCGGTGCGCGTTCAGCATGCGGCGCCAGTGGTTGGACTCGGGGGCGCCCGTCGAGTACTGCCCGATCACAATCCTGCCAATGAAGTCGTTGCTGCTCTTCACGTTGTGCCCATACACTGGGGAGAGCAGAAACAGAGACTGGTCAAGGCAAAAGCACCGCTCGCCCACCCAGAGCCCTGCCCCAGGAAACCAAATGTCCTACAGATGTCCCCCCACAGCAGGTGCCAGTAACTCAGCATCTGAAAAACCTTAGAGAAACAGGAGCTTGGAAGGAGCAAAACAAGCTGTACTACAGACTGAAATACAATTTAAATAAGACACAAATCCACAGTTACCACGGTATTTACCATGAATAGGTAGATCAATAAAATGATTTGTGTTGGAAGGGACCTGAAAGATCATCCTATTCAACCCCCATGCCGTGGGCAGGGACACCTTTCACTGGAAGCAGGCTGCTCAAAGGCCTTGAAGGAGAATTTCATCGTGTAAAGAAGTGCCAGAAGCTCTGCCTGGGCATCATGAAATCACAGAAGCAGCCCAGCAGCCTGAGCCCAGGGGAACGCCAAAGCAGCATCCCAAGCTGCCCTCCTCCAAACACACATCACACGAACACTCCAGTGCTGATCGACAGCCTTCCCTGCTCCGAGACAGGAATCACACACATCCAGGCTGGCAGCAGGATGTTTACACAGCAACAATTTCCATCATTCTCTCATAATGCAGCTACTTGCTAAAAGTCCAGGAAAGCAGCTGAGGGAGAGACATCAACCCAACAGCCTGTCCTTTGGATTAGCCCAGTCTCCTGGAACAAAAGATCACAGACAGCAGCAAACCCTAATGATGGGCCTGATCCTGGGGAGGGCTGAACACTCCCAGCAGACAGGAGCAAAAGCACTTCGTGTGTTGCAAAACGAAGCCCTGCCTCAACTCATGAGAAAGCTGAAACAAAGTCCTTGCAAGCTGAAGCCAGGATATCCACAGGCACTGCCTGGAATATTAACGATTAAAAAATCTCCTCAGGAAAGAGAGGGATTTTTAAGGACAAATGTCTACAGGAGCTCCAAATCTAGCTGGGCTGTGCAGCCAGAGCATGTCCAGCCTGGCATCGAGCCCCTGCCAGCAGCACCAGCTCTCCAGGGCTGCTGGAAACCAGCACTGGCAGCAAAACAACATCTGGGAACCCCCACGGCATCACCTGATGTGAGCACACCCTCACAGGCAGGCAGGACAGCGAGCACAACACACTCAACCTCTCTTTTAACCACACACCATTGCCAAGGCTGTGCATTTCCTATTATAACACACCCCCAAGTGATCAGCATCACTTTAACCTGCCCCTCTGCCTTCTGCACACTCTGCAAAGGCTGGTTCCTCTCCTCTGCACCAGTCTGGGATCTTGCTCTGGGAAACTCAGGCACCACCTGCCAGTGCAGTCCTGAAACTGAGCAGTGCCAGGTTACATCTCACTTTATCCCTCCTGACAGCCCTGACACACAGTTTATGGGCAGAGATGCTTCTGCTCACCAAATTACCTGTGGATATTTTAGGTGACAGCAAACCTTCCATTGCCCAAGTAATTTGTTCAAATAATTGCTCTAAAAAAATCTACCCTGCAACTCAGAGCCCTCTAAGTCTGTCTTCAAATGACATTTAGAAATGATCTGGGGCTTACCACCCCAGCAGGAAGACTGCATCTCTTGTGCCTGTCACCATCAGTTATCTAGGGCTGATGGCATCAGGATGTGTTGCCAAGCAAGTGCCCCTGTCAAGAGGCCAGGCTGGTGTTTTTTGGAAAGGCCACCTTCTGAGGACACAGTCAGGAATTCTAAGCCATCCATCTCCAACTAATACACAGCCTGTCAGGGTTATTAACGAGTTCTACAAGGCAATGAATCACAGGTGTAGCTAGCAGGACTATACTAAATGTTTTGCTATGATTTATTATCCTACAGAAATCAAATATTGTGATAAAATCACATAAAAATACCCCAAAACCAAAATTTTCAATAGGATGTTTTTTTCTTTTTTGTTTGTTTTTGTGGTTTTTTTTTGTTTTTGGTGGTTTTGGTTTTTTTTAATTTGGAAAAATGAAGGAAGATGAAGCCTAATCCTGGGAGACAGTACCAAGTAATTTAAACCAAGAAGCCTTACAGGCCATCAATTAATCACAGGATAAATTAACAGTGGAGAAGTACCCCAGGCATACCAATTCTTCGAAAATACTTCATGCCAGGACTGTAAAACAAGCAGGTGTGCTAACTAAGGGCACCTGTTATTCTACTGTTGATCCAAGTATTTTGAATTCTAGTAATGCAACTTGCTAATCGCATTGTGTCAGGTAATTAGCATGCTGAGTCCTTTGGGGTATTAATGGGCTAATTATACAAGCATTGTTGCTTCTATCATTAACTACTGTAGATAGCACAGAGAATTATTGCTGAGGAACAGGGAAGACATTTTCCAAGGCCAAATGCTTATTCACACATAGAACATAAGAGGTAGCACTAGACTGACCTCAGGTTTACAAACTCACAGCTTCACCACAGCAGCTTTGAGAAAGATGAGAGGTCTTTGTGTGCCAGAAACTCAGCTTTACCCATCAGTTCAGAAGCCTTTTAAACTCAAGGACATGCCTTTCTGGGAGGGTAACAGCTAAATGGCCAGGATTTGCTGAGCAATCTGCTGATGGCTGAGTTCACCGAACTGTGGAATGCACCTTACCCAAGAAGAGGCTGGAGCTCACATTGAGAAAACAAAACCTTTCCTTTGCTCACATTCAGGAGCACTATTTTCCCTTTTGCTGCCACCAGCACTTCCAAGAACAGCTTGGGAAAGAGAACAGTGGGAGCCCACAGGCCCAGGTGAGCAGCTGGAAGCAGAGACTGCTGCTCCCATCCCGACACAGGGAGGGAGAGCATCTCCCCGGTCCTCCCGTGCCTGCAGCAATTGCTTCTCAAGCAGGGCAAGAACCATTTCCTTGAGCACCAACAAGCACCAGCCCTGCTGCACTCAGGTCTGAGCCTTCAGCCTGCTCCAAGCCCTGCAGAAGCAGCACCAGCACAGCCTCGCTGCACATTCTGCAGCGAGCAGCGCTGCTCAGGCACACCCCACAGCCACAGCTGCTCCAGACAAGTTGAGCTGCACTCCACTCTGGGGCTGGCCCCTGCCTGGCTGGAAGGTGACTGCTGATGCAGCATCCATGGGGAGACCTGGTAGCCCCTTGGAGCAGGAAAGCCCTGCAGAGCTGGAGCAGCAGCCTGCACCAGAGCCCTCTGCTTCTGCACACAGTGACACACCACGGCTGCACTCCCACCTGCACTGGAGCCAATTCCACACAAACTGTGTGGATTCTCTGGCAGAGCCACAACCCTGTTGGAACTGACCCATCAGCACTTCCAGCACTTCCCATTCAGCCCCAGCACTTGGTGAGGCCTCAGAACGTGCCTCCTTCACACACCTGCCCATTCAGGCAGCAGCCAGTGGCCAGCAGCCAGCCCTTGCTGTGCCCAGCCCCAGCCAGTGGGGCTGAGCTGCCAGCTTAAGCAGAGCTGAAAACTGCTTCTGAACTGCTTGACACCAATATTAAAAGGCTGTTTAGCACAAAGAGGTGCCACAAGGAGCAGCAGCAGCTGGGCTAATGATGCACACTGAGGAGGTCACGGCCCAAATCCTGCCCCTTGCTCCTCGAGCATGGCCTGTCATATTTAGTAGAGAGGAGAGAAAAGCATGGGAGAAGATGCCGTGGTTTCCCATTTATCAGGTTAATCTCCATCAGGGTCTGATGGGCACATTAAACTCTTTCCAGCCCTCTTCTGTGTGACTACTGCCTGCACTGGCTGCACCTGCCCAGCTCCAGAGGGAACAGGGACTACTGGAGTACATGGCCACACCAAGAGACTCTGCAAACCTCCCACCAGGGCAGTCCCTGTGCTCTGGCTGGGGCTCCCTGCACCCCAAACCAGGTGTTTGCCTAATCATGGTCTGCTCTCAGGCAGGGCAAGTCCTGCAGCAGCCAGCAGGGATGCAGGGTGCAGGGAAAGTGCAAATGCACAAGTGTGTCTTGCAGAGAGCTCAAGGGCATGCAGGGATGACACCTCATGAAATTACCTCATCGGGGGAAACTGGAATAAAGGGCTGGATGCATCTATCTCAGCAGCCCAGAGGATACTGAAAAGGAGTATCTGTGGCTGGCTTTCTCCACTTCCAGCTCCCCTTTTCTCTCAGATTGCCTCTTACTTCTCTGCACTGTGAGCCCCAGATGCAAGAAAGCACACAGATGGCTTGGTGCACATTTACACACCTCACAGGAAGAGGCTCCAGTGCCACACAGCACTGCAAACACAGGCAGGGACAGCCATGCAGGGAGGCAGCCTCTGCATCATCCATCTCCTGACAGCCACTGCCAGGCACAGGCATTCCACCTCCAGACACTGCTCTGCTGCCCACAGCAGCTCCTGCCACCCAGACTTTTCTTCATTTGATACACAGGCAGATTATGGCACTGCAAGACATTTGAACATTTCCTTTCACTACAGCATGAGCCAAACAAGATGAAGGGCTGAGGGCAGGAGAGCTGTGACACTGCTTAAATTAAGGTGCCTGGCAAAAGGAGCAAGCACCCATCATCAGCCTGGAGACAGGAGAGTCTGCTCCTTTCTTTAGGAGAAAAAGATTATCAAAAGATTCCAGAGAACTCCAGGACTGCCACATCAGATGCAGTAGATTTATTAACTAAGTCAGGCCACTTGATGAATCTAATTTTGCCTTCTAAGCAAGCAACAGATCGGATCAGGAGGCGTCAGCATCTTGTTGCTCTCACCCTGATTAATGGTGTTTCGCTCCTCCTCGTTAAAGCTGTCAGTCTGCTGCAAAAAGCCAAATCCAACCCCAGAGCATCTTCCCTGAGTGACCCCAAGGCAGGATTGAGCCTGCAGGACCTCACTCAGCATCTCTGACGGGCCCTGCTGTCACCTGCCCCAGGCTGACCAGCAGCACCTGCCATGGAGCCCAGCAGGTCACAGAGGGGACTGGGAATGGAGAGCACTGGGGCCTCTTCCCCTCCCAAAGGGGATTTGTACCTCTAGAAATGTGCACAGAGCTACTGTGAGGAGGCTGTGCCAGGCAGGCTGGGCTTCAGGGGTCTCCCCTGCGAGCACATGTCCCCCAGCCCTCTCCCAGTGTCCTGCCAGGACCTGCAGGGCACCAGGGCAGGAGAAGGCCTGGGAGGGCAGGAGGCACCAGCCAGGAGCTCACTGCTCTCCCCAGACCTGGGCATGGACCATATGGTGTCTGCTGCATAAATGAATGGAGTGTTTTGTAACACCAGACACAAAGGCCAAATTCTGATCTAAATTAAACAGGTATAAATGACCAGAAAAAACAGTGCTGACATCAGTGGGGCTTTTTTTTCCTTTTTGTCTCCTTTGGATAAGATGGGATTACACATGTTTAATCAAGGACTGGATTTTGCTTCTGAGCTCCAGATATGGGAAATATACAGACAGTCCAATACTTCCAAAAGACATGTCTAACAGATGACAAAAAACAATTTTCTATCACTGTGTTGTCTAATTATCCATCCATCTAAGAGATGTTATGGTGCCCACCATGATAGTATTTCAAAAGAGAAACCATTTCCTCCTCCTGCATTCCAGCATGGGAAAAGAACAGCTTAATTTGACTCGTATATTAGAGAAGATTTCTTCCCTATATCTGTGTAAAAAAGACAAAGTGTCTGAATGTTTGCTGGAAATGCTTGTGGGAAAGCAAAAGCAACAGGAGGAAGGAGAGATGAGCAAGTCAAAAATGTAGATATGTGACGACTCCAGACACATGGTGGTTTCCATCCCTGCAAACAGCAGCTAGAGGTGATGCTGGTATCTCAAGGTCATACTTCCACAAAGCCAGGGAAATCAAAATTCAGACACATTTATGGAAATGCCTCGGGACAAAAATTTTATCAGCCTTCAGCCTGCTCAGCTAATTGGGACATTTGGAAATCAGTCTGTTAATTAAAAAAATACCACTAAAAAGCCTCTCTATCTCTCTATGGCAGCATTGCTCCAAAAAGAAAACATTTCAGTGAAAACAACCCAATACCCAGAACTACACCACAATTACTTTTTTTCCCTTTAATAATACTTCATTAAATGGCCCCCATATTTTCCTAAAGGCCGAGGGAAAATGAGCCAACAGAGGAACCAGGTACACTGCTATTGAACAGCAATCTGTTATTTTAATCAAGTACTGCCTATTAACTGGGAGTTAATTAGAGCCCTGGTATAAAGCATTATCCAGGGGTCTGGAGACACATTTTTACAGCACTTGGTGCATGGAGGTGGCTGATGGCATTGCCAGGGCCCCTCTGCTGTAGCCTTTGAACCACAGGTACAGGTCTGCAAAGTCTCAACACTCTCTCAGGAAAAAAAATACTCAGAAAAACCCCCAACAAACAAACAAACAAAAACCACAAATGAAACAAAAACTAAAAAAAAAAAAAAAAATTAAAAAAAGGAAAAATTTGTTCTAAATCTTTACAGAAAGCAGAGACACTGCCAATTTTTAAAACATATTGGAAAGTGGAGTATCACCAAATCCTGGCAGAAGACAGAGTGCCTGCGAGCTGCACCCTCACCAGGACTGACTGTGAACATGTCAGCAGTGCAGGTCACTCACATATCGAGGTCCATCTCTCCAGCAAGCACACCCTGACCCACCTTCCACACAGGAATGGGGCAGTGGGGTGAGCCCCAGCACTGCCCTCCATCCGACACCATCCCCCTGTGCTGCCCCAGCTCATGTACACTTTCAGCCAGGTCAGAAGGCAAAGCCATTTTACCTCTACAATTGCACAGAGTACCCAGAGCATGAAGATGATTTCTCTCTCTTTGTGGACTCTGCTTGTGTCACAAAAGATCCTGCCATGAAAACATGTCCCAGAGCTGACTTAAATGGAGAAAGACACACAGTCACCACAAGGACCTCGGGGAGACAAATATCCCCTAACTGTGAGTGATGAAGGTTGTCTTCATCACTGTAAGTGATGAAAGGATGCTAAGGAGTCACTGAGACACAGCCTGCCCTGGAGTGCTGCTGGTTTTTATTGGGCCATCTGGGTTTTACTGCAGTGCAAACAGCATTACTGACGATTGTTATTAACAACATTATAATCATTAACAAAATACTGCAGTGCTCAGGTTTCAGGTGTTGTCTGCCCTCCTGCTGCACAGCCCAAGCTTTCTGACAGGCTGAGATTTAGAGGACAGCCCAAAATCCCTCACTGGCTAGAGCACAGGGTCTCTGGGTGCCCATCATCCAGCCCTCCCTGGCACAGGGGCTGCAGTTCCATCTCAAATACTCTTTTTTCTTCATGGAAATGACCTTGGGCAGCAGCTGCCAGCACTGATGTTGGGGCCAAACTCCACCTTCCCCTTGCCATCAGACAGAGTAACTAACACCTTTGTTCATAGGTGTATGTGTTAGAAGAACACCCAGCCTTTCAGAGCCTGCCCCATTTCTCTGTAGGAGGAGAGCCCCTGATTTGCCTGCACTCAAGCAGAAGATGGCACATGGGGGATATGTGTCAGGTTGCCAAAAAAACTCCCAGAAAATGGAAAAAAGAACCACCCAAAAGAGTGCATTTCTGTTACAATATGTATATGGCTGCTCATTACCTAGACAACATGTTTGATGAAGTAAATGAAAATCAAACATTCTCTCCACCAGCTGTTGCCTCACTCATCTTGTTTTTTTTTTTTTTGTCAGGACAATAAACTTGTTATGAGTATCAGTGCCTTTCCTGGTTTCAGCCTCTTTTGGGGAGAAGCTGTTAACAGAATATTTGCAGCAGCAATCCTGACCCTGGATGCTTTTTCTTGGAGAGGACATTTCCACCAGAGCTGTGGAAGGAGAAGCATTTTGGTCTGTAAAATGCCAATAATTTGCAGTACTGAATCTTTATATGCCTCAGGAGGAAGAAAGATCAAAGAACCAGCCCGATCACCCCCTCCTCCAACCCTGGCTAACGCAGAGCTCTTCCTGTGCACATCACCTTGGAGGCACCCAGGGCCCCTCTCCAAATCCAGCTGTGCTTCAGCCCTGAGTTTGGTCTGGAGTTCAGCTCTCCAGAGCACCACCAGGAAAGCAGGGATGGTGCTTTACTGTATGTCTTCACTGTTTGCACACACAAGCCTTGCTAAATCACAGCAGAACAGTGAGAAATCCATACCAGAGCACACTGAACACAGACAGCTTGAGTCAAGATGCACAGGAATAAAACACACAGGGGGGAAAATAAAATTAATCTTACTTTGTCTGGGTAGTGCCTTACTCTGCAGTGTGGTACCAGCCCCACTGGGAGCCAGGAGCCCCAGCTGATGGGAACTGGCAGAGTTCCAGGGCTTTCCAGTGAAGCCAAGCCAATGTAAAGACAGCTGCAGACTGGGTCCAAAATACTAAGCCACAATAAAGGTTCCTTTAAATTATTGAAGACATACTCACTTCTGGCTCCCATGACTGCTTTTACAGCTCTCTCTCTCTCCATTCAAAGCATCATCACCCACCCTTCAAGCAGGATTATTTTGCTTCTCAATTGGACTTTGACTCAACAGCAAATTTAATTAACTGACCTAATGGACTAGAGATGTGGATTAGAAGAGAAAAGAAACAAAAAAAATTCCAAAAAAAACCCCCACACAACAGAAAGAACCACCACTGCAGCAAAAAATAACCTCAAAGAACCTAAGTTAAAAAAACCAACAAAACAAAACTACACCCCTGCTATGCAGAGATGCAAAACAGAGCTCCTCACAGCAAGATACCCAAACTGCCAAACATTTGTTCTTGGTTATCTTTTAACAGAAGATCCCAAAGCCCTTCACGAGTCCTTAAGCTGCATAATACTGTAAGGTGCCAAGAGGGAGCTTTGTGGGGAACAGCACAACCCCCTTCCCAGAACTTCAGAAACTCATTTCTGCAGATCCCCACAGGAATTAACTGGTGCTGCACTCCCTGTTGGGGACACACCTCCACCAGCAGCAGGAGTCAGTCTGTCACTTGGATGAGCACTGAATGTGCCTCAGCATCTTCACCACCGTCACATGCCCTGCTCCAGAGGTCCTTGTGGCAGACAGTGCGGGCACTGACCCAGCAGAAGGCTGTACACACAATAACATCACCAGCACCCCTGGCTCCAGCTCTCTGCTGGCTCCACCAAGCCCACCTCTCACAGCAGAGGGTCCCAGCACAGCAGAGGCACCAGCAGGGAGCCCAGGCAGTGCCCACACTGCCCCTCACTCTCCAGCCCAAGAGCAGCCAGGGGAACCCGGCCCCACCGCTCCTCTCAAGGCCCTGCACGTTCCTTCCCAGCTTCAGAGCTGCTGGGGACATTTCTGCCCAGGGATTATTTATTGAAACATCCAAAGCAAGCAATATGTCACTTAGAGAATGAAGCCTCACTTACGAGGCTCGGCGCTGAAATCCGACTGCGTGACATAGGGTGATGAATCAGCCAGCTTCCCACTGGCTCATTTGGGAATACACCCCTTTGCACAGAAAAAAAAAAATACTCAGAGATCCACTCATTAATCCTAACTTCATTCACTGTGGTGAGGAGCAGAGTGTTCCCCTCACCCTCCCAACTGCAGAGAGCTGCTACTCTGTTTGCCTTTTCTGCTTCCAGCAGGAAAATGGGAAAACAGAATCAAGTGATTCGCACCTGTCACAAGACCAGCCGATGGAAGCTTCCAAGAACAAATTCATCACTGCACATGCAAGGTACAGTCAGGGTGACATGCATGCAAAGCAGTGATTAATTATAGGTGTTTTGCTGAGGAAATTTCTGAGCATGAAGGGCAAAATTTAAATTGCTAATCAGCATCACTTTTTGTTATAACATGTTTGAAAACAAACTAATGGGATGGAATAAGCCTCCTTGAACCAGCTTTGACACCTGTATCTTCCATGTAAAAAGTAAAATTTAAAAATACTTCAAAATACATCCTTTCAGAAGCAGATTCTTTTCATCAAAAGAAATGATGGGTAATGGGTGGAAAGTTGTCAAAAAAAGTGTTGGTGAAGCATGAGAGCCTGATGGGTTAAGAGAGTGTGGGCCCCACCACCCAGCCCCTCTGATCCTGGTGGTGCCTGAGCTCCACAGCTCCATAGGGTGGGTGAGGTCATGGCAAGGGAGGGACCCCCTCTCTTCCTTCACAGGGGTCCCTGCAGCCCTGCTCAGGACTTTTACAGTGGGAAAAGGCAGAGAATGCCATCAGCCCCAGCAGGTCCCTGGCCTAGGACTGCAGCCCAGCCAGGACCATCCCTGTGCTCTGCCACTCCTGCTCACAGCCCAAGGCTACTCCTGCCTGTCTTCATGCCTTGAGGGCAAATATAGGAGATTCAGAAACTGCTTAAAAATAAAAATTCCCATCCCAGCCAAGCATCTCCAGTGCTGACAAAGCTCTCAGGTGAGCTCAGCTCTGAGCCTCCTCGTGGCCCCCAGGCTCTGTGGTCTGTACCTGGGTCCATCTCAGCTGTGCCATGCAGGGTTTGCCACTGGGTCCCAGCCCTTCAGAAACCAAGGCATGAGCAAGCCCTGCTTACAGAGCAGCTGAGGTCAATGTGGATGCCTTTAGGTGCATCCTCTCACCAGCAAACCACCTCAGTACCAGGGGTTGTTTTGCCAGTGCTTAGGCTCTGTGATTCTTCACTCCTGTTCTCCCATTCTTCTCAGGTTTGACTTAATGCCCAGGTTGGGTGCCACTGAGAAGGGAAATCAATGCTCCTCCTCTTCCTCTGCACAGTTACGCACAGGACTGACTCCCAGCCAGGCCCAGTGGTTGGGTGGCAATGCTGGGGACAGCCCGTGCTGGGGACAGCCCATGCTAATTAAACTCACCAGGAGACCCCAGTGATGGACACCCCTTGTAGGGTGGGACAAGCAGTGTCCTGCACCCCCACAGCTGCTGCTGTGCTCACCTCGGAGCAAACCACGACCGTGCCAAGCCGGTATCACCACCACAATTACCTGTGAACACCAGGCTGGCATTCTCCAGCTCTTCCTGTGGAACCTTGAAGCTGAAGGACTCATTGTAGAAGGGATCTATCGTGCCCCGCATGCAGGAGGTCTTCTTGGTTTTTGTTAATTTTAATCCATGAACAAGCTGAATTTTCACAAAGGGATCTGGCAAAAAGCACAAAGCACAGGCCCTGTGTTATGGGGATCATGAGCCAGCACCCCTGTTCATGAGGGCTGGGCACCACAGGGATGGACTGTGCTGGAAACAGCCTTTGGAATGGCTGGGACCTGTACCCCCACACTGCTGCCAGATATCCAGTGGGGACAAAAGTCAGGCAGCTGGATTAAAAACAGTCCCTGCCAAAACCACAGGTAATGTCAGCCTTGACAGAGACCAAGCATACTGTTCTTTTTTGGAAAATGCCACTATTCTGGCAGCAGCAGAGGCTGGGGTAGGAACATGGGAGAACCACCTAGGGACAGAGGCACGAAGCAGTTCCCAGCCAGAGTGGCCAGAGCCAGCAGGGAGCAATGTCCACAGCCTGCCTTACACAACACAGCACAGGGGGGTCACTGCTCCTGGTTCCTCACCTCAGCCTGGCTCAGAGATCTTTACCTTAAATTTGGCAAACCCTCCACTGTATCTCAGGGTAAGCACTCCAAACACTCCCAATATTGTTGTCTACACAGACAAAAGGACATCCAGGGCTTTGTATTAACAGGAGCTGAGCATCAAATCCCCCTGGGTCCCCCACAAATTGCAGCCTCACTGATCTGCTTTAAAGGCACACATAATCTGTGCATGAGTAACGTGAGAGATGCACTGCCCTTTACCTGAACCTTGGCTCATGTCTGTCTGAAGAAGCTGTTTTGCTCTAATGATGTCCACGTTCAGCCTTCCTGCACTTGGTAGGTAGTTTAGTGACAACAGCAGCTCTCCCAGCTCCACTTCATTCTGCAGGGAAAAGAGAATGTGGAGATTTAGAACAGAGCTCAGAGGGGAAGGGAAGGGAGAGAAATTAAATAAATCCCATTTGTCTAAGTGCCTGAAAAATGAATTTTAGTCACGCTCTGAACTGCAACCAAGAACCATCTGGTGGTAGCTCGTGCTAAGAGGAAACAAGAAAGAAACTATCCCCAAGTGAAGATCCTTCTCTAATCACCAATCCTTCACCAGCTTCCCAGCAGCCATGCAAAGAGGGCCTAGAAGGAGGCAGGGGTACAAGGTCAGTAGCTTCTACCTGCTCCATTTTTAATGGTTCCAGGTAGCTCTGATCTTACCAATGTGCAGAACACAGGCCCACTGGAGAAGACATTCTCTTTCCTCCCCAGCCCCCATGGACCACACCAGCCATTTGGGAAGCTCAGCCATGGTTAATGGCATCCCTGGGTCACACAGCTCAGAGGAGACCTTCCCTTGGCATCTCCCAGAGACCATGGCACAGCCTGGGTGTGCCCTTGCTGCTCACCAGCCTGCACCATGGCCACAGCTCCACATCAGGACAGCTGTTCAGCCATCATATCTTCTCCTTTCACTTAATGATGCTTAAAACTAGTAATTAAAGAGCTGGAGAGCTCACATCACTGCTCCTCAGATGCGAGGGTTTAAAATAACCTCTCCCCCCCTTGCCCTGGCCTGGCTCTGAGAGGCTCTTACTGTTAGATGCAAAACACATACGCTGAAACAACTCTGGAGACTGAAAACACCCCAGCCAGCCCAGGCAGGGAATTGATCCATCTGCCTAGTGTCAGGTCCACGGAGTGCAGAGCTAGGGCTTCATTCCAAATAGTCAAATAGTCCAAAACCAACCTAGATCAGGGGTCAGAGCCCTTCCCAAGAGGAAAAGGAGCTGCAGTGGTATTGCATATATCATAACAAAAGGCTTAAATATCTTTACCACTGCCCGAAATATTAGATTACAGAAACCAGAGACTGTGGGTAGACAGTAAAGTAAAAGGCTCTCAGAATAGTCACAGCCTGAACTGACCCAAAGAACCAGGTTCATCAGCAGATGGGCCAGCACACGAGGCACAGTCCCTGCCAAAGACATCAGTGGCTCGAGGAAACTGAGGCTGGGGCTGCTGGGAAACCCAACCAGGAAAAGCATCTGATTTCTTAACTCAAAATCCTTTTGTCACAGCATCCTGTGGGGCAGTACAGAGACTCCACAGCACCCACACTCACATTTACCACATGCATTTTCTTTTGTTGCTACAGTATTTCACCCAGAAGGCACCTCTCTTTCATCAACCTGTGCCAGCTCCCACATCACAGGGCCCTTCAATATACGATGTTTTAAGTTCTTTCCATTAGAAAGCCACTCCCCAGTACAAGCCTGACCCAATATGCACACAATACTCACAACTCTGGCAAGGCCAAGCCATACACCACACACCATGGTGCCCTGTGGTTGCACAAGGTAAGGATCTCAGAGTCTCACATCCAACGTGGTCTAAACACCATCTAATTGATTTAAACTATCATATTTCATTTGATTTTGCCCAAAAATGCTCCTCTCAGGTCTGTGGCTGGAACAGCCTGCAGACACGTTTATCATCAAGAACAGCCAGTGATTTTTAATCCTATTATCAGGACAGGATGGAAGCATCAAAGTGCCCACACCACCACCACCACCCTCAACAGGAGCCACACAAGGCAGCTCTCCACCCCAGCTTGTTTTTTATAACATATAAACAACATTTTTAACAGACACAGTTCTACTTCCACTTGCATTCACTGCTGGTTCCACTCAGGCTTAAACTCCTAGAAATTCAGGTGCATTTGGACAGTGCAAATTAGAAAACTGTTCAGTGATTTTATTACCTGCTGGGGAGAGACAAACATCTCCAGCTGCAAATACCAAACCTCTGGCACAGCCAGGTGGCAGGCTGGCATGGGGCAGTGATGTAGGACCTTTCCAGTCACCTCTGGCTTAGAGTGCTGGAAATCTGCATTAAGATTTGGGATAATTACTTGTGGAGTTGTCCATTGATGGAATCTGTTGACCTTATCCAAGAACTGCAGGAAATAAGACATTTCCCTGGGCCAGAGAGGAGCCATGGAGCTCAGCAAGGGAAGGCAAATCTCCATGATTCCAATTCGTTTGCATTCATGATCCATTTACCAAAAAAAAAGGAGAAAAAAAAGCCCAGTGCTGTACACTGACTGTCAGGCTGGATCTGTAACACCCACTGAGGCACTGGCAGGAGAACCACATCCCATTGTCCCTGCAGGGATTATGGAAGGAGCCACTCCAGTGTAGTCATCACACTGCTGCCCAACCCACCCAGCCTTCCACAGGTAAAGGCAGGACCTAATTTACTGTAGGACCTAGCCTAACAGGGATTTTGGAGCCTCTAGAAAAACCTTTTTGGCTATCCAGGCTTAAATTTGAGTAAGAAGAGATATAAAATGATATATTCTAGAAGAGTGATCCATCAATGACATGCAGACTACGAGTAGCTTTAATCAGTCCCAGATGAAGCCGAATCTCACAAATCTCACTAGCACCTTCTGCCAGTTCATGCTTCTCAAGAGTGCCCAGATTTGTGTTAATCATGTTGAGGGAGGGAACACAGAGCCCCTGCCCCAGTGCCAGGGCAGGAGGGCTGTGCTCAGAGGCAGCAGGGAAGAGCATCCCCTCCGCAGGCAGAGCAGCAGCAGCAGGAGGAGGAGGAGGAGGTGTTTCCAGAAGGAAGCCCACATTCCCGGCCAGCTCACCTCCCCGGACCGTGACTCAGCCTTTCCAAGGCACTGAATGCCAGCAGCCTCTGATGTTATAAATGCATTACTTCTAGCTCAGCCACGAGGATCAGGGAAACATTCACATGGTGTCCCGGTGCCTCAGGGGATGTGGAGCACACAGGACAGTGGATCAGTGGCCCCACGCTCAGCAGCCCTCTGCTGTGCCGGTCACCTGCCGCAGTCCACAAAGGAGCCCCGGGCTGCCCCGGGCAGCGGGAGGTACCAGGCAGGAGGTTTCAGGTCCCCACAAGCCCATGCCATGGCTCCCTTTGCTCAGGCACAGCTCGGAAACGTTCTGTGCTGCCAGAGGCAGCGAGCCCGAGCCCAGCCCGTGCCCAGAGCATCCCGTGGAGGCTCAGAACCTTTCTTCTGTCTCACCCTGGGGCATCCCCAGAGCTCGGGCTGCTGGAGGAGCTGAGAACAGGGGATGCGAGTTCGTGCACAAGAGGTGCCACTGGCACACCGCTCACCGCAGGGCAAGGAGTGCCCGAATTTCACGTTTCCTAGGTCTTTCCATCAGGAAACGACAGCGCTCTTGGCTTTGCCTTCAGTGTTCTGCTCTCAGCAGCAGCGTGCAGAGGTGCCCCAGCACCCGTGCTAAGGCATCATTTCAGCTGCCATTATTATGCTGATGACGAGCTGATTCTGCCGAGATCCCAGATGACCCTGGAAAAGCAATTTCCTGTTTGATGAGATGCCGGAGTGACACCGAGTCTGGGATGTCTGAGACTCCTGAAGCTCTGATTAACATTTCACTCCTGGCTATATCTCACTGCCAGGTTGGATTTGCCTTGGGCTCGCCTGTGATCCAGAACCTTCTCCAGTTACTGCCTGGGCTGAACCCAGAAATTTTGAACCAGAATTTTTTTCTGTTCTTTTCTGTCATCTCTGAAACACAAAGAGGTTCCTCCAAAGGAAGATGAGCTTTTAATTAATGCCATTCGCACATCTTGTTTGGACCAGGTAGTTCCTTCCTCACAGCCCCCCAGACTGTTACTTGTGCATTGCTACAACACCAGCAAAATTCTGCAGCTGAAACCCTTCCCAACAGGAACCAGAGCACATTACATCAGCACTGACATCTATGCATTGCTCCTAATGAAGTTTCAGATTGATTTTCCTCCTCAAGGTTATCTGTGTTGGTACCTCCAGGCACATCAGAAAACCGATAGTTTAGAACAGTTTGCTCTAACAGGTTTTCTACAGCACCCTGTGACACAGTCATTGTTTTGGGAAGGTTGAGCTATTAAGGATCAGAACCTGAGAAAAAAATATGCTTACCAATGAATTGGAGCAGTATTTCCTACATAACTGACACCAACTGGATGTGTGATGAAGAGAGTCACAGAATCCCTTCTCAAGTCAAATTGTCTTTGCATTAGTTTGAAAGGCCATGACAAAGCCTCTGTTTTGCAAAAAGCTTTGGGAAGAAGATATCCTATGGAGAGGTCCTGCTCCTGGAGCCAAACAGCCTCTCCTCTGGGATCCTGCTCCACAAAATACACCCCCAGCATCCCAGTCCTCTGCAGGAAGGGCAAGAAGTGAACAGTGCTGAGGGCAAAGGATGAGGTGACCAAGAAGACAGATAAGGATAAAAAGAGAACAGCCAAGAAGAAAAGCTTTTCAGTGCTGCAGCTTTAAAGACTCAAAAAAGAAAGGGGGGAAGAAACCTCTGAAATGGAGCTGAGGAAAAACAAATATACAGAATGAAACTGAAGAAGATAGAACAGCACAAGCCAAAATATTAAAACAAACCAAAGATTAAGAGCTAAAAACGTTGTTATCATGATGGACAAACATCCATCACAGCATCCCATCACAATTCTAACTCCAGTGACCTGCAGGGTGGGGGTATCCTGCCCTCTGCCAGGCTTTGCCCAGGGCATCTCCTCCACTGGCCACAGGTCAACTTCCAGGGTGATTTTAACATTCACCTGATGAGCAAACGTGGCCCCACACAACCACCTCGTACCATCTTGAACATCAGAACTGACAGGTCATTCTAGTGCACTCATAGTATGAAGATAAAAAAGCTCCCTCTACTATAAAAATGGCTTAATTTGAGGGAAGAAGGAATTTCATGCTATTTTCCCACCACAAGTAGGAAATTTTTTTTTTTTCTTCTTTTGCAGAATGATCTCCAAGCTCTCATTACTGCTGGTCTAAAACATTTATTCCTGCCCACTCAAATCTGCCAAAAGAGAAATGAATCATATGTCAATAAAACTTGGGGTCCTGAACATGTGCTTCAGAATTAGTTTTAGTGGCGAAATATGCGAAACTGAGCCCAGCTACAGCGAGGCCTGCCAACTTCATTCATGGTAATTAAGCAAAGCCACACACATTTCAGAGGATATTTAAGGAGTGCAGAGTGTTCCTATGGGGACTGGACTCAAGAGCCTTTCCATGAGCAGCTACTGCGTGTTAGAAAGGCATTAATTGCCCTGCAAGAGAAAGCCTCCCAGAACCACCAAGGACAAAGAATTTGGCAATACCTGCACTGACATTTTCCTCAAGGAGTAAGTCCTTCTGCTCAGCTGCTGCCTCAGATGATGCATTGGGCAGCAGCTCCCCCGTGCCTCTGCCTTGGGCTCCATCCCCCTGAATGCCAAACGTGTGATCCAAGCTCAGAAAGTGCTTGTGTGCAGGTAGAGCCTTCTGCCTGAGGCTTGGCACTGAGTTGTTGGTAGCTCTGGCTCCTGAGGCTGAGAGCACAGCCCACTGCCCAGCTGGGCTGGGGCTCTCTGGCCAGGCACTGCTGCCAGTGAGCAGGACAGCGCTGCACAGCCACCTCCTCACACAAGTGCTCTGCTTGTTGGCTCACAGCAGCCCCATGAGCTGCTGCTGAACACATCCCCCAGCAATGAGGAGCTGCACATCCCACCCACAGGCCTAAGGGGCTGATCTTGCTCCAGCTCCCCGTGGAGCCAACAGAGCTGCTGGCTGTAGAAGCCGGACCGTGCCTCACCTGGGGGAGGTTTGCTGTCCCTGCTGACTCTGCACACACCAGAGGATTCCTGGCCTTCCCCACCTTTTGCAGCTCCCAGGTGCTGGCACAGCCCTGCACTAAGGCAGTGTTCCAGCTCTGGGATGAGGGAACTCAACGTGATGGTGGGACAAGGACCCTGACTTTATCAGCACACTCTGTGTCAATGGCTTCCAGGTGGAGACAGCAAGTGCAAAACAGATGCTCATCTTAGCTCATGTTATTTGGCCACTTTCTCTGCTCTTTCACAATGCCTGCTGCCCTCCCACTCCCACCAGTACGGAGAGAAAACTTCTCCACAGCTCCTGCCATCTGGATTCACTTTCCTCCATCTCTCTCCAGCTCACGATGTTTCTGTCTATAAATTCCAGCTAAAAAAAAAGTTCACGTATTTTGTGTCTTTCATCTTCACATATCATGTCTATGACTGTCTGTGTTTCTCTCCCTCCTGTTACTGCTTTTCCAAGCACCTGCCTCAGCCTTTTCTCCTGTGGCTGTGGGGGTGCTGCCAGCTGCTGCTCCGTGTCCCAGCCCAGGGCAGACAACCCACACTAGCAAATTTTCCTGGACTGACAATCAGAACTGCGCCCCAGTGGTTTGTGGCACTCTCCAGGATCCAAGGACACCTTCTGCAAAATAAAATGCAACTGCACGTAGATAGTTTTTTTTTGTCCCTGTCTATCACCATCTCTCAGCACAAAGCACACTCCAGCAAGCTCAGGTTCAATCCAACAAGAAACTGATAAAGGCTGTCTGTCCCTCAGCTAATCAAGCAAAAAAGTGAGAAGTATAAAAAAACTTGTCAACTTGTCAAATCTATCATTCCACAGGCAGAAGGTTCCAACTAGTATTAAAAAACCCCTCAGAAATTTCTAGCACAAACATCACTGTTATTGAAAGACATTAAAATGTATTTTTTCAGAGCAACGAGCTTTATTGTTTTACTTCTTCCAGGATTTCTCTTAACCCTTTGATCAGTGAATTTAATCACCACTAGGATGAAATACGCCTTACTCAATGAACTTTAAAAATTTTACCATTTAGAAAATATGGGAAAATGATGCCAAACATCACCCCTGGATGTTCTGTACAAGCACTGTTGATCCCTTTACAGTTGCAGTCTGCCAGCTGAGGTAAAAACAGCAAAAAGGTACGAAAGGACCACTTTACTGAGCAAAGTGTGGAGGAATTTTTGCCTAAGTTTTTCCATATGATAGCAGGGGGATAAATGCAAAAGGCTTTTAAGCCTGTGCATTCAAATGGAGTTTTGTCTTTCTCCTTCCTTTTATAAATATCAGAAATGCCAACTTCTGCATAAATAATTTATCTTGAATGCTGGTGAAGCAGACAGCACTGCTGAAAACAGCAGCAGCTTTCAATGAAACTTTGGAGAGGGGGAAAGGAAGAGCTGGCTCCAAGTTTGGCACATGAAGGCAGAGATGATCTTTTCTAATCAAGGTCTGTATTAACTGTGGAATGAATCCATGTTACTCATAAAGAGATGCAAAACACAGAGAAGTGTTTATCATGCAAAAGTAGGGAGCGGGGGGAGAAGCAAAACTGCACGGTGGGAGCCACGGGAGGATGATGGGATGCAAAGACATGCCCTACATAAACACACACTCAGGGACCCCATGATTCTGACTTGTGCACGACTTCCAAAACCTCCCTTTTTGTCTGAACATTGTTCAAGCTAATCCCACAACACTCCTGTCACAGGAAATCCAGCTGGCTCTCCTGCAGTTACCTGGAGCCCTGATCTCCCTCCCCTTTACACAGTGCAGCAGGTCTGAGCAAGAGAAGAAAGTGCTCCCAGACCTCTGCACACACAGAGGGGCAAAGGAGAGACAGAGCCCCAGCCAGCTTCACCTCCAAACACTGCTTGGGGTATTTCCCTTCCACAAGTGTCTGAGCAGAAGTTTCCACTCCAAATGAGACTCTTGAACCCACAATGTAAGACAGCCCTGAGGCAAATGATTTACTGCTCATTCCATCTAGTGTCTCTGGCTATGGCACCCTTTTGTGAACATCTAAAAATCAAACATGAACTATCCAACAGGGTTTAATTCAACAAATACTCCTTGGAAATTGCAATTTGTGAGCTGGAAAGGAACTGGGAGAGACAACCTCGTGTGATATTCCTGTCCTTAGTACAAACATTTGAGATGCTGCTCACACTATGTTCTTCCCTTGGTTTTTCACAGGGTTCCATGCCTCTAGCTACACGGGTGATATCTCTAGTGACAAAATTGGTAGGCAACCACCATTCCTGGCTGCAAAGCTTTAAAGACCTGGCTGGCAAGGAGCTGGCCCTTTCCTGAGAACAGAGGTGAAAGCACACAGACCCTCTGCATTTCCTCTTCCCATCCCACTGGATGGCTGAAATGCCCCAAATGCAGGCAACATCCCATTTGCATCAGACAAATATTTGTGGCAAATTTAGTTCCTTCAGGGATCTGATGAAAATAAATCTACTCCTGTGCAGATTGTTGCTTATGCATTATGTCACAGATCTGGGTAGATTCCATCTTCTAGATGTTTTATTGAACTAAATCATTACTGAACTGGCACCAGCAGTTCCCCTAATGTCCTCAGAGCACAGGAATGACCTGGCTGGGAGGGTGCCACAGCATTCCTGAGAATGGATGCAGGTCACTGCAGTGACAAGAAACACCTTCCCTAAGGTGCAGACTTCCAGAACAGTCTCGGTTTGTTCTTGTTTAAGCTGACATAGGATCTTTGCTCATGACTACAGAAGACAGCTCCTCTACCTCACACTGTTAGTTATAAAACCAGTCACAGGCCCACATAATCCCAACCCAGCAGATGCTGTGTTAACAAAATGACAATTACTAATTAGAAACAGCATTACTTGCCAACAGGCAAAGGAACCACACATGCACAAAACCCCCCAAAACAGGAAGAAAAACTGTGGCAATAGTCGGATAAATTCTGTTACCTGAGAACTAGGCACAAGGGCTTTCCACCAGTGTCCACCTTTCACAAGGTCTACATCACTCAAGGGCATTGACACCTTGCCAATAACACAATGGCGTGAGAATTTGTCAAAATCCACTACAGTTAAAAGCAGAGTTCTTCTCTGGGCTTCTAAAAAGGGGATTTCAAATGTGTACCTCTCCTCAAACACTGGGTTCTGCGTTTTGCGTTTCACTCCGGTCTGCTTGGAGTTCTTCTGATCAGGAAGAAGGCAGATCTTCACGTAGGGGTTGGAGTGAGCCATGTCTTGCCTCGCACCATCGTAAGAAATTGGAGGAGGCAGATCTTTAGCCTCAATGACTCGCACTATTAGATAATTATGCAACAGATCGTACTGTGTGCTAAAATGCAGCATGCCCAGCTGGTACTTGGACAAGATCTCCTCATCTGTCAAGGAGTCCATGTCATCGCTATTTGAGTCAAGAGAGTACAGCCTTGGTTCAAATTTTCTAAAATAGTCATCTGGGGTGTAGGTTTTTCGCAGGATAGTTGGCTGAACTATTTCTTTCTTAGCTCCTATTATTCCAAACTCAATGGGTTTGATGTCAATTAGCGGAGAACTCGGCCTCCTCGACTCCAGACCTGAACAAGAGAAACACACCAATGTGCTGGTTAGAGAGTCCAGTGAAGCAATTACAGGTGCACGTCAGCTTCTTTGGGTACAGCTTTTCTGTGTCTGTGCAATGCCAGCACAGGCTCCACAGTGGGGCTTTCCCCCTTGCACTGCCAGCAATGAACAGCCCCCTGTGCCACGCTGGAGCACGAGCCAGCCTGCACTGCTCCCTCCCTGCCCATCTGCACCTGCAAACACCGGGCTCCTGCTTCAGCAAGAAAAACAGGGCTGGCCCCTTCCACTGTGCCTCCGCAAAGTAGGATGAGATTTTAATCAATCTGACTTCAACTTGACTTGGTTCCCTGTCTAAAAGATCAAAGAGCAAGCACTAGAGTTTGATTTTCTCCCCCACAAGAATTGCATTAATGTTGGAAGGACGACCTTACTTGAAATCCGCCGCGTGAGGCTGTAAGTGGACCGTGATGTATCTGACGACGACCGCCTTCTGTCAGGGGAAACATCCTGAAGAGTGGGAGGCAGCTCGCTGATTGTATTATCAGAGTCTCCATCTTTGTCCTCATTTTGGCTGCTTATCCTGTTATAATGAGAGACCTCTGGATGATTCAACCCAGTACAAGGAGTATATACAGAAAAACGACGTGTTCTGGCATTCTGGGGCTAATCTTGGGTGCTCGTCCCTCCATGCTGTGGGATATCTCCTGATCTATCTGGCAAGCAAAAGGCTGAGCAACTGACTTCAGAAAAAATAGATTCTTCACCTTTCTGCCTGTCTTTCAAACAGACTTTTATCAATATTAGAGCATGACACAGGCCACTAAGGCACATATAACTCAGATGTTGATCAGAAATATTATACTTCTCTCTAAGGAAAAAAAACAAACCAAAACCCCACAAACCACAAACCTCAAACACTAGCTTCCTGCTGTAATTCATAGCTACAGTTTGGAAGCACAAACTTCACTAGGAACGAACAGAAAATCACCATGCTCAAATATCCCAAACCTACCACACACCTCCTGGTAAAATGTTGTGGGTTTGCCAGTAAAACTTCAAAACTTGATCTTACAGACACAATTCATTATTTGCTATTTATTGGAATGCCTTTTAAAATATTTGGCTGCTTTTTATCCACTTTTATAAACCAGATGTGATTCTCAGCAGACAATAATTTTACTGCCCAGGGATCTTGGTGGGAGCAGGGAAGTTGGCAGGATCTAAATGACAAAGCAAGTTTTGTAGCATCTTTGAGAAGCCTCCACAGAAGGCTGGCCATCATAGACAAGTCCACATGTAACTCCCTTTTCAATTTGTTTAAATGTTTTTATACAAAACAACATTCTGGTTAAAAAACCCAAGATATGACCACTGCAGTGGCTCCTGAAAGAAGTGAGGATCTCCCAGCTCTGACTGAAAGAAGGGCAGGAGCAGACAGTAACAACTGCAGGAGGTAAAGCCTGCAGCTGTGTGCTCAGAGGGGAGTGCTGCCGATGGAAATGGAATCACACAATGGGTACATGACGTGTGGAGCATCCTGCAAAACAGCCAGGCCACCAGACAGAAAATAGCAGCAGATCACAAGGAAAGCATCAGCACAAAATGAGCAAAGCAAAGGGGAATTCTGTGTGAATTCTGCTTCCAAGCCAGCCTTTCTATGTGCACAACTCAGCTGGGTATAAATGAAATATATTGAATCATTTTCATTAGTAACCAATGACTGGAGCAGAGCAAGTGCTATATTCTGCAAAAAGCAGTAAACTTGCAGAAAAGCCAAAGAAGCATTAAAAAAACAAACAAACCCCCCAAACCAATTGGAAATTCTTATCCAAGGCCACAAAGTCCACAGCAGGATCCATGCAAATTTCACCAAGTCAGGCTCACACAACTCATCCATACTAAAAGAAACCAAAACCTGTTAATAATCGAAACCAAACCCTCTGCTAAAAGGGGCATACAATATTTGCACAGCTCTGCAGCCCATTAAGGGCAGTCCAAACCATACAGTTTGATATATAATCAGTACTTGGAACACAAATAGCTTTTTCATGCCTAAATGCAGGTCCACACAACCATCACAGGTGGCATTTGGATATGCCTGTGTTTGAGAAGCAAATGCACACAACAAGGCAGGGTGAAAAGGGAATCAGGAAGAAAGGCATTAAGGATGTTCTACAATGGGTAAACGTAATAGTGAGTTAATAACATACAGATGACCTTTAGTAAGGAAATTGCTACTGAGCCACAATAATTTTTCCTCAAATAAACTTTGGCTCTGGTTAAAGCAGCTCTGTTTCTGTTTAATCCAAACCTTTGGAAAGAGGAGTCGTGTCCTGATTTCAATTCAGTCTCACAGTGTGCACTGTTTATCTTTGGGGTTTGTGTAGAATATTCCATAACAAGCAGCTCAAACATCCACCCTCATTCCCAGGCCATTTCTGCAAGGACCAGGATGCAAGTGCTCCTCATGAAATAACAAGAAGTTATTATGTTAATAATGTCCACAGTTATGTGCACTCAGGTCAATGCAACTGGGCTCACTGCAGGAAGGTCTGAGACTGCAAAAAAATTCAGAAAGTGAGAAAAATTCATATTCTCCCAAGAGGAAGGGCTTAAACTTGCAGCTTTATCGTCCACTCGTGAGTTTCCAGGACAATGAGGTGTCCCAGAGCTGAGAAAGGGAAAACCTAGGGCCAAAATATAAAGGATGGGTCATTAACCACGGGCATTTCGGTGTTTGCTAATTCACCAGTGAGGACCATAAAAACAGTTTCCCCTGGGGACTGGGTAGGAAGGTGAGGAAGGCACAAATTGCATCCTACACTACACCAGTGTCTCAGGCCCATGAAGAATAGGCAAGATGAAAAGATCTCAGCTGAAAATATAGATCTATTTTTAAAACACTTTCAGGCTGCAAGCAGGGAATACAATAAATTGATTTGTCCCCAAATTCATTGCATGCATCTAAATTCAAAATAAGATAATGTCAAACCTGTTTTTCATTGTAGGGGTTTCCACTAAATACAAAAGCCCCTTCTTCAAAAATAAAGAGAAAAAAAATAAAAAAATACTGAAGGGTCCAACTGGCATACACAAATCTCTGAACACTTAAAAACATTAAAAACCTTATTCTAAGAACAAGTCCAAACTCTTACTCTGCTCATGCATCTACTCCAGAAATCATTCCCTACATCCAAAAATATATATAGAGATATAAAAATATATGATCAACACAGTGAAAACAGAATTCTTTGGTTTCTGAATTCTGAGTCAACATGGGATCATTTCCACCTTAAACATGCACACAAAAAGCTTGGGTCTCCTACTGGCCAGCAAACAAAATATACCAAATCTGGCTCCTGACTTTTAATTTTTTTTTCATCTTCATCTTCCAGACCCTTGTTCCTCTACAGGCTCATTTTCTTCCCCCTCTTCTCTCAAGGAGGGGGGTCCCCTTGGGATTGATCCAATCACATCCTCTTGGGTCCTCTGCTTCTCCCTATCTCCTCTGTTCTCTCTGTCCTCCTCACTTAAATAATTTCTGTGCTCCCTCACCATTTTCCAGCAAAATCACCCTGGAAGCACAAAGCATTATCACATTGCCTGGCACCACTCTGGGTCCATGCCAGCTCTAGAGGAGCCCAGAGCATTTTCAGACAATCAAAGCCTCATCTCCAACTTATACATCAATGTGTGTCAACAGACATCCTCAGAGATCGCAGGTTTGCAACTGTGTCACAGGGGATGGTGACTTCAGTGACCCTAAGGCATGGCAGTGCCCAGGTCTCCTGGCAAAGCAAAGCTTCTTCTCTCCTGTGTCCTCTCTTTGGTGCCTGCTGCCCCTCTCGGGCTTTACCTCTGGGAACTCACTTTCTCTCAGCACTAGAGCAGAACAGGGAGACCCTAACTGCACCAAACCACCCAGAGACGGAGGGAGAGATGGATAAATGGCCTGGGCTGGGGTCACAGGGACCCTTCTGAGCATCTGTAGGTGAAGCATAAAGTGCAACAGGGTTGAAGACCTGGGTTGTTTTTTACCAGAGAGTGTTGTCCTCTGCTTATGGCCATTCCAAGAAGTTATTGTAGAGGCTTTCAGATGGAGCAGGACCAGGGGGAAACAATACAGGCTGGAGAGAGCATTTTATGAGTCCAAAGGTCTCCATGCTCTCTGCCCATGGCAAAGTCCAACTCACCTGCAAAGCCACCATACATCTGAGATTTGAGATAATAGACACAGGGCTTCAGTGCTCACATCACCCCTTCAGGCAGGCAGAAGAATCCAAGAGACAAAAGCTACCCTGGTACAATCACTACACACCCCAAAACACACAGGATGTCCCTTCCGCTGCTCAGCACACCAGATAAGCTCTGAATCTGCCTCTCACTACAAGCCCAGCTACTTGTTCCCAAGATGTAATTGCTCCTGCACCAATCTTTCCATGTCCAATACTGCAACCTCATCACTGTGCTCTCCTGTGTGTGATGCTTTCCTATTTAGCATTGATTTTGTTTCCATTCCCCATTAATTGCAGGTGAATCTGTTTCTGAGCATATATCAGACTCTTAAACATGCTGCTCCACATTTAAAAACCACTCTAACACATCTTGAAGACTCTATTTTTATTGCTTCAGTATTAATTACCATCCTGTTCTGCCTGAATTCAAAGGAGTACGTGGACAAGACTGCGATTTAAACGTGAGAACATTTATTTCATGCAGCACCAAGCCAGGAACCTTCCAGAGCTGACACAGAGTAACAGAACATAAACACAGGAGTAGATAAATTACCTGAGCACCTCAGTGCCCAGGTACCAAAGTCTGAGCATCACATGATGCACTGAACAGGCCTCTCCTGTGCCACAAGCTCTGGACGCGCTGACGCTGTGTCCATCAAATGCTGTGCTCCACAAAGACAGCCCAGCTGACAAGGCAGCTCCTAAAACACCTAAAAAACCAAGCTCCCCTCTTGGTTTCACTATTGGCTCCACGGGGTCACCTCTGTGCTGCAGATTCCTGACTGAGAGGGAGTGAAAGAGGGAAGACTTCACTGACTTCCTTTGTAGTAGATTTGCAAACATACTAATCAAAGCTCCAGATAAGGCCTGGTGCTGTGGTTCTTTAATGATTTGAGAAGAAATTCTGAAGAGTACTATGGTGACGCAGGAGATCAAGTCTTGCTAAATGAAACTTTAGATGAATTTCCCCTTCAGAGGACATAGGAATTATGCCTTTCATCTGCCTATATGATAAGCACCTTCACGCTAGGATAAGAAAGTATTTCAAAACAACCTCATCAGCATTTCAGCCAAGTTGAAGTGCTCCAAAGGGTTGGTCCATTTGAAGAGGAAATAGGACTGGAGATGAAAGGCATCTTTAGAGAAGGGGAGCACAGCTGAACAAGTTATCAGCTTGTTATGCCAGCTTACAAAATAACCTCTGTCTTACCCATCAGAAAAGGTTTTTACAAAGATTAACCTTGCCATTTGAGTTAACAGAGCTGCCCTATTTCACCAAGCCAGGAGTAGCCTGCAGCCCCACCCTCAGGAGGCTCCTGCTCTCTAAGTGGCATCCTCTGAATGCCCCATTCATATCAACACTGATCACAGCTGAGCAGTCCTGCTCCTTGGTTAAAGCTAGGAAATCATGCATTGAAACTTACAGCCAGGCTGGAGTTTGAGCAGGAAAAGGTCCCAGGATTTCAACTTCATCTTCATTTGTTTGACAACAGCTACAGTCAAAACACTTCTGACAACAATTTCTGCAAGTCCACCGGCACAGCAAGAGATCTGAGATTCGAGCAAGCAGACCCTGAAGCCATTGCAAACCAAAGTACAAGATTACAACCCATCAATAGCTATTGAGAAAAAACACTCAGCTGTATTTGTGTTTGTGTTTCTGCAACAGAACATTAAGAACTATATTTATTTCATCCATACCAACAGACAAGTGCTATGCAGTTACCAGCCCAACCCCACTGATGCCATAACAAGGAAGGAAAATCAGCATTCTCTGCAGGTATTTCCCCCTCTAGTAGCAATATATTATTATGTAGGTTGGCAAAAAGATGATTTACAAAGCACTATGGCACAGCAGTATGCTGGAGTGGAAACATGCATATTCCTCCACACACATCAACAATCTAATAGATCAGCAAACATACAACAGAAGGAATTAAAAACTGAAGGTAAGTGAAAGCTTCAATTTAATCCAGCAAGGATCTACTTAATTAACACAGCAATGTGAACACACTTCATCCCTGTAGATGTACCAGGAATATTTGTACAATCCATACACATGAAGCATTACAGCCCAACAAACTCACCACTAAAATTGATTAGCCAGAGCACACTATCCTCATGCTTCTGCTCTGCCACCATGATTAATTTAATGAAGAACCTTCAGTGATATTTTTTAGAGAATAGTTGACCCAGAAAAGTCTTTCATGCCCTGGGTTTCTGTGGTGGCACTGGCAGCACCACTTGTAGCAGTGCTGTGTCAGCTCCCCACCGGAGCGGCAGCACCCTGTGGCCCCATTTCCATGCCATCCCCACAGCCTCCCCCCCACCTCAAAGCTCTGCCTTGAGAGGAGCAGAGAGCCAAACCTCAGCTCATTTCCCACCCACACCAGCCCCAACTCCTGCCATTCATGAGAGGGCTCATTAAGCAGCCCAAGGGCACTGCTCTGGGCACGGTGGGAGATGTGCAAGGGCACAGCACCTGCACCTAGGGCCACACCACTTTACAAGTGTGACCTTGAAATGCTCCTGAGAAACTGAAGAAATAAAGTGTGTGAGAGATTTTCCATAGTTATCTCCCCAAAATACTCGAGACATTTGCAGTGTTCATGAGTGTGGACCATGAGGAGGGGTTTCCTCACAGGAACCTGATCTGCAGAGAAGATTTCATAGGAACATGGCTTTTCTCTACAGTAAAACACACATTTTTTCCATAAACAAAATCTGGGCACTGCAAACCAAAAAATTACCAGCCCAAAATGCAGTGCATTACTTATATCTAGGACATCAGTAAAGAGTCAGAAAACACGAGACAATCCCCTCAGGATGGAGCAAGGAGACAGAGCGGGGAGTGAATCATCAGATTAACTCACCTCATTTATTGGTTCCAACTGTCCTTTTAGACATCCAGGATGAAGCAAAGGGGAACAAAATGAAAAAGACAAAAACAAGTCAGCAATGCTCAAACAACTTTAAATTTTCTGCCATGACATGCCCCAGCCTGGGATGAGTTTGAATTTCTGGCAAGACAGTACCTTGTAGATGTTAGAGGAAGAAGAGATCTGACCATGCATCAGCTTCTGCCATTTCCTACCCATCCCTACCAGGGCTCCTTCTGCTCTTCCTTTCCCACAACCAAAACTCCCAAACCCTTTCTGAAGCATGAAAATCCTGCTCATTGCTCCTTGCTAATGGGCATGCAAACACTTATTTTGTGTTCTTTAGTAACCTGCCTCTAACTGCAGCAACTACTTGCTGCTGACAGCAAACCACATCCAAATTTTTCAGTGGGAAAAAGGCTTGTCTCCACATTCAGCCCATATCAATGCAGTTCCAATGCCAACTCATTAAAGCAACATTTCTAGGAAGAGGTAGAGACTGGATACTCTCCATTACATACACATCTCTGGGCCCCTTCAGCCTCATCCTCAGAAGTAATTTGAAGAACACAAAAGATACAAGTTAAAGGCTTGAGTCCTACGCTCCCATTCAAAATCTACAATGCAACCACCGCGCCCAGGCCACAGAGAAAATCTACAGCAAAGGAAGAAGGCATCACAAACCAGTGTTTTATTCACAAAGCCACCCTTGGAACATTATATATACATATATAATGGATGGACCCATTTCCTTTGGAGACTCACTAGCATTTCTGATACCTCCTGAAATGTCTTACCTATTGCATTCCCTCGATAATGTCTAAAAGCTTCCTGTTTGTCCTGGCTGTCTTTGTATGTGGGGAATCCCTAAAACAAAGCACCAAACCAACACATAACTACAGAACAAAGCAATACAAAATAAAACCACAAAAAACTCCATCCTACTCCTACAAATGTAGAAGATGGCTCCTAGCTTTACACTCATGACAAAAGCAGCCTTTTCTGAAGAAGCTGGGATGCAGAAGTTGACTTTAGTTCCAAGAACTCTCCCATGGACCACGTGTTGGCCCAAGCCTTCCTTTTAAATTTCTTGGAAGCCAGTGCTCGTCAAGAAAGCCACCACTTGTTAGGAGCAGCTAAAAGCCTAGGAGAGCTGTGGTGCAATGAGACAGGACAGTGACTACAGACACCCATGGGCCAACTGTTTAAGAAAATGCTAAATGGTTAAATGGGCTCTGTCATTCCTTATTAATGCAAAGTTGCAGCCAAAGCTAGAGTGGTTTAGCAGAGCTGCAAGGAGGATATTTGAATTGCTCTGGAACAAAGCGGCTGGATCGGTGCCACGCGATCGAACGCCGAGGCACATGTCATGCAAAGAGAGGGCTTTTCCAGGCGGCCCACAGGGACACACAGCAGGCTCACATCCAGCAGCCCTCCCGGCCACCAGCAGCCACAGCCGTGTGAAGCCACCCCCGTGTGCCATGAGCCCCGAGGGCACACACAGCCACCCCACGGTACCCACAGAGCAAGCCTGTGACCACCCACAAATGGAAGGACAGGGAGAAGAACTGAGTATTACAGTGCTGAAGAGGTAAACAAGTCAACAGCACCTGTAGGGCTGAAATGCAGGGGCCCATGAAAGGAAAGCAAACACGACCACCTGTTCACCCACCTCGCTGGCACCAGGCACGAGGGGCAGGGCTGGGGAAGGGCAGAGGTTCAGGGAGGGCTGCAGCAGCGGGCTGGCGCCGGGGATCCCCAGGAGCACAGCAGCTGCCGTGTGCTCAGCACCTCCTGGAGAAGGGCTCAGGCTCCCGGGTCCGGGGGGCACCATCAAGCTCTGCCTCGTCATCCCAATGGGCCGAGCAGAGAACAAACCAGATGAGAGTCTCCAGCCACGAGTGAACCCTCATCAAGGGCGAGGCTGGGGACAGGGCTCCATCTCCACAACCTCCTGCAGGGCCCCTGCTCCAAGTTAGCGGAGCCGCCAATCCCCGCCAGGCCATCAGACCAGTGGCAACAAACCACCGTGGCAGTACCCCTAGGGATGCTGCAGCAGGGTGGGGTCCTCACTGGTCACAGACCGCGTTTTGCCCCCACAGTGACCCAGGAAGACTCACAAGCTCCATCGGCAGTGGACACCGCAGCCTGGACAGACACCCATTCCCCACATCCCACCACGACTGAGCCGGTGTGGGGATAACGGGGCTTTGCTGACGTCCTGCTCCACACCCGGGTACCCCCACCTTGTACCCCGACAGCCGTGCTGCTGCAGAGCCTCCGAGCCGGGGGGCGCCGGGACCGCCGAGCGCCGCAGGACACCTCGGGCGGGGTCCACCCGCGGCTGTTCCAGCGCGACTCCCGGGGCAGCTCCCTCAGCATCGCTGCTCGCACCCGCCGGGCGCGGCGGCGGCTCCGTCCCGAGCGGGAGGGGACCGCGGGGACACGGCGGGGCGGGAGGAGGGGGGACACGGCCCCGCGGGACGGGGGGCACGGGTGGCGCCGGTAGCGGGGTCTGCTCCGGCTGGAGATGCCCTCCCGCTCGGGTTCATCGCGAACTGCGCTCGGGGCAATAGCTGGGAAGCTGGCGGCTCGGGGTCTGAAGCAGCCCGACAAAAATTCAGCCCCATAATGCTGGCAGAGCTCATCCATCACGGCGCAGCCCAGGGCGCCAGTGCCCCCCACCCGCCGGACCGTGCCCAGGCGGGGGGGCCCATCGCATCTCAGTCTGCCCGCGGGATTCAGCATCTTCCTCCTTCCTAGAACTCCTTCTGCGGGATCGGGACGGGCTTCCACGCCCCCGGGGCCATCCCGCTCCCCCAGCAAAGAGAGGCCCGAGGGATGCTCGCCAGCCCCGCGGGGATCCTCTCCTGCCCCGGTGTCTCGCTAGCAACAGCTGCCGGCCCCGCTCCTGCCCCGGCCCCGCCTGGCCCCTCTCCGGGGGTTGCTGTCGCCTTCGGCAACTCCTCCCCAGAAGTTAACCCGAAGTTGCGCACCCGCCCCGGGCGCGGAGCACGGGGGGGCCCCGCCGCGGCACCGCACCCGTCCCGCAGACGCCTCAGAGCCCCCCCCCGTCCCCCCGGGGGGGGCCCCGGCCCGCCCCGCTCCGCACGCACCTGGATGTACGCCATGGCTCCGCGGGGCTCCGCGGGGCTCCGCGGGCGGGCACGGCCCCTCCCGCAGCGCGGTCCCACCCGCGCCGCAGCGACAGCGGCACCGCCCCGGGCGGGGGACGGGGGCGGCCCCCGGGCAGCGCCGGTTCCGCGGCCGCGCAGGCACCGGCAGCGCGGGGCCCCGCCGCCCCCGCGGGCGGTGGAGCGGCCGGCGGGCGCGGGGCCGGCGCTCCGAGCGGGGGGGCAGCTCCCCCCGGCCCGGCCCTGCCCGCGGAGCCTCCGCGGGCCCGCAACAGGTCCGCCGCAGCGCGGGCGAACACTGACCTCCAGAGGGCCCGGCGCGGAAATTCAGGGATGCGAACCCCTCCTGGCCCCCGGGACGCGGTGCGGGAGGTGCCGGTGGAGGCGAGGGGCGGCTGGGCAGGTGCGAGCGGCGGCCGTGGCTGATAAAGCGATTTCACAGTGCGCTTTCCCTCCAAGAGTTCGCTGGATGAGAAGACAGACCTGAGTTTCAGGAGAGATGCGGTTGTTTTGTGAGCTTGAATGAACAAAGTCAAAACGTACAAACTCACACCTTCCCCAGCTGAGACGAGCAGCTGGAGCGAGGAGTGAGCTTGTCACCCACCGATCACACTGAGCATCTTGTCCCTGCGCTGATGTTGGGTCCAGCCAGAGCAGGGTGGGAGGGAACGTGGTCCAGCAATGGGCAAATCTCACCACGGGGGTGGCTGGACCTGGAGAACTCAAGCAGCAAAACGCTCCTGAGGTCAAACTCTTGAAAGGGAAAGCACAGGAAAAGTGGAGCGTTTTGGCCGTTCTCTTGATCAGCACCTTAGTGCCACACAAAGTGGAGGCTTCCCAGCATCCTGGTGTTAACAAAGGCTTCTGCCCTCGGTTTTGGAGGAAGCTTTCAGGCTACATTTCTGGCACCTTCCTGGTACATTGATTCACGCTAAAACCTCGACAGAGGCAGCAGCTTTCAGCTCAGGCCAGCTGGACGGTCAGGGCACCTCCCTGACTCACAACAGCTCTGACTCCACATTTCAGTTTCCTGTGGTGAGCGGTGAAAACATCTGCTCTGGAGAAGGGGACACTGCAGCTTCAGATGTTCACTGGTGACTGCTGCTCCCTGCGGTAAGGAGGGAGCATCTGGGTCAGGATGTCTTTGGAAAGCTCTTGCATTACTGAACTCGTTTAATGGCCCATTCTCATTGAATTCAATGAAAAACTAATGTTGGCTTCCGTGGGAAGGGCCATACTCTGAATTAAAAAGAAAATGAACTCTCTTTTTCCCCAGGGAGAGCAGCTACTGCTTTAGAAGAATAATTATCACAGTGGAGATGAGCAAGAAAAAGCCTGTAGTGCTTACTTGTTTCAGGCAGTTTTGAGCATATGATTAAGTGGTGGTACAAATTATTTGTCAATTTTTGCTCTGCAATTCTTTTTAATTCCACTTCTTTCCAAGTGCCAGTATTTAAAATGTCAGCCTTTACTTTGAATATTGTTGCTCTTTTCACCATCGCCTCGATGCATCTTGCAATAACCAAACGCAGATTTTCGAGTTTCTTTTTTTTTTTTTTTTTTTTTAATGTGGCAACATAATGAGGAGAGAGGCTTAAGCTTTCAGACAGATTTTTTTTTACTCCTTAAAGGCAGAATGCTGTGAGTCACAAAACTGTGGCAGGCACTACACAAACATTATGTGCATGTTTGTAGTTATTCCTTTAAAAACTTTTACAGAAGAGAAAGATCAAATGCTGCATCACTTCACAGTGACTTTTTTGGCTGACACATATAAAAATTATGAGCCAAAAAAAGAAGAGAAAAATAAGTTTATATGGGGAGTCACCAATACTATTGATTTTTACATGAAAGGAATGCCCTCTTTTCCCCTTCACACGCTTTGGTAGCAGCTTGTAGCATAAAGCCATAAGATACACGTGCTCCCCTTGCACACTCATACATATACATGCACTTAAGAGCTTTTTACATCATGGCTTTTAGATGATTTTCTCCCAGCACACACATTCACTAAGCAAGTACAGCTCTAACCCAAGGAATATGACAAGGATTCAAACCAGTAGACAGGTGGTTATTGTAAAATCTAATTTCAAATCTGCATATGGCTGATGCTCTGATTAAGCTCAGCTTCTACAGCACTCAGAATAAACAGATCCATTTGACATGATGACAACATAACCTTTGGATGTCCTTTGCTGTGCACACTCTGTGTCTGATAAGACACATTCCATACTTCCCACATGTAATGGCTGTGATGCAGATGGTGAGGCTTGCAAATGCAGAATTTTGAGGCAGAAAACTAGGAAATGCTTTTGCAGAACATGATTTTATGGTAGATTTCTATTCTTACTAATACACACTGGGAATAGCATCAGCTACATCCAAAGCATGCACTAGAATCATTACAACCAGCCCAGCAAGTAGCAAAATCTACCTCCAGCACAGCAAATCAGTTCAGCAGCTTCTCAGACAAACCAAACCAGGGATGTTGGTATTAAAAATCCCATGCCATGTCCAAACCTACCCAATGACTTTCAGCCTCTTTGTGCCTTAAAGTTAAGAGAAAAGAGCATCACTCTTTATACTGAAAAAGTAAAGAAAGCAAAGGAAGGCAATCTGATGGCTATTTCAGTGCATTTTCATTTGAATCCTGCTAAAGCAGTTGACAGTGCTTTCTGCTGCAAGGGGGAAGCAAGAAGAACAGAGGCTATGCAAGGTAAGATGAGGTGTCTTCCTCTGCTGTTCTTTTGCCAAATCCTTATTATCACCACTTGAGCCTGCTGGAATAGCCAGCTACCACGCTGCCTAAAAATAAGGTTCTTATCTCCAGATGTTTTTATAAATGGCAAGCCACTGTAGCTGGTGTTTCCCCACTGCTGTTGGCAGCTGATAAAGGTCCAGCTCCTCTTGTCGTACAGAATTGACTTCATTTCCTCTCAGCAGCATCCCTCCAATAAAAGTATCTGCAATTAACTCTTCAGAACCATCTCTAGCAACGTTTGTCTCTTTACAGGCTTCATGGAAATGCAGTTTATTTCTCTGTGTGATTTTCACGCTTTTTTCTGCCTTGGGTTTGTCCCCAGAAGAGGCAAGTCCAGGAAGTTTTATTCAAGAAGTTCTGGACAACCAGGAGCAGGACTGTTTCCTACAACCTGTGCCCAGGAAAGCCCCCCCCCCCCCCCCCCCAGTTTTTCAGCAGTGTCAGGGAACTCCTGAAGTGGGCTGAGTTGAGCTCTGTGCCTCCTGCTGATGGCAAAGCTGCAAGCTCAACCCTGCCAGCTGCCTCCCAGGCTCACGTGCTGTTCCCTTCAATCCTTTCTCCCAAATTCCCATTGGGCATCATGCCCAGACAGTTCAGTTTGCAGTAGTGAAAGGTCAGCCCCTTCTCCTACATCATTCCCGGTGTACTTCAGGGATCAGTAAGAAGCCTGGGCTCCAGTCCCTTGAGGCATGAGAGAGTCACAGTAACTGATCTCATGCCAGTGATGATGCAGTTTCCGGCAGGAACGGGGCTGACATCAGTGTGACAGACACAGATTACAGCTAGTGACAAAAGGGGAAGGTGCTACAACCCATTTCCATGACTCACCCAGCCTTTGGTCTCAGCTGTCTCTAAATCAGCCCATCAGCACCACAGATATCTGCATGATGTGGAGTCAAGACACCATTCCCAGGCTTCTGCATTGCCAGTGGCCAACTGCTCCTCAGATTTCATTGCATTTCCCTCCTTCTTCTCTGCAATTTTCCTAAGCTCTTATCCCTGTATGGATTAGCCTTTACCTACCCCAGGCTCCCCCTCTTGTCACATCTCCCGGACCCAAGTCACGCCCATAGCCAGAAGGAACGGGCTGGTGCTGAGCCCTGGAAAACTCTCCTGTGCTTCCCTTCACAAACAGCCTCTGCTGATGCTGCATCTTGCAGCACATCTGGGTTATTAACTGGCCACCTGGCAGCTCCCTAATTGGCAATATCAGTAAAAGCACATTTTTCTCTTTTCTTAGGTCTCCAGATAAAGCAGTTAAATTTGATCTAAGATCCTCACATCCTCATTGCCTCATATAATTTGTAATGACCTTGCCTATGCCTCAAAAAAATTACAGCTACTATTTTTGCACTCACACACTTTCTAGTTTCTCTTTAACACACACTCTGGCAGGGAACTGAATGACACAGCATAATCTGCTAAAGCTTTTTCTATAGTAAACAGAGATAAAAACCACAGCCAAAGGGCATGCAGGCTCCGAGGAAGCAAGCACCATTTGTGATTGTACCAAGCGCTCCGATCCAAGTTCCTGCTCAGAGGAAAGCTGTCCCTGGAGGGAGCTGTCACTGCCCAGTGAGGCCATGCTCTGTTCCAGCACACTGACCATTGCAGAGCCCAGCACAGCCCTCGGTGGCTCCACACAGAGTCACTTCTGTGAGCGAGTGTCACAGCAGAACATGTTGAAGGGGCACGGTGACTGCTAGGTCAGGTGTATAAATACGAATATGAGGTCGTGCTCTTTCAACAACCTCATTTTGCCATGGAGAGGGACCTCTGTGAGCTGTGACTCCCTGACTCCCTGACTCAGCACAGCCCCAGCAGTGGGAGAGCCTGGAGGAGGCACAGCCACTGAGACTCTTCTGCTTTGGAACTCATTCCCCACATTGAGGCCAAAAAAGCTTGGATACAGCAGGCTTTGGGTAAGGCTAAAAAGCCTAGAGTATTTTCAGACTTCTGAGGAGAGGACATTGTATTTATAGGGAAGTTTAGTTCTTCAGTTGCTTTTGTAATTCATTTTGTTTATGACTGGTTTACTCAAGCTGTAGGGCTGAGGAGTTAGCTGCTAGATTTCTTTTCCAGGCTCACATTTCTAACTGTTTGCAGACACAGGACAGAGCTATTTTTGTAATATAAATCATTACAAAGAGAATATCTCACAGTCCCCACTGAAGCAAATTCCTGAGGAAGAGAGCTCCATTTTAGAAGTAAATTTCTACTTCATATTTTTTTCAACTTAATGACTGAGAAACAAGGAACATCAGTCTGAAGCCAAGTAGTGTCCCCATTTCTCAGGAAGACAAACTCAGGGGAACAAGAGTCACTTCTACCAAGAGGAGCTGGGTGGGAGCTGCAGATGTGGCTTCCCAAGCCCCAGGGGATTGAGTGTGATCCTGGGGAAGGGGTTGAGCAAATGGGGACAGAACCTAGGCTTCAAGGTCACACAACTTTAGAGATACAGGTACTCAAGATACTTTCAGTGCCCACCTTAAAAAGTAAGATAATATCTTCTAAAAAGGCCAGAGTGTGGGATTTTTTAGAAAAAGGCAAATATCATCTGAGACTCAGGGACAGAGTTGTAAAATAAATGCTGAGAGCTTTGGTTGTGTTACAGACTCATGGATGACTTATTTTAGAAGAACAGTCTCATCCCCTGGAAGATGTTTAAATATCTGTGCTATGACTCTTCCCATTTAATTGACACTAATTTGGCAAGTCACAATTCATATTCATAGGAGTATCAAAAACTACATCAAACCTAGAAAGTGGGCAGGGAAGGAATTAGAATTTACAAGTTTCTCCTTCCAAGCAGTGGCTTAAGGATGTAAATTAACACAGAAACAGATGTGGTCAAGCACACTTTCTTCAACTGAATCAGGAAGGCTTTATAACTGAGCCCCAGGCCATTTAAATATAGCTCATAAGAGAAAAGCTTTTAAATTATGAAACAAATTAACAAAACAGAAAAATAGAGATTGCTTAAAGCCTTTGGAAAGAACCAGCAGCAAAACCCACTTCTGAGCTGCAAAGGAACAGCTACAAGAACATGTTCAGGATCATTCAGTTGCAAATACCAAATCAAGATTTGCAAAAATATGGCCAAGACAGCTTCAGAATTCAACAGGTTCAGGAGGGCATGACTGTTTTTATGACAAAAGGTCCTGTTTCCAGTCGTCTCCTCACAGCAGCAGAGACCATTACGTCTGCTTTTCCCATTTTGCACATCTCATTAAGCAGATGTGCAAAATACTGTATCGTGCAGTAGAGCTAAACTTGGTGGGCTAAAGGGGCAGTTTGCATTCTAAAGCACTGCAGTGCTGTAGCTGTGAAATAAATGCAATTCCTGAATGCTTCTGCCTTGAAAGGACCGTGGTTTCACCTGTCTGTTGTTGAATTCTTTCCCTCCTCTCTATTCTACACATTTGCCCTGCAGCGTTTTCAGTGGGACAGAGCCCTGCTGAGGAGGGAGGCTGCAAATCCAGCTAAATGCAATCAGTATAAAGAACCGAGCCCTTTCCAAATGGGAATTTCCTTCTCACAGGGAATCTCTTTTTTGGACATTAATGGAAACCAAAATCGCTACACACACAGTGTTCTCTGTCATTCAGAGCAGAGCTTGGAAGGCAAACCTGTTTTCATCACAGACTGAAGCAGGCTCCTATGCAACAATCTGTTAAAATCCAGGTGATAACATTCTTCCTTGCCGCTGGGAGTTCCCCTGGGTGTCTGACTGAAAACCTTCTTCTTACAGATCAGATGGGAACACCTGATCTTGGGGCTGCTCCCTATATTACAAAGGTAGCAGCATGTTCTGTTCCTCCCCCATCAAGTGCCCAGTTGCAGCTGATTGAGCAGCGCTGTCAGGGAAGGTGTCCCTGCTCCTGAGCAATGTCCTGCGTGGGTCCAGCCCCACCCTGCACCTCATCCCACTGTGCCAATAGCTCACTCTGTGTCACCTGCCACGAGGGGTGACAAAGCACTTCCACTGGCCCCAAAAAGCAGTTTATGAGTCAAGGGCCGCTCTAGCCCTCTCCCAAGGGAGGAAGCTGACTTCTCCTCCTCCCTGCAGCATCCCTTTTACAGCGTTGGACTGGGGACCTCGTTAGCAGCACAAATAAGTTTCCAAGCAGAAAAGGGACAAAAGTAAATCTGATCTCATCCTGGCTTCCTCCCACCCCCACTGGAAGAACTGTGGCTGTGGCCAGCACATGACTGTCCCCATCTTGTCCCCATTCCACAGGGATGCCATTGAAAGGTTATGAAAATACTGTGCAGGACGGAGGAAGGAGGCATCCATCTGCTGCCTCTACTGCAGGGGCCTGCTCCCTCTGTGAGCCTGGACCAGGGAGATCCACTGAAAACAAACCCGAGGTGCTCTCAAGGGACAAAGATGTGCCACAGCAGTCAGGACAGCATGCTGGTGTGTGCAGGGTCCTGTGTTCAATCAGAGAAGCAACTTATTCACTCAAAATTAACCTTCTGCTCTGCAGCTTAAAAGTTTCAGGGGTAGCTGTGTTTGCTGACCTCTGAGAGTGAGCAGTTTTATACAAACAAAACACCAGTGCACTTCACATACAGCTACTCCAGTGGCAGTCAGCTGAACAGATACTCAAACTGCTGCACTGCTGGAGCCCTTTGAAACTAAAGTCTCATTATGAAGGTCTTTATCAGCCAAAGAGATAAGTTTCGCTACTGAAATGATCCTTTTTCACAGTCCCTCCAGCAGCACTTTGACCAGCTGACATTTCAGAAGGCAGGAGGCAGGGCTCACACCACACCTCCTTCCACAGGACTTACAAGCCATGACAGCTTTGGCTGAAGAGGTTCATGCAAATCCCGTGGTTCTCCCTCAGAAACACTGTCACGTTTTCCATTGAGGGCTGACTCTTCTGATGACCAGCCAGGTAATGATCATGTTCCCCAAGGTGATCACCTGTCCCTCCTTGCAGTGTACCTGCTGCCTTCCCTACGTATCCCTTTCTCCCAGCATCTCCCCTCCAGCTCGTCCATGTGCACGTCTCTGTTGTCATTCTAAGTCAGATACTAATCTCATCCAACAGCATCTCATTATAATTAGCTCTTAATTGCCACTTAACACAGGGATCGTTTTGGAAGGCCATAACAATTTTTCCTTGAGGAATTGAATGTTAAAAGCTCGTTATGTGCCCCTATATACCCTTTGGGTAATGAAAATTATTTCAAGAGGCAAATTAAAAACACCGCTGTGCACACAAGCTCTGTGCACAAGATTTATATGGCTTCCTGGAGCACTAGTAGCATTTTCAAGGAGCAAACCACAGAAGTCAGTTTGTTTTGCTACCAGTCTCCCTCTGTCCCTCCCTCATGCATTCACCATGTCTGAAAGTCACGCTATGCAACTGAAAGCAGGAACATTTTAAAAAGCACCTGTAAAATGCAAGGGGTTAATGTCACAGTAAAGTTGCATTGCTGCTGCTCTGCTGGAACTGCTCCCCCAGCTAGGTGCAGCACATCCTGAAGAGTCTGCATTTCAAGGCAGGCAGCTCTCAAAGAGCCAAGAGATAAACAGACTGTCAGACAAAACTCATCCCTGGGCACATACACAAGCTTCAGCCAAGACTTCATTCCTGAACACGTCAGACTCCTGAGAGATTTGAAAATGGACAATTTGCCAAATTCTTATCAAGATCTCCAGGGTTCCCACAGCAGAAGCTACAACTGAGTGCCAGTTCACTTTATTTAACCATCCATCTGTCAGTGCAGCAGTGAGGAGAGGCCTGATGCTTCTCAGGTACTGCCCCATCCACACTGTGCCAACAGGCAGTTCAGTGTCTGTCACAGTGCTCTGCAAAACACCACACTGAAATAAAGGGGAGAAATGGGCCTGTTGCTTTCTCTCAGTCTACTGCTGCTGTTCTCCCCACTCCCCCTTTTTTTTTACTATTCAGGAGATGTCACTGTTTTTGGTAGGGCCTGAATGACTGCTGAGCTCGAGTGGCTTCTGGGGAGAACATACAGGCTCTCTGCAGAAATATTTTTTGGAGAAGTGCCCATGATTCACAATCCCTATGACAAGTTTTTCTTTTTTGAAACACACTTCAACAAGCTTCCAACGTGGCGTGACAAAAAGAGATGCACAGAAAACACACCCATATTCCCATACAATCACCTCTTGGGCAGCAGCCCCTCCACCAGCAAACAGACGCAGAGGTGAGAGCTGCACATAACTCAGGGTTCCTGAAAATCCCTCCTGTAGAAACCAGGCCTGCACAGCCGGTTTAAATGAGGAAAAAAATCTGTAATATGTCTGTTCATTTGCTGATGTTTTTATGCCTAAACGTGGTCCTAGGAGAACTTCCAAGAGGCAGTAGGAATATATTCCTAAATGCATTGCACAGCACAGAGAAGTCTTTTGCACCAGAAATAGAGGAATGACTCATTTCCTCTGTAGCGGCTGCTCCGGTATTTCACTTGCACAGGCAGTGGAGCAGCTCCCTGTGCCATGTCAGGAGGACCTGGGAAACTCAAGAGCAGTTGCCAGTGTATGTAAACCTAACTGAATTTTGATTTGCCTTCAAAACCAGTGATTCCTGATTGTCATCTGGCAGAGCACAGGAGACAGATTGGCAAACTGCACCCAAACACTCCCTTGATGGGAGTTTTGTATTTCAGCATTTGAATTTTGCACAGGATTAAATCCTGAGAGAGCCAAGAGCTGCCCTCTCTGTTGCCCTCCCCTGAAGCAGTACATACATGGATTTGCCACTGAATTCAGCTCCAAGTTTCTCCTCTCCCCTGCTTGAGACTGAAAGGAGTGGACTGAAATTGCCAGGGAGAAGTGGGCTATTGGTTGGACTTTGCTACTGTTCTTCCTGTTTCCACAGCTATTTGTTTTCAGTCGGTACAGTGAGACTTCTCAAAGCAACTCTTTCACTCTCTACTCTAGGAATCCATCATAAACTTTTGGTAATTTTTGGTAGCTTTTCTCTTTTAATTTGATAGTTGGTAATCTTCACAGCACTATCTCCATCAAGCCTGTCTGCTCATTTCCTTACATCCCCTTTTTCCCTTTCCCCCCGCCCAGATTTTCATGGGGACTCCGTGGCAGGCATAAAAGCCAATAGACAACCACAAATGTCATGAAATCACTAACAAACCCTTGTCACATCCAGCCCAGCCTAGAGAGATGAGTATTCTCTATGCAGCTCTGGTCCCAATTTTTTCAGGGGTTTGGTGGGATTTTTTTGTTTGTTTTGGGGCTTTTTGGGTTTTCTTTGTGGTTTTTTTTGGGGTGGGGAGGGGGAGGAACTCCCAGGGGTGTTGAGAAAGGCAGCTTGTCATTGGAGTACACCGAATTCTTCTGAGTCTCTGAATCACCATTGCTATCCTTTAAAAGGAAAAAAACAAGGCTTAACACAGAGCCTGGTACACGATGACATTTGATGCACACACATTGGTAACAACCTTTAAGCATTTTGCATATAAATCATTACTCTAATCCACAGGCTGTTTACAGACACAGAACACACACTACCTATACAGCTCTGCTGCTGATCTCTTAGAAAGCACTGCAAATATGCCAATTCTTGGTTACTTATTTAAAACAGGACACTGAAGGCACATGCACAAGAGCAGAGGTAATCTCCGAGTCAGCCACCTCATATGTTTGAGGAACCCAGACAGATCTATCCATGGTCAGCCCTCCATATCCTGCTGATTTTAGAGCTGGGAGCTGTTTCAGCCCCTCCAGTAAGCACAGCACCATGCTCCAAAGCATCAGCAAGCACTGAACAAGAATCCTTGTGCTTTAAGGGGTGCCAGTCCTTTTTCCTTCCTCAATCACCAGCTTCCCAGTGCTGTCAGCCCAAGTGTGACTGGCTGCTCTTCTGCCGGCTACTGAAATTATGTCACCTCAGGGAAGACTCACCAGGCAGACATTTAAAGAGGTGACACAAGAAATAAACCAGCCTGGAACAGGAAATTTCCCATGTCTGACATCTTTTGGAGCCTTATGAAAATGGGATGCACAAATAAAATTCCCTTCCCTTCCAGACAGCTTTAACTTGCATTAGCAGTATTTAATCAGCAATTCACTGCTGACATTGGCTGCATTACAAGGAGGTATTTGCACAAGCATGGAAAGATTTTAAACAATTTATCCAATGAGTTGGATGCAAACAGGTTTTTCTTTAAACATCAAGCATGCAAGTCCTCAGGCCAGTTATTTTTTTTGTTAACAGATTTATCACAAAAGGAAAGTACTGTGTTTCTGTGTTGAATAGGAACTTGGGCTTCAGAGAAGTACTTCAGAGCAAGAACTGAATGGAGACCAGAGGATGGCTATTGCTTTATGGAAGCCATTAATAAGAGATAATGTTATTAGAGGTAAAGTTCTAAATACATTTTCACCGTGCTGACTTGGGTGGCTGAGTGTTGACACTAAATGTTGACATTTTTCCAGACTTTGCCAGCAAGAAGCCCACTAACCACACTGTGCCAGCAACTGCTGCCCCTCTCAAGAAGCAGCTCTTACAAGGTAAAGGCAGGAACAGAAACACCTGCAGAAAGGCACTTCCAGCCTGGCCTTGATTCAATGATTCAAAAGCTCAGGATCTTGCTGTTATTTCATTAACAGTGAACACCAGCACAAGCCATGTGTATAGTTCTTGAATCTTACCAAAGACTAATAAAGCACAGGTAATTGGCTGGCCCATCCACAAAGCTCCTGCTGGCTTCAGCAGGACTTTTCCCATGTTTAATAAAAGCGTGACCTACACCGTTTGGAACGGAGACGTGTCTGGATGTGCCATGCTGAAGGATCACACCGATCCTGTGAAAAGAAGTCCTCACTTTCCATCAAGCACCAGAAAGAGCAGATTTGCAGCAACCTAACACTGGAGCCAAGGAAACAAGAACTCTGAGCAAGCCAACTACAAACCCCAATGTGCTCCATTTCAGATGTCAGAACCCCCACAGATGGTGCCAGCCATGCTCCACTTGCTCTTCTGGCCCTTCTCCACATCCCTCTGCACAACTCCCAAGGTGTGCACTTCCTGTTTTTCCATCACTTTGCCACTTCAGTAGCCTCCTCCTAAAGAGAACATAAACCTGCCAATTACAGTTCTGTGGCTGCAGGTAGCTTTTAGTGAAAAAAAAGGCAACAAGGAATTTAAATCTTGAGGCACAGATACTTTAACACAGTTGTTTATTATTACTGTGAAATATTCAAACAAAACCACCAACTTTTTATTGTAACAATGAAAGTGCAAATGTATTTTGGAATTAAATAGGAAATGAATTTATAAACGTTTCATTAAAATGGGCTGACACTTTGAGCCTATAAACACTCTTAAAAAACCAAAACAATAGCAGCTGAACACCTCAGTTTTATCTTTGGTCTTAGGATTAACCAGCAAAAAATAGTTGTACCAGGAATGTCCATTACAAACAGATACTTAAATTTTACATTACTCTGTAGAGATTCAAAATCAAAAGAGGAATGTTTACAAGATACTTGGTCAGATAAAATATAATGTCTTTGAGAAACAGCATTTTTCAATACAAAATGAAATTGCATATATGGATTTTGATACTGTAAATTAACTTATTCTCTTGCAGGTGTGACTCCTCTTCCAAATCAACATTCAATAAAAACAACTTCATTTGCACAGTCTTTGCAAAATCAGGTTGCAGGTAAGAGAACCAGGAGCCCAAGTTAGTGCTAAACAACATGCTCTTTTTTCTGTGTTTGTGTTTCTGTTTACACACACACAGCAACCCTACTGAATCCATGGTACATTGTAACAGCTACACCCTTAGCAAACAGGTATTCATAACCTTGTTGTGTATCCATGGGCTGGGAGAGGAGAGAGAAGGCAAAACAGCCACAGGATTACTCCTATGGGTCAAGTTCTCTGTACACATCCCTGCAGATAAGGCCCTGTAACAGCTCCAGCACACAGCAGGCACCAGTGCTGTCAAGTTTCTGTGAAATAAGATGAATGCTATAACAGAAACCCAACTTCTTTGAGCTCCTTTTGTCAATGGTACTCATGAATGCATGCATGCTTTAGAGCAGATAAAGAGAACACATATTTAATATCTCAGCTGTACACCTGAGCCACCAAGTGCACACACAATTGCCTCATGGCAGGATGCCCCCTCACTTCAAGGCTCACCCAAGCTTAAGGTGAAAGCAAACACATGCATTTTCTCCATCATGAACTCAAAACATGCCTTGCTGAGCAAAAACTCTCACTGAAGAGCTACCTGCATAGCTAATGAACTGAGGGTTTGCCTCACTTTTTACCCTAATGGACTCAACTGCTTTGGAAATACTGTCAAAACAAAACCCACTTAAATCTCTTTATCCTACACTCCAAATCCACTTGCTTTCAACAGTTCTCCTCCAATTTTACCCCATGTCCTTTGGCTTGTTTGCAGTGCATCTTCACTGAGAGTTCACCATCACTGTCACTCACTCCTCAGCCCAACTTTCATTTTCTAAACTATTTACATTCTCCACCGTCTCTTCTTGTCACGTATTTTCCAATGCAACTCTATTCTCCTGACCTTACTACATTTTCATGAGGAAGTCCTTACCAAGTCCATTACAGGTTTCCTTGTATTGTGGCAATACTAAACAAATGTACACCCCTTTCCACAGCAAAGATCCCTTTTCTGAGACAAGGATGCACTGATATAAACAGACAGACAGCTGACTGAAGTGATCATGATGCCAGAATTAACAGCTCAAGGGTTTTCATGTCAAAAGTTCAGGCAGCCACAATACCCTGGGCTGGCCATCTAGTTCTTCTTTGGGCAAAAAATTCAATGGCTTTGATTGCAGAACTGCATCTTATTTTAAATACCAAGAAACAGAAGCCTGCAAAAATAGTACATATCATGGTCTGCTACCAAAAAAAAGCAAACAATAACCCAGAAACACCAATGTAATTGACTTAGTCTTAAATACTATGTGCAAAGAACATTTGATCAATACTACCTATAAATACACTATTTGTATTTGTAGAAAGAAGCACAGTGCTTCAAATACAAAAATAACCCAGCTTGTGGGTGTGACCTATGCCATAATTACCTGAAAATATGACTGCAAGAGCAGTTAAAGAAACAGACAGAAGTAGGCAAACATCTGCCTAGGGAGTGTTTCCATTTAGAAAAATAGATTTGTATTAAGCTTTATAGATTTTGAAAATGTTTGTTTCATGTTCTGATGCACAGAACCGTGAATAAAGCACACCAATACACCAGGGAGAAGAGCAGGTTAGTAACTTCAGGCTACCCTAAAGCTTCCTGAAGCTACACTTGGTCCTTCACAATTCCAGAGTGCTCAGTCAGGACACAGCATTGCAGGTAATAAGGCACATGCTCAGCTTCCTGAGCACCTGCAATTTAGCAACACATTTTGGGGCTTAATCCATCAAATACTTGAGCAGGTGACCAAAAAAAGCAAAGATTTGAAATTCTGAATTTTCTGACACCCTGGCACACCTGCAGTAGTAGCTAAGGACACTTGCAAACCTGGCTGCATCACAACTCAACAGGTTATTCCAGCAACTGGGACATAACCAGACAAAAAGTGGCAATTATCTGCCTGATATTTATACTCAGAGGACACCAGAATCTATAGTCCAAGACTGCCACTGTACCACAAATCAGTGCTAAATAATTCTGAAGTACCCTGAAATACTTTACTTCCTTCTCCCCATAATAAAATAACAATTTGCTATAGTACAAAACTAGAAAATCTCATCAAGGTTATTTGGTTCAAACACTGACACAATCAGACAACTGGTTAGGCAGTCATCCAAAAATCCCACCAAACTCCTACCAGGGAGCAGGAGGGTGCCGCAGTCAGCTTATGGCACTGAGATTTGGACTGGTTTAAGGTTTGTTGCAAAATATAATACGGAATTTCTTATCTTGTTGTTGGTCCTTGAGGTAAAGTGTATTCTAAGAAAATAATACTTGAATACAGAAACAAATAATAAAACTCAACTAGAACCCACAAACAAATGAACCTCAGAGTATTTCTTTAAATATTTCAATTTTTAAATTGGGATATTTCAAACACCACTCCTTTAACAAAATACTAATGCCTCCTCAATAGCAATATTTAGTGCAGCCAATTATCCTAAAAATAAGATCTTTGTGAAAATAAAGTGCTATTTGTTTCCTTCTATCTGCATTTCAATCCTTCAGTATAACCTTCACTTGAACGCAAATGTGAAACTAGATTCTTCATCCTGTTAACAGAGCAGTTTCACTTCTTCCCTCAAGTTTACATTAACATGTGTTACATTTCTATTTAGCACAATGTGCTCGATTACCCAGGAAATTTAAAGCATGGCATTGAGTATTTCAAACTGTGATCCACACCCATGCTCTAGTGCTCATCACATTTTAAGAAGATCTTGGTACATTGATGGGTGGGGTGGGGGTGGGGCTGTTTGCACTTAGAAGATTTTTAAATCCCACATGGATTTTGCATCATATAAAGAAAATCTCAGAAAAAGCTCTATTCTGTCACTAAGACAAGAAGTTAACATGAATTTCTAAAAATGTCAGTTTGAGCCTCTTAGTTTGCAAACTTGACTGAAGGCAACACTTGACCACCAACACGTTTCCCCAGAAATGTCAAAGTTTTCCCACGTGCAACCAATGAGAATGAGAAACACAATTTCAGTAAGTCTTGGTCTTCTCATGTCAGGAACAAAACCACAGAAGCACATTTCATCAGTCCCACCATCCTCAGGCAGGTGCAGGCTCTTGAAGCACCAGCGAGCAGGGACTGTGCGATGTCCCAGAGAGTCCCTGGGTGACAGCGGCTCTCCCTCCCCAGCTCACTCTCCCGGGGGCTCCTGCCCGGCCTCAGCGACGTGTCGGCACGGGGCGGGCGCTGGGCGCAAGTACCGGGGGCTGCTGTACATCCTGATGATGTGCGGGGCCTGGATCCAGGTGCTGATCAGCTGGAAGGCCACAAGGTCCAGCGTGGGCCCGTCGAAGGCAGACAGCAAGTTCACGGGGGCCGCTTCCTTGAGGAACCGGGGCAGTGCCACGGCCTCGGGGATGCTGGTGTTGCCCAGGAAGAAATCCATCAGCACCTGCTTGCGCAGGCAGTCCCGCAGGTACAGCACCAGGTCCTCCAGCCGCTCCACCAGGAACCGCTCATCCCAGGCCTCCAAGGGCCCCTGCAGCAGCAGCGAGAAGAGCGCGGTCTTCAGTGCGTAGGAGGAGAGCACCCGGCCCCACTGGGAGCAGAAGGGCTCCTCCAGGCCCTGCCTGCGGAGGTCCCGCAGGCCCTTGAGGATCTGCAGGCACTTGAGGTGGCAGGAGGCGGCCGGAGCCTGCTCCTTCAGCCAGCCCAGCAGCCGCTGCTCCTGCCGCGAGGCGTTGAGGCCCCAGAGCGCCTCGGGGCCCAGGGAACCGCGCGGGCCCTCGGGCGGCAGGGCCGTGAGGTAGAGCGCGTCGCCGAGAGGGATGGCCGGGATGAGGCGCACGGCCATGGAGATGTGGCAGCAGACGTAGTCGGAGCAGGGCAGGATGTGCAGCGTGGGCGGGTGCCCGGGGCACGCCGAGAGGCTGACTCGGCACCGCTCCTGCAGCCGATACCGCACGGCGCTCAGGCACCGCTGCAGATGGCCCTGGAACCAGCGTAGCACCAGCCCCGAGGAGAGGTGGCTGCGGCCCTGCAGCTCCACGCAGAAGCCCTCGGCGAAGGGCCGGCAGCGTCGCGTCCAGCCGTCCCTCGCCCGCAGGCCGCAGACGAAGGCGCCGCACGGCCCCAGCCCGTCAGCACGGCGCGGCTGGGGCTCCAGGTGCGGCGGCAGCCGCAGGGGCACCAGGATGTCGAAGCAGTCGGGGCTGCGCACCTTGTGCTGCTCGTAGGCGCTGCCGATGCGCACGAAGTCCCCGCGCAGGCTGAGAGCCAGCGGGCCGGGCTGCAGCCCCTGCGCCCTGGCGGCGCGCACCAGCTCGGCCACCACCCGCCCCACGTGCGCCTTGCTGTGGCCCAGCACGTGCGGCGACACCCGCAGCTGCCGCGCGTGGAACCGCTCCAGGGCTCCGCGCCGCGCCCCCGCCCGGCACCGCGCCCCGCCGCGCCGGGGGCCGCCGCCCGCCGCGCCGCAGCAGCGGGCGAGCAGGCAGCCGAGCAGCAGCAGCGCCGAGCCCTTCAGCAGCGGCACCCCGGACCCCGCCGCCTCCGCCTCCGCCGCCGCGTCCTCCGGGCCCCCCGCGCCCCCGCCGGCCGCGCTCCCGCGCAGCGCCTGGTAGAGGCAGAGGGGCGCGGTGCAGAGCGCGGTCAGCAGCGGCCAGAAGCCCCGCACGCGGAGGGGGGGCACGGGCAGGGCGCGGCGGGGGCTCGGGCCGCGGGGGGAGCCGCCGCCCAGCCCCGCGGGCGGGGAGCGCCCGCCCCCGCCGGCCCCCCCCTCCCCCGCCCCGGCCGCCCCCCGCGCGGGCCCGCCGCTGCCCCTCGCCCCGCCGCGCCCCTGCCTGCCCCGGCCGGCGCTCCGCTCCGCTGCCGGCTTCCTCTTCCGAGGGACGCGGCCCCGCGTCAGCCGCCGGCTGTGCTCAGAGGAAATGCCGCGGGCGGGGGCCCGAGGGCCGGGGGCGTTGTCCGACGGGGGCCGGCCCGGGGCGGGGAGCGGCGCCGCCCGCGAACTCGCGGCTTCCCGATTTCCCGATCTCCCGATTTCCCGATCTCCCGCTCTCCAGCCTTCCCGCCCAGCGAGGCAGAGCCGCGGCTGCCCCGGCCCGGGCAGAGCCCCCCGCAGCCCTGGCCGGTTCGGCCCCCAAAGGGAAGCGAGAGTCGGGTTCCGTGCCCCCTTCACTGCAACAGCGCCCTGCAGCGTGTTTTGGTGTAAAACTGCGAGTTTCTGCACCCCTGCTTGAGGGGACGGCGCTGTCAGGGGGAGCATTCCTGCCCGGGCTGCGGTGCCGTGTCACAAGCTCCACGTTGCACGTTTTTCCTCAAAGAAGTGTTACAGGCCTGTCCGACTGCAGGGGCGTCCCTCCCGTTCCCAGTTCTGCCTGAGGGTCTCGGTGCCAAAGGAGCAGCAAAGCCATCAGTGCCAGTGCACCGGGGTGTGTACGGGCTGCTGCCATACTGACAGCTGCCTGCCGTCACAGAGTCATTCAAAAGCCTTGGTTATTTTACCTTGTGCCCAAATTATTAACAAATTCAAAGGGAAGAAATAACCCCGGGGGTTAAATCTACACAGATACTTGATATAATTTTTAAACACATAGTTTGCTGGCAGTATGTTAAACTGTCTCAAATATTGATGGGGACAGGGTCAGCATCCTCAACTTCTGTTTGCTTAATAAATATTTACAGAGTTTTGAAGCTGTTTGCTGAAGTTTAAGGACCATCTATGTAAGCATTCTGCTCGATTTAATTTTGGGTGATGAAGCTCCTGCTGCTGCATCTGCAGGCATGGGTGGCTCCACGAAGGTGAAAAGCAGTACTTGAACACTGTAATGTTCAAAAGAGACTGAATGCAGCAAGCTGCAAATGCTGTAACAAGGAATGGGTCAGAGAATCAAGAGAAATGCCATACAAATGTTTGGTTATGTAATTTGTGTTTATATGAAACAAAACATGACTTTAGGTACATAAAAATCACACCTGAGAGGAAGCAGCCTATGCTTCATAGCCAAGATGCTGCACACAAAGTCAAGCTAGGTAACCAAGGTCAAGCAACCTGAATTAATTAGCAGGCAACCAAACTAGGGTGAGAGTCAAGAGTACACTTGAGAGATACAAAGAGAAGTCCTTATCACTTTAACTCTGACTCTTGGAGTTACAAGCAGGAGATTGGGGTTTTTTTAAATTAAAAAGGAAGCGGATGTAAAGGCAAGAAACTACAGGAAATTTTGTAACATCTCAGCCAGAAAAATATTCCATGCTCTACAACTGAAAGCACATTTTCTGACACTCCATCCACCTAAGTCCCTAGCCTTGCTACTCAGAAATATCATCCCACAACAGCCATATCTTGCAAAGAAAACCCAGGAAGTGAAAAGCATCTTTCTTTCCCACTCTTTGTTTCATGTTTTCCTGTATTTGTTCACAAGACTGAATGAGGGGACAAAATCATTCACTGTTCTGCTTATTGCCTGTGACCCATCACTTCACTTTGTCCTGCACCCCCAAAACTCTGAACTGTTTAAATAACACAGCTGTCCTGGTATTAAACCCATAATTCAACATGTTTTATTGGAAATAAATGGTTTGTTGAACTCTGTGAACCCTTGGCTCATACATTCAATTTTTACTAGCCTGTGGGGTTTTTTTCCCCCTCAAGCCCAGCATGTTTCACATGCCTTCGGACCTTGCTCCAGGCACTCTGATTTTTCAAGACAGGCTGCACTCTCTTTTCATGCAGGGTTGATTTGATTAGCTGCACGGCCACGCTCAGGAGACAGACAGCTACATCTGCAGGAGCTGGCACAGCCCTTCATGCCTGCTGCCCACGGGGGGACCTAGAGCTTACCAGCACAGCAGTTTTCCCTGTGGGACTTCTGCATGGCCATGCCACAGCTGCCCAGCCAGCTGTGGGCCCCACAGGCAGGAGGAAATGCAGATGTCACCCCAGCCAGTGGCACAGGGACCAGCTGGCCGAGCGTGGGACCAGCCACACCAGGCCTGGCAGTGCAAACAGGCTCAGCACACGCTTCTACGTGCCCAGGTGGTGCTGGGGAAGACTCTCTCAGGCTGCAGAGTAACAGCTTGAATGCTAAAAATGTGACCTTAACATCAGAACCAGAATGAATCCACAGCACTGATTTTTACAACTGCTGTTTAAATTACTGAATTTTAAATTACTAGCTAGTCCTTTCTCTCCTTCTCAGCCAGAGGCAAGATGAAATCTGTAGAGCCTTGGGCTGATAAAAGATGGCCAGTGGCCTGTTTTCTGGGACTTTGGCTGCTTCATGACTCCCTGAGCACAGGGTGAGTCTCTGGGAAAAATGCTGAGTGCAGCAGGGGTGGGAGACATCCCAGAGGTGCTCAGCTTTCTGAAGTTTTTAATAGCAATTGCATACCCAAGAAAAATAATAGGTTGTACACTAATAAGCATGACCTCAAAATTGTGGCCAGAGAGAATTCATAACATCAATTTTTACTACCATTGTTTAAATCATCCATTGTTTAAATCGATGTTATCTAAACACTCACTCCAGAATGTCCCATATACAGGATATCCTGCTCACTAAATAAGGAATAATGTAATTCTTAAACAAGTTGAGCTAAAAATAGCTCATGATACCTCTGGGGGAGAATTGCAGAGGCAAAAGAAAGCAGTGGGTCAGAGCATGTATTAAAGTTTCTCCACAGTTGGCAGTATTTCATCCATCTGTGTGACTGATCTGATCATGCTACAGTACACCAGCCACTGGCAGAGATGAAGGCAGAGCACACCACCTGAGGAGATAGAAGGAAGTGGTAGAAAGACAGAAGGCACGAACAGGTGATGATATTTGTCTGATGCTTTTATGATCTGCCTGAGACACAAGCCTGAGATTTCCTCCCAGCTATCCCAGGTCAGCATCTGCTGAACCAGAGCTGCAGAGTCTACTGCAGGTGCAGGAGGAGGTCTCTGGGGATCCCTTCCCATAGCAGTGCGTGCAGCTGCCTTTCTACAGCAAGTGGGTTATATCTCCATCTTCTCTGCACTATTGAACAGTCTGTAGCAGAAAAGTATTGATTGCAAAAAATATAAGTCTGAATGGTTGGTCACTAGGCTTCATGTCCCAGTAATTACTCCTCTAATTATTTCCTCTGAAAGCAAAGCTACCACCACATCTCTTCCACAGCCCACTGGATGGTCCAGCCAAGGAGATGCCATGATCAAAATAAGCATCCTTTGCCTGACATTCCTCTGACTCACAGATTTTATGGGATACTATTAACTAAAATATAAACCAACAGCATCAGACAGACATAAATCCATTTTTTATTGTGGACTAATTAATCTCTGCCAGTCACAGCAGCAGGGCATGTGAAAACAGGAGAGAGTGTCTTGTTACCAAAAACAGCTGAGAGAGCCAAACCTCCAGAGCAGTACATAGACATCAAGGAGTTCAGGGATCAGGGGTGTTACTGCACATTCTCTCTTAAAATATTTTCTGTTTACTAAGCTGGATGTGCTTGCCACCTCTGCCAATCTGTTTGCTTGCTATCAGCAGGGTGTAGCACTTCTTAATCTGAGAGCCTGCAAGCAGACCAGGTTATATAACCTATGGCTATAAACCACTCACAGCCCAATACAGGATTTCCTTTCTGCAGAAGGATGGCTTCCTGAGTAATTCATACAACAATCTCTTGTCCAAGCCTGTCCTTATCACAAACTGAAATACCCTGGCTCTGTGCTGGTGATCAGTACCAGCTGGTTCATTATCCCATATCATTTGAAAACCCTCAAGGATCACTTTTTTGCATAGGAACTTGTTTGAGCAGGGCATTTGCACTTACCCATTACATGGTGTTCGGGAAGACACAGCTGTGTGTTTCCAGCTAAGCAACAAACCAGGAATGAAATCCCCAGCCCACCTGCATCAGTGTCAGTGGCACACTGAGTTCTGTCTGATGAGCTGTGAGTGTGGCACTCTTCTGTCCCATGATCCATGAAGCTAAAGTGGCTCATGTTATGAAGAATTCCAGCTACAGCATCATGCAAAGGAAACATCTTTCAGCAAGGAGAATGCAAGGACACAACCATCATACAGAAGGGTTATCAGCAGTAATGGGGAATGTTTCTTACATTCAAAGTGGAAACATGAAAACTCTCCAGGTCAAGACTGTAAATCTTGCATTTGCTCTTTAAGTTCAGTTTTTGATGTAATCCACATTTGAATGACAACAGTCACAGCTTCCAGTGCTGTATCTAAACACTGCAGCCAACAAGCCCTGCTAACTCTCCCAGGGCAGCAGAGGAGATGATCATGCTCTGCTGGTGACAAGGCCCCAGAGTGTCACCTTCCATGCAGGAGCCTCCTCAGCCCTTCCCTTTCCCCACCACCCCCAGGGCTCAGCAGATGTTGTGGGTCTAAAGATCTCCACTATGGAATCCCGAAGCTTAAAAAGCATCAGATAGAGACAAACCTTGCATTTGCTTGTGTAAAAATAATTTAACAAAAACAGTTTAACACTGATCTAATTAAACTTTGACAAGTATGTGTCTGCTCAAATATAACTTTAATCACTGACTGAAACAGTTTAGCTTAATTACACTGAAATGTGTATTTGCACCATAACTTGCTTAACTAATAAATGGAGCCCTAATTCACTAATTAAAGCATAGTATTTTTAGCAAGGTTTGTAACAGTTTCATTACACCAGTTTGGGGTTGTTGTGCCATTTCTGTTTTTCACAACCAATGCAAGGGAGCTGGAGAGGAGACACCAGGTTTGTCCCACAGCTCTGTGCTGGTTTCAGCAGGGCTGTGTCAGTGTCACTGGTGGCTTTCCAAGAGCAGCAAAGCAGCAGCAGCTGCCCCTGTCCCCTCCAGTGACTGTCATTACTGGGTCTTTCTGCTTTGGATTTACGTACCCCATAGCTTGCCATGAAATTACAGAAGGGGTTTTGTGCCTGAAAAATACCCTGCAGCAGCAAGCTACAAAGATGAAGTTTAGGTGCAAAGTGATGAGCTACAGCTCACAGAATCAAAGCGAAGCACACAACAGGGAACAAGCTCTGTTATCAGCTTACAGCCTCAAATACTGAGATGATCCTGCCTCAGCTGACACTCTCCTGATGAGCTTGAGGTGGATCACCCACCCAGGGAAAAAGAAGGAAAATACAGCGTGGGAAGAAACCTGAGTGAGGGAGGATCTGTCTGGGGAAACTGGCTTATCAGCACTCAGCAATTAGGGTGGGAAAAGCTGATGCTCTGGCTCACAGCAGCTGTTCTGCAGGGCTGGAGGGCACTGGTAGCTCTAAGGAAGCCCTGTCCATGACCCTCACCTCATCCTGCCAAGGACAGAGAGGGGAAAAACCAATGGCTTGAAAGGAAAGTGACCTGCAGAGAAGTCAAACAACCCTAAACTATCAAAGGGGCCAAGCCAGCAGTGTTTCTCACTGCATTCCCAGAGGGATGGGAGCAGAGCTCCTTGGGCTCAGGTAGGTTTCACACCACACCCAAACCCACATATGGAGCCTGGCAGTAATCCCCAGCTGGATTATTTCCATCAGAAAACATCACCCCAGTGGCACCAACCCACACAGGACAGTGTCCAGTTCACTGCTCTGGCCAACCTGATTTGGGTGGAAAGATGCTGGGGCATGCTGCATCTGAAATTTGAAATTAAAATCTTGCAGCACAATTCTTGGTCTAGGAAATGTCTGCACATGGAGTTGTTGATATCATGGCTAAAAATTAGCCTCAGTCATGTAATCTTCCTGGTCCAAAGTAAATTCTTTACCTGCTTGACTGTCCTGTGAGGGGATGAGCATTACAGTGATGGAGCCTCACCAGGAAGGCTAAGTTTGATTTCTTCCCATCACCTCTCCACTGTGATTTCTCAGGCTGCATCCCTTTAACTAAGATTAAACTTTCCACAGATCGATGCAAAGCAACACAATTACTTCATTTGCAAGGCAGCAAGGGCAGCATATTCCTATCTTTAAGGTCATTCATATGAGCTCATTTAATGACAGCTATTTTTACATCTGGTGTCATAGGTTTCATTATTACAGCGTCAACCACTTGAACAGAGGTGGAACCATCATTCATGTTCTACCTTATTCAACTTAAATCTCTTTTTTTAAGATTTATGATACAGAAGGCATATTTACTTCCTGGAACTGTAAAATGCAAGTTTCTCACATAGATACATATGCAAAGCAAACGCACTGAAACAACAGGAACGGCCCAGGCTCCCCTAAGGGAGACTGGGGTCAAGCACAAATTGCCTTTACAACAAGCTGGTTCATGTTTGAATGTTATTTCTTTACTTCCAGAACACATTCTGTCTTTGGTTCCCTTTGCTATCCCTAAAGTGGTACCTGCAAACAGGGGAGGAGAATGGTGGATGCAAAAGTTCACTCTCCCTATTGTTTGTGTGAACAGGCACATCCATGACCTGGCTGACCCACCAGTGCAAGGGAGTGGATCCCTCACTGAGGGCTTTACAAACATCTTATCACCATTGGGTTCAGGTTGCAGTGCCCAGAACCAGCCCCTTCCCTAGCCAGAGGGTCACCAGTGCCCATGGGATCTTTGTGGCTGAATGGAAAAGAATATGCTTGCAACTGAAGGAGGACACAAATGTTAAAGTGTGGAGTGGTGAAAGACTTGAGCCCATTGTGGCCTCCTTCTTTAGGGACTGTGGATGTGGTGCTGCAGAGTGTGGTGGTGTCAGCCACCTCTGCAATAATTTTCTGGTCCCCAGGGTAGCACAGAAAAGGGATATCCATGGTGGGCAAAGAATGAAGAGCATGAACTGAAAAACAAAGAACTGAACAACAAAGAACTGAACCTACCCAAAACCAAGCTTCTGTTCAGATTGCATCTCTTTAAATGACACAACACTGTCCTCATATTAATGTGTTTTTCCCTCCATCTCTCTGCTCTGCCTGCTGCCCCAGCATGACAGATGACAGAGGCTTGGAGAGAACTGCCTCAGGCTGCATGAATTCCAAGCTCTCTCCGAAAGCAATTTGATATTGGAAGTTATACATTTGAAATTTCCATACCTTGTGCTCTGCTGTGCTTACAGCGTTTCTGGGATCTGCTCTAAGGGGAGCTTCAACAGCTCATCTCTGTGGGAAGACTTTTAGTTATTTAAGAAGTATGAAATACTAAGGGTAAGCATCTGAACTTGCTAAAATATTTCAGTTCACACAATTTCAGCACTTTAGCCTTTGGCTCTGGAATAAATAATAAACCCTCTTCCTAGATCAATTTTTTGACAGGTTTATGAATTATAGGCCAAATAAATGTATTTTAAATATCACTCCTAAATATATTAGAGAACAATGAATTATTCATGATGATTGAGTGCTTCATTGAATTTATTTCCCTTGATTTAGCTCCCCAAGTATATGAATATTACAAAAAATAGGTATGCCCCAAAACAGCCAGGCAACAAATCCATTTACTACCTCTCCACTGATAAAAGATAGGGAGCAGAAACATGCATAACTTATATTAATGCTCGTCCTCATCTATCAGCAAAAAGGCAAGGCACCCAGCTCAAAACACACCTGAACATAAGAGTGGCTCACTATGTGGAAGCCCAGTGGCAGACACGTCCTCTCCTGGCCTCCAGCCATGCTTGCAGGTCATGGGGACAGCATGAAACCACCTCTCCTCTGCTCCAGGAAAACCCAGCTCCTGCTCAGCAGTGCAAGCTCACCCTTTGTCACCAGCTCACCAAGTCCAGGTCAGACATAAATACACCTGTGTGCTCTCTGCATGCTGCAAGAGCCAGTGGAGAGCACCCAGCAGTCCTGAAGATGGGCACAGTAAAAGGCTCCAACTACAGCATGTTCCAGCCACCACCTGTCCCCTTGCCAGCTCTCCAGGTGCAGCTGAGTGCACCCCAAACGTGGCTCAGGCCATAGCAGCACTTATCTCTGGGAGCAGGCTCTGAGTGAAAGGCACTTGAGTCAGCAGAGCCATAGGATAAAGAAGCACACATTGATATGGATTTGCACAGATATTTCCTCCCACCCATCAATAATGAAAGTCAATTGTCATGATAATGCTTCCACATGTAATTAGTTACCCTTGGAGCAGACTTTGATTGTGTGTGTAGCTCCCTGAAGCAAGGCATTGCTGGGTAAGGGGCACAGCTGGACTTGCCACTGACCACATGATTCAAATAAGCAACACCTTATAAAATTAGTTTAGAAGCCAAGGAAAGCAAAGTCCACAGAAAAAATCAGACCAAATTTATGTCCAAGAATGCAAAGAAAAATGAAACACCTAAAATTCATTTAAGAAGTTGTTTGATTTAAGGCAAATATAGATGAGTAGTGGCTATGACTTCTGAAACCTCAGAGCATGCAAGTGTAAATACAGAGGTGGTAAGTAAGGGCATGGGTGCAGCTCCAGAGACCAAATGGACTTTGATCCACTTTGGATTCTTTCTTCCTAACAACAAAAACAAAGAAAGCAAACAAAAACAGATACTGAATCAAGTCTGTGCTGGTGTGCTGCAGCAATTTGAGATCAGTGACTGGTTGTATGAGAAACAGATTAATATCTTGGTATGTGAGAGAACCCAGGAATGAGTAAGTGTTGCCTAAGATGAATAGGGTGAACATTGAGTTAGAGCAGAGTATGGCATAATAATTGCCAGATGCAGGAAAATTTATCATTGGTTTTACAATGTGGATGAATATTCTCTAGGAAATCTCCTCTGCAAACTTCTTTTGGTTTTATGCAGTTTTCCTAACACATGCAGGTCATATGTGTAATCTGTTCTATTAGTTTCTCAAGGCTGTGATAATAAGGCTGTTTAGGGTTAGGTTTTTTGAGGTTTTTTTTAGTACATCAGAAAGATGAATGTGTTGAGAGTTCTGCTGATTATTCCTAACTCACTACAGGTCGGTACAAGATGACACATGGAGGGTGTGTCATAACACATCATCTAAAAGCAAAGGATGTAGCAGTATCACATGTATTTTGTTAAGTGTAGGTAGATAAAAAGAGGGAAGAATATAACCATGAATTTTCTTGTTGGTTGGAAAGTCATTGAAAACAACACACGGCTTTTACCACTGGGTCTGGTGAGTTATTTCTGATTGAATACCAAGTCTGTGGAGAACGATGAGTCAGTTGGAAAGCAAGAATGAGCTACCAGGTCACTCCAAAGCAGTAGTTTCATGTAAATATTTTTATCCCAGGAGTCTGCAACATCATATCCAAGCAATGTATCAGATGAGTCCAGGTAGCTGCTTCAGCAGCTGTGAACTGCCAGCAATACAAGTTGAAAACCAGGCCATACTTTCTCTGCCCTATCCATGGAAAAACCTCAAACGGACAGCAATCCACAGGAAAGCTTCAAGAATTCAAATTCACACCTTATCAGGGTAAATCCTCCTGCTGGTCATCAGCCTGAAACATCCAGTGAGCATTGGAATTCGTGTCACATCTGCTGGAGAGGACCATATGTTCCAGCTTATGCTGAACTAGTGCTCTGTGCTGCGAGTCTTTGCTTTTATGACAAATGATAAGCAAACACAGCCAGCTCTAGAGTCTGTATATAAACACATGTATCTGTCATCTTCCTCTGCAAGGCTTGGCTCCCTGAGAAGGCAGAACTGATTCTCATGCATTATCCCTCTAAGCATATGCCCCATGTCTTACAAGATTCTCACATTTTGTGTAAACAATAACACTTGTGTCACTTAAAATTGAGACATAATTATTTCTCATTAGCAAGTACTGCTGTGATATTTGGGTGGGAGGAATTGAAAAGCAGACAGTTATTAATAAAAAAAAAAAAAATCCCATTTCAACTATGTCTAAAGTCTTCTTTCAACCACCTTCAAAGTATTCAAGTAAACAGCATTTTTCCTGCCAAAGTCAGACAATGAGAGCTGACAAGATGAGATGTGGAAGACAGCTCCTCATCTGTCACTAGCAGTTACCTTTCCAGGTCAGGGCTGGAATCAAGCCATTAAGCTATACTTGCAGAATAATCTCTCCAGTCATTTTAAATCCTGCTGCTGTTCTTTTGCTGGATAAAACCCAGCTTAGAAGAAGCAAGGTCAGCACATTTTCACATACCAGGAGTGTTGTATGGTTAGGACAATAATACAGCCACAAGGGAGATTTAGCTCCTCTCAAACTGTATTTTCAGAGTATTTCTGCCACAGACCTGGTAGGAGCATGGCTGTGCCCCACAGGAGGGAGGAAACCATCTATCATCAGCAAGACGAGACACAGCCCTAAATTAGACATAGGCTACTGCTTAAAAAGGAAGCTTACTTTAATGCAGAGATAGCAACAAAGATCAACAGGACTGAGTCATCTGCCTTGGCACTGCACGTCTGTCTGCACCTATGAGCAAAGGCTTTTCACTCCACTAAATGTTTTATTCATTTACATACAGTTAGCAGACTCTGACTATACAGGTGTCCTCAAGCCACATGCTTGGGATAAATTCTTGACAACTTGCTAAAATACTGCTGGCAGAGCTTGTCTTCAAAATGAACTGCAAGAATATTCAAATCCCCCTCACCCACTGCTGCCTCTGCTCTGACCTGGACAGCCCAGGCAGGTGGCTGGCCAGTAGCCACAGAGAAAACAGAAAAGCACTTTTAGTGCCAGAAATAATCTTTTTAATAATAGTCCAGAAAAAGTATTTTAAATGTGAAAAACACCCACTGTATGTATGACTTGCTGTCATCAATATCTTGGGCTACATGTGTCCACCTGTACCATAACAATCAATAAATCCATCTGTCCTAGGCACAAGTAACACTGAACAACAAATCACTGCAAGGAAAGATGACATATGAAGCCTGATGATATTAAGCAGACAATGAGATTGTTAAGGTGGTCATTAGATGCATCCCTTCCTTTCCTCTATGCCAGTTCAGGAACCAGGCATTGCAAGGACAGCTAATCTGAGTGATCTAATAGTTGCCTAAAACTTCTCAAAGGGTATTTACCAAGACAGTGGAGTTCCATGATGCTACATGACATAACAAGCAGCAGCAGTGACAGTCTTGGAAGGTTCAGGATAGATACCAGAAAAAAAAAAGTACCAGTGGTAGGGTAATGCAGGACCAGACCAGGCTGCCCATAGGTGCTGTGAAATTCCTGTCCTCGGAGGTTTTCATCACCTGTCTGGAAAAATTCATGGTTGACCTGCTTTAGTGCTGGCCACAGCCCTGCTTCCAGCAGGAGGTTGGACAAGATGACCTCCAGAGCTCCTTTCCAAGTAACACTGCTTGACTCCTGGGCTTCCATCAGAACATCATTTACTCCCAGCTAAGAACAAGCACAAGTAAAGGAGTGCCATGGCCAGAGTTTGTGAGACAAAGACCTTCAGAATTAAAAACCCCCCATTTTTTAAAATATCAGCATAGATTTATTAATCTGCATCCTAACATAATGAAACACTGCTGTTGCCATAAGGTGCATTTCTGGACACAGAGGTACCAAGCCCTGCTCTGCAAAACCGTAGCATAAGGTGGTACTTCACAAAAACACCTGAAGTGAGCAGGAGACTGCATTTATTGAAAGCACCTAACAACAACTGAAATTTTCATTCTAACACAGTCAAGCTTTTAGAAATACATTACCCACTGAACCCGAACTTTTAATTAGTTTACTCAACTTTAGATTAGCCCCACAACTCTAAAAAAAGAGTATCAACAAGCTCCAACAGCTAAGTTCTGACACTCTGAAGTACAACTGAAAAGTTGCTGTTCTAAATCCATTCAGATTTTTCATGTCAGACACAATGAAAACTGAAGTAACAAATAGAAAAATGGTAGTACCTTTAAACAATCTCCTCCCTTATAACACACATTCCTCCTTTAAATTGGCCAATATTTTTGCCTTAGCCCTTTAAGCCTCCCAAGCTAAAAAATATGTGCAGAACTCAATGCAAGTGACATGCCACAACTTCAAAGCTAGTGACAAAAAATGACTGACATTTGCAATTGTCTTCCCTAAAGTCAAGTTACAAGGCAGATGCATACAGATTAAATAACTCCTGTAATACTAAGAACAAATAGAGATGTACAATCCATGTCATCCCCAGCACAGGGACTGTATGGCACATCCTCAGCTGATCACAAGCCTAGTTCTGTGTGCTCAAGCGAGCCACACAGATTTACTCCAGACAAAAATGAAGCCCAAGACAGACAATGATTTAGCTCTCTGCCAAACAATCCTATGAATCTCATTTTACATAATTTGCATCATAAATCACAGAATCATAGAGTGGTTTGGGTTGGGTTGGAAGGGACCTTAAAGCTCATCTCATTCCACAGCCCTCTGCCATGGGCAGGGACACCTTCCACTAGCCCTGTCCAACCTGGCCTTGGACACCCCCAGGGATGGGGCAGCCACAGCTTCTGTGGAAACCTGTGCCAGGGCCTCATCACCCTCACAGTGAGGAATTTCCTTCTTCTATCTAATCTAAACCTGCCCCCTATCAACATAAAGCCATAAACCTTTGTCCTATCACTACATGCCCTTGACAAAAGTCCTTTCAGCTTGTGTCAGCATCACCTTGTTAATCCTAGCCACGGGGATTTGATTTCTGCCTGGCTGCTGCTGAAACGTGTCCTGGCACAGCCAGAGCTGCACATCTAAGGCATCACACGGGCCTTCTGCAGTGCCTACAGACAGTGCAGAGCTGCTGCTCCAGGAGCAGCCCCAGACTGCACCATCTGACCATGTCACTCCCCTCCAAACACCATTGTTACCTTTATCTCTGACTCAGAGCAGCTTTGGAGAAGAGGGGCCAGGCTGTCCCCAGCACTGACTGCAGATGAAACCAGCAAGAGGTGAGATGCTGTTCAAAGAGCAGGTAACAGCCTTATAGCCCTGCACACACACAGATGGGTACCTGCTGCTCCTCCTCACTGAGAAATAGAACTGCTTCTGCAGGAGAAAATTGGGATCAAGCCCTGGCTTATCACAAGAGCTACAAAAGACCTCATTACTATGAGGGGAAGGGTTTCATCCCACTGCATACTATAAAACCCAAATTATGTGTGTATTTTATAATTTACAAGGAAGACACAGAACTCAAAGGCACAGTGAAGACACTGTCATCTTCCCCACTCCCTGCTCTGAAAACGCAGCATTTCACAGTCTCTCTCTGATCCAAGCTTCCCTTCCTCTGTAAACATGAGCAGAGTTCATTGAGTATCACTATGATAACAGATTTGTATAAGCTATATACTTTGGCCTCTGCCTGCCATTAACCCCTGCTGGGATGGCTGGTGTTACTCAGCTTAGTTTTGCCTCAACATAAAAAAGTAACTACAGCCTTGCAGCTGCTGTACAATAGAATTGTACGGCACTAAGCACCTCTTGTTCATTTGTAACCTTTTGCCACTTTTTTTAGTCTTTGAAAATCTGAAACAAGTTTTTAAACAAAAAAAAAAAAAGCCCCCTTTCCATGAGAAAAATGAAAAGCAGCTCCATTTTCTAGGTAAAACAATAGGAAAAAAAAGAGTAAACTGCCAGTAAGCAGGAAAATGCACAAGGTTTGGAAGTGGCAGAACAGCTGACCCACACTTTAATGGATGGGTAGAAATCTGCTGCTCCATTAAAGAAAAAATCCTCCTCAAGAGCATAAAGTAGATTTGATCTTTCAGTTCACATTTCATGCTTGCAGCTGGAGACAGTGCTACTGTCTGACACCCTTCTCAAATGTGCAGGATGTGTTCAGCTGCTGAGGACAAAGAACTCTCTATGAGCACTTTCAATTACAGCAGATATGACCAAACACAGGCCTCACATGGGAATTTCTTGGTATTTGATGTTCCCAGCCCTCGACCAAACAAAATACATTTAACATGAGATTTCTCTCTTAAAATATATTGCCCCAAGTGAGCAGTGTGTAATGGTCTCAGGGGCCACCCACATCTTGGACAATAATGTGAACATGTCTCTCTGTCACCGTCACATGCCAATGCCACCACTGCTGAACACCACCACAGACATCTTCAGAGAATCTGCAACCACAGCCTTGGAGAATACAAGGCTTCAGCTGAGTATACCAGCTCTCTAGGAAACCCTCATAGATGCCTTGTCCAGCTTTCAATCCTGATGTAATGGCTAAAAGACCAGGAATTGTCTGACTCAGTTTCCAGTTTGTCACAAGACCATTGTATGTATGGGTATGCAGTGTGCAGCTTTGAGTCAAAATACACCATGCCCTGCCCTCCCTCCCCTGCAAAAATGGACTTAGAAAAGAAGCCATTCCCTGCTGCCCCTGGGATGAAAGACTTCACAATGGACTATTCATCAAACAATCTTTTTTCCTTCTTTTACACACTTATTAAAGCCCGTGACTTACACAACTGCACTGCACAGGCTTCCAGCACCACTTGTTACCCCTCTAACCACTTTAGCTAACCATTTTTTTGTGCTGATTCCTCTCTTCTTCAAACTACCTAGGAATTTTCCACATACAAATTGAATACTTTAGAGAAATTAAGGCAAGAAATCTGCTAGATATGAGTTTTGTTCAGAGAATTGGTCAAATTAGGGAAGATATTGCATTAGTAGAATAGGATGGATCTTTAGTAAACTTGAGTTTTCATGCACACTGCTCACAACTGTCTGGGGCTGAGGCAAGTAAAATGAGACTCCCTTAGAGTTATCTGCTGATTACACAGTCCCTGAGAATCTGTGATTTAGCTTTGAGTTCGTCAAGTTATTCCAGTGGGTGTGCAAACGAGTCAGACAGAGAACCAAATGCTACTTTGACTGAACAAAGTAAATAACATCAGTAGTTTGAGTCCAACAAGGTGACACTTGCAACAGTTTGAGAGATATTAATTTTAAAGAACATACAAAGTGACAGCCATAACAAAATCACACAGAATACAAGTTTCTCTATATTAAGATTTAACCTTCTGCCTAAGCTCCTTCACCAAAAAAAAGGGTAAATAATCCTCTTTAAGAAGCCTTTAATGTAAAATTACATTCCACTCAGTACCTACAAACACTAACAGAGCTACTGAAGAAGGCAAGCTCAGATGTACCTAGATTAAATGCTGTCTGAAGCAAAGTAAAATAAGCTTGCAAGCTCTAACAGAATATTGAATGCAATTCCACAGTGCTCCAAGTTGCTCTCTCCACCTGCTTTATGGCAGGGATCAATTCCTTACATGCTCAGGTTAAAGAAAAATGCAAACCAAACAAACCCAAGAAAATACAAAGCAAAACAAAACCCCCACCACAACAAAAAAAAACCCCACAGTAAGTAAAATTCTGCTTAAAGAATTCGGAACTGTACTTGATAAAAAGCACACCCCAAAACAAAAAGAAGTCTTTAACTAAAACTTATCTTATAATACTAATTTTTATTCAAGATGGACTGAAAATAAATACTTACTATTGCTTCACTCACCCTGAAAACAACCAGTATTAACTATTTTAAAATTATTTGCCCCAGCTTATTTCAAGTACACATAAATTTGAAGGCAACAGAGAACGTATTTATAATTTTTGTGTGTGCATCCATACACAAATATTGTATAGATAAACCATGTATATACATATTTTGCTGCCACCTTGTGAACAGTCTCTGAATAGGGAGGTTTAGTTCACACAGATTCAATTCTGCCAACTTTATTCACATTTAGGTCAACTGACTTTAACACAGACTTTTAAATGGGGACTCAATGTGACAAAGGATGGTTGAATCAAGTGCTTAGTGCAGAAAAATTTAAAAAGTGGAATAAAATAGCCGAGTCTTCCACAATTTCCATACACTTTTGTGTCACAGTTTATTGCCACAATTATTATGGAAAATATAACTAAATTCTTTCTGATAAAAATATTGCAGCTTTGCATCCAAGTTGTATGGCTGTCTTCAAAACAGAATAAGCTGGTGTCTGCAAAAAGAATAAAAGATTAAATACATCTACTGAAGTGTTTTGTTTGAACCAGATTGTGATAAGGAATAGTGAGCACTATTTAAAAAAAAATCAAAGTAAAAACACACACACACACACCCCAATAAAACCCCACCTGTATATGCAGTCTAATCTATCTTCGAAAAAAACTAAATTAACATTTATCAACTTTTCAGAATATTTCTATTTCTCCACAAATGTAAGTCAGGAGAAAAAATAGGAGAGAAATCACACATTCGCCATAGAGTATCCAAGGGAGCCCAGAATTTAGTTCAGTATTTCACACTTCCTAATAAGATGATGCCTCCAGTTCCCAGCAATGTATGGATAGCACTAATTAGCCTTTATCTTCAAAAATATTTAGTTTAAACTGAAATTAAAAGAAAATCTAAAAATTTGCAGAGGACATCTCTTAGAAAAAAATCAAAACATTTTAACATGTTGACATGAATTTCAACAGATTGAGTTCTGTTCTAGAAAAATGAAAGTTATAACATGCAGGACATTTTTATGTGTATCTTTAGGAAAGAGTATCAAGAGCCTTATTTTCTGCTTCTCAAAGAACCACATCCCAGTCTCAAGTAAGGAAGGTAAGAGCAGCACATTTATATCCTCATTGACAGCACCAATTAGTCAAGATTCTACTCACAGCTTCTGCATCGTGCTCAAGCCCAATGTCGTGGTGCTCCTGCTCATCATCCCGGAATTGCTTTATTACCTTTAAAAACAGCAGTTACTGAGCCTACTTTGCAAAGAAATCAAGGCAGCCAGTACACAAAACTAGATGCTGTTGCCCATTGTGTGCACCATGGCAAGCCAGGGTCTCTCAAAAACTTCTCAAAGATCTGAACCTCCAATTCAGCAAGAAATGAATTATTTACAGCATTCCCCTAACCTGAAGTTCTTCTAGCGGTCTCCAAAGAAGTCTTTAAGTTCAAGCTGCTGTTTAATTAATATATCACTACCTTTTTCATTGTTTAAAAAAAAAAAACCCTATTGTCATAGGAACTTTTAACACTGACTAGTTTCACACCCCTACGTTATTCTGACAATTTGCATAAAGGAGTTAAGGTCCCTGCCTTGCCAATCAGTAAGGGTTGTTCCCTGTGAGCTAACCAGGCTTTTGTCCATTCTAGCATACTTTAAAGAACAATTGTTTGTCTCCTAATTTTTCTGGGACAAAAAGGTTAAGAGTATTTTTTCTTGAGAAGCCTGCAGCTGACCAGGATTACTTAATGAAGAGCTCAGCACTTACAGGAATCTGGGCACTGTCCCTGCCCAACACATTTGCATTGCTTTTGGTGTCCTCACTAGTTCTCATATTGGCACAGTGAATAAACTCACTGCCTGGATTTTTCTCTTTATTTTGTGCCATCTCTATCTATTTCATGAAATCATTATCTTCAGGAGTGTTATTTCCCTGGTGCACCTCAACACAACCCCAGTTACTTCATATACAATTTCTGTAACAATAGGATACATTGGAATAATCAGATTTTGCTACATGTTACATTATGCGTTATTGAACACACTGTTAGCCAGCAAGGCTGGGAATGAACCAGTTCCACATGCTGCCTGTGGAAACAGCTCAATTCCCACAACCGCCTTACAGGAATGTGCCCCAGTTTGATGCCTAAAATGTCTGGGAAATTATTTTCTCACAGAGCTGACAAACATCAGTTCCTTACACACTCAGAGCATCCAGGACTAGAACATGAACAGGGTGCTGGCTGACAGCAGTGCCAGGAGGGCAAACCCCACCCTGAGGTGTATCAAACACAGCAGGGGCAGAGGGGCTGGAGAAGGGGTCATCTCGAGCTCACCCTGAGCTCTGTGAGTAGCTCTGGGCCCTACAGGTTAAGGAACATGTGAACGTACTTGAATGCCTTCAGAGGAGGGCAACACAGCTACTGAGCAATCAATATTTCCTCCTTTTTCCTCCCATTTCCCCTCTAGACCCTTTAAATTAAAATTATTCAAACTTAAAGCATAATTCTCCCACTTGAAAAAGAAACACTGTATTACTGAAAGCATACTGAAGATAATCCAATATATGTTTTAATTTTGGTGCTTGATCCATTTAGTGCTGGTGAAGGAAAAAGCATCCTTTCATTTTAATAGTTTCTGTTGACGTCAGCATTCTGAGTGACAGAACAAAAAGATCCACTGTAAATTCTAAAAGCATATTATTTTTAAAAGACTAAATCACATCAGATAATTCAATCAATTTGTAAAAATACTTTTAAGTCATGGTTAAATACCAGCAACAGTTCTTTGTACTTTTCTGGATCCTCTTCTATTAGAGTTCGGATCTGGCTGTTGTAGTGCTCTGAGATACTCTCTTCCACAGCCACTGTGCAAGCCATTGCACCCTTCTTTCCAAGTAAAGCACTTCCAGCCCCTGGGATTGGAGTACCAGACACGTGAATACAATTAAATCTGAAGCAAAACAAATAGTTTAACACAATTGAAGACTTCACAAAACAACAAAAATAGTAATTATACAAACTCACCTAAAACAAAACCTGCTACATTCCAGAAAGGCAATAAAACAGTAGGTCGAACTCTATATGCAACCATGAGCTCATTGAATTTTTTCAGGTGGTCTTTTTCTTGATCCCACATTTGCTGCAAAAGAACCAGATCACTGAGAAGCATAAAACCACAGGAGACAAACATTTCCAATAAAACTAAAACAACCAAAACAGATCACACCACGTATGCTGTGATAGCTGAGGTAATACTGTAACACTAACATCACAGGGAAGAAACCGTGCAGAAAGAAATGGATCCTTATAAAAAGGACAGACGAGGACAGTTATAAGAAGGTAACATAAAAACATTTACGAAATAGAACACTACAGTAAATGTAGCATTGGTAACTAACTCCCTTACCCCACCCATCTTTTTAAACCCGCACGTTTGGAAGTGCTTAGGAAAAAATGGACAATAACCTTGCCGTGAAGGCTACGATCTTTCACCGACACGCGGCCGCTGTGAATCAAAGGCGAATTCAAGAGAAGCCGGGGGTCGCTGCCAGGCGCGCTCACCTGGATGACGGGTCCCACGCTCGACCTGCCCAGCACGGCCATCTGCCCCGCATAGATGCGGTTCGCCCCGTACTCCCCGGCATGGTCCACGCGGATGATGCGGTCTATGACGGGCTTGTTGATGCCCTCCTGCGCCACCCGTGTGCTGCACAGCCTGAGGGAAGCCTCCCCGCCGGGCACAGGCCGCAGACCTGCCGGAGAGACAAAGGTGACGCGAGCTCCGCCGCCGCCCGGTCCCCGTCCGGGACGGGCGGGTGGACGCTCCCACCCGCGGAGCCGAGCGGTCTGAGGCGGCCCCTAGCGGCGGCGCGGGGGCCCGAGGGGCGGGCAGGGAGCGGAGCCGAGCCCGTACCCGGCCCGCAGCGGAGGGGCCGGCGCTGCAACAGCGAACACCGCACAACCGGGCCCGCGGCCGCCGCCATCGCGCTGAACAGGACGTCATCACCGCGCGCACCCTCCCGCCATTCCGATTGGCCCCGCGCCGCCGCCGCACTGACCGGCGCAGCTGCCAATCAAAGCCCGCGTCCTGGTTGCCATAGGAACGAGGGCGGCCCCTGGCGGGCGAGGCGGGAACTGCGGCGCGAGCGCTGAGGGCGGGCGGAGGCGGCCCCGGCCCGGCCCCACAGCAGCGAACGCGTCAGGCCGTACCGTAAACAAAATAGCGTTTATTGCTGGTTCATTTCGTTCAGATGGACACACAAAACCTTCCAAAGCATCATATCAAAAGGACAGTGTCTCACATTAACTAAGAGCGGACTAAGGCAGATTTCAAACAATAAACGCAGTTTTGTACAGAAAATTCTTAACCACAATCTTTAAATAAAGGACTGTAGTAGCCTACAGGAACACAAGGCTCTCTGAGACACATGGTCCCAGCAGTTCAGGTAAGAGAGAGGAAATGTGAAATTAAAGCATACTGACACACAGTATTACGAACCAATAATTTAACTCTCAAATATTCACATTTTAGAACACATAGAACAGTAGTCAAAATGTTCATACAAGAATAAAACACAAATAATAATGACTTACAACATTAAAAAAAAAAAAAGAAAGGCTCCTCCACAGCAGCAAGGCTGGTGCCCCAGCATTGCTGTGCCTGCTGGCTTTTTCCTACCTGAAGTGTTTATTCAGAGCTCTTTTATCAGCTTGTTTTCTCTGAAGCATTTTCTGACCAGTTATCCAGTGCTCAACTGCTCTTGCTGCTTCAGAGCAGCATAAATAGCAAACCCTCACCTCTCAAAATATTTAGAAAACTGATCTCAAACCCATGCCATATTTTCTTTTCCTATGCACTATTTAAAAATACTTCCACACATACTTCTTTTTAAAACCAAAGATAATGAAAGGCTTTGAAAACATGTAAAACCATACCTTTCCCCTCTCTCGTGATTCTTACAGCATAATTTGTAAAAACAGTACAAAAGAGTTTCAGTTCTGATCATATTTTACCCAAACTCCCTGAAAAAATAGGGATGTAACAAATCCCAACACCCCTGAAGCTGTATCAAGCGTTAAAGTATCCTTTTTTGAACAGCTCTAACACAGTATAAATCAGCTGAATTTCCAAGTTTTGGAAACTTTAAGCCCCACTAACTTAAACAAGAAAGACTCAGACCATGAGCACCCATTCCACAGACCATAGTCCCAGGGTGCCCGTCAGCTGCTCCGTTTTTAGAAGCTGCAAATGTTTCTGCTGTTATCTTGTTGTTCTGGGAATTTAAGGAAGTCAAGTTCTTCTGGCTTGCGTGGTTTTCAAGGATACCTCTGAGCTTCTGCTATCTTTCTGATCAGGAACATCTTGTCACGACTCGCCTGGAAAGACAGAATAAGTATGATCCACATGAGCAGTGTTAATATAAGTCATCTACAACAGCTCATTTCTTCATTAGAAATAGGTGTACTCACCACATTGTACTCCCCCAGCACACTCTCGACTGCCTGAACAATTTCAAGTTTACAATGGCCTTGACTTAATTTATCTCACCTCAGGTCACACATTACCAGTTCTGCATTGAGCTTAGTAAAAACATCTCACACACCTCAAAATTTAAAACCATGCTTCCAGGAAGCTGAGCAAGAGCAAGCAAACAAAAATAAAAAGCACAAAAGAATTTTCAGAATTAGCAGCTGATTTGTGAACCCTTCAAAAAGCAGGAAGGCTTTTGTTCCTAAATTCCTCACTCCTCAAAAGTCTTCCCCCAGCAGTGTTTTTCTGCACACAGGTTGTTAAATGCCATATCTAAAAGAAGAACATACCAAGAAATGCACTATTTCATAAGAAAGTGAGAAATCTCACTACTGAGGCTGAGTTCCGACTCCAGCAGCTTGTCAGATCACAGCACACAAATGCAGCCAAACCTGGCAGTGGCTTTTGATGGCCACAAAGCAGCATTTCTGCACTGGCACCCTTCTCCAAAGGGCTGATTAGTGGTGACTTGTTTCACTTTCAGTACCTGCTCAAGCAGTTCTGGGCCTATGCTAAAGAGCAAGACCAGAAAAGATGCAGTAGAAATACAGACCAGGAGAGAAGAGTAGGGAGTTGGGTGCCTGTTTGTGAGGGCAGAGAAGAAAACAGAAGTAGAGGTTGTGCAAGATGGTAGAGGGCACAGGAAACACAGGATTCAGGTTCTTCTTTGACAGAAAAAAAACCCACGCAGATAAGTGGATTTAAACAAGGCAACAGATGAAAAACAGGGACACAGCTTCTCAGGGGCATATCTCTTGCATGTGTGCTGCCTGATATAACCAGACCTTGTTCTAGTTGCAGCTGAAAGAAAACCAACTCCACTGAGAAATACCACAATGCTTTGGCAATTTTTCCTGGGTAATTTGTAAACATTCTTCACTGTCTGTAGCAAACACCAAATACTCAGGAGACTACAAAAACCAATATTCCTCTGCATGCCTCATTTCTGTACCCCTAAAGTTCTCTTTCTGTTGTGTCAATAAAGTGTTGGGTCAGATCTTACCAAAACCAGTTGCTCTCTCAGCTGTTCAACCACTCGTTTGTGTGCTTGAGCCAAGGCAATAACATAGAACATAATGATGCTGTAAACAACAAACAAAAAGGGAGGACTTGAGATTTCCAAAGTACATAATAACAAGTTCAGTTCAGGAGAACACATAAACGTGTGCTACAGAAGGAGGGGCAGGATGGAGCCCAAAATAAGCCACAAGGTTTTTCAAGCATAGAGGTTTTAGAAATCATCAGGTAATAAGGCTCCAAAATTTGCAACCAGTTTAGTTAAACTGAAATTTAAACTCAAAAAAAACCCTCCATTTAAACTTAAGGAAAAAAACAAAACATTTTTTGTTGGAAGACTGACCAGACACTGGAACAGTGTGTTATGGAGTCTCCATATCTCTGGAGATACTGAAATCTAACTGGGTATGGTTCCTGCTCTACTTGACCCTGATTTGAATAGGAGAGTAGGGTTAGTTATCCAACCTTAAAAATTCTATGATTCTACATTGAATTTCATCTTACAGAATGACTGTTTTGGGAGTTTTATTTGTTTTTTCAGACAAGGGTTTGTGGATAGGAATTGTGATCACGGGGCTTACTGTACTAATTTGCAGAGGATTCACAGTTGACATTTCTGAGAAGGACGCTGTTGAGTACGGGATGTGCAAGAGGAAATGGAACAAAGCTGATGAGTGTGAACACATGGGCAAAGACCTAAGGGCTGAGGATTCATATGGGTTTTGATGCTTTTGACTGCAAATGGAAAATCTGGTCTAATAGATGCTTGGTATGCATTCACTAAGCAAGGAAATGAAGCTGCGTAAGTGAATCAGGTCTCCACTACTCACCAAAGGATCACAAAAAAAGGAACTGCAAAGGCTTCTGATGCCATGCCAAAAAGGATCTGCGGCAGAGGTGTTGGAAGCTGAAGTACTGTATCTGGAATAACTTCCCATGAAGTGTTAAAATTCCTGAATGGCCCACATGCTTTGGAAGAGGGGATACTGTCAAAGAAGCAGAATAGAAAGATGTTATACCAAAACATAAAATAATCCAGCACAAGACCAGCACCCATTTGGGGATGCAGTAAAAGTGTTTTATGTTTACAAAACTGTAATTTTTGTTTATATCAACTAAGCTATAAGTTTATGTGTTATACCCTATATATTCTATAAATTCTATTAATCATTCTAAAGTTGTGTGTCTGCTTTTACAGAACTGACATCCTTAGCACAAGGGTCAACTTCACAGAACTTCAAATTGTCACTTACTGTGCTATGCTGACTCCCAGAGGGATAAAAGCCAAGAGGAGCCCAATCAACAGCACCACCAGGAAGAAAAAGTTGGAACTTGATGCCCTTACAGGCCTTGCTGCAGGTTTGCATGTGTGTATCAAAACAATCTGAAGAGGCAAGGTGAGTAAAACTGTTACCAGTACATCTGCATAGATAGACACCCAAACATACTTCCCACAGCAACAGAATTTTCCATTCTCAAATGTGCCACCAGCTACCACACAACCATTTCCTTTGATGTGCATGGGCTGAGAAGGGCTAAGACAAGATTGCCTCACATTTTGGTACAAGTCAATATCTCCTAATTTGTGTAAGAATTTGATCTGGAGGACCTCACACACTTGCACAGAGTCAATGGACGCAACAATTCAATGTATGATCCATGGCACTGCCATTAGCTTTGTCCCACACATCTGCACTGGATACATCCCCTCTTGCAAGACCTAAAGTATCAGCAAGAATTGGATGCACAGAAGGTGCTGTGTGGTCACTGAGCAAAACTTCTGATAGTCAGAAATCACACAAACATCCAACCCAGCTTGGATTTTCCATTTTGCTCCCAAACTTTCAGCAGTTTTGCAAAATTTTGTCCAAGCTCTAAGCTGTGTTGCTAGTACTCAGTCCTTTATCAACCACATGCTTTTATTACCTTTTTAACATAGAAGATGATGAAATATTTTATAGTTGCTATTGCAGGGAGAAGTGGTGAAAAGAAGGTTCCAATCCAGCAAATAGTCTGCCCGTAAATTATTTCCAGGACATTGTCAGAAATTTCAAATTCCTGATATCCAAACCACTGAACCAGCTTGCAAGAGCAATGAGTAACTAACAACCTGAAACCAAAGAATATTGTTAGTCCCAAATTGAAGTTGTAGAGCCTTGATGCATTCTAACACATTTGAAACACACAGAACTTAGCATTTAAGCATTAGACAACATAATAGAAAATGTCTGAAGAAAAAAGCTCTCAAATATTAAAACCTGTACAGACATCTGAATAGCAAATAGGTACTCAAGCCACCAGAAATATGTTTATGCTTTATTTTAAAACTAGTAATTTGGTTAGAAATATGGGGAATTTAAAAGAAAGAAAATGTGTTTCATATGTCATTTGTAAAAATATGCTCAAAAAGCAGAGATACGTACTTTCTAGGGAAGTCCACAAACAGTGCCACAGCAATAATTACAATAAAATCAAATATCATCAGTTTGTACATTTCTTGCCCAACATCAGATTCCCAGCACTATAAAAACAAGTCAGGATAAACAAGATTAGCAGTCTAAATAAACAAGTGAAAAATCTGTCTATCACAAAAGCAATAACCGTCACAGTTAGCATCATGAAGTTCAAATGCTATTAACTCCAATTTCTAAAATATTCAAATGTTTCAACGTTCTTGAGCCAAGTTTTTCACTTTTTCTTGTTTTTTGTTTTGATTTTGGGGTTTTTCTGTGAGGTGGGGGGGTGGGGGGTGGTTGGGTGTGTTTGGTTTGGTTTTGGTGGTTGGAGGTTTTTTGTTTGTTGGTTGGGGTTTTTTTTGTGGGTTTTTTTGTGGTTTTTTGGTTGTTTTTTTTTTTTTTTTGAGGAAAACCCATTTGCCTTAGTGCTGCAAAAGGCAGTAGCACAATGTCTCCAAAACACAGCTACCTCAGACAATCCTCATGGAGGACAGAAAGTCTATGCTAAGGAATCATCTGCCCCTGGACTAATTCTAATCCGAGTTTTAGATGAACAAAGGATACATGTGTAACAACTGTACTGGTTTGCACTGAGCAGTGGGAATCAACACCACGTATAGCATGAACGGCAACCCCAGGACTGATACTGAACACCTCTAGACAAGCAGCTCTCATGGAAAACAAATCTCTGTTCACGAGCTCAGATGATTAATGACCAAGATAAATCTGCTTACAGGATAGAGTTTGTAATTGTATCCACAGGGCTTACACTTGTCACTGCCACAGTTGGAGATCTGACTCCACAGTGAGAACAAGAGAACAGCAATATTGGCCAACCGCACAAAGACACACCTGGAAGAAAGGCAAAACTTAACTTCAAACATGCCAAAAAATTGCCATGTTAACACTTGGTTCACCTTGTATAGGTGTCCAAGGAAGCCTTAAAACAAATAATGGTCATGCAGACCTTTAACAGGGCAGCCAGCCAGATAATAAACACATTTCTTTCCTTAGTAGTAAGTTAAAATTGCTTTTGACCTTCCCAGATTTAGGCTACAGTCCCTTGTTTCTTTTCCCAGTAGCGTTCCTAGAGCAGTCATTTCAGTTGCAGATCTTGATGCTGCAATGGGTTGCAATTCCCTCAGGTACAGTTCTGTGTGCAGCATTTCCACTTCATGTGGCTTCAGACCTTCTGAGACACTTGGCCAAATCAGAAATACAAAGCATGGACTTGCAGAGTTCAGGTGCTTCAACCCAGATCTTACTGCTTTAAGCAGTCAAACACCAGCTCTTACACTGAAGTATCTTTTTTCCCGAAACTTTTAACTTCTACCTTGAGCAAAGCTGTGCTTCCAGTCACTGCTGAACACAGATTTGCTCATTCAGGGAACTGCTGTGCAAAAGCAGTGAGTCCACAGCTCTGCAGCCACAAGTTCTCTACTGACTATTTATTCAGGTTGAAGATGTCCAGACCACACAGCTAAATGGGACCAAGACAAAAACTTGGACACTGAGATGATTGCACTACACTGTCATCAAAACACATTGTTCCCTGCTTTAAAGTTTCCTACTAAACATCAGCCAAACAATGCCTCCTTGGTTTCCAGTGCCAACTTCTCTGCTTCCTGATGTTTCAGTTTACAATATATTTATCCTACCAAGAACAAACTGTTGAAACATCAAAGGCCATCTTTACCTCAAGAGTGTCAGTTTGATTTCAAAAGCTGGCGTATAGTCTTCAAATCCAATGAGAAATGAGAAGATCAGAGGACCAATGAAGTTGGCCAGTGTGATCACCATTGAAGGCAAATACTGGACTAAGAGATTAACCTGGGAGTTCGCATTGTTAATGTTCTGCAGAAGAAGAGATGAGAGAAACATAATGCTTAGAGAAACACACCTTCCTGAGCATGCTGTCTCCAGCTACACACCAGCCTGCCTTCTCCAGGATTCAGGCAGCAGCTTTTACTCTCCGGCTTCGTCCTCCAGTGACATTTGCACTGGGCAACAGGCATCAACAGCAGATGTAACATGAATGGCAAACCCAGGGCTGATTCTGAATACCTCTAGACAAGCAAGTTTCACAGAAAACAAATCTCTATCCTTTATACAAGCCTGGTCACTGCTATCTCTGCAGTTTGCTGCTACACACCCTTGCTTTTTCCGGCTCTCTTTACCAGAAACTCCCTCCCCCGCTCAAAGCTCCTGTTTAGAGGTTCAACTCATCAAGGTTTGTGTATGACTGTTACTAGCCAGCACCAAGGCTATGTTTTACAACTATTCTAAGTGCAGACACTTTTCAATTTATTCTTTATTCTGGAGCTTCCCTGACTTTCCTACCATCCTGACAAGCTCCTCTAACTGCTCATTAAGACAAGGTCAAGATATCAACCCTTCTACTTAAAGCCCACAGTAAGTGAAGCTGTTCTTGAAGTTGTTCAGTGTTGTGCGGTCCTCTTCTCTGCCCTCAAACGATACCTCTGACATAAAAACTCATTTAGCCCCCATTTCCTGCTTCTGTCTGTGCAATCCTGGCAGTTTACAGAAATTCAGAGTTCGGTCCACCATGAGCACAACTTCCCTTGTGAACAGCTAAGTCCATCACACCAGCAACTTACACAGGGGAGAGAAAAATTGTGGTCCCCCTTTCTACCAGACAAATCAAATCCTGGGGTCCTACAGAGAAGTCAATTATTTTTGGGAGGCTGTCAACAGAATAACCAGAAGCTTGTCTGCTTTGTTCTGCTTCTGAACCACTCTTTCCATCTGCTTATCCTGCTGGAGGTGAAACCCACCCAACCTGATCCTTTCTGCTGGTGATGAAGGAACCTTTGCTTCTGAAAACTGCTGTGTTCAAAGCCTTCCTGTTTCCCCACACAGCGGTAACTCAAGCCACAAGACAGATCATAATCTTCACTCTGTCTTCCCCTGAAGTGCATTTTTGCAGTTGACAGTGAACCAAATCATGTGAAACTGATGATGATGAAGTTTGGTTTAAGCAGGTCATTTCTCCCAGGCAGTTCACTGCCCAGACCCAGCAGATCACAGTGAGGTGAGCACAGTTACAAGGGAAGGGTAGTGAGGGCTGCTCTTCTTACTAGCTCCAAGGCACTTGGAGCAATGGGAGACATTACTGGGGAGGCTTTTTTGGCTCATGGTTCTTGACCTTTCCTGCTCTCATCTACTAAAAAAAATTGCAAGTCTAGAAAGCATTTTCAGATCCCTGCATGAAAAGTGCTATATTAAGATACTTGACTCTTTCACAATAGTTCCTCTTGCTGTAATCACCAGCCTTCACCAAATCTGTCCTAGTGTCATTTCTTATACTCACATTGGAGTTTTCTTGAGAGAAGACAGTTACTCTATAAATAGAGTAAAAACATCCTGATAAAATGGCAATGACAATTATATTTATAAATATTCTCAGAGAATAGATGCGTAGCTTTTCTTCCATTGTCCTCTCAGCTATTTTTTGCTTCAGTTTTTCTTCCTGTAAGTCTGTCTACAAAGGAAAGAAAAAAGAGATGCAGTTTTTTGGTGCAGCATACAACACTAAACACGTCTTCTACCCCTGAGAAATGCAAATCTGTAGCCTGTTCTACTCCAGCGCCCGCCCAAGTACACAACTTTGTTTTTGTCTTTCCTTTGACAAAACAGCTCCATGCAGGAATGGAATCCCCTGTGTGCTCGGCCTCCTCAAGCTGAGGGCTCTGTAGCCAAAGAAAAGTGTCCTGCAATCCTCTTATCTCTACTGTATCAGTAACGCATTTCCTTGAAGACAGACAGTTTGCCTGTTCTTGAGAGAGACTGATCTCATCTTGATACTAAACTCTGAAATGGATAAACTCATCTCATTACTTCTGCAGGTAAGTACCCAGCCCTCACTACTATGGCTCAAAATTCCTTTTACTCTTTGTGAAGGAAATTGGGGGATGGCACTGAAAGAAAGAAGTACAATCTTGAGCAGCTTGTCATACAAACTTGGTGTATTTCACCTTAACTGAAAAGAAAATACATTCTCTCTTGTGAAGACAGTTTAACCTGGGAAAACCCACATTAACACCCAAGTGAGTGTATTTTCTGAGGACTTATGTCCATCAAACAGTAATATTAAGGGGCTAGTTCTTCTAAGATGTGTGTTCTGGAGGCAAAAGTGTAGCAAGCGAAGGAGGTTCTGATTCTATGATGAAAAAAGAAGTTCCAGTGAACTTTACTAGAGAAGAAAGCAACTCACTGTGATTTATGAAATTTGTAATTACTGCTTTGTGGTTTGAAGTGGAAGCATCTTCTCAAATTTAATTTTTTCACTACACCAATCTCTGCTTCCAGTGTACAGAGACCAAAAAGAAGGTCCTTGTTTTACCAAAAGAGCCTTTCAGACTCTTTTCAGAGCTTTATGATTTGGGAAATCTATAGCTGCATCAGCAGTTTGTATGTGCATATATGCCAGATACCTAGTGAAAAGCTTTCAGTGTCTTCTTACAGCAACAATACTCTCAGACAGTACAAAGAGAACAATCTGAGTTTTATTTCTCCCCAGACTACTGATTACTGCACTGTACACTTAAACCCCAGGACACTCAAACTGATTCCTGCAGGGTTCTGCCTCTGGCTGGGACAGCTTTTCCTGTTGGACTATGCAGAAACTAACACAGGAAGCAGGACTGGAGTGAGGAAGAGACAGATAAGACAAGCAGCTAACAGGCTGGCATCGGTCCGCAGTGGATGGGGGAAGGGTATAACATTGTGCCTTCTCACTTTGCACACAACTCCAGCTACCTAGAAAGCATGCAATGGTATGTGGGCTGCACCTTCAAAACAAGCTACTTCAATCTTTCTTAACTTTATTCCCTTATCTGCAAAATTACACATATCTCTTTTTCTGCCATCTTAGCTGTATGAAACCATAATCACGATAAGAAGTTGCTCACCTGGAGCTCATACTGCAAGCTGCGATGTTTCAGCCGGGCTGCACTTGGATCTGTAATGCAGAAGTCCCAGCCTGCAAAGACTTTGTTACAGTAACTCTGAAATGGATCTGCATCATGCACTAAGTTGTGCTTAAAGCCCTCCACAGACCTGAGAAAAATTCATGGGAAGATGTATTTTATGCACAGGAAAAACACACACAAGCAACTTGGCTGATCAAAGAGTAAATTACCCACTCTGTGAGCAAACTGTCACCTTTACTTAGTGCCAGCCAGTGTCTGGGACACTTTCAGTGTGAAATTCTGCAGCAGCTGACCCTGACTGATACAGGTTATTCCCACCTGCATTTCACCACAGTCACTCCTTCTCACCTCACCCAGACACAGCAAAGGAAACTGAGACAGCACAAATAAAACTCCACCAAAATCCCCTAAAGAAATCCTCCAACAAATTCAGTATAGTTGAGGGGCTTCTGCTTATGTATACATATGAAAAACTGATACTTCAAATTGTTTGCTTTTTCCCAAGCACACCAAAGGCTTCTGCGGTACTGCATGGTCAGGCAAAAGATTCCCATTTCCACATAAAGAGCTCCAGAATACAGCATGTTCCCTTCAAGCAGGAATACAATGTAAACTGTGCAACAAGTAACAGTAAAAAAACAACACCAACATCTTTACCTCTTTATTATCCAGAGGAAACTTAAGGCAAGGTAGACAAATGTAACCAGTAGATATGCAAGAGGCAAGTTGTACTTGTTGACACTGAGCCATGCAGCATCTATTGAGTAATAGCCATAAAACAAACTTGTCACTTCAAGGAATCCCTGTGAAAATTAAGTTGAAATAGAATCTGTAACAGCAGCAACAACTTCCCCATTAAATCCAACCTGGCAATAAGCAATCGTGTTGTAAATTTAAAATTAGGGCCCCCAGCAAGCTACAAGTCTGTAGCTTCTAAACACTGCCATTGCCTCTACCAAACTGTAATGCAGGCAGTGTGTGCTTAAAATCCCTCCCCTCTCCAATCAGAGCTGTAGGACACAGACACTGGGACCCTACACAGAGAGCACAATAGGCAGTGTGCTCCAGAATAATAAGGGGTAGCAGCTGGGGAGGAGAGGCTCAGGCTGCAGCACGTGGCCAACCAGGCTTTGTGGTCGCTCAGTAAAAGTCAGTTTGAAAACTGCCAGTCTCAGAGATAACATACCCCACTGATGCATACGCCTTACCATTTCTCAAAATTTTCAATTTTCATTCCAAAAGTAGTTTTTTGGGTTTTTTTTTACATTTTTAATGCTACATGAGACAAAAAAAATTACTTACAGTGCCACTGAGCAAATCTTTGAGGTAAGTATAGAAGTAAACAAGTCCCTTATTACCACTAGGTTCATAAATTGTGCAGACATCCTCTGTCAAAAAAAAAAAAAGGCATAAAAAGTCACTCAAATGGTAATGCCCACTGAACTGAAAGATCATGTTAATTCAAACATGCCACATTCTTATAAAAAGGCTTTCCTATTTTTTCTGGGAGGTGGAGAAGAAGCTGATGGAAACAGGGAATCTTACAACAGCTGTACATAGAGAAGATGTTTACCTATGTTCTTTGGAGAAATGTAAGTGTTCAACACAATAGTAGTGTTGAATATTCCATATTTATAAATTATGGTGGGAACAATAACAACACTGAACATCAGGATAAAAATTATAAAGTTCAGCAGGACCAGAAAGCGCAGGAAGGAGAAGTAGGACTGGATGCCAGTACCAAATTTCCCTGGGAATAAAAGAAACATGTGTCAATAATTAAGATGATAAAACCATTTAAAATACAGCGAGAGCAGATTACAAAATCAGTTTCACTGAACTGAAGTACTTTGAAGTACCACAGACTTTTAACAATATAACTGAAATTCAGGTGGACATATTAATAATTTTTTCCAATATATTTCCTTCTACCATAGCATGGATTTTACATTCAGCAATAATAAAGGAAGAAAGTAACTTCTTAAGCACATGTAGTTATATCTGAAACTATGCTCACACAGGTAAAACTGCCAACAACAGAAGCAACTTTCCAGAGGAGAAATGTACATCAGACAAGAAATACCTTCTATGCTGTGAATATCATGTCGCCAAAGCACCAGGTAAGATGACAAGCCCTTGACTTCACTGAGTGCTTTTTTAAATGATTTACTGCTAGTTCTTCTCCACTTCCATCTAGATAAATGCTCTGTATCAGCCTGCTGAAAGTCCCTAAGAATCAAGAAATACAGTTACTGAGCACAAGAAATAGTTTTTCACTCCACATAACAGGATGGAGCCTGCCTGCAGCCTTCAGGGGGATATCTACAGTAGCACACACAAGCTCTCCCCGTCTGATCCTGCTGGTAATGGCAACATCAACTTAATTCAAATAGGGCAAGCTTTCTCATGAAAAACACTCACCTCTCTTGGAGAAAAAAAAAACCCAAACCAACAATTGAAAACAACAGCTTTTTGAAAAATTTGTTGGAAAGTGCCAATTTAATGAATTTGATTAAATATTTTTTGCCAACATCTCTGGGGATGCACTGTTCTAATAACAAGCTGCAAACAAAAACTGAGAATATGCCACTGTCTGTAATTTTTAACCACTCACTTGTGGATTTTCATACTGTATTAATACATTTGCATTTTAAAATTTGCTGTGTGGTCAGCAACAGCATCAAGTAGAATCCTGACTGTCTCAGAGTTTTCATTTTGTTGCTTCTTTTAAGAAACCTTAAACCAGACAAAACTTCACAGAAACATTGCTTGAAAATGGACTCGTATGCAGCAAATTCTGTTCCAGCCTCTGACACCACAGAAGAAGAGCAGCAGTTAAGTACCCATGAGGACATGGTGCTGGGGTACCAAGGTTTCAGTTTAAAAAGACTTGTACTCAACCCGACTCATGTGCCCAAGGGATGCACTGCCATGTGTGCTCTGTGTTGCCTGCTTCCACATCCTTCCAGCATTTTGGCAGGAAGTCAAATTAAACCTATACAAACAATCAGACAGGCAGCAGATTACCTCAGCTTTAAGAGCAAATACACCTCCTCTCCAGAGATTTCATTCTGTGGAAACTACAGGCTGCAGTTTGCACTGTTTTAAACTCTGCAGAACTGTCTGGCTCATGTTCGGTTTGCATTTTAAATAGAAGCGTGGGCTGCATATTCATCTGAGTTACAGAAGTTGAGTGTTCAGCTCTCAGGACGTTTATGCCAAGCACTTTGTGCTGGCAGCTGCTGCACAAATGCAGATCACCGATCTGCAGAAGTGCCAAGCCCCACCAGAATTTCTCAGTGCTAACATGTGTAAACAAGCCTGGGACGTTGCAACTCCACTTCTCCCTCCAGTTCCTTTTTCTTTAAGAACTGAACTTTAGATACCCAACTTCAAATAAAAGTTCAAGGTATTGAGCACTTTCCTTTACCGTGACCTAGATCTTCTATTGTTTCCTGTGTACAGGCTATAGGGTTAAATGCCAGGGTCAGGCTGCTTGCCACTGCTCTTGCAATAGAGTAGTTCTTGTTCTCTCTGGAGTAGCAGACATGAATTGTACTTCCACCTCTCTCCTGCTTCATAACTAGAACTACAACGTACCTGATTTAAAGGTGCAGCTGTTCTCTGACAGCGCAAAACCACATCCTGTATCCTCTGTTCTCACAGCAGCTTTCAGCCCAGCAGTGAGACATGAGACAACCACCACTGAAATCCAGGCGGGGCAAAGCAAGGTCTTTGCAACCCCTCCCTTCGGGGGTTACCACCAGGGGGGCAGGAACGCCGCACAGGAAAGAGTCATTTAAAAAGGAATGGGGCGGGGGGAGAAGATAAAAAGAAGCAAAGGTCCTGGGAAGCTTCCTATCCACTGTACAGAGCCACAGCAGAGAGAGCGCACTGCATTGTGTTAAGAGCAGCTAAACACACTCAAGAGCAGCAGCACTCGCATAGCAGCGGCGGGGGTGTTCATACAGATAACTCACAGGGACCCTTGAATGCACAAAACCCTTTGTGAAAAAGAAAAAAAAAAGCAGCAAAAAATCAAAACGTAAAACAGTGAGAAACACGTTTGTTTGCTACAGGTAATTCTCAGTTTCGACTAATTTCTCCCAATTCAATCTACTTCTGCCCCCAGTCAGCGACTCCCTCGTGCCTGCCAAGAGCACTCGGGCACCTTCTTGTCAGAATCACATGCCACAGGGTGAAACAGATACAGCCAAACCCAGTTCTGCTTCAGCTTTCCAGCGCACCTGGGCTGTGTTTAGGAAAAAGTCATTTAAAAACAAACAAGCAAGAAACAAACCAAGGAAGAAGCAAGTGAAGATTAACCTTATTCTCCTCTTCTCCGCCATGCACTTCGGGTGCTCTCTGGCAGGGCGACCAGCCAGTTCGCCCGTCTCCTGCAGCAGCTCCCGGGCCGCGGTTCTGCGGCTGCCGCCGGTGCCCAGCGTGGCCGGCCGGTCCCCATGGGTGCCCCCGAGGCGCCTCCGCATCGTCTGGCAGCTGGGCAGCTCCTGCAGGAACCCCACAGGTGCGGCGCCGGGCGGCTCCTCGGCAAGGAGAGAGAGCCCTGCGAGGGAGAGACAGGGGCTGCGGGTCGGGGGTCGCCGCACCAGGGCAGCCGGGCCCCCGCAGCGCCGCTCCCGTCCCGTCCCGTCCCTTCATCCCCCGCCACCTGCGGGGGCCGCCGCCCCGCCCGCCCCGCGCCCTCACCGCCGCCGTCCCGCTGCCAGCCCGGCCCCACGGCAGCCCCCAGCCCGCTCATGTCTGCGGGGGAAGCCGGAGCCGTTTCCGGGCGCGGCGGGGCCGTGGAGCGGTGGCTGCTGGAGCGGGGCAGGCGGGCGGGGTGAGGCTGCCCCGGGGCCGCCTTTCCCCGGGCCACGCCCGCCGGGGTGCCCGCAGCCAACAGGATCGCGTCTGGGGACATCAGAGTCTTTCTGTTCCTCTTGCCCCGGGCTGGTTTTATACTTCCCGTGGAGATACACGGCAAGGTGCAAAGGCTCCTGCCACCAGCCCACCGTCTCAGCTAGAAGGGGCTCACGCACCCCAGGTGAGGGGCTGGGGGTGTTGTGGCTGCTGAGCATCTCTCACCAACGTTTGGCTTGGAAATAAGTTTTGTTTCAACGTCTTCCGTCTGCATTAACTGCTTGTGCTGGTGTCGGGTGCTGTAAAAACTTACAAAATCCAATACTTGGTCAACTCTTATTGGGTCACAAGCCCAAACTCACAGCTTATTCTGTGATCCAGTGGCCCAGGCTGCAGCGGAAACAACACAGCTTTACTCTTGAATGTGAAAACTTGGTGTGAACTGGAGCAAGTAAAGACAGTAGATGTTGAATTTTTTTTTCCCATCTGAGAGCAAGGGTGGGTTTCGTGTGAACTTCTAGTAAGCGTCTCAGAGAGACTTATTTCTTGGAACAATTCTTGCCTTTTGTTTGAAAATAATAGCATGTGTGACAAATAAGGAAATGATACCCCTAGAAGTTTCAAAAGCCTTACATGGTGGAGGAAAAAATAATTTCTACCCTTCCTTACTTTATTCTACTGATAGTTAAAAGATAACCGGCTTTTTCTGAACATTCTTCGTGCACTTTCTGCAATAGTTTTAAAAATAAGTCATTACTAGGCTTCAGAATGCTGAATCAGACACAAATGAGCATGCTTCTGTTAACTGCATGTCATCAGTTCAGGTATGTGATTTTCAAACTGCTAGCAATAATAATCCATGTGGGTAATATTTTCATAATAAAACCATAAAAAGTTGTTGATAAAAATAAAAGTTCTCAAAGTAATTTAGATGTACATGTTTGTAATCTGTGTTACCAGCAGAGGTGAAAGGTATATCTTAAGGGGAATTGTTGTGTAATACAGAGACATGGAATTAAAGCACAGCAACTTCCTTATTGCACAGAATGACTTAAAAGAAACAAACAAAGAAACACACTGTGGAGGTGTTCTTGCCTTCATGCTGGCAGGTTTGTCTTTGGCAATTGGACTTGATCTCAAAAGTTACTTCCAGCCTTGATGGTTCTATGATTCTGTAACTAATATGGATTTTTAGCTATTTTTTATGAGAACAAGCTGTAACTTGCCCTTATCCTTCTATAAGTCACTCTAGAGGCAAATTACCTTTTCCCCTTCTCCTTTTCACAGATCTCCAAGATGGTTTTTGCTGGGTGGGATTTTTTGTATACCAAAGGCTAATGCTGTGAAAGTGTAGCAGGATCGGGATGATGGTAACAGAGCTGGACACCTCAGTGATATAATTTGCACAGGTGATTGTAGTTCCTTGGTTGAGTGCCACATTTCTTGGAATTCATTTGAACAACTCCCAGCTGATCGTTCCAAAAAACTCAGGGGATGGAAAATAAAACCCCTCAGCAGCATTCTTGAAAAATCATGTAGTGTTGTTGAGCATTCGTGCTGAGCATGGGATTCATGTGCTGGATAAGAATGTGCATTTGTACTCACTGCTACTGGTGCTTTGAAGCCACCCAAGCATGGGCTGTCTTTGTGTGGCCCTAAATAGGAATATTTATGGGGTAAAGCTGCCCTGGGATGTCATCTGGGGTGGCAGTTTCACTTTTTATTTATGTTTCTTTTTTTGCCACAAAGAATACAAAGAGGAAAGGTGAATAATACACTCGAGGTTAATTAGACTCTTTCTGAAACTCTGTGTTCTAGAGAAGTATTGTGTTAATGATCCCATGAGAACAAATTTAAATAAAGATTGGAGGAATTGAAACAAGATTGACTTCCTCAGGAATTTTGTGAGAACATTCTGTAATATTATTTTTTTTTTTCCTTTGAGAAAGCTTTTATGACACTTGGAAATGTTTCAACTAATTTTATGGATCACAGCAATTCCAGGTGGAAAAACAGGAAGACAGACAATCTGAGGAGGAGAGAATGGATCAGAGCACAACAGTCACACTCAGGGAGTGCAGTAAGTTCCACTTGTACACCATTTGTCCAGTGTTCCTTATCCACAAGATCTCAGTCTGTGCTGAGCCAGTGTCACATTCTTTTTTCCCAGGATGCTGAATCCATCTGTCACTTTTAACAACATCATCCATTTCCAGGACAATTTTTCTTTCATATGGTTCATCTTCCTAATGCCTCAGCTCAAAAATTCTTCTAAGCATTCAGGGAATTTCGGAGTGATTGCTTTAATTTTTGGGGGTATCTCGTGTTTGACTACCCAGTGCCTTGTGCTGTGGCCTGTTCATTGTGCAGGCAGCTCTGGGTCAGTACAGGAGATCTGCAGACAGGTCCTCTGCAGCCATGCCAGGAATGTTGCTTTGGGCAAAATGTAATCTTAAAGAAGCATTAGAAAACTTCACTTAAGTCTATGTAGAATTTGTCTGGTACAGGATAAACACATTTTACTGAGTTCAGGAGCTAGAAAAGCACTAGTCATTTGTTAAAAGTGATTGTCAACAGTTACACCAGCACAGTTTCTGAACACAGAGCAGATTGATTTATTACCAGTTCCCTGCTGCCATTAATCCAAAGGCTGATGGGGTATTTTTCATTTGTTTGTATTTTTAGTCTTGCTGACCAGAGAAGTTACTTAGGTATAGTTGGTAGAAGTTTTAAGATGTGTGGTTTTCTGGGGAGATAAAATATGCAAAAATGGTGTAACAGGTTATATCAACACAAAAGCAGCTGGGGTTCTACAGTATTAACAACAAGGAAAAAGGCAATGGGCAGCAGAGCCAGTCCTTTCCTTACCCTGTTTCCTGCTCTGTGCCCACCCCAGTGGCGGCTGTTTGGCCCCTCATTCAGTTTGAGGATGCTCCTGCTCCAGAGGAGAGCCTTGGCCTTTGGGAAGGGCCCTGGGAACACCCTGTCAGTGACTGTAGTGTGCTGGGGTATCCCTGAGTCCAGCTGCAGTGGAGTGAGTGAAGGTGAAGCAGGCATCCCTGCTAAGCTGCTTTGGGATAGAAATTCCTGTTAGAGGCACCATCCCAACACTTAGCTGGCTTCTCTGTGTTGCACCCTGCCTGGTGCTCAGCTGGAGCTTTGTCCAATCCGTAGTTTTTCATACCTCTGCAAGAAATGGGAAAAGGAAGGGAAAGGACAAAGGCAAGAAAAATCGGTATCTCTGTGTCAGACTAAAGGAGAAGTTCCTTCTGGTCCATGCAGAGCTCAGGAAGGGTTGGTATTAAACTCCCTGTCCAGGAACTGCGGATTATGCTCTCTACTCGAGCAAACTAATTTTTCACCCTTAGAAGAGCCTCCCTTTAATTCAAGTAAAAATGTAAGATTGTCCCTTAGCTCTACAAATGATTAATCCAGCGATAAAGGTAATGCGTCCTGTGTCTGAAAACTGTTTGTCTGCTTTTATTGTGAGGTTGTTGCTATCTCAGGCCAAAAGAAACATGTGTAAGTTCATGGGAGAAGGAGAGTAAATATCTTGGAGCTCAAACAGAAACATAGCAACGGCTACATGTCCACGGCAGGTAACAGCAAAGAACTTGCGGGGTTGTTTTTCTGTCTCTTGAGCTGTACAGGCAGGACCTCAGCTCTCCTTTCCAGCGGAGTGTTTCTGTGCACGGGGAAGGGGAAGGGGAAGGGGAGGAGCGGCCATAGCGGGCCCCCCGACACGGGGATCGAAGGCGGCACCGGGCGGAGCGGGGCGGGGCGTGGCTCCCGGGCACTTGGAGCGGGAGAGCCGGGGCTGGGCAGCCTCTCCCGGCGGCCAGGTGGGGAGCGAGGTAAGCAGCCGCGATGGGCAGCTCCGGGGCTCTGTGTCCCGGAGAGGCTGGGCAGGTGCCTGCCGCTTACAAACGGCTGCTGCTCATTTCGAATGATGGAACCGTAAGGGTCGGACTGCGGGCATGTCAGGGAGGTACTCGGCTTCTGCTCGCTGAAATTCACCTGCCCAGAGCGGTGCCCGGAGCTTGGTGTCAGCCCTGCTGCACGAACGGCGCCTCACAGCTTTATCGCCCCCTTAGTCACATCCGAGCTTCCCCTGCCTTTACCTGGAAGGGCTGGTCCCGTGGGAGAACCAGCCACATTTCCTTGAGGTATTTAGCTAGTGTGTCATTCTTCTCTCTGAGGTGTGGCACCAGCCTGGCTGGGATCACAGCCTAGAGCGTGACATTTCGCTTTGGTTGCATGTTGGTGTCTGCTAGCTATGCTAGTGAATGGATGTGGCACTGTATTTTCCAGGTAGCAGGCTGTTTTTTCTGTTACAATAACGGGAATTTGTATTAAATGGGTGGGGAAAATCTCGGGCTTTAGTATTCCTGTTCTTTGTGGTCCTTCACTCTGTCACTCCCTCAAAATACACAGACTTACTATTTCACCTACAAGGGCTGAAACGTTTCTGTGCAGAATACTTAATGTACATCTGAAGGCCTAGTCTTCATGTCCTGGATTTTATTGCTAAGCCTCTGTCATTACTAATGCCCTGTTAGTACAGCAAACCTGCAAGCAGTGGCACTGCACGGGAGCTGTGCTGGTTTCTGCTCCCCGAGTGTCACTGCTGGCTCCTCTGCCAGCCCTGCCACCCTCGGCAGCCTGATCCTACTCTGGGTGGCAGAAGCAGCCGGTCAGTGGCTCCAGAGCCACGTTCAAGGTGTGCTGGTTCAGGTGTGCATGTGTGTTAGTCCCTGCCCGTGTGACACAGCCCTAGGGCAGGATGAGGGTAGCAGCAGGCTGCAGGTACTAAGGAATGGAGTTGAAACGGCACCTGTGCTGGGCTGATATGTCAGTACTCCAGCCAAAGCAATTGAACTCTCATTTTTTTTGTAGTTTTGGTTTTAGTCTTTTGGTGCTTTTTTGTTTCCTTGGTTGTTTTTTCCCCCAAGGTAAGTTGGTCAGAAGGACTTTTTTACCTTGGAAAGTGATAAAGTGCTGAGGTGGTGTGGTATGGCTATATGGGCAGGTATAAGAGGAGCTGGAACTTTACAGTGGTGTCCTCTTCATATATTGATGAAAAAGTCTCTAATTGCCGCTTGTATAGTCTGTAGGTTGTGTATGTTCATTACAGAATAGACTCTTAACGTGCTAATAGGCTACATTGGGTTTTAATGGAGCTGGATTTTGTCGGGGGAAAAAAAAAGCATTCTGTTTATGTGAAATTATTTGTCAAACAATTTGAAAACTGCACATAAGGATTTTGACAAAACCAGTTCTCTTCTTTTGACTGATTCCCCCTAGCAATGTTCTAGTTTCTTGGTAGTCCCAATATTCTGTCAGATAAACTTTTTGTTTTCCCTCAGGGTCCGTTAAATGCTGCTTGTGTAAATAGTAACAGGACAACAATATCCTAACAGGAAGTTAAGCCAGAAATTACAGACAGAACAATACCCTTTTCCAGTCCAAGATCCTTGAGTGTGTGTAAACCCCTGTTTATTATCCAAAATGATCATGTGTGTAGTCTTCATAAGCTTTTCCACTCAAACTGGTGATTGATACTCCTGTAACTGATACTGCTCATTAAAGTACAATTTGCAGGTTGCAAGTTGAGAGGTATCCATTGCAAGTGCAGAATAAACAGAGCTTTCTTTTAAGTCAGAATTGCTTTAATAAGCAGTACCTTCTAATAAGCCTGGTGTTATTGGCTGCCTTTCCACTGAAAGCAGAAAATTAATTCCAACCAGCTACTCAAAACTCACTTCTTTTTCTTGTAAGAAGTTATCTCCTTCATATAGAAGTAGCTGATAGTGTTGGTTAATAGACTTAAAAAACTTGTTTTGCAAGGCAAGATTTAGTCCTGCTAAATGCAGAGAACATGACAGTCTGCAGTTTGGAAATTGAGTCACAAGACTGACTTGCACTGATACAAAATGATTCTTGCTTCAGCCCTTTTTTCCCTCTAAGGGTCAGACTATGAGCTAGGTAATATTTTTCAAGGGTTAAAGAAGTAATGTAGAGTTCTGTTTCTTATTCTTGCTAACCTTGTCTCTGTCTGCCAAGTTCTTGCTCTTCAGTTCCCTCTCTCTAATTTTAATAGTTATATATCTCAGTGCTTATGATTTTCCCAATGAATTAAGTTTGCCCTTGTGGTCAGAGTTAGGAGAATAAAAGCAACAAAGCAGCAAACACAGAAATTTGCTTGCAAAGGAACCTTTGGGGAAAGAATCAGATTATCCAAAGTCATTGTCAAGTGTACTTCAGTCCACAGGAATTGTGTATCTGTGGGGCCTTTTGCATGGAGAAGCAGGGATGTGTGTGTTAGATTAGGGAGAGTACAGCGAATTTCAGAGAATTAATGAAGTATCTGGACTTTCACCCATTCCCTTTATGCAAAAACTCTATGTGCCTACATTAATAACACTTTACTAAAGTGACACTAAAATTTAACTACATATTGTAACAATTTTCTAGATGTTTCTGGGGCGTGTTTATAGTACAGATTTCTAAACTCAGGTGAAGAAGTAGAAACCTGTCTGGGACATTGCATACACAAAGTCGCTGGCAGTCCTTGCCCAAAAACTTTATCTGAGCAACCACAGGTGATACAAAGGGCTTAACTTGCAAAGAAAGTGAACACGAGGAAAATACTGTCATCTTACTATATTGTGGGGGAATTACAAGAGGAATAATAATAAATAGAAGTGATAAGGCAAAAAAGTGAGTAGGTACAAAAAAAATGGATAAAGCGTAAATAAGGAGCAGAGCTCATGATAATGAAGAGCAGCTGGAGGCAGACACTTCTGCTTCTTTCTGTCTGGCTGCTCTCTGGACCCCACTCTTACCAGGAGCAGCTGAGGGATAGGGAGAGTGGGATCTGGATTCTGGTAGGTGCCATTGCACTATAGGAGTAGGAAGTAAACCCATTTGAGCTCCAAATCCAACAAGCTGTTGGGAGAGACAGCAGCATGGTGGCTGTGAGTGGCATGCTGTCACTCTCCCCATTTTTTAATCTCTCACTATGCAGTAGTAAGCAAATGAGTCTCTAGTGCTGCTGCATGTCATCTGTCACTGGGAAGCTCTCTTGTAGCAGAGACACAATTTAGGTTGCTAAATTGAATTAAAGGTCTAAAACAGCAGAGTTGATGTTGGTTCCTGTAATTGACCCTGCTGACATCAATAAAACCACAATGGGAAGCCTGTAAGAGGTGGTGTTTGTTGGTGCTGGCTGAGTACTTTGGCAAGATGCAGTAAAGATAAGTGGCTTTTGCTTCCGTGTATGATTCACGCTGGTTCCATTGCTAATACATCAATTAGAGATGAGATTTTCTCCAGTGTAGTGTTTGATTAGTGTCAATTCACAGGCCCTTTAGATTTTCTGAGAGGATTTCCTGGTCTGTTGCAAAAGTGTTGAAACTGTTGGGACTGAGACAGCGGAAGAGTAGTGATCAGTACTGGAATCCAGCTGCTGATGCCGAGTGTAAAACTCCAGCTTGTCTCTCAAACTCACTTTTGGCTTCTAGAAATCGATCTGGTTTATTTTTTTTTCATTGTGAAGATGCAGAAAACATGCTAAACAGGACAGGGATTCATGAATTAAACTTGGATAACAGTGAAGCCCTGTGTAGTGATACCCTACAAAATGAAACTATCTTTATGGAAATAGAGCACATTCAGCCTTCTGAATCACTTCTTCCATGGGTTCTATTCCCTTCATTCAACATTATTAAGTTATCTATGATGCAGTTCTGGAATTCCCTGGTTTTATTCCACTTCAAGATGTGTGCAAATAGGATTTACTTCATGAAATCATTTTTACTGAGGGATTACAGGTAAGGAGCTTGAAGGTCAAAGTGGCTTTCCTCAGACTTGATGCCAGGACAAAGTACTATTTTGACAAGACATTCATGTTTGATTTATTACATCCTACATGAGGATTAGTATCTATAACAGAACATTACCTGCACATGACGGGATGAAACTAACCTGGAATATTTTGTCAAGGCCATTGATCTGTGACTTGAGTGCAGTAATTTTTCTGGGAAATGATCCAGAAGTATGAGTCTCCAAGCACTGCCTGGAGTTTCCTGACCTATATCATTACAGGGTTGAACAATTTAAGTGGAAACACTCGCCCTCCACAGATCTTCTAACTTATTTACATATTAATGATCATTAAACCCACTGATCTTAAACACTTCTGTACTCCAGAGAAGGTGCACAGGATTTCTTTCAGCAAGATAAGTTGCTTGCTGAAATCCAAAAATTTAATCCTCAAGCAGATGCCGCTCTGCAAAGGGAGTATTTGTCAAGATCCCGCTTTCTGTCTTTCACAAATAAACTCTGACCACCAGCAATTTTTTTTTCCTTCTAAATAATTTTTTAAAGGAAAAACTGGGTCTAAATGTCCTATCTTTTCCTGGATCTATGGTTTGTTGCATTCCATCATAGGTTGAAAAGAAGGAGATGGTTTAGTTTGAACATTACCTGCTTTGGGCTCTTTCTAGTGAGCTATGACTGGTCAGAAATGTAATGGCCAGATTTTAGTTTGCCTCAGCATATGTGGAAAATTCATTTCAAGTCCTTAAAGCCTGGTGAGTGGAGAAAAAATTATATTTTCAGATGCTGGGTTCAGTGTTAGCCTGTAAGTGTCCCTGTGGATTTTCATAGTGATCCTGGCATGCAGTGTACCATAAGACTCAAAGAAAATAAAGTGGATAATGACAGAGCCAACAGAGAACCTGTCTTGGGCATTTTTGAGTTTCTGAGGAAGCCCTTATGGATTAGCCTCAAGGACTCTCAAATGAATAAGAGAAAGAAATGGATGTGTTTTCCAGCCAGGCTGATCTGTTTCTTCTGTTTGGTTGATGTCAGCACGTTGGCTGATATGGATGGCTGATGCTTGCTTTTGATTTTTTTTGACTTTGAAAAGCCCTCAGAAACTAGACACTATATAAATATCCATTTTGAAGATACTTTTCATATAATACTTTGCTGCAGTAAATATCACAAATAAAATCCACTGCAAATAAAGAAGTTTGTTGAGACTCTACTGTTGAAAGAGATTCAACTCTGCTTTTCCCAGGAATGGAGCTGAAATAAAAATAGGGTTTGATGGGTTTTGCTGGCTGTGCCCTTTATAGTTTATTTTTTCCTTCCCTGCTGTGGAATAGCTTGCCAGCTTAGGAAACTTGCAGGGTGCCTTTAAGAACAAATGCTAAAAATAATTTCTTTTTTATTTTGAGTATGATTTTTGATTAATTGCAAGAATTGCCTGTTTAATTTGTATTCTGTTATTCTAATGTAACATTCCCTTTTTACTGACTCATGAGGACTCCCATTCAATAAATTCTGACTAAGTCTGGCTTGTTTAAGATTCACATGCGGCAGTCTGTGAGAAATCTAAAACCAGGCCTATTTAAAGGACTGAGGATTAAACCATTAGAAGAGTCCTCATTAAGAATGAGTCTCTAGATGTTGTCAGCTCTGTACAAAGCCACTGTCCTGCAGGTCCCTTATTCACAACTAAGGCTTAGAGATGTGCTGCTAGCAAGGAAAAGAGAAGGCTTCACCTCTTTAGTTTTGGAAATGTATGATTTTTTTTTTTTTTTGAGAAAATTGGCACATTTGTCTTTTGCTGTTTAAGGAGGAGAGAGAGGACTTAAATCTTTTTTCTTAATGTTTTGACATGCTCCTAAAGCCTGGCCTTATTAGTGCTAGGAAAACTTCCATGGCACTGCAGTCCCACAGGCTTGGAGAGACTTAACTATAGAGAAATATGAGTTCCTATTTGACCTGCAACTTCTGGTGGGCCCTGATTTCTCAATGGTAATGAAGCTACAACCACTGCTGATTTATACTGTTTCATGTTATTTGTTAGTAGAACAGCAGAATCTTCTGAGTTGCTAAAGTGGAGTTCCTTCCTTTTAATTTTTATGTACCTGCATCTGCTTTGTAATCAGGTCTCTAATCAGTCTTTCCATTAACATATTAATGAAGCAGTAGAGACAAAAATAAGGAAGATTTCATCCTTCAAATCAAGGACTTGTCATGCATTATCATTACAATGAAGCCTTTGAAAATCCAGACTACCACTTCTCAGAGACATTGGAAATTGATAGAAGGTGAGTTTATTTTATTTTACTGTGTGACTGTGCCATAAGAAATAAGGTTATTTATATGCAGAAGATACTTCTTCTCTGGAGTTTTAATTTGTGGATTTATTTTAATCCCTCCTTTATGCTTTCATTCGCAAACATATTTTTAAAACTCTTTCCAGGAAGACAGCATTCAGGGAAATGGTGTGTTTACTTTTTACATGTTGGATGAATTTCAGCTAAATTTATTTATGTCATAATGTTGTACATATTTTTTAGTTCCAGTAATTTTCACAATGGGCTATAACCATGGATATCCTTGTTTTCCAAGCAGGTATTCCTGTTTAGTTAAGAGTCTAAGCTAGCTTCAGGCAGAGAAAATTTTAGCCTTCCTAATTCATTTGATGACCAAGTCAGAATTACAGTGTTGAAGTTCTAAATACAAAATACCTCTCAGTATCACAATTTGTTTTATAGTATACTTAAATTTGATAAGAATAGGTAGCAAATTATTCAGGATACCTATTGAGGGTTTTTCTGATTGTCAGGGTTTTCTTTTTTATTGCTTACACAGAGGGAGCTCTCAAAGGAATCCATTCTCTCACCAAACTCCTTATGATTCATCTCTGCACGGTTCCTATGGAGAACACAGAGGGAGGGAGCAGAACTACCCTGTGGCCATCCCAATGGCCTCCCTGGGACCTGGCTCTGACTACAGGCAGGATTTACCCAGCACAAGTCCATATGGAAATTTCACAGGTACATAGTTCTCATGCGACCAGCTTAGAGAATCCCTGGAACAAATAACAGTTGGCTGTGCCATGAGGGAGTCCTGCAGCTCTGCAAAGCTCAACTCTGTAAATATTTTTAGCTTCATTTTTTTTTAAGCAGTTCAGATATTTTATTAGCAAATCCATGGGTTGTCTGTTGTATTACCAGATCAATAAATATTGTCTTGTATGGACTGAGTAAGTTGTTGAGTACTAGGATGTATATGGGAGTGGAATATGGGAATTTTGTTAGGAATAGGTTGCTGTGTTGGCAGTAGATCTGGATTTTGTCATAGGGTTGGCATTCTGTGTCTGTAAATAGCCCATAGAAGTTTGCAACTTCGTGTAACTCTGGTTCCCTTCAACAGACAATATTTCCTTTGAGTCTGAGCCAGAACTGATCCAAACCCGACATTCTACCCTCCATCTGTTGGATTATCCCTATACTCATGGAATTTCCAGTGGATCAGAAGGTAAGGATTGTGGTACATCACAATATTGCATGCCAATCTTACCCTCCATAAAATAATACTAATAAATATTTTAAAGCCTTCTTGTTCAGGTATGAATATCTTCACATAATAAAAGGAGTCATAAATGGGGTCCTTCCACATCACAGAGCTGAGCTCCACACTGGGATGTGACACTGGGACTGGCCATTAGCTTACTGGGAAGGCCAGGCAAGGAAAGCTGTGGCTAAACTCATCTGTGTCATGGCTGGAAGGCAGATGCTTTTAAGGAGTGTAGTCACCTGCGTTTGAATAAGTGGATGAAAGGAGGTGGAGAGAGCAGCTGCATTTTGGCCCCAGGGAAATAAGAGTTTGGCACATATAACTTGCTCAGCATGATGGAGTATGATTCTAAAATGCTCCCCCTGAAGGCAGGGGAAGGATTTTTAAAGATAGGCTTTGTCTTCTAGGAAGAAAGTCTTGAATAATGAATGTGTGCATTTGTGAGTGGCTTAGATGGGGTTCTCCATGACAGCTAAAGACTGGGCTCAGTTTGTCTTTTCCAGCACTTACCTGAAAAAGTGCTTGTGATTGTCAAAGACAACCAGGAAAGAAGTGAGTGGGGGAGTGTGTTTGCATGAAATTAGTGATATTGAAGGACAGACTTTTAACTTGTTCTTGCAAAAGTGAAATTTGAATTTCTTAAGTCAAATTGTCAGGACTATCTGGGCTTCCTAAAGAACGCATGCTATTTAGGCAGCTTCATTCAGAGACGCAACCGAAGACCACCTGATGAGATCTTCATGTCTTCTTTCAGCATGTTGGAAACAGATCCAGCATGCAGTGAAGGTAGGGGTTTAGATAAGTGGTTTAATATTTGACAGTATCTTCTACAAGGATGGTGTGGTTGATGCTGCTCTTAGTTTCTTGCCAGAATTGTGGGTACAGCCCTTCTGTGGTTATAGGGACGACTTAGGTTTGTGTTATGGTAGTGATTAATCTTTTATCCTCTCCTAGCACACTCAAATCCCCTGATAAGTGAAATGCAGAGCAGTATGAAGGTGTTAAATTGTAGAAAGAAATGCTAAGCTCTTTATTAGAATTTGTTTGACCAGCTAATAGATTGCTTTCAGCCACTGTGTCTGGAATTAGCATCAAATTCCAACTATGCAGAGGCAGCCTGGTTGTCAGGTCATAGAGATGTGTCTGTGGCATAGGTAGTGCTAAGTATGGGCACTAACATCAGCTAAAATTACAGAAGAAAAAAAGCAGAAGTTTAGCTTTGAAGTCAATATGCAGCATCACAGAAGTGTAACTATCAAACAGTTTTTAAGCAATGGACCAGAATCTTGGAGTCTTGTCAGTATTTTATTTTCCTTTATATTGTAGCTCTTTCTGTGAACATTATTGGACTACTTTCTTGCATCTGATTAGAGTTCTGAGGGAATTGAAGATATTCTGGACAATATTATTAAGTCTCAGCTTTCACATCTTGGTAGCAGTGTGAATAGGGGATGTTGTTATATCCACTTCAGGCTGTGTATAAAAATGACTGTGTTCTTATTCCCCAATTTTGGTTTTTGCATGGGTTTGATGCAGAGGAAGATTTAGTTGGAAGTCTTGCAAGTATGTCCACCAATGAAAGGATGAAAGCAATCCAGAAGATGCCAGAGACCATGGGAAAAAAGAGAGAGATCAGGTAAAAAGTTTATCTGTTTAGTTTTAAAAACATTTACTTCTAGCAACATCTAGCTATCAGTTATGGGAGTTTGCCATTTGCTGAGCTTTGGTTTATCACTTTATGACAAAGAACTTTTTAATGCACTTTTAAAAAGTTAATGTCTTGCAAGAGAAAATAATTTAACAGATAGAGATGAGAAGAATCTCTACGGTAATATAAAACAGAAAATCAAGGTCCTGAGATTTAGTTATAAATGATGACCTGAGATTTATTTTCAAAGGAAACTTGGATGTTGGTCATTGAAAATGGAGAGGAGACAGCATTATCTCAACCATCCATTTGTCTCCACACAAAATAAATTTAAATTCTGCTGCCAGTGTGAGTTACTGGAGGGGTTAGAACATGCTGTCATAGCAGGGACAGGAGCCAAGGCATCAGCTAATATAAAATGAATCAGTGAGAACATCTCTGTGTTGTACTAATTCTGTTCATGTGCACAGGGGTGAAATTATATTTGCAATATCTTCTTTGGTTTCTTGATTCAATTACAGCTCATACTATAATGCTTGTCACCCCTGCCCTGCTCTTCCACAGAAATAAAGTTCTTAAAGAAATAACAAAAAGATCAAGGCACCGTGGTGCTCAGCCTTCCTGCTGTAGACAGTGTCTGCAGGGAGCAGCAGTGGTAAGTGCCAGAAACTTCTGTCAGTCACAACAGAGCAACCCACTCTAGCTGCAATGTTACCACTGTCTCCAGAGGAATCTGGTGTCCTGCTTCATGTTACTTACCAAAGATCCAGTTAATTGCTGCAGTGTTTGTTAATAATGACTTGCACTGCAGTAGCACCAGTTAACCATCTCATGGTACATGGAGTGGGGCAAATCCATTCTTAACATCAAAATGAGACTGTAACATTAAAATGTGAAACTTTATTATGTGAAATTGAGTCCTGTTTACTTGCTGAGATTCATCTCTCTCCTCTTTTTCCTTTCAGTCATTTCGGCGATTTGGAAATACCCTTTCGGAATATTTTCACCAACTGTGGGTATGGCACAAGACTCTGAAGATCATTGGTGCTGAATTTGGAACAAGTGTTCTTTCCTACTTTGTTTTCTTGACGTGGCTGCTAAATTTTAACATCTTCTCATTCCTCATAAACTTTGGTTTCATCACAATTCCTCAGTTTCTTGCAGCAGAACCAAATAACCTTTCATTCATGGGCCTGGAGCTGCTCACTGGAGCTGTAAGTATTTAAATTTAATCACACCTGTAATTTCATGATAAGGAGTAGGACAGCTCCCACCTCCAGTAATTGTTCTTCAGATGATGATGCTTTCCACCATGGAGGTGATAGAAAATATTCTGAATGATGTCCTTGTCTTTTCAGGGTTATTTTCAACAAACAGTGCTCTACTATGGCTTTTACACCAATGCTACAATCAGTAAAACAGATAATGGTCCATCTTACAACATGCAGCTGGCCTATATTTTCACTGTTGGAATATATTTTGTCATCTGTTTTCTTATCTTGTTGTTCAGGTAAACTGACTGTGAATTCCTATTTCTCTTCTATTCAGTGGAAAATAGCCACACAATAAAAAACCCCATCCTGTCAACAGAAGTAATAATTACTTGAGTACATTTCTTCAAGTACAAATGTACTCATTACTTGAGTACATTTCTTCTACAAGTCTTCATTTACAGGTGTAAAGTTTAAGTAGAAATTTCTGCTCAAAAGACAAGTCTTCAGGAATCAAACCTTTATTACAGAAATTAAAAATAACTGCAAAATAGTAAGGGACATACAGAGAATCCCACTTCAAACTGGGAATATTGTGATCCCCTTTTGTAAGCTGTTACTCCTAACATTGTTTCTTATTGATGTGGCCTTCCAGAGGCCAAAGACTGTTAGCAACAATCTCAAGATGGAAATGCTAGAGTTTCTTACATTAAAATTTATTTTCCACATTATTGTATGTGACATACTCTGACTTAGGTCCAATAAATTTGTGGTGGGATGGAAAAGCTGACAAATCTCCCTCCTTGCCCTGCTGTACAGACTTGATGAATTTCCCTGTTATACATCTGACCGATTTAATTTTCATTGCAGCATGGTAAAATTCTTCTCCAGGAACTTCACTAACCCTGAGGTATTTTCTATGAATGCCAGCAAGTTGCTCTGCATTTGGGACTTCAATATAACTAATGAAAAAGCTGTGAAGCTGAAACAGAAGAATATCCACACACAAATAAAGGTACAAACCACAGGAGGTACAAAATTAATGTGCATGAGTCATTCTTCTAGAGACTTAATTGTGCATACAAATTTGTGTGTGCACATACAAGTCTCTGGCAGAGTGACACAAGCATGCTAGTTCTGTGCCTAAGAGATTTAAATCTTCCTGGCTTCCTGAGTTTCATTTGGTCTGAGCTCCTGGCATTGGTTTAGCTACTTGTTTTCCTTTTCTGTTTAAGCTACATATAAATATTTGTATGCTTCTGTTCTATTGAATGAGTCTCTGTGACTGCTAAATATTTGCTGTACAGAATATTCCTTCTGTTTTCTCTCCTTCCTGCTATTTAAATATTTTATAAACAAAAAGCAGGCTGGAAATATTATCTGTGAAACTTGACTTCTAGGATAGGAACACAAAGTTGCCCAGTAAATGTTCCTAGGATATTACTTTGCCCAAGTTCTAGAGCAACAATCTTTCATTCCGTTTCTCAGGTAGTTCCTTGAAATGAGTTTTGCCTTATGCTGGTGTCTAAGAACTTCTTCATTAGGAATTGTTTCTCTGCAGGAAGACCTCACTGAAGTAAACACAGAAGTTCTAAGTTTTTCTGTAAAGGAGAGAGTTCTTCGTCTTGCTATTCATCTTCTTGCTTGGGTTGCTTCCCTGGGAACAGCAGTAGCTGCTTGCACTGGTGTTTACTTCCTCTCCATTAATAACCTCGAGGTAAGGCCAGGATTTGTATTTTTCACACAGGTGTTTCACACTGAGCATGAGCACTGGTCTGCTCACTAGGAGGAGCACAGGGGAGCAGAGCTGCTGTTGCTGCCAGAGAACACACAAATTCTGCTGGACCTAAAGAGCTGCTTTGCAAGGCCTGGGGCATAGTCCCCCACTGGGGACTATGGCAAGAGTGTGGGACCTGAGGGGTCTGAGCAAATCTCCCTCCTCTCTCCAGCAGCTGCTTGCCTGGGCCCATGGTCAGCTTAGGGACAGTGCAGCTGGTGACCTGGGGACAAACAACCCCAGCTGCTTCTCTCCTGCCCCTTCTCCCCCAGGAACTGCATTTGAGCTGGGGCTCCCACCCTTGGTCCCACATAATTTAGGGGAAGGGGAGAGGGTCACTGAGCTGCTGCTCATGGGCCCATAAAACATGACAGTCTCTAACCTGAGAACATACAGGGAGGAGAGCCAGGGGGCTTTCCCGTGAACACACCTTGAGGCAGCATTTTGGTTAAGGCACTAAGTTTGGGTTGTTTGATTTTTTTTTTTCTTCTTTAAGCTGTTTATGAAAGGGCATAGAAATGATCTAGAGAGCCAAACTGCCATGTTGGTGCTACCTGTGATTGTATCTCTTCTCAACACATTGATCCCATTCTTCTTCTCCTGGCTTGGGCACCTGGAGAAGTTTCAGAGTCCTGGACAGCACATATATGTCACTATTGCCAGGTATTTCTTGCTGCCTCCTCTTAGTGTTTTTGGCCTGAAGTTGTCAGAGTTCTTTTTATACAAAGCTGTGTCTGGGTGGTGTGGAGGGAATAGGGAGCTATGGAGGAGAATTCATCTTCTCCATAGGCTTCTGTATGCTCTTGTCTTAGCAACCATTTGTCTTTCATGAGCTTCTGGGATGTTATGTCTCTGCATGAGGATGAGGTCCTGTGTGCACTGATGACAAGGGCTTGTAGTAGTCCTTGATGGCCCCTGGGCTGTTGGCCCCTCCCCAGGAAAAGAAGGGAAGAGAAAGAGGATTGAGGTCATCTCACTTAAAAACAGATGCCTGGAGTTTACACTGCCTAACCCTGGTGTCCCTCAGCCCTCCCTCCCCTGAGGAGCCCCCACACCCAGCCAGCATCCTGTTACACAGATGTCAGTGCCAAGGTTGTCATGCCCAGCTCCCCTTCTGCCAGGACAATAGAACAATGCCACACCTGACCTCCCAGGAGAGCTCCTGTTAGTCCTGGCACTCTGCAGTGCCAAGAGGAGGTAAAAAAGTGTAACCAATGGTCACCCTGCCATCATTCCCTTCAGGTATGGACCAGCTGATGGTGCAGTTATTGTTCCTTCTTCTTTTTAGAAATATCATCCTGAAAATGTCAATTGTTGGAATACTGTGCTACTACTGGCTTAACATTGTGGCTACCTCACAGTCACAGGTAAAGTTTCAAAACCACAAATCTCTGACTTACAGTGCCAGGTTAGGAACCATTTGGATAAGAGATTTGCTTCAGCAAAGACAAGCACTGAGTTCCTACCCTAACAGTTTTTATTAGCAACTTGAGAGAAATCAACTGTAGAAAAAAATGGATGGCCCAGCTCAAGTCTCAGCTGGATGGCAGCATTGTTCACTGAGAAGTCAACTATGATTTGCCAGGCTGCTAGAATATATTTGATCAAGTTTTCAGATCTTTGATCAGGTTTCAGATGCCTGAGTATTTGGGAACAATGTTTTAATCACATAATTTTTAACTTCTAGTATGTTTTTGGTTTTAGTTTTTTTTTTTCTATTTCTTAAAGTGCTGGGAAACTTTGGTTGGCCAAGATATCTATCGTCTTGTTCTAGTTGACTTCATATTTTGTTTGCTTGGCTCTTTCTTTGGAGAGTTTTTACGAAGGTGAGCACTACTTTTCTAATCTTGTTTGCATTCATTGACCAAAGATATAATCTGTTTTCTCCATGTGTGAAAAGTCCAGCAGAAGCATGGCTGTGGCACCACTGAGGTTTCCTTAATTTTCCCTACCAGGCAGAGTCTCTGTGTACATGCTTTGTGTATATTGCTGTTCCTCCTTAGAAGGAGGTCGGTGTGTCCTTTCTCCCTCTGGAGATGGAACACATGCAGGGAGGAGGCCACATTCTGCTCTCATGGATTTCCTGACAGTGAGGTGAAAGCAAGTTCTTTTCTGCATAAGAATGGACATGCCACTGCCTTTCTTTGGTGTACCCCACTGTGATTTTTTTCCCTCTTAGTTATGTTACTATAGTGTCCACAAATTTAAAATCTGATTTTATCAGTCTTATTAAGCATATAATGAGTCTCTCAAATGTGGAGGTCTGCAGCATGATAAATGAGAAAGTATTGTGAACTGGATGTCAATACAGCTCTGTATATAAGGAAAAAATTATTTACTTCTAACATCTGCTGTGTGAACCTTCCTAGTGCCAAACATTACTTACGGCTTAGGCAGTATTTAAGTGCTTGCCAGCTCTACAGAGCATTTAGATCCCTGGCCATACTTTTGTGTAGGGAGATACATTATTTGCTCTCTGCCCATGATTTGAACAAGACTGGTTTACAAGGTAGGGCTTTGTTAACTTTCTGTTGAATTAATACAAAACAATGTTGACAAGCTCTTGAAGACTTTTTCTCCATGGCTCTTGCCAGTATACTTTAATCTTCCTGTTCTTGTTGTGTTCAATAGGAAACCACCTCCCAGCAAAAGGTCACAGAACTAAAAGTGCAATGTCAGCTGTGATGAATGGTCTCTCCTAAGCTGGGCAAAAGCACCTGACGTAGGCTTGTGAAAGGTTAAAAGTACAATTGCTTGTATTTAATATTTTGTGCTCAGAGTAACCTCCTGAAAGCCAAGCTCTGTTGATGATTCAGTTGATAAGGTGGTATCAAGATGTGATTGTTACCAAAATGTTTATTGCTTTTGCTACAACAAGCAAAAAGCTGAGTCTCCCCAGCTCAGGAAAAATGAGGTGACTAAAAGGGATTGTTGGTCCTCAGTAGGAATCCTCTCAGTACTTGCTTACCTGTCTGTTTCAGCTCCTTGCAGCCTCAGTTAGTTTGAAGTAGGATGTACTTTTGAGGGTACATTAAGAGTATCAGTGTACAATTGTCTTTCTTTTTTTATTGAGGCTGAAAATTCTCAGGACCTGAAAAAGCTGTTACGGTTTTATACTGAGGCCTCTTGACATTTCAGCTGCTTAAGCACAAGAATACTTGTGGTTAAAGTAACAAGTAATTGCTATAGTATAGATATGTCCTGATACAGTAAGAAATCCTTGTTGGTTTTCTGTTTCAATTGGATGAAATATATACTAGGTCTTACTTCAGCCCTGTTTTGTTTTACAGGAATTTTTTTTTTTTGCCTAATTGTTTCATTTTTGCTGAGCTATTGAATGAATGAGCTGTGACCACTTTGCATGACACTAATGCAGCCTCTAAATAATTCGTCATTGATGCTTATATTCAGAAGGCCACTTACAGGGATTTCTACAGACTGCTTTATCATTTAGCAAATGCTATTGTGCTATAGTTTTTGGTTTCCCCCCCACCTTCAGAATTATTGGAACTACAATCTGCGTGAGCCTGGGGCTGCCAGAATTTGATATTGGACGAAACGTTTTAGATTTGATCTATGCACAGACTTTGACCTGGTAAGTGTTCAATTTACAGCCATAAGTTCATTTGCACATAGAACTACAAGAGAAAAAAATCTTATTCCCAGAGAGAACAGGATAAATGACTGGGAGATGAGCTGTTCAGTGTCTTTGGTAAGGACTGTGACTTGCCAAAGTAATTATGTGGGCAGTAACAATAACTTCAGTCAGTAGTTTACCCAGTGGCCACCTGGTGTGGGAGAAACCTGATAGGTTCCTGCAGCAATATCCTGGAGTTTTGTTTACTTCCCCACTGGGATGGTGCTCTTATTGAAATAGTCTCAGTATTAAATGCTGGGAAAGATGCCTTATTTCCAAGAATGAGTATGTTACTCCAATTATAAGAGGGTTCTGCAGATCTGTATGTAGATGTGTGTTTAAAATTGCATATTTTCCAAGGTGGACTTACTGCTAGAGGATCAAGAGTAACAAAATCACATTTCCAAATAATTCCACACTATCTGTACATGAAGTTATTGTGGTATTTTTCTGCTTTCAGTGCACTGAGAACTGAATGGTGAATAGTGAAGATGTAACTTTTTTCTTCTATAAACCCTTTCTTGTAGGATTGGTATCCTGTTCTCGCCTCTGTTGCCTGGTATCCAGATGATAGCATTTTTTATAGTATTTTTTGTGAAAAAGGTAACAAACTTCATATGTATTCATCATAAATAATAAAGCAGTAAAATTAAAGGCTGGAGAACTAGCAGTGGACAAGTGCATATGTCAGTACAGACACTCAGCCTGTGGTTGTGCCTTTGGCCTCCCAGTTACTCTCCAGCAACTCCCCTCTGTGAAGTTATCTAGGTGTAAGCAGGGTGATTCAGCTAAAGATCATGGCAGAAATATCTTCTTTTCAGAATTCTTTGTCTTAGTAGTGTGAACAGATGATAAGTTGTTTGTTGGGTCATGAAGCAGTTTGTAGTGTTGAATGTAGAAGAGCAAAGCTGTAGGTAGAAAGATGGATTCAAATTTCCCTGAACCATGAGTTTGCATATGCTACAAAAGCAAACTCTACCCAACAGACTTCTGAAGAACCCATCAGAACCTCCTTTTATCTCTTACTGTTTTAAGACTATATTCTTGAAGTTTTCTAAAATGACACTGTATCTATCAAATTCACATAAAAGTTGTTCTTGGAAACTCCTGATAGATGCTTTCAGCAATTTCAGTGGGATTGACTTAAACAAAGTTGAAGTGGCAGGTAACAGCATCCTAAAGTATCTTCATCTCTTTAAAGGTCAGCCTGAGGAGGAATTGCCAGCCCCCTCGCAAAGTGTGGAGAACTGCTCAAATGATGACATCCTTCATTTTCCTGTTGGTTTGTCCTTCCTTCCTTGGAGTCCTGTCTGTCATTGGAGTCACTGTCTGGAGGTATGGAAGATCACTGGCATTAAGGCCTACTAAATTATGCTGTGTGACCTGACACCAGGCAGAGGAGTCTGCATTTCTCTATAAAAGAATTTATATTAATTGCTGGTGGAAGGTTTCAGGTGTTCACGAGATGTTCTGTATTCTGAAAACAAGACTTGCTCTGTGAGCTTGGGAGAATGTGGCTCACTGAGTAACTTGTCCCACGAGAAAGCGTGAGGAGAAACAAAGTTGCTTTGAAGTTTTGGATTCCTATTTAAATGCATCAAATTTTACTTTTCCTCCTCTTGAAAAGGTTTCTGTGACCAAGTCCTAGTTCCTAGCTTACTTCTAGTATAGGTGATTCTGGGTCTGCAGCAGAGAAACACCTCAGTGTTTCAGTTCAGGGAAAACTCAGTTGAGGTCAGCTTCTCGATTATTTATGAACTTCAGAGACTCTTTCTGCAGGCAGTGCTGACTCTAACAATGCATCTGGGTTGTTACCAATATTTTAAAGCTTCTTTGGTTTTGTGTGTGTTACTTTGGTCACAGGCAGGAGGGCAGCATGGATATGCTTTTCTCTTGACAATAGTCAGAAACATGATTTCAATATTTAGTGAGACTGGAGACTGCACATTAAACCAGGTGGGATGAAAGCTATCAGAGCCATCATTTCCAGATGGCAAGTGGGAATTTCAGACTCTCTGGAGTGGTTCAGTATCAAAGCAAACACTTTCCTAATTTAGTCTACCTGAAAATGTTAATTCTAATAATGTGCTGCTTCATTTCACCATATTCTGTTGTTATTGAAGATCTGCAGCAACTCATGTCCCTGAAGACAAGGTGAAATGATGGTTCCTTGTGATGAAATGTTTAAAAAATACAGTTTTTCAATTTCCTGTAGCAGATTATTGACATGTTCTATTTATGTTAAGATTGTGCTTACAGGGCTTGGTACTGATCCACTGCAGCAAGGACTCATGTCTCATTGCATACTCTGGGGTGGGCATTTAATGGCTCGAGAGGGACACAAGTTAAAAATGAAATACAGATCATGGAAGTACCCTCAGAGTTCCAAAGACAGTAGAGGGCTATAGAAAACTGAGGAGCATCTTGATGTGCAAAAATCACAGTATTAACTAATTCACTGGTTAACATATGAAGTTGTAAGTAGCTGTTTTATCACACTCTCAGGTTAAAACCTTCAGAAGAATGTGGTCCTTTCAGAGGCTTGTCTTCTATGTATGCTGCAGTCACTGAGTGGATACAAATACTGGAAAGTTACACTGCCTCAAAATGGGTAGTGTGGATCTACCATAACTTAATTACAAATGAACTTTTCTTCTTTATCCTCTCTACTTTTGTACTGTAAGTATCTGCTAATGAAAAGAACCAGAAAAAGGCCTTAAGTGGAAAAAACTGGTGATGACAGTGTCATTCTGTGTTATTTTATCTGAAATGCATCTTGTATTGTTGACTCACTTAAATATACCTCTCACCTTGAATACAAGTCCATAAATTTTTGGGTCTTTTCCAAAATAATGTTTTAAGCAATTTCATGCATTTGCCATGTTTTAAGCAAATCCATGTGTTTGCCATTCCTTGTGTAATTGAATATATCTATTTTATGTGTGTGTGTGTGTATGTAGAGAAGTGTCCTTTAATGGGTTAAAATGAACAAGATACATTTCTATCTTGACACTGACTAGAATTAAGTGCTCATATGTTGGACCATTTTTTGTTTTATTTTATTTAGAATTGTTACTTATCTTTACTGGCAAATAATACGAGGAAGAAAGACCATGACCAAACTCTTACTTAAGCAAATTAATAATGTAAGTTTGGCTTTCAGCTGTATCATTTGTATAATTTGGCTTCTATGTTGATTGTCTCATCCAGCTTTGTGGGGCTGTAACCTGTTTTTCCTACAACTGTGCAAAAGAAGGGTGGGAGTCCTTCCCCATGGGAGTTGCAGGGAAATTTAACTCAAAATTCTTTTGCTACAACTTTTTTTATCTTCAAGATGTGCTGCTGCAGCTCCCTCTGCAGACAGATTATTTTAGAATAGAGGGAATTTTTTTGGTCACCAGTTACTTACAGGCCTTGAGCCCCTCAAGGATAATTAATGCATTCCAGCTAATGATCAAATATGTCTTGACTACAGGCAGGAAAAGATAAGATGTTTCTGCGCAAAAAGCTACGGAAACAGCAAAGGGCAAAACGAAGCTCATCTGCACGGGGAGGAAGATGCCAGCAGGTCAGTGTGACTGCTCAGCTTCTCCTCTTCAATTACTTGGTAGGGTTCCATGGGGCTCCTCCAGCTGTGCAAACAGGCTGCTGGTTTGGGAAAACTCTGTACTTAAAACTGCATCTAAATGTTTACTGCTTAATTCCAGACAGCAAAAGGATGCTGTGAAAGGTCCCTAACTGTTTGTTCCAGGCTGGAATTCAACCTGATAAGGATATAGAGAAGTCCTTACCCTTACCAGACATAATTTATGGTTATGAAACTTCAAGAAAACGTTTAATGTTAATGTGCAGTGATGGTCACCAAAGGGTTTGGTCACACTTGGACCTTGCCTAAGCTAACAAGGAGGCTGCCTTCCTCCTTGGCTATGGATTTCCTTAAGGGGTTATGATTTGTGGTTATTTTCAGTTGAGGTAAAACAGTGCTTTGACCTAACCCCATTTTAAATCCCACACAACATTGATAGACATCTATTGTCCTAAACTTAAATTTATTTTTCAAGGCAGTCCTGCCTGCTGAGCCACCAAATTAGTGTTAAAATGAGGACATATAGGTCCTGTCTGGATTTTTATTTGGGTTGAGTAAAACCTCCTTGATCTACATACTGATAGAGAAAGTGTTTTCTACGTTCCTCTCCTTCCTCCCAAAAAACAAATTCCCCTGTATGACTTAAAATGATTATATAAATGAAAAAATAATTGACATTCATCTCGTTAACTATAAATATATGTGTGATAATACAAATAAATATTGACTGTAAAGAGATAAGCTGAATGTGAATGGGCATTTTCTATGTGCTGGTGATTTTCAACCTTTGCCTGTGTTGAGTGTCACGAGTGGGACTCCTGAGAGGGAGGTTTGGTTACCTACCAAGTGTGGATGTTCTTGTAGTTGTTAATGTCGGATTTCAGAAGGAGATGCCAGAATGACCTCATTGTGGATTTAGTGGAAAGGCCATCTCCCTGAGACAAGGGAGATGAGCAGTGCTGACCATACAGTCACAGCTGGAAGCCAGAACACAGACTGCTGATACCAAATACTGTTTTTCAGAGAAGCTCCTCTTCATACCACCCCTCCAGGCAACCTGCCCAGGAGGTGTCAGGCTATCCAGGAAGGGCATTTGACACAAACCAAAACACATCCTATGATGAGGTGAGATGGTCAAAAGAGGGAAATGTAGATTCCCCTAAATAGAATCTGGGGCATGACATAGGTGATGGGTGTATGTGTAGCAAAGTCCTGTATGCATGGAAACAACTTTAAAGATTAACTTGAACAGATATAAAAATGTGATCAGAATAGCTACTGAACACTCATAATCGCAAACTTGCTCAAGACCTGGAGAGTATGGTTTTGTTACTGATAACTGTTATCTTTTCAAACACAAGATAACACACATGGGAAGGAAATCATGACCTAAACCCATTCGTGAATTTTGTTTTCAGCATCCCTTTTCTGCTGAGATCTCGAGCAACAGTGACTTTCTACCAGGTAAGCAACTAAGATGAAACACAGAAAGCTCTTAAAAATTCAGCTCAGTAAAAATGTTTTATGTACAGACACAGTGTGTGACAGCTGCATGTCAGGGACACAGCATTTTAGCATCTTGTATAAAGAGAAAACAAAATGACTGGGCTTCTGGGGTGAGTATTTTCTATAGGTTGTGCTTTTTGGTAGCTTGTTCTGGTGTTGGTGACTTCTAAAGACTGACCACCAGCTTCTGTGTACTAGAGAGTGAAATTCCTGGGTAAACAAGCCATTTTGTCTTATGGAAGCACCCAACAGACAGGCAAAACTTTAAATCACGTTAGAAACAGACTTCACATCTTGATGTGAATCTCAGGTCACTAATGCTCTAGAACCCTGAGAACATCATGCTCAAAATAAAATAAAGCTATGGGATCTTGCGTGGTAGTTTGAACTTCCATGTAACTTCATCCCAAGAACTTGACAGATGAGATGCCTGAAGGGGTGTTCTGGTGGGGTTCTTGTCCCCAGCAGCGCGGTTAACGCTGTTTGCCTTGCGGGGAGCAGGGCGGGAGCCCGGCGCTGCCCGGGCTGTGGCGCTCGCTCTGCGCGCCAGGGAAGCGGCGCTGATGGAGGACAGCGGAGGATTTCAGCCCTGAGCAGCACCCAGTGAAGGCACTGTCTGCAGAAAGCCGTCCTCTGTTGCACTAATGACTGAAAGAATCACCCAAATACCTATTTTACATCTAAATGGAAGAAAAAATAATAGAAGAACAGATTGCAAAATGCATCAGGACTTGTTTTTTTTACTGTGTTAGGGAATATCCACCTGTTGAGGTTGTTTTGCAGCAGTGGTATCTGGTGACAGCCTTCCCTCAGGACTGGCATCACCTCAATGCACTAAGGCTCCCTCCACAGCTGCCCATGTGTTGTTGACTAAATATAAGGAAACCTGTGCCTAACTGTAAATAAAAGTTCTGTTTTAGAAAAATATTTTTAACAGTTACATTGTTTAAATCTAAAACAATGTTTTGATCTAAACCAAACCTGAAGTATTGGTCAAATAAACAGAAGTATATTAAAGTGCAGTTGTTTTTAATGACTGAGACATTGTAATGGCTGTGACATAATTTGTGTGAACTGGGTTCATTTTTCTGAGCCACTTTTAGTTTATTAGTCACTTAAGAGCAGCTTTGGTGAAGCCATCAGAACTAAGAGTGACTACTTAGCAAATTCTCATCTGTGTAAAACTATTGCTTGTAAACTGAAAGTTTATACATCTTTTCCTATAAAGGACTAATTGGAATTAGCACAAGTAAGATTTATTTTTTTTAATCATATATGACTGTGAGATTTGATGCAACTTCTTTTTATTCAAGGCCACAACTTTGCCACCACCATGATAATTTTTTGTTTTGTTTAGCTCATTTTCTATTAGTGTCTGCTTTTTTCCTCCCTTGTTGCTCTGGAATGAGGCACATCCTGTTGCCCATAATTTAGGCTAAAGACAACCCAAACCCAGCCACCACAGGCACATAAGAAAGGACAAACTACACAGTGCAAGAGCAGAGATTCAATTTTATTGTTTCCCTGCACGTACAGCTGTGGAGTCTGGCTGTGGGCATTGGACATGGACCCGGTGTTTGCAGTGAGGATGGTGACTTAGCAGTGCCAGAAATTCAGCAGCAACAACAGCTGGACCTTTGGAGCAAGGGCCATTTGCCACAAAGTCATTTGCCCTTCAGTGGGGAGCCCCTGCTGGGCTCAGCAGTAACAGCAGAGGCCACAGGAGTCAGGAAGGGGCAGGGCAGCATCTGGACATAAACCTACACATTCTGTAGGATGTGCACCGGGAGGCTGAGATTGGTGCTTCTGCAGTGCTGGGGGATGAGTGAACAAACGGAAGAGGCTTTTTCTCATCCTGACAGGGAAAAGCACCTCCTTTGGGCTTCCGTGTGCTTGGATGGAGCTCAGGATACAAATAAAAAAATCCATCCCCCCTGGCAGGTCCTAGCATGTGAATCTGTGATATTCCACAAGTTCGGATTTACCCTATTTGGGACAGTTGCACTAATTTTGACATTTTCTATCACTGCCCTTCTGCACAGCTGATAAATAACACTTCCCCATGAATTCTCAGAGGTTTGTTTATTGTGACTGCAGACTCTTTGGAGTTCAAGTTAAATCTGGATTACAGTTTCCATACCCCTCCGAGTGCCCTTCAATCATGCAACCAAAGGCAAACTAAAAAGACATTTCAGCTCCATTTGTTCTACTGCTTATCAGCACTCAATATACAGCTTTCTCTTAAAAATAAATACATTCATGTGCTGTGTTGTTTCTTTATTAGAAGAAACAATTTCCTGTCCCCCCCTTGGTTCTCTTAAAAGGTCTGGAAGATAAGAAGCTACTCAAGTTTTATCTGTTAATTCTCATAACATTCACATCACACATTGGCTTCTTTCTCATCAGGATTCAGCACAGCCATCTTTACATGCAGGGCAGGGAAATACACTCACCTATTTTGGCACCATTATACCCTTATTTCCAGTTTCTGATTTAAGTGCAGTAATGTAAATCATTTTAAGGTGCTACAAATCAACCTCAAATTAGCATACACTTGTAGAACATGCTGTTAAAATTACTAACATCAAGTTACGATTTGAAATTTTGACACCAAAATTGTTAATATAAATTTAGAACCAAAATTTAAACAAGGCCAAGGAAGAGCCAGAGAATTATAAAGCAACCTGCACAGACAAGGTATGACCCAACTGTGTTGTCAATTTGATTTTTTCACATTACAGTGCTTTCCTCAGACTGTGTGTGGCTGTGCCACAGCTTTGGCCAGTGCACCAGAGGGTTCCTGCATTGAAGATGTGACCACAGGCAGAAGCCAACTGCTGCTCTGCCCTTCCCAGAGCTCTCCTCTGCAGTCCATCAGCACTGCTGGATGCCCTCATGGCTGCAGACCTGCCCCAGGAGGGCAGTGTGGTCAGGCTGGGTCAGTAGTGAGGGTCACAGTCCTCCACCAAGCTGTCGGTGATGTAGCTGCAGTCAAGGACACTTTCGTAGTAGCTTTTCTCTGCAAATGTGTTCACTGTCCAGGCAACCACTCGAATTCCTCTGGAAGACCAGTGCCTCACATAGTCCCTGCAAGGAATAGAGACACCCTGAGAGGAGCCTGACACTACACAGAGTTAAGGCAGACAGTGAGGCTACATGTGAGTTTTGGTCTTGCATCAGCATCACATCAAGGAACAAGTGTGTCACCTTCTGCAACATCTTTTTGTGTTTTCTTACTGTAAACAGGTAAAAGCAACTTTGAAAAGAAAAACTTTTTCTGTTTGAGATTAAATGTAGGCTCTAACAGAGGTAAAAATTCAGATTAAAAAGAGAGAAGTTTAAAATCATAAAACAGTGCAAAGTAAAGAAAGTATCAAGACACCTTATCCAACACTAAATGGAACATTTTGATGAGCACATACTGTGATAACTCCACCCTATATACTAACAGAAGAAAATATCTCCTGATATATGAGAAAACCTTAGTACTTACTGAGAAACAAAATTTTTCTGTATGAGGAAAGCTGAAACCCCACACAATCGCCACAAGAAACTGTGTAGGCTCCAGTCCAGAATGACATCCATCACCATAAACAAGAAATGCTTCCAGAAGGAATTGAATCGGGGTGTCCCATCTCCCAGGTGACTCAGCTGCCAGGGCCTGTGTGTCAGTGCTGTCACAACATTTCTGTCAGCTTGTCTCATCTGGAGGACCAAGGAGAAAAGACTAATTCATCCAAAAGCCCAGCCGCATTAAATACAATTTTTGAGAGAACAAGTCCTAACTTGCACTTACAAGTCTACCAGAATCCTTCTGCCCTTCCCCTCCAGATCCTTTTGTAACTCTTTTAGAAAGATGTTTATGATATTTCATAGTTTGTTTTTTTTTCCCAAATCACACTGAATAAGCACCAGCTCTTATGTTAAAGAAATTACATAGCAGTCATGCAATGTAAACAATGGAAAAAAAATGAAGTAAGTAGACTTGGCAGAAAGAGTTTTAGGAGTAATCTAGAATAAGAAGTTTATTTAGAAGATACTTTGCACACAGATATCTGGCCAGACACCAACTAGAAGAGCAATCACATCTGTCTACCCTGCTTTCAGAAGGGAGGGAATTGCTGTAGATTCCTATTTGCATCTAATGAGTAGAGTGATCTAATAAGATTATGCATTATGCTTCATTTGTTTTTAAATGCCTTAGGAATTTGAACAGCCCAAAAGTAACCTGGAACTGGGAGTTTAATACCATATTGAAATTCCTAGACAGGACTAAAAAAATAAAAAATAAACTTTAAGGAAGCATCACCTTATAAACAACATCTGGCATGAAAGAACAGACTATGCTGCTGTTATACAACTGTGGAAATTCCTGGTAGAGTTGTTTCAGGGCATCGACTGCCTGCAATTAGAGACACACAGAGATGTTATACATACACTCATATTTAATTTACACTGCAAAGTTGTTTTAGAACAATCTTTAAAACACTTCCCTGCTGTGTTGCAAGATTGAAATAGAAAGGGAAAAGAACAGCATCTTGTTTACAGCATTAACACAGAAATGACATTTTGTTTTTTTGCAGAAGAATTTCTGTTCATTACTCTATTTACAAAAATGAGTGTGATTCCCAGTGTTTGAAATACCCTTAAATATGTTGTAGATATAATTTTTTTAGTACTACCTAGGCTTTAGTTCAAGAGGAAAATTATTTATTCCTGTATTTTGCTAGGCTAAAGAAAAAAAATTACTCTAATTTATATAAAATGTTAGTGATGGATCATTTGCATTTGCCTTCAGTAATGCAAACTATAAATCCCTCGTTGGAGGCTGAAGATGAGGTTCTGACTCCCCTCAGCAGAGCAGGGAATTTTCGCTCTGTTTCACAGCAGTGCTGTGAGCTGAGTGCAGCACTTGCACAAGCCCTGTGCCAATTTTAACTTGCAGCTTCCCAGGACAGCTTTGGGTGTCACAAGCAGCAGACCTGGACTCCCTCACATTAAAGAAGGGACCGTACCACAGGGACCAGTTTGAGATCAACACAACAGCAGGGCAGAAACCCAAAGAAGGGTGAGGGGAGGTGTCATGCTGCAGTGAGCAGTACCTGATTTGCATGGCCTTTGACATCAAAGTAGATCGTAAGATTGTGATGCATAGACTCCACAACAGCTTCTCTCAGAGTTGGTACCTTTTCGTCTTGGAATTGGCTCCTGTAGAAACGGAGAACTCACTGGAATGCAGACACCATACATGTGCACACATGGGGCTGCACACACGGCTGATTCAAACACAGTTTACTGCTGCACTGATACTGGAGGTAGGATCCAGTGCTCACTGGCCCTGTGTCCCACCCCAAAACACCAACCCCAGCTCTTCACCTCCTTCCCCAACTCCCAAAAACAAGCTTTCAGTCCCAACTGCTGCCTTCCTCCTGCTCTTAATGCACTCCCCAGCCGAGCCAGAAATGCAGGTCCTGGTAGAACAGGCAAGACAAGCTGAGGATTCAGCAGATTCAGCTTCACCCATCAATAAATCATTCCTGATGGGGTGACAGTTCATTCCTTCCTGACAGTGAACAGCAGCTGCTCAGCAGTCACTGCCTGTGGGAATTCCTGCTGCATGGCCCAGGTCACCTTTCCAGTGAGACAGGGAAGATACTCCTTGTGCCATACACCATAGGTAGCACGTCTGCAGCTCTGGAATTCCCTAATGCAGTGTCTCAGGAGCACATTAATGTATAAAAATATTTACCCCTGCATACCCCTAGGAAGGACCTAATCAGCCATTAGAGTCACAGTGAGCCCACCCAAAATCTGTCTAGCTCCTCTTCAACAGTATAAACCTGATGTATACAAAACACAATCAGTCAAGAAATATATCTTAATAAAATTAATCTTAGAAGTAAGTCCTCTAGCCAATTCTGACAGATCATGAAGATCCCAGTACCTTTAGTGTCCTGCAGTCAATTCAGGACAAGCTTATGTAGAGATTGACCTGTTTCACTGTTCCTAATGTACTGTTGGGTAGGGAGATAGACCCCCATATGCCTCTGAAGTCAAATTAGAAGTAGCATATAGGACTAAGTTTTAAATTAAAAAAAAAATTCATCAGTGATAGATCAAATCAATAATTCTGTTCATCAATAATCATTTTTCCTCTGTTGAAAGTGTAATTTCAGAATAGTTCATTTACCGTAGCCTGTGTTTTGCAGATGGATTAAGCTTCCTGATTTCCTCAAAAGTCAGATCCCGCAGTCTCCCAGCCCCATCAGTTGTCCTTTCGACTGTGTCATCGTGCATGAGAATGGGGACACCATCTGCACTAAATTCAAGATCCAGCTCCACACCCGTTGCTCCATTCTCAGCTGCCTTAAAAAAATTTTTAAAAATCACATACAGAACAGAAGAGACAGCTTTATGGATTTGACACAGGTACAGTTATAATTATCTTGTATTTTGGTAAAAGGTAACAAAATATTAATGTACTTTTCAGTAGTCTTCATCTGCAGAACAAAGCAGGTTTCATCCAAGTATTTTTAGAGCATTCATAGATCAACTGAACCATCTATTTTACAGCTGAAACCACAAAGATTCTGCCTGAGTCTTGTGATTGGAACTGTTTCAGGATAAAAATGCAGAAAAGAATCCTGCTCTCTCCTTATGATGTAACAACCCTGGAGGCCTTAAGTTATTTTATTTTCTAAAAGACAAGAGAAGCAAATGCCTACAGTTTACATAACCTACACTTTAACACTTAGTCAACACTCTTCACCACGTGTGTACCAAGCAGTAGATAGATGTAGGCAAATCCCTGCTCCTCTCTGAGCAATGCCTTTATCAGAGAGCAAGAAGCAGCCAGTCCAACTTAGAATATTTCATACACCCTGTTTCTGCCCTGGGTCTTTCCCAAGAACTCTTCAGAAAAACACTTGAGTGAAGTGCTAACACCAATTGCTCTGAAGGACAAATGCCCTCCTGGGAAAAGGGACAATGCACCAGAAAGACAAAAACCGGGTATGGACTAGAGGTTACCTACAGGCATCTGCTATGTAAGGATCGTGCAGCTTCAGAATTTATCAGGACTAAGAGTCTTGTCTCACGCAAAGGTCAGAGATCCTCAGAGCAGCAATGTCTCAACCTCACAGAAACACTACATTCCAGAGACTGGGACTGTGAACCCTGTTGTGCCTTGATGCCTTGCAGATTTGGCAGCAGTAAGTCATGGCAGGGCTGCACACATTGAAGATCTGGTACCAGATTTTCCCCTAACTGTGGATTCTCATCACAGATCTTCAAGGTTTAAAAAACCAACCTGTTAGTGAGTTGCTATCCGCTCTCCGTGTGCTATTGTTACATCAACAAAATACAGTATTTCATTAGCGCAGAAATATTCATCAGCACCAAGGCTATAACAGCTCCCACAAGATACAGATCTGATCAGAAGTTCCCTTCGGGATGAAGGATAAACCACCCACACAGCTTCCAGCAGCTATCGGAAGAACAGCCGGAGTTACTCACGGTGAGAAAGGCTTGGTGCCGGAAGGGCGGATTATCAGACACAACCCACCAGGCCCCCCAGGCTGAGCCTGTGTCCCGCCAGCCCCGGGGCCTGTGCTGACCTGTCGGATGGCCGCCAGAGTGTTCTCGGGCGCGTCGTGCGCTCCGCCGCGGTGCGCGATGCGGGCGGCGGCGCCGCGGGGCCGCAGGACGCGCTGCGCGCTCTGGGGCGCCGCGGGCTCCAGGGCCAGGAGGTGCAGCGCCAGGTAGAGCCCGGCCGGCAGCAGGCAGGCCAGGGCAGGGCTGCGGCTCAGCGCCAGTGCCAGCGCCATTAGCGCCGTCAGGGAGCTCAGCAGGCTCTCCCCGTGGCACAGCATGGCGGGGCCGGGGCCGGGGCCGGGGTCACAGTCAGTGTCAGGCCGGGGTCACAGTCGATGTCAGGCCGGAACCGCGGCCGCCGCCTCTCCTCAGGCCAAGCGTGACGGCGGCGCCATTATCCAGCCAATCAGCACTCGGCTGTAACCGCAGCAGCCAATCAGCGCCCGCAGCGTCGGTCCCGCGCCCGCCGGCCGCGGTAAGGGCGGGCCCGGGCCCCGAGCACCTCCTCAGGTAATGCCGGGAGAGGCACCGCGGGAAACACGGGCTGTTCCTGTTAAAATATGGGGCACCGCGGGAAACACGGGCTGTTCCTGTTAAAATATGGGGCACCGCGGGAAACACGGGCTGTTCCTGTTAAAATATGGGGCACCGCGGGAAACACGGGCTGTTCCTGTTAAAATATGGGGCACCGCGGGAAACACGGGCTGTTCCTGCTAAAATATGGGGCACCGCGGGAAACGCGGGCTGTTCCTGTTAAAATATGGGGCACCGCGGGAAACACGGGCTGTTCCTGCTAAAACACGGGGCACTGAGCGAAACAGGGTCTGATAGAACATGGTGCGGATAAAAGTAAATGGTGTTAATGGAAGGAAAGCTAGCGCTGTCCAGGGAGTGGCAGAACACCCGTGTGTATGGAGAGTGTCGAGGGCTTTCTGCAGCTGCCTGTGCCAGCTAGCTAATTATAAACGTAACATCCGTAGTGATTATTTTCCAGCTAATTGCTGGGTTTGTTAGATAAACTTTATATATTGTATGTTTTATGTAGTTGACTGCAGTTGTACCTGCCCAGGAGCCGTGGGAGGAGCAGGCCGTGCCTCCTGGCCGGACACAGGCGGCTGCTGCTGGACAGGAGCGCGGCTCTGGGCACCTGACACCTGCGTCAACATCCGCGGAGAATCCAGGGGGATGAGCAACGAGGCACTAAAACAACCGGTTAAGTGAAGGCTGGAGAAACTGGGCTTGTTTAGTCTAGAAGTGGAATATCAAAGCAAAGGAACTAGCAGTTTGTGTTAACGTAAGTGGGGGTTTTTACCCTATTTTTGGTGTCTGTGGGAAGGATGGGACCAACTGACTTTCCAGTGAGATGCTCTGACCAACAAGAGGTAGACAGGCATGAGGTGATCTTCTGAACTGTTGGGGTGGGGGGTTTTGTGTGTTTTCTTGTTGGTTTTTTTTGGTTTTTTTCAAATTGCTGAGATGACCACTTGTCACAGAGTGTCCCAGCTGGTTCTGAGCATCTCATGTACTCTGTCGGTGGTTTTGTGTTTCTGTCAGGTGTAGCTGAAGAAAAATCAGAGATATATATGGAGGAGCACAACAAATAATAGACTGTTTAATTAGATGTCTAACATATTTTAAAAGTCTTTTTATAAACAACAGCATTTGTTAAGATCAAAGATAAAGATTTAAAAAAAACCCCCAAAACCTCAATGGTCATTGAAGAGGTAACAGATGACAAAGTTGTTTTTTTAAACAAGAATGACAGCTTTAACAGCCCTAACCACTGGGAATTAGATGCTCCCATATATTTAAATTAATTATGCCTGGGCTAAGTGCTGGCAAACAAGTGTGGATTTTCCTTCCACCTGACCTGCCTGACAGGTGAGTGTTACCTGCTCCCGGACTGGCTGGACCGGCAGCTGGCTGCCGCCCGGGCAGGAGGGATAAGGTGTCTGGTGATGCCCTCCTGGATGCTGTTTTCACAGAGCATGGGAACAGGTGCGCATGCTTATCTTATCACAGCGTGCTCGCTGAAACTAATACCAGCGGCGGCACATTGGTGGTCCTGACTACACAAGGACTGCATATCCGTGTGATATCTGCTAACAGGGGAACTTGTCTGGGAGAACTACGGATAGAAATTGCTGGAAATCGGAGCACTGGGGTGGCGCTCCATCCCCTCTCATCTCGCTGAGCTGGGGCTGCCTTTGCTGGGTGCTCGCCAGGCACGGCAGAGCTGTCCCGCGGTTGTGTGCAGAGACGGTGCCGGGCCACCGCAAGCGTCTGTCCGTAGCTCCGGGCAGCGGCGCGGGGCGGGGCGGGGCGGGGCTGCGCGGGGCGGGGCGGGGCGGGGCTGCGCGGGGCGGGGCTGCGCGGGGCGGGGCGGGGCTGCGCGGGGCGCGTTGGGGCCCGTAGTGCGGCGGCCCGGCCGTTGTGGCGGCGGTTGCCGGGGAGCGTTGGGGCAGCGCCGCGCCGAGCCCCGCGCCCCGCGCAGGTACCGAGCCGTTGGGCGGCGCCCGGGGCCGTGCCGAGCGCTGGGGCTCGTGGGGAGAGCGCCGGAGCCCAGCGGGAGGCGATGCATCGGCCTCGGCCTGGGGCGGTCACGATGCCCCGGAGCGGGCGGGCAGGAATCGGCCGAAGCGGCGTGCGAGGGAACAAAGCGTTGTCAGGCCTTGCCAGGCGGTGCAGGGATCGCTCCGGTGCCGACCGGCAGTGACAGATATTTCCGATATTTGGGCGCTTTTAAGGAGACAAGGCTGCAATTTATTTTTTTTGTTGTGTAAGTGTTGGCGTCTGTTCATGCAGGGATGTATCGAGACAGAGGCTCACGGGAGTGAGACACAATTTCCTCTCAGCCCCCTAAACATGTAAAGGCTTTTTGTTTTTTTTTTAATCCAATAGAGCTGCAATTTTGTTTGGGCTGTTTTTTGGTTTTTTTTTTTTTTAACAGTTGATCGAATCTGTCTCGTTGTGCAAGATCTCAAAGATTTAGCCTTTGATGGAAATTTTCTATAGCAGGTGCAGTTTTGTAAATCCTGATTATCTCAATGGTTGCTTTCTTCTCTGTCTACTTCTGATCATAATTTTTTCTCATATATACGGATTCTCCTTTAATGGGGAACATAGAGTTTTGCAGGCTTTGTTAATGATAGGAAGAAGAGAAAGTTAATTCAGTTTTCCAGTGTAGAATTTGCATCCCAAAATACAGTGACACAATTAATGGTGATGTTGTTTTCCTGTCAAGGTCTTGGAAGTACATGGAAGAGTGATGTTATTATTCTTTGCAGCTTAGATAATATGAAGATGGAGGACTATGAAATATTCTGTAGGAAGCATCTTTCCAGAATCCAAGAAGAGGCAATAAAAGGAGAAACCTCTTTGACTGCTCAGAACAAAAATATCTCCTTCATTCAATTCTATGGCATCCCTGTGCTTTCCCCTCTGGTAAGGCCTTTTTTATTCCTTTTCTTCCCTGTTGTGCTGTGTTATTGGCACTGGCTTTAACGTGCACATGTAATGGTTATGATTCTACTGAAGGTGTCTGTGTGAGCAGCATCTGACCTGCTGCTTAGTGTATTCTAAGCATTCCTAGCCTTAATCTTACAAAGTAAGGGTTTCTCCCCCTCATACTGACTACATTTCATTTAATTTTTCAGAAGTTATCTTCCTAAGGGGAGCACAAATGTTGATGGTTTTCAATAATGTTACTGCTGGGCTTCTTGTAAAATTGTATTGACATTTCAAATATTGAACATGTGAATTAGTTTAATGGTCTAAAAAAAAAAATGAGAATAAGAAATACTGAGATAGTTAAAAAGCTTTTATGGAGATTTTTTTGCATGCGTTTGCATCTTTCTCTAATTTATTCCACAGGCTCATTAATTATGTTTAAGTCATTATGTGCTAATGCAAACAGACCTAAGCTGAAGATTGTTGGTAGTTCCTGCAATACTGCAGCTGACTTCCTTGTTTCAGTGATGGGAAGAAATGGGAGAGATTCTCTAACCATGTCCAAAAATCACGATGCAGACATAAATTGTGAATATATTGTCATATTCTTTATTTATAAATGCATAGATATTGTAAGGGTTTCTAGAAAAAATGTCTGAGTCCTGTGTCAGATTGATACTGTAGTGTGTAATGCTCATGGAAAAGTTAATAAATGTTTTTTTAAATTGACGTTCATTTGCATGGGTGCCAAGAAGGCATTTTGTGTAGTTTCCCTTAAAAAATTGGTTGAGAAGAAGCTGGCATTTGAAATGTGCACAAAATCTCAGGTGATTTCTTTTCTTCTAATTGTTTTGTTCTGTTGATTTTCTTTTGAATTTATTTCTCTAATTCTTCATTGAAATTTACATTTAGTGTTATAAACCATCTTCCTCACACTCTGTTTTGCAGCTTAGCCTTGAAAAGAAAAAGGAAATACAGCAGTATAAGGAGAAAGCACTGGACCTAGAGACCAGGAAACGGGAGTCCCGGAAAAAAACTTTATTGAATCGTGTTCAGGAGATTGTAGAAAATGTCCAGGTAGTTTTTAGTCCAAAGCTTCCTCATAGATTTATAGAAAATCACAGCTTATAGTCATATTGAGAAAGTGTTAAGTATTCCCCAATATAAACATGAAATGAATAGCAGCTAACTCTCCAGAATCAGAATTTGCTAGTATTTCATGCTGTGTTCTGATAATTGATTATTTACTGATACTTATTGTATCTTGTTACTCATTGTAGTGCACAGGACTTGCATTTCACAGCTTCTCTTGCTATAGACAAGAGCTCACTGCTTCTTTTGTAAGAGTGTTGGAAACGGCTAGATTGTTAAAAGTGAACAACTCCCTGTGTTAGAGCTGCTTTATTTGCAAGCTTATAGCTTAATCATAAAATAATCTATATTAACCTTTATGATTACAGAATTAAAATTACCTTCATGACAACTTGAAATTCTGTTGTGTGCTTTAAAATTTAACTGCAACTATTTTTTTTCTTTGCTGCTTCAATGATGAATTTAATAGTTTTTAATTTAAAAGACTACTAAAAACATCTAATCAAGGAGTTTTTGTATGTCTCTGGGACAGCTGTAATACAGCCTTTAGATTAAACTGTTGCTTAAACATTTAATACTGAGTTTGTTGAGTTACCAAGGGGCCAAACAACACTTTGTAGTTTGCATTGTTTACTGAGTGCATGTGGCAACAGTCAGCTGGCTTGGGGTTTGACCAGCAGACCAGGAAAGTGTGTTCAATACAAAAATAATGTAAGTTTGGGGTTTTTTTTTCCAAATGTGTTCTTTTAATGACAGAGACACAGCACGTAGGATAATTGTAGTGTGAAAATCTTTTTAAACAAATGTTGAGTGGAAGTAACATGTAATTCTCACTTAAATAAATTTGGTTTTTAAACTTTTTTTTAAGTTCAAGTGAAGTTTGCAAGAATCTGAGATTCTGAGATTTCATTGAAAATCTGTCATTTTTTAAAATTTTAATTTGCAGATGAAGAAAGGACCCAGCATGACTGATGTGAACACATCGGAGGCTGAGAGTTCTTGCCCTGATTTGGATTCAAAGGCTTTGACTGACTTCACAGCTGTATCAGATACCAGTTCAGCATGTTCTCCTGAAAAGCATGGTTCCATGAACCTGGAAAAGACACCAGAACTTAGACCATCAGATACTGCAGGGCAAACGACATCAAATGTGACAGAAGTAGTTAAAGCACCAGAAGAAAATGTTTCTTCAAAGCCAAGTAAGAGTCGCTTCTCGGAAGCCATGCCGTATCCGAAGGTTGCATCTCCTGACAAGGTGTGTAACAAGCTCCCATCTCATACTCTGCAGAAGCAGGAGGGACGAGTGGGGTCACCATCAGATGAGGATGTCCAAGATCCATGTGTAATGAGTCTTCAGAATCTGATAAAGAAGTCTAGGGAGTACATAGAGAAAGAGCAAAGCAAGCGTACCTCAAAAAGCAATTCAAAGAGGAGTACGAATGAAAGTCATTCGGATAAAGAAAATGATGGTGTTAAAACAACCGAGTCTGTGAAAGACAGGGCAAAGTTTACAGGAAGAAGTTGCACTGCTCAGACACTTGATAAACCCAGTCTTAATAAATCAAATACCCTTCTCCAAGGTGCCTCTACTCATACAAATAACACAAATATGTCCACTTTATCCAGTTTTTCTAAAGTGGACATACCTATGAGAGTTGGAACACCTCCTTTGGTGGATTCAGATTCAGATGAGGAAAAAGAATTGAAAAAGAATTCTGTGTTTGAGCGTGACAATAGCATTGTGAGGAGCCTCACAGGCTCTTATGCCAAATTACCAAGCCCAGAGCCAAGCATGAGCCCTAAAATGCACCGACGGCGCCCCAGACCTTTATCCATGGGACACATCATTATAAACAACCCTGTGAATGCTTATGAGTTAAGTCCTAAAGGCAAGGGTAGAGCAATGGATTTAATCATGCAAGATATTGCAGATAAAAACAATGTATCTGAATCGGTGCCAAAGTTCATGGTGGACTTCACTACGGTTTGCCCTGGCAGAGTTCCTGCTGTCAGCCGGAGTTCTTCAGGCCCTTGTGATGGGTTGGGGGCTGGCAAACCAAATCGCCATTCCTTCGGGTACTTTGAAAGCAGAGGAACAGTGTCGGCTACGGTGGAAGGACAGTTGGTGATGGACAACAGAGGGCCATTTAAAGTAGAGAGCAGTACTAGTATGGCACCTCCAAAAGTGAATGAGCCCTTTGGCAGCAGTCAGTCTGCAGTGGCACACAAGATCCTGGCTGTGAATGAAATGAAACCATCTACTTTGCCAGAAAACACAAAATGTAATTCTCCAGTGGAACTCAATAAATCTTACGATGTGGAAAATCCATCTCCACTACTAATGCAGAGCAAGAATGTGCGACAGCAGATGGATAATACTCCAAATGTTTCCCCAGCAAATGAGCAGTTCCCAGAAAATTTTGAGAAGGTAAAACGTAGACTTGATTTGGACACTGACAACTGCCAAAAAGAAAGCAGTTCCTGTGTTCTAGGAGTTGGAATGGAAGAACAAGAGAAGCAGTGGCTGCAAGAACAGAAATATCCTGTGGGATCAGTTTACATTACCAAGAATGCAGTCCTTGAAAATATGGCAAAAGGTAAAAGATTTCCTGTCCTTGAGGGTTACTTCTCAGTTTATAAATCTTTAAGAAAAAACCCCAGTGATCATTAGTCATTGGTGTTTCTTTTAAGAAGCTGTATTTCTCTAATTTAGTTTGAATTCACAAATACTGATTTCCCATTTCAATCTAGAAGTTGGAATTTAGTTTTACTAAGAAAGTTTTTTTTTATGCCATGCGATCTTTATAAATAAGACTACTAAAAGAAAGGATAGCCCATATAAATGAAAAGAAAACAATATAGGTATTTTCTTCAAATTCAAGACTGTGTTACTTCTGCGTGTGTCTCTACTAAATGAGGCTGAAGTGACACAAATAATGTTAATTCACTCCAGCAAGTATAACAATTCTTAGAGCTGTGTTTTCCATGTCCCTACTTTAATTCAGGCTTTTGGTGTTACTGCTGTTCCATTCACAAGTTCAGTTCACAAATATGAATGTGCAAATATTTTGAAGGACTAGTAAATGATGGGGTTCTGTGTAATACATAATGGGAACTTGATACCAAGGAAACTGGATATCAAAGACATGTTTTTTACTTTTTACTGATGATGCAAATTACCTCCAATAAAGGATGGATGTCTCTGGCAAAGATCATATAGAAGGAACTCAATATTTGATTCTTTGTTATGTATTTTCTCAGAAGATATTTTAAAAAATAAAATGCTGGCCTTTGAAGAAATGAGAAAGAGACTTGAAGAACAGCATGCACAACAACTGTCGATTCTGATAGCTGAACAAGAGAGAGAACAGGAGAAATTACAGAAGGTAAGGTCGACAGGAAACATTCTAAGCAAAGATTTTGCATTGTATGGGAAGTTAGGGGAAGCAGTTGGGTTTAAATGTATATTCTGTTGCTTTGCAGAGTTAGAAAAATAGTCTCATGGTTGAATCTTCCTTTTGTAGGAACTGGAAGAGCAGGAGAGGAAGTTGAAAGGAAAGAAGGTTACTACAACGGAAATAGAAATTTCCAAAGTGAATATTAACAGTAGGATGGAGTTGGAGTGGAGGAAAAAAAGTGAAAGTGGCTTGCTGGAAAGTGTGCAGTCTCAGCTGGAGACAGTCCATAACACAAACTCCACCAGCATTGGTAAAACTGGGAGGGAAGAATATAGATTAAGTGTTGTGATATAATTTGTTCTACAGTCCTTGACTGGACCATCCCCACTGTGTGAATAAGTGCAGGGTTCCTGCCCTAGGGCTGCTGAGGGTACACAGAAGGCTGCTGCCCTAAGCTGGGGACAGCATTTATGAAACGAAGTCTGCATCTTTGTGTCGCTGGCATTTAGCACAGGTTCAGCCATCCTTGAACAGTTCCGTGTACTGCATTTGTTATGTAACTGTTTTAGGGCACATCCAAGGAAAACAAGCTAAGAATAACCTCCTTTGATCAAGGATGAGGATGTGGATTTGCATCGTGTCTCAGAAGGATTATCCTCGTGCCATGTAGCTGCACAGCACTGGGCCAGGTGGTCACATTTGTGTGGAAAGTTTGGAGAGGCTTTGCCAAGGGTTCCTAACTGCAAGGCAGTACAGCTATAGCTGATGGAACACCTCTCACCACTTCCCGAACATTATTAAATGTTTTGTTCTGTCTTCTATTTAGCAAATTTTGCATGAAAATCAATCAGAAATATTCAGCTTGCTTCTTGCCTTTAATTGACCTTGTAGACAAAGCTGTGACCCCCAAGCGGAGTGTATCCACAGACACAGGCATTACTTCATTGGCAGAAGTGTGTGTTGAACTGTGTGTTCTGTTTTCTGTGCAGGTTTTGCTCATACAACACCCAGCACCTATTCTTCAACAAGTGAAACTTCATTCTATCTCTGGGGACCATCAGGTAGTGGAGTTATAAAAACCTCAGTATGCAGGCCAAGTAATAGGATCAAAACTAGGTGGACTCAGGTAAGGGGAAAAAGAAGATTTAATTTTATCTTAAAAGGTCCTGATGTTTTTGTAAGGCACTGGTAACAGAAAATTTTAATATCTGTTCCTGTATCAACTTTGATTACATAAGAGAACTGTGTAGGTTAATTTTCTTACTCATAGATGCAAAATAATCATACAGCAATATATTGTTTCTGTCAAATTATGGTGGGTACTTTGAACCCAGTCAAAGCTTTATCAACAGCTTATTTCTTACTTGAAAACTTATGTCACTTGATGGATGTTATTTGATAAATAATTCATAGTTCTTGCTTTCTTTATAAAAAGTCTTGAATTTGTTTTTTTTTAAGGTTTTCAGTCCAGAGATCCAAATGAAGTTCGACAAGATCACTGCAGTGGCAAAGGGATTCCTCACCCGTAGACTCCTGCAGACAGAAAAACTGAAGCATCTTAAGCAAACTGTAAAAGTAAGATCAGCTTTTTTGTAATAGGCAGCTTCTCCTGTTTGTTTTTGTTCCTGCCTTCCACTGACAGATGAAATCCTGCATTTTCTACTCTCAGATTTTGGGGCTGCACATGAACATGTTTGACTGTTGCACTGCTTAGTGTCATATGATCCAAGTCAAACAAAGAATCTGTTTGCTGTGTGTACTGTTTGTAATGATTGCTTTGTTCTGCAGGGTTATGCCTGGTGCTTACTCTTATTTTCCCATCTTTCCCAGGATACTCTGGAGTTCATAAAAACTTTTCAGTCTGAAGCCCCATTGAAAAGAGGAAATGTGTCAGCACAAGATGCATCCCTTCATGAAAGAGTAATGGCTCAGGTGACACAATTTAAACCCTTTTTTTTTTTCTTTCCTAGCTATTCTGCTTTTGTAACATAAATTTATAAAACCTTGAGAGTGGCTTTGTTTAGAGTAAAATGTTTAAAGAAGAGAGGATTCTGGTTTTTTTTGCTTGACACAAAATTATTTGATTTTAAAAATTGGTTTTCAAAATGAAGTTTTTGTTTAGATTGAAAGCAAAAAATGCTTGATGTTCAAAACCACGGGCATGTAAACTTGAATATTTTATTAACGTTTTAATGATTCTTTCCAGCTACGAGCTGCTCTGTATGACATCCATGACATCTTTTTCACAATGGAGGCATCGGAGAGAATGAATATTCTGCGTCATGATCGTGAAGTTCGTAAAGAGAAGATGCTCAGGCAAATGGTGTGTTATACTCCAGGGAATGTAAACTGTTTCAGGACTTTAAGTACTGAGTAATTTCACATTCAAGAGATTCTTCCTCACCATGTACAATGTTTCTTAAATCTAAATTTTTAATTATGCTTTTGTAGATAACTTTCTTCGGTATTCTCTTTTTTTTAGGATAAAGTAAAGAGCCCAAGAGAACGAGTGCCACTTTCAACAGCTACACAGAAATCTCTGGACAGGAAAAAGTTCATGAAGTATGTGTAGCTCTCCCTTGGGTTGGGAGGGTTGATGGAAGGGGTTCAAGAGAAGGAGTAGGGGGCATAGGAAATAGTCAGGAGAAGTTTATGGAATAGATTTCTTTTCAAACTGACATCTCTGCCAGGATGAATGAGTAAAAAGCTTTCCAGATGTGTGGTGTCTTGCTAATTGTATTTTGCTCTTACTTCTAAGAGACTCCTTGTTTGTAAGGAGGAAAAATGTTGGTTCTAAGTTGTGCATTTACACTATAATAGATGCTTAGTTTGTGTTTGATTTTGCAAACTGTAAGAAGTGCCCCAAGTGATTTTATTTATGTAAAGTGCTCAGCAGTAGACACACTTGATAGAGTATCTCTGGCAAAGTTTTTCTGGGGAATGGTAGCAGGCATTAACTTGCAACGCTGTGGACAGTTGCTACACTTGCTTCTGAATAAAGAAGTGATGATCTGTAGGATTGCTCTAGCAGTATTACATGTAGGTGTAGTTCCTCTTGTAGGCTTTCTGAGTGTTTCTATTCAAGACCTGGATGATGATTTGCTAATTGAAATATGTTTCAATAATTTTGTTTCTCTAGGGCTTCTGAAATGGGAATACCAAGTAAAAAAGTAATCATCAAACAAAAAGCTCCTGAAAATCGGTGGGTGATAGTTACTTGTACTAAAATGCTGTTAAGAAACTGTCTTACAGTGATGGATTCTGTGATCTGTACTGTTGGTTTGCCATCGATCATCTCAATTCCTGCTACTATGATCATGAAAATTAATGAAATCTGATTTACCATGGCTCAAGAAAAGGGTTTATTAGCTCATTATATGTTAGGAAACATATGTTTTCTTTAGAGTCAGTTCTGAAATTTTATCTTCAGAGGTTATGTATTTATGACTTTAAGTCTTGGTGCTCAGATTTAAGGTTTTCTCTAAGATGCACTATTAAGCTTCAGTTTGGCACTACTACTTTTCCTAATACCCTTTACTTTGCAGTGGAATTATTGATAATGCTTATCTATAGGAAGCTGTCAGAAAAGAAGCGGCTTTCTGTTGTGAGGAAAGTTTTGTTCCTTGACTGTGTGATTGCTCAGGTCACAGAAGTTACAGTGTTCAGTACATGTTGTTCATGCAGACAACAGTTGCTCTCTTATGAGGCCTGTCTGCACATGTATCTCATATTAAAAATCAGATACCTGGCATCCCTTAAAAACAGTTTTTATCCCATGTTTACCCAAAAGCCTTGAAGATGTGCTGTCTACTCATACAGTTCAGCCTTCAAGGACTACTGTAAGCAATTCAGCCTTCTTTACCATGTGTTCTCATCAATGACTGGGAACCCAGGGCACTATTGAGAGACATCTGTTTGTGTGCTTTTTTGTTTCTTTGTTTTAAATAGTGGAAGTAGTACTCCTATTCTGGAATTTTAATTCCAGACACTTTGCCTACATGTAATTTGCATTACAAAACATGTTAACCTTTCTGAAATTTGTTAGGTGAAACATGATGCATAATTTGGTATTTCTTGATACTTTCAGTTTTTAAGGGGAAAAAGCACTAATAAAGATTTGTTTTAACAGCATACTTCAACCAAACCAAGGACAGAATGCCCCAGTTCATAGACTGCTTTGCAGACAAGGGTAAGAGCACAGCATGTTTCTAGTCTAAAGATGAAACTAAATACAAATTGCAAGAACAGTGATTGATGAATAATGTTTACACATAATTGTTGTTCAGAGTAAAAATAATTGCTTCTCTCAGTATTTTGAGAGAATGATGAAGCTTTGTTTTACCTTACACTGCAGGAAAATATTCATTGTTGTCATCCTCTTGTGTATTGTCTCCATTTACACTGTTCCAACATTTCTATTTGTAACATTCATTCCATGAAGCTTTGCTTCCACTTAATGAAATATGTATATTTTTATATGTAGACTGTAATGCCATAGTATATAAACAAAATCAGTTTCTTGAATAGAGGTTTTCAATCTATTCATGGGGAGAAGTTCTCCTACTGAATGTAAGCCATAATATCAGTAGGAATTGTACAGGTGCTCAGGATGAGGCTCTGTGGGACATTGTAAAAATGTTTTCATGCCAAACACATTTTGATAGTGTCTGTATTTTTGTATACAGCCTTTCAACTTTGCTTCAAGTGACTTATTAACTCTTTTATATTTAATTAGAACCCCTAAGGCCCCAGAGAATGGGGTTGGGCAAAATAGAAGGAAGGCCTCAGGGAGCAGAGTGTCTAACAAGTCTGTTTCAGGTGTGTAGAAAATTGGTGCTCGGATCTTATAGTAAATAAGCTACTAGTATCTAGAAAAAATTAATTGGCAATATATTGTTTTCCTCTCCTTGTGTACCCGCTTTGCTATGCCTTAAGTCTATCCTATCTCTTTAGACAAACCTGCGCTGGTAACTGAACCATTCACTTTCAGATTCTATAAACATAATATATAGAATGTGCTGCACAGCTCATTTGCTTTCACTCACCAGATGCCCTGTCATAAAAAAGATTGCCAGATATATTCACTGGAACTGTTGAAAAATTGATTGTAGTCAAAATACAATTGGATTAGAATCTTCATATAATTTGGTTCTTAGTTCTATACACACATCTTCAGCATGGAGTGTATTGAAAGGACAGGAAGGACAGTTTCAGACTCTCAGTGGGTGTTCACTTATCATACAGTCATAAAATTATATATATATATATATCTATTATATATATATATATATTCCTGTAGCATCTTACAGCATGTTTGAGTCTTTATGACCCAAGTTTAAAAGTGGAGTATTTCTGTGCTACCATATAGAGATTACTGATTGGTTACCTTTTATATATAAGGTTTGATAATAGTTCTGAACCTCTAATAAATTACTATGAATGATCTTACACAATTTTAATTTTTTTAATTAGATTTTAAATTTCTTAGGTACCAAACCTAGATTTATCAGAAGGTAAAGTGATTGATAGGTTTTAAAACTATTTAAGATCTTAATTACACTTTGCTCTCAGGAGACAGAAAAGAGACAACAAAACAATGAAAACCTGTGACAGTTACAGTATTACAGAGGTTGTAAAAGAGTAGTAGTAGTGTTTGGGTGGTGTCAAGGTCAGGTTTGGCAGTGATTTGAGGTTTGGATACCGTCCTCAAATTCATGTCATTCACACCGAGCTGGTAATGAACCACAGTGGTGTTTACATTGTGTCTGGCACCAATTAAGCATTCAACACTCTTCTGTGTTGGCAGTGTGTGCTGCTCTGCTAAGGAAGTTCTGGGTTCATCTTAGTCATAATTGCCAAACTTGTGACAGGTCATTCTTGGCAATGAAAAAAATCTTTTGGGATATCTCCAAATTTCTCTTTGCCTTGTTGCTATTTGTCAAATATATGGAAAGTCACTGAATGCCTTCTGCAGTGGCCTTCTCAAAACTTCAGGCAGATGTTGCTAACCAGTTGTATGCTGGTTAGTTCTGGTTGCTCAGTGTGACCTCATGTAGAGCTTGGACATCACACATGTTCCTGTGGTGCAATACCAACACTACTGTGTGCTCCTTCAGAAATAGGTTAGACTTCTTGTACTAAATTAATAGAAATGCATTCTGAAATTATTACATGGGCATGAAAGAAACAATCTGCATAATTTTGCAATAATGAGCGAGCTTAATTTAAATAGAATATAGTTTCCTTTATATACAGATGAAATGTGAATAGTGAAAAGTCTGGCACTATGTTAAACAGGGTGTTGATTTAATTTCTTGTCTTCGTTCATTCCTGACTACCAATTAAATTGTGCTTATTAGAGGGACAAAAAAGGAAGGAGGGCTAGTAAGATACAGCTATTATAAATACATTCAACTTTATATGAGACAAACCCTCAGAAGAAAATGATAACATACTTATCCAACTTTTTAAAATTTTGTTCTCCCGACTGTTGTTTTAAATTCTACCTGCAAAGTGCTTTGTAGCTTTAATACCACTCAGACTGATAGTTATCTTTTTCTCGCAAGAAGACATTGTGTTTAGGAATCTAGTGGCAATCCTAAACTTAGTTTTTCTTGGTTTTCACTCCTTCAATCCAACGTTCTGTCCTTAAGAGAAAAGTACAGATTCCTAAATCAGTATTTTTTAAAGTTTAATTAGTTTAAATCAGACCAAGATGTTCCGTCAATAGCCTGCAAGCGGGGCCAGGCAGGGCATTTAATGAGGGCTGATTGTGTTAGACAGAAGGTGGTTGAGATGAGGTTGCTCCTACAATACCTCTTCATCTCCTCTGCCCAGTTTCCTTTCCTGTGGAAAGGAAATTAGAAGCAGGAGGCACACAGAATATCTGGGGGGGTGGCAGCACTTGGCTGAGCCAAGGGCACAGCTTGCCCATGTGAGATTGTGGGGGCTGTGGAGTTTGTTGGCTTTCAGGCCAGCGCTTCAGGAAGCCTCAGACCTGGTGTGTGTGTAAGTAGCAGGTCTGTCCTTTGTCCCAGGAGAGAGGCCTCATGTGATTGCCCCTTGCCACTAGGAAAGGATGGGTGATTAATTGTTTTCAGAAGTGTCACTGTTTGTTTGAATTTGCCTTCTGCAAGTCCTTAGTCTAGGTTGCTGTGGGATTTTTGCACACATTACTGTAATATGCTATTACTTGTGTGAGATTTTTTTATATAATTTGGAGGGCCCTTGAGAGGTGAGTTAAGGGGTAGTGTTAATCACTAAAAGCACCATGTCAGCCTGGTTGTCTGTTCTGCAAGATCCCAGGTGATCTGAGGAGCACAGCACTGGGGAGGGCTGGGCCAGTGGGAATGCCTTTTGTTAGTGGGAGCCTCTTGGGATATGAGGGCTCTGGGCATTCCCAAAGCTGCTTTGACCTGTGCTAATCGTAGCCACAAGACTCGTATAAGTAACCACTGCAGCTCTGACTGAGTAACTGAAGACCCCAAAAAGGACTGGAACTTCCTTTGTCACATTCATTTACTGCCTGGTAGTCATTTCTTTTCCATGGCTGTCTTCCATTCCCACTGCTCTGCACCTGGTGGTATGATTGTCACTGCTTTGTGTAAATGTTTGCTCACACTGCTGCACTTTCTTGATAACTGCTTGAACCTAAAGAATGCTGAGTTGTGCTGCTTCTTAGCAGCCTGCAGTGCTGAACCCTCATTACTGGAAGATACTTGTGCTATGCATAGTATAATGTGGATTTTTAAATGTATGTATGTATATACTTGTTCCCTCTGGAAAGACTTATTTGTTTCTTTCTGTATTATTTTTTTACTTAAGCATCCTTACTTTTATACTCTGCCTGATGATTTTCATCCTGCACTTCTGATTCTGGTTGCCTTATTGACATATGGGAGCCTACAGCTGTCTCTTGTTTTAATTAATCTGACAAAAGGAAAGAGTTGTCTTAAGTATTCAACTTGTAAAATATTTTCTAATTGATAATTTGTTTAAAAGTAATACATGGCAATTTTAACAGCCATTTCATCTATTTTGATTATGTGATAGTTCTTTTAAAAATTTTTGAATTGTGGTTGTAGTTGTTTTAGAATAGCAGAGAAAAGAAGATAGAATAGTTATTGAGTAAAACAATACCATGAAATGCCATTACTTTTAAACCTATAGGTAGTTTTCATAAGGCTTTTGGGGTGTGGCATTATGAAAATTCATTTTAAAAGTAGTCACTGAATGCATAATATTGCTTTAAAAAAAAATTGTCCTCATTTTTTTCAGCTATTTTTGTTGGATAATCCTGTTTCAAAAACCATTACTATTAATAGTAATATGGTGATGTTTCTACTTATTTTTAGGAGCATATGCAGGAAGAACCCAAAGAAAGAAGCAAAATGTTGTGATAATTTAAGAAGACAACATTCACTGGGATAAAATGTCTGTGTTTTAATGATGGCATTCTCAGCACTGATTTTTAATATTGCATTTTCTTTACATATATGTATATTTAGACATTATAAACCTACTTTGTCATTTTCAGATGACACATTAACACAATCGTATTGAAGCTGCTTTGAAGCTCTAATGCTTGTGGGAAAATTGCATGTTAGAACTTGTGTACAGACAAGTATTAATATATAAAAGATTCATAATCTTGTTTATTTAAAGACTACCACAGGGCAACATGAAGGTCATTTGTGACTTTTTCACACTTTCTAATTCTAGTGTCTGTCATGCTTTTTGCATTACATAAATTGCAATTTCTGTGTATAAGTGCCACCATAAGTAAGTCATGGGTATTTAGTTTCATACCATAAAGTTAAAGCACTTACTGTGAAAAAAAAAAAACCCAAACTTAATTTAAACAAAAGTGAGCTTTCAAGTCAGTAAATTTGTCAGGAGCTGTTTTGAATGTACTTTCCTTAGGAATGAGATTGGTTCAATTTCAGTACTAAAGGCCTTGTACCAAATGTTTTGCATTTCTGCTGAGCTGGACAGACGTGGTCCAGATTCACTCCTGGGCTGATGGACACATACTTACACTGACCAAAAATGTGCATTTATATGTGTGGTAGATCAAACCACTCTACTGAAAGAGCCCTGGGTTTTTATTGCCCTGCTGTCTACTGCATTTTCTTATGGAAACAACATCTGTCTGATATGGAGATGTGTATGTTCTACAGAAACTCCAGAAGGTAAGATTTTAACTGTTTTACCATTTCAGACTTTAAAATAGTTACTTCAGTCTGTAATAGTAATTCAGATATGTTACATTTAATTGATGACAGTTGCCGTTTTTCTGAGCAGTTTATCTTCTGCTGTGATCTAACAGGCCCTTGTACTGAACTCATGATTTCTGCAGGTGGGGAGCCCCTACCAAATCCCAACACTTAAATATTTATGGATATCTAACGTTAAAAGATCATGGTTGTGATTTTTCTTAGTCTTCCAACTGATGAATATTATCCACCAGCTTGAGGAGAGCATACTTCTCCACCTTCTTTTAATGAACTTGAGACATGATATTAACAAAGTTCTAGAGGGAAAAGCTCAGCTGTATAATTTTTGCAGTGGAGAACTGACTGTCAGAATGTAAATTAAGTTATATTTTGTTACTTTCCCAGTGTCAATACAATACAACGCACTAAACTTTGGAGGCTTTGTAATGTGTTGATAAGAATGTAAGAGAAAAAACATGAACTGAAAAGTTCATTGTGGTAAATAGCATGAAAGAGGATCATTAATAATGGGATGAGGACAGTACCTTCATGGGCAGTGATGAGTGGATTGGCTTGACTGTGGCACCAGCCTGTGGCTTTTATCTGCTACCGAGTCTGTCCTCTGCAGCACTTGATGCTGTTCAGAACAGGTGTTTTATACCAGGCACAAAGTTACCCAAATCCCATGCTTGGAAAATGCAAAAACACTGCCCAAGCACCTTGAAGAGAGACGCTGCTCGGTTTGTTTGAAAGTCTGGGACTGTGGCCTCCCCTAATGGTGTAAGTATGAGTTAACAGCAGTGGAAGACCTGCCTCCTTCATACAAATGCTGTGGTGCTTTAAAATCTCAGTTGTAATACAGAAGGTGCTCGAGGCAAGTTGCCTGCTCACCCGATGGGCATCAAAGCTGTGTTTTAGTTCCCAGCTTCCCTCAGGAGTGGAAAACATCTCAAGAGAGGAGGAATTTACAGTGACAAGAGCAACCTCTGTCACAGATGATGAAAGGTGCTGTTGATATAGCAGCATTAAAGATTGATGTTTTTAATGGATGTTTTATGTGCTGTATTTATTATTAGCATAGGCAATATGTTGATGCACAGATAGGTTTAGTGTGTTAGTAGAAATGAATGTTTCCCTTCTCTTAGGGTTTCACATCTAAACCTCTTGTTCTTCAAGCATGTTTCCAGTGTGTAATAAAGCATTATAGCACAAGGGTTTGTTTTTTTTTTTTTAACTTTCATGAGGCCTTTTTCTTGACAAGTGCCAGAATTTGGTTTTGTACTTGCTGTTTTGTATTTATACATATTTATCTTTTTATTTCGTGTGGAATTGTGGTACCATTACAGAAGTCTATTTATTTTTGTACTTTGTTTCATTTTCACCAGTCTCGCTTTTTACTTAAAGCATTCTGCACAATAAACTCTAAATCTTTAACAAGAAGCGCCTTTCTGTGCTGTTGGCGGAGCTTTGCGTTGTCCGCGCTGAGGGCGGGCCGGGAGCTGCCGGCGGAAGGGGCGGCCGGCGCGCGCTGTCATGTGACGGGGCGCAAGATGGCGGCGTTCCCCTGGTGAGGCGGCGGCGGGCTCTGGGGGGCTGAGGCGGGCTCTGGGGGGCTGAGGCGGGGGTGGCCACCGATGTGCCAGAGGGGAGAGTGCGGGGCCTCTCCGCCCGCGGGGCTCGGGGCAGTTCGGACAGTTCAGGGGACTGGGGGACGCCTGTGAATGGCGGGGGCAGCGGGGGCGCTGGGTGCCGTGGGACCGCTGCCCGGCGTACTGGCTGAGAAACCCGAGGGTACCGATGACATAACACCCCGGCTTTACACTGAGCTGCGCGGGTGCCGGGCCGGCACAGCTTTGCTGCGGGACGGAGCTGCAGCTGTGAGCCGGGTGGGACGCGACGGCCTCCCGCTATCGCCGCTGAGATAAGCAGGAGCTCCCCGAGCGCCGCCGGCTCTCCCCGGTGTGTTGTCATGGAGGTCTGCTCGCTCGGTGTCCTGCTCGGTGTCCTGCTCGGTGTCCTGCTCGGTGTCTGCTCGGTGTCCTGCTCGGTGTCTGCTCGGTGTCTGCTCGGTGTCTGCTCGGAGCGAAGGGCTGGAGCGCTCCGCCCGCCACCCCCGGCGGGGTCACTGCGGGCCCGCTGTCCCGCCCGCTCGCAGCTCGCCGGTGGAGATGAAGTCTCGTGCTGTGTATTTACCGATATTAGCATAGTTTAATCTCTGTTAGTTGTCTTTCACAGGCTCTTTAGAAGTAGACAGGGGCTACAGGCAGAGGTAGAGTCAGCTTCTAGCAACTTGCTTTTACAGGAAAATGTGTACATCTCAGGAGGCTACACTGCGTAGGACATGGAATTGCTCAGTCTAGTATTTGGTAAAGGAAGGATAAAAGAAGCACTCGTTCTCTAACAGACAAAAGCAGTAGCAAAATAAAGCAGAGCAGCAGAGACGCTGAAAAACTGATTTTTACGTAGTACAGCAATGAGCTAACAGCCTAATATATAGGTCTAGTAACTGATGTAGAAGTGGCCATGGGGAAATAACCAGACCTTTACTCAGAGTAAGATGTTTTCCATCATGCTGTTTCTAATGAAGAAGATATTTTCATGCTATGGGGTTTAGCAGAACACTGGCTATTTTTAAGCAGTATTAATGCTAAAAAGCTGTTCTGTGGATTTATTGTCTGCATAGTCATCAGTCTACATATGAGGAAAAAAATAGCACCTGTTGATGCTGAAGAGTTGTGTTAACATAATGTTCAAATTAAGCAAATTTAAAAATTTAAACTAATTTGGTAAAGTAGTAAAAAGTATATAAAATAAAGTGTAGGGCTACAATGCATTTTTATAATAGCTATGCATAAATTTCTGGAGAAATTGTTTTTATGGTTAATACTCAGATAATGATAGGTACAGTCACTATGGGATATGCCTCATTGTATTACCAATACCAATATATATGTAGTGTTGTTCCGTTTTATATGCCTGGCTCCTTTGCTGTGAGCTTTTTGAAATGCTTCCTTTAGGATAAGCACTGTCTCTGGGAGAGTGCTGTGTGCCTGAAAGCAGTCCCAGGAAAAAAGACGTTTTATCAGAAGGAGAGAAAAAGGTTGGTAGGCTGGCAGGTGTTAAGGGTGCCGAGTGGTGGCAATTGCAGTGGTGCTCATGTGTGGAAAAGATTGAAACCCACTGTTAAAAGAGCGCCTGAAGCAAGGATGTAATCATGCAGGATGCACAGAGTTGAAATCCCAGCTTGGCCAGAGTCTTATTTTTATTTCCTCTCAAAAGTTGGCTGCACTGCTGTGGCCAAGAAAGGAGTGCTTAATCTCCTTTCCCTGCAGAGTAAGCAGAACGTAATGCCGGAGCAATCTTGATCTCATCTTCTGTATTAGCTCTGTTACAAGCTGTCTTATCACTTGAATAGCCACATTGTAAAAATGTACTTTTTAAAGACTTCTTTGCAGAGTTTACAGCTCTTGTTCACTCCCACGTGTGTATTATTACCATGTGCACTTGCCCAGTGTCCTTACACTAATTTGAATGCAGTTGATTTTGGCCTGGAGATGCTGCGAGAGCTGTCAACAGTTAAAGAAATGTTATAATTGTGTAGCCAGAAAGAATTTGGAAGATTTTTCACCCAGATTCTGATTAACCCATGATGCAAATGAGCAATAAGAGTCATTGAACAATAGGACAATAGCAAAAGATCAAGAAAACAAATAAGCATGCAGATTTCACTGGACTCTTTCTTTTGCTCTGCTCTATCTCACTAGATGTCAAAAGTTTCTCCTTGGAGTGGCACAACCATAAATAATCTAATCTGTAATTCTTTATTAAGGAAACTTGGATTTTTTTGGGTATCTGCAGAAGAGATGGCTGCTTAGCACTGCTGAAAATCTTCCAAATGAGTTATGGCTTTGAGTAGGAATGGAATTATTTGAAAGTTTGGATTAATTCTTGTGGGAAAGATGTGTGTTATAAAGGGGAAGTGCTGTTTGATTTCATTAGGAGTCTGATTTTACTCATTCAGCTGAGGCAGTAGTGTGTGCTATAAACATTCTCAGGATCTTGAACAAAAACAAAAGAACAGCAGCTCTGCATGTTTCGAAGACTGAAAAAAAGTACAACTAAATGGCTGAAAGTAAAAATTCTCCAGTTTTAGTTTTATGTTATCTCAGTAGAGGGAAATTTGGATCTTTATGTTTGCTTATTTTTCAATGTTTTTTTTTGTAAATAAGCATCTGTGTGTATGTAGGCTATGCTTCTCTCTTAGTATGTGGTAATTTATATGCATATACACTTTCCCTTCACTCTTTAAGGCATGCAAGATCAAGGAACTATGTGTCAGAATCTGAAGTATGCAAACTGGAATCTGTACCCTTGGACTTTGGCGATTACCATCCATTGAAACCCATTACAGTGAGTTTTTTTGTGCTTTAGGAAAAAGAATCTGAATTCAGACTGATTGTGTTCCTCCTTTTACCTTTTTTTATGTCTGTTCCTTTAAAATTAAAAGGCTTTGAGACTGGTGGTGGTACTTGTGAAGTTGCTTTCTGTGCTAGTGACCTGTTGTAGGGGCAACAAAGTTTATTCTGTTTGCCCTTTACAGAAGTTTGCTGGTGCTGTTTGGTGTCAGAAAAAGTCTCCTGACAAACACAGCACCTCCAGGTAGTAGGTTTTCTTGGTTGTATTAAATGCTGAATAATGGATAAATTTAAAATCAAATTGTTGCATTACAAATGACCTGCATAATTGCTTGATGTAAGGTTTGGTTTTGGGTTAGCTTCCACTCAGCTGTGTGCTTTAAAACATTTATAATTTCTTTGATGAGTAAGAGGCTTTTAAAGAGGTACAGAAAAAATCCTGCTTCAAAGAGATGAGTTGCCCACTAATGAATGATAAATGGGCAGCAGCTTCTGCTCAGGAAGGTCAGCAGGGAGAGAAGATGGTGGTCTGAGGTATGGATTTGATGTTCTAGGCTTGAGTGTTCATACGAGAAAAGTAAAGCTGAAACTGGCAGAGGAAATTAAATAGCAAGAAAGAGTTTGGAAGACAGGGACAAACCTAATAAAATAGAGGAGGGGTACTAGAAAGATATTCAGAGTGGTTGTTCTTACAATTTTGTAGACCTAGAATTGGAAGGGAAAAAAAAAAGCAGTGGAAATGCTACAGAAGAGTGAATGCCTCCAGATTCTTGGAAAAGGGGGGACCTTAATGTAAATGCTGGTGCTTATTCCAAAGAATTTGTTTGATGTCTTCTTGCTTTCATTGCAACAGCACAATTTACGTAGCATATATTTGATGATTTATTAAAGAAAAGTGAGGGAAGAAAAAGCCTTTTTGTAAAATAGTTCTGAACTTTTTCTTTAGGTTACTGAATCCAAGACGAAGAAGATGAACCGGAAGGGAAGTACTTCTTCCACATCCTCCTCTTCCTCGAGTTCTATGATGGACCCACTGAGCAGTGTGTTGGATGGCACTGATCCCTTGTCATTGTTTGCAGCAGCTGCAGATCCTGTGACTACTGTTCCTCCCACGGTAACTCTGGGGGCAGTTAACTAAGTAAAATAAAACCAAAACCAAACCAAAATCATAAAGCCAACCCTGGATAAAATGTATTGTCTCACTAGTGAAGAGGTTAATATAGTAAATATACCATATTAATAGCATATTCTTTTTTGTTTACCTGCTTTTATCTGGTTTATGTTGACGTATTTATTTAAATAAGGATTTTTAAAAACTATTGTAACTTTTGAAAGGATCAGCTAGCACTTGAAACATTAAGTTGGCCTTTATCAGCCTTTTCTTCTTTTTCCAGATCTGTATTTAACTTTTGCACTGTTACAGGATGGTGCACGAAGGAAACGGGAAAAAGATGAGAGCTCAGCAGTAGGAAGTGACTTTGAACCATGGTCAAGCAAACGTGGTGAAATCCTTGCTAGATACACAACAACAGAGAAGCTTTCTATTGTAAGTGGTGGCTGCCACAGTTTTTTAATTTGTACTAGACCTTTAATGGATTTTGGATGTTGCTATTTTATAATTCTTTCATGGGTAAATACTGGTCTTCTAAATTTCAGTTTTATTGTTGTAGAAAACTGAATCACAAACTCTCGCTTGTAAAGATTGTTTTAGAGCTGAGTCCAAGTCTCTTGATATTTAGAAGCCATCACTTTGTCTTTTTTTAACAATGCAAATAACTTCTGATCTTGTGTCTTCTTCTAAATGATTAAAGAGTTAAATATCAGTGTAATTACCCTATGCATTCCTGGAATGCTAGTGAGTACATGTTTTCTAAGTCTGCTTTTTCTGCTTCCTCACAGAATCTGTACATGGGATCTGAAAAAGGTGAGCACTTTCTTTACCAGTAATAGGGTTTGCTTGAGGCAGAGTGCAGTGACAGGTTTGTGGTTAAGAATAGTTGAAATGTGTTTTCCTGCCTCCCCATTCTGACATCATGGTCCTTGCTTTTTTGTGGGTAAGATGTCCGGATATTTATTTAAAATAATTATTGAAAATAAGGCACCCATCCACCTTGTCTTTTATTCCTGTGGACTTACGAATTTGTGATTATTTCACTGCACTGCCTTCCACTGTAGCTTAAAACTTTCTTCCATTTAAACTGAGAAATGATGTTTTGAAGATCATGTTTATCAACTCTTCTGGTAGCTGGAAGGAAAGCAAACAAGTCCTTTGGGAACTTGTTCAGTTATTCTTTTTACATGAAAGTGAAGTGATTTCAACTGTATGGTGGGTGTTAAAAAAAGAACCAAATATTAAATATTTTATCACGTTTTCTAGCAAAGAGAATCTGGGCAGTAATCATAGCATAGTAAATCAGGATTTTTATATATGAATAAACATGCAGCATTTCAGCATCTGCAAAAATATAAAATACTTCTTTACAATGAGAGTGGTCAAACACTAAAAATGGATGTTCAGACAGAGTGTGACATCTATATCCTTAGATACCTTTAAATTGACTGGATATAAACCTGTGCAACTGTTACAACTTAAGAATTGGATGGGCTTTTAGGAGGAGAGTTGGGCACAGACCTCCAAAGAGCTTTTCTATCCTTAATTATCCCATGGTTCTATCTGGTGATTATTTTCTTACTGGTAAGACTTGTGGGAAAATCCATTTATATCCAATTTTCATTACTTGTTACTGCCCTTGTTCAAAGTGAATGAACTGTAGGTATGTTTAGATATGTGTCTTCAGGAATAGTCATTAAATTAATTGAACCACTTGTCTTCTGTCACAGAAGCTGGTCCATGTCAGGCTCCTTCAGGTTTGTTTCTCTTTAGAAGTCTAAGTGTTTAAATGTTAAAGAAAATTACATCTGTAATTCTTTTCAGGAAAATCCACAACTACTGGTTCAGCAGTTTCTGAAAAAGTGAGGACAAGGTTGGAAGAACTGGATGATCTGGAAGAGGTGAGAAAGTTTTCTGATGAAATTACAGCATCATTATAACAGTGAAAAGAATTGTGAAATAAAAATCTTTTGTGAAGCCTTTAAAAAAGGTCCTGATTCTGCAAGTGCACTATTTAGATAAAGATGTACTTTCTGTTGGAATCCTCTAGTAATTTTAATCCTTATTGTTACAGGATTCAGGCAGAATCATATTTTTATATCACTAGAAATTGTGTTTTCAAAATTCACCTGATCTACTGGTATTGATTTCCCTTCTTACTGCTGTAAAACTTGGTGGAGACCTGTAGTCTTAACATCTGATAATTCTGGTTACCCCTGTTGCAGATGCTGCATATGTTTACCTGAGTTTAATTTAAGTTACAGTTATGAGCTTGATAGAAATACTGAGTACTGAAGTTATTTCTCAAGCTGCAGTATTTTATTGTGCAAAAGTGAGATGTTTCATAAGCTACTTTCCTAAGATCTGAAGGGAAGTTGTAATAAATTTTGTAGGATTCTCCCCCACAACATGGTGATTTGAGTCTATAACAACACTCTCCTTCCTTCCTTCCCTCCTGCTCTTATTAAATGGGTTTGTGTTTTCTTGCCAGGGGTCGCAGAAAGAGCTGTTGAATTTGACTCAGCAGGATTACATGAACCGAATTGAAGAACTGAACCAGTCTTTAAAGGATGCATGGTCCTCAGATCAAAAAGTAAAAGCTCTCAAAATAGTAATCCAGGTCAGTTTTATATCTTTGTTCTATGCAGAACCAGTGAGATAGGTGATATAACTTGTCCAGTTTCCTTCTTGGGAAAAGAAGGGTTTCTACTTTTTTTTCTGTTACTTTCTTTTGTTCTTCTCTGAAGCACATTGCTTCTAGAGTTTTATGACTTCTGACAATAGTTGGATTTTCAGCTTTGTTGTTATGTATTGGTTTTGACTAGGTTAAGTGGGATGGAATTCTCACTGAGTCACCAGATGACAGATGTGGAAATTTTACCTGCTTAAGGATAGTTAGAACAAATAGCATGTAGCAATATCAGCTCTTTGTAGGACATTAATTTACTTTTCTGTCCTCTCCTTCAGCCCCTTGCTCCCCACAAATAATACCAGAATAGCTTTTTGAACACCAGAATTTTACCCATCCAGACTTAGAAGGGCAATTAAATAAAGGGATTTAGGACCTTAGCAAGCTACCAAAAACAGCTCCAGATTTTTAAAATTGTGTGTATGGGGTTTGTTTTTGTTTGTTTGTTTGTTTGAGAACTTGTGCATAGTCTTCCTTCGGGTCATTTGGGGTGATGTGCTTTGAGGAGGGCATGGGGAAATAGGACAGTTAAATGCTCTTTTGTTTGGTTTGGCCTTTAAAAAAGGCCAGAGGCAGAGTGCAGCAGAGGACGGATGAGATAATGACATCCTTAAAAGCTGTAAAACTGATGTAATGCTCATAGTCATCCAGGGGGGTTATATAAAGTCAGGATTTTTTTGGTCATTATGGATACTCTTGTGAAAACTGCTTGAAATAATTTCATCTTAAATTGTGGTAAAGACAAAAAAGGAAATGTAACATTAATGAAGTGAGATCAAACAATTATATGTGACCTATGGTGACTAATGTACTATTGTAATACTATGAAATCAGCACTATTGTTCTTTTTTAAAAAATCCATATATAGGATTGTGAAGTGTGAATATTGTCTTTGGATGAGAAGAAAAGCAGCAGGGATGTACTGTACTTAGAGTGTTTTGTGTGTAAAAATATATATGTGTGTGATAATGAAGTGATAATCTATGCATTGATACTTTCATATGTTCTTTTGCAACTGGTTCACAAACAATTTTGAAATAATGTAGTTTCTAACAGGTGATCCAGTGCTTCCTTTCAGGAAAGTGGTGCCAAAGTTGAATGTGTTTTATCTCTGCTGAAGTGTTGTTCACCTAGCACTTAATGCTGCAGATGCTCATCACTAATTGAAAGACTGGCTAAGAATGAAATAGGTACTTGTGTAATAAATGAATTGAAAAGTTTAATGAAGGATAATAATTCTATAGTTATTAAGCAGGATAGGGTAGAATCCTCATTGAACTTTACTTGTGCTTCTTCCTGCAGAGTGCTGTATCCCCTGAATGCGCTGAGCAGTTCTCTTGGCATCAGGCTGTGGTTATATGCATAGTCTGTCATTATTATTACAGACTGGTTAGTATGCAGTAGGAGGAGTGAGTTTGACTTCTGGTTAGGAAAATTTTTTCACCTGAAGGGTGAAATCACTTGACCAGAGTGCTCAGGGCAGTGGTGACATCACTATCCTTGGAGGTATTTAAAAGATGTGTAGATGTGGCACTTGGGGATATTTTTTATTGGTGATCTTGGCAGTGATGGATTAAAGGTTGGACTCAACAGTCTTCAAGGTCTTTTCCAACCTAAGCAATTCCTCAAGTGCCTTTTTTCAAGATACTTTACTTGTCAAGTTGGAGTTGCTAAGTTGGAGTATGCTAAGCTACTTAGAGTAAGCTGAAGTAAGTTGATTATGTGTGTGAGTTCTAAGAAAAGTGGTAATGGTGATGGAGAGAGAAAGGATGGAGCTCATAGAAAATAGTGTCAGTCTTGGAGACCAGAGAAAATGCCAGGCCAGAGGCCACATTTGGCTTAAGCAAGGAAGAGGTGGGTTTCTCTCCCCAGTCAGTCATTCCCCTGTTTTCTTTTGGTAGAAGCTGGTTTTTTGTGAGTAACCTTCTGCCAAACTTTTTTGACTCCAGTTTAATCTTGGAAAACAAAGTATAGCTTAATTAAATATCTTAGAAATATCTTTATTCCTCAGTGTGTATTTTGAATTCATACAATCAATGGACATATTTCTTCTTGGCCTGAATGAGAGTAGAACTAAGTGAGTGATAGATTTTCAAATGTGACTGTGTACCAGCCATCATTGTAGTCCAAATGCCATGATCAGGTTGTGTCCCAGTGGGTGGTGATTGATTACAGAGTCCTCCCTGGAGCTGGCTGTCCCTCAGTCTGTTTCCAGAATGATTGAACTAGTTATGTCAGCTGCAGAAATGCATTGGAAAGCTCATTAACTACACTCTTAAAATTGTTTCTTAATTTAATCTATATTACATTTTGTGTTTGATATGGATGCTTAGAGAGATGGTGAAAAACTGAACGCCATCCTTAAAAAAAGTGATTTTAGAGAAGAAGTGCCTTTTAATGCTTTGTCAGGGAGTGAATTAGTCTCGCCTGAACAAATGCACAGATCTTCATGGTCACCTGATACTCAGCATTGTAGGTTACCCTGTATAAAAGAAAACCAGGTCTGTGTAGCTTTGGAAATGAAGCCTGAAAATTACAACAGGCACCATGGTCTGCTATGTTAAATGTCCTTGTGCTTCATAGTTCATGTTGGCCCTTTGCATCTGTGTATATTCATCCATTCCAGCTTTTCTGGAGTAAAAACACAAACTTGTATTGGCTTCTAAAAATGTTTGTTTGTTTGTTTTTTTCTCCTTCTAGTGTTCTAAGCTTCTCTCAGACACAACAGTAATCCAGTTTTATCCAAGTAAATTTGTTTTAATTACAGATATCCTTGATACTTTTGGTGAGTATCTACTGTGCCAGACTTATTACACAATTGTTAATAAGATTATTTTTTGTAATGTTAGAAAGCATCAGAGTTATCCAAAAAGGATTTAGTTTTAACATGGAATATTTCCAACAAAAACATTTGGACACCAATAGTAAACATGGTATATAATTGTAGAAAAATCTCCTAAGAGCAAAGTCCTTAAGATAAAAATACTTAATATTGTGGTTCTGTCCTTTAGGTATTAGTGAACATCTAGAACAAAATGTTAGGAAAAATCATGATCTCTGAATTTTGAAATTTAAAACACATTGTCATTATAAAAATATTTTGATTTTGGCAGCCTTTTGACTCAATATTTCATTATTTTTGTATTTGAAGAATAGAAGTCAGAAAGTTTTCTTTGGCTGAATAGGGACTATAAAATGATCAGAATGTAGTTACTGATTTTTTTAATATATTTTTAAACTTGTGAAATTGTCATCCACTTCATGTGACTCTATTATTTTTCTGCCATGTTATGGAAAAGATTTACAATGATATTCAAAGTTGAAGGGTATTTTGGTGCCAGCAGGATATGCTACAACATAGATCAAATTGTTTTTTCAGGCCGTGCTTCCTCTTTGTGCTCCTTCCTACTTGCTGAAAGCTGCTGGAGATAACATAATATCCAAACTCAGTAAAGTCAGGACACCAGCTGTCCTTTCCTGGCCTGGGAGGAATCTGACCTGTGTGTTACCTCTGCACTTAAGGGAGCCAGAGAATGTTTTTATAGTGTGAGAAGTGCTAAATCACATTTCAGCCTCACTAGAGGGCAGCAAAATGTCAGTGTTCTAGGAAGCTTTTTCCATCTAATTTCAGTCTATGTTGGAAACCTTTGTACCAACATCTTGTGTTTTATCATTTGTTAATTTGTTTTTATTTTTTTATTTTTTAACCAGGGAAACTGGTGTATGAAAGAATTCTGTCAATGTGCGTGGATAACCGAGTCTCTCTACCAGGTAACTTTGTGTTTGTTTCCACTGTGCTCCAGAAAAAAAACATGCCCAACCTTGAGGAAGGTTAAACAGGACCATTGCTACTCTATCTCCTGTAGAAACAGTTCTGATTTGAATCTAGTAGCTTACAGTTTTTAACAGAGTAAAATCCATTGCTTTCAGCTTCTGCTGTCCACAGTGTTCATGCAAAATTACGTTTTAATTGTGAAGGATATACCTAAGATATAATGAAGTGTGCATGTGGCTCTGCTGTTACTAAATGTAAACTGGGTCTTCCTGAGCTTGAAATCACAAAGAATCATGTAAATTCTCTAATACAGATTTTATTAGGAGGAGGGAGAATTAAACAGGAATGGCCAAATTAGATGAAGGAAGACTTTTTTTTTTTCCTTCTTTGTCATAGTATATGCTCTCTTCTGGGAGTACTATAGTTTAGTAGCTTAAGGTTAATGACAGAAATGTAACAAAGCTAAGAGTCTCAGTTTTTGGTAAATAGATGTTTTTGTTGCTACACTGAAAACTTGATAGTTTTGCTGTAATAAAAGGAGAATTTTGGAAGTAGCAGCAGGCTGTTTCTAGCATAATCTTTATCATCTGGGCCCTTTTTCTTTTTTCAGTTTAAGTTCCAACACAATGTAAAAATCTAATTTGACATTGCAGGTGAAAGAACCTCTTTAGCAAGAAATTGAAACATTCCATGGAAAACATAGGCATTTCCTGGCAGTTTGGAGTGCATTAAGTGCACATCCTTTCAAGATGAAACATTCTGTAGTTGGCAGTGGAACAGTACCATTAGTTTGCAGTTAAATCCATAGGATTGGAGCTGTAAACTAGAAACTGACAAATACTGAAATTTGAAATGAACCTAGAGAGAACAGTTAAGATAAACTTGGTTGTTGCAGATCTGTCAAACTGCTCTTACAAACATTAATGAAGGCAGGCAGTTCCCATAGCACGTCACAATTTCTGGGCACAGTTGCCTCTGTTTTGGAGAGCTGAGCTCCTGCTGCAGCTGCCAGAGGCATTGCTGGTGGGAACTTCCCAAGCAGCTCTAAAAGCAGGAGAGAGAAGGAAAATCTGTGCTGTGCTGACTGTGCATGTGAACCTTTGGGGATTTCAGGCCCAACCTCTGAGCTTGTCCCTTGGGGACCAAATGAAAACAAAGTTCAATGAGAACTCCTGAGGTCCTAGATGAGAAAGATACTGAGTGCAGGGAGTTCTAACATGTGGCTTCTCTTATGTTGGAAGTCAGAAACTTTCTTGTGGAGCTTCTTATCTTGTGGAGGCAGAATTGGGAGAGCACTGGTGTTCTAAATGGTTTCACAAGGAGTTTGTGAGGGGTTATGTTCAGTGTGCAGAAACAAGGTTTTTGTCCATATTCATTATTTCCTACTTCTTGCAATAGCATTATTTAAAATTTATATTAGCCTTTTAAAATAAACAATTTTAGTGCTTAAATCTCTTTTGCATGTTCTCTAGTCATTATAGATTTATGTACGTGTGTTTGTTACAGATTCTCTGTATTTTCTTTTTTTTTACAATTTCTGATTTTGGAAGAGCAGAGGCAGAGGTTGAATTCTCAGTAGCTGCTCTGAGATAAGCCCCAAGTGCTTGAATTCAGGTTCTGAAATGATATTTACTACAAGATTGTTACCTTTTCTTGTTATGTACTCAGCTCTGACTGCTGCTCAAGAGAGCTGAGAAGCAGATGTATTGCCAAGCTTATTATTGTGCACTTCATTTCTTGATGAATGGAAAGAGAGTACAGTTTTAAACCTAACATGAATAGTAACTTGTTTACAGAAAGAATGTAACTATTTCTGAGTTGTTTTCCCAGATAATTTTTCTCCAGAGAGTGTTAATGATACGGCTAAAGAAACTTGCTTAAACTGGTTTTTCAAGATTGCTTCAATCAGAGAACTCATTCCCAGATTGTATCCTTGTCAAATGAGACCCTCAGAGTGTGTCTGCAGTTTTTTTGTAGGTTTTTGCAGAAGTGAACATGTTTGTTTCAATAAAACCCACAGGACCTGATGTTTATACTGGCTTTGTTTTGTTTGTTTCAGGCTGTATGTTTTGAAAGTACTTTTGAGTCATGTTTCATAGTAAACCGAATGCTTAATTATTGGCTCTGAGCAGTTTGGCAGTGACAAAATAGAGATGATGCATGAAAAATTTTGAAATAAAATTATGTAGATAAATTGTAAAAATCAGCAAAGTGTAGTGACATTAATTAGAGAAGGCCTTAAAATAGTTTGGTCAATATTCATTTGGTGTATGTTTGCTTCAGGTTTTTCATTGGTGTGAATCTTAGTTTTTTTCCTTAACTTGGCTTCAATTTAGTTATGTGGAAGCAGCAATACTGAAGTGCAATAAATTCCTATCCAAAACGTAAGAATGATGTTAAATATGGGAAGGAAGTGAATGGGCAGACTTTGGAACTAATTCAATGAATTAAGCATGAGAGTTCTGTGATTAGTAGTGGGTAGGATCTTAGCAGAACTGAGAAGCAGTACAGAAAAGTTTAGGAATTTTTAATGAGAATACCATGAAAAAAATTAAAGGTGAACTGTGATATACTTTGAAATACAATGGTGCTCTCAGTTTTCAAATGTATGTACAAATGTTGTGATATCAGGTATCACAAATCCAAAATTGTGCAAATTGAAAACTAGTGGCTTCTGATGGTGGAGGGAAAGGAAGATTTTTGACATGAGGAGTGGAAAAAGACAGGATAGAAAAGTGAAAGGAAAATATTGATGTCATAGTGGGAGAGACAGAGTAAGAGAAATCATTTAGGAACAATGAACCTCTATCTATTGAAAACTTTGGTATAAGTTTAATGTGTTGCCAAACAGTGCCAGCTGCTGAGCAGAAAATGTTCCTTCCCTTATAATTGTCCTTCTTCAGTTATATTTTGAAATGAGTATTGGATGCCAAATTGCTACTATAGTGACAACTTTATTATCCCTAAAATGCAGTTCTTTTACTGGAATTAGTGGGCCTCATATCCAGGCACTAGTACAGCTCTGTCAAAAAGGACCTGTGGGAAAATGAGACATGGAAGGAGTTCTGCCAATTCTGCTTTAAGCATCTGGTGTCCTTACATTGAGTTACAGCTTTTCCATAGCTCTGCTGTTCTCCGAGCTAGAGGAGGAGTTCTTTAGTTTTGTCTTGCTCTGAATAGCAAATACTGCAGTTTGAATATAGGATATGTACTACTGTACAAAGAGAATTTTACTTATGAAATAAATTTTTGTGCTAGTATCCTTTATCTTTGATAGATATTTCTATAACTCATGCTCAATTCTTAGCCTACAAGGCAGCTACTAAAGTTATCTGTAGGTGATACAATTCTGTTATTGACTGTTGAAGCTCATTTTCATTTCTGATAAAAACAGGGGCATTTCGGAATGTCTCCCACGGTTAACATCTATGATCAGAGGAATTGGAGATCCACTGGTTGCAGTCTATGCCAGAGCATACCTTTGCAGGGTAGGCTGTCATTTACCTCCTCTGATCTGTATCAAAGATTTATTGCAGCCAGTGCTGCCACTGCTTCAAGGAACTACTGCTTTTGTCTCAAGTAGTCAGCAGCTTGTCTCTTTCTTTCAGTAGACAAACAAAAAATTACTTCTCTTCTGTTTTATGAATGGGGAATCTCTATTTAAGTGTTTGTAATAAGTAAGAATAATTTCATGTGCTGCTGTAGGTTGTTGCAGTGCACTGGAGTAGATGCTGATTTCCTCAGTGCTTACAGATATTTGAGCTGATGTTAGGATCTGTTTAAAAACAGCTGTAACTGCCTCAGGGTAGTTTCTAGTGGGCATGACTATAATAGTAAGCAAGGAAATAATCAGTCAAAAGCATGTGATTCAGTGCTGTTTGTTGATTTGATGTGTGTGACTTGGGTGTATTCCTTCAAGAAAGGCATTTTTATCTCACTGTGAAGGAGAATTGATAGAGGCCTATAAAATATTTTTCTTTTAATACAGGTTGGGATGGAAGTGGCACCACAACTCAAAGAAAGCCTGAACAAAAATTTTTTTGACTTTCTCCTAACATTTAAACAAGTAAGCAAATAAGTTTTATTTGCAAAATCAGATAAATACACTCCTTAATCAAACTGTCACATACTTCAAAAGAATCTTAGAAGTTCTCAAATGTAGGGGTGTTTCTGCATCCAGATATAGTATGGGAAATTTTACATACATTCTGATAAGCTGAAACTGCTCTATTCAGCATGTTTTCAGACTTGAATAATATATGTTAGGAGCTTGATATATTTTTCTGCCAGCTTGCAAGGAATGCTTCAGAATATCTGTACTTTTCTGCTACTATCTGTTGTTATTTCCATTCATATACAAACTTTGACCTGTTTGGCATATCTCCCATTAAATACCTTTTCACAGCAACATGTTTTGTCTCTTATTTCAACAGATACACGGGGATACAGTTCAGAACCAGCTGGTGGTGCAATGTGTGGAGATCCCTTTGTATTTGACCCTATATTCTCCTGCTATAGACTGGATTTTGCAGTGTATTGCATACCATGCTCCAGATGTAAGTGAACGTGGTAGTGTTCAATACTAAAGGAAGTGTTGTGGTGGAGAGTTAATTTTGCCTACTGAAAAAACCACCCCTCAGGCAGTTCTTACATGAGTGTGAAGACGAGTGAAAAAAGCCTACATAGGACTGTCTGATGCTCTTTTCTGTATGGGAACAATGTTTGCTTCCACAAAGCTCAGGTGTGACCACTTCAAGTTCATAGGCAGTATTTCTGTTTGTTTCTTGCTGTCTTTAGCTAGTTTAATCTTTATTTCCTGAATTCATCAGTTTCTTCTGTCATACAGATATACAAATGATTTGACTAAAACAGTAGCTTAACATACTTAACAGGCTGTTTCAACCTCTGCCAGTTTGGCGGAGTTTTTATCTCTCCTGCCAGAGATAACTGACCTGGCTGGCAAATAGTGATTACCTGTAGCAATGGCATGGATGAAGGATTGCAGATTTGACTTCCATAAAATGGTGGTTTTGGTTGAAATGCCACTGTACCTGTTCCAGAAGATGTGTTTTATGTTGTGCTACACCATTGTTTTGCTGTAAATATAACATAAGAGAGGACTATTGGAATGTATTGAAGAGATAATTAAAACACCTTTTAATAGATTTCAGTACAGTAATTAAGCTAAATATATTTGCAGAATTTCTATTCACTAATTTTAATAAGTAATTTTTCCAGGTTCTGCTTACTGAGATGATGGAAAGATGCAAAAAGCTGGGGAACAAGTAAGTGTTGCAGAGTGTAGAAGACAGGAGTCTGTAATGAGTACCCCTGAGTCCCTGGAATAATGTTCTCTCTCTCTTTTTTGGAAACAGTTTGGATGCATAGTGCAGCTTTCATTCTCCCAGTAGCTTACTAAATCATGATTATGAACATCTGTTTTCCAGAGATGAATTCTAAAATATGGTAGATTACTTGTCAAGCCAAAGTTAATTAGTTTAACTTGGTTGCTGCATTCTGGCTCATAAGCCAAAGTCTAGGAATCTAATGTGTTCTCGGTTAGCCACGTCTCTAATTCCTGGTTTTGCTTCACTATTCTGGCTTTTCCTCCCCTTCTTTCCTCTATCCTCCGCTGGCTACTGGCAGGCCATACATGCATTCAGCAAGTGAAGTTGTAAACCTGCTGGCAACCTTTGGAACGTGGTAATACTTAGGGAATTGCTTTTTCAATATTAAAATTAGTATCTCAAACATCTCCTAGAAGTCTTTGTGCAGGGTACTTGGGTTCAGGAAGATGGTCTGGTCTGAAAGTTGGATGTACTTACTGAGATTTGTGAATGCAGTCTGCCTTGTTGATGGGCTCCTCTCTGTTCATTTTTATTGGGTAGCTTGGCTGAGTTCAGTAAAAGTTTTTTAGCTATCTATTTTTTTTTCTGATGTGCTTTGTACAGTACAATTCTGCAGCAGCTGAAGAACTAAAATATGTTAATCACTTTGCTGAGGAATGCCAGCATTCTGTGACTGAGCTAAGGAGCATGGGGAAAGCATGATTTAAAAAATGTGCTGTGAAAGTGGTATTGTATCAGAGTGTGTAGAACAGATAAAAATAATTCACATTCTCTGATGTACAAATTGTTTTGGACAGGTATTGATTTGTTTTGTGGAACTTACTTTCAAATCAACTTTCAGCATTTTTCACAGTGAAGATGGGCTAGGTTCCTCCTCTTTGTTCCTGTTTTCTCTTTGAAGAAAGGATAAAATGTTGAGTATAATGACTTTATTTTAAAGAAATGTATTTGGGACCTGTCTTTTTTATTGGGAAGTTGAGTAATCCAGTTTAAAACAGTAGTCTTCCAAAGTGGAGTTCTGTGTTTTTGTATCTTCTCATGACTGTCAAAATATTACAAAGCAAGAGGCATCAGGATATAAATCTTTAAATAATCTCAATATGTTCCATGAGCTACTTTGCAGCCATCTAAGTGAAAAGTGACAGCCTGCTCTCTGTATTGCAAAGCACAGACCTGGTGAACTGGAAGTGCTTGTCTAATGATAAAATGCAAATTCCAGTCAAATTGTGATGAGACCACTAAGGCTTAGGCAGAAACACAGAAACTGCTGGGTTATTTTAAGCACTCCACAGAATTTCCCTCAAGGTAAACTGCCTTGTATTCAAACTGTCTGTTTGAGACTGGTGAAGGGCACAATGTTTTATGAGGCAGCTTCTTGAGCTAACTCATGGCTGAGTAAACTGGATGTTACAGGATGATGCAGGGAGTTCACTCTTCCATTGTGGCTTTGGCTTGATGGTAACACCAATACCTGTCTGAATGTTTAATCAGAAATGTCTAAATATGTCATTGTCAGTTATCACATGACTGTGACTTCGGATTTATTTTAATCCTATCAATGTGGCTTTTATAATGCATATATAATTAATTAGTAAAAATTTAAATAGAGATTTGCTGTCTCTAAGTATTCTTCTGAACTGTAGTTAAACAGAGAGTAAGTTTCTAAATGTAAGCTACTACTGGTTTGCTTGATATTTCTAGAAAATTCCTGCTAAAATGATGGCTTCAGAAACACCTGCGTGGAATAAGTATTTTACAGGCTGGGTTACCTTTTCTTATCTGGTGGCTTAATGTTTTCTTGTTTTGCTTATGCATTATTAATCCTCATCAAAGCAGGCTTGATTTGTGTGAGAGTCTTTTTTCCTTATTATCTTTCTTCTTTTAAAATTTACAATAGATGCTGGACAGTTGTTAGCCTAAGAAGTTCAGATTAATGTAAATGCAGGTATTACTAAATCTGGGTTGCTGTTGAGCTTTATTGATTTATGTTGTGTTCATTGCAGTGCTTTGCTGTTGAATTCAGTAATGTCGGCATTCAGAGCAGAGTTTATTGCTGCGAGATCAATGGACTTCATTGGCATGATTAAGGAGTGTGATGAGTCTGGATTCCCAAAGGTAACATTTTGTATCTAATTTGTAACAATTCCTTTTCTTTGACAGAGGTCTTTATGCTCTTAGCTGCCAACATAACTTGTGTGTCACTTGAATAAAGTTTTTCAAGTGTTTTGATCTGAAAATCTTTCTGCACACTGTACCTGCCAGACCAGTCTTGGAGGGACGTGCATTGTCTGCTTTTAATTAAAAAATTCTCATTAACTTTCAGCATCTCCTCTTTCGCTCCCTGGGATTAAACTTGGCATTGGCTGATCCTCCTGAAAATGATCGCCTTCAAATATTAAATGAAGCCTGGAAGGTTATAACAAAGCTGAAGAATCCACAGGTGAGTTACTGTCCATTCTGTTTCACCACTGATTCTGTGTTTAGAGCAAAGCTGTAGCCAGTTGTTCAGTAAGCACGTGCTTAGCATGACATTGTTAACCTTTTCTAAATGCACACAGCTGCAAAAAAAATGTGATGGCTGTAATATCTTTGGGTCAACCCTGCTTTTCTTAGCTCTTCTGAAGCACAACTTAATTTTACATAACATTATTAAACAAATGCAGTTTTGGAGGCCTAGATCCTTAGGTCTGCATGAATCATACCTCAGGAGTTAATTCTTTTAAATGTAACTTTTGCAAGTGTATTTCTCAGTCTCCTGCAAATATTGGTAATCATAAGACACATGTTTTTCTAGGATTATATCAACTGTGCTGAAGTGTGGGTGGAGTATACGTGCAGACACTTTACGGTAGGTGAAAATTACTTTGTTTCCTTTGAATTTTTCTGATACAGAATAAGTGGCTGTTTTAGCAGTCTGGTATTAAAGATGGAAAGGCTTTGACTATTCTGTATAAATGTGTAGGAATGAAAAAATGTGTTTCCTTTCATGAAAGATGAATGAGGACAAAAGATGCAGCTTTGAAGCTTTACTACCCCACAGCACTGAATGTTTCTTATCCTTTCGTTTTAATGGCAGATGGATCAGTTTAAGTAAGGATTTACTGGAGCTATGGTTAAAGTTCATGGCTTAACTAGAGCTCTGTAAAAAGCTGATGCTTTGGCAAATGGAAATAAATTATCCTCCTCAACTGGTGTTTAGTGACTCGATTTATGTGCCAATTTCATTTTGTAACCTTGGTTTTTGCTACACAGAAGCGAGAGGTCAATACAGTTCTGGCTGATGTTATCAAACACATGACTCCCGATCGAGCATTTGAAGATGCTTACCCACAGGTAAAGAGTTTATTTTGCCAAATCTGTAAAAATCTGATACACATTTTCTTAAATGGGATTCATTCTTAAGCATTGCTGATAACTCTTGTAATAAGATAATTATTTTTAAACACTAGCTATAATTTGGGAAGCCTCTTGGAACACTGTAGTGGTGTGATTTATTCCTCCTTTTTTGCCATGCACATCAATCTTTTAATTTTAAGAAATGCTAAACCTGAATGATGTATCTATTTAGAAGTAGCATTAGTTAACTCCTACATTAACAGTGGTGTTTGCTGAAGGAAATTGGCAATCATGGTAGGTTGTATAAACAGAAGAAAACCATAAAATAATCTATCTCTCCTTGGCATTGTTAAGGCTTCAGTGAATTATTGTGTCCAGTTCTTGAGACTGAATACCAAATGAGATATGGATTAGTTGAGGAGGTTTTTGTGGTTACTTGAGGGCTAGAAAAAATGCCTACAAAAGAATATGGGTTTTGGGTTTGGCTTTTTTTTCTTTATTTATTTGGCTGAGTTTTTTAGTGCAGAGAGCTGGAGGACATGGAGATTCTAAATTTGAAAAAATGTGCCTAACTATGGAAGTGAAGAGCAAATAAAGCCTGGGCAGGCTGGTCAGCCTCTGTTCAATATGGGTTCTGAAGGGTATGTAGGAATAGCTATAGTTTGTCCTGCTTTGGGGAAAGAAATTATGTTGATGAATGCTTAAAGCATCTTTCAAAACAGTTTTCTATGAATAACTAGAGAAGAATAATCGCGTGGATAGTCTTAATTTAACTCATATTACAATAATTTCCCCTTTTTTTTTAACTTTTCCTTTTTCTTCCCTTTAGCTGCAGTCAATTATTCAGAAAGTTATTACCTACATCTATGACTTTGCTCTGCTTTTTTCAGTGGTAAGTGATATGCTCTTTAATAAAATTTTAAGAACTGTTAGGCAGTTTTTCTGCAAGATAATTTACCTTAACTGGGATATTTAGATTATTTACAGGTTCACAGAATGCAAGGACTTTTTGACAAGTAGCTAAGTGCAGAAATATTTTGTGAGCTTTCTTCTGCTTACTACTTTAGTACTTATTATTCCAATTCCAGTTTTCTATACTTTTTTTCATTAGGCTGTTAAATTCTCTAAGTTTGTTTGTTACTGTGGCATAATGACAATCAATGGAAGATGAAATACCATTTATTTGTGTGTGTTAATGTAATTGCTGGTAGCTGTTTCTGTGTTATGATGCATACTTAACATACCCTCTCGTAGCACTTACACTTGGCACTGAAACAAAGTGGAACTCAGAGAGGTCGGAGGCTGTGTATGAGGTATAAAGACAGCAGACAGTGTGTGTCAAAGTACAGAAACCATTTGAAGAGTGAAACTCAAGACTGGTGCTGTGCATTTGGGGTCAAGTCTTGTTCACAAATTGCTTGGATAATTCTGAAAAACTTATCTTCAGTATATTCTTGAGATGATACAGAAACTAAGCGTTTTAGTGTATTAAACAACATAGACCCTTGTTTTTTGAAGGAAATTTGAATGTCTTAGACCTTTTAACTTTCTCTGGATAGAAGTTGTTGATGTGTGGACTATTTTAATTGTTTATAATATCTTACCTATTTTTCCCCATGGATCTCTGAATTTGTCATGATTTTCAGCTGTTTGAAGCATATGATTGCTTTTAAAAATAAAGTGCAACATTTGATTCAAACAGTCCTGTATTTTGTGTTCCCTTCTAGATCTCTGCAATCTGTAAATTGATTCATCTTGCGAACATCAGTCCTTTTCCATTAGTTCCACTTTTTCATCCTTTTAGATGAATTACTGTTTTCAGAAAATATGAAAATAGTTTTACCTAAACAGCTGTGCTTATAAAACGTATCCAAGGTATTTATTGTTTTAGTGTGTTCTTTGTAACATGCCTAATTTTACTTGTTTATATATTTGTACTTTCAGGAGAAATTCTTGCCATTTCTGGATATGTTCCAGAAGGAAAGTGTGAGAGTGGAGGTTTGCAAGTGCATTATGGAATCTTTTATTAAGTGAGTAGAGACTGTTGAAGTGAAATGCACTCTGGAAGCTCTGAGAAACTTACTGAAAGATGGCTAGGAAAGAGGAATCAGTATATATTGGCTATTTAGTTTGTGAAGGTGTTCCAGGGTATTGGAAAGAAGAAAGAAAATGTGTCAGTTTTGTTAATCTATTGATGGACTGTTTGACTGCTCACAAAGAAAGCTGAGTTGAAGTAATTATATTGATGCTGACTTGTTGTGGGTTAAGAGAATAGTTGTTCTCCGAGCTTTTTATTCTTTTTTTGTGTTGCCTTTGTTGGTTTATGAAATTTATTTCACATTCCAATTGCTGTGACAGTACAGAACAGAGTATTGCTACTGTGGAAAATTAACTTAGAAAAAAAAAATATATTCAAGTGTTCTGAAGGTCAAGCAGACCTTCTTTTCAAGTAATTAACAGGTTTCTTGAAACACTTTTCTCATTTTCACCTTCCCTTCAGATATTTATACTCCCTGCTGAGCCCCCCAAGCCTTCTCTCCCCTAGGGCACACAGGGCCACCTCTCTTGGCTTTGCTCATATGAGAGATGCTGTGGCCCCTTAATCACCTTAATGGAGCTGCTCTGCACATGTGCCTCTGTACCTAAACCTGACACTGATGCTTCCTGTCTGTCCCTGAGTAGCTGAGAAATGATATTATACCTTGGTAAATCTAGGGTTGTTTTGTTTTGATGTTTTTAGATTGCCTCAATGTATCACATGTCCACCTTACTGTGTCCTTTAAGGAGTCAGAGTCTGTGGCTTGGCAGTGCAGCTGTGTATATTAAGATAATATTTCTTGGCTGGCATTTGTTGGAATTGTACACATATTAACCACGTGATTGTTGGTGTTCTGTGGATCACAAATGAACTTAAAACTTGTGCAGTGTCATACAGTGCTGGTGATTTGAATTATGCATTAAACCAATGTTATTCTGCTCATTTTTTCCCATTTTGACAGAGCAGTATTTTCACCACTATTTCTAAAACTCTTTCTAGGCATCAGCAGGAGTCAACAAAGGATCCTGTTATACTCAATGCTCTCCTGCATATCTGTAAGACGATGCATGATTCTGTGAAGTAAGATGAACTTCTATTAAGAACTCTCATTTATGCAAAGTTTGGCTGCCTGATGTGGTTTCATGTTTCTGAGGCTGTTTGTTTCAAGGTGGATTAAGACATGAATCCAATTAGTGCTGAGGGAAGAGCTGTGCAGTGAAGTGGCAGCACGTACCATTTGCTCTTTAATTACTGCTGTATTTTGAATACTGAAGCAGAATTTTAAAAGGGAAGTAGCACTGGTTTTGTAGTTTTCCAGTGAAGCAGAGACACTTTACAATCCAATCTTCAAAACACTTAGAGAATGAAACCAATGTAATCTTTGAGTTATAGTGAATAATAAGCTATTTCTGAGATTCAAGTGAATGTGTAGCTACTGAAGCACAGATTGCCATCAGATTTGTGGGTCACTGTTTTCAGCCATTACAAAGGGGAGTTTAAAAGGTTACCTGGAAGATCTCTAGGAACTTCAATAGGGGAAGCTAGAACTGAGAAACTGTTGAATCATCTATATCTTCCCCCTAATTCCTCCTCTTCTATTTTGCCCTTGACTTTGAGAGCTGAGGTTGTTTGGGATCCCCTGTGCTCTGTTGTACCCTCACTGTTTCAGTAGCAGTTGTGCAGTGTGGAAAGCATTGTGGTTTGTAGGTAACTTGCAAAAATCACACCGAAATCTGTGTCTGATTGAAAACACAGCCAGGATCACAATGCTGCAAATTCTAAATCTCAAGAGGACAAACCTTTTTTTCCTTCTGGTTTGGGTTGAATTGTAAGGGCACAGTCTCTTTTGCCACTCTGATAGCCCAGAGCCTCTTAGTATGGCAGATGCTGCAAAGGAAATTAAAACTTTCTCATCCTTGATAGGCCATGGATTCAAGATTTATTGAATAAAGAGGTCAGATTTAAAATACAATTTCAATTTATACCAGCTAGAGTGCTTTATTTTGGGTTAGAGTACCTTATTTGGCTGTATGTTGCACTAAAAGCCACTTCAGCCTTTAAATAGAACAATATATTGTGCCTAAACAAGCTTATTAAAAAAAACAGAGCAGTTTATAGCAATCCATATTTGGTGCTTCCTCTGTTGCTTTACCAAAACAATTTGATAGTTTACTGGGACCTTTAAAATCCCTTAAACCAGCAGTTCCTTGAGCTAAGATGGTTGTACATCTCTTATTAAATCACCCTAAATTCCAGTTATTTTTAAGCAATTCCTGTGTGTGTTTTTGCATTGTGATTCAGGAAACTCCCAGCTCATTGTGTGGGGCTCGCTGACCCCTGTAACAGCTGCTGGAGAATAACAGCCTGTAGACTGGTAGGGGTCTGATTCACAACTGAACTGCAAACCTATTACTGACCTGGAGATCTCATTACAAGCCTTCTGAGCCTTTCAGAGCCCATCAGTTGACTCTTTTGATTGGCAATGCACTAATGAGCTAATCATGCTGAGGTTTGCTTTCCTCCCTTACTGAATTTGTATAGTAAAACTATTGTTCTCTTCCCATCTGGTGTCTGTGTTGGAAATTGGTAACTGATATACTAAAGGTCAAAGCTGGAGCCAAGCATATAATAGTAAAGGGATTAAATTGTATTAGTTAATTGTAATTTAGTTTTTTGTTCATCCCTCTTCAGTGAAACAGGTTTGACTGACTGGATTTTTATGTGATGTAAATTTGTTTCAAATTAGATTTTGGACTCTTGGTGTAGAATAGGTATCTGTGGTAGTTTTGAAAATAAACTCCTTTTTACGTATCAGTTTAGTTCAGTTCTTACTAAAACATGAAGAAAACCAGCACTGAAGCAAGGTGAAGTTAATTATTTTAACTTCAGAGACAATTATTTAAAATTCAGAGACAAGGTTATTTAAAACAAAAAACCTTAAACAAAACAAACCCCAAACTAAACAATAAACTAATGTTTTACAGTGCATAATATTTAAAAGGTATTTCAAAAACTTTACTCCTTAAATTGGATAACTTTCTTTGAAGAATAGATGTACTAATTTCTTTAGGATTTTAGACTTAGTTCTTACTCAAGTTCTAATGTTGCAACACAAGACTGAAGCCATTTGTTTGTATAATAAAAAACGTTAGTGTAGCTTCCTTCTCCTCTTGCCAAAGTCTGAGTTGTTGAGAATCTAAAGACACTCAGCAATTTCTCCTTTTTTAAAAAATCTCAAATTTAGTTTGGTTCGTGGCTGACTTGGTGATATTCACATTGAAATTAGTTTTATACAGAAGAATTTATAAAATATTATGTATCATTTGAACATTTATAGATGAATAGGATCAACAATATTCTAAAATTTACCAAATATTTTTTTTTTGTAGTGCACTAACACTTGAAGATGAGAAAAGAACGTTAGCAGCTCTGATAAATGGATTCATAAAAATGGTGAGTGCCAGTTGTGTGCAACTGTTGTGTGCACCTTAGAGTTCCTATTTTTGTGACATCCCTGAGGAACAGGTGCCTGTGTGGCTGAATCAGAGCCCAGTCTCTGACTTGCTTAAGACCACTGAAAACCACAGTGCATTTCAGTGAAATAGGTGTGTCTGTGTTTAAAGAAATGTCACACAGTGCTGAAGCTGATATGGTGCAAGATGAAAGTTTAAAGTACACATGTTGTTTATTTAATTGTATTTTCTGCTTGTTTTGTAAATCTCCTGTAAAACAGAGCATGTATTTAACAAGTTAAACATCAAGTGAAGCATCAGAGAGGTCACTGATTTATGTGAAGGAAGTTCCCTACTTAGCTCTAAATGGAACCAATACCAGCTTTCAAAAATACAAAATAAGTGTTTTGTTATTCTATCTGTTTATCTTGATATAGAAATAAGATTTATTTCATTAAATTAGTAGTCCCAGGAGAACCCCAGGTGTATGGTCTTGAAATTAGTTTTTAACCCATCCCTTACTCTTATTCCAATAAATCTTTTGTTGATCTCTGTTGGTTTTGAGCTTTCTCAAGCTTTTTGTATTCTGTAACTGTGTACTCTCAATCTCTGTTTTTTCTTTCACATAGAGCTGACAGGCTCTGTGTCTACATGTCCTCTTTGTTCTTTGTTGCAGTTCTGTGGATTTCTCTAGATGGTTGCTTTTTTTCAGCTATAATAATTTGCTAATTAATGTTCTAATATAGTTTTGCTTTATTAAGCTTTACATGCAGTATAATATAGTATAATTTCCTTTAGGAAGATTTCTTGCATTGAACAAAATATGATGTGTCTTGATAGTCCTGGTTTAGGGGAAAAAAAATCCCATAGCAGCAAAATGACTAGCTATGAATTTAAACCAACATAAATTAAGATGTGGAGGGAAAAGCAATTGTTATAGTCATCCTTACAGCCAGTCTTTTTGGTGGAAAAATTTATATTTTTGGGTAGGTTTTCTCGAGACTAGAACTCAAGAATCAGCAGTTATACAAATAGAGGAAAAGCAAAGACAGTTGTCTGTAATGTGAGAAGCAATCCTTTGTTTTCTTGTGCAGTTTCTTTGATCTTTTACTGCATGGATTAAATGTAAATTTTATTCTAATTTTGTAAAAAATCCTTTTGCATGTGACTTGAGAAATGATAAATAATGCAACCTTTACTTCTAATAGAAAAAAAAAAAAGCAATAGAATACATAAATGTAGACTGCCTGGAGACTGTTCCTCATGCTCTGCTTTTAATTGACAGCTGAGACACTCCAGCTGACAGCACTTGGGATTTTTTTAAATCTACAGGGTTGGAAGAGGGTTGTGCTCACACAAAGGTTGTTTTTTGACTTCTTTCCTGCCCGAATGAAAGGCTTTTGCCATAATATATAAGAATGTATTTATTAACCAAACTCAAGGAAAACCTGCTTTTCTTACTGATTTATCTAATTAGGAAAAATGCTATCTTCTGTTGGAGCCCCTTCATCAACTAGAAATTAGAGAAATCTGAATACAGATTCACAGATCTGTTTCCATTTTTCTGGGGTTTTTTGTCTTGCTTTCTAAGTATAATCAAAACCAAGCCTTTGTCTCTCCCATAAAGAATCAAGAGTTCTGCCAGTTTTGAAAACACTTCACAAACCTAGGATTTAAATATTGTTTTCTTGAAAAATACTTGATCTATAAAGTAGACCATCATGTGGAGTATAGATAAAAAATAACCCAAAAAACCAAAACAGTAAAATTTTCATGTTTCCCTGAAGCTCAAGTATTGCAGACAGTTAAAAGAACAGAGATTCTGTGATTGCTGCTTGTTGTCACTGCTGGGTTTTCTCCTTAGCAGTATATGGGGGTTTTGATTTTGAATATCTGTGGTTTATCTGCATGCAGTTTTACATATATTTAAGGCCTACAGTGGTAAAATCTAGGGGCCTTTTTTCTTTTATAGGTTTCATTTGGCCGTGATTTTGAACAGCAGCTGAGTTTCTATGTTGAAGCCAGATCAATGTTCTGCAATCTGGAGCCTGTTCTAGTTCAGCTGATTCATGTAAGCCACAGTTTATCTATATTTCCTTAATAAATGGGGATATATTTGCATTCTCCCATTCCCTGCTCAGATTATTATTGGTCTATAGCAAAATAAGTCTGAAGTGTTTTAATCAGGTGTTTCTGAAGTGAACTTTGATCTCATCTCTGATTTTATCCCCTAAACACTCTGAAGTTCTTGCTTGACAGGCATGCATGGTATCAGTGCAACAAAGAAACGGACTATCTTGCAAGAGATTTCATGTATAATGAAACAAATGGCACCTTTGTACATTCAGAATTTGGGTTGCCTCTTCTATAATCTTTCATGTAGGAAAGATTAGATTGTGTCTGGCTGCAGATCCAGGCAGAGTCCTGCTGTGATTGGGGAGGTTAATCTCTTTTCTGTATTGAGTCACAGGTGAGCATTAGCTGCATCTGATTCCATTGCAACATTATATCTTCCCTTAAATACTTTTTTTTTTTTGGTTTATGTTTTTTTAATCTGTGTTAGCTAGAAATCATGATTGTTATGCTAGCAAAGGAGGTGACAGCACTATAGCTGGGAAGGAAAGGATAAGCTAAAGGCTTGATTAAAACAAGTGTACTTTCACAAATTGAGTCATATTTGCTTTAAGGAACAGTCACTAAAATTCTCCCAGTAAAAGGTAAATAGCACAGTGGGGACACACTGTATCAGGGTTCCTTTGGACACTGGATGTTGTGTAAATGCATGCAGTAAAATAGGCAGGTTGTTATTTGCCACTGAGGATGTGCATTTTTCTTAATGGTTTGCTTTTGTTTTGTGTGTAGTCTGTGAACCAACTAGCAATGGAAACCAGAAGGGTAATGAAAGGAAATCACTCCAGAAAGACTGCTGCATTTGTCAGGGTAGGTTGGACTAATAAACTCTGAGCCTGCTTTTTTTGCAGATAATACTGTCTGGTGCCACCTAAGCTTATAATTTTTGCAAAACCAGTGTGTTAGTATTTTTTGACACTGTTTGTAGTCCCATTTTCTCTTGTTACAAGCAGTCTTTCCTCTCTAAAGACAAATGTTGCTGTTCAAGGAAAAAAAGACCCAAACCATCTAATAGCAGCTTTGTGTTGAAAAAGAGCAGCACGATTGACTCCCCCTCCAAAGGAAGGTTTATCAGAGAGGTGTTTGTGTGAATTCTAGAAAGCTCAGCTTTTCAAACTATATTTGAAATAAAATACCAGATTCCTTTGTAACTCAGACACAGAGAATGGGAGGTGGGATATAAAATATATTCAGACTTCTGTCTCATAATATCAGTGTTGGTATGCTGAAATCAGAATTTGAATTTTAAATAAGGTCCTCCTTTCAGCTTTAGTGCCTCTGAGTGTATATAGAAATGGTCACATGTGCTCTGAACTGTGCACAGGCCATCACAGGATATCCAGGTTGCTTATGTTCCCTTCTTCTTACCTGAAATGTGGCAAGCAAGATGTGTCCATCTGTCTTCATGTGGGAAGCTATTTGTGTGTGCAGTGGACTCCAGTCCATGGCACCTGCGTGGAGCAGAGGCTGGCTGGGCTGGCACTGGGCAGCTTCTCCCTGCTCCTTGCTCCAGCCAGGGCTTTGGGCTGTGCCCACAGGTCTGCAGCTGCAGCACCTCCCAGTGCACACACAGCACCTGCTCTCACCACTTTGGCCAATGGTTTCTCCCTGAGGACACTAGTCTGCTTTTCTAGTCAGCTTTTGGTCCTGCAAGGTGGTTTCCTGAGGAGAGAGGAACTCTTTGAGCTACAGTCACAGAGAGTCAGTTTTAATAATAACAATTCTAAAAAATACATAATTATTGAAATACTCATTAGAAATTTAAAACAGCTGATTTTGGGCTTCACATAATGTTTGCTTTCTATTGAAAATCTTTCCCAAAACTGACATACAGATTTTGATTCCTAATTGTGTATTAAATCAGTAAAGATTGTTATAACTCTGAGATAGGAATTTTATTCAGTTTTTTAAAAATTTACTTTAGGCTTGTGTTGCCTTCTGCTTCATTACAATTCCATCTCTGAGCAGTATCTTCACACGTCTTAATCTGTATCTGCACTCTGGACAGGTTGCTCTGGCAAATCAGTGCCTTTCACAAGGTAAGGCATGAATTTATCTACTTAAAGGCTCTCTTATTTCAGAAATATTTCTAACTGTGAATAATAACATGGTTGATATCCTAAGTCATATGTATATTTATGATGGAATTAAAATACAGCTCTGTTTCAAGCACTGTTAAAGCAAAACTGTGCCATATTAAAGCAGCACTTCAATGGGATTTTAAGAGCCAAGACAGCTGACTGTGATTGACATAGTCCTGGCCATGAGGTAGGTTGCCCTAAATTATGGGAAGCATGGAAAGTTTTTCTCCTGTGTAATTATGCAAGCTCTCTAATCACAAATTATGTGCTGTATTATAATTGAAAAAAGAAATGAAAGCATCTGTTTAGTAGTTCACAGACTGACAAAATTCACCAATGAGCTGGAAAAGAATTCCAGGTTGGGTCAGTGACAGCAGAAACTTGCTGTCAGAGCACCTGCATGCTAATTACTTAGCCAAGAAAATGTGCCACTGTATCAGAATGAAACAACGGTGTAATATCAGATCATATGAGGACTGAAAAATATATTTTCTTTTTTTGGATCTGAATTATTGATTGAAATATGCCTGAGCACATTTTCAGCCATCCTGTTAGTTCGGTGTTAAGTAATAGGAGATTGTGACAAAAGTGATTTTGGGGAAAAAATGGCATTCTGGCAACAGAATGAATGTTAAGTCTGTATCACCATTTAATATGATCTCATTCATGTTCCATCAACAAATGGAAGTCAGTTATCTGTTCCAAAAATCTTCATATAGTTTTAACTGTTTATAGTAGTTTTCTGTTTGTAATATTTTTCTTATCCTTTTTAAAGTGATTTGATCCTTTGTTTTGCAATTTCAATCCTGACTTTAAATGTCTGCTCTCAAATAGTAAATGCTTTTCTTTTACATGTTTCCAGTGGAGCTGTGAGAGTAATAAATTGGATTACTTTGCAGTGTCTTTTGTTGTGGCTATTAATTCTTTGTGTTAGCTCTGTGCTTCTTCACGAGAGCTTGTTTTCCAAGTTCTGCATTTACCAGCAAGTTCCAGCTGCACAAACAAGCTGACTTAGGATGCTGATTAAGACTTTTTAGTGCACAGTGACTGTTGTATTTCTTTGTTTTGAATCTGATGTTGCCCATACAGCAAAGCAGAGGGATTTAGTGTAAAGCTGACTATTGTGTCCAAGTTTGTTGTGCAAATAAAAGATCTGCAAAGTCTGTTGTTGTGCAGTTAGCATTGTGCAGTTTCTTTCAGGGTTTACATAAAATGGACTCACTTTTTTTCTCCCTATGGTGTTTTATTTAATTGACCAGCTTACCTTATTCTGTATGTCAATTTTCATTATTGTTTCTGTGCTGTAGAGCTTCCCTTATTGGAAGCAAATCCAAAGCAGTTTTTCTTTAATATTTGGTCTTCGAGAATTACTCCCTGACCATGTTGGGACCCCTTTTGTAATTTAATATCTTTCAACTTTTTTTGAATTTTCTGCTTTTCCACTATTTTTGTGATCCAGTTCTTCTCTGAGTGAGACTTCTGGGCCCCAACAATTGTCCAGATTTTTCAGTGTGATGGTTTACAAATGTGCACAGCTGTTGTTTGACAAATGAATAGTGCACTCACTAAGAAATTAACAGGATCCTATCCTGAAATCTTTTAAGGTAGCAGAGATATGCAAAGTGTTATGAACTCAGTCTCTAAAATGCGTGTTTATTAGCCACACTCTTCTGAATTTTAGACCCACAAGCTAGAGAGAGAACATTTGGTTCATCTCTGCTTTTGTTAAAATGAAGCAAGAGCAAAACTGATGTTCAGTAATTCACTTCATTTACCAAGGTTTTATAGTTACTCACTTTTTGCTCCCCTAGCAAAGCTATTCTGGGTATAATTTGTGCTCAGAGACATGTCACTTGCATGAGTAATTTAGCATGTGTTAAACACTGTCTTGGGACATTTTTCGTGAACTGTCTTTCCATATGTTGATGCACTGAAGTCACATAATGTGTCCTTGAAAGTTACTTTTCACACAGTTTAATCTGTATTTTAACTGGATGAGTAGGAAGTAAGAAGTACTGATTAATTTATAACAGCAAATTTCACTCCAGTCAGTTAACTGAGTTAATTGATGCCAATTAGACACTGATCTACTAAAACCCATGCAGCATGAAGATTTAAGAGTGTGCCATTAATGATAGCATTAGGCCAGGAAGGGAAACTGTGCCTTGTCTGTAACTTTTATTTCATACTGATTTGAATTAGCTTAATTGGTTTAAAATTGTGAAGAGAAATAAAGCTGAAAGGTAATGTACCTGATCCGAAAGTGCAGTCAGCAGATGTGCATGCATGAGTTTTGTGCGTGCACTTCCTCCTTGAAGGTTCCAGCTGGTGTTTGTAGCAAGGTAAAGTCTTGGATTTTTCGCAATTTTAAGTTTCTGTGGGGAGTCCAGTGAGTTGACTTTTCACTTAAACACATAAGAAAATTGAGCTCCACAACTTCTGTTGGCAATAGGAAGATTTCTCTAAATTGCCAATGTATCTATCTTGAAAAAGGAGGATGTGCAGGTCATAACAATAAATGAATTTATGAGTCTGAGGATTGCACTGATAAACTATCAGCAATTGGAGAGCCACAGCTAATCTGCTTATAGCTGGAAAAGTTTGGGTTTTGCCTCATTCCCAGTTTCAAGGGGCAGCAGTCGTAACCACCAGTCCTTGTGTCTTGCTGCTCCCATGTCCTCTATCCCAGCCTTGCTTGCTTGGATTTGCCATACTGTTAATCAAATCACGTGTTTGAACTCATCCAAATACTTCAGTATTAGAAAATTGTAATTTTTCATTAAATAGATTTTGTTTAAGACAATGAAGTTTGGTCAGAACTGTGAATTTAAGGGCTCATGAAACTCCAGCGTTAAAACACTGACGGATGTCTGTCTGGGAGTGTTCAGAATGTATTAAAAATGACTGTTGCCTCTTTCATCTCCAGATCCCAAGACCTGCTTTAAGTGAAATGAATCTGTAATTATGTTTAAAATGTTTTGGGTGAATTTTCCCTGGATGCACAGTTTGTACCTCTGGAGAGCCTTTTAAGAGTCCACCTTTGAAAGGAAGATGCTAGATTTTACAGAGATGGGCTTTTCATTTTTCTTAGCTGAGCCACTGAGCACTGCGTGCTGCCAACAGAGAATAATAAATCCTCATTGGTCATGCTTTCTGTCATGGGGGTGCTTGGACTAAATTGAGATTAAATGCATGCTCCATTGTGTCACTCTTCTGGACTTCTGAGATGTAGATATGATTTTTATTGCACACATTTCCTCTCTGTGGAAATGCTACTTTTGTCTGTGAAAAAAGAGACAGCATGAGTTTTTAATGTTTGATCACAGCATTCAGCAGGTGGGTAGAGATGACATAACTTTCTGGTAATATGTGTTGAGCAGCATTTTTGTTTTAAACTGTGAAATCTTTGCCTCACTTGAGAAATAACCTGCTGAGTGAATAAGGTAATTCAGCTGATTCTGTCTGACTGATTTCACTGGGATATTGTCAAACATTAAACTTTATAAAAATGGACAGCCTGTCCCTCAGATCAACTGCTGCAGACCGTTTTGCTTAGCAAATGCAGATTTTAATTCTGAAGCACACAGTGCTTAATATACTTCTAGGTATTTGTTTTCCAGTTGTGGCTAAATCACAGTTACACCTAGTAGATTGCAAAAATAATTTCTACTGCAGAAAATGTTACTTTTCCATGAGTATTCTCTAAAGGCTTCAGTAACACTCTGGAGAAATTATGGTATGGAATATCTAATAAGTAATTTTAAATCATAGTCTAATAATGGTTTAGAGTATTTTCTCAGTACCATTAGATAACAACTTTTAGTATTTCTTCTTAATCTCCCAAATTCTTTATTGATCTGAAGAATATAAACAGAGAATTTGAGGTAAAGAAGAAGAATATAAACAGAGAATTTGAGGTAAAGAATTTAGAGAAATAGGAACTTGAAGAGATTTTCCTAATTACAGATACTAGGACTTCTTGGCTCATGTTTCTCTGGTGAGAATAGTATATGGTGACTCTGTTATGTTTTTAAATACTTCTTTCCTTGAAGGCAGTAAAAGATCTTTGGGAAAAGAATGATGTCATACTGTTTTCCTTACTAGCAATGCTAAGTGTTGTTTCATTTGGACAGAACTGTGACCTCTTCTGTTACCTGGGACTTCCACAACTGGAGACTTCCCCTGAGCTTTTTCTTGTTCCTCTCTTTATCCCAGCCAATCACTTTTCCATATGATGTGGGAGAGGTGACATCTCTCTCTGTAAGCTCTTCAGACTAGTACTTTATATCAGTTTGTCAGTTCTTCAAGTCTGTCTAGCCCATGACCTGTTTTTGAAAGTGTCTTGTAGCATCTACTAAGGAAACAATAATGTATCTTGGCTTTCAGGTGCAGGTGATTTAATACATCCTTCAACAAAGCTTGTGTATGGCCCAGACCATGGTATTTAATAATGTAGATGGACCTTGGAAATTTAATATTTTTAATCAATTTCTACTTTTTGGCCTTTGTAACTTCATGTGATAGTGAGTTCCACAGTTACCTGCTACTTGGAAGTCTAATGTTTAGGGATTCATTTATGTTAGATGTTAGGTGAGCGGCTCAGAGCATGCAGCTGATCTGCTGGAGCAGAATTCAGTCATTCCTGATTGTTTTTTTTCTTGGTGGCTATGAGATAATGTAGTTGGTAACTTCCTCAAGAATTTGTTGTCAGTATTGCCTTTTCTAATAAGAAAACAGTTCCATGCCCTAGCATCTTTTTTATCTTTTTGTCCCTTTGGAAATGGGAAGATGAGGACTTGATTAGATGATTCCAGGTATAAATGCCCAACAGCAATATAAATTATACAATGACTCCTCAGTTTTCCATTACTCTCCTAGTGATTCTTGTAATTGCCACGCCTTTTCAACAGCTGTTTAGGATGTAGTTTTCAGGAAACCATCTGTAATGACTCCAAAATCTTTCATGAGTGTAAATAACCTATTTAGAGCTTCTCTTTCTACAGTTATAGCAAGGGCTGTCTCTTTCTCCACATGCCATACTAATATTAGAGTTCATCTGCTGTTTTACTGCTCAGAATCATGAGATCCATCTGCGATGCTTTGCAGTCACGTTCCAGACCAGTCTGCAAACATTCTCACCTCCCAGCTCATCCTGAGGACATGTCTCTGCAAAACCTTAAGGAATCCAGTAGTTAAGTTTCTTCACTCTGAAAACTTTTTTATTCCCTTTCCTTTCCCCATCCACTCCATCCTTTGTTAAGTTGTGTACCCTCATGAGAACCTTTTTCCTTATTTTCTTTCAGCTTAGTTGTTTAAAGAGTCAGTTCTATAAGGATAAATATTAAAAGTTTTTTTAAAATCTAAGTATTTATTAACAGAATTACTTCTAAACACAGTCTCACTGGTTCTTTGGAAGGCTTGAGTGACTGCTGAGGAGCAATTTCTCTCTGCAAAAATCATACAGACCTTCCAGCCTTGTATCATTTTTTTGTATGTCTGCTCATTTGATTTTTTTTTTGCCTCATAATAACGGTAGAAACAATACTATTTAACTGCAGCATTTATTATTTCAAAATTTTCAGTATTACAAAATACTATTGGTGGAGCTTTCTATAGAGAGTGCTGCTGATGTGGTACCTCGTCTTTTGGGATTACGTAGAATTTAGAGAGGCAGGCTGTAATTTGTGGTTGGTTTTTGGGTTGGTTTTTTTTTTCTGGGTGGGAGGGCATGCAGTGGGGTGGGGTGTGTGTTGCATTTACTCATCACACCTTAAGAATAAAATATCTTCTGTCCAGTGTCCTTTCTGATACTGTCTGATGGCCCTGTATGGATCTTCCACTTATGCCTCTTGTGTGCCTTTGTTCCAAAGTACAAATGCCTTGTAATCTTTAATCAAGCTTCACCTAAAACTGGCTCTACAAAGCTTCATCCACGTAATTACCTTTTTATCTGCAGCTAATTCATAGTATGAAATAGTATGAACTAACACAGTACATTCCAGCTCACCAAGCAGCAGTGCATTCATTTTCTAATTTCTTAGTTTCTAATTTCTAGTTTCTTCCTTCAAAGAAGTCTTGGTTGTTTCTGGATTGGAAGTGATGTGTAGAGATCTTTAAGACAGAGAAAAATTTGCAGTAGTTCAAAGGAAAACCACATTTCAACAATATCTCACAGTGACCTCACCAATGTGACAAGAAGGAGATTCAAATGTTTACAACGCTTGGTTGTCAAAACAATAATGGATTAATTTATTTAACAGAAAAAGTAATGTAACAAAACCCCCACACTTCTTTCCCAATCATTTTTTGCACTGGAGTACAAGCTTCATTAAATCTCCAACATCTGTTGGATGTGGAAGCAAAATCTTCAGAGTATTAAATTGGGTTTGACAGTGTTGTAAGACAGGAAAGTGGTGTGGAATGCAGAAGATGTGCATGGTCCCTGGTTTTGTCCTTTGGGTGGACTTAGCCTGGTGTAATTGTAGCCGCGACTAAAAATACTTTGGGTAGGTATGTTAAACTTGCTCCCTTTTGCTCTTTGAAGGTGGACTTAAGCAGTTTAATTGTTTTTCCATCTCTGACCTTGTTCCTCCTTATTTTTTGTCTTTGAAATCTTGAATTCGTACAGTTTGATTGGTTGTCAGAGAAACGGGAAATACAGTGCAAGCCCAATTTTTATATATAGAGAGAGATTGATACACAGAAATATATGGAGGTACATATAGTTGTGTGTAGGTATAATTAAACATGTGTACATGTGGCATCATGAATATTGTCAAAAGCAGAACATTCAACACCAATTTCACTTGTTTTTTCCTCTTTAGGAGGCTATTTCTGGAAGTGCTGACTTGGATATCCAAGACTTAGTTTTTGTAGCCTGAAGGTCAACATGTATGCTTGGGGGAAAGATTTATAGGATTATGGTCAACCAAAATGAAGGAGCTGCTGTGAAAGGATGAATTTAGTGAAGCATGAAGTATGTTACGTTCGGAGCACTGCACAAGATATTAACAGCAGTGGGGAAGGCTTCATCATGGTGATTTGTTGTAATGCACAGGCCGCTCTCGCCTTATCCAGTTCAACAGTGGTTCACTTAAGAAGCAGTATTGTACTTTAGGCAGATAAGAAAACAGCATCCTTCATCAGAAGAAGCCTTTTTTATCTTCTTTTTGTTTTTTTAATCAAGAACCTAAGATTGCTGTGGTTTTCCATGCTTTTTAAGTGGTTCCTTATATCTTTTGGAAGCCAGAAAAAGCGATGTATGGTTTTTGTTTTAAAACATCTCTACAGTAATAGTTTTAAAAATTGACTTTTAAAGATACAGAGAAACCATAATTGCATAACCTCATAATTAATGTAATTCAGAATTAAACACTGATGCTTATTTCATACTTGAAAAAAACAGCATGGCTGTGACAACCTTTTTAGTGAGCCTTTTCTCCAAACTCAGAGCATCTAATGAGTATAATAACTCTGACACCTCTCTGCCAGGATGGTAATGTTTAGAGGACAGGTAATTTTCTGCAGTCTGTAATAAAAACCTTTGCACTGATATGCATTTATTTTTGCTTCTTATGAAGCATATATACCTTGGAGAAATGTGCTTTTAGTGTTCCAGCATAAAACAATTTCATGGTTAGCACAGATTTGCAGAACTAACTGCAAAATGAACACACTCTCCTTTGCCAGTTCTTCTGGATATATCAAAGTGAAATACAACTGTTTTGTGCTGTTTTGCTTGTTTGGCTTGCCTTGCTGCACTGAGTGGGGGAAGCAGGGGGAGAAAGGCAAGGAACAAGGATTAAAAGTGTGGGGCAAGAGCCTCAGTGTCCCCATTGTGCTGGGACGGTGACAGTGTGTGGGGTTTGCAGGGTGGCCCTGTGGCCATGGGGCACAGCTGTGTGACTGCTGTGGCTGGGGAGGACACAGGGGGAAGCTCAGGGAGTTTGTGGCAGCACAGGCAGGTCCCTGGTGTGGGCAGCACCTGCAGGGGAGCCGGGCACTGCTCTCAGCAGCCCGAGGAACCAGGGAGCTCGTGGTTCTGGAGCTGCTCAGGCAGATGAGGAGGCAGCTCTCATTCACAGCAACAGTAGGAGGCAGGGAGAGTAAATGAAATCAAATTTCAGGTTTTGAAATTGAAGATAAGAGGTTTTGGGTTTGCAGTGTGGCAGAAGTTTAGAGGAGAATGTGAAGGATTGTGATTGCTGGGAAAGCAGGCAGTAAATTAGGGTGAGCAGCTCTTTTTCACTGTGGATGCTGATTGCTACCTAGGTCATTCTTGTCCTGTTATGAAATAACTTCAGAAGGCAGGAGCATTCCCTGCACAGACATGGGTACTTTGGTATGCAGACTATTCTCTAAGGCACATTTTTTTCATTTGTCTGGTCACATGTTTTACTGTATGGTGATGTGGCATGTGCACTTTTATTTTTTTTCTGAGGAGACAACTGTGGAAGTGACAGCAATTCATTTACTTGTGCTAGAATGAACATCTGCTGCTGCCTTCCTTCCTCAAATAAACCTCAGAGAAAGATTACTTACCTTCCTTTGGGTTGGCTGTCTAAATTTATAAGTTGGAAATAAACATTCTTTCTCCTCAAAACAAATGTGCAGAATAAAAGGAAGGACAATGTTTGATGGAAGGGGTGTGCATTCTAAGCACAACACTTAAAAGTCCAGGAGGGGTTGAGCACTTGTGTGCTGAAGAAACAAGAGTGAGAACTACAGTTTTTCCAAAGCACATGTTTCCCTGGTATTCCTCATAAGCTTAAATTAGATACCAGTTGGTACTATATTTAGCAAATTTGCATGGAGTCTCAAATGAATTTTTCCAGAGCAAGCTGCGCTCCTAGAAATGCCCATGCCTGCCTGTCAGTGGTATCTCCATCCCAGCCATGTAACACCTCTTGGCTTTCACCAAGAATTCTCCTTTTGCCTTTGATAAAACCTGATTACATGGCCTCAGTCTCTGTTCTTGTAAAATAAAGATACAATATTAATTCTGAAGGATGCTTTGAAGTATATGGCTCAACAACTTGAGTGGGATGTGGATACTTAGAGGTTCTGAAATATTGCCAAGAAAGTGCAAAACAGTGTTGCTGTCAGAAATTTTTTGTGAACTCAGCATATATGGGAGGTCTTCTAGTGTAAGAGGGAAAATATTGTTGCTTTTAATTTGTGAATATTAATAAACTGAGAAATAGATGTTCTATTTGGAATTTATATTTTTGTAAGATTAGAGACATGATAAAGAGTTATGAAAAACCTCTTAATAGCTATTTTCCCACGGCTGTAATGCTGGATGGTTTCTCTAATTCCTGTACTGTGATTTTTGGAAAAAGTCCGTTTATTTAGGTAACCAGCAATACCCCAGGTTATGGTACTAGGATTATTTTACTTTTAGTGACTATAAATAATTAGAAAAATTAAATTGTTGTAGTTCCTTAGAACTTTAACAGCCTTTGTGAATGAATTGGTGAACAAGATAGCATGAACCTTTTCCCCCCACTGGATTCCCCATTCTCCCATCATAAGCATTTCTTTGATAAGTCAATTTTGAATCATGTGCTAATTTCTTATTATAAATGCATTACATATGAAATGATGGTGTCTCCTTGTTATGCAAAGGAGAAGAGTTATAATTTCAGAAGTCTTGGGTGATGTGGGAACTTCCTTTGGAGAAACACCAAATTCAAATTAGCCTGTTTCTCAAGAAGTAGACCACTGCTGAGTCTTGGGTTTCTCTGCAGTTCAGCACATTCATTTTCTGTAATCTATCTGAAACAAGTTCAAAGCAGCCATTGGGTCACAGGCATGGCTGCCATCACAGCTGGAATGATATAACAGCAACTCTATTTTTATTTTGTAGCTGATGCTTTTTTCAAAGCTGCAGTGAGCCTCGTTCCTGAAGTGCCAAAAATGATCAGTGTAGATGGGAAGATGCGACCTTCTGATGCCTTCCTCCTGGAATTCCTTTGTAATTTTTTTTCCACATTATTAGTTGTTCCGGTAAGTTGAGTGTGTATGAATACCACATAGGTTTAGTATGGACTATTTTGACTTTCCTGTTTAAAAATTTAGAGCAGACTGGGCTTCCTGAGTGGGAGATGCAGGGATTAGTTTTCTGTGAAAAGACAGACTGTTCTGCTCATTGGCTGCAAAATACCTCAGCCCAATGCAAAATGGGGAGGCAGAACAATTGTGTGGAGGTGGAGGTACAGCATTGCCACTCTCAGTAACCTCTCACTAAAAGTGGATTTGGGGTAGAGTGAAATCTCTAATTGTGTAAACATGTACTGGTTTATTAGCAAAGTAGTCAAAAAACCCTAATACATGAGGAAGGCAAAATATATATAGAGCTCTAGTTCCTATTAGGTTCAGTTACTTTGGAATAGGTTGCCTAATTATTTGAGTGAAAACAATAATTAGAAGATGTGTTTTGGCATAACCTTCCTCTTCTGATGAATATTTCACAAAGTACTACTATTCTATGCCCTTCCAGTTTTTAACTAACTGCCAAGTTTAGAGAGAGATGTAATTTTCCCTCCAATATTTTCAGCTATATCTAAAAAATGAGGGGAAATTGTAAATTAACCTGGAGGAACAGAAAAAGAAGTTTGAAGTATGTTCACTTGTTCTTGGAGGGAGTTTTTCCTCCTCCCTTATGGTTTTCTCCTTCCTTTTTGCTGAGACTGCCTGTCTGGTGAAGCAGCACACAGGTGACTGAAGAAGGGATTGATACAACCTCTCAGATTCAGTTATGAAAAACATCTTGCAACAAGATGCCAGGATTCAGAAACTAGCTTCCCTAACTTTGTTCCCTATTTACAGAAGATCAAAAGGAAGTGTCTCCAGTGGATTGTGATTTGTCCTGTGTATCACAGTGCCACTGCTCCAACTGCCAGCTGGAATTAGCCAAGTGCAGTATTAAAGCTGCTTGTAAAAGCCCCCAGCTTATGTAAAGCAGAGTCTTTCTTTTCATTTCATATGAAAAGATTGTTGATTGTCTGTAACTGACTTCCCAGTGTAGGTGTTCTTCTGAAACTCATAATTATATGAGTAATACACTACAGCTTACTGATACGATTTTAATAACAAAATCTACCCACTGTTTAATTTTAGAGGCTTAGCTGTTAAGAAGCTGACAATTAATTTTGTACTGCTCCCCCATGACTACAAAACAAAGCATTTCAAAGCCTCCTCTGTGGAGGCTCCCTGGATCATGTTCTGATTATGGGTCAAATGGACATTTCAGATGGAAACTAGAAAAAAAATTTAAAGGATTTGCAGGAAGCACACTTAAGAAAAGTAGCTGTCAGCTTTAATTATATTGTAGTTCTGCTTTTATAGAGCTCAAACTGTGACTCTACACCACTGAATGACTGCAATAATCCTGTTTTTGTTCCAGGGTTGTGGTATTGGTTTTGACCTATCTTTTTTCTTCTGTGTAGGACCATCCAGAACAAGGAGTGTTGTTTCTTGTGCGAGGATTACTAAATGTGATCCAGGATTATACTTGGGAGGATAACAGCGATGACAAAGTCAGGATTTATACTAATGTTTTGCATCTGCTGTCTGCAATGACTCAAGAAGCATTTATCTACCATGTAGATAAAGGTAATACCTAAGGGGGGCTCTGGCTCCTTGCATTCCACCAGGACTTTTGTAGTATTGTCTTATCACCGTAGCCAGTTAATGAAGACCAGTGGTAATCAGTCTCAAAGAATGGATTATTTTTCTGTCCAGTTCTAGGTATTGTAATTTAGAATAATCCCAGGAGCTGGCTTCTGAACAGGTGCAGTCTGTTCTTTGCAGTGAATCTGTACAGAGTGGGTTACTTAGTTTGCTTCTCGTGGTGTTGGTGCAAATACTTATAAAATGTGAACTTTTCAAGTAATGATTATGCATATGAAGGGTTTTATTTAAGTCTAAAGTATCAACTTGATTTATATTTATCATTGGTGTTTCATCCACGTTTATTAACAACTCCAGTTTTCAGAATGTAAAGCCTAGTCTTCATTATTTAAATGATGTATTTGGTGCTTTGAAGGCAGGCTTTCAGTTTTGGAAATTGCAGTAAATTAAAAAAATATTCAGAATAGCTAGAAAATTATAAAGATTTTATGTTTTGTAAAATAGCTGTCATCTTTTTTGTAATTTTTTTTGAATATTTTGACATGCTCTAAAATTTTAATATTTGCCTTCTGATTATAGATTACTAAATTAAGGTAGAGTAATAAATAAAAATCTTTTAAAGCGCCCTGGAAGATTAATGAGTCAGAGAGACCAAGATGGTTTGACTTTCTCTTTCAGTTGCACAGGACTTTAACAGAGGGCCAGGCTGAATGTGCTCTGCAGTTCTTCTCGTGAATAGTTTGTCAGATTTACTGCCCATGACAAAATACCTCTTGCAGTTAGCAGCACAGAAAATACCTGTCAGTGGAACTGCTACTCTGTAGTAAATCTGCTGTTACAATTCTGTAAGGAAGTGTGCTTTAGCTTTTTTTTTCTCTCCATTTTTTATGTGACCAAAATAGCTGCATAATCCCAAGATGAGAAATCTAAATTAATTAGATTTTAATGAAGACAAGCATGGAAATATAAATTAGTAATTTTTCCCCTGTAGTAGGGCCATGGGTTTTTTTTCTAGGTGGACCATGTACCTTAGCTTCTTAAAATAATGTTTACTTGGGAACAGGGCATTATCTTTTATCTTCTGTGCTTTCTGATTTACCTAGAATACAGTTAAACCTAAAAATTTCTTCTACCCTACTTCTTAATAGAACATAAATAAATTAGGGCAAAAGATATGTTTAAATTCACAATTATATAAGCTGTAAAAACTTGAAGAGCTCTCTCCCTCCCAAGAGTCTTTTAAGGTCTTTGAAACTGAAAATACACTTTTTGAATTTCTATCCATGACTCTGAGGTAATCATGGGTTTATTTTAAGGGAAAAAAATTAAAATGCAGTGTCTTTTGAAAAACTGTGGTTTTTACTAAATAAAATACAAATTGTTTGGCCAAGTGCTGCTGCCATTGAAGATGATGTCCATACTCTTCTAAGGTGATGGGAGAACGGAGTCTGTCTCTCTGGAAAACCTGAAAATTTACATTGTATGTTGCTTAACATTAGGTCTAGGAGATATTTGTGTGAGCCTGGCTGCATCCAGGAATACAGGACTGGCTTTAAGCTAAAAGATTCTTCTCAGTGTTTGGTTCCTAAAATCAAAAGGACATAGTAGGCAACCAAGTGTAGGCACTTAGACAACATAGTTCTGTTTGTGTTTCATGGAGGAGGGTCACTTTATGGGTTCCAAATGTGGTCTTCTATCAATATATGATGTTTTCAACAGCAAATAAATGTATAGCTCTTTAACCAGACCTAAGCTTAATTCATCTCTGCAGTTGATTCCAATGATACTCTGTATGGTGGAGACTCCAAGTTCCTGGCTGAAATTAATAAACTGAGTGAAACAGTGGTATCACAGATCCTGGATCATCTGAAAACCCTGGGAAAGGAGGAGGTATGTTCTTACTCAGCTTGATTCAATACAAAACCAAAAGTAATTTAGAGTTGGAGAAACAGGCCGCCTTTGACCAGGACTTGGTCTTTTCAAAAGGTTCAGGGACCTCAAAACAAAAGGAAATTGGGTATTTTTACTTGTTTAGAAAGTGAGACCGTCACATAGGCAGGCTTGTGGAGGAGACACCTAATGATGTCCAGTTGTGTAATGAGCAAAGTGAGAATTCACAGTTAGGCTATTACTGGGAAAATACAATGAAGGCCACCTGTAATTATAAAAGTTTCAGATCCCAGGCACTAAGATGATGTCAGGAGGGAGGTACAGAGGGAAGAAATAGTTGTTTTGTCTTTACTCTGACTTTAGTATATTTGTTCAATATAAAATAAAGAAAACTCTAGGCAGCTTATTGGATTTCTTGATTGGATTTCAGAGGCTCTGAGGGATCAAATCTAGCTTAATGGATTGTATGTGAAAGGCAGGTGACTGATGTTTACTGCAATAATGAGAACCCACTGTTCCGTTAATGTACCTGTTTCTGAGAACAGAGCCTTCCACAGCTTCCCAATCAGCCCTTTCTGGATGGCTTCTATTGATAGAAAGCTTGTGGCTCGTGGCCTGGAAGGGAGGGCAGGGCATGATTGATTTGATGGAATTTTTTTAGATGGGCTGTTTGCACAGTAGCCCAGAGTGTTTGCCAATACAGAATGTGTTAAGTGATACATACTGGGAGGACACTGTGCTAAGTTTAGCCTTTTCCTTGCTTTTGCTATTCTGTTTGTCCTTCCTTGAGCAATGGTGGAAATGTAGGATGAAAATATCCTTTGCTCAAAACCTCTACATCATTGTACACATCACCACAGGGAACTGTAGTTCTTTTTCAGAACAGTAGCAGCAGAAACAACCATTCTAGCACAGCTAAGAATGTCCAAGAATTTCCACAAGGAAGTTTAAACAAAGTTTTCAGGACTGTGGGTTGTATATTAGGGAGTTTTTTGCATCTGACTCCTGTATGGAATTTGTGAGTAAGAATGTTTGTAGGACTTGACATTCATGGTTTCTGAAAGGCCTTTTTTTGTTGTTTTCCCCTTTCAAGCACACTTTGAGTAAGGAGATCCCATGTTAATTCACTGAGGCTGTTGTGGCATCGAAAACTGGATTTAAGGCTAAGCAGCAGATATAGGTGCTTGGCCTGCCTTTGCCTCTGCAGCCTTGGATTTGCTTCTCTGTCCATCCTTATTTACAAAGAGGGACCATTTGTTTTGCTTTGTTGAGTGAAAGTCATTGAGAGATTTAGATAAAAATTGCTTTGTAAGAATGAATAGTTGTTTGACGAAGCTGTTGTTGCTGAGGAAATAGAAGAGATGAGAATATTATCAGAGATCTCCAATTGTGCTGAAGTAAAGCTGGTCATAAAATCACTGTGGTATTTGGATTGCTTCAATTTTGGTGACCTTTTATTATTCATCTTCTTGGCTGCTCATTTAAATGAACAAGGCTCTAATGATTTTGTGTTTTTATTGGTTCATTTCCTTTAAAAGCTTTAAAGGAAAATAAATTTTTCTCACAATAAAATCCTTTCACAAAAATGGCAATTTGGAAGAGAACAATGTGTCTTACTGTTAACACAGTGTGGTCTTTTCACAGTATTAGAGAATGCTTCATTTATGTGACAGTTCTGGATGGAAATTTTTAGTTCTGGACAGTTCTAAAAGTTCAAGCTGTTTCTGGTCGACAGAACATTGTAGCAGTGAAGCCTCTGCTTTGTGTGGGGAGGAAGACTGCTTTTATGCTCCTTAAGGCCCCCTGTCAGCAATTTTAGGGGAAGGAGCTACAAATACATTTGTATCACCAGAGTTTCAGTGAAGAAATAGCAGGGAAAAAACATCTTTGGTTAAATAAATAAATAAAAGTAGAATAGACGGGGGCGGGGGGGGAAAGCCTGAAGTTGCATTAATTTAGATTGATGATAGTGGTCTCTCTAAAAATTTACAGCTAGGGTGCTCTAAGTGCAAGATTGGTTGGTGGGAGAGTGATTTCTATGCAGTTGTAGGGAGTCTGGAGTTGTAAATGTGCCAGACCTACATACTATGCTGTGCCAAAGTGCTGTGAGATGTAGGAGTCTTGTGTATGTATTTTATTTTACAGCAGCTTCTGTTGATTTACAGCTACTGCTGTTTGTTGCATTTTGAATGGAATATGAAAACTATGACTGTATTCTTGTGTCTGTAACTATTGCTGTGTGTTACAAAATGAGTGCCCTTTGAACTTCTGAGAGTTCAGAGAAGCTGGTGAGGTTAAGCTGGGTATTTGGGGTGAGTGTACAATAATATGGGAATATTTTTGTTTTCATTATAGACACTGAAGCGGCAGAGCCAGCTGGCACTCTATTTCTTTAACACCATTCTGGCTCATGGGGACCTACGAAACAACAGACTGAACCAGCTTTCAGTCAATCTCTGGAATCTTGCTCAGAAGCATGGCTTTGCTGACACCAAGACTATGGTAAGGGAGGGATACAGATAGTGCAGGGAGGTTTTAGCTCTTAGTATCTTTTTCCACTCTATTTGGGAAAAGGTAACATTTTCTTGATTGGAATAAACCTTATCTCTTTACAAGCTACTATCTTAAAAAAACCCCAAATTATCTTAAAACCCCAACAACTTATTTTTCTAAATGCTTCTTAATGAACAAGCAGCTTCTCGTATTTCAAGTGGTCTGTATCTTTCTAGCATTTTAATAGTATGACATGCATTAAGGAACCTGAAAGTGTTGGTTGTTCTTAACTTTTTGTTCAGTACAGAAAACTAGCTTTAAGAGAAATAGTGCATTTTTATTTTGTGGAGCAACTGCCTGGTGAAAGCTTGTAAAGTGGCATTTGAGAGCCTTTAATAAACATATACATGATAAGAAACTCTGGAATAAGCAATGCCAAGTGCTCACAAAGCCAGTGAAATTTAGGGAAAATCCTGAGATTGGTTAAAACACCTTCACAACGATGAACTGATGGCTATGAAATGAGAAAAAACATTGAGAATCTCCAAATACCTTTCTTTCCAAACCTAGGTGAAAACCCTAGAATACATCAAGAGGCGGAGCAAACAACCTGAAATGAGTCATTTCACAGACTTGGCCCTTCGGCTTCCTCTGCAGTCCAGGACCTGACAAGTGCCTCTTCCAAGGAGTCACCTGCACAAGGGAGCATGGAACCCAGGCCAAAAATCACTGATCTACATTCTGACTGCAGGAGTTCAGTGTATTTTTACTTTCCTTAATGAGACACATTTACTTGGGCATAGTAAAGGTAAAACTGTTCTGAGTGCAATAATTTAACCTGAGTTTCTGTATCCAGTTTTACCATAGCATTGTTATTTTAAATGCTGATTTACATTCACTAAACAGTATTTTGAACCTCTGTGGTTGCAAAAGCATTTTGAGATCTAATATGTTATAATTTTAACAAAAAAGGAAGATGATCTGTACTAATGAGTTCACAGCCTCAAAACTTGATCCCTCTTGGAGAACAGTCTTTCTCCTCTGCAGAAAGCAGCATTTCAAGATAATAGTCATACAAAGTTGTGTCTCTGCTTTGGGATGCTGCCAGCATTTGTCTGGCTGGTTCCAGTAACAGAGAAAAATGGCTGAAGTGTTACTGTTCTAATTTCTACAATACATTTTCACAGACATGTTTATGTTTTCATTTTAGTCCAGTGGTGTTTTGTAAAATGGAAGGAATCTTTAAGTGCTGCAAAGGAAAATGGAAATTATGCAAAGTCCTGTATTTGCAAAGTACGCTATCACTGAATAAAAGAATTTGCAGCTCATTTGTGTGTTCTAGGGGAGTTTCTTTGTGTATACAAATCCATCACCTTACCCTTGTGGAACTTAGTTACATGCATTGTTATTATTTCTAATAAAATTTCACTCAAACCACTTCTACCCCATGGTAAGGAACCATGTTGAGACCCAATATCTATTGCTACTTTTGCATAGTGGCTTTTTGGCTATTTTTTTCTGGCCAGGCAAGTAGCTCAGGGCTTGAATTCAGAATTTGTTTCAAACCAGAAAACAGAACCTCGACTACCTGAATTTTAGTAAAACAAGAGCCAAAAGCTAGAAAGGCTGATGGAAGCTGGTGCTGAACACTGAGAGCACTGATGCCAAACAGCCTCACATTGTGGTAGGGGTGGTTTTAAATGGCACTTGAAAGGAGATGGTTTTCTCAAAGACAAGTTTAGGCCATGCAGAAACAGCTCCCTCTTCCCAGATATGGGAAGGGATTCGTGGCAACCCCTTAAGATGGAATCAGCATAATTTTCACTTCCTCTCAAAAGTTGCCCAAAATGCATCAGAACCCAGTGCTGTTTTGTTAATTGTGTTTTCTGCTGGAGGCAGATGCTTTCAGGTAGAGCAGTCCATTGCAGAAGACTATTGTGGAAAGTGAGGCTGTCTTGAAGAAATGTAGTTCTGTTGTTACTTTCTGATTTAAAAGTCTGCCTTCATCAAATTTGAGGGCACACCACTTGTGTGTCTTCAAAGTAAAGCACCATCATTTTGTACCACTGAGTGTAAAAAACTTGAAGATTTTACAGAACAATAAAATAATTTTGAATAACTTAAGATATAAGGAAAGTTTATTAAATCAACATTTAAAAAAAAAATTCACTGAATTTCAATTAATTGCAGGCATGGCACGCATCTTCAGTCTTTGCAAGAGGCTGTCTCTTGCCTTGCAGAACAATGACAATAAAGGTTTGAAAAACTGTTTGGATGAAGTGAGGACCCAGCTCCATTGGTATATGCAGTTGAAAACTTGTATTTCAAGTACCTCATAAACATTCTTCAGCATTTTGTTATCTTATTTCAAATAAAAAGATGAGGAAGGTAAAAGGAAATTTCACTCTTTTCTGAGTTTTAATCTTCAAATTTTATAGATCTAGATGCATATTTGTCTATATATACTTTTTTGTTGGCAGTAGGCTGAAATCCAAGACCAATTCCTCTGTGTTGCTTCAAGTCCATTGCTTTATCAAATTCCATCTTCAGAGCCTGCTGTAACTTCTCCTCCCCCTCCTTGTTCAGAGCCATGTTTGGTTTGTTTGGAATTGCTGAGGGATTTTGAGTAGGCACAGAACCCTTTTTAAAGCCGCCCATCAGTCTAAAAAACTTTGTTTGTTCCTCAGAACTCTTAAAAGTAGCTGTACTCCACTGTCCAAGCTTCGTATTCTGTGAGGCAAAACAAAGTTAACACTAAAATTAAGAAATACCAAGACCAAGGAAGACAATTTCTGTCTGTGTACCATGAGAACAGAACCAGCTACAAAAGCCTGACAGGGTGACAGAGCTGGGAAGCTGTTATTCCATGGGCAGTACCTCTTGAGGGATGTGGTAGAAGACTGACCTAACTCTGCCTGACAGCCCCTTCATGAGCATTTCAGGCCATTTGACCTGGAGACAGGGGTTAATGTGCTTTGAGAATCTCCTTTCCTTCTGGCTTTGGGAATCTTGGCTTTCTGCTCTCTCTTCACCCAGCTCCAAGAGCCACATAGCATCTCTTATTCCAAGAAAACTGTCAGACTTAATCCTTTTTCACTGTCACTTTGTAGGGTTACCTTTTCATTTTCCCACTGCCTAGTTAGGGAGCTGCTTTTGTTAGTTGCAGACACTGTTCAATTTGGCTTTAAGTAAAATTTGCATTCTCATCCCACTAATTACAACTAATATTGCAAGGGTGCAAAACCAGAGGACTTACCCAACAGGACTAAGTCTAGTTCTCCTAAACCTCCCTTCCCTTGCAGTTTGCTGTGCTCTTTGTATTTACAGTATTTGTATTTAACTGTACTCTTTTAACTAGTTTGCCCCTTCAGGATTCTTCTTCTGTCTGCAAATTCTGGCTCATTTCTGAGGATGTCAAACTAAAATGAGATTTCAGCTGTTGTGGAAAACCCCAGATACACCACAGGATTTACAAAGTTCATGAACTTCTGTGTTACCTAAGAACAGGCTTCATTATTAAAGGTTGTATTTGACTTCTGAGCTTTAGATATGCAGTCATTTATAAATATTTTCGGCAGGATTTCTACTCAGAACTTTTTCTTTAAAACTGGACATGATACTAGATGGCAGAATGTCTAATTTTTAATTAAATAGACTAAGCTGGCTACATCAAAGGGAAAAAAAAGTGAATTCAGTGGTATGTTTGTATCAGCCTGAAATCCTTCCAACAGAACAGTTGCAGCTTGCATGAAACAGTCATTCTCCAGTAGACAGCCAACATGACACACAGCATGCTACACAATTTCAGGAAAGCTACAGCAGGGGATTTTAAGGTAAAAAAAATGCAAGGCTGGAGTATCATTCACTCTCACAGGCCAGAATACCTGGTATTGAAAGAAAGCTACCCATAATACTTCAGCCTTTTGACCTTGTGCAAAGGCAAGTTGCTGTACAAGCCCAGTCTGTGACACAGATACATGCACATATCCAGATACACACACGACAGATAAATAAAGTCCTCCTTTTGCAATGGGACAGCTGCACAGATGCAAATATAATTATGGCTTGTCAAAACTCTGTTTTTAAGTGAGCTGCTGGCAGGCACTACACACAGCTTTTGCTGAAGCATTTCCAGCTCACCCTTTGTGGAGCTGATGAATTAGTTTTCACAGCTTCTATTCTTCTGCATACTACTAAACAGAGACAGATCAGTGCCAAGGAACTGAGATCTCCTGCCAAGGATGTCATTTTTCTCAATGACTTCAGAGACTATTAGACAGTTTCAGTTCCAGAGATACACAGACTCCCTCCCACTATGTTACATCTACACAAGTTGTTTCTGGCATTTGTTTGAGGCATATTCCAGCTTTCTAGGCATTCTGGCAGTCCTGCAAAACAACAGAAGCCTGAATTACTAGCAAAGCTTTCCACCTCAATCTTCTTACCCCTGGCTAAGCACTACTGCAAATTTCCACTACCTTACTGTGAATCTGTCAGGAGCCAGGCTGAGAAGGATGCAAAAGCAAAGAATCAGGAATTGTCTTCCCAAGAGGTGGATGAAAGATGCAGAAGCCATGACAGGACTGTCTTGCCTTTCCAGGTGTGTCCCTGTTGCTGAATGTGTGCAAAGTCTTGTAGGCCAAAAATCACATACACTTCACTGACTGCTGCATCCATAGCCCAAAAATTAGTTGAATTTCACAGTGAGCAGAAAATGCTTCTGTAGCAATTTTTGATGGCTCCTTTTCCAGAGAAAATATTGCTTTTGAGGATTGGTGATGGGAATTAGAGCACTGTTCAATGCCAAGGAGTTCACTGCTCTCAGACTCTGGCATTGTACCAACTTGTTCTACAGCGTGACCTGAAATCTGCAGTCAGGAGTGCTGCTGTACCTGAGCCACATACAAAAAAGAGCACAGTGTTTTGTACAGGAACTTGCCCTGGGACACAATATTTCCATCAGGTTGAGGTCTAAACTCATACATTACCTGTCCCACTTTGGAACTGAAAGCCTTAATTTTGCCAGATTCTCTATCGATTTCTTCTTGCAGGGCCCGCCGCCTCACCTAGTGTGCAGAAAAATGACAATTACTTCACAATGAAATAATAAGAGAAAAATAAAATAATTAGTTATCTTCAGAATTTTGCAAGGATAATTAAAAGTTGCTTGGGATGCTTTCACACACTTAACATGAGAACAGTAATTTTTTAGTGTATGTTAAATGAGTGTTTTGCTGTATCAGGTATCAGGTAAGTCTAATTTTCTAACTGCAAGCAACAGCTACACTGAAACTGCCAACGTTGATGAGAGGCAAAGAAATCTGTATTTAACTTAATCAGTTTCTTAGTTCACACATTGACTGGAGCTGTACATTTTAACTTAACCCACACGTAAAGCATATTTTAAGCAGAGCTTTATTTAGGGAAATCTAAGCCCAGATAAGCAACAAAGCATTTTTGTATCAATTCCTATGCATTAAATGCTGACCTGCTTTAGATCTTACCCAGAGTTAGGACAAAGCATACCTTGTCTATGCTAACTTCATCACAGTTTCCTTTCTTTTCCCGCACAATAATTACTCCATCTAGATGTTCCTGTAAAACAGGAAAAAGCTTGTATGATTATTTTTATCCATTCTGGTTAATTAGAATTTACACAGCTCTTACCACAAAAGTAGTTAAAACACTGAGCAATCAGTAGTACTATTCTGGGTCAAGGATAGTCAGATCTAAGATGAAAATGCCAATTAAATCTGTGTATTTCTATGGAAAATACTCAGAGATTTTTTTTCTTTTAATCAAGATAAATGCTTTTTAGATTTACACATTAAAAGGGACCTGCCAACAATACTGGCACGCACAGTAATGTTTGCAGGCAGAGTAATTTCAAATTAAACCATTTTGTAAAAGCTTAAATTTATACTTGAAGAAAGGCACAGAGAGAATGAAAGTTAAAAAAAATTTAGAAATTGGAGGTAAAAGAAAGAAAGGTCTCTCTGAAACAAATAAACAAAAAACAATCAAGAGGCAGCTGCACTGTGCTCCCTGTGGATGATGGTCCCCAGGGAGCTCCCAGGCTGGAAGGAGCACAGGGAGAGGCAGGACACATACGTGAACTGTCTCCTGCAATGGCAGCAAACAGCACATTATTCCACACTTGAGAGCAAGGAACAGGGAGCTGATGGAAGAGACAGAGCAGCTCCAGAAGGAATGGATGGGCTGGATGGCAGGAGGTAAATCTGGCTAGAGTCCCCACCCAACCAGATCCTGATCACACTTCCACAAAGCGCAGCCCTCCTGCAGCTTTTGCTCCCAGCGACTGACGTGCCTAAACAACTCTCCCCTACCTTTCTTTTCCAAATTTGTGATTAGGAGAAGCTTTTTGGGCATCCAGTGTAACAGGGTAAGTAATAAGTCCAGGCTAGTAGTAAATGAGAGCCATAAGCTTTAGACCAGCCTGGAAGAAGTGGCCAAAGGGAAGATCTATTGATACAGCCAACATAATAAACCAAGCATGAAACAGCCAGGGAAAACGACAAAGAAAAGATTTGTAACATACTTCTGTCAGCAGAACCTGCTGTTACTTTTTTGAGGCTTTAGTTACACTAAAAGCCATCAATGATTTACATCATTTTCCAAAGCTACCTTTTGTACACTGCTTTCACACACACACCAGTACATGCACCATTAAAAATGCGAGAATAGTGTCTGCAGGAAGCAGAGCTCGTGCTCTTGGATGAAAAGAAGGAACCAAAAACAACCCCCAATTTACTTCTAGATGGCCTGGTACTGTCTTTTCAGATCTATTAAAACAAGCAGGAAAACTGTCCTGACAGGATTCTGCAAACAACTGCAGCGTATTTTTTTTTTCTTTTTAGCCAGAAGGAGCGAGCACCCCCATCTCTAATTCCCAGCTCGGTGCTGACCTGCTGAGGGCTACTGAGTGGAAAAAACTACCCCCATGGAGGTGTGCCAAGCTTCCTCCAACTCCATGGAAAAGGAGCACATTCACATGTGGTAGGGTTATGCTGTCTGCTGGCAAACAACATCAAAGCAGTAAGCTTGAGTCCTCACTCCTCCTCACATTGCCTGAGTTGGCTGCATTGGCATCCAATGAGAAAAACACCACTTACTGATATTAAGTGATACCCACTTAATCATTGTCTTTAAAATTTGCTCTTTTACTTGCAGGGCAAGCCCAACAGAGGATTTTTCAAGGCATGCAGAGCATGAGACACGCTGTAGATTAAAACATTTCAGGACTATGGCACAGTTAAATGCAAGACCACGTTATCAGCCATTTATTAGTGCAGTGTCTTTAGGCCTGGCAGGAACTAGAACTCTCTAGAAGTGATTAACCCAGACTTCTCAACCTTCAGATTTTCTTTTGAGTAGTTTTTTATTGTTAAAGGAGCTGCCTATGGGAAAGAGGAACATGCATCACCCTACTGCCTTCGTCTCAACAGTTTGCAAGGTATTTGCTGTGGTTTCCATATTAACTGATCATGAAAGTTTACATGTCTTTGTAGGGTTTATTTTGCCTCTACACAATGTAAGCAGCTGCAAAATCCAAATAATGTCCAACAATCTCAAAAAGGCAACGTCAATTTAATTAGAAAATATATCCAGCAATAAAACCACCCTGTCCTTTTGAAAGGTCAAAAGGAGAAATCCAACTTGAAAGCTCTGAACATCTGCTCACCTCATGACTGGTTAGCACACACACTCCCCTCACAACCTGTGAAAAAAAGCCTGTATCTGGGTCTCCACATGAATCTATATTTAATTATTAGCACTAGACACCAGACAGCTGCCAGGTTTCCACAGAACTGCCTCTGAGTGCATGACAAAGCAAAGCACACCATCAAGTGAGCTTGAGAAGCAGCTCACATTATGGTCTGCTATACCCCTAGCTTACAAATATCTTCAGTGATACCTTCTTACCTAGTGCTTGACATTTAAATACGCCAAGCATTCAAAATTCTTGACAAAAAGCAAGTGGAGTGCAGCTTCCCATTACCTACAGAAATAAAAACAACTTTCTAGTGACTTGCAGTGTGCTGTTTTCAAAGTTTAAGCAGTTAAAAATACACATATATACCTATTGGTTTTCTGAGCATCTCACAGCTCAATTCCCAAAGATAACAGAAGTTGGGCATGTAGGTACTAACTTTTGGCACCCTTAGCTTTAAAACATGACTTTGATCAGATAAAGAAAAACTATCGGTATTTCAAGTATTTCATCAGTTCCTCCCCATGTTCATTTTACCTCAGAAACAGCAAGTACAGCAAGACTCTGGGATGGGATTTCCTTTGCCAGTCAGTCAGGATACAGTCCCAGCTACTCTCAGTTACAATTTACACAATTCTTAAATCTATTTATTTTCTTGCATAGATTTATTGTTTTAATTAAAACTGTGTTTAGGTCCTGTAGTATTTTTCTATCAGAATTTGTATTTCAATGCTCTTGGCCCAGCCTACACTTAGGATTCCTAGGATTTTCTCTGAAGTTTTGTCAGAAGTATTCAACAGTTTTTGGCTAACTTTCCCCTTTGTTTCTAACATTACATAATTCCAGCACTGACAGCAGCAAAGCCTGAGGAAAATCTAACAGACAGTTAGATGAACTCGTGCTGCCACAATTACCACCTGCTCAGGGTAAATCACATGGTATTAAACTCCTGTTTTATGAAGAGTGCTGCCACTTTGCTAAGAGCAACAGAACATTTATGACTGTACAAACCCACTTTCTTTTTGGGCCAATACTTGCTGCTAGTTGTAATATTTACATTTTCCTAAGTGAAACACCAGGTGGTGACTGCAGCAGGCATCAGTGCTTCCCCTGTACAGGATCAGCTCAGCTGGAGCAGGGTGCTGCAGAGCCCAGGCTGTGCGTTTGATCCCTGTGTGGGCCCTACAATTAACAGCTGGATTTGATGATCCTTGTGGGTCCCTTCCAGCCCAGAATATTCTGTGGTCTGTGAACTATGACATGCTGAAATCCATCAGCTGATCCTGCTTCCCAACACCCAGTGGGGGCCCTCACTGACCTCAATGTTAGGAACAGGCAGAGCAGCCTGCACAGCAAGAAAACGCCCAAAAGGCTTTCAATTCCTTAGCAGGAGGGTGCAAAGCTGCCCTCCTCTCTGCACTTACCAGTGACTCACTCCATGCTGATTCTGTCATCTTTTTTGTATCTGCTTTTGAACCTGGTTCCTCAGCTAAGTCCTGTGGTGGTACTTTTTTTGGTTTTTTCCTTTTTCTGTCACACAGCACAGGATTACTATTGCATAATGCCCCATCTACAGCATCCCCTGTAACACACTGAGCTCGCTCCACTTCACTCTCTTTGTTCTTTTTATTGCTTTCTAGTTGCATTTTTTGACTTTTGGAGGCACTGCCATTGTTCAAATAAACTTCTGAATATGTTGTTTCCTCCTCCTTTTTCTTCATCTTCTTCTTTTTCTTCTTACTGACTTCGTTATTACCCTTGAAATTCTTCCTGTGTCTCTTTCCAGACAGCTCTTCTTCCTCAAGCTCAACTTCTTGCTGTGCTGGGAGATGTCTATCAGGAATGCCTTGACTGCAGTCTGGCTTATCTTCTTCACAGGTTGAGGAAGAAGTATCTTTTCTCTTCCTCTTCTTCTTCCTCTCTTTGATATACCCAAAGTTATTAATTTTGTCCCCTTCCTCTCTGTTTGTCAATGTAAATTCCCAGGAATTATGTTTCTTCCTTTTTCTGAAGTCACTTAATGCAATGGGGCTACCAGGACCTCGATGTACATTGTCCTGATTATCTGTCAGTGGTAAAAACCAGTCAGACTTATCTTTCTTTTTCTCCTTCTTCTTTCTTCTCACACAAGTCTCCCCACCATTCTGGGCATAACCTGTGCCATAGTTTTCACCCATAAAAACTACTTCTTGTGTGATGTATTTTTGGGTGTTTTTACAAACTTTGGCAGATTGCTTTTTTTCACTGTCCTGGATGTCCTGTAATGAAAAACTGTGTTTCTTCTTTTTTTTCTTTGTTACCTCACCACCCAACTCCAAATCCAAAGCAGTACTCTTCCTCTTTTTTTTAAAAGAGAATTCACTTCTATTAGTAGAATCTCTGTGATGATTTGAAAGGTCCACGTCACTACTCTCATTATTCTCCAAGGAGAAATGACACTGGACATTTCTCTTCTTCTTTTTGAGTATTTTAACTTGTTCCTCTGATTCTTCTTGAAGTTGTAAATCCAGATGACCTTTTATATTCACAAAGCTTTCTAAATGAGGTTCTCTGAGTAATTCAGACCCAACTTTCTTCTTCTTCTTCTTTTTCTTACTGTTCTTTGGTTGCGACTTGTATAAATATTCATCTTTTAAATCCTCCTTTTTCCTTGTCTTTGTTTTTTTCTTGAGATGGCCACTGTCCCCAGTTTTAATGACAGTTTGAACATCTTCCTCAATTTTAATGATTGTCTTCACCTTTTTCTTTTTCTGTACAGGCTCCTCCAGAAATTCTTTTCTCTTTTGCTTTATTATCATTCTAAAAAAGGAAATCAAGATGTTAGTGAACTGCTTCAAAGAAATGATGCAAGTCCTAATCTACTTGGTTTTTCTTCATTCTGACCATTCCTTATCTCCCACTGTCCCTGACAATTTCTGATTTCAGTCTGCTTTCAATGATGGAACCAGAATATACTGACATACAGACACATACTGAAAATTCTGTTTACTGGGGTGATTCTTTTTATCGTGTTGTTTAGTACCTTAACCTAGAGTTAGTTTGCAAGGCTCTGTGTTTCCCAGCAGCAGATCATAAAGTTTTTACAGAAATACCCTCTAAATATCTTTCTGAAATGCAAAACATAACCATGTGTATACATACAAATACAATTAGAGTGGTTTTCCAGACACCTGTGACTTTTTACTTAACACTGAATTTCACATCACTTTACTGCCCACTCAGCATTACAAGATCCTTTCAAGGCACCTCAATTATTACCTTGAATTTGCTTCTATCTGTGATTTCTTATCTTTGCTCTCCGTTTCTTTTCTCAGGACACTTTTGCCAATGAACTGATTACAACAGAGAAGCCTTTAGCACCCACTTGCTAGGAAACTCAATTATTCCTACTTGGTTTGCAAGAATACACAAGATGTTAACGAGGCACCCTACCAAATCCCCGTAAGGAACACCCAGGCTAGCGCGGCCCCTCTCCCTGTCTGTCTGTCTGTGTCTGTCCGGGCCTCCCGCCGGGGCCGCGGTGCCGCAGCTCAGCCGTGCCCGGCCGGGGCTGAGCCGGCCCCGGGGCTCACGGCGCCCATCGCCGGCTGCACACCGCGGGGAGGGGGTACCGGCCCGAGTCCCGCCCCGCTCCGCGGCAGCTCCCTGCACGGCCTGGCGCGGCCGCCAGCGCATCCCGTGCGGGCCGTGCCGTGCGGACCGGACGGGACGGTGCCGTGCCGTGAGGGCCGTCCCGTATGGGCCATCCCATGAGGGCCGTGCCGTGAGGGCCATGCCGGGCCGCGCTCACCTCTCGCGCCACGTGCAGCGCGCGCCGCCGCCCCGGAAGCGATCGCGCCCGCCCCGCCCCGCCCCGCGCAGGCGCTGTCGGAGCCGTTGCCGCGGCAACGCGCGGGACGCGGCAATGGCGGCGGACGAGTCGCGGCCGAGCGGCACCGGGCTCGCCGCAGGTGGGAGCCCCGGCCCCGGCTCCGCTCGGAGCCTCCCGGACAGGGGTTCCGCACTGCCTCCCCGAGCCCTCTGGGCTCTTCAGGCCGCCGCTCCCCGCTGCCCGGCCAGCCCCGCCCTCAGCCGGGCACGGGGCTGTGCCCGCCCCACACTGGGTGCCCAAAACCGCCTCTCTGTCCCCCCGCACCAAGTCCATGAGCGTTTCTGCTTTAATGGTGTTGCTTTAATGTCGCGTCTTCCCCAGAGACACGGCCCGAGTGTGTTCCCGCTGCAGCCGGGCCGTTCCGCCAGTGTCGGGGCCTGTGTCTCGCCCGGCTGTGGGCTCCCCTGGCGGGGTGCGCTCTAACCGGGTCCGTACCGCCCTGCGGAGGCACACAGGCCGCCGAGCCGGTACACAAATTAAATGGACACAAAACATCGATCCTCAGAGCGCCATTCCAATAGCAAAGCCCTTGACTCCTGCCAGAGTCCGGGAACTCTGAGATCGGAAAGCTGGGAGGCTGCAGTGCTGCAGCTCCCCAATGGGGCTCTCTACCTACACTCGGTACCTCCTAATGCTGAAAGTGGGCATTTCGCATTAAAGTGGGCATTTCGCATTAAAATGGCCATTTCCAGCGGAGTCAGACTGAGTGTTCTGGCTCAAGCCCCCTGTGACACACGTGGCTTTGGGTTGCCGTTCATCCTCCGTGCAGTGGTGGAACTGAGCCTGCTCCCTTGGGCTCAGCGGTCTCTGTTGTGGGATCTGTAGGTTTTCTCATCTCAAATTCGTTGTCTTGGTCCTTTATTTTTAGCCTGAGCCACTCAGTAATCCTTGAGGGTCATGTACAGCTTTTAGTTCGTCGGTTTTTTGTTTGTGTAGGTTTATTTTTTTTCTTTCCTTTTTATTTTCTAAGTGGAGACAGTAATACTTGGCAATGTTTGTGGGATTTAATTGCTTAAAGATGAATCCACTATTAAAAGCAGTCTTGTCTACTAGTAAAAACAATGGTTACTTCTGTGCGAGCATGTGCATTTTACTTATGTTGAAATATTTTGAATTATTATTTTGGTTAAAATTTTTCCCAATAAAGGGTTATTTTGTCAGTGAGAACTTGGCACTTGACTTAAAACTCTGGAGAGGACATGACAAGAGTCTCTAAAGTTCTTGCTTGTTTTAAAATGTTAGATTTCATGTTAAACAAATATTTATTGCATACTAATTTTGTTCTTTCAAACCTAAATAAAAACCTTTAAAAATAATGTTGGTTTAGAGGAAAATAAATATTGTTTAGGGTCTCCTGATAAATGTATTTTTTTTTTTTTACTTTTAGAGCATGAAGCTCAATTTTTAGATGTTCCTCAATCAAAACAAGGATCAGTAAGTACAGTTCAAGTAAAAAATCTGCATAGTGATGGATTTAAAATATTTTAAACAGCTAAATGGGAAAATTAGATACCCACAGGGTAGACTCATTCATAAAATGAAGCTATTATCTTTCAAACAACCTCTTTGAACCAACAAATATAATATTCCTAATAATTGCTTGTATTTGAAGCAACTTGGGTAAAGCTAAAACGAAAAGTTTCTTTTCTTTGAAAGGTGAATGTCAGGACTTATGAACAATATGAAAGAGATACATAAGCTTCTGAGTGGAAAACATTTTTCCAGAAAATGTTACTAGTATTAATTTCCAAACAATTGCTATTTCTTACAATGGATAGAGTATTTTTAAAATTGTGGTATCTCACCATATTCTCTCAAAAGGAGTCATATACCTTCTGTTAGGTTTGGATGATTTTACTGTGCTGGAAAATGCAGAAGTTTTTAAAGTATAGTTATATATTTTTAAGTATTCAGAAAATAAATAATGCAGTGTTTAAATAAGAAATTATAATTCTATAATTTTTAGCTGTATATTTTTTTTTCTGTTGAATTGGATTGTATATTTTTATTTAGTCTGCTGGGGTATTTAGGCAGGATACATTTATTTTGAACAGGTGCCTTTGGAAAGAGCAAAGTTGCAGCCATTACTTATGGAACAACTTTTTTCTGACCCTGCAACCCAGTATCGGGTTCCCACACTTGGGGAAGCCCCTTCTGGAGACCCCCCTGATCCAAAAAAATGTAAGTAGGAGTATATTATCTTGAACCCTGCTGTGATTATTTTTCTTGCATATGGCAAGGGTTTTGAATTTATTTAATTTAGAGTGTTAACAGCAACAACACCTTTGGTTGTGTGGAATTTGCATGGTTAGGCCTCTGCTCTGAAAACGGGGAGATTGGCCAGTTGGTCAGTGGAAGAAATATCAACTTTTGCATTACAAACCAGTAACATTGACTAGCTAAGGTAGTTCTGTGCATTTCTGAATAAGTGACTTTTTATTTAGTCACTTAAACTAGAAATAGCAGGCATTTCTACCTCTGATTTAATAATGCAAAACTAGGATCAATAGACTAAGTAGAAAATTGAATTTGCAAACTGCTGTCAGAATACTGTCTTTACCCATCTGATTACCGACTAGAATGGAAACAGCTCTGAAGTTTTGTTCTTTCACTTTTACCAATTCCTATACTTTATAATAAATTTAGCAAGCAGCAATGTGTTTTTATTATGCATTTTAGCCCTTCATTTTGTCTTCTCTTCCATTAATTCTCGCTCATTAGGAATTCCTGGTGCAAGTCAGAAGCAGTGTTACCCTTGGCTTTTATAAATAGTGTCCTCCCAATTATGAGCATTTCCTGGCAGTATATGAACCAGTTAAAGGTATAAAGCTGAGAATAAATTCAGTGTTGCAGCTGTGTTGCCAGAAGAGAACACTCCATGACTTAATCTTTGCTTTGCTGATCACACCAAGACCTCAATACTTCCCGAATGGAGAGAGGTGCCAAGCCACACAGTCCTCAGAGAGGGGAAAAGTTGGATATATGGAGTTGTGTTAAATTCTCTGAAGGATCTGGCAAGTATGAAGCAATTATGACAAAGAAATCACAGCACCACTAAAATATAACCTTTGGTTTTTCCTCTGTCTAGAAATTTAGTTTTATGACTAACTCTGATAATGCAGATTGTAAAGGGCATGAGATATCAAAGTGGTTTAACTGCAACAGTGCTGAGTTCAGCACAGGCTAATTTCTTCCTGTCAGGGTAAATTAATTCACAAAACTTTTCACTTCTGTGACTAAACTGCTTCTGGTGTATGAGTTTATTCACTCAAAACTAAATCTGACATATCTGAAGCACAATGAGTTTGCAGTGTTGGTGCACCTTTAGTTTGAAATTTACTCAACTTTGTGTTGTGTTGGCTGAGGAGAAGTGAAGACAGACCCGTGGCTGAAGGGAACAAATCTGCTTTGTCCAAGCTGTGATGGTATTGACAAAATGACTGGTACTGACTCTGTGATATCTAATGGTTGTGTGTTTGTGAAATTCAAGTGCTTAGCTGTAGGTGAAGGCTATCCTGTTTTGTTCAGGTTCTCCTCGAGAATACTTGGAGTTTTACATATTCCCAGTGCTCTTACCCGGACTGGCTGCTCTTGTGGAAGAAGCAGAGAAGGAGAAGTGCTTTGAGGTTAGTTTGTAGTTTTCATTTCAAATCACTGGCAGGAAGTTACAGGCTTTTTTTTCACAGGCAGTATATTTTTTTAATTTGGTCTTTTGCAAGAAAACCAACCACAATCATACGATATAACATAGCATGGGTTGTTTTGGATCTGGTTTTAAATGTTATTTGCTCCAGTAATTCAGAATAGGTTACATTCTACATGAACTTGATCATTATGACAATCTCTAGGTCCCTACAAATCGTCCTTAAATATCTGATTGTATCTAGCCTAAATGATGTTGTGTTGTGTTTTAGAGGAGCAGGTTTCCTTTCAGATTAATCCATTTCACTCATTTGAGGGTGATGTACAGAACTTGAATTTTACCTTGTGACTCAATTATTTTTACTGGTCTGGCATTGTAATAGAGATAAATTTTCTATTTTAGCTTTTCTTTGTAAATTCCATTTAACTGGAAGACACAGTATCAAGCATGAATGAACTTATAAAAATGCAGATTTAAAAATAATTATTTGCTACATGTGTTTTTATAAATTTGTTTCCAGTGTATGTCTGGAGAGAAATTCCTCATTGTCTGTAGGAAATGCTTAAAAACCCACTAGAAATGGTGCAACACATGGCACAAATGCATTCCTCATTGTATTGCTGCAGCCTAGCAGAGCCCCAGCAATAGCTTAGGTACTGGGAGCTGGGGGGATTCCCATCATTTCTGCTATTTTCTCAAACCATGTCAATTTGAATTTCAGATCCAAACCTGTACATTTAATACCAGTTATTTCAAATTTTTCTCGGTCTTCACGAAATCTGTGTGTGTCTATAAACTGATGGATGTACAGGTGTGTATATATATCTCTAATCTGTGATGAATACAGATGAAATTGGAAAATGGCTCACGTACATGACATCTGTCTGTCATTCCTGCCATCACATTTACATTACCTAGCCAAGAACAGATTGGACATATATATTATTCATCACACGTTTAATAAAATCTATATTGATTTTTTTTCTTGAAAGCATGTGTCCTTTAAGAAAAAGGCATGTCCTACAAGTGGCTTATAATACAGGCTTTGATAGATGTTAGCTATTTCTGAAGGCAATAAAACTTAGATATAAAGATATTTTAAAAAATATTAAAATTCTTAGAAATATTTCCATTTAAAACTCAGAACAAATCTAAGATTACTTTGTCTGTTTTTAATTAATTAAAATTAATATTTTAATCAGATTTTAGTGATATTTATATTAGAAAGTGTCTGTGCTAAAAATGGATTTTGTATAGGTCTGTGTGCTGCTTTGTAGAAAACTACTAAGAGGAATTATTTTCTAATGTACAGAAACTTGATAAAAATGAGTTCATCTTATAGAAAACACACTTATGTGGAAAGATGCCCTGCTACTGGGGAGCCAAGCTTAGAAAAGCAAGCTGATGTCAGGTGATAGTTTTCCACTGTGACCTCATTTCTTCCTCCTTTTGAAGAATAACTAGGCAAACAATAGCTGTTTATGCTTGCCATATAATTGACTATTTGTGTTCTTTTCCATTACTGTCCAGGTGCTTGTACTTGCACATTCTGTTTCCTTATCTGACATAAAATGTGGTTTTAGTTATCCTTTAGGTTGGTAGGAAATGTGTTGTATGGATTTGGAGGCGAAAAACCCCAACTTGATATAATTTGTGTTAAAAAGGCTAATGAAATAACTTGAACTGAATTTTAGGATCAAAAGCAGAGTCCTTAGAAACCCAAAGTAAGAACAGGGAGAAAGGATATTGTGATAAACACATTGAAATACAACTTCCAAAAATAAGAGGACAACAAAGATTGAAAAGATTCATGGAATTCATGAGACAACAGGACATGAAGAAGATTAATTGTGATTAAACTAACTGAAATCATGAAGGATGAGAAAAGAATACTGAGTTTGAATTCTGGCTAGACATGGGTCATTAAAGCCTGTAAAGGGCAGTTGTATAGAATAAACCAGGGGAAGATAAATGGAAGAAGCCCTGGGAGGAAGGGAGGAATACTCAAACTGACTGCAATCAATGTTGAATGAGCCCAGGAGGAGAGAGGGGGAATGGCGAGAGAGAATGATGAGTGTGATTTTGATGAGAGGGACTAAAGGTTTTCATGTTTTGAAAGGAAATTAAGATGAATGGGAAGGAAAGGAAAAGTTAAATAGGAGAGGTTTTGAGCAATTGAAATTGTGTTAAGGAAGATCAGATCCTGGGGCCAGCAGAGGAATTCAAGGAAGAGCCCAGAGAAGGTGCATCTGGAGAGGAAGAATTGGACAATCACCTGGGAAAGTCAGGAAAGGGAAGTGGTTATGCTGGAAGTGGGGATTTGTGTAGGAAAGATCTTTTTTGAAAGGTGCTAAAGAGGCATAACAATTTACACATTTAATTTAAAATAGCCTCTCTTGCATTATGTGATCTGAAAAGCCAAAGCCTAGAAAAACCAGCAGCTGCTAGATATATGTTCAGACTTCAAACTGACATAAAGATGAGAAAAGTCTGCAGAAGCCTCATTTTTAAATTAGAGATTAAAGAAACCTATTAGGTTGCCCAGTGTATTTCCTCACTGTTTTTTTTTCCCCTACCATAAGTTCTCCTGTGTTTTATCCCATCTGCTGTCAAATGCCTACAGGGGAAAGACTATTTTCTTAAATCTTTTCTCTCATGAGAACTGACTAATGCATTAATTTTTCAGCATTAAACTGAACAATGTATATAAAGTGTTTTTATTAGAATAACTCTGACTTTTCTTTCTAGTTATCTATCACAGAAGGAGGAAGCTGTATCAGGCTCTGTAATGGAATATATTATATTTAAAATTATGATAGACTGGGGAAAGGGAATGGAAGGTTTCCTAATGACTTTGCCATCTTCTGATCACCAGTATAGTTTCATGATTATTACCAAGCACATCGTATTTAAACTGAAAAATGGAAAATGAATTCTGAATGTAAACAGTTTATAAACACATCTGCAGGTTAACAATGCACATTGTACAGATATTTCCTGTTTTTATCTGGATTCATGCAGCATAGGAGGAATGTGTCAAAGGCAGGTCAATTTATGTAATTTTTTCCCTTTATAAATGTTGACTGCTGTGCAACTAATGATTTAATTCTCTAGCAAAATAAACTGTTTCCTGGCAAAGAAAATAAAATAAAAAAAATATTCAGCTTGATTGAATTCCTCTCTGCTAAGTTCATTGCCTCTAACAAGGATAAAACAAGATGAATTTGATTCCTTTGGTGATGGCTGTTTTGACAACCCTGTTCTGATCGTTTTTTCCCATTGCAAAGGAAAAGCAATTTACTTAGATTAAATTACAACTGCTAGATTAAATTGAATTTTGCTGTCAAAGTGTAGAATTTATTCTCTGAAACAATTCCCTAAGTAATGGGACCCATTTTCATCCTGTGACTGAGAATAGCTGTACAGTGACAATCAGACAATGCTGTTTGCTCAGAGATTCTGTGCAAGTCAAGATTTGTCCATTTAACATCTGAAGTGACTCACAGAAAGCTTTGCAGTGAAGGTATTGGTCTCTTAAAGTTTAGGTGTTTGGCTTCTTGGAAGAGCATTTGGTATTGGCATAAATGTGAAAATTGCATGAGGAGCTTTGTTTCTTCCCAGCCAGGCACTTAATGGAGCTCTACCTGAACCCCAAAGCTTTGGTTGTCACAAAAGAGGTCATTAAGGCATGTATGGCTCAGGATTAATAATTGTTTTATGGTGATCTCATCTTCTGTTCTTCTGCTTTCTTTTGCTCTCTCTCTCTTTTTTTTTTTTTTTTTCCTGTTGAAGTCAGACCATATTTCTACCAAGGGTAAGATTCCCTTGGAAAATTAAAAGCTTTCCTGGATATCCTGTAGGACTGCCCTGCAGTCCAGCACTAAACTTCACACTTGTCATCCCCCAGCTACATGACTTCCCTGTGTTCTTCCCTGGGCAGTCAGCACCTCACACAATGTTCCTCTTCCACTTCACCTGTGGCTGACCCCCAAATTATGACATATACCATGAATTGAAAGAATTAGGCTATGTAGAGCATTTTTTCCTGTCTCTCTGTTCACATCCGAGGATAATGCATAGAATAAATTCATTTTTCATGCATTAGATATTCAATTACATGTTTATTGTATTTTCCCTTGCAAGTGGTAGTAGTATCTTAACTTCTTACATTTTAATCAAGACTTCAGCCTCTTTTGTGACATTAAGCAGTTTCACAAAAGCATTTGACTGGTGTGAATTGTTTTCCTAAGAAGCAATTATTACAGCTGAATCTCCTGTTTGATGGATAAGTGTTGGGATGGGAGCTCAGCTTGCTTTTAGCTCAATGGCTGCTGTTGTGATGAAGCACTTGGTGCCCTGGGGCTGCAGGGGTTCAATGTCTTTTAGGGCTCACTCTGACTGTGAGCATCCAGAACACATCTCATGTCAGAGGGGTTCTCAACATGCTGATCAAGCTCTCCTGTTATTCCAACCAGAACTCCATGTTCTATTCTCCACGTGATGGTTACTGTGGTTTGTGACAAGCAGAATGAGAGCCTGTACTCATTTATACATTCAATCTGTCAAGATGGAATGTGGAGAGGAAATCCTTAAAAAAAATAAGGATTTCCTAATCCATTTTGGCTTTATCAAAATTCAGGCTCTGAATGGCTGGCTGTGGTACTGGCTGCACAAGTCCCTAAGGATAACCTGCAGTGAAACATTTTGCAAAATCCTTTTTATTCATTAAGATTGAGAACTGGGAGCAAAGAGCACAAATTTTTTGCTGTGAAGCTCCAGGTTTTGAACTTTTTACCTGGTTCTCTGTAATGTCCATAGTTTCTGTGGTTGTGGACAGACAAAAGCCTTCCTTTGGCTTTGCCTTCCTTTCTGGACACCCAGCAGATAATTTGGTCAGAGCAGCCATACAATGCTCTGTGTATATTCACAATGTCTTCAAACTGGTTCCATGCATGAGGAAACAATATCCAATCAATGTTCCTTCTGTGTTTTGGAAGAAATGAAGTATTTTGAGTATGATAATAAACTTTAAACAAAATGGCAAGGAATTTACAACATATTTTCATGTATGAATGAGTTCTGTTAATTGCTTCACAATGACATTGCCACTTAGAACACCATTCAGAGATCTTTGTTCTAGATACACTGTAGCAAATATCAAGATAATTTATGTAGAATTTTCTCACTCATAGTTTGTCTTGAAATCATTCCACAAAATTTCTAAAATTTTGGCTGAACCACTGTCTGTTGGCTGTATCTATAAAGAGTAGACAGAGTAATGTACTGTATATTTTATTTAATAAAAGCAGTCAATTTAGCTTAAACATATGACCAATCCAAAGATAATAAATAATTTGAAACTATCTTCTATCTTTAGGGGAAAAGAACCAAATTTATTCCCTCTGATTTCCTAACTGAGTGGTTATACAAGTAAGTTAATCATGTTTTTTTGCTACTAAGTGTGTTCAGTGATTCCAAGGCTCTAATTTGCAAATTGAATAGCTGAAATTTAAATTAATATGAGTTGTTTTCCTTTTTCTTTAGCAAGAATCCAAAGAGGAAAGATGAGTCATTCACAGAATTGTTTTCCATTCCTTTTGTTAAGGACTGGCTAAAGGACCAGTAAGTTGTTGCTGTACTCAGAATGATCTTTTATCCTTTTATTCTTTTGCCCCTGCTATCCCAAAAAAGAGCCTCAATGTGTTGCAGCTGTGCCCTCAAAAATGCCCTTTACTGTGTGCAACAAAGAACGATGTGATAGTTTCTAACTGGCTAGTGTATTACAAGGTATTTTGTACCAGAATTGTTCACAGATAAATTAATTTTGAATTCCTAAACATTTTAATTGTAGAATGCAGGATATTTGAATAGTCTGGTAGTGTTATGAAGATCTTTGTACTAAGGAGTAAAGCAATGTTTTCAGTGCTGCTTCCTCCTATGGAAATCTTTGAGAGTGTAGGCAACAAATTCTTCTCTAACTGTAAGCAGCTGCTTTCGAAATACCTGTAACAATCCTTGGTGTCAGGATGCATTCCTGCAGACATTTGTGACTGAGAAATGAGCACTTGATTTTGGCAGCCTCAATCATATATTCTGTGTTATTTTTGTAGAACCAAGCAGCACAATAGTTTTGAAAGAAATGCTACTGTCCTTGAGACTGCATTTACTTTAAAATATAGCATCTGTGTGAGAAAAGCAAAGGATTAGTCCATAGTGAGGGAATAAGAAACTAGCAGAGGTCAGATTTTAAAGAAAATTTTCAAATTGAAAACTTAACTGGGATCTGGATTGGTAATTGGTGAAAACATAGAGATTAATATCTTTGTAGATACATTTACTTTGTTGCAGGATGTATGTGGAAATTGAGCTTTTTTTGAGTTCTTGACATGTGGCACTTGGAATCTTGAGACACCAATGGAGCAAGAGGGAAGTTCCTTATCACAGGTCTGTGGATAAGCTGTCAAAAGGGTTAACTTTGATTCCCTGAGAGGTGGTCATGTGGCCAGAGTTGTGTAGGACATTTCTGCAGTATGAGACCCCTTTGGAGAATGACCCATTTCATCCCAACTCTGATACCTTCGGCCATTGTGCTGTCCTTCCACTGCCACTGCTGTTCAAAGCTGCCTCTGGTGGGACACATCTGCTCCATTCTGTCACACACACTTCTTGCCAACAAGATGCCCATTTAAGGCTGAGGTTTGGTGCTTTGTAAAGTGAGCATGAGCTGCAGCCTGGCTGTTGTACCCATCTCCTTAAGCACACAGAAGAGCCCTTGGCCAGTAAGGCAGTTTTGATACAGCGGGCTTGTGAGGATGGATGTTTGTACCAAAGGTAAAATCTCTAAGATCAGTTTTACAGATGTTTCTCTTGGAGGTAAAGCTGAGCAAAACATTCTCTGTTCTTCACCCCAACCTGCTGTAGGCACCCTAATACCACCTTGTCTGTTTGGTAGGCTTCTTGATTATTCTGATCAGGGCCCTACTCTGAGTTAGGAATCTCTCTGCCAAAATGTGTGAGGAGGGTTTGTAAAGCTATTTAAAACAGGTAATTTCTCCACTCTGCTTCACCTTGGAGAGTGACAAACCTGTGTATTGGCACAAACAAAGGATTAAAATGAAGGGCTCAGGGCAAGGTGAATAGAATAAATGAGCTGCTAAGATAGAGAGGTGGTGGCAGGAACTGCTTAAGTCAGCTTTGCCAACAAGAGAAATACACTGTGGAATCACAGCCTGAATGACTCATAGCTTCTGTTAGTAGTGGTGCTCCTAAATAACATAGTGACAGCTCCACAAGGACACTGGAGTGTCAGAGTCCTACTGAAGTTGATACACTTCATCTTAAATGCTCTAAACCAGTAGGCTCTTAAAATAATAATTATTAAAATTATTATTAAATAACTACTTTTAGTGAGCTTATCCTAAAATTACAGATTTGAAAAATGCTGCTTCTGGAGTAAATATTATTGGAGCAAAGTGAAAGGCTGCAATATTAAATAAGAATAAAAATAAGAGAATTTATTATTATGTCCTGCATATGTCATAAATAGTTTATTATTATATCTTTCCAGCCATCAGATTAAAATGTAATTGATTCTGTTTTTTATTGTCATTGCCATTTCTATTTTTAAAGGAGTTTTCATTTTTTTAACAAGATTAAGAATATATAAGAGACAACATACTAAAAAGTGCTGGTCAAATTTTGATGAAAAACATCCTTATGCCAATTGTTTAGATGGGTTTATCAGTTCCGAGCAGTCTTAATGCTTAAAAAAAAACCAACAAAAACCACCAAAACAAAAAAAACCCAGAGGAATTTTGGTTTTGTTCTATCCGAGATCCAGCGTTTAAAAATATATTCAATACTTGAGTATGACTTTTTTGGCTCTCCTCCAGTGCCTCCAGTTTCTTCTTTGAAGATCCTTTTTTTTTTTTTTTAAAGAATAGTCAAAGCCACAGTCTTATGAGCTTCACTTTCTGTGCAATGCGTTTCAAAATGAGATCTTGCAGCCTACTTTTCCCTAATAAGGAGACCTAAATGCTGCTTCAGTTTTCAGAATTTTAAATGCAAACCTTGTACCTTCAAAGCCTAGTTATTGTAGGTGAAGGAGCTTGTAACATTTGAATTTGTTTCCAGCTTTAGTGTAATAATTGCTGACATCTTAGTATAGGTACCCTGTATTCCACTGAGTTCTGTATGTTACCAGGAGTGCTGACAAAATATTACATCTCTTGGGAATCTTCAATTCCCCAAGCACATTTCAAAAGGAACAGAAGGGCTGTTGCTTCAGTGCTGACTGGAAATCTCCATATCACATGCCAGACATTTCTGTTGCCTCAAAGGACAGCTGCACCTTTCAGAGGGCAGGAAAGTGGACCTTGAACACAAAACCAGCACATGTTTGTTGGGTGCTTGCTGAGATACAAACTCATGTACCTGTTCCTCCATTCGAGGCTGCTGGTAGAACCAAGGAAACAGAATTAGAGCTGTGAATGTTCTGTAATCCTATAAATATGCTAATGAGCACCACAGTTGCCTTTTGTCAGCATTTTCCAGTGGTGTTTCTGGTTGAACAGCACTGAAGCTCAGTTGCAAGTAACCAAGCTCTGTGTACTGAATCAGGGCCAGGGAAAGTCAGTGAGCTCTGATGATGCTGTGATCCCTCTGAAATTTTACTTTTCTGGCATAGATAGTCTGAGTAACATGGCAGCATCATTTCCCAACCTTTTTTAGCATATTAATGAAAGAAATATGAAAAAACCAATAAAACACTCCCTCTGCTCTGAAAAACAATGATATCATAAAAGTCTGTCATGTGAATTTAACAATTTGACAGCATTGTTCAATATAAACCTCGACCTTATATCCAATAAGAGAGAGTGGTACATGGTATATGTTAGGAACAAGCATAAGTATTTCATGGCTTTTGAAGTTCACATAAAAAATAATTCACAGGATTTTTTTAATCTGTATTTTCTCCTTTTTTATTAGAGAGATTTACTTGCTACCCAGTTCAGAAGGACACATTTCCTGGTTTAATCTATCTGCATGTACCAAAACAAGTGTACAGACACAGAGAAAATATCTTTATCATGCCCTTACTGAAGTGGGCAGCTAAGATATAAACAATTACTAAATTTGGAGTAGTGGCTTTTTGCCAAATATCTGTATACACATATATATACATTGATTATTTTTTTTCTCCCTCCCCCAGATATTTTAATTGGGTGAAGTCTGCTGGTCTCAGCTGCCTTTACAGTTGATTTCATTGTCAGCTCTCAGATGGCAAATAGGGCTAATTTTGCATGGGTGACTGATTTTTTTCTTTCCATAATATGCCCAGTTTCTACAGGCTGTGCTTTCTGCACACTGCCATATTTAATTGGTGTGTGTCTAAACCAGCCATGTTTGGAGTATGCTTCATTTGCCTTATATTTTCTTCTTTCATTTTCTTTAATAATTTGAGCTTTAAAGAACATTTTATTGTAATAAAGTCCAACAAATACATCTCCATGGATGTTATTCTGTGTGTTTCCAAGTAAAAATTGCCATTCAAGTAATGTGGCAGAATTCAAGTTAACAAAGGAGAATTTTTTGCTTAAAAACTGTGTGTTGAAATACTGCAGAAATTTTCAGAGTAAAATATTTATATTTTGTAACAATGCTTTATGGGGTTGAAGGTTTTATGGCTGTAATATCTGATGCATTAAAAATGCTTTAATTTATATAAAGGTTGTCAAAATGGCAATGAGAAAACTGAACATTTATTAGTGCTTTGTGATATCTTCCTAATGTTGCTGTTGGCGCACTAAGGGGAGCTTTTCCATGTTTTCACCATACAAAGTCTGACCTAAAGTACACAAACATAGATGGAAATTTTCCTGTCGACATGAGTGGCCTTTGGAATAGATCCATGTTTGGTTTCCTTCAGTCCGGGCCCACAAACACTCTCACTGACTACATAAATATTGGTCCTAAGAGAGAGAAAGCTGAGGCAATGCTTTGTGACTTCCAAAATCCATAGCAAGTATGCAAGCACAGGAGAGCTGAGTTGGAGCATTAAAATGGACACGTCCTCCCAAGGAGAGGCAAGAAATCCACTGAAATCTTCAGACAGAACTGAAGACAAAAGATTCTTGCTCTGCTGTTTTTTGGCATGTTCTCATCACAAAGACTTCTTGCTGTGCTTCCTCCAATTCCTCTGACATTCTTGTTACAAATCACCTGTTCTGCCTCAGTCTCCTGTTGGTTACATGACTCTGCCTCCCCACATAACAACTTTGTCATGTTAGTTCCACACTGTCTTGTCTTTTTATCATGTCTTTTCTTCATTATAAATAGATAAGCAAGTATATAAATAGCTGGTATGTGTTTAACAGTTGAATGCATATTGTCACTATGGTGACTTTAATAGCACTCTCAAATGTATTTATAACATTTTTTAATTCTATTCACTATTGACAGTATAAAGGAGCTTTTATTTGGACAATATGATAGAGAAGAAGAGTTCTTGTTAGTAGGAATCACACTTTAAAATGTCTACTTGGTTGCAGTTCCTCTTTTAAGAGGTTTAAATTTGGTTTTAATTTACAATCCTTCAAAAATGTACTCTCCATATAATGCACTAAAATGTTTTATTGTATATTGTAAAGGTTTTGTTTTTCTCAAATACTAATAATATTCTAATGCATTTAGATTGTTGTAAAAGAAAACTAGTGATTAGGAATTTATTTCTGACTATGGAATAATTGTAATAATACTGAAAATGTTATAAAGGTCTCAGTTCACACTCTATATGACCTGTGAAAATGTTTCAGGGTACTCTTGTCAAGTGTCTATGGGAATATTTCCCTGGAAATCTGAGAGGCTCATACAGTGCCTGTGTAACATTTGATCAATATATGTAATTGATTTTAAATACCAGGCCAGATGAATCAGTACTTCAGTGTCTGATTGCTTATGAACCACCATTTTCCTGCTTTTTGGGTAAATGACCTTCATAGTATTTGTAAGCAGAGATTTTTGAGACATTTATTTTGAATCAGAACAGTACTTTTTCATTATTGCACACTTTTGGAGATCGGGATAGGCATGTAAGAAGAAAGACATAAAGAAGGCAGCTGTTGCTGTAGTGTTTCTTGATCCTAAGAAATACTGCAAATATGAAAGATAACTACTTTGAGAAATTTCCAGGAGAGCTTTTTTGGTTGTTCAGACCAGCACGGGATTTTTTTGAGTATTTCCCAAAACAGACTTTTTCAGAATGTTTTTTAAAGAGTTATACAGATCATCACAGTCATTTACTTGTGTGTCTTACATTTACCCCTATTCTGTGGCCTGTTCTCTTAGATTATGATTTTTTCAGTGACTCTGTCATTGCCTGTGTTCCTACATGATCTAAATATTCAAGAACAATAACCATCACAGTCAAACTATGGCTGTGGTACTGAAACTCAGGAGTCTCCTCATCCTTTTCATTAGGGTTGCTTCAGTATTTGTAGAGAAGATATTTCTAAAAGCAGAGAGAAACCCAGGCCCTTCTGTGACTGCACCTGGAGATTCCTCTCTCACCTGCACACCACCAGCCCCAGGCAGTGCTGCTCTCTGCAGGCACCTGGCTCTAAGGCTGCTGCTTAAATGGGGGGGTTGTCTGCTACTGTTAGGAAACAGATTGGAACAGGGAGAGCCATTACAAAACCTTGAATTATATATTCTGAAAATTTTCTTGATTGAATTTTTTCTTATATTTTGTTTCCAAGGAAGGAATCAGGCCTATTTGTAAGACAGATTGGGAATATGAAGACAGAGTTTCTGACAGGGCATTACTGTGTGGAAATACTGCCAGAATTCAGTGCCCATCACTGTGACTATGAACCCCCAGAGATTTTGTCTATTTTGGAGACAAGATAATGGAGAGACACTTTTCCTCCCTCTTTCAGAGTTCATTGAGAACCCCATCTTCTGTCCATGAGGAAATCAGATACATGTCTTCATTAAGAACCTTTTTCAATGCCTCCTACATTTATTTAATGCAAGTCTGTTTTATATCTTCAGGGTGTGAAATTCCACTTGCATAATGTCATATAAGTAGTGAATATCTCACTGACTCAAGATCTGTACAAGTTTGCTCAGAAAGCAAGAAACGTGTTTCTGGAATTTAACTTTTCTCAGTGTCTGCTTTATGCAGATTTGGTAAAATAAAATACTTAAGAAAAAAAAATTATCTCTTTTACAGGTGCAACTTATGTTAAGCAGTAAATGTATATGTAAGTAGATATCACTGTATCATATGTGGGCTTTTAAGATCATGCATAATCAAGGACTAAATAAGCAGAATGTAGTTAGTGTACATTGTGCTGTCAGTTTGCATCTTGGAGGCATACAGCTGTCTTCTGCCCAAATGACAGACTCCTCTTGCCCTCATTCACTGCTGAGGGGTGATTGCCTCTGCTCAGATTCTATTTTTATTTGACCTGCAGAAAACTGTGTATATTCTCCATTTATACCCTTAGACCAAACTGGAGCTGGCATGACTTCTGGTCTTTAGAGCTGTGCCATTGAAAGGATTGGTATCTGCCAGTGAGTGTCATACTAAAAATTAAATCCCAGTTTTGCTTGATTTTTTTTTTTATATTGCTTTCTCAGTTTTAGTGTTGGATTATAAACTAGACGTTTTTATAATTTGAAAATGAAAGCAAAGAAATGCTAGAGTTGACCTTGCAGGCTAGGAGAAATCTCAAGTTGTTCTTTGGAGATGTACTTATTCTTAGAGGAAGTTCAGTGTCTTTGATATAACTGCTGTAAAATATGTATGTCTTCCTGTGATTTTTCCCTAAGTTTTGGTTTTCAGAAAGATCTAAAATAGAACAGAGGATGAAAGCCTATCAGGGAAATAAGCACAGTCCAACTTCAGATTTTTAAGTCTGATTATAAGAAGCTGTTATCTCAGGAAGCCTTGCTTGTCCAGCATTTATGATTTCCCCTGAGCAGGAGAAATGCTAATTAATGTTCACAGAGCTAAGATGGTTTAGCTCAACGGAGAGACTGCTTTTTATTTTTGCCTTATTTCGACTTTTCCAAACAGACCAAGGTTTTACTTCACATTAAAATAAATGTAGGCCAAAACCCAGCTGACATGACGATGAGACCAATTTAGCTGAATACACAGACTAAAACGGTGGAGTCACTGTAGCATTAGATAAGAGGTAAGGCTGTGCTCTAAGTTGAAATGCTCCTGCAGTGGAGACAAGCCCTAAGAGAAAGACATCAGAGAGCATAGGAAGCTTACTAGGGCAGAGACTAATATGAATGAAATTAAGTGAAAGGAAAATGTAAGCTGTCAAGCCTCCTAGCTTGGGCTGTAATATGCCATAAATAAATTTCCAAAAGAAATTGCAGCATTTTAGCCAGAAAATGTAAGACTGCATAAATAAATAGCTTGTTATTAATGGGCTTTGCAGTGTACGTGTCTTTATAAAATAAATACTATAGATCATATTTCTGCATGGGCTGCATGTATCTGTGGGTGGGTGCTGCATCCAAATTCATCATGGTGTGTTCTTCCAAGTCAGGGCTGTGTTCAGTCTGTTCCCCATGCAGGGAGAGTGGCTCTTGGCAGCTGTGCCAAGGCTTCTCTTTAGAACTGGTATTTTCATCAGCTGCAGTGTTATTACCCTATAGTTCACTGGCTGCAAATTACATTTCTTATAAAAGACAGTATAGAAACAAATTTGGTTTTATCCTTTCCAATGGATGATTTTTTTTGGTCATTGTGTCTGGAAATTAAATTAACACCCATAGAAAATGGCTTTTGGGAAGCAAGGTTTGATATAGTCATGTGAGATTTTGCTGGTGATGGCTGAATTTAATTACTAGCTTGATCCCATTAAAATTGGTAGCAACAGAATCACCAAATGTGCTTTCAAATTATCATATATTTTGGCTGAAAATGGTTGAGTTCACAAATGTACTACATTCTTTTATCACCAAAAGAAAGTGTATATGGTATCAAAAGTAAAATCTCAGCATTTCAAGAACTTGCTTAGACATTTGTAAACATGGATTCATGCTATGCAGATATGATAATCATTATTTTTCAGCATGTTTTAATTTAAAGTGACACCATAATGTAAATGAATGTACAAAGATATGTTTATATTCTGTGTATTTCATGTAATAAACATTTACATCATAAGTCTGTTCATTGTTGCACACACACTAAAACCTTCCTTGCTTTACAAATGGCAGAGTGCTTCCCTTGCCCACCTCAAACCTTATCATAATAGAAGGAGTTTGAAATGTACAAGAATAAGGAATATGACTGTGCTTGATGTGCCATTTGTATATTATTGTTTTAAGAAGGAATTTTTGTAGTGCATATTAACAATATATTTCTAAAGGAGATATTCTTTGTGCATTTTGTTTTCAGAGCAGTAAGAAATTGTGTCTTTCAGGCTCCTAAACAACATTTCTCTTTTTGATAAAATATACTGTTAGGCAAGAAAGTGTTATACATTTATAGGCTGTCTGTTTAAAAAAAAAATTTTTTTTAAGTCCTAGACCACCAACTCCTCTATCTCTGCTTATATCAGAAGAAGAAGCAAGCATACTAATTCAGTCCTTCTGGAGAGGTTATCGGGTAAGAGTAATCTATAATTATTTTGCTTGATGTTGAAAACTGTAGGACTGTGAAGGCCCCGGGGAAAATCCTTACATAAATTTTAAGTAGGGGATACTATAAATAGCTGCTGAGACCCCTATGGTTCATTGGCTTTGGATGTTGCTCTGCCTTATGCCTAGTGACTACAGTTTTTTCACAGGCATTTATGCTGATGTAATCTCACTGTTTTCCTCAACAACAAAAAATCCACAGAAATTCGATTTTCCAAAGTACAATTAACACTGAACGATTTTCTTTCTTTAATTGAAAGTTGCTTTGGGTAGTTCTCGAGGATGGAGTGTGACTTTGTTTCATGCAGGGATATGTGAGTGAATGTGGGGATGCATGAGGATTGGTGAGGTCTCTTGAGAAATAAATGCACACAGAAAGAAAGGACAAGGAATTGAGACCAAGAATGAGACAGGAGATTTATGAGTGGCATGGAGGCTGTTATTCAAGGAAAAGGGAAACAAAATGATAAGCAGATGTTGTAAGGCATACTAGTAACACAGCATTAGTGCCATTCCCTGTTTAAGGGGGAAAAGAAAGGTACATAAAATAAATGCAAAGAAAATTGTCCAGTGCTGTTATTTTGGAGAGTAACAGCCATGCTAACCCTAGGATACTAAATAAATTAATTTGAAAATCCTAAAAAAGTTTAAAATAAAAAATATATTTTTTAAAAGCTTTAATACCTTCACACCTCAGGAAGAAATGGACTTGAAATTCAGGTGACTTTGGTGATGAAGAAATGTCTTTGACTTCCTTTATCAAAACTTAAGCTTCTAAGCAGCCTCCAGCAATTTTGTTGTGATGGACAGTGAGATATCTCTGGATGTCAGGTGCTCTTTAAATAACAATCAGTATAAAACACTCTGTTAAGTTCTCTACTATTTTTAATAAGCATGAATATGTAAGTGGCTTCTATAATGTTCTGTGCAGCCAAATATGATTAAATACCTTGAAATGTTCTTCTTGGCTGATGGATTTTTGTGACTCTTTCTGCTTGTTTGTTTTCCTTTATTTTTCTTTTTTTAAGCAGAGGCAGCATTGACACTAACATTAATTAGCACTGACAGTATCCCTGCAGGCATCCTTACAGTGGAGGCAACCATTATCCAATAACAGTTATGTTTGCTGAACACTGCAAGGTTGCTCAGATATCTCCTGCTTCTCTGAAAGCTTGTGAAGGGCACAGTTCTTCCTTGTATGGATGAACTTCAGGATTTTCACACTGGTATTTATCATTCTAAACCAATTCTCACAAATGAGAGAGAAAGTCTAGCTATAAAAGGTAGGAGACATAAAAATTATTCAGGCTATAAAATTAGGCATTAATGTTTTACCTTATTTGAGGTGAAATAATATGGGGTTTTAAAAATTAAAAATTGCAATCAGAATATAAAATAAAAATCATTAGTAAAAAATTACTGCATTGGAAAATGTGTTATCCTTGGGCTTGCAGATTAAGAGAACACTAAGCTTAAATGGGATTTCATCACATTAATGATAAGTATGTTGTGAAAAATTACCAAAGAATTCAGATTATTAGCTTTTAAAATAAATAGCTCAGCTAATGCTGATTTAATAGCTGATAATAACTGAATACCTACAAATAATGCCTTTTTGCATCCTCAAGATATTATTGTGTCAAAATTTGAAATTATTTTCTGAAGTTTTTTATTAAACCTTGTTTTATAACTCAGAGGCTTTAGAACTTTGAAATCCTGCTTTTGAAATAAAATTTACACAGTGTGATAATAGTGGGTAATTAAACATGCGCACACAGATACATGACACTGGGATGGAGAGACAGGGTACTTCATCCTTGGTCTTCTAAGACATCTCACACCATTTTAGAGGTATTTTGTTTACCATATTGATTTAGGCAGTAGAGTTTATCTAGTTATATAACTGACTGAGCATCATGTCTTCTCTTGATACTTCACTTGTTTCTGCTACCTCCAGCTGTCTGAGCATGCCAGTATCAGAAACACATGGCAAAAAATGCAAAAATGGATCAAACAGTAAAGGTTTTTCTGTGTAAAGGGGGGAAAAAGCTATAGGTACAGAATCATGAGAACTCTGATAATAAAGCATGATCAAAACAGTAAACTCATCCTTATCTGCAGCACCTTGAGAGTAACACTTGTTTAATTGTTGTAGTAATAATTAATGGCTGCCATCAACCAAGTCCTTGCTACAATCTTTTATACAAAGACACTGATGGGCACTCTGACAATAATTTCAAGTTTAATCAAGAACTGAATTCCAGAACAAATAGCAGTGGAAAATACAACTGATGATTTCTCTGAGGACATCACAGAAAGGAAAACATCTTCTTGAGAGGGCTCTTTGAGGGCCAGGGGGAGCACTCAAGTAAGACTTGAGACAGCTCTGTCATCAGAATTCTTTCTTTTCCCTTTCCACCATCCTTTTTTATTGAGGTTCCATTCATCTGTCACGGGCCAAGGCAGTATACAGCTAGGTGTCAATTTTCTAGGCACTTCTCCAACAAAAGATGATACATTTCTTCACCCCTCTACTGCAGAGTCTTTGCTTAGTGCCATTTTTATTTTTTTTTTAATCTTGAAAATTTGCATAACTATTCTCGACTAACAGAAATTTTTCATTAATAGAATTTCCTCTGATGTCTGTGGGTGAACCTTTAGTGTCACCCTTATCTGTTGTATATGTTCTCACCTAGCACTGAAAGCATGGGTTTTTTGACTAAATCTTGTAGTATCTTAGAGTTCAAATTAGACAGTATTATGTAAATACTCAGTGCTATTTTATATACATCTTTTGAGCAAAAGTTGAAGATAAAAATGCTTCAATTTTGCTTTGTAGCTTGCAAAGTGTAGTTGTGCTTTTGCTATCACAGTTTATATTGCTTTCCAGCAAGCTGTGGCTACCAGCAAAGGCTTAAACCCAGAAGGTCACACAAATATTCACTGTTATTTACATCAAGTGTAGGAGTGAACTTTGCCTTCAAAGCTAAGACCCCTCCAGGGCTTCAGGCAGTTCTGGTCTGCAGGAGAGACAGGTCAGTTGTTTGGACAAGATTCTTGACTCTCTTTATTTGCCTGGAGATTTTGCTGCTAAGTCATGGCTTTTTCATCATGCTAGCGTTGCACTCTGGTTTCAAAACAAAAGATCTTTCTAAGGAAGTATCAGTGTGCTAAACTACATTATAACTATGCTAAACTATATTAAGCATATTTGGAACTTTTTAATGTATTCTGTTACCTGCCTGTCACCTGTATTACTGGAGGTGGCCTATCTGTGTTATTTTTACCTTCTTTTTGGCCATTTTTCTAAAAAGACACTTTGTTCTGGGAGCTCATTTTACTGCTTGGATTTAATGCTGACTGACTTTGGAGTATTTGAGTATCTGACTCTGTCTTTATCTCAGAACTCTGTATTTCACTGTGTATTTCACAGCACTACCACTGCTTTATTTGCTTAGGGAGACTATACAGAATCGGATATAATTGCCTTTAATCTTTTAACTGTTAAGAGTTATTGTCTTTATTTTCAATATACAGAGACAACTGTGGCCCTGTCATGAGCCCAAGTACAGGTTCTACACAGCTGAAGTTGTAAATGGACACATCATGTTTTCAGAAATTTTATATTTAGATATGGAGGTAGTAATTTTTCTGTCTCCCTGCCTCTTGCACTTCTGTCATTTACATGTTTGTGTCCCATAAGCATTTCCTTAACCCTTTCCTCTGTGAACTGACTCCATGTAATCAGGAATTATTTGGCTTATAAAAGCATACATAGCAGCATAAAAGAAAAAATGTCTTTGGCAAGCCTAAAGAAATTATCCTGTGTTTCGATCATATTTTATTTTTGAAAATAGTCTTTTATGGATTTAATAGAAAATTATCTTATTTTTTTGTATAGCTGAATATGTCACTTGTAGCTGCAAGTTCTTTATTTTTTAAAATTTCATAGCAATCTTGTAAAAAATCCCTATAAGTTTTAAAGGAGATACTACAGAACTATATCAGTATAATGGAATATTATTGGAGGTCTAAGATGAATCTGATCCCAAGTCACTGAGCAAAAGTCTTGGCTGTTTTTATTGATTGAGTAACCTTGTATTGTATTTCTGCTCTGCCAGTGCACTGTCTGAAACATAGCAAGTTATCTTCTCCTAAGTGGATTGAAGAGTGCTATGGGAGTTCAGCTGCTGTTTATTGCATTCTTAGCTGCAGCACAGAGGAGGAATCCTGGGAGGAAAGGATAGTTTTGATAAATAATTTATACTGTTTTCTTTAAGGTTTAGGGTTTTTTATAACTAGTGGAAAACTAAGTCGTGCTCTTTTGCTCTGTATGTGTCTTGGCAAAGTGGGAGAAAAGCAGAGTGTAATGGAGAAGAGCATACAATAAAGTTCAAGTCATTGAGCAAACTCTTCACCATATCCTGTAAGAATACAGTAAGGACAATTTTATTTAGAAATTTTCTAGGGAACGAAGTGGTTATCTTCCTGCAAGCAAAAATGTGTCCAGGAGAAACTGAGCTTATTGCTGCTTGTTTCTACCATGTTGTTCCATTTCAGATTGAATTACCAGGACACTGAATCTTTGAATCATGGAGTAGTTTGGGTTGGAAGGAACCTTACAGATCACCCAGTTCCAACCCTGCTGCCATGGGCAATGACACCTTCCACCAGACCAGGTTGCTCAGAGTCCATCAAACCTGGCCTTGAACACTGCCAGGGATGGGGCAGCCACAGCTTCTCTAAATGTAGTCCTGCAACATAATGACATTTTTATATGTAACATTTAGGGAAAAAAAACCCAGACCACAGAAACTGCATTTTAAAAATAATTCTATTACAATTTGAGTCTGACTCTAAGAGGATAATCACCAGTGTCTAAGGTAATGCTGGCATGTCCCTTTCCACTGTTCAGGACAGTATCTCGTGCCCATAATGGGCAACACACTGCTAATTAATTAAATCCTGCTTACAACAAGTGTAAGCAGCAGAGTGGTAAAAGCTGTTGATGCAGAGCTAGTTCACTTCTATGTTAGTAGGAACTGCACCAGTATAAAAATTATAGATACAATACTAGAAAAATTCAACTTACATCTAAATGAAATCAAGGCCTTTGACTGTTGTAATTTTGTGGAAGCAGAATTATGCCTTTCATGGGGTGACTGACTGACAAAGAATAGGTATCATGTAATGCAGTCCAATTATTTCAAATAACAGATTAATGGCTCTCCTGTTGTGTGGGTGGGATTGCCAGTCAGCCTATTTGCAGCTGATGGCAGGTGTGAATCAGGTTGATGGAGTAAATTTTCTTCTGCATGACCCTTCATGCTCCTCTTCTGCTCTATTATTTTGGTCAGTGGGTTGGTTTTATAGTGCTATGCTTTTCTAAAGGCACTAATACCCTTCAGCAAAAGGCTTTAAATTTTAATTAATTTAAAGAATTAGCATCTCACTGCAATGTCATTCTCAGGAGTCCTTGGTAAGCAAAGTGACCACCTAATAGACATATTTATATTTTCAACTGGATTTGTCAATTGTGTGGATTTCATTTCTGTGTAAGCTGAAAACTGTAAACCTCTGTGACTTTGCTTTTACCTCAGTGCCAGCAAAGAGGATGGCTGTCACATATTTGCCCAGCCACAGCCTTGTGAAAAAACTTGTATCCTCATCCTGGGGTTACACAAAAGTATATAATAATAGTTTTCTTTTCTGATTCCCCTTCCGCAGGTTCGTTGTGATAGTGAAATACAAGAGCTACGTCAGTGGCAAAAGAAGCTGAGACAGGAGAGGCACATTACTGAGGTAGTGAAAAAATTCTGGATTAAACAGGAAGCCAAAGGCAAGTGCATTAAATTGTGGGGTTGGTTGGCTTGTTTTTACACTGTGTTGAATTTTTATACTTTGAGTTGTATTAAAAAATAGGCCACACAGTAGGACACTAATCCTGAGAGAGAAGGTAATTCTGGTGGAAATGCTTGGCTGTTTCTTTACAGTTAATACTTATTCTACTTGAGTTGCCTGTGCAGCTGAAAGTGGCAATGAAAAATACAATATACAATTCAATAATTTCAGGAAACTATGAAAATTTGCTGGCACAGTGTTTTCTAGGGCAGGATTAGACACCTACCAGCTACTCATCATGTAAGGCTGATTTTTACCAGATGGGTTGTAGTACAGTTTTTCTAAACTGTCAGATTTCTATCCAGTAAATATTCTATTGGCACTTTCCTGTAGTTATTTACAGCAGAACTTGGCCTGTACAGATGTAAAAAAACAAAAACAAAAACAAAAAAAACCCAACAAACCCAAACAGCCTAAAAAATTGCCAAGGGAAATAAGGCCAGATTCCTTCAATAACTGACACTGTCATGTGCTATTTTTTTTTCCCTGTTTGTGGACAGGAGAGTGATAATTTTTGGTGATAGGAGTTTGTTACAAAGGCTGTGTAGATTCTCCAAACATTTATTTATATTTATGTTGCAGTTTTAATCTATGAAATATCAGGTTTTATTTACCAATCCTTGAAACTGCCTAAGGGATATTTTATAGCTGAAAATAATTAATTCAGAGGAAGAAAATTATACATCACAACTGGGGAAAACTGTGTTTATATGTGTGCGTGTATTATATGGGGTGTTCATATGCAGTAAGGGAAGTAGAATTCTTGGTTTTAGTAGCTTAGACCTAGAAGATTAAATCATGTAGTAACAGTGCACAAAAATTATGAAAAGATAAAATCAGTGAGACATTAAGTTGTCTTCTAGCAGGCTTGACTTACATATGAAGAAAATTTTGGCACAGCAACCAAATTTTTCTTCAAGTGGGATTTCATAGCCTTTCTACTACAGTTTATTATGAGCTGACTTGGTAGAAAAGTGTAGGCATTTTTTTCTTTTTGAAAGAAAACACATATATCTGGATTCAAGTATCTGAAAACAGTGAACTCAGATTTCCTTTCATAAAATTATCCTTGTTATAAATTTAAAATATAAAAGATGAATTTTTCTCTTTGTAACACCTGGTTAATTTTGTCAGTGTTAATTGTTGGAGAATTGCATTCCTGGAGATAATGATAGAGGTTGACCTTGCAGGTTTGCTAATGCCTTTTAAGTGATTACAATTTAATGTTTGTGGCTTAGACTCTGTTTTCAATTTGTTAATATTTTTATCATCTCATCAAGGCATGTTTTTTCACTCATTCCATTGTCCATGGTACCAGGAAGAGATGCATGTTTCCCACTTCCAAGAAACAAACCTATATATTCACAATACAGCAATGTGAAAAAGGATTAATATGATTTTAGATGATTACACAGTCATAGCTTGCAGTCTTCATGCATATAAAATCTTAAAGGTGAAAATTACAAGTTCATTTTCAGAGGACAAGTGAACCCATTCTCAAAATGCTGCAGTGAAGACAAACAGGGGTAAGGGTGGACTGTGTCATTTGACAGTTGAATTGATTAAAACTCCTGTGTCTGAAGAAATTTAATCTTTCTATATTTAAGTTGTTTTGGAGACTTATATAGTGATAAGACTTCCTTTGCCAATTGTTTCAAAAGGAAAAACAAATTTCCTTTTAATCACTCTCACAGAGCTTTCCTGTCATCAAATAATTTATTTTAGGACTGTAGAACACACAGCTGTTTCACCACTTCAAAGAAAGTTGCAAAATTGCCCCTTTTCAATTTTTTTTCCTTAAACCAATATAAGTTTATACTGCTTATATCACATCAGCTTTCAATATTATCACAGTGTTTCTGTAATTTCTTAACTGAGCTCTGCTAAGTTAAGAGTATCCACACATCAAATAGCCTTGGGGCCCAGACAGATGGCTATTTGGAAACAGCTGTACAATTTTGAGAAGTTACTGTCCAGGGGTTTTCATTATCAATAGCTGCTGTGATGTCATAATTCATCTTGTTAGTGCTCCAGCTGCTCTTTTTTCTGCTGTTATCCTCCTGCTGTTTATTAGTGTCGTTAAACCCTATTGCATTGTAAAGTCAGCAGGGTTAGTTTAACTGCTTTTACCAGTGGTTCCATCCAACCCAGCTGACTTCGTGCTGAAGTGGATTGTGAACACCCACACAGTAATGAATGGCATAACTCAACTACTTTTTAACTTTGTCTTTCTAAGCATTTGTTTCAACCAAATTAATTAATTTGGTTAATTCAATTAATCCCCTTTAATTAAACCACTGAACTCTTTGCATCAAGCAGACAAAGGATTTATTGTTACTAAAAACTCAGATATCACAAATAAAGCATTAAGATTCATGGTCAAAGGGAAAAAGAATAACATTTTTAAGTAGACACAGCATTTTATTGTGAAATTAACCACATTAGGAAATATAATAAAGGATCTCTTTAATTTGTATATGGCTGTTTATTAGATGCTGTAAACAGTGTTGAATCTAACTGTAGGGGATGAATGGTGAGCTGCCAAATAGCTTTTAGAAAATGATGACTCGAGCAGTAATGTGATTCTATTGACACTACTAGAAAGATCAGCATACCTTCCACGGAAATATCAGCCAAAGCCTCAGTTAATGTGAGCTAACAGGCAGAGTCTGCTTTCTTGGGATTTTCAGCACAATGAAACCTTATTGCAAGGGTATGTTCTAGGTAAAAACATAATTTTATGAAATGGTGTTTGTAGACAATACTCAAAAAAAAAGATAGTAAGAAGACATTAGAATTGTAAACTCATTGTAATTAACAAATCCAAGAAGTAATTCATTTATTTTTCGTGTTTCAGAAAGTGCGTTAAACCACGTCCGTTAGTTTTGAAACAAACAGTTGAGTTTTCATTAGAACTAGAGCAGAATGAAACACTTGTGGAGGGTGTTCTGTTTTTGCAGTGGAGCCCAGGAGCCTGGTTTAGATGGGGAGATGCAGCCGCTGCCCCGTTCCGAAGGCAGCGCTGTGCCCCCGAGGCCGCTGCCATCCCCCGCTCCCTGCCAGCGGCGCTGCCGGCTGCCTCCGGCACGGTCCCCGGCTCTGCTCCCCCGCCCTCGGCAGGCTTTTCTGCTGGATCAGCCTGCCAGGCTCAGCCGGCAGTGACACCCTTTCCACCCACAACAAGGGCTGCGGGCAGCACACAGGCCGGGAAGGAGCCGGGCCGTGAGGGCCGCTCGCTGTGAGGCGAGCCCGGGGAGCTGCGGGCCCGGCTCCACAGCACGGCCAGCTCTCCCACTCCTCCCTGTGAAACCCTTCCGTCCTCTCTCAGTCCGGCTTTTATACTCTTTACTATTAGTTTTGCAAAGTGCTCTAGGATAGAAAGTGTGAAAACTGCATGAAAATCACTTTATGCATTAATAGCACCTTGCAGGACTGTTGACCTCTTTTAATGCATATGCTGGCAAAATTTCTTTCTGAGTGTGAAGAAAAAAGTGTGTTTCTTTCAGCATATATCCAGGATCATAAAGCTACAGCATTCTTGGCTGACATTTTATTTGCTATACTGCTCCACTGCTGTGTAAAATTACATTCCACAAAATGAACTATATTTAAGGTATGACAGTCCTTACTCTGAACAATTTCAGACTGAAAATGTAGAGATAAGCATAACACTTAAGACTCAGTTTAGTGGCTCACAGCTTTAGACTTGAAGGGAGAAAGAATTTTCTCTAGTATAGCACAGCTGATGGGATAAATTTGTTCCAGAATTTTTTACGGAATTAAAAAATCGTTTGCTTTCTACAGAAAATGCAGTTAATTAAAACTCAACCTCCAGAGAATGTGAGTGAATAGCAGATTGTGCTTCTGAGCACTGTTTTGTGCAGATTTAGTACTGATGGGACAGCACTGGAAAGGAAAAAGTGTCTGTCCTACAGTGCAAGGAATTTGTAAAGTATTTAAACTTTTTAATGAAAATACCAAAATCTTGGTTCATCACTTCTGTGACCAAAACACTCTGCTGACACTCTGTTGCAATGGTTACTTCTCTGCTGTTGGAAAGACTAATGCTGCTCTTACACAAACAGCACTTTCAGTTATGCTGTCCTAAGGGAATTTTTTCTTGTTCTTCTTATCTGCAAAAAAAATTTGTAACATTTTAGTTTTGAAAATCTTAGGGAAAATAGTAAAATAAATAAATAGTCCTGGGTTTATGGCAATACCTATTGTGACCCTATTAGCTGGCAGGTCTTATAAATCAACCATAGCCTGGGCTTTGCAAGGCACTTGAGTAACAGAGAAAGCACAGTGTGTGGAAAATGTAGTTAAATCAAAATAAGACAGAAAGTAATCTTCACAGCAGGTGAGGAGGGTGATTTCCAGATACAGGAGGGAATATTCTTTTACATTCCATTCAATTTTCAAGCTGTATTTTTCCTTTGGCAGTAGAAGTTATTACTTACCTATCTGGAGAGATTTGAAAAATACTTCTTTCGTGGAAACAATCTTTTCCCTTGGGAAGATGCATCCAGCAATACTCTGTAGAACTCAAAATGGAGGTGTTCTGGAAAATCCTTGCAAATATGAGTGAGATGAAAGGGAGAACAGGCTGCATATTTGTGGTGCTAGAGCAGGAACAGATGCATAGTGTCAAGAAGCAAAGAAATGCAGTTACTCTTTATACAGCTGTGATGTCTCCACCTGAATGATGAGGAAGGATTCAAAAGCTTAATATCAAGTTAAGCTGAACAGGGGAAGTCTAGTCTGCATACTTTTGAAGGATGCAATCATATCACATCAAAGCAGAATTAATGGGAGAAGAGAAAAATGCTAAATTCAGAACCAGGAAAAAATGGCTACACTGTGAAACTTCTTTAAATTCATTCCATAAACATCCTTATTATTGGGGGCCATAAATGAAGTTACAACCACATGCATGTTTGTAGGACTGAGTTGTTTCCCAGAGGAAATATTGAAGAGAGGATATCTTTGTAAATGGGAAATCTTACACTAGGCTTAAGAAAATATTTAAAATTACTGCAGGTAATAATGTTGGATTTGGAAAAGGCATAGTCCGAATAGCTAATGGATTTCTTAAAAACTGCATCTCTGTGGTTTATTTAGGAAAATTCAGCCCTGTAAAATATAAGGAATTAGTTTTATGTGAGAGTTTCTTTTTTCCCCCCACCACTTTCACCAAGGGTGGTTGAAATAACTGAGGAAGATTTTAAAATTTTAAAATAATTGTTTCTAATTTCATCTCCTTTTACTGCAGCTGTAATTCTTTAATTAATCTCATAGTGGAATTCTTTTAAGTGATGACCTCCTCATATTCTATGGTTTTACACTTTTAATCTGTTATATAAAAAATTAGATACACACACATATATATTAAGATCTTATATGTTGAATATATTTTTTCTAATAATTTGGTTTCAAACCAAGCTTTATAAACAGGTTAAAAGTGGAAGGTTTCTTGCTGTCACTAGGACACTGCACTTAAAATAATTTCACTCTACCTATTTCTAAAAACATGACTGTATTTACAGGTATTTGGTTTTTCTTTCTGAAAACAAAAGTGCTGCAGTCAAAATAGGGGCAAATATATGATTACTTTTGATTCAAAAGCACATCTATAAAATTTGACTTACATAGAAGAAGACATTAAAATTTCTATTTTTTTTTAAGGAAAAAAAAAAGAAAATTAAAGAACAAAGCAGTACCAAAGGCCGAGTATGTGCTGGTGGTTTTCATCAAGCCTAATTCAAAATGCTTGAGATGTTTCTGAAAGTTTAATCTTGGCACTAACAGCTGAGAATGTAGTGATAAAAGTCATAAGACTCATGATACAGAATCCAATTTATTGGTCCACACCCTGGACTCAGACATCTTTGAAAATTTATAAAGATTACAGTAACATTTAATTTCTGAAACTACGTTGAGAATGTTTGAAAAAATAAAAAGGAAAGATGATCATTTAGATAAACTACAGCATGTGATCTTCTGAACTGTGCTTACACAGGCACAGCAGCGGGCCTGTGAGCACAAGTCTGAACTAATCCTCCAGTACCAAAGCTGTGTTTTCACTCATCACTCTGCAGTTGTTAATAATCATTTGTAATGGAAAAAAAAGGACAATTGCAATTTGGTGATTTTTCTGTAATTATATAAACACCTTCTTTTTTGGTTTGTTTTTTCTTTTTTTATTAAGGAGAGGAGAAATTCTTCATGGGTTCTGCAATCTCCTTGGTTTCCCTTTTCTGCTTTTAACCTTAAAAGTGAAAAACATTGGAGCATTTTTATTAAAAATTCTGCCAGTGTTTTTTGTAAGCCATTTAGATAAGCAAACCCCAAATTTCTATTTATAACTCTGGGATGTGTTAGAAGCCTGGAGAAAAGGCTGTCACCAACTGAAAAAGAAAGTGTCCAAATAGTCCTGCAGCAAAACTAGATTTGAGACTCTTGGTTAAATAAAAAAAGGGGGGGGAAGTGGGGCAGGGAAAGGAAGACCACAAGGTGTTAGTGGAGTGTTAAAATACAACTCAGAGAACACAAAGAAGTGGGTGACAGATTGCAGAACACGGGAGCTGCTTGCCCTGACTCCCTTGAAACCCTCCCTGTGGCATCAGTCACCTGGATGTCTTTTCTGACATAACAGTTTGCTTTCTTACCTGATGCTTTGTTTTAGTCTGCACAAGAGTTTAAATTTGGTAACTTCACAGAACCTATCACATTTTTGCAAACTGGAATAATGTCAGAACTAAGAGGGGCTAATGGGTATAAATGCAGTTTTCATGAAGCTGCCCAGCAAATCTGGAATTCTGGGTTTCTCCCTGTAAATCCCCAAATGCTTTTAGCTGAGGACCTGCCACTCATGAATGATTTCTATTTCTGGTCAGTTCTTTCTGTTTCCATCATTCTCTTTTTCTGCCTTGACTATTTATATTGAAAAGTACCTCATTAATCAGATGCTTTGGAAATGTGCTGGTTGCCTTCATTCTGGATTTTCTTTTCCATTCAGGGTTGTGTTCCATAAACTGTTGTGTTTCTGTGGCTGTCTCTTCATAAATATCAGGTCATTGAATGATTTGGAGGACAATTGGATAATTGTAAGCAATAGTCTCCAGTACATCTAATTCTCTGAAGTTTTTTCTCTTCTGAGGTGTTCATGTCAGTTGCTCATCTACTCTAATACTTGTATCTTCCCATATTTCTCTTCTTTTTGTGCACCTTGAATTGTAAAAATGCCATTCAAATATATTCTAATGAATTCTGAGTCTTCCTGTCAAAATCAGAAGAAAGCAATGGTGCATTGCAGAAACAAATTCTGCTGGAGATCTTTCAGCCCTTATTTCCCATATGCATCGCTGAATGTTGGTGTTTGGAAGTCTCCTGTATGTCAGCTCTTGCTTTGCTAATCTGATCCTAAGTGAATTAAAAAATGCCCTGAAACTTTTTGTCCTCTACAGTCATGAAGGCTAGACTAAGCATTTGACAAACTCTGTTCCTGATTTGGAGAATTAGGTTTGTCCTGTCCCTTTTAAAAATCCATTTTGCAGAAGCCTCTTCTGCTGAGTGATCCTCTAACAGTTCCATTTCAGATTAATGACTTGCAGGAGTGTCTGTGGGTATCATTTCCATTTTATCACTTCTTTGGTTAATATATCTGTATTCAATAGATCATTTTTCTATCACTAGTGACTGAATATTTCCTGGAGTGAAAGGTTTCACTAATAATTGTATACAGGCAGCCTTCCAATAGTAAGAGGCTAAAACTATAAATGCTTTAGAAAAAAACTGTCTCTTTAAAAGTCAGGTCTTATTTCGGCAAGATTGCTGGTGGCTCCAATTTCATGTTCAGGCTTCTTTGGCATTTCATTGGGAGGCTAGGGTGAAACTCATTTCTATATATATATTTTACTCTAAGCCCCTGCTAATAAGTTATTCCAATAGATTTTCTTTAATGGATTTTCATCTTCTTATAGTCTGAGTCTATAGTAGTTTTCATTACTGTTTTCAACTGTTTAAATTGCTAAATGTAGTTCTTAGAGTTTTGTGAAGAAGTGCACTCAATAAAGAGTGGGAGCATAAACCTTTCCTAAGCTACTGTCACAAGCCAGTTGTGTTAAACAGTAGTGCACAAAGTAGGTCATAGTTTATTCACTGTTATGCTGAAACAACCAAGTGTCAAACCAGAACAGCAGTCCTGGACATTAAGATGAGGGGAAATTATGTCTTCCACCCAAATTAGATAAGGATGTTTGAACTTAATGCTTCTATAAATAGGACAAAAGCTCCATGTTTTGCAGATTTTTGAATTTTCCCTTCCCAGGAGCTAATGAACAGTAAATCCAGATACATTCCAGTGCTCCCTTTAGCCATCATCTGTGCCTCAGCATTGCAGCACAGACATCATAAACTATATCAAATGAGCTGCATTCCCAAGGAACGTGGCAGACCAAGTAATAGTTGACTTTATTGTAGTAGGAGTAGCAGGTCAAAAATAGCAGTTAACAGTTGTGCTCCTCAAGAACACCCCCACTTCACCTCCAAAGAAATTAATCACAGTCCTCACTAGTGCTTATTATTGCAGTAGTGGCTATAGTGTCCTATGGTTTAGAACGTGCATGTGACTAAAGCATAGTTTAATCAGGTTTTCTTACTATGAAAAAATAAGAGTAAGGACTAAAAAGACTGAAACATAGTCCTAAAAATTTAAACTGTTCTGATAGGAGAAACCATATGACCTGTTCAGGTAGAAATACCAGTACTAGAAGAAGTAAGTGAGATGTGAGATTTTATTTTTTCTTAACTTACACTGTTACAGCACTTTAGGGCCTCAGTTCTTCTGTGTCTCAGGACTTCAAATAGGAGCTGATGTTTTAGAAGAATATGAAATACTGATCATGCTGCCAAGGAGTATGATTGTTAATTCTAATATTGTACCTCCTTAAATTAGACATTCTCTGTAGTTTTCACACAATCAGTTACACAAACATCTTGGGATTTAAAATGCTTGCAATTTTCCTGAATCCAGCTTTCTGTGAGATCACTTTTCTTGGCATTGCCTGCACAGTTGCAATCCCCACTGTGTAAATGGCATCCTGGGCCAGTTTGTTCTGCCCAGTTATGTCCATATGCCTTTCCCCAGCATGCAGGAAATCTCAGCAGAGAAAAGGAAACGGTTTCATTGCAGCAGAATCACAGCTGTGATTCCCACAGTGGTGGGAGCTGGCCCTGCATAACTGCACACAGTGACACGGAGAGATGGAACAGGAATGGTGCTGCTTAAGTTCAGATTTAATACTTTATTAAATGCAACTGAAAACTGAAATGGGTTTATCCCTCTGTTGGAAGAATTATAGGACTTCTAGACTTCTAGGACTGAAATAACTAAAATTCAGCATAAGGAATGGCACAGTTGTAAGCCAGGCTATTGATGTTGACATTTACACTGTTCATTGCTTTAGATAAGTGTTGCCTGAAAAAAAACACCTGGATTATCAGGTGGTGTAAGTTGTTCTAAACATCCTCCTTAGGCATTTAAAAGTATTTTAATCAAGCTAGTTCAGTTTGAGGTGTCACAGTCTGAAAAACACATTTCTCCAATGGAAATTTCTAGTGGAAATACGTAGCCAGGCAGCTTCTTTCTCCATCTTTCCAGCTTATTTGAATCCTGAGGACATCTTACTTTTCTATCTGCATAGGAAGCAAGTATATGTCAAAAACTATTTAAATAACTGCCTGAAATCCAGATTTATGCTGACAGCCTGTGCTTCCTGCTTGGTGTGATGTGATTGGAAATTGTTATGCTTAAGTAACACAGGTTATGATAAGAAAAGGACACTACTGACTAAAAGCACTGCTAGCAGATACCTAAAACACCTGCTCATTTTAATCTGAAAGTGTGTGAGCCCTGAAGTTTCTGAATGTCACAATTTTTATTAAATATTTGCAAATGTCAGCCTCATCACATCAAGGAAGATTAGATAAAATTCAGTGCAATAGAAAGTATTTTGTATACAGGACATTCACAGTCATATGGGACATTAAATCCACTCTTGATTTCTCTCCTTAACAGCTGTACAAACAGAAGCTCTAAAATCCAGAAAGGTCTTGTGCCATCAAGGCACTGAGCATGTATTGCCTTGACCATTGTAAAACAGGGTTTGTCCTGCTGCTGCAGTCTCATTTTGGGTTTCTAAGGGATTGTTCTGTCCCTCCTCAATACAGCACTTTTCCTATGTGCTTCCTATGAGCTGAGAGTCTCCAGGCTGGGAGTACATTGAGCACCTTAAATTAGCACATGGGCCTGTTGCAGCCCAGTATTCCCAGTATGCACCAAGAGGATTTTGTTTGCTGGTTTTCAGTTGCATATTTTGGAAGGGTAACTAAGCTCTCCTGAAACTGTACGTTCAAAAGGGGATTTTTTTGGCTTATTTGGCTTTCTTTGGCTCTAGCATAGCTTTTATATATAAATCTCCCAACAAACTTGCTTGATGTAAAAAGTGTATAATACAGACACATCTTCTGAAGTGTAGGAAATAGAAAAGCAGATTTAAGTTGAAAGGCAGTTTGTAAAAATGAAAAATATCAAAACCAGAATAAGATAGCTGAAATCACACAAATAGAATGAGAAACCAGACTGTTGTATCAGCAGAAGAAAAACATTAGGTTAATCTGTATTACAACATTCTGAAAGAATACAGAGCTTTGAAAACAGCTTTCACTAGGGGGTGGGACATTTTACTTTTATGTAGAGCTTTTGTTCATTTAGAATTGTTTACTCCAGCAAGCAACCCTGTGCTCTTTGTTTGACTGATTTTTCCCATTTGGCAGACCCTTTGCAATCACATGGATAACATTCTTCTTTCCACTGAGACATAGAAAAACTATTCTTTATTGACCTTGCTTGTTGTCCTAAATGACAAAAATATATTTATATGCTAGGTGAACTGTATGACTTCATCACTGACTTTTAATTGAAAATTCTTCAAAGCAAAAACGTCAAAGAGCTGCTTTCAATTTTTTTTTTTAACAATCCAGTGACTTCTTAGCAAACAGCTCTGCTCTCAGCCACACATGCACAACTCCCACAGCTGCCACAGAGAACTATGTGCAAGTATATGTGTGCTGAAGCCGTGTCAAAACATGAGAAAAAATGCCATACAAAGAAGAAATACACTTTTTGAGTTGGGCAGGGAATTATTATTTATTTATTGAACAACAGAGTATTTGCTGTGGAAGTATGGATGTTTTCTTTTTTGTTTCTGTGCTTGTTAATTTAATTTTTTTTTGATTGGTTGCAGTGGGAAGCAAATCAGAAGAGCTGGACTAACGTACACAAAACCCTTCAACATCTCAATTTTAATTTCCTCACTAAAATTGCAAGGCACAGAGCTCATGGACTTTGTGATACTGACTTAGAAACGCTTTTAGCATTAAAGTTTTACATGTGATGTATTGTAAGTCAAAGGTAGGTTATGTAAGGACCCAGCAAGCCAAGACAAAATTCAGTCTTAGTCTAAGTGAGCACAATTCTGTTAAAACAGATAGAATGGCATACATCTAGCCAAAAATGTTGAATCTGTGTTTATCTTGTGTTCCTGAATGCTCACTTAAAACCTTTTCTGAAAGGAACAACACTCTGGATGAAATTAAATGGGGTTCTACTCACATGTAGGCAAGTGTTAAATCTTCATTTATCGTAAACTGGATTTCTCTGACTCCTGCAGAGCTGTGACAATTTACACAACTCCTGGCTCTGTTCAGAATGGACAGATTTGCAGAAACACTGTGCCCCTGCACTTCCAATGGAAGGCAATGAGAGCTGGGGTTGCTCTGCATTTCTGCAAGGAAGAAAAGTCAAAGGCCCTTTTGTTACCACTTTGCACATGTGCTGAGAAAGTGTAGAATTAAGATCCCAGTGTCAGCATTTTCAGCAATCTTATGCTGGCTACTTACTTTTTTCAGGTCCAAGCACAGTAAAAATCAGATTGGGCCCCTTGCTAAGGAACCTTTATTATTTTTTTAACTTAGCCCTGTCGAGCACAGTCCTGTTTATGTCTTTATAATTTCACAGTTAGAGAAGATAGTAGCAGAACTACAAAAAATTCCATGTAAGTCAAAGGTGTAGTTGTTTTAACTGAGCACCTAATAAAACAGGGGTGGTCTCTAGTACTTGCTGTGGTTCCACGTGGATTTCTTCCATCACTTGCACAGACTTTGTCTTCACTGTTACACCGACCCACCCCTTGCGTTTTTTCCTAGTTGGTGATGATAGTTCCAGATCTGGAAAATCAAACCATTTGAAGAAAAAACTCTCATCCTGCACTCTTCAAGCCCAGCTGTATTCTCCTGTCTCCTCCTTTTCACAAGCACAAGCAATTGAACCAGAACAGGAAACTGCTGAGCCAACAGGGGAAAAAAAATATCCCTTTTGTGTTAAGAGTTTGGCTGCTGAACTCCTTGACTGGCTCGCTCTTCGTTTGATAGGTGCCAGAGCTAAGGGTAAGTGTGGGAATGTGGCCAAAGGTGGAGGAATGTGGTTTAGAAGCCCTTTCCTTCAGTTTAACTCTGCTTATATTGAGGAACTGCACCAAGGGGCAATTCTGTTGGTAGCACTGCCCACTGCAATGCAAAAAATCGGTGTGATTTTAAAACCAAGTGGACACAAACATTGTAAGTAAATAGTAAAGCCTTTATTCTCATTAAGAACAGCATTTTGAAAATAAAACATTTGCCCATGCTTTACAACCTTTGTAGTTTTGTATACTTATGTACAGTCATCATGGTACACATTGATTGTCTTGAAAATCCTTTAAAGATGTACTTAATAAGATACCAGTATGCAACAATCAGCGGAAAAAAGGGTACGTTATAAAACACACGTTAATACATTTAATAAATATATATTATCTATCAAAAATGAGCTTTAGCTCTCATCAATTAATAAAAAGCACCTGCTTTGTAATCCTGTAAGTTGGTAGAATAATCCAATTGTTTTATTATAAAAGCTACAATGCTCCCTTTTGTATGGCCTTTGGTTAGACCCAAGGCATCAAGCTCAAACAAAGCCAAACAAGATGCCTGTGTTTAGACTAGAAGCAGAAACAGCTAATTCTATAGTATTTCATGTACCTTGTTTATAGAAACAGCTGGATGTATTGAGAGTGTTCTTCTGAAGATGCTACATTATTTTCTGGCAAGTGTCAAACACCCTCAACCCATCTAAAAGCAGACCAGGATCTGTGTGACTTTGAATGCTTTTCCTGCCATTTATCAAAAGCCAGTCATTATAAAACTTGTTTTGGTAATAAATGCTTTTGTCAGATTCTTTGTGATTTCATTTTTCTGCATGGAAACATCATGAGCACATAACCATCAAGGGACAACATAGTAACTTTTATAGTATAAAAGCTAATTATAATTAGGAGAACTGTGAAAGGCTTGTGCTTACTTATTCATGTTGTTCACAGATGCTCTACACATTCTAGCAAACTTTCAAAAAAGGCAAAAGTAAATACTGTAACAAAAATGTAAGTTAACATAAAGGTGCCTTTCTTCAATTACAGTTTTATTTTGGGGCATTTTACATCACAGACTAGTGACTTACAAAAAAAAAGTTGCTCACTACTAACTGGATAAAGTTGGAAAATAAAGACCCCCCCTAAATCTATTGCCACACTTTCACCACCACACATTAAACCCAATCCTGCTAATTTTTAATTCAGTGAATAGTCCACATGACTAACCCAGCGAGACTAGTCATGTGAATAGCAGTTTGTAAAATCTGGCTGTATCTTTGCGTAAGCCCTGAAATTCCAAACAACTTCATCAGAAGCAGGATTGGGAACTCTATCAATTCAGTCACATCTAGAAAAAGAAAAATAAAGTTTCTTAAGATAACTGTGTCTTGTGTAGATTTTGTCAAAGGTCTGTAGGATGTGTATTATAATTCATAAGTCTTGGTTGTAGCATGATAAACTTTTTAAAAGAAAGCTGTCCTACCATTTATGCCATGGTCATCTTATATGTTTTTATGATAAGAGTTTTATGAGGGATTTTTTTTAACTGGTTTTTAAAAGTAAAATTCTGCAGGCAAATTATAGTAATAGTTTTTTTTATTGTTCCAAATTACGTGTCCTTTGGGTGGCAATCATTATTTTAAATATTATCTTATTTGATCAAAGCTCTGCTCATAACAAGCAAAATGTATTTCTAAGTCACTGGATAGCATGCAATATCCACCCCTACCCTACTTGGTTACTAAGGCCATCTAGTTACATAGAAAATGAAATAAAGGATCCCTAAAACAAGCACATGCTTCCTTTGCCTCGAGGAGGGGAGGGCAGGGGGGAGCTGACATACTCCTTCACTCATGCATGACAGAAAAACATTGCTTCTGGAGGAGAAGGGCTTTGAAATAAAACCCCATAAGATGATCATGGCAAGAATGGTGATATATACTTTTCCATATATATATATATACATATATCTGTGTGCAACACTTAGGGACTGGCCTTGCAGCCTCTGTACCTGTACGTAGACCTACTGGTGTCGATGGGACTACTGGTGGGAGTACAAGTCTGCAGGACTAGGTTCCTAATTCAGTAGAAATGGAGGTACATGAGGAATCAGGAAGACTCTTGAAAAATAAAAAGCTTCTTTCTTCTGCAGTATACAGCAAGTAACTTCTCTCTGTGAAGCTACTAAGCTATTCAGTTATTTGTACATTTTAATTCTTTTTTTAGTTTGAAAATATATATTTTTATTACAGCATATGCAAAGTTTAATTGTTATATGTTTCCTATACCTTCAAGTAAAAACAATTAGCTTTTAGTATTGAGGAAAGCTAAGATTAACATTGGCCAAACAGTGAGGATACAGTGATGTTTTCAATGTCCGATATGTATTAAATGTTAAAGAAAGGAATGATTGCTCGAACATAATGAAAAACCATGGCACAACAAATGGGCAATGGGAACCGCTTAAATAACCCGGAGAAAACAAAGATGAAAAGCTTTGAAAAGTCTGCCTTATATCAACTCAAGAAAATGGATGGGGAGGAGTGGGGAAGAAACCACCTTAAATAAAACAAAAACAACAACAAACCACTTCCAGCACAGAGATTCTACTCTCTAGGCACTAAAATGCACAACCACATTGAAACGCACGAACAACTGCGGTCCGGGGCACCGGGCTGGGCCAGCGGCCGGGGCTCCCCCTCTGCTGCCCGGGGTCCCTGCCCAGGCAGCGCCCCGGGCCGGCCTCAGGAGCCTCCCTTCCTCCCTCCAGCAGCACCGCCAGGCACCTCCTCTCCCAGCCAAGCCCTCGCACAAGCTCATCCTCCGAGGAGCGGCTTGGCCTGCGGGAGCCGCGGGCTCTCTGCTCGCCCCCCGCTCGAGGCCGGTACCGGGAGCGGCTGTGCCCGACCCACGCGTGGAACAGGTCACCGTGGTACCCTCGTACCCCATCCCTCCAGAACTGCCCTCCTTGGGCGGCTTCTGGAGAGCAGAGCTTCAGCCACAGAGCACCGGGGACTGAGCCGCCACAGGGACCGTGTCTGACTACACACCATGCTGAGTGACTGTACAGCACAGCTAGGGAGGAGCAAACAAGGGACTTCTCGTGACGTTGGAAATGACAGGAAAAGGAGCAAAAGGGGGAAAAATCCTGCGTGTTTTCACACTGTAGCTGCAATCTCTCGTGGCAACATGAATTAAGTTTAGGTGAGAGGAGGGTATTTTGCAAGCAACTGCCAACCACCAAAATCAGGCTTGCCTGGCACATGAGTTACAGACAAGAGAGTATCTTACGCTTCAGAATACAATATCCACTCTGCCAATTTAAGGTGTGCCTACTTCTGTTTTAAATTAGATTCAGATTTAGTTTTACGATTTTATTTTTGCAATTCTCCGTTCAATGGTGTTCACATTTAGGCAGATTTAGAAAAATCCTGGAGGTTTTGTTGCTTTGTTCTGGTACTGTTATGGATTCCTTCCCTCAAAGACACACTGCCAGGGAACAACATCTGCAACAAGGATTCTTATTCTCTACAGCCTACAGCTTTTCACCAGAGGTGTCGTCCAGTGTAACTTGGCGGAGCAGTTGGTATCTGGAAATAAGGATAATAAACCCATAACTGAGAGATCTAGACTGTTCAAAAACCAGTGTTATCACGCTACACGACAGCTTTCCAAATGGTAGTTCTAGAGCAAAGTGATACAAAGAAACTCATCTTCCTCCCATACAGTGCATTTATCTCTCTGTAAAACTATGACTACATACACACATGAGCTTTGTATCTGACTCAGAACAAAGCAAAACAAACAAAAAACCCAAATTCTCAAGCTTCTCATCCATTAACTGCCTTCTCCCTGAGCCACACATTCTGGTATCAGAAAACAGGCAGAGATGAATTCAAACATCTGAAGGATGCAATCCATTACTGACAGCAAAGCCAAGCCTTTTCATTTTACTCAAGTTGACATGTTTCACAATCTTACCCACACAGGAGAATTCTTGTATTTAGTCCCTCTTGTTCACTAAAATCAGCCAAAACTCTACTTACTTAAAAACAAAACCAGACCTGCAATCAGTTCATTATTTGGTTTTAAATATAGAGGTTGAGTTATGGAATCAGCTCATGATTCAAAAGAAAGAAAACCCAACTCACATGAGTACAAACCAGCTCATGAGTAGATTTTTAAGAAGCATGTAGATATGCATGAAAAATGGGGAGATGAAAAGTCTTCTTTTTCAACATAATGTCTGCTATATGAAATGTCTTAAGTGAAAATTAGACATAATGTGAAAAACATTTGTAAAGTCCGTTTGGCATCACTAAACCAATCTTACAACAACCAGGCTGCAAAAATACAGGTCTATCAAAGAATGACATGCCAAACCATTGTCTAAGGAAGAAAAATTGATACTATTAACATTAAAATATTCTATATTCTTCTCTTATGGATCCCTTTTCAAAAGATGTACAAATCTGTAAGTTACAAAGAATTATTTTTTATTTTACAAGAAAATGGAATATATGAGAGACCACCATCATCTGCATAATTTTTTAATGTTCTGCCTGAAAACATCTGTGTGACTCACACCATCTTGAAAGAAATCAGGTCAGAAATGGTGTCACTTAATAGTTATGTTAAATACCTTAACACAAATTTAATTTGAAAGGGCCATTGAATATGTTGTCTCACAAAAAAAACTTGGTTCACTGAAGCTGCACTGCAAAATGTGAATAGCCAAGTAAACAAATGCAAAATACTTGTTAATTACATATTTTCTAGAGGGAAGGGAAGCATTACATGCATATTTGCTGCCTTAAATTTTCATTTATAGCTTTCCCCCTGCTGTGAATAAGCTAAAGCAGGTTTTTCAATTAGTAATGGTTGTATATATCAGTGCATTTCAAAGATTTCTTAAATCATCACATTTTGATACTTACAGTCCCACCATTTAGCACAACTGCCATCTCAGTTGGCTGATAAACATTGCTTCTAAAAGGAGCACTAGGCCGGCTTCCCAAACTGCCGTTTCGAAATCCTGCCGTTCTTAGCGCTGTGTTTGGAAAAGAGAGATCACTCTTAGAACACAAGTAAAGCTGTGCAATCAGAGTATCTTCCTTCCAGTTTAGTTATTGGGAACTTTGCCACTGATTTAACTTCCATGTTGCTTTTGAACAGCTGTTTCTCTTACATTTTGGGAACGGATCTCAGAAGAATCAGATTTACATTAAATGAACTGTTTGCTAGGGAGGGGAAAAAAAGGAACCAAATTTCTGAAGCTTGCTTAATCTCATTTCAGTGGGAGCACAATGTCTTCAGCCACCAAACCTGTGATGTGTCCTGAACAACGCATTTTGCAAAGTTGCTCCATGTGTTGGTCTGGGTACTGTGGGGTTAAGTGAAATGTGTTACATTTTGCTTTCTATCAAACTCGGTGGACAGAGATCCAAAGCCTTGCTCAAGCCAGCAAGCAATGCTCACAACCCCCTGAGCATTACTTCAGCATGACTAGCATATAAGGATTTTCCAGATGTTTCAGATTATATTTACTCTGAGAAACTAGAAAGATGGAATAAATACTGCTTTCGAATAGCTTAAACATGGCAAATCACTGAAGCCAAAGGGAAGATACTGATTGTCCTTTTGGATATTTAAATCAGGAATAAATCGGTCTCCACACTAATTTTAGTACAAGTTTGGGTTCAAGATGTAAATTCTGAATGAGATATACATAGTGAGGGGCATGCTGCTCTCTCTAAAGCAGTCTGGGGATTGGCACATCCAAACTCCCTCTTTAATTTTGAGGGTAAATAATGACTTCACTGAACTCAGACGTGGCCAGGGAACAGAGCTCATTTATCCACACGTTGTGCGTGGTCACAATGGGCAATACTCATCTGTCAGCTGCTAAACAGAAACATGCCCAGTTCAGGCACCTGGGGCAAGAACTTCTCTTAGATTTAATTCAAATTACAATTCTACAGTCTCTGGCTGTAATCATGAGTGAGCTGAAGTTTATTTTAGAGAATTTCAACACGGACTTTAATGAAGCCAGGATTTATCTCCAATGTAGTTGCTCTGTGTAGAAGAAGATTTAAATGGATCCTACTGCCATATGCTGTCCTCTATCCACTGCTACTCCTCTCTTTGGGAGCTGTGCACCAAGATGAAGACTAGTATTGATTTAGCATGAAAATTCAAGAAATTCCACCCTGTAAATGCTCAGCTGTTGACTTCAGATACATATAGACCCTCACTTGCTCTCTGTTTGAAAATTACATATTTTTGCAGAACACTGAGAGAAAAAATTATGAAAATGCCTAAACTGGAACTAAGTATTTTTTATTGGATATTTAACCATCTCAAGGTCAGTAACTTTTTTTTTCTTTGCTATTTGACTACTTCTTGTGTGATAAACACACATGATTGCAGTGGTAGTTGCTAGTACACAGACACAAAAAGAATCTTTATCATGCACACCATCATTAAAATATTTATACAGAATATTTACACAAAACATACACAGTCATTTCAAAGCTATCTTAAAGAGCCAGTAAATTTAAATTCATATTGCTAAATTTTCTTTCCCTATTATTGCAAACATCTACGCTTTTTTTGACATGAGAACCTGTGACAAAGTTCGTAGACAAAATACTCATTTTGCATTTTTTTCTCACACCAGTTTTATCATTTTTCCTTGTACTTTTTACATTACTATTAAATAAATCCACTTGCATAGGGTATATATAGGTAAAAAACAAGCAGTACTGAGGATATTCAAGTAAATGTATCAAAGCCTCTTTTTAACACGTTCTAAATTTTGTTCACTTTGTTTTTAGGCATTGGCTGTGACGGTGACTGGTAGCACTAGAAGTTATTAAATGAAATTTAATCATACCAGAGCTGCTTGGGTTTCCTGACAGCTGTAACATTCTACATTCCACATCCAGATTTCTCTTGTTTAAGGCAAATTCTCTCTGGCTATAGAGGTTTCCCAACTAGTGTGCACTGCCCTTCCAGAGAGCACAGAGAACTCAGTCAACTGCTCTTTGTACAGGTTTTCTAAATACTTTATTATAATTTTAGAAGGCACACCTATAAAAAAAGCTCTTCTAAAGAGATATTTCAACCTATCATATAAATATTTAAATCCCAGATTAATATGCTGTTTAAATGATGTTTAAGGTGCTTTGCCACTGACAACCATCAGCACTGGGATCAGACTTAGTGACTCGGTTATTATTGCCTGTATTTAAGGCTCTACCATGCTACTAAGTTTTGTCTCTAAACCCTGCTGTCCCAAGCTAGCCCTTAAAGAACTGCTGCAAAAGAATATTTAATCTGTTTTGATGTAGTAAAAATTCCTATATGCCACAGAAATAGGAATGACAGGCATTTATTATGGTATACATTAATAAGGGCATCAGATAAGGAAATCTATTTTGTATTGTATTATAATTCAGATAGATTAAAACAGAACATAAATTGAACTATAATAGACAGTATAATGATTTTATAGCTATCATTTATCTATCCGTTTCACAAAAGAACTTAATTACTGAATGATTAAATCAAAAAGGCGCTTCCAGTTCTTTTTTTTAAATTGCATCAATGAATGGGAATGATACAGAGTGGAAGATCCAATTTTGTTCTTAGATCTGCCTTAGCCAGAAATAGCTTCACTGAAGCCACTGCAGTACTTTACTATGAAATTAATTTAATGGGGGATGGAGGACAGTAAAAGTAAAACCACCACAGAAAAAAAGAGAGTGCTTTTAACAGTCCATAGTGCAACTGCCTCTTGCTTTGGAACATTAATAATAACAACCATTCTTTTATTCATGTGATTATTTTTACCACTGCCCTTATGGTATCTACTCACAGAACAAACTCCCCACTAGAAGGAGACCTTTAAAGTTCCTGCTAAAAAACTTGGAGGAAAAAAATGCCTTCCTGACCCAAGGTTGTGCCAAACAAAAGTTCTGTTTTCCTCCCAGGGAAACATCAAACCCAGAGGAAATCAAAGACACATAAAGATGAATAAGAAGGTGAAGTGCCTGGACCATGTGCCCTAAGCCTTCTTTCAGGGGCTGCCAGAGCAATGTGGCAACTGCAGCCAGGGATAGCAGGCCAGTATTCTCAGAGTAAAAATCAGGGTGACCTGTAACAAAATCCTTATCCAGGTGTGGGGCAGCACCAGACCACATCCCTCCTAACACCAAGGGCTCCTGCTTCCCACTGCTGCTCACAGAGGTGTCCCTGGGATTGCTGACATGGGTTAAATGTTCAGCAAGGCTTTGGATCTCTGAAGTTGTTGCTGGTCCTTTCAGCAATCACTCAAAAACATTTCCACTGCAAATTTTAATGATGTGTCATCACACATCGTTGTACAACAAGGAAGGCAAATTACCTCGAAACCTCCATGAAACCTCAGACATTCAAGCCTTCAGAACAAAGGCTGTCTTTGAACTGTCCATAAGCCACTTGGCATTCTTTTCCCCCACAGGGAACACAAAGTGGCACTAAATCCAGTTTAATGGAAATACAACTAATAATAATTATTTAGTTACTTAAGTGGCTGAGCAATTTGTAACATAGGCCACTTAATTGTTTTTTTTGAGGTTCTGGGAAAATATTTTGTATTAAATGTTCATAACTGCTAATTACAAAAAAATGTTATTTAAATTATTTAAAATAACGGTTATTTTTTCCACAATGAATTTTTTTATTCTTTTGGTGTTAGCTTTGCATTTGAAATTGTTCACTTTTTCAAAGGAAAATCAACATGCAGAAGAATCATTTTAACCTAACATTTGTATTGTCTGCATTTTTTTTCATTTTCTCCCTCACTAGATGATCTAAGTGAAAATTGTAAAAGGGAACAAGGTGTAGTGTGAAAATTATTGTATTTATCATAACCTTTGTTTTCAACACCTGAAAAATGCCTCATACAGAGAGTCTTCTTGACATTACAAAAAAATACAGTCCTTTATAGCCAATTCTTACCTGCATTATGTTCATCCATTGAAAAGGCTTTATTTTCCATGTAGCTCCGAGGAAGCTGTATATCTTCCTCAAAAGCGGTTTCACGCATCCTTGGCTGTGAAGTATCAAAATAATTGGGTGTGTTTTCCTGCTGTGATGGAAGGATGGTACAGTGGACCTCTGGGATGGCATGAAAAATAACAAACACCCAACCACTGGACACCAGTGCAATAGCCAGAGTGGGATCACTCCACTTGTCTCGTCTCTGGAGCTCGGCGTTACCGAAGAGGTACATAGTCATCCAGGCTACCCAAATCAGAATGGAAAAAAAAAGGGTTATAATGAGGCATACTCCGTTTTTCTTCCATTTCTTAAACTTCCCACAGAGAGTGAAAAACGAAAATCCCATGGTAAATACCATCAGGAACATAACGTAAGTGGAAGCCATGGCAAAATCCATCGGTTCGTAGCTGCAGGCCAGCTTGTTATCTCTGACAATGGTCAGGATCAGCCACTCGGTTGCGATGATGACCTGCACCAGCATCAGGCAGATGGCCACCCCAGCCAGGTGCCAGCCAGAGGGGCTCTTCCCATGGCGAACGAGTCTGCGAAGTCTCCAGGCTTGAGCTAGCAAGCACGAGAAGCACAAAGCAAAGATAACTCCCCACAGAAACCTTCGGGTAGAGCACACCATTTCATCTTCCTGGATGATGAAAGCAAACGTCAGCCCAAACAGTCCCAGAGTCCCAAAGAGAAAGAGGAAATGTGTTCCCAGGGGGCTCTTCTTCTCTTTGTCCTTGATGAAGGGGAGCCTCACCAGCAGAATCAGCATCAGCAGTAATGTGGTCAGCACACCTGCCCCCGCCACCGCCTCCAGAACGATCCCCCAGATGGCATCCAGGTCACACAGGTAAACGTACTGAGGGAGGAGATCCAGTCCACACCCTCGAGGAGTGCTGGAGTTTTCTGAAGAGCCATAGCTGATCACAAAGAGGAGGAAGAAACCAATGGCTGGGTAGGTTTTCATTTTTCTGTCTGAGACAACAAAATATTTGTTTAGCTAGAGCTGAGTTTGGAGGATTTGACAGCCTCTGAAGCCCAGCTTGTTTCAGTAGCCCATGTTTACAGTTTTTGCACTAGATTTGCAGCTGGCACAGCCTCCCCCCAGCCCCCTTCACTGCCCTCCCAAAAGCTGCTTTTGCCTGTTGTACTCAGAATGCAAAATGACTCATTGCTCTGTTTGCACAGATTGAAAACATCATTTCCAAACTCTGACCCTGCAAATGGTTTAAAACACAACCAGAAAAAAATTATGTATCCTGTTGCAAATATTACATTATCTGCAATACTTAGACACTTACTACCTGTTTAAATGTAATATCCCATTCAAGTCAAGGTGTTTAAAGCATGGTTAAGTTGCAGTGGGCTTGCTGCAGGTGTTAAGCTATATCACAATTACACTGTGATATACCACTGCCTTGCTCCTTTTACTGGAACAAAGGCAAAGTCAAAACCATTTTTTACATTATTACTTTTTAAAGGATAAAGCAATCCAAGGAAAATAAACATTTTACATTCTTAAAAAAATAAATGTTTTCATGCTCAGTCAATAGGCAGTTATCATATTCACTTCTTTCATCCTCTTCCAAAGCCCAGATATTAGATTGCATTTGGAAATGGGAATGGTAGTCTAGAAAAATCCCATATTCTGTGACAATGCTGCACACATGCAGTGTCATCAATCAACTAATCAAAAATGAATGCTTCACTGTGCTTCTTTGCCAGTCCAAAGCCATTCAAAGGAAACAAGTAACAAAAACCAGAGCATCACTTTCTTGGATCCAGAGAGTGGACAATGGAACACAACACATCCCACTTGACCATCAGGACCAAAAGCCTAGACAAGTCCCAGCTTAGTTTTAGGAAAAACATGGGTTAGGTGCTTTGAAAACACACATTATGGCATTTGCTTTTATTAAACATAGCACAGCAAAGGAGACTGTTAAAAAATGTAACCTTTAACTCCCAGTCTGCCTTAGCCCCCAGCCACCCTGTAAGGGCAGGCTGGAGTAAACACTGCGTGGAGCAGATATGAAACCTGACTCTGTTAACCTTCACTAGCAGTCAGTGCTGCAGGTTCCAGCAGGATTTTCATTGATGTGAGGAGCGTTTCAGACTCCCACTTGTACTGTATGACCATGAGGAAGAAAAGCACCACATAAGCAGGCAGTAATGTTAGTCAATGTGAGTCACACAGCTCATGGGACATGTTTAAGATGCAAAATGAAAAGCAGAGAAACGATCAGGAGCTCTTTTGTAAGCCATACAACAGCCCTAACTGGTTACCTGTCCAAAGAGATTTTGTAGATTAGAACTCCTCTTAATGAAAACTTTAATAAGAGTTGAAAATAATTTAAAGTAGCAGTGCAATGTTGCATTGAGCACAATTGGTCATAACCAACACAAAATCTGTTTACACAGATTGTCTGAAACTGTACTGCATCTCTTAGATCTGAGAACTGTGGATTTTCTCATGCATTACAATCCTGTGCTTTACAGTCCTGTAATGACCAAAGTTAAATCTTGAGGATCTGAATCTTCAAACCAATGTTAAACCAGTGTAATGACCAATGGCCATTTTCAGCCTCTATCAAGAGACAGATGATGAAGCTTATGATGTTTCCTATTAGGGGCACCAAGACAGCAAACATGCCAATATAACTGTGTAATAACTCGGTGGTCTTCACTCACACAGGATACAAAACATCCCATTCCAAACCTTCATCTCGGAAGTGGAAGCTGTGACAAATAATGTGATCTGGGCTTGGACAAACAGGAAATGGGTAATGGGCAGTCTCTGCCAGCCCACAGAAACGAATCTTTGCACTATTGGAAAGGCTGCAGTGTTCTAATGATGCACTGACCTGCTAAGGACAAATTATTTGCTTTCTACCTATATGCAATTTACTTTATGGGAAATTGGTAGAATATAGACTTGTTTATATCTGATTTGTGTAACAGGTCCTTCAATGACTCTGTTGCAACACCCACATTAAAAACACTGACTATACAGACAGAAAACCAACCATCAGTGAAATATATTCATTTTTGTATTGACTATACGCTCAATAAATCCCCTTGCCCTTTGAGTACATAATTAACTAGAAGAAAACATTCCGAAGATAGTTCTCTGACTCCTTTTATGCGCAGTCAATTCCTACTGCAACTAGTGAATTTCCTCTTTAGAGTGTTTGAAATGTCCTAAAGAGTGTGAAATGGTCAGTGCCTGCTGACACAAAGGGGGGAAATCCCCTGGGAGCTGCTAAGGTAATGCTCCAAACCAGTGATACCATTTCAAGAAGTAGGAGGTCATGTGGAAAATGACTCAAAATTCATTCTAAATGTCACCCAAACTAGAAACAATAAACAGCCCTGAAGTGAGGGTCATGCTAATTTTCCACTATCCCATCACTTACAAATTATGATAAGCATGAACCAAATTGCTTTCAATACTAGCTTTGTTTATTAGCTACTCTCCTAAGACCTGAGGGTTAATGAATTAAGTGTGAGTATCCCCAGTTCTAAGATATTTTCCAGTTTCTGGTTACTTTATTCATGTCATGTAACCCTCATGTGATTGAGCTATTCTAGGACAGTCTGTTTCCATGGAGATTGTGCTGCATGGGTAAGCAGTCATATTGTCAGGCCATCATTTGTTTCCTCTTCCTATTTGGAAGTGTTTGGGAGGGGGAAGGGAGGGTTAATGAATTTGAGTATTTCCCCCTCCATGAAGAAATGGTTAGTTTTGGAAAGGGGGAGTTAAGCTGTGACAAAATATATTCAAAATATATTCAGAATTCAGAATATGTATTCTGAAATATAGAGATGTTCAACTTAAGAGGAATTTTCCCAAGTTACTTCCTACTTTTGGGAAAGTGGATGGGACATAATCAGTGGCCCTCTTAGAAAGGTGCTAGACAGCCACAGGACTGACCAAGAAATCTCTAGGACTGCTGACAGTTATTCCTGGTGTTAAATAATTTCCTACCCAATGTCAGTCTTACTAAACACTAGATCCTGCCCAGACCAAAGTTGGCAAGCAGGGCTTGAAGTCTCCAAAGAAGGAATTTTCCTCCTAACTGCTATCAACAAAGCAGTTTGTTTCTAACCTGTTTACTATCCATTTCTGCCTAACTGGGTAAAAACAGGCAATATTAATAATCTACCCCCTGAGACATTATCAGCCAAAAAAAAATCCTCTTTCTAGTGCTGATACTCAGCACTGAACACAGACAGTTGTAAAAACAAGGGAAAACACTGCATTACAACACACAAGTTTGGCAAATGAGTATCACAACCTTAGCTAAAGCCATAGAATCATAGAATCAATCATTTTAAGGGAAAACTGTGAAGTTTTTTCCAAAAAAGTTGTTTCTGGGGAAAAAAAAAAAGACCTCATTATGGGGGTTTTATTAAGACAGCATCTTCCTCAAGCCTGTGCAGTGGGTAGGATGGCAGAGTTCTGTGCCTCTTGAGATTTTACAGTAAAATTTTACTACACATTCTTGTTGGTTGTTACTTAAATCAGTAACCGTAGAGGAAGAGTATTTTTACCTCTGTATGTCTAGATTAGCTCTTACTAAAGTTATGCAACCTCACAGTAGTAACAATAGCGCTCTATTCGGCTGGCACTTCTGCTGCCAGAGAACTACAGTAACACAGGAATGCCACAGAAACATTCCAGCACAGATACACTCAGCAGCACCGATACATCCCCTGCATACTCCAATGAAAAAGAGAAGAAAAGCAACTTGAGATTTTTTTACCCCCCCAGATTCCTCTCCAAAATTTTATTTTGGTAAAGCCATTAAAGCAACATACCTGAAACCAGAGCAATCAGGAACACTTACAATCAATATTCTGATCAATAAGCCTTACACATTTTAGGCAAAAGCAGCAAACAATTAGCAGGACAGCTTCAAATCCAGTACTCAATTTTTGGCTCAAAATCTGCTCTCAATGACAGCTGTAATAGCTCCACTGTTTTCTACAGTGAGATCCCCTTCATTACATTATCTGGCATAGAGTCACTACAGAAATTGCAGACACAAAGCTGCCCCAGCGGGTACAAACTACAATTACAAGCAACTAAGCAGAAACAGAAAATCTCACAGTTGTCATCAAAAAGTTGTCATGGTTAAAAATCAATGAGGCTTTCTGTAGCTAAAGTCTTCTGACCAAAGCTTGCAAAGGGATCAAAAAGACACAGCTGTATGCTGCTACAGAATATATATAGAGAAAAAAATCTGTAATTGTGCAAAGATTTAAGGTTGGGCTATTCATGGTTAGATGCATTATCTGCTCCTGGACCTGGAGTTCAAACGTTAGCCAACTGACACAGGGAGATGCATTCATGCATGCAGAGAAGAAAAACAATCTAGTAAATATAAGCAATAGTGGCACAAATAGTAACCTGCTCTGCCACACAGGCAGAAGACTGGCTCACTGTGCAATTTCCAAAAGAAAACCACCCCCACCACCAAGTGTTGTGGAGAGATGCGAGTGAGTGAGGAATTAATCACAACACAGGATCTCTGCCAGCTGCTTTTGATCAGAACTGAAGAACGAGCTCCAGGACTGATAACAGAGCAGCAACAGCCAAGCTGAGATCAGACTACTCAAAAGATGTGTGTATTTCCAGAATAATAATTAATAGTGCAATTGTGCTTTGTAGGCAAAACTACAGCAGTGATTTTGACAGCCCCTGCATTAGATACACATCATGCTCTGTTACAGCCTCGTGGTTACAGAAGGCAAGATCCCACTCCAAAAAGGACATCTAGAAAAAGTATTGCTTTCATTTAGCAATACTTTGTGACGCTGAAAACCCTAAGAAATTATCTAATTTTCTAGGAGCTCAATTCCCTTTGACCAGAATCTGTGCATCACGTGTGCCTAGGTACTGCTAACCATAGTGCCTGGTGTTGAATTCACAACCGACAGCAATCAATGCCAGTAATCAACTGTTTTTATTTTCTTTGCTAATTCTAAGACTTTTTCTATTCATGTCATAGCCTCCTAGCACCCTAGCAGATGTGTTCTGTCACCTGATTTCTCCTGATTTAGCGAGACAATACCTCAACCCCGATACTCCCTGCCGGTAAGCAGCCGGGTATCCCCGTTAAACAGCTACTCGGTACTAGCGCTCATCACCAAGCTGGGTGTTTGGGTTCAGCACGCAGGAAATCCTGTTAGCCGTGGGATAAACATTAAAGGCAGGTGTAAACAAAGGGTTCACGTAAATGCTAAATCCTCTCTCTGCGTGGCTTTGCGAAGAGGTAACACAGAGACAGGGCTTTTATTAACTAGAGAGAAAACTGCTGCGCACCCGCAGCCAGCCCGAGCCCCCGGGACCGGACCGTGGCGGCCAGGGGCCAACAAAAGGCTCTTCCCCCTCGGCCTCTTCCCTGTCACTGCCCTTGAGCTCCCGCTGGGGAATGCGATGAGGTGCCGGGCTTGGCTGCAAGTACCCCGCGTACAGCCGCGGTGCGAGGCCAAGCGGCCCCTCCGTGCGGCCGGTGCGCGGCTGCCTCCGCTCCGGGCTCGCCTTAATCCGCCTGCAACCTCCTCCTCCTGGACGCTACCTATCCCGCTTCAGCCTCCGCTCTTTTGTCCCTTCACCCATTTCTCTCTTCGATTTCTTTTTTCCGTCTCTTCCTCCCCTGCCCGTCCCCGCTCTTCTTCCCCATCTCCTCCGAACTCCACTGCCCTCCTCGCCAGCCTTCCGCCCCGCTCCCCGCAGCGCAGCCCCCTGCTCGAAGCCCTCCCCCCCCTCGTCCTGCCCTATATCCCGTCTAATCCCCCCCAGGATTCCTATATCCATCCTGTTGTCTGCTGGCAGCCACCGGGCTAATTCTGCGGGCAGCGCAGGGCTCAGAGCCGGGCGAGCGGCTCCGCGACGCTCCCCTGGCCCGCAGCGTTACCCCGGGCGTACCCCCGGAGCCGGTCCGGGGCCGCCGTCCCCCCGCCGGCTCACCCGCTGTCTGCTGCGGCCGAGGGCGGCGGGGCAGCTGTGTCCGCCAGCCCTCCGCAAGTCACATCCCGGCTCCGGCGGCGCGGCGGCTCCGCGGCGGGGAGCGAGCGCAGCGCCGCCCGCCCCCGCGGCGGCTCATGGAGCGCTGGCCCCGGTGCGCGCCGTGCGGAGCGGAGCGGAGCGGAGCGGTGTCTGCCCCCGCCGCTCCACCGCGCACGGCCCGCGGCCAACCCCCTCCCACCGCCCCGCCCCGCCCCGCTCGGGCACGGCTCCGCACTGCCCGGCCGGCTCCGCTCGGCTCGGCGGGGCAGGGGACCCTGGGGACGGCGACAGGGGCTGCCCGGCTCCCGGGGGAGGGCGCACACTTACATACACACTGCTCATACACACACACACTGCTCATACACACACACTGCTCACACACACACACACTGCTCACACACACACACACACTGCTCACACTCCCTCAAGCACACGCTACACGTTCTCACACTCGGCGCTCCCGCTCCGCACCCGTCACACCGCGCAGCGTGTGCGGCCGGGCACGTAGCGGCGCCGGGAGCGCGGGCTGGCACGGGGGACACGGGCATGGCCGCAGCCCTACGTGCTCGGCTGACAGGAGGGCAGGACACAGCGCGGGCCGGGAGCAGGCACACGGACCGGCATTCCTGCCTGCTCCTGTCTCCGCAAATGAGTGCGGGAGCAAGGATTGGGAACCCCCTCCCGGGCAGGCTGGCTGGGCATGCACACACCTATGGCCAGGTGTGGGACTGCAGAAGTGAGGGGGTTTTCACCCTCTGACAACGGCGGATTTTGAAAGGGGCTGGATACGTTCAAACCTTCTCCAGATGCAGCTTCAGTCCTGCCACAGCCCTAGACAACAGCTAAAAAAACACTCGGAAGGGACCCTGTGTGCTGTGCAAGTGACACTTCACACGCAGGATCAGCCCCTGCGAGCGCGGGAGGTCCTGCAAAGGCGGTGCTGGGCACTGCTCCGTGTCTGCCTCCTACCCCCCGTGGGCAGCTGGTGTCCTGCTTTTCAGCTTCTCCACAATTCAGCCCTGAGACAGTCATAACCCTTAGACAGGGCTTCCTACAAACTCCAGGAGGAGTTATTTCTAGGAGGAAAAGCTTCGGTATAGGATGTTCATGAGCAGCAGAAACTCATGAGCCTGTTCAACAGCCAGACATGTCCATGACTGGCAGCCTCACCATGTCACGCATCCCTGGGTTATACACCCCTGCATCCCTGGGTTATACACCCCTGCATCCCTGGGTTATACACCCCTGCATCCCTGGATTGTACACCCATGCATCCCTGGGTTATACACCCCTGCATCCCTGGGTTATACACCCCTGCATCCCTGGATTGTACACCCATGCATCCCTGGGTTATACACCCCTGCATCCCTGGGTTATACACCCCTGCATCCCTGGATTGTACACCCCTGCATCCCTGGCTTCTACACCCCTGCATCCCTGGATTGTACACCCATGCATCCCTGGGTTATACACCCCTGCATCCCTGGGTTATGCTGCCACTTAAACCGCTAATGACAGTCTGGGCAGCCACAGCTGACATGGCATCAGCAGCAGGGAGTGCCTGGAATGTGTCCTTCCTGAGCACCTGCCCTTCTTGCCAGGTTTCCATATCCAGAGCCTTCCAAAGGGAAATACCTGCCCTGAAACATCCATTCTTCAGCACAGCAGAACTGTAACCTTTGAAGAGACTCTTTCTAACATGCGTGGGCTTATTTACCTGTCATTTATGATGCCCTGGGGGGTAACCTGAACTTCTCAGCATGGTTGACATGGAGTAAATTGAATGGTGGGGTTGGACTATACTTGCCTGTGTTTAGGAAGGGCAGCAGGCAGAGAAAGCTGAGGTGGAGGAACAATTTCACATTTCTGCTCTTTTTTTTCTCAATTTCTCTATCTTGCTGCTTTCAGGTTTTAGGCACTGGCGTTATTTGAGTCACACGTAAACAACATACCCTGCCCTTGCATCAGTTGACAGCTACACTCCATTCAGAGTTAAGCAGGATAATTTTACAGAAACAGAGGTGGTGAGAGGTGAAGTTGCTGTAAACTGCCCAAGGTCACCCAGCAGTCTGGCAGAAAAGTAGAAAATACTGATTCAACAGATCAGTCTGTACCCCTGTTCCATCTTGGGAGCCTGAGCCAAGCACCCAAATACTACAGTACCAAGTAAAGACCTTTTTGTGTATAAATAAACACACAGAGTTCTCTGTGCCGTGCTGGATACAGAGAGGTAGACCAGGGGGAAGGATGAATCACAAGGATTCATGTGCTGTCGCTCTTGGCCGGCTCACAAGGGAGCAATGTACTGAGCCCTTCAGCAAATGCAAATCTTGGACATTGTTCCCTTCTTCCTGTGTCTCTAACACAGCCCTGGTTCCCTGAAGGAAATGGCCTCCCCCATTTGCCTTGTACCGATAGAACAGGGAAGATAATGCCCCTCTCAACCATTACTAGTGGATCAGTACTGAATAGGGCTGGTTTCTCTTCTGCTGAAGCAGTTTTTAGTGTTAGCTACCATGTAAAAGTGTAGGACAGGACTCCAAATCATCCAGGAAATTATAGAAGGACTTGGTAGAGTAGCTGGACCAAATCACAGCTCCTGTTGCATTACTTTTCACCTAGTTAGCTTTGAAAAATATGCTCTTAAAATAGGCTTTTATTTAGGGGAAAAGTATTTCTATCAATCAGCCACAAAGTCATCAGCACCTTCAGCATTTCCTCCCTGTGAGAGAGCAGGTGGAAGGATGGAGTGGGTGCTGTGACCCAGGCAGACTGTGAATTCCCTCATTTCAGAAGGTGCTCTCTACTCCTACCTAACCAGTTCCTGGGACCCTGCAATGCCTGTAGCCAGCAGCTGCTTGCATGTGATCAGTGCTTACTGGAGACTGAGGAAGGGTGAGGTGTGCAAGGCCAAAATAGAGACAGAATTTGGAGACCTTCTCTTATGCCATACAATTTTGCAAGAGCCGATGGTCTAAAGAAAGGTAAGCTCAATGCTTTTGCTCATCTCTAGAATAATGAACAGCATGTATGGTACTATTTGTCTTTATTTTAGACTGAGTGTACACTATAGTCAACTTTTAAAAGCCCCACTGTTTTTCAGTAATTTTTACTCCTATTTCCTACAACACACATTTAGTCATTGAACAGGTTTTTAGCTTTCTCCCCACCAATATTTGGTTTACTGCTTGTGACCATATGTAAACCAAGAGTTTGTGTGGTGCTGCATGTTCCCAGTGTTTCTCTTCTGCAGCAGTGCTCCCAGCAGGATTTGACAGGAGGGAGCAAAGGCTGTTACAGCAGCGCTGAGCAGACACCACTCACCCATCCATGAATGCCAAATCCATATCCCCACTGACCATCATCCTCATTTCAGCTGTTTTTCCTGTGTCCCAACCTGAGATAAAGGCAGTTTCCATCCTCTGTTATTTTCTTACCCTTCAGAAAGCCTGGCAGGTGTTTATTGCAGGAGGCGGCACAAAAACAATTGAGCAGTGTTTCACTCCCAGCTTTCCTTTGTACTGCAGAACCTTTTCACTGGGTACTCCGGTTTTGCAGCTCCTGCCAGCACGGAACTGTGCTTGTGCCAGTGCAATTTAAGTGGAATATTTCATTAAGAGATCAGCAGTAGGCACATGGAAATGACAGCGATCATTAAGTCTGCATTACTTTGTTTGCATTAGGGAGTGTGTAGAGGCCCCAGGCACAGACAGGGCTGCACAGCACAGGGGGAAGGCAGCCCTGTGTAAATCACTTTAGATTGCCCTGAGACAGACTCTGTGTGCCTTAATCATGGGGTGGTCAGGCTCTGGTATCTGTTCTACAGGTTGAGATGCCACAAGAATGATTTTGACAGGAGAGAATAAGGAGATACCAGGTGAGTTTGCCCCTGGCAATGCTGTGTGGTTGATTCACACCATTTCAGACCCCCAAGCAGAGGTACTTTCCATTACACAAATCCCGGCAGCGTGATTAGTTTGCCTAATACTTGCCCTGCTTTTTCTCAGGGCAGGATACAAATCCTGGTGCTCCAGTTGGTTGGCAGCATCAAGGAGACAGTGAGATTTGTGTGACCCCTGTGAGATGCTTTCTCTGTTACTGCACAGGGTTTCACACATCACTCCTGACATTGCCCAGGGCAGAGTCTGCTCTCCACAGTGCTCTGTGAAATGGGTCTGAGTCACCAAATGGGGTTAGTGAGGAGAAGGGGAGAAGGGAAAATGAAAGAAGGAGAATCTTGAAATCACTGTGAAGAAAAAGATGGGTGTTAGGAACAAGATGGATGCATGGAGGACAGAGAAAGAAAGAATTATTGAAACATTATGGAGAAACATAATCTGGAAAAGCTTCTATCCATGGCACAAAGGAAAGGTGCTCTCAGGACGGAGAGCGTGGGTAAATGGCCACACATCCACATTCAAATCCAAATTATACCTGTTTTTTCAGCTTGCATTAAACAAACCGAGGTAAGGGAACACTTTTACAGCATTGCACATTCTAATAATTCCTTTTCTGTTTGGTAATAAATACAACCTGTCCTGTGGTTCACCCCATCACTTGTTTGGACATACAGGGAAGGCAGTGAATCTCCTCCACTTAACAGTCACAGCTCTGAGCACCAGGACAAGGCAGCAGCGATGCAGGTGAGATTTACAGTGCAGTCAATATGATATTTGTTTTCTCAACACATTCCTTTACACTAGTAATGCAAAAATGCTTTATTTAAACTGTAGAGAAACATGGGGAAGTTTTATGATTTAATGCAGCTGGTAGAATTCAGTTAAAACACAATTTGAGTCAAGAAGGTCTGTGACACCAGGCACGTGATTAAAATCCTTATGACTGGGAATTTGCACACCTTCAAATCTTCATTTCACAAGGAAAACCACCAGAGATAGGTATTTAAATCAGCATATCTCTGGTATATTGAGTTGTTGCTATAGCCTTTCTGAGGCTCTGACTAGATAAATCTCAAACTGGCCAAACTGTTTAGATTTAAACAGTTTATACTTGACCTTTGCACAAGACAAAGTCCCAGTTGTATTAAAAGTAGTTTGATCAAGCAAATGATTTGTGGCTTTCTGTTCTGGGCATGAGAAAACTTCCTTTAAAGTGAATGTGTTGGAGAGACAGTGACCCTGGCCAGGAGCAGCAGCTTCTGCTGTGGAGCTGTGGATGGTGCTGGGTGCAGTGAGGTTTCTTAGGGTGACTGCTGCAGGGAGTTGTTACAGTCACCTACAATGCACATAGAGATTCTCCACATGCTGTTCACTCCTCAACACATTAAAGATATCAGCCAGTGTAACTGTGTCACCCTTGAATGCACTTATGCTTCAAATGGGCTTGATTTATAAGTGCTTTTATTTACATCTGCTGGTTTCACACCTACGCTGAGGTGTAAAGGGTTTTTCTGAATGCTGCTAAGAGTGGTGCTGGTACCTCTTGAAGGCAGTGTCATTAATGCCCTTATCTGTAATATCTCCTGAGGAAAGTGGGAAATCACACACGGATTTTTTTCTGGTCTTTCTCTTTAGTGGTATGTTTGGTGAAAAATATTGTCCTCTGTTGTAGACTGTCTATGTATCTAAAACCAAAAAAATAACGTTTGTATCCTCGCAAATGATTGAACAATCCCCTCTTCGTGATGTGCCCAGGGTTTCTGTTGCTGAGACTGTCACCTGCTGGCCACGGAGAGGCTCGCCAGGATCTCGGGAACAACCTCAGAAGCTGATGGATTAAATACTGGAGTTTGCCTTTAGAAATTACACATTGAGATGTTCCTGGTTTATCTGACTCTAAACAGGAAGGTAATTCTGTAAATGGAGGCAGATCAGGAGATCTTCCTCATTTATAAAACAGCTAAATTTCATGGAGTTTTAATGCAAAGGAAACCAGGTTGTTATCGCAGTGAACTTGTGGGGTAAAATGCTGGTTCCAGTAAATTGATCTAAGCTTAACTATGGCAAACTAAGCCATAACCAATAAGCCAGGGGAAGGGGGAGAAAAATAAAAAAGAAAAGGAGACAAAAGACTAGTTATCCTGCCTCTGGCAGGTTTTTGTCACATTAGACCATGGACACAAGATGACCTTAAGAAATGGTCGCATCTTTGTATTGACCAGCAGAGCTCAACAGGAATCAAAGGACCTTTACTGAAGCTCTACACTACAGCTTTTACAGGAAAGGAAAAGAATTGCTCTGAAAAGCTCTTTCAGCCCTGCCCTTGTCCTGCCCTCCCATCTGTTGTCACTGATAGCTCATTCTCTGCCAGTCTTTGTGCCAGACTCTCAGCTGGTGTAAGTCTGAGCAAGTCTGAATTTACAGCTGGAATTAAAATAAAGCTGGAATAAGGGTTTGCAGGGTGGTTTATTCTCCTCGTTTTGAGGAATGCTGTCCTGTTTCCCCCCAGACCTGAGAGCAGGTCACTGCAGCACCTGAAATGCAGTGTTCAGTTGTGATTTTTCTCTTTCAGACTCAGAAATGAGTTCTGAGCTGTAAAACAGGTGCTGAACTGCACCTGTTATTCCAGTGGAGCACCACTGTCTAGAGTTCTTCCCAAGAATCTGTGGTTTTTTCTTACATAATTGAGCTGTGTTACCAGCATCCTGCAGGACTGCTGATAGGAAAGGAAAGCTGGTGCCATAGAGGCTGTTTCATTACAATTATCCTCAGTTCACTTGGTGTTACACAAGGGTATGGCTGCCTGAAAGCATGTCTAAAGTAACCCTCAAGTTGTGCTGCATGTCATACTGAAACTTTAAAGAAGAGATTTTTTTATGGATGTTTTTCCATAAGCCTCTTAGTTCATATCTGTAAAAAATAGATTTCATGCACTTTAAAGATACTTTTTGACTGTCTGGAGTCAACCCCTAGAAGTGAATTTATTCAAAGTGGCTGTATTTGTATTTCTTATTAGAAATCAGAATTATTTGTTTGGTGAGGTTTTTTTTTTTTTTTTTGATTGGTTGGGGTTTTTTTCTGTGTTTATAATTTCCCTTTATTTCCCTTCACTCTGTTCTTGTGCTTAGACACTTACAAGCTTTATTGTTGTTAGGGAACACTGAGTGCCTGGATGTCTGTCCTATGAAAGCAAGTGGCTGCTTAAAAAGAAAACCAGAGAGTTGTTTTTACTTTGTGAAATTCCACTAAATTCAGTGGAAAGTGTAAATTCAAAGAATTTAGGATCAGATTTCAAAATATCATGAGAGACCTTTGAAACTGGTGGATTCATCTGGGATGCTGAGTCTCAGTCTCCACCCCAATGCCATCTACCTCCCTCAGAGTTACCTCCCTACTCCCTTCTTGTGCTCTGTTGTAAAGTGCAGAACACTTCAAGGCCATTCTGTGCCAAGAGAACTTGAAGAGCTCTGGCTCACAACCAGGTAGACCCTGGGGCCAATTCTCAAACACCAACAGAGAGAAACCACAGCCTCTCCATCTTCATTGAGAATAAACGAGGCTTTGCCTGAAATGCTCCTTTCAAATTTGTGAATGCTAAACCAGAAAAAATCCCCGTGGCTTCCTTCTCTGCTTTCCACCCACACTCCTCAGCAAGTGATTTCCTCGGAGCTGGTGGGATCTCTGTTCAGGCAGAGGATGGTTATTTACTGCTGTAAGTCCTGTACAGGCTTGGGAGCGTGGGCTCTCCAGGGCTATCACAGCCTCTGCAGTCCCATCTATCACTTTATTTATCACATGGAGATAGATTCCCTTTAAAACTTCTCTTTTGCTGGTAGATTTACTTTGCACCGAGACCTAGTGTGAGTTCATATTCTTTTTGAGGGGAAATAAAGGGCAGTGGAGATTCTAGCCTAAAGAATGTAGCCTGTGAATTTTATCCCTGCATTGCACACACATTTTGATGGTCCTTGCTGTGTGTTTTATTGAAGCTGAGTCATAAGCAAATCTTAATTCTTTGGAAGGAAGGAAATGGAGTTTGGGTAAAAACATTACACGTCACAAACAGATCCAGCAAAGGGACTGCTCAAGCTGTGAGAATACAGTGACGTATCTCAGCAAAAGGGAGAATTGAAGGTCAAAAGGAAAGTCCTTGTGCTGCATTACAGTTTTCATCACCTGAAGCTTGTCTGGACTCGGCGATGTTTCTGGTGACAGGGTCATCACAGTGAGATGAGCTGACCGTGCTCGTGTGCCTTCCCTCAGAAACAGCCCCAGAGTTAACAGTCACTGTTGGCTGGTCTTGGAGTTCAGTGTTAGGATGATGAACATTTCCCATGGCTTGGGGCTGACACAGCTGCTGTTGTTGGGGCTTGGTCAAGGCACAGCATTTTTGAGGGAGGTTTTTGAGGCAGGAGGGCAAAGCTCTTGTGTTATGGATGCAGGATGTTTCCTTGGCAGCCACGCTTAGGAATGCTGCCTTTGGCTGGGGAGGAGAGGGGGAACCACACCAACTGAGCTGGGCAGCTTGGGAGAAGGTGCTGGTTTTTGGGGAGACTCAGCCATGACTGGCAGTGTGCAGGACAGCATCCACCCTGTCTCACAGAGATCAGGACACTGCAGAGGCGTGGGCAGAAAGCAGCCAGGCTTGGGGCTGCCTGGGGATCCACATGGGCAGGCACAGCTGGCTGCAGCTCAAACACCACTGACTTGCAGCCAAGCCTTGAAATAGGGTAGGCAGAGGGCGGCATGTTCTGCCACCAGTAGTTTGACTTTGAATTTGTTTAGAAAGTTAAGTGTCTTTTTTTTTCCCTTTCAGGTGACGCCTGGCCGTTTGAGGTCAGAAGTCTTTTGATCTTCATGGAGCTCACCATGAGGGAGAGGTTTAGTTGTACCTAATTCAAAGTTCTGCACCTTTCACCCCCTCTGGTGCAGGATGCCACTGCTGTCACACTTTGAGAGGCAGTGAAAGGCCAGAGACACTCATTTGTCAGGATGCTTTTATAGGAGCCCCTGCCCTGCTGACAAGACGCAGCCCAAGCGTGCTCCCTCCTGCCTCTTGGGCAGGACTTTGGGCCCTTCCTCTGCCTCTCCTGGAGCTATGGAAGGGCAGGTTGTCCTCACTGCAGCCAGCTGGAAACCTGCAGAGTCTGAGGCCCACAGTGAGACAGCAGCTTTTGAAGGGGCACTCAGTGCCACCAGACACAGCCAGACCAGTGGGGCCATCAATTAAATTATCATTAGCAAAGCTACCTAGCAAACACAGCTGCAGAAATGTGGTCCTTTTCCTCCCCCTCCCTTTGGCCAGCTGATGTTCCTCCTACATGCTGCAGAGGGATTTTATTTTGTTCAGGTTCAGGCTGCAAATCTGACTGATATTGAAAGGGGTTTTGGAGGACATTTGATGTTTCTGAGGCCATCGAAGGTCATGTTCCTCCAGGCTCCTTCTGGTTTCTGCTCTTTCTTGGGGTTAATATTGCAGTAGAGAAGAATAAAAGGCCCTTTCTGTTTTCAGGATCTAAAATGAAGGAACTGAGCAGACAGAAAATTATAAACTTCATTTTAGAAATATTAATTGTTGAATTCATGAACTGTTGGCCTTGAGGAACAGTATCCACACAGGTGCTGCCCTGGCAGAAAGTCTGTGTTTAAATGGGATATGTGCGCACAGCATCCCTGGAAGGGCAGCACATGTTGGCTGTGCAGCCCAGCCCTGGAGTGCTCCCAGCTGGCAGGCAGCACCAGGGACCGTGCCCTGGGCAGGAGCTGGGCTGCCACAGCTGGAGATCAAAGCCTGAAAGTGCACTTAAGGTGTTTGATTTTGCAAACATGGATATGAGCAGCACCATGTGTGTTAGCAAGTCCTCAGGTGTCATGGCACTGCAAGTATTTTCCAGTTCTGACCAGGCCAGTGGAGAGTCCCACTGCTGTGTGAGCTCCAGCTTCCTGCAAACACAGCTCCAGGTGCTGCACACATCCATGTACCCACATAATATCCATACTTTCCTAATCTGGCAGGTTAATTTGTACACCCATGTGAAAAAAAGCCTCACTGGGTTGAATCATTGTTCTGTTTATATTTGGGAGAGAATTCACTTGTCTGTTGTTTGCCATTGCACCCTCAGAAAATGGAGGCCTCTGGCCATCAGGATGAAGCGTGGCTTTGTTTTACTATTTACAGTGGCTGGCAAACACAGTGGTGAAGAGTGAAAAAGCATGCAAATAACTTGTTTATCCCCAGAGATGGATGCTTTGTGCTGTCACAAGCTGTGCTGTTGTCTCGACCCAGCTTTACTTTCCTGGAGCTGGGGGAGCTGACAAAGCTTGCTGAGGAAGACTCCTAAGCCAGAGGGCCTTTGGTTTCACAACAGCTCCATGGAGCATCACAGTGTTTTGATCTAGGTATCAATTACATGAGAAAGGAAAGGAAGGTGGGAAATAAAGATGGTAAAATAAAATTTCTAAGTGTAGGTTTGAAATCCCACAGCAAAAGTTGAGAGCAGGGCTGAGTAGATGGGGGGGATGCATGGGATAAGTAGGGAGGCTGGTGACTGACCACAAAAGATGGATTGGTTATTTAAATATTATTTGTTTTTCTATCTGAGGAGACTTTTCTGAATCAGACTTAAAAAATTGGGGTGAATTTAACATTTTTACCAAAACTGCTGCTAATCACTTCACTGAAACCATCAGGCTGCCTCCCACCTAGAGCATTCTCCTGTGCTGATCCCTGGGTCTGCAGGCTTACCCATCTGTCACTGGCAGCCCAGTGCCACCCCAGCAAAAATAGGAGCATATTTATGTCAATGTTCATGTCCTTGCTGTGTGTTTGTGCAGAGCATGATGGACTCTGTATTGGATCAGAGCTGCTGGGTCCCAGTTCCTGACTGACACCTGGCAATGTGGGTTGCTGGCTCACAGGTAAACTTGGTCAGCAAGGTCCTTGTGCCTCAGGAGGAAATGGGTGATCAGCTCACTTCAATGTTGTTCGAAGCTAAATGACCCCAGCTTCTCTCATATGAACAATTCTGTGTGGGGCTTTTTTTCTGTAAATCTGTGTTATGGTCCTACCTACCACTGCAGCTCAGCACACTCAGCCTTCATGAATTTATTCCTATGACAGTCCTGGGCATTTGGGAGCAGAGATGTGGAGGATCTGTGGGAAGCCAGGAGGCTTTCAGGAGAAAAACAGGCTTTAGTTTGTGTAGTGCTTGTGTGTGCTGTGTTGTGCTTCCCCATCCCTGCACAACATTTGCTTTGCTTTAACTGAGACTGAGCATGATTGAATTATATCTTTGGGAAAAGGCAAACAAAAATCATATTGGGTGTTCTCTCTCAGTGCTAGCAGTACAATGCTTAGATGAGTGCTTAGGCTGCTGATCCTTCAGAATCTCCTATTACAGAGAGCTTAACTTTTAAAGTAAAAAAACTTTGCTGGGAATCTCAGCCAGTTTAGAAAAACCCCATCCACTGTTCCTAGCAGGAGGAAGGCGCTGAACTGAAGCAAACCCCAGTGGGTGCATCTCCAGATTCCCGAGCACACATTTGCCCAGAAATCCTCGCCTCACCTCGCAGCCAGCGACTCAAGTGTGCGAGGAGCTGGATTAATCCATGCTCGTGAGATGGAGAGCTCTCCTGAGGAAAACAGACAGGCAAGGTGGGGAGGAGGCTCCTGGGGATTTCTGTATTTCTCCTCAGAGCTGCCTGAAAACTTTCTGTCAAAATACTGAATGGTGTAGTTTCTGACAGCTGCATTAGTTGTTCCTTCCCATAGCCACCCCGAAGATGTGGATTATTGTGATGTTTGCACAATCAGGGGCCAGAGGTCAGCCACAGTCCAGTACCTGTGAAGGGCTGTTGAGCACATGGATGTCTGAATTTTTCCACCAGGAACACACTTTTGCCTAAATGTGGTAGCTTTTCTAGTGTGGGCAATCTAAATTCGACATTGTAACTTAAGTCATACTCAAATTGCATCCATTTCACTTAAAATAAAAAAAGAAAATAGCAAAATGCAGCATCTCAGTGTAAAAGAGTGCATCTCCTGAGCCCAGATTCCTGCTCTCCTGCCTCTCTCTAAATGCTGAGAATCCCAGTGGCCCAGGCAGTGTGGCCTGCCAGGCACTGAGCCTCACTGCTGGGAATGTCAGAGAGGGAGTCCTGCCCAGGGGCTGACAGTGGGCTGATGTCCAGCTCTGGACAAAGCCCAGCACGACCCAAATCCAAGCAGGAGAAAGCCACTGTCATTTCTGTGCCAGCTGAATTGCTGGGCTGGAAAAGTCATTCATGTAAGTAAATGATTAGTGACTGATTGGCCTCTATGTGGTGAGTCCATCACCATCAATAACCCTAACACAATCTGTGATCCTTCCAAAAAGACCATCATTAGATGGACTGATGTCAGCACAGCCTCCCCAGTCCAAGGCTTTGATATAATCTCATAAATTAGGAAGATTTTCAGTCCAGACAACACTTTAGTAGTCTATGTGGGCATTGAAGAGCTGCTGCAATGAACCTTGTAAAACCAAATGCTGAATATAAAAAGGACCAAACAACAGTTTGCCTTCAGCATTCTGGAAGTTGTATGAGGCCAAAATAATTTTAACAGATGTGATCAGATCCCATTTCCTTTTAGCATGGAGTTAACAGCTTTGCAGTTACTGATGGCGGGGTGAGGAGAGCCACCAGCTTCGACACAAGGGACGTGGTAGCAGAGTAGGGAGATGAACAGAAAAAGAAACTACAAAGTCTTGCTGTCAGAGAGAAGTGAGGCTGCAGTGCCTGGTCAGGCAGAGTGAGTGTCTCTTGGCTTTGCAAACAAATCATGCCCATGGTTATCTGGACCCTGATCTGCCTTTCCCTGAAGTGGGTGCCAAAGTGCCCCTTGGGTTCACCACTGCACAACAGGTCCCAGCTTGTTTCATCTGTAAGTGATACTCTGCCCCTGCAAATGATCTGTGTGAGCAGTCAATGTGATTCCCTGTGCCAGTGATAAAGCTGAGCTCATGGGGAGTTGTGCCAATGCTTTTAGGCAGTAAACTTTTGGGCAGAAGTTATGCAAATGTTCAGATTAATTTAGATATGCAAGTAGCCCAAAAAAAATCAATGGAATCACTTAGATGATTAAAATAACTTTGTCCAAAGTGTTTTTAGTCTCTGTGCAGCTCCCTGGTCTGTATGGATGGCTTGCACACAGATCTGTTCACTTACAAAGATTAAAAAACCCCATTTTCATTAAGAAAACTTGCTCTGCTTGAATGCAGAGAAGGTGACTCAGTAAAGCAAGCTATTCTTTTCCCCCTGGCATGTGTTGTGCCCAGGTCTTTATGTTCCCGTGTGCAGACACTGTCTATGAGAGACATTATGCCAAGCTCTGTGAATCCCTGATGTTTGCCAGTGTGGTTTATTTTTAGTAGTTCCTGGGTAAGGACTGAATCCATCCATGTGCAAAAGATCACAATTGACAGGGAGGGGAGGCATGCATGTGTTTCGAGACATGTGCCTGGGGTGGCTGTGGTTATGTAAGGGCTCTTTTGACATGGCCAATTACATAAAATGGAAATACAGGGGAGGAAGGCAGTGCATGAATGCAGAGAGAGAATCTGGCTGTAGCAGTGGAGCCTGTGTCACTGCAGGTGCAGGGATTGAAGCACAAGGAGGGTCACCAGGCTGGTACATCTAGGCCTGCCCAGGGATCCCCAGGTGCTGCTGGCTGGGCTCAAGGGAGGCAGGGATCCTCCTGCTGCAGCCCCTGTGCTGGATGGCCATCGGCAGGCACGTGGCATCGCCTCTGCAGGCGCTGGGCACAGCACGGCTGTGCAGCACCGCGGTCAGTCAGGTGCAGTCTTTGGAAATCTGGTCCTTTTTGTTACATTTTAAACTGAAATGTGTTTAGTGAGCTTCAGGACACAGGGCAGGGGCAGTTTGCCACGGCAGCAGTAGGAGTGGGCAGTGCTAGTGCTGGTTTAATGATGTGTGGGGGCACAGCCAGAGAGGACATGGCAGGAATGCCCAGTGGAGTGAATGCTTCGGCTGTGGGAGCTCAGCCCCCAGGGCAGGACTCACTGCTCTGAAATCCCTGAAGCTGGCACAGGCATTGAGAAGGGCTTTTCTCAGTGAAAAGGAAGTTTAGAATTGTTTGGGCAGGCAGTGGGTGATCAGCTCAAATCCAAATGTGGACTCTTCTCAGTGTGCAAGGACCTCTACAGCTCACTCACCTTTTCCAGAGGTAGCACTTCTGCTCTGGCATCCCGGCTGCTTCACTGCTGCAAGGGCTCTGTGCCTGCTGCTGGGAATGAGGGAGAACAGAGGTTTGTGCTGCCCTACTGAATTTCAGACAAGAAATTGGAGATCTCCCATGAGAAAGGCATAATGCATATGTACTTCTTTGTTTCAACCTGTGTCAACCTTTCCAAGTGTAAAGATCAGCACTTTGTCCAACCAAAGGGTCACAAAGGGCTAAATTTTGTGTCTGGAACAAATCTACAATCCCCTGCTGAGCAATTTCCAATGAGCCATGGGTCTGTTGCAGCTTGTGGCACAAGCTCAGGATGTAGGGACCCCTCTCTGAAATCTCATCTTCATGAGGCTCCTGCATTTCGCATTTCACTGCTGTGGCCACACCTGTGTCCTCATGTTCATGCAGTCACCAGGTCCAGCAGCAGCAGGAGTGCCCTGGTGTGGGGTGGATGTCAGATTTGACAGGGTTTTAATGTTTCTGAGGGGGAGGCACACGTTTACCAGCCTCTGGTTGATAACCACAGGGCTGAACCAGGGTACTGGGGCTTCCAGCGGCACCTGCCCGTCCGTGTGAGCCGTGTGCCTGTCCCAGCATCCCTGCGGAGCAGCCTGGCCGGCTTCCATGCATTCCCAACAGATGGTGCTGCCGTGCCACCGAAAGCTAAAGGCATGAGTGGAACGGAGCTTTCAGGGACATTCCCTGCTCCCTGCACTTTCCCCCACGGTCTCCCGGTTGAATTGGAGTGGGTTTCGTTTTCCCCAAACAGCCTGCACAGACTTTGCCTGGCTTCAGTGATTATCCCTACCAGCCCAACAGGATCTGCCTGGCAGGATCCATCCTGCCCTTACTGCAGTGTCAGAGGGCCGTGGCTCTGGTCTTGGTGAGGCTGCAGTTCCACTCTGCCTCCTGGTCCCGGGGATTTTGGCCTCTGCCTGCACAGCCACTGAAGCCCAGCAGGGAGAGCAGTGGGTGCCAGCTGTGTCTCCTGGCCTCGGTGGCACAGAGCACACTGTCTCTTCAAGAGTGTACCTAAATCGCTGTATCCTGTGAATACATGATGTGTTTGACACAGCTTGGCTCTGCCTGCAGCAATAAGGCTGGTTCTGGTCTAGGAAAGGGTGGATGGACCTTCCTGTCCTCGCTCCCTCAGCCTGCCCTGCAGTAAGGTGCTCCCTTGTCCTGGCTTGGAGAGAGGGACACTGCTCTTTCCCTGCACACTGAAGTCATGCTGCTTTTGGTGCAGCCTCACTCAGGAGTATCTGCAGCCTGAGGATGCCTCTGGAAGGTGGAGAGGACAGTGTCTGCCTGGGGAGGAGTCCAGGTGTGCCGTGTGTGATTTGGGTGAGGCCTGTGCCTGGCAGGGTTAGGAGCTGATGGCCACCAGGAGCTGGAGCCATCTGGGCCCTCACATCCTCTACCAGAACTCTTGGTCCTTTCATGGCTGGGATTGACAGGTCTGTTCCTTCCTCTCTACCCCCAAACAGGTGTTGGGAGGACTCTGGTGTCTGGTGTGGCTGTGGTGTGAGTTTTGGTGGCATTAATACTGGAGAGGGGCAAGGCAGAGCCAGCAGCTGTGGCAGGGCATTAAGGGGGTGGTGCTGGGAGCAGCAGCACAGGGATGTTTTCTGCCTTGCTCAGGCTGATGTTTGTGCAGACCTGCACAAACACTCAAACCTGCTCACATGCCTTCCTCATGCTCCCTGTGTGCCAGCTTCTCTTGGTCCCATGTCCCTGCAGTCTGCCTGCACTGGATGAATTTACTGCTGTTGAACAATAATAGTGTGTAAAGAAGGCAATAGGGAAAATGGGAAAATACATTCAAAGAATTGAACATTCAAATTCACTTTACAGGAGGTGACCATGTTGCTACCCAGCCCCTTGCAGAGCCTGCATGGCTCCATCACCAGGAAGCACCGCTGAGATGGGGTGAGCCATGAACAGCCTCTCAAAGCATCAATCAAGGCCAGTCACTAAGAGACTCAAAAGGCAGCTTGGGCATTGATCTGTGAGCTGGCAGCACTGTGCTGGCTAGCCAGGACTTTGATCTAAATGAGAACCCCATCTTTCAGACCCAACTTCATTCTCTTGCCAAAAACTGGAATTGCCCTTTTGTATCTTGAGGCCATGAAATTAAGTGATTCCTTTGCAGGTCATGTGCACCCCTGAAAAGCACAGACTGGGCTGATTTTCTGGAAACCCAGGGAAACCCTTGAATAAATGCACAGTCAAGTGATGAGTTTCCTTAACTAATGCTGACAGTAAAATTTGCTCCCCACCTCCATGTAGAGGAAATGATGTTGATATCAATTCACCCTAATTTAGCTGAAATTACCTTTGGTGTATGCACAGCTGTGCTTTGGAATAGTAACAAAATTTTGGCTCTATTCTCACATGAATATTTTTCCAGTGGATGCAGTTTACTGATTTCAGAAAAAAAAAAAAAAAAAATAAAAATTCAATACTGTATCCCTTTAAACAAATTTCTGCTAATCTTAATTTCTTGGGCTGAGGTACTGTCCTGGAGGGAGAGCCCTGGCAGTATTGATGGGTTTATTGAACTCTTGTGTGGCAGGTGAAAAACTCAGCAAGGCAGCTGGTTTCATTTCTTCTGCCTTTGGCCTGTGAGCTCTGGCTCGTAGCACAAAGAGATGACAGGAAAGTATTTGCTGAGTGGGGTATTGAGCAGTTTTGTGTCTAAACCAGCCTTTGTCACACACCACTGCCCTGAGGAGAAGCAAGCTGCCCCATCCTGCCCTTACAGCAGCATCAGTGGGCCATGGCTCTGGTCGTGGTGGGGCTGAAGTTCCATTCTGCCTCCCTTTTTTGGGGATTTGGCCTCTGTCTGCACAGTGAAACCCAGGTGCTGGTGCAGTCCTGGAGCAGCTGCATCACTGTTGATGTGTCTGCTGCTGCAGTGATCTGAGCCAGTGAGTGTCACCTGTGAACCTCCACAGATGGGCCCACTGGAGATTCTCATCTCTACTGGGGTCACCACAAACTCCTCTCCTTTTGGCCCAGCACATCTGCACTGGTCCTGGCATTCCAGCCAGGCAGCCCCAGTTAGGATTAAATTGGATAAATCCCCAGTTCAGGGAGGTCTGACAGTTAAATTACCCTCAGCAGGTTTTCTGGGCCCATCAAGTGAGACTTTAACCTTCTGCTTGTGTCCAATATGACTTCTGGCTACTCCCAGTTTGCAATCTCCCTGGAGGCCTGAAAGTGGAATGTGGTGGGGTCTGTGAGGAGGTGGTTTGTGGCCAGTGCCAGTGACCAGACAGGGACTCTCTTCCCTGGGAGGAGCCCAGCAATGGAAGGTCAGGTTAGAGTGCAGCAGCACCTCCACAGCTGCCCTCTCCAGAGTGTGTCCCCAAGATCCAGGATGCCAAAGCTCAGGGGTTTTGCTCCTGATGGCTCCCTCCCTTGCCCCTTTTCCCTTTAGCAGTGTGGCAGTGGGTGATCAGGCACAGCAGGGCCAGTTTGCCCAAGGGGATGCGGATGAAGCAGGGAGAGCTGCGCTGTGCCAGCTGGGGCTGGTGGCACTGGGTGGCACTGGGTGGCACTGGGTGGCACTGGGTGGCATTGGGTGGCACTAGGTGGCACCATTGACTTGGGAGCGAGGATGGACGTGCGGGACTCGGGAGAGCTGCTCCGAGGTGTCTCCATCGGGCAATCCTCGGCACAGCTTTAGCCCTCTCCTAGCGCTGAGGGTACGTGCATCCCTCACTCTCAGGGTACCTGGCCACCAGAGCTGCCTCGGACCTTGCCTTTGAGCCGCTTTTGGGGTTCGGGAATTGTCCCGTTGGTGGCCGAGCGCTGTGGGGACGGTCCCGGGGAGCCCCGAGTGCAGCAGGGCAGGAGGAGGCTGAGCATCCCTGCAGCTCTGTATCCCCTCACAGGCACTCTGCAGCCTGCCTGGCTCACCAGCCCTCCTGACAGCAGCTTGTGGCGCTGGGAAGGACAGCATTTTCCTTTTCCATCTTTCACTTTATCATCTTTCCATCTGGCCTTTTATCCCGTTCTTGTCCCTCATTACAAGGTTGCCATAAGCTCGCGCTGACAGAACTTGCTGTGGGCACTGCTGACAGGGAAGTGAGTAAGAACTGCAGCAAGAACTGCTCAAAGGATATTTTTTTTTTCATACAAGATTTTTATTAAAATATAATATTAATCAAAGCCTTTGTTGGAACTAGTGGATCTAGTTTTTGAATTTGGAAAGAAATACTTTCTGGGGGTATTATGGTTGTAAATATTTCATGTCCCACTTCTGCAATACAACCCAAGTGTAAAGTAAAGGAAAAATAGTGCTGGGATAGGAAGGGATAATGGACTACATGCAGAAGAATTGACACTAATTATCATAACTAATTTAAAAAATTTGCTATAACTGTATAAATACATGATTAATATTTGCTATGATGTTATGAGAAACATTATGTAAAATATCCTTTTGTTGCAGGAAAATGACTGTTGCCCAATTGTTCCAGTCTCCACTCCACGGTGATCAGGAGCAAACCCAGTAAGTGGGGCTGTGCTGGCCTGTGCTGGAATTGTGTTCCTTGTGTTGGTGCAGGGGGTGGGATTGGTTGTGGCTCCTTTGGGAATGGCACACAGCCTGCAGTGGGTCCTGGATGGGCAGCAGCAGCCTGTGGGGCAGTGGAGCTCTGTGCATTCCATGGACATCCCTACTTTGGAGCAGGAACAGAGCTGCCCAGGGAGGACCTTGGGCTGACTCAGAGAATTCAGCGTGAAATTCCTATAGTTACTGGTAATGTATTACTTAAAGCTTAGGTGGTTATTATTTTTATTCTACAAATACATTATCCTATTACCCACTGTAATACTGAAACTATATACTAATAATATGTCATTATATGCTTAGGTAAGTTTTTCTACCTTTGGTTCAAGCTTGTCCCTCTATGGAAAATCACTTTGAGCTCTTTCTTCACAGTCTGCCTGCTGTGTCTGCTCCTGACTGCCCAGCATTGATCCCAGCCCTGCCTGACTCCCATCCTGGGAAGGGCAATAGCTGAAACACAGTGCGAGAAACTAATTTCCCCTTAAAATATAAAACATGTCAGTGATGTATAGCTGTTGCTGCTGTTGATGTCAGTAAATCTCTATTTAGGTTCAAATGTGTTCAGCTTTTTGACTTCCCATTCAGAAAACATGGGACAGGGAATAACAATGGATGAGTAAGCACAAGTTTTGGCAGTCAGAGTTAAAGATGTCACTGGTGATTAGGCATTAGGAGCTTTTTAAAAAACTTACGTTATCTCTTTAATGCCAGAAAGTATCAGTTAATGCATTGAATTGACTGTCACACAGGGTATCAGGACCATGATTAGGCAGTTTCCCAGACTTTGGCTGTCAGCACAAAGATATGCTCTTGGCATCTCTTCCGAAATAGTTCCCTGAGACTTTGTTTCGGGGAGAGACAGATCACTGATTAGATGAGGCAGACTTAAGAAACCAAATGGCAGGAGTGATAAAAGTGATGCATGATGTTGGAGGGGAAAAAGCTAGAGGCTGCAAGGGATAGAGACTCAGGTGGGGGTGGAGAGAGTCCAAAATGAGGATAAAGAAATATGGCACTGTATGTTCATCCTTTCTTCCCATTTTGCTCTTTGCCTAACCTCTGGTTGATTGGACAGACTGACCCATCCTTATACCAAGAGGTTATTTCTGTTAGAAGTGCGGAAGAGACACGGAATCACTGTTTGTACCTGCTGCTGGCAGTGTTCAGCTGGTGTCACTGACACTGGCTGGCCAGGCTGTAGCTGCTACTTTCCACAGGAATTTCAGCCTGCTGGGTGTTGCCTCTTGTTCCAGCTTTCCTGAGCTCTGCTGCCTGCTGTGCCTTCTCTTTACAAATTCATTGCTGGGTTGGAACCTTAGCTTTAGGGAAAACAGTCTTTAAATGAGACCCAAGGGAAAAATGCTGGGAATATTCCCTTGTTTCTGTGTTTTCTGAGAAGCAGGGTGAGCTTACCAGAGCCTGATCCTGTAGCTTTGTCTTCCTGTGTGCAGGTACAGTGCTATGGGCTGTATAGCTTTGATTTCTGAGCCTTCCAGACACGGACCAGTTTCTCTTCATCTCCTTAGAAGCATGGACAGTAAATGTTTTGTGATGTTAAGCTGCAATTGGTTCTAAATGTATAATCTTTTATTAGGAGAGGCAAAGTCCAGAAAAGCCTGGACTCTTTGAAAGAAAAGCTTTCTCCCAAAGCTTTCTCTTGGCCAAGGAAACTTATCTCTCCACCTCAGCCTTCAGCAAGCAGTGGAAGGAGTTGGGTTTTGGGTTTTTTTTAGGCTTGGTGAGGCACAGAGAAGGGTACTGTTCTTGAACATCACTCTTTAAAAGCCAGGGTGCAGTGGGGACAGTGGTTTGTGTTGCTGCAAAGGTGCCCTGCAGTGGTCTGTGCAGAAGAGGCTTGAGTTAAATGGTTCTGAGGTCCCTGGGGACTTGCCTGAGGGTGGCAGGTTTGACAGCAGGTGGAACTTTGCCAAAAGCATGCAGGGCACAAGCTGCCTGTCCAAGTGAGGCAGTGGAGGCTCCAAGGAGAGCACAAATGGCTCAGCTCCTCCACAGGGTGCTGGTGTTGGTGTCTGGCAGCTGCATTGGCCTCAGCAGGATATTGCACAGCAGGTATGAAACTTCAGAGTAAAGGAAAAAATAAATAATGGTGGTATCAAGGCCACTGTCATAAACATACAGTGTTGCTCCACTTATTTCTTCTCAGATTCTGAGGTACTGAAATTAATAGTTCAGCAGCCACCCTGATCCACCCAAAAACTGTTGCTGAAAACCTCTCCAATCTCATTTTATGCAAATGTTCCCCATTCTCTGGGGTTTTGCCTCTTTCCTTTTGAATAGTATCTGTTTTCACAGCAGAAAGATGGGAAATGGGTGAGAAGACCTTGCCAAGTGTGAATGACTGCACTAAGGGCCTGATCTGAACGAGGATGGATGCTCCATGCCTGGCATGGGAGATGGGCTGTCTGTTTTGGGAGGATGGTACATCCCTGAGAGGCTGCATACAATTCTGCTCTCATGATTGGCATCACCCCCATCCCTTTCTAATCTGACATGGTTAGGTTTTTCATTGTCACACCGCACACCAGCTTGTTACATGTTTTTGTGTTGTACAGCCCATAGTTAGATTAGGATGAACTGCAGCATTGTCCTCTCCCCTCTGCAGAGGTGCCTGGAGGTGTTCAGCAGCTCTTGCTGCTGTGTGCAGTTTGTCTCCTGGTCTTCACCTCCCTCTGCAGCCCATGAGCTGCCCTTTAGTGTGTTGTCAGTCCTTTGTGTGTCCCAGGCTTTGGCAGTGGTGCTCTCTGCCCTCCCCTCTGCCTCTTGCTCTATTCACCTTATGCCATTAAATCACAGAAGGACAAGGGATGCAGAGTCCTTTGTGCAAGTGGCCCACAAAACCAGGCCCCCTGAAGTGTTTACTGTGGTTTAGAAAGGGTCTAACCTTTAGACAGCAGGTTTGAGCTTTATTAAACAGCTGGAGCTATTCTGAGAGTCGGCTCCCCCAGGCACTGGAGAGGGATGAAACCAGCCTGTGCTGCTAATTGCAGATGCTCATCCTTCACTGAGAGCCAATATCTTTTAAGGGATCAAGGCCACCCCACTGCCTTCAATATGAGCAGGGCATGGCAGGTCATTACAGCATGAAGATGCAGTTAAGCAGCAGGATTCTGCCTCCCTATTCTTGCCTGGCAAAAAGTGCAGGGAGGACTTTGGCTGCTGCTAGTTAGTGTGCCTTGCTTAATTTTTATTCTAGGAAGAGCTGAGTGTGAATGCAGAGTGGGCTTGGATGCCTGGTGCTGTCATTGGGAAGTAGAGCACGCAGACCCCCCAGGCAGAGGTTCAGCTCCATGTCCTGGTGGTCCTTCTGGAACCCCAGGGAGGTGAGGAGCATATGGCTTGTGATGCTGCATCACAGAGGCCTGGGCTACATTGCAGGGAAAAAGGAGAAAACAGGGAGTGCAAAAACTGCTGGAGTGTGGATGAACTCTGGGGTTTGCTTTGTATTTTCTGTGTGTGCTTTGCAATGCTGAGCCCAAGTGTTAATACAAATACAAAATAAATACGTATTTACTACTAATACTGTGTTTTCTCTACCCAAAATCACCCTATTGTAGTGTAAACTCTATCATGTTGTTAATTAGGCATGGACTAGTGAACCTCTGTTATTAAAATTCTTCCTAGTTCTTGCCTTTTAACAAGCATCCTTGAGCTTGTGCCAAATTTCAGTTTTAAACCTTTGAAAAATCTTTAATCTTCTCAGCCTTTTTTTTTTTTTTAACGATTTAAAAACATTAAATATATGTTGAACATAGATCTTGGTGCTGATTAGGATGCTTCTTAAAATGAGATCTATTTGTCTGTACATATCTTACTTAGAGTCAGGAATGCTTAAGAGATGCTCTTTCATCAGCCTGGTACTAAGTGGGAGTAAAGTGGTGGAATAGCTGTTTTAGACAGTTTAGGGTGAATGTAGCCATGTAGGAGGTTTGTAGTACATTGACATGAGAATAATGTATCTGGAAAGGTCAGATGCTGAACATGCTTTCTGTTAATGTATATTGAAAATAGAGAGCAGAGTTGTGACTTTTTGGGATGGGTGTTTGCCAGAGCCTGATCCTGGCCTCAGGGGTCAGACATGCCTCAACATCTACTGAAAAACAGAACTCAGTGAGGTTACCAATTACTTGCTGATTTATTGAGTCAGGTTTTGGTTTATTGCAGCTTTATAAGAGCACAGTAATTTCTGGTGAAATTTTCGGCATCACCTTTGCATTTTGGGAAATGTATTACTTTTCTGCATGGAGGTGAAACACCTGAGACTAAAGTTGCGCTCGTCCTGTGTGAATCCAACCAGCTGATGGTATCTCACATGCCCTTAAACATTAAAGTCCAATGGGTATTTAAACAAACTATATAACAGACTCTAAACTTCAGTTCCAAACACAGTTTTTAAGCAAGTTATTTTATAGCCAAAATGTCAAGTTTTGTTTTCTTGTATTTTCTTACGTAGACAGGTCTGCCCTTATTACTTCAGACTTGTTCTTATTTTATTCTTGGAGGTTTTGTGCCATAGCAAAACATTATTTGAGGAGTGGATTCATAGAGATAAAACCCAGGAAAGTTCCTAGACGTAACCCAGGGAAGGACCAATGCTGACCTGTGTAAAGGTATTTTTAAGCCATTCATGTCTATTCTTTGTAATGTGTATGACTGAGCAGCAAGGACCTAACAAAGCTCCTGAGGCTGGAGTTGGAGAAGTTTCACTGACACTTGTAAACTGATGCTGGGGCCCTTTATAAAAGAGTGAAAATGCATCTTCCTCCCAAGATTTGCTGGGCTTTGTTCTTCGCTCTCCGGATGTAGCATTGCATTAAGAAACAGCAGCCAGGACTGTCTGACCCACTTAAGATAAAGCTAAACTCAAGAAACTGCATTGTCATCTCTTAAATAAGAGCTATAAAGGGGAAGCCAAAGGAGGAGTAACATCCCTGCTCTTCTCTACCTGCCTCAAAATTAATGGCACTCTGTGCTTATCTCCAGCTCTGCCACAGGACAGTAGCTCTGCCCTCTCATAGGGATGTCAGTCAAAGGGCTTTGCTGTGATAAACAATAATTCTAATTATCTTGACAGCTGGTGGCAAATGTTAGGAGGCTCAAAACTTTCCCAGAGGAGGAGGTAAGATGAGAGCAAGCAAAGTTAATACAGGCCTCTGTTGCTGCCTTGATGACTGCAGAGGGGACACGGTGGGTCAGGGTGGTGGGTCTGAGGGCAAAGAAGAATCATTTTGGAGGGGGTTTGTGCTGCCCTCCCTGAGTGGGCTCTGCTGGAGCCAGCTGATTTACTGCCAACAGCGTGGCTGCAGCCACACCACCACCAAGAGGTGACTTGTCAGGTCCAGGCTCTGCTCCCTGCCTGGCCGGGGCCAGCCAGGCTCTCTCCTGTGTTTCTATTAATTCCAGCCTGAGGTAGTTAAGATCAGCTCAGGTGCTTTGCCTGTCTCCTACACCTGAATCATGCACAGCATTTCCCTGGCTGTTGGGGAGGACTCTGAGGGGGTTAACACACCATGTTCACAGCATCCCCTTGAGCATGCTGTTTAACATTGCTTATCAACACAGGTGCTCACCAAACCCTGAGCCCCAAAATACAGCTTGTGTGACAGAACATCAGAACAGCTTGTCTGACCCAGCTCAGATGTTTGCTCTGCTAAAGTCTGTGCTGTGAAAATGATATGTGAATATCTACATAAACAGCCAAATTCCTCCCTAAAATGAAGTGACCCTTGGTAATGGTCAGCTGAGGAAGTTGAGAAGACACAATTAACAAGGTGACTTTAGCAGGCTTAAAAATAGGTCTGTGGGAATGCTTTTAAGGACCTGGAAGGACTTATGTCATCTTGCTGGGGGCTGTGTAGAGGAGAAAGAGGAGAAATAATAGAGGAGAAAGCTCTATGGAAAGGTAAAATGGGAAAGTAAAATGGAGGACAGTTCTTATATAGCTGTTCCTGATTGTTTTAAGTGTTTTGGGGTCAGCAAAGATCCGGGCTTCTCATTTGATTATAGCACTGAGCAGGTTGTTAATCACACAAATAAGAACCTTGTGATGCTTTTAAATAAGCAATACATACCATTTAATGTTTGTGGCTTGTAAGCACTACAAGCTTTGTTACTGTCTTTAGAGCATGGCTGTGTGGTTTATAGATTGGTGATCCATGGTGCTCTCAAATGTGCAGGAGCTGTGCTAATGAAACCTGGATGCTCCTGTGGTGCCAGGGCTGGACTCCCCAAGAACAAATCCTTTGGGTGACTTTCAGGCTCTTCAGAAGCCTGTCGGGTGTGAAGTCCAGGTTTGTATTTAAAGGTGTGTGTGGGTACTCATGTAGTTTCAAAATGAGACAAGCCAGGTTGCTTCTGAGCAGGTGCTTTTGAGGAAAAGACCTTGTTTTTATAGACTTGACATCCAAGTGATCACAGTGGGTGTGTACCTCATGGGTCTGAGATCCCTGGCATTCTTCCTGAGCTCTCTGAGAGGTACTGAGTAGGAGAAATGTCACTGACTGGTGGAGAGCTGGGCCCCATGACAGTCATTTCCCAAGCCAGCTGTAGTTAGGCAGCTGTGGTGGAGGTCTAAAGAATTAGATGGGTCTCTCCTTCTCTTTCCTTCCCCCTACAGGCCCTTTACAGTAGTTTGCAATTTATGGTGAAGCCCAGAGCTATTCACCTCATGCCTTGTGATGATGTCTGTTCCCCAGCACTGTGTGGAGTCAAGGCTATGACTGCTGCCCTGGTGTAGCAGGACTTTATCAGAGGCAGCACTTTGTGCCCTATTCCTGGTCCCACAGGACCACCCAAACCTCAGTTCTTCACCTTTCTCTTGGGGTTAAACACAGCAGCAGGAAACAGATTTGCAGCCTGCAGTCCTAGTGCCAAGGTCCTTTCCCCACTTTTTGGATTTTATCCTTTCATGTTTGTTATCCTTGCTTTAGCCACTTGCTGCTGCCAGTAATGTGTGCTGTCTATGCCCAACTGTGCCAGACAGAGCATTTTATTTTCAGCAAAATGATTCTAAAGCCTAGTTTGGTTTCTTCTCCATTAAATAAAATTTTCCTTGGTAAGGAGGACACAATAAATTATGATCTGGGGATAAAGAAGTCATATGAAGGAAGGCAAAAGCTTTGTTTTCCTGGTGAGTAACATCAAACAGGAGCCAGTCTGAATGTGTGAGTCACCCTGACAGATAGCCAAAGATCTTGTGCATTGCTGGGAAACATTACTGTGGAGGGGGGAACCTGAGCATTTCAGCCAGGAGCACCAGGACAAAAACTTTCAGGGAAACTGCAAATGTGACTGTTCTGCATAGCTGAGAAACAGGCAGAACTTGGGAGTTAATCTGAAGCACCCACTGGAGTATTAATCTAGCTTTGAGAAGGTTTCCCCCTCTTTCTCACTTAAATCTTCTATCAAAGTGGTTCTGTCTTATTCAATTAAACCTGTAAGGAGCCTGACTGTGCATTTCATCTCCCTGGGACAGAGCTGTAAATTAGGAGCATATAGCTGAATTAACTTCCTGAGCTGAAGCACAGAACTTTTCATTGGAAAGAGTGGATTTGGTTCCTCTTTTTGATTCTTTTACTTCTACAAAGCAAACCCAAGTGCTGGTGTGAAACTGACTTGCAGATGAAAACTAATGAGTAAAATTACTGCCTTAATGAAGAAAATGCTACTAGCAAGTTGTGAAAAGTATTTTAATCATAATTAATAGAATAAAATTAATACTGAACTTCAACTGTTCTAAGGTGTTTTAATTAAAAATTAAGTTTAATATTGGTTATGACACATCATTGCATGCCCTCAAATGCCTGTGACAGGGCAGCTGGGTGAGCACTGCAGTTCTAGAAAATTCTGTGATGACACATTCATAAACATTAGGCTGGAGGGACCTTTGTGATTTGCTTGTGCTATCCTGTGTAAAAAAACAGTGTGATAAAATCAGAGCATTTTGGCCCAGGGTGTTGTTACATGAGGTGCAGTCTGACAGGGCAGATGCTACAGCTGCCTCATAAGCCTTTTCTACTCCTTGGTAAGTCTGTTTTGTACTGAAAGTGCAAGTTTTTCTCACAAGTTTCATGTGTCATGATTTTAGAGTACTTCAGAACCCTGCAAAATATCAGCCAAGGAAGGGTCTCTGAATTATTATTATTATTTTTTAAATTCAGCATATACTACAGGATATTTCCAGAAATATTTGACTGCAGGAATAGTGTCAGTGCCTGTGGAGGCTGGGTGGCAGCAGGTCTGATCCCTGTGGTTTGCAGTGGCTGTGCTCTTTCTCAGTGCTCAGCTCCCCAGTCCTGGGCACTTATTTCTCCCAGCATTCTGCCCCATGTGGGTAAATCCTTCTCCTGGGGGTGCCTGCCTTGTGTTTCTTCCTTCAGAATTGCACAGGGCTGAATGGAGACTTCCTGAGCTGCTCTGGAAGGGGTTTACAGAGGAGAAGGATGTGTTGTGTCCTTGGACCCACAGTCTGGTAACATCCCTCCCAAAATGTAGGCTTGGATCTGAGCAGCTGGGAGATTGTAGGAATATCCTGCTTTACCCCTCTCCCATCTGAGAAGTGCCTTGCTCAGTTTATGTTGTGCTTTCAAATATGTCCAGCTTCAAGAGGAAACTGATGCATGTCTGGAGGTTAACAGATGGGAAATGTGAGGAAGCAGAATTCAGTGAGCGACTCCTCAGGGTTAGAGCTCTGCCTTAACAAGGCCACTCTTACCTGTGCAGGAAGGCTGGGACATGAACAGTTGTTTTCACAAGGTCATTGCCTTTGCCTGCAGGTGCTTGTGAAGCCTTCTGTTAATTGATCCAGTGGTGAACATTTTTGGAAGCATTGTTTGGAACAGCTGACTCTACTGCTATTTTCAAAGCTAATCCCATAAAACCAGAAAATCTCGGGCAATTCCTTAAATCTTTCTTTTCTCCAGTCCTCCAGCTTCCTTAATATTTTCACTGCTGCTGCATTCTTAGAACATTCTGTGAAGGTGTACAGCAAGCTGTAAGGAACCACTACACATTGATAAAAAGTGAGCTTTGAGTCCTCATACGTAAATATTCACCCTTGGGAGGATGACTGGGTTGTTATCAGGGAGTAAACCACTATTGAATTACATGTCAAATCTAAACTACACCAAATTTTGAATTTCAAATCTCAAACACTTGCAACACAATTCTCATAAACAAGTTACAGATCAGAAATTAGTCACCGAAACCATTGTGAGTAACTTTAAATAACAAGATAGATACAGGGAGGGGTGGGGGGAGAAAAAATCTGCTCAGAGATAATTTGCAAGCTGAATAAAATAATATTAAAATTATTCATCAAGCTTATCAAGCTTGATTCTTGAGTAATGTTGTGTCATTGCTAGCAGGTGGTGGGAGAAATGGCACAGCATACCATAATTAGTAATAGCCATGTATTTCTGATGCTACTTCATCTGTGTGGTTTACGTCCAGATGGTTTTGAAAATGGAATCAAGATAAAATACAGCTTCCTGGATCAGAATTTGCATTCTAGCTAATGATATAATTCAAAGCTCATTATTGTTGAAAAAAAAAAAAATCCAAATTGCTAAGGAAGATTATTAGATGTTGGGATTATTCCAACTTTATTACTGGATTTCTTTTTTAGCTCAGTACTGCACAAGAGCACCATCACAGGTATGAGTTAAAAGGCCATCTTACAGTGTGCTTCCATACACAGTTTTTTCTTCTTGGTGCAGATGCTGACCATGTAACTTAGCCAAAATTTGAGTCCTGACCCCCAGAATACTTATAATGGAGAAGTTTGGCTGACCTGTGATAGCAAGCACTGTCAGCCTTGGTTCAAAGGACACTTAAAGGGCTGTTTTCCCACAAAGGGTTGTTGGATAGCACAATATTGAACTGGATGCAGCAGGGACTTCCTCAGATGATCCCAGCCCTCACTGACAGCAGTAATGTTCATTCATGAATTGTGCTTGCTTGGTTACAGAGTTCTCATTTACATGTCTGTAGCTTTTACTAATACAATTCTGTTTCAAGTTGCCTTCAGTTTCAGCAAACATCCCTTCAAGTTGCCTAAATCTTTCGCCCTGGCATAGATTTCTAAGAAATCTCCAAGTGATTTCTTCTTTCCTCTTTCCTATGGGTAAGACCATAATTTTGCTTGCATACATCAGCAGTGCTGCTTTTCACAACTACAGTCTCATAGTGCAGAATTTTAGTCCCTCTTGTAGCTGAAGAACACAGGGTTTTCTATCATCCTAGGGTTAGACATCTATGAAGTTTAGGGTAGCTGTCTAAACTCCTAAATTGAGTAGGGAGAGACAGCTCCAGATCCATCATATTCCAAGATAAGTGTCTGAATTGCAGCTGCTTGTGTGATAACTATTTACCATTTATGAGGTGAGATGATTTTCACTGTAGGTTTCCAGGTGAGCAGTGCTGGTCACTGTTTGGTATTCACAGGTAGAAGAAGTCTCTGTGCTGTGTGTTTGTAGCCCTGGAGAGTCCTCCTGCTGCCCTGAGCTCCCAGAAAACAGAGCAAGCAATGAACGTGTGCCCTTTTCCAAATGGAAAAGGTAAAGTTTGTAGACAGGAATTCAAGCCTCTGGTGAATGACTCTTTGCTGGGCAGAAGAAGAACAAAGGAAAATAACCTGTGGTGAGTGTGCCCTCGGGATGCAAGGGAGGCAGGAAGCTGCTTCCCTGGAACAGCTGCTGTGAGGCAGAGGAGGGAGTGATGTCTGGTGCTGAGCTGGGTGAGCAAATGCCTGCTCACAGCCTGTGTTAGTGAGCAGGGGGGGGAAATACCTCCTGGACCAGGCTGAACTGAGCTGCTGTGGGTTTGTTTAACCCAGCTGATGATTCTGTTTCCAGAAGTTTTGATGCAAGAAATGTTGTAGCTCCTAGCAGAAGGATGAGTGGATGTGTTAAAACTAAACTTGAGTGAGACAGAGAGACTGGAGACAGGAAACCAGGGAGAAGTAAATGAACAAATCTTCTTTCTCAGAAAGGGTGGAGGGGTTTGTGGGAAGTTCCCTTATCTCCAAAACTGAAATTTGAAAGCCACAACCCTCATCTGCTCCTAAAACATTTTCAGTACCTGTTATTTTCACTGAGCTGTCTGTCAAAAGGGGGTGTCTTTGGCAACAGATTAATACAAGTTAAAATATATATGGCACAATATCTCTGTATAATATCTGCCTTATCTTTACATAATGAATTAACAAAGATGAGCTTGAAAGAAGTGTGATAAATTATTCAAAAACCTCCTATGCTTTTGAAATGCTAACAAGTCAAATCCTTTGAGACTGCTTGATCAGATTATGGTGCATCATACAGTAAACCTAATTGGTTATATTCAGTCCTGAATTATCAGATTTACTAGTTTTGCCAAAATAACTTAAATGGTGCTGAAATAATGCCAAATTATTTTAATTAAAATAAATTCACATTTACAAATAAGGAACTCTACCCAAATTCTTTACAGTTTGGGAGCTGGTAATAATTTCCTCTTTTACCAGACCAGTGCTCAGCAGCAGTGCTCATGGCTTCCCTCTCCCTTTTTTCGGGTGCCCATCTTGAGACTAAAAATGCCTCCATTTACTCAGTTGCCTGGGACTTTCTGAGAACCAGTTTTCTTTTAAGGCAAACCACCATAAAGACTAAAAATTCAAATGGAATTTGAATTTGTTTAATTCAGTTGCTTCTGACCTAAATGTTAGCATGAAACAGACACTGAAGTAATTGGCTTCAGGCCCAGATATATTTTATGGGGGAGAAATCAACTTGCTGTAAGACCCACACCTTGGTACCTTATTCCTTCATGGGTTAGGACAGGTCCTTGCACAAAATTCACTTGCATTTAGGTCTGTGAATCACATTCTTCATCATGACCTAAACTGGAAAAGGACATACCTCCTGTCCCCTCCAGACACTGTTGAGTGGAAATACCTGTGAAACCACAGCTTTTCATCTCCAGAGAGGGAGCTGGGAAATGCTCTCCTGCCCTGCCTGTGTGACCACCACCACAGCTGAGGGGCACCTGCTTCTGCCCCAAAGGAGAACCTTGAAGGGGAAGGTGAGGAAGGATTTTAAGGCATGGTCAAGTTGGCCTCTTTGGAGATGATTGAGGTTTCAGCTGCAGCAGTTCTGAATGCAGCTCTGGAGGTGGGTTTGCTCTGCAGCCCCTGTGATATGAGAACCAGACATTAGTGGTGATTTGCTGCTGTGTGGGCTGTTAACTACCCAAAAGGAGCTGCTGCAGATCTGCCCCTTGCAGATGCTACCAGGCCTTGCTTTATAGGCGATGTGAAAAGGTATAAAAACTTCTTTAGGCTCCTACTGTGTAATGATGCTGGTCTAAATCACCAGCCAGTGCATATCAGTGCAGCTCCACTGAAATCCATAAAGATTGATCGACTGAATGTGGTGGAGGATCTGCACTGCTGGCCTTCACTGAAATTCTGCTGAAGTTACTGGGCACTTCACATGGGCTTTTGCTCTGGGGGAGGACAACTGAGTGGTTTGAGAGCAGTGAAATATTGATTTGGAGAGACACCACTAAGCAGTTTGCCCTAGTAATCAATTCCAGAACAACATTAGCATAAATCAGGATTAGGGAAGGAGCATGTCATTGCAAAAGCTGTGCTGGCTGAGAGACTCCCAAGATGGGGTGGAGAAGGATTAAAGCTTTTGGGTTTAGTGTTTGGAGGGGGGTTGAAACACACAAAAAGGTTTTGTTTAAAATTGCATTGGTGTCACCAAAGACAATGCAGTAACTTGCAAGTTTGTAACTTGCATTTATCTCCCACTCTGTATGGGGTGGGAAGAAGGCTCTGATTCTGCTTTACAGAGCTTGATTTGGGCACTGGCTTCTTACCTCCCCTGAAATGATGAAGTCAGCAAGTGACTGGACATACTGAGACTGTTCATGTGAACAAGCATCTTCTCATTGGTGCCCCTATCCTGTCCACACACTCTGCACACACCTCTCGTGGCACAGGATTGGTGACAGTCCAGGTGTTCCACTGCCCTCTGTTATCTGGCTCTTGTGGTCCTGTTTTCTTGTTTTTCAGCCTCTTCTTCCTTATTTTTAGAGTAGCTTATGTCTCAGCAACCTTGAGAAATTCCAGAGGGTCTGATAATAAACTCTTAATACAGTTTGGCTGGAGCACCTCATGGCCCAAGCTGTTCAGATGTATTACTACAGGTATGTTCCCCTTTCAGGCTGGAAAAACAGTCTGTTTCCCAGCCTGAAGCAGAGCAGCTCTGCTAAGGGGGACTGAATCCAATCAACATCATCCCTAAAAAGTTGTAGCTAGGGTCCATTGAAGTTGTCTGTGTGTTTTTTCAAGGAGAAGCATCAAGATCAAAGTCTGAGAAAACCATTTGATCTTCCAGCTGTAAACAAGTACTAAAAGAGAACATATGCTATATTTAATTAGCCTCCACTGAGGTGCTTGCATCCAAACTCCAACAGCTTGTAGAGTTTCTTTTCCCCTTGTTTGAAGTCAGGGGTAGTTACAGGGAATGGGCATTGTGAGAAAAGGTGAGTGAAGAAGGTAGAAGAGTTGAACAAGTTTCAGTTCTTGAACCCTTTCTGTTTCCTGCTGGAGCTACTGGAATGCAGCTGGGACATTGGTCTTGCCTTGGGTGTGCATCCATGGCTGCTAGCTCTCCCATTCCTGTGCTCACCAGCTGCTCTCAGAAACATCCCCCAGAAAGCTCTTGTCTGAGTCCTTATTCTCAGAAGCCTTCTTTTATATGTATTCTGCCAACAATAAAACTGACAGATGGCTAAATCTGAACAGTAGGTCCCAATTTCATAACTAATAATCAGAAAGACCTTACTTTGCTTCCCAAATACTTGAACAAAATGAATTGGTGACCTAATCACACCAGAACTGCAGGGTTTGTAGTGAAGATGGAGTCAGGCTGGTCTAGGAGAGAATTTGTGCGTTGAACTATCAGAACATCAATCCCTGTCTCTAATTGAATTGTCTCGTATTCTGAAGTTCATGTCTACTTTTGCATTTTAGAGCATTTTGCATTTGCATTCTGCATTTTAGAGCACCACCCAGATGTCAAAATTCAGAAGGCAGTAGATTTCCTAGTCATTTATGTGAATTACTGAGTCATTACTGTAATGAGAAGTAATTATCTGTTAGCTTGGAAGGTCAATTGATTGGATAACTGATCAAACTGGACTATTTCCAGTGACTAGGAGCATTAAAATAAAGTAGGCAAGCAGGTAAAAGTTTGACACAACAAATGCCTCATCTTTTTCATTAGGAGACCTGCTGGATTATTCAGAGGGTGTATACCAACCAAATTTACAAGATTTAAGGTTTGACAAATTCTGCCTCAGTGTTTTTTTACTCCTGAGAAGTAATAATAGGTAGTTGGGCTAAATCCCTGGAAACTGATTTTTCTTCTTCATTCCCCCCTTTCCCAAGCTTCTTAGGTATGATTTTGTTCCAAAACGATGATGCATAGCCATGAAACGGTTTTGCCCTTTATCACTCCAGCATAGGAGAAGATAAACTGAACAGACCTGTTTATTCATTTTGGAGGAAAAACAAAATTAAAAGGCTTCTGTGTATTGTGGTAATGCAATTCCTAATCAATGACAGTGGGTTTAACAGAGATTTATGGGTTTTTAATTTGTAAGATTAATGACTGCATACATTGTTTCTGTCAAAATGACAGTATCATGGTCACGTACTTCATGGAGCAGATAGCGACCTCCTGCCAGACACGTCCTTAAGGAAACGCAATTATCACTGCCCATTTTACAGTGCTTAACTTTTTTCTCTCAGTAAGTGACAACAGAAAGGGTTTGGGGCATAAATTAATCTTTCTAGATGAACTGTTAACCCTTCATGCCTAGCAGCTAGTTTCATTAACTCAATGCCTGCATACTGTTTTCTGGGGTGTCCCTGGCAAACACAATGAAGCAGTGCCAGAAGGACCATCTGGAGGCTCTCTGGAGCACTCTGCTCCAGCAGCCATGTGCAGGATCAGTTCTGCAGCGTGACTGTCTCACGTTGGACTCCACTACTGCAGCAGTCACTGCAGGACACTCGGCAACACGAATTTCCAAATGTACACAAAGCACAGCGGTGAGCTCCACAGCCTGCTGTGGGCAGGTCAGAAATGCAGGTGTGGGGGGTTATCTGCTCCTGCTGTGGCTATTCCCAGGACAGTGAAGTTATCACAATGTCTGGTTAAGTGTCATTACACCATTATCTGGTGGCCTGTGGCCCAGGAGCTGAGTGAGGTGCCAGGTCTGGGACACGGTCCAGGCTGAGAGCTGCCATCAGTGTCACTGCTCTGGGTGGCTGAGATGTCCCAGGCCTGCTCGTAGATCTTCCACCTTGTGCTGGGCTGCAGGACATGCCAGAACAGTCTCTCCTCTGCACTTGAATGTTGTGCTTGCTCAGGACTTGCAAGGTGGTTCTCCCCCACCATCCCCCCAGGGATTTCAAGATGGTAGAAAGGGCTAAAATGCTTTAACAGCCACTGTGTAAAGTACACCTTGGCCTGGTCTCCTGGATTTCCCAGCCCTGGCTCTGTTTCCACAGTTTGCAGCCTTCTGTCCATTTGTGACTTGTTGAGTTCTTGTTCCTGAATCCTTAAACCATTGAAAAAATCTTCAGCTTTTCCTCTACAATCAGGCTATGAAGTAAAGTGTCTTTGCAACAGAAACTTGTCCCAAGTGACCAGATGTGGCACTGACAGCATTTGGTGTTATTGATGGAGCCACCTTTGGCTTGTTACAGCTTTGTCAGGTGACACAGGCTGTAGTACAGCTGTCCCTGCATGCAGGTGTACGTTGTGGTTTCCTGAGGGAGGAAGAGGTCTTCTGGAAATCATGCATTGGCTAAAAATTGGCTCTTTAATGTAGGTTCATCTATTTGCAGTAATCCTTCCAGCAGATTTTTGCATCAACAATGTTCACAAAACAAACTATTTATTAAAAAAAAAATCCAGGCTGTGATCCTGAGGAGTATCCCCACATCCTGGAAAGCAGCTGTCTATCTTACCCCCAGGAAGCAAATCTCTGTACCTGCTGAGAGGCCAGCCTGGCCAGCCAAACTTTAGCAGTGTGCCCAGTTCATTATAAACTGGATTCACAAAGAGCTCGTGTGCCTGCAGGTATTGCCATGTCCTTTGTGCTGCCCTAACTCAGCCTTCAGCTCTTGCTTGTTTATTTACATCAAGGAGAGGTTGGGTTTAGGAACTGTAAAATTGAGATGCCTTGGTGAGAACAATGTGATTTAAAAGGCTTATCCAGCTGAGCTGCTTTGGCAATATCATTTCTTCTGATCACCCGGGGTTTAGCTGGGAGCTCACCGGACATGAGCAGCTCACATTGCCCAGCCCCTGCATGTCTGGGCTGTGTCACAGACCTCACCAATGAGCCTCCTGTGGCCACTGGGAACGTGCTAGTGCTGTCTGAGGAGATGGGGCTTTGCAGGTGCAGGAAATGGCTTTGCTGGGAGGTGAGGTGGGGGTGGTGGCACTCCCACCCGTCAGGAGGCTGGTATTTACCAATCTGAGAACCCACAGCAACATTCATTTCTCCACCTACTTCCCTATAATGTGAGAGCTGTGTCAGAGGCTGCCAAGCTCTCAGGGCCCACTGGATTCATGTGGAGTCAGCAGAGCTGTTTGTTGTAGAAGGCTGGTGTGGCTCCAGGTAAAGGTGGGAACTCTGTGTGTACAAACCTGCTCTGAAGGACAAGGACAGAACACCTGTAAGAATTCAAAAGCTGAATTTTCCCTGTCTGATACTGGCTGCCATAAACTATTGACTAGCAAGAAAGGGGTCAGTGTTCCTCTTTGTGACCCACTGATCATTAGAGACATGGATGTCGGGGGAACTGGCTGTGGTCCCAGTGTGGCCGTGGGTAGGTGTGTGTGTGGCTTGTGAGCCAAGAAGGATGTCTGATGGCCTCCTGGAGACAGGAGGACTATATGGTCAAAACCTGCCTGAGTTTTGTCCTTTAGAAAATGAAACAAACAAAATTACAGCAGTCTTTTAACTTGTAATGTAATAGCCAGTTTTCCAGAAAATCCCTAGAAAATGTGTGCAATGTAGATTTTAAGTGTTCAGTCTCCTGTGAGCATGAGGATGAGTTTTACTGAATCCATTTAGTAGCCAATACTTTCATCTCCTGGGACATTTAAATCTTTTAAACCTGGTTCCAAAACCATGTGGAGCTGCTTGACCTGTATCTTCACTCAGCTCTCTCTTGGAGTTTAACCCCAGCTCCAGTGGGAGCAGAGCCCTGCAATTTGGTGCTCATGAATCTGTCCTGGGTCTCTGCAGGTGAGTCCTGCCCTGCTGAAGAGGCACAGTGGGAATGCTGGTGAGGCAGCATGTTCTGCCATCTGGGGCTTTCTCACTCTGCTATCAATCAAACACCTCCCTAAGTGGGCAAGGCCAGTGGACTCACCACAGAGCAGGAGTCCTCACACATCTCCCCAAGACTTTAACAGAGTGGGGAGAAATAATGACAAACTCAGCTGTTAAAAACCCCACAAAGATATTGATATTTCTCCTGTGTTGCTTTATGGGTGTGTAAGAGGATAACTAGTGCAGAGAGGCCTCAGTGGAGAATGGTTTGGTTTTGTTTAATGTACCTTAGTAGCACTGATAGATTGTCATCTCTGCCAGTGCCTTCAGCTGCTGGATTGTCAGGTCAGCAGCTGCATGCACGCTTAGGGGAACCTTGCAGTGTGTCTGCTGGTTGCAGAGCAGGAACTGGTCAGGCTGGCAGGTGGTTACTGAACAAGTGTGAGGCTCTGTTAAGTGCTGCTGTTAATGTCTGTGATTGTGCAGAGTCTTAAATTTAATATGTTCTTCTCTTGAGGCAATGTCCTTCATGGGCAGCCCCCTCTGCTTTGGGATGGGGCAGGGGAGGCTGTGCTGCAGGAGGGGCCTCCCTGCTGCCAAAATGTTGCCACTCAAAACCAATATAACTTGGAAGCAGCACTTTCCTCTCCAGTGTTGTTGTCATACTCGCTCTGACCCTAATTAAGACAAGACTGAGGGTTATGGGGACAGGCCTTGAAGGGGAGGCCCTCCTGCATGGTCTGCAGCACCCACAGTCTATGCAGGGACCTCGTACAACCCCTCTGAGGTGGCGATCAGAGGAACTCTGGCCTTTCTCTGCTTTGTACCACAGCTGGACTTCAGGTGATTAAGGGTCTTTTCCAACCTAAACGATTCTATGACTCTGAGTGGCCTGACCCGTGTCCTGATGTCTCTGGATTCCTCCCTCCAGAGACCCACTGATGCTCTTGATTGGAATTCCTTTAATTTACACGAATGTGCTCCTGTATGAGGTGACAGTCACTGCTCCTGGAGTCCCCTGTGCTGCTCCTCTGTTTTCCCCACTTGGATAATTCTGAGAAGTTTAATTAAACTGCACATTTCCTCCCTTCCCCGTTCATTCTCCCCTCTGAGTCACCGCTGCTGTAGCTCACATTCCGTGTGGTGGCTTTGCACGTAAAGCAGCCTCTCCAGCCAGCCTGCAGATGTGCAGCCTGATCTCCCCCCGAGTGCTGCTGATCTCCCCCCAGTGCCCACAGACACAAACACCGTGTGCTGTTCTGCTCCTGGCTGCACCCCTGGGCTCCCAGGCCCCGACAGCCGCAGCCTCCCCTCCTGCAGCTGCAGAGCTTCAGTGCTGTTGATTGCTGGAGTTCACCCAAACCCACTCCTGGAAAAGGTCACGCCAGTGCAGGATCGGCTTAAATGAAGTTGGTTTATTATGCATGTGGCTCTTCCTGCAGGCAGCTGATTAAACTGCCAGCTGTGGCCAGATGTCTGCTGGAGATCCTCTGGGATGCAGCTTCAAGAGATGGTTTGGATGACTTGCAGTTGTGCCTGTTGGTTGGCTCAGCCAGACTGAGGGTGCTTTTACACCCCACATTGGGCACATTACACCCCATCAGTGCACACAGGGCTGCTCCTTGTCCTCACCACTGGTGTGTGGAGCTTTGCAGGGGGAGGATGCACCTCTGGTCCACTTGGAACTGTGCTGGCACTGAGGGGGACTCCTTTCAAATGCTTTTATATATCAGGATAGTTCTTGGTTCTCTTTACTTAGTTTGTGCTTTTCTAATCTGAGTCAGTTTTAATCTATAAAGCAGCTTTCAGCTAATTTTTCCCTCCACAACCTCTAGTGGTGATAAATAACAACAGATTTAAAGTGACTATTTGATCAGATTGGGGAGTTGTAGACAATATGATAAATTTGACATCTACAATTCAAAATCAAAATAGTAGCATCTTCTGGTCTTGGCTTCTCACCCCTGAGCTCTGTGTAATGCTCTCTAGTCTAGGGATAAGGGGTTGCTTATAGCAGCACCTCCCCAAACTTCCCCATTCTTGCCTCCATGCAAACTTGCCATGCAGCAGATGCCTGCAGTGTCCCTGCCAGGCAGTGGCTGGACAAAGGGCCAGGGTGTGGGGAAGCCCTGCAGCCCTGCCTGTCTGTGACCAGGGGAAGGGTGAGGAGGGAAAGGGGGTCTGAGTGGGCTGCTGGGCTGTGATGGTGACAGGGGGAGGACAGGTGACCATTTTTGAGCCTGGAGCTGGGCTGATAGCTCAGAGAGAGCAGAAACTCCTGGAGGAGCTGGAGCATGCTGCACCTCATGGTTCAACATCACCAACATGAACTTCTTGTCTTAAACACAAGCAGAGCAATTATCTGACATCATCTGACCTGTTCAGGATGCACAGGAAGAGATAGGGGGTTGGGTTGTTTCTGTCTAAATTGGCCCCAGCAATAAAGCTTAAAAGAGGAGGTAATGCAAATTTTTCCTCTGCTCCCGTGTTACTGGGCACAGTTGTCCCTTCCTTAAAATTGCCCACAGTTCAATTAGGTTGCTTTTTCTGAAACTCCTAAGTACATGAAAGAAAAAGGAGGAGAAACTCCACAGTCTGTAATCTATTTTTCTTCATTAAAGGATATGGGGGAGAGTGGAGACCTATTAAAAATAAAACACACACAGAAGAAATTCAGGAAACTGGATCTCTGCTGAAGACCATTTTAACCAATGTTTGCTAAAATGCACCATTTTGTTTAGCTGCATCCTTGTGTGATTTTAGCCCAGTACCTGAGATGTGCACTAGTCATAGGCTCATGGATTTCCTCCTGAACATGACATCTCAGATTTAGTCTTTTACTCACACTTTTATTCTAGAAATGTAGCAATGCTAAATGTCTGCACCTGCAGGACAGAAACCTGTGGGAGCTCAGTCCAGCAGAATCAGTTACATTTACAAAGATGACTGTGACAAATGACTAGGAAGGTACTGCTGGAAGCCACTGCCCGTCACCAGGCTCACGGTGATATTTAATTCACAAGGCTGAGTGTCTCCAATCCTGTTGGAAAGTCTGTCTGTCCTGAGGCTGGGCTGCAAACTCCATTATAAAATCCAGGAGGGAAAAGTCTTGGCTGTTTAAACTCTTTGCCCTTTGCCAAGTGGGCAGGGTGGCTGGTGGAGGCAGGGCTCATTGTCCTCATTTGTACAATGTACGACTTGGGACCATGGCATGTGTCCCCTCTCCGGCACTTTGGGCATTTTCAGTGGCTGAGATGAATTTCTCTCTGCTAGCTGGGATGAGTGGCTGGTGGGGACTTTCTACATGACAGTCATCTTCATGTCATGAGGGGAATCCCACCTGCAAGGCAGATCTGCAGGGACAGCAAGGGGCCTGGGCACTTCTCCTCTGGCTGGGCTGCCTCACTGGGCTGTGACACTGGAAGGGTGGGAGAAATTATGTTTTAGGCCACCAGAAGCTGATCCCTCCTGTGACACTAACCCTTTGCTGCTTTTTGTTTGGGAGTGTGAAGGCCGTTGTCTGTCTGCAGGGCTGTGCCTATCCCTGGGGGTCACTGCCCCATTTGGAGCCAGGTTCCAGCAGCAGAACCCATCCCAGGGTGTCTCTCCCTGCCATGGCAGGGACAGCATCACAGTGTGCTTCTTTCTGCCCCACATTACTGCCCTTCCCAGGCTAACCTGCACCTGATGGACCTGCTGGAACACAAGGCTCTGCCCGGACACCACGTGTCCCTGCAAAATCCTCAGACCAGGGGCTGTTTCATTATGTGCTGTACAGCACGAGCCAATTCTGAGCCACGCTCAGCTGAAGGTCTTCAGTACATTCTGTTGCAGCAAATTAATCTGTAAGACTGTAATATTCAATATCATACTTTTGCCTGCAGCTCAACTTGTCCATTTAGTCTGCTAGTAGAAGGTGCAGATTGGGAGAAATAGGTGGAGCAGCATTTCTAGCCTGTTGGCAAGGCAGGAAAACATGAGCCTTTGATATTTTTTGACATGATTTTGTAATTGTAATAACTATTTATGTATATTTGGTTCCCTGTAGGAAGTTAATAGTAAATTCATTTTTGATGCTTATTTATTACAAAAGGCTGGAGCCTTTCAACCCCCTTGGTGTGTCTGGCAACTCCTGGGAATTAATTGCATACTGTCAGAAATGCAGATCCTGCAAATCCAGCCCCAGCCTGCTAAGAGCAGGATTATTATTTAATTGTTCAGGACTGTATGAGGCTGCTTTTAAAATTTCTACTCTTCTGTCAGGTTTAAAGAGGTGTTTAAAGAACTGAAAGCTGAGGCAGAAGGTGGTGCAAGTTCAGTGGGGCTGCATTGGAGAGGTCCCACCTGCAGCACCCACAGGGAGAGCTGCTGAGGGAATTGTGGCTCACTGCAGGAATCGTGGCTCACTGCAGGAATCGTGGCTCACTGCAGGAATCGTGGCTCACTGCAGGAATCGTGGCTCACTGCAGGAATTGTGGCTCACTGCAGGATTTGTGGCTCACTGCAGGAATTGCTCTGAGTAGCTGCTGGCTCTCACGGTTCTCACACTGCCCCTCAGCATGAGATAGGATGAATGGACACCTCTGCTGTCTTTTAAGCTGAGTTAAAGACCTGCCAGCTCCAAGGAAGCACGGTCCCAATGTGTTTTGCCACCTGCCTCATCTCATAATTCTATGTGTGAACCTACCAGGCTCCATTTAAAACCAGCCTGGCTGCTAGCAAGGCTTTTGCTGAGCCTCCCTGCTTTAGAATGTCTTTTAACTGCCAGGACGTATTTACCTGAGGAAAATTCATAACTGCTTATTTTTGTTCCATCTCAGTTTCATCAAGTTTTTCTGCACTGCTATTTATCCCTTTATATACATCTGCATGTAGCACATGAAGTCTTACAAAATGCAATTAATACTGTGCTGTATCGTTAGAAGTGTCTGTGATTACATTCTGGGATTTTTCTCAGCTGCTTTCTGTTGGTGACTCATTGTCATTCAAGCCCAGCTGGCACCACTGGGTTCTTGGTTGTTTCTGACTGCTGAGGTTTTACAGAAAATGTATTGTTAGAGGCAGGCAAGTGGAGAACCTTGTGTTTATTATTATTGAATTCATCCCATTTTTATCACTGCAATCTGCAAGGTCATCTGATTCTTACATGAAACACCTGTCCTTCAGTCCTCTGCCAGCAGTATAATTCCATTTTTATAGCCTGTACACTTGATCGGTACTTCTCATGCCACAGCTGTTAATGAAAGCACCAAGACAGGCAGACCCCAGGCTCTTTCCTTAAGGAACAACTCTGATAAGCTCCATCAAATCTGACATTGCCCTTTTCTGAAGTGCCCCTTCCCCCTCATTTTTCTCTTTGAAGCTGTATTTTAAAACCTGTTCCCAAGCCTTTTACAGCAGGGAAATCTGACAAGCAGGTCAGACACTGTCTGCATGGTCCTCTCCTCTCAATGTGCTTCACCCTACAGTGTTTGAGCTCTAAGACAAAGGACTTTTCTGGTCAGATTCTTCTCTAGTCTCTGCTTAGTTTTAGTGGGTTTTGTCCTTTTCATGTCCTTTTACTTCTCCAGAGAAATTAGGAACTTGATCCCAGATAGTTTTACATTTTCCTGCAGTGTTAGAAATTTTCATTTCAATAAATGTAGGGCTTCTTCCATGAGCAGTCTCCTGAGGTTCTGCATCCACTTTCTCAGTCTGATTTTAGTGTATCATAAGTATCTATAAATCAGAAGTATATAAGAATCCATAAACCAAACAATAGCTCCAAACACAGTAGTAAGTTATGCACCATAATTTATTATAATACAAACAAGTTTGTCAAACACAATATATTGTCTACTTATGAAAATATCAATATTCACAATTTAAATAGGTGATAGGTCCCATAATTTTATATACCAGCAACTCATCTAAAAAGTATTTTGTTCCTAGCTGTGGTCTTCAAGAACGTATACCTATAAGTAATTGTAAAACTGTCCATTCACAGCTTATTTTTTCTAATTGTAGATATTTGAAATAAAATTAGAGTACAAAAGACCATCTCCACAATAAAGATGGTTTTGTCTCCAGGATACTTTTTCCCTAAATAATGACACTACATGTGCTTTTTTAGTTTTTACTATTGGAAAATTAGGAGGTACAAATAATACAGCAAGACAATGGCTAGTTAGCAACAGTCATTGCAAGAGGCTTCACACAATCAAAAATAAGGCAAGTATTATCAACAGCAGCTCCCATATGGCAGACTAAAAAGTCAAGGCTTTATTATCCAAACTGGACTCTAAGAAGGCTTTGAATGTCTGCTAACAAGATACAGCTTGATGCAAAGCCCTCCTAAAATGATGGGGATTGGAAAAACCAACCACAAAACCCACTAGCAACCTTCCCTTTGACTTCAAAGGGCTTTGGAAGCAAGCTTTTAAAGCCCTAAATTATCAGAAGTGAAATGATCAATCCACTGTACATGAAAATTGCACCTTGTCATTTCTAAAATGATATGGAAAACGATTGTGAGTTTTTCCAAATAAGTTAGAAGAATTTAATGCGTTCTTTTTCATTGGGAAAAAAAATATGCAGAAAGATTTTTGTTTTTAAATATGGTAATTTACAAAAATACATTATCAGGACAGAAAAAAACAGATGACACTGATAGTTTGCAGGATAAACATTATGTTACAAAAATTAATAAGTCACAGCATGTGAATGGCAGCATATGCCATGCACTTAATTTCATTTTTTTAATAAATAAAAGCCCTAAACATTCACTATTTTCTTTAAGGTTACTATTATATTAGGTAGAATAGTGAACTTCTTGTATAAATAGGTATTTTTTCAATAGATACATTCTCAAAAATTAACCACTTATCTATATAGATATTGCACTTCAGACTCATTCACATTTAATTCAGACAAGCATTCCTCATAACAAATGCAGAATAAAAATAAGTTATAAATACAGTGTTTTTCCAAAATGAAATGTACACTACCTTTTCCATAAGGTAACTTTGGTTACTATCAACTGACAAAGACCAGAGGGAGATTTCTGAGAGAAGGGCAGGGAGGATGGCCACAAAACTGATTTTCTGTAAAACACTATAAAGGGAGCAATAATTTTAACCTTGTCATGACCAATACAGCAAGGCTGAGCATCCCTTTTACACTTTATTATTGCAAGGGTGAAGCTTTGATATCACGAGGATGAGCAGCCAACAGACTGAGAAGCTCCTCATTTCTCTTTGGGGACATTTAAATGGAAACCATCCCTGTGGTGGGCGAGGGTGGAAAGGCTCAGTGTTTGCTCTCAGCCCATTTCCCCAGAGGTGCCCCTGTCCTTGCTCTGGCCTCTGTGGTCCCTGGGGTGCCTCAGCACCTCACAGAGAATTGCTGAGAGTTCTGCCACTCGAGGTCCCTGGGCAGTGCATGTTCCTGGGGCCCTGGGCATCCCCTCTCTGCTCCTGAGCGAGCCTGGGTCTCTCTTGAGATCACCCCTGTGTGTCTTTGGGGGCCTGGCTTTCATGGCCTGTGCCTTCTGCTGCCGTTCCCTTCTGGGGAAGGTGAGCTCAGCTTTGCTGGGGTTGGCTCTTGCAGGATGTGGGTACCAGGCACTGTGCAAACACAACCTTTGTGGCAGAAGGGAACCAGGCTCTTTTTCACAGCAGGACTTCCCTTGACATTTCTTAGGGGATTTGCACCAAAGCTGAGCCATCCATGTGTCTTAGAGAGATGTTTTCAGCCCTCTGATCCCACCATAGTGGGCCTGACTGGATCCCTCCTCAGAGGACCTCTCTGTGTTAGTTCCTGATGCACCACGAGCTCCCTACTGGCACTGGAGAGGGCCAGGGGCACAAACACAGCATTAGCACCAAGCTACTGCTGATCTGCAGCTCCTGAGGAGCTGCTGTGTGCACTGACCATGCTGGGCTCCTGTTCACCACATTCTCACTGCCCTCACACCACACAGGCCAGTGTAAGTGCCCAGTGTAGAATAAAGATGTTGTGGCATGTGGCTACAAGAGACTACATGCCAAGATCTGAAAGGGAAAGAAATTAAAAGAAGTGCATTTTCAGACTTCCTGTAAATCTCTTATTTTCTACACTCAGCATTGATGGGATGCTGTTTTTTGAGTGTGAAGGAAGAGAAGTTAACCACCTTTAAATAAGAGAAACACATCAGCTTAAACTAAGGCTTTAATGTTTTTACTGCTGTTGAGTATTTAATGAATTTCTTTCACAGTTTGGTTTTTTTTTTTTTTTGTTTTGTTTGTTTGTTTAACAACTAAATGGAAAATCTGCAATAGGATGGCATCATCCATCAGGAGAAAGTCTTAAGCTGAGCTTTTTATATGTGAATCCCCAAAGGCTTGAACATAGGGGATAACTGAGAATCTGTATTGATTAAGAAGGAACCTAAAGGCTCTGATCACTGCTCACAGGAGCAGCTCTGGTGAGAGCTCTGCTTTAGGCAGGACTTGGTTTCACCCTTGAAAGTACTTAGACACCATGACTGAAATAGTTGGGGAAAGATGCTGCTTTTGTTCTTGGCTCTAGAAACATCCCTCCCTCCCTTGAGCTCCCCTGTCTCAGTCACATTCTTAAATAACAGCTTAAAACACGCAAATATTGGCAGCTTGCAGGATTGCTTTCCATGCCAAGGCTGCAGCAGGTACTGTACTGGTCCTTGAGCCTTGTTCAAATGAGCCAAAACCAGGCTTGTCACCACTTGTGTCTCACAGGCTGCCTCCTGCAAGGAGGTCTTGACAGCACAACTGTGTGTGGTGGCATCTCATGCCAGAATCGACACGTAATTTTTGGCAAGTGCACGCTTCAGAAATGGCACCTTCCAGAGTACACAAAAACATCCATTTACTTTCTCAATAGCAAACTGATGGTCAAGTAAGGTTTTGTTGTGTTTGAAAAGGTTGTAATTAAACACTGCTGTGGCTTTGCCCTTCTGATGACTTTGGATTGCATTGGTGTTGGGATGCAAAACGTTTGAGTGTGACTGAACACTAAGACTTGAACTCTGAAGCATATTCAAGATGCTATATAAGAGATGGAGGTGTTTGCCTTCTCACTTTTGCTCCTAAAATCAAGTGCACCTGTTTCCTCCCGACAGTCTGATCTGCCCCTGGCCACCCAGGGAAATGAAATCAAATGACCTCTCCTCAAAACAGCCATTTCAGAAAATTACATCCTGAAGATGTAACCACTTGTAAAGAACTTGCACCCGGAATCTCCAGCTATTGGCCTCTTCATGGTGATATTTTTATAGGCTTTCCATTCTTATCATACTGGTAAACAAGCATTTTGATGCAGTGAGAGTTGGCTGGGGAAATCCAAGGGCTGCTTGTTATGGAAAAGTTATGGTTTGTATAGAATTGCACAGGTTGCTTCTGACACTTAAAGAAGGCTTTCAAGGTGGCAGCTGCCATTGTGCGAAATCTTTTGCTAATAAAACAGTAGAGGAAGAAATTAATTGCAGTGTTCAGCAGTGCCAGCATATTGGCGATGTCCGACACAATATGGACCACCCAGCTGTTGTTTATAGGAGACACGTAGAGGTGATACAATATCATGATTATTCTTGGCGCCCACAATATGGCAAAAATAGAAGTTATAGTAAACAAAATGGCTGTTGTTTTCCCTGTGGAGTACCCTCGCAGGCGGAAATTGCTCTTTCGCCGCAGCTTGTAGACAATGATGGAATTCAGGATGAAGAAGATGGAGCAGGGCACTAAGTACACAGTGAAGCAGTGGACCCAGATGAGGACGTGGTGCATGGATGTGCTGATGTAGTCTTCAATCCAAATGTTGGGCCACCAGTAGTAGGGGATGCTGGTCAAGAAGCAGGTGACGTAGACACTGACGATGACTTTGCGAGTACGAGCAGGGTAGGAGACCGTGTGGTACTTGAGGGGGTGGCACACGGCGATGTACCTGTCGATGGTCAACGGGACTGTAATCCAAATGGACGTGTGGATGGAAGAAAATTCCAAGACCTCAATTATTTTGTCCAGTACCTGAGGCATCTGTTTGTTTAAGATGAAGTCTTCCATGAGGAAGTCAACAAAGACGATGAAGAAGAGAACCAGGATGTCAGCAGCAGCTAGAGCTAGAAGGTAATTATAGGAGGACTTCTGCCTGCGAGCTACAAGCTGGGAGAGGATGATGACTGTCAAGATGTTTGCTGTGAAGAAAGAAACACAGAGTTAGGCTATTAAGATGTAACATTAGCTTTTCTGAGCCCTTGATTGGAGTTGTTCAAGTACTTGGCAACATGACCACCTTATTAAAGTTCAAGATACCAAAAGGAAAACACCCCAGCTGGGTCTCTCAGACCAGGTGTTGCAATGACAGGACCATGTGGCCCTGCTCCCAACTCTGGAACCCACCCCCAGAGCAGGGGGTGCTGGGACTCCTGTCTGTGCACACAAAGGGAGTGGTAGCAGGAGAAAAAACACTCACACACACACTTGCTCTTATTTCCCACCTTGCTTTTTTTCACTTTTTCATATAATGAGGGATGAATGAGAAGGGAATATAAACAGCCCTTGTGGTACTTGCGAGATTTGCTGGAACACTAAGGCATAGCCAAATTTTAACTACTTCCTCTCGTTTGCTAGAACTTACTGTGTCATCTTGAATTGGAAAAAAAATAAATTCCTATTATTCCTACTGTCAGTTTGACTAGAATGAGACACAAGATTGTTCCCATAAGAGGCTGGAATCACTTGGCTAGAATACCTGAAGAAGTACTTAAAAATCAGAGATCTGGTTTACTGTACAAGTGGCTGCCAAATGTTCGTAGTTGATACTTTCCTAAGTGTTCTGTAAATCACCTCTTCTGTGCATTCAGTGCTTCAAACATTTCTGCAGCTTTGATGGATTTCCCAAAACAAATCAACAATAATTGTAAAGATTCCTTTAAACCAGAGAAAAAGGAAGTTGGTAACATAAAGGTAATGATGGCCTAGGACACGTCCTACAACTGAAAATGCTTGTTTTTTAAAAAACTGCTTTACTTGGCACTGAAAAAAATTCCTCCTTCATGAATGCCTTCAAAGCCTGCTGTCTGGGAGCAGATTTCTGTCACCAGGGAAATGAACTGCAGAAGAGTGAATGATTTTGGCTAATAGCCCTCACCTATTTTTGTGTTAACTGAATGTATTAATTTTGTATCTTGGGAAAAAAAAAACAACCTAAACCAAACATGACAATCAACTCCCTATATTAAAAAAAATAAAAATAAGCATGATCTTTCCAATGTCTCAAATTGCCTTCAGGGGAATTTTCCCAATTCTGTCCTCCATTAACGTGAATGCAACTGCATTGATTTCAGCTCAGCGCAGACGTGGGAGACAAGAGGTGATACAGAGAGAACTGCTGTGTCATTTTTCACTTACTTGCTTAGAAATGCCTCTGCTGTGCCTGCTGATGAGCCCTGGAGGTGCAGTGAGTGATGTACTGTCAAGGAAATCCTCGAGCTGGAGTGTTTATCATGGCTCTGCAGCCACTGCTGGTTTTGACCAGCCAGGCTGACTGGCTCAGCTTCACAGATATTGGATGTGACCCATGGGGTGCATCTTCTCTTTAAATCCCCTGGACTTGACTCATTCCAGTAGCAGCAGCTGGAGCCAGTGAGCAGCGAGGGGGATGTCTGAAGGCATTGGTCCCTGCTGGTAACTCTGGCCTGACTGTCAGAGCAGCTCCTGCAGGGATGCTGCAGCCATGCTGTGCTCAGGTACAGCAGCCCTGCTCCTCACACTTTCTATCTATTGCAGGGGTCCTGCTGCTTGCTTCTAACCCTGCTCTGTTTTGCTACAGGAGCAGATTTATGAGAAGTCCCTTGCACCTTTTGCCCCTGCCTCTCTCAGGGTTCCCAGCCACAGCAGTAACAGCGTGTGCTGAAATGCAAGTTATTTGTCTAAGGCCAGCAACCCTTGCTTGGTGAGCCAGATTAGAAAATTGATGTGACAAAGTACACACAAACCCTACCCAATTTTTTCTGGAAGGGTTACTGTATCTTCTATTGGAAACGCTTTCCCTGGGATCACATTAGAGCTTTTTTTCTTGCTGGATGATATGAAATATAGTAACACCACTGACTTTGTGCAAACAGATACATACTGGGCTGCAGCAGAAAGTTGCCAGTATGCCAGTGTCTTAGCACAGGATCTGTGAGTATTTTTCCTCCTGCACACTGTTTAGGGAAAGTGTGGATAAGCTATGGATGCCTCAATCCTTCATCCCTTTCCTAGGCAGTGTTAAGCTGGTCCTTGGTGTGTCCTCAGAGGGTGTCTAAAGCTCAGTAAAATGGAAGTGATGGCACACCACTCTGTGTGACCAACTGTGTCCTTGTGCCAGTCTCTCAGTAACTCCTGAGTGTCTCCTCAGTGTCCTGCTCTCCGGTGGGCAAAAATCACCCACTGGGGGTGAAAGGTGATGGAAGAGTATTTGTGACCATATTTTAACCTTGCTGACACTAATTCTTGCACTAGCATGGTAGTCTGTAAGGAGAACTATAGCAGAGATGATGATGATGGAGATATAAAAATATCTGTCTCTGCTGTAATATAGGTGGAGCTACGTACAGCTGCGGGATAGGTCAGCACCCCTAAATTGTCCTGGATGGTACACTGCCCATTCCTTGCGATGTATCTAAGTGGTTAAGGTCATTTGAATTTGAAAGAGATTGATCACTGTGCTGGGAGATGATTAGGGGATGACAGATGGGAATTTATGCCAGCGTCACTTGCTGCAGTGCAGTATTCTGAATTTATAAATATCTGTTTGAGAACCAGGGCTTGATTGGGGACTAGCTGGCTGAACCTTGAGGTGCTGATGATGATGATTAGAAGCAACTGTACAAAATGGCAGTCTCAATTCTTTCCCTCCAGGCATGAGGACGTGAGACACTTGAGACACAGCATCCAAAGGCATCTGATACCCAAACACCTTTGTTCCAGGCTGCTCAAAACAAGGCAACCTTCTAACTCAGCTGGGCTCCATCACAGGACACTTACATCCCTCCTTTGACATCTCTTCTGACTTTATCAGCTTCTGAGTGCAAACTGCAGCACCAAAATTCATTGCAGGTCCTTTGTGTCTGACAGGGATCTTCCTTTAGGAGTAACTGTGGTTCCTGTGTAGATTTGGGTTGTGAAGCCTGGGCAGTCTTCTGTGCCTCAAAGCAGTGCCTGTGCCTTAAGAACAGTTTTGCCCCACAGCTTCTCATTTCATGGATTACAGTCATCACTCAAATAGTGAATAACAACAACCTTTGCAGGGGATTGGAAGAGCTCCTTTCAGTGACTATTTCCACTGCATGTGAGCTTAAGCAGGAGCTATTCTATCTGTCTAAAGAAGAAATAGGCATAGTTCTGGGCTTTATTTGTGGTTTGTTTTTTTTCTTTTTTTAATTGAGAGCACTTTGCACGTACACAGCAGCCTGTGCAGTCAAATGGCCTTTACAACACAAGCAGTGGCTCCCTGCCCTGGGAACAGGGCTGGTTCTGTAGTTCAGCAGTTCAGCTTTATAAACTACCTAAATGAAGTAGCCACGAGTGCTGCTCACTGAGCATGATAAACGTTAGGTCATGGAATATAATGGACACCTTTTACCCAACACAGCTGTTGCTAGGATCCCCACAAATTATTGTGTAATGTGTGAGACTTCTCTACAAGCTTAGCAGCAGTTACCTGACTAGCACAGAGAGACAGCTACAAATGGTAAATTTTAAATTGCCTCAGAAAAAATGTTAGTAACACCTCCTTCTCAGAGTTAAGAACTCTGAGAATGTAAGTACAATATGCTAAAAATAAGTGGTGAGAAAAAGGGATGTTCTGGCTTGAGGGAAATAGACGATTTCCTCTAAGCTAGGAGGCAATATTCAAATGTAAACAGGTACTGTGTCCAGCAGGCAGATCTGACCACAGTTCCTAACACAGCTGCTCACCAGTAGTTACCAGACTGGAGATGAGGATGGCATTCAGCCCTTATTTTGTGTGGGAGCTCTCTGGAGAAGCTGATGACAATGGGTGATTTCTGACAAAGGTGCTACATAACAGAAATTATTAACAAAAAAAAAACAAAACAAGAATACTCTGGCACTGTAAATACATTATAATTATGTTGGCTATAGCTGGTTATGTGACCTTTTTAAATGACCTCAGCATGCTGTTTGCCCTTAAAGAAGATAGGGTAGGTCCACATTTTCCTCTTACAACAACCATTTGATCCAATATAGATCAAACTCAGCAGCAGAGCAGATGGGGACGGAATGAACGGTGCTTCAGTTTGTTCCTCTCTTTTATTAGCATATTCTGAGTTCCTTCCTTAAACTGCTGTGAAGCATAAAGAGATACTTTATAGAATATAATTACTGCAATACAAGTTTTGTCTTTCCGGGGAGTTCCTGTGAGGATTGATTTTTGAAAATAAGTGGATTTATTTGTTGTTCAGATGTCTGAGTGCTGTCAAACAGCACACAGCAAGGCACCCCCATGAGGGAAGAGCTGTCAGCCCCTTCTGTTAGTGCCTGCATCATCTCCCGGGGAATGGAGAGGAATACGTGGGGGGGGGAAAAAAAACCAAAAAAAAGCATCATGAATTTATGGCAGGCAGGACTGCTACTGGAGGGGGTTTCACATCTTGTAGGAAGGCCCTCATGTGGCTTGCACTTAGAAAATCCCATGTGCCAGGACAGAACACGCTAGTTCTGAGGCTGAAAGAGAACCTGGAGGTAGAGGATGTCCAAGCTCCTGCCCAGGACAACCTAAACTCCCTCCTATGTGCAGGAGCCAGGGTTAGTTACTGTCAGGGAAAACACAGCACGGCCTTGTGCTTACAAGTCACAAGTGAATGAGACATCAGTGCCAGAGGCCAGATTCTGACAATAAAATCTGGCCTCTGGGGCCATTTTTCTCACTGACAGCATTTATTAGCTGAGATGGCTCTGGGGAAAGATGCAGTGAGAGAGGTACTCTGCTCTGCAGCTGGCATTAGCCATCAGTGGGCCACAGAGGCCAGAGAAGGATTTTAATCCAGCACAAGCACTTCCTCACAGTTGGAGGGCACAGACACTAATGGCACAGAGATGCCAGTGGCTGATACTCCCTTTGAGCCTTGCCAGCCACCGAGTCTGGCAGAAAGGTGTAATTAAACTGAGATGCTTTTGGTTTTCCCAGACCACTGGAGTTTTCTGGAGTAGTCTGTATAAAATAGAGCTATTTTTCTGCAGTATGAGAACGGCCCAGATGAACACTGGGCAAGGATGTGGGGAGGTCTGGTTTGGGCTCACTGAGGCCACATGTGCATAAATGGGACAGGGATCTGGTTCTCCTCTTGCCATCTTCACCCTCCTTGTCCACCTTTCCTGAGATGGCCCTACAGAGCAGAAAGTCTCTAATGAATCTCAGACATTGCTCCTGCCACTCAAAAGCCTTATTTGGAGGTACCCACACAAGGATAAAAATGTCTAAAGTGCACATCTCAAAGTCTAGCCTTGCATCTTGCTACTAGAGCAGTACAGCTTTCTAATGGAAACTGGTGCTGGGAACAGAAAAAGTGATCTGCAAAATGATGCAGAAATCATAAAAGGAATTTGGTTATTCATGCAACATATCTGGACAGACAGGGATTTTCAGGGAAATTTGGGTGTCTCATCTGGCAGGTGTCTGTGGCTTCTAAATGTGGGCTGTCAGGGCAGTGTAAGGGGTCTCAAGCTGAGTAACTCGAGCTCCAGGGTGACAAAACCATTCTACCCTTTTGAAACCAAATGCCAAAGTACCGAGGCAGGTGCCAGAGGTGTTTCATGGGATGACTGGGATGGAGAGAGGATGTGATTTCATAAGGACACTGCCATGAATTCTTTACTGAACATGAATAATTAAGAGAATTTTACCTTTGATTGTGGTTTTGCTAAAATAAACCAGTCTTTATGTCTTCCTAAAGCATTAGGTAATGCAATAGGAGCTCATGCTTGCAAACCCCATGGCCAAGCTTTCTCAGAGACGATGCCAATTTTACACAGTATGCAGGAAATTACAGACTTTGTAAAACCAATGCAGTTTGGCTTTATTCCCCCATGGAGAATATACTGCATCCCCACTAGATATATCACTGTGGTGTGCTAGTCAGGACGTTGAAGAAAACACACTTGTAGTGAACAAATATGTGAGAAATATCCTAGTCTGATGTAACTGACTGACAGGTGATTTGTCTTGAGACCAAAAGCAACCTCTGGAGCACCTGTCCGTGCAGGCAATACTCCATATGATGGAAAAGATGGAGAGGATTAATGACTGTACATTGCAGGGACACTATTTCAGGTGGTAAAAGGGAAGAATTTCAGTGTTACAACAGGCAAACTTCTCTTTTCTTCCATGGATAAAGGGATACAATTCTTTTTGGTCATCTTCTGTACTGCTAATTCTGGTCCTGCTTGGCTGCCTGCACTTCATTCTCTCTGCATAGCCACACTGTATTGGTAACCCAATACCATCTTCTCCCATGATGTCCCTCCAAGAACAGCACCAAGGGCACTCCAGACATTGGGTCTTCATATCTGTAAGTACATATCCATATTCTGCAAAATGAGAACTGATTTGTGTGTAAGGCCTCCTGTGCTCAAGGAGTTAATTTTGGCTTCGTTTCCTTTTCTGGTGTCTCAAGCTAATGAGAAAAGAGATTATAGGTTCAAAAAGACCACCTGAAACAGAAGGTGGAAGCTTTTGTGGACAGGGATTGTTTTGCCCTTGGCAAAAGCAGAGCACAGCCACCATCAGAACATCTCCGTGTTGTTTGTTTGCCTACACCAAATTGTGACGTGTGTGGTTAAAGGCCTTCTGCTGGCTTGTTTCTGCTGATTCACCCCCATTTTACAGAAGGGAGCAGAAAGAGGATGAGGAGGAGAGAACTAAGTAAGGGAGTGGATGAAGAACAGCAGGATATTAGACTGCCTAGTGCTTCTGAATGTTTTGACTTCTTAACAACTGGGGGCTCTGCATTACCCACCTACCGTGAAAACTGGCTGTGCTCTCTCTTTTGTGTCGTTGTCATTTCAAGGAAAAATGTACTTTGGAGTTTTTCCTTTCCAATCCATTTTAGCAGCCTGCCATGCAAGGTTGTGCACTTCATAGTCTGCTGAGCCTCCCAAATATGGCACCTCATTATCATTACAGCCCTGACAGTGTTGTTTCCTACTGACGTGGCAGAAGAAATCCAAAGTTCGCAATTGCACTCTGTCTAGCGGCATCCAGAAATCTACAATCAACTTCTCCACAGTCTGTGCATGGATTCAGCCACATGCTGTCTTTCAGGCTGCAAGATTTTAGTGGCTACAGGCTCCAGATGTACTGACCAAACTAAATCACTCCCATCTGCACACCTTGATGTCACCAGCTCTGTGCAGGAACAGAATGAATCTGTTATTTTTCATAATGGTTCTTCTCTTCTAAAGAACAAGCATTCATTTTACAATAGGAAATTACTCATTTTAAGCATGTTAGCAGCAGTTTTGCTCCCTTCTGTCCAATACTGCTATTGTAAATGAGCTGTAGCACCCTTCAGTTGCTGCAATAGCCAAGCTAAAGTTCTGGCAATCTGTTGTCCCCTTTTTAGTAGGATGCAATGTATGGGCCTTGCATCCAATTCAGATTTTAAGTTAGAGAATATATGGCCTTTGAGTAAAAAGGGTGGTTGAATCAGGTCTCAGGAGGGTTTGGTTCTTATTCACTAATGAGCAGCAGCAGAGAGTGCTGATCTTTCAAGGTCATAACTCTACATTGTAACAACTCTCCCACTCATATTTAGGATCTTCCTTTAGCACTTCTCTTTTTCAGGTATGCTGCTCTGAGAAAGACTGTTTAGGTCTTGGAAATGGTGTCTTTAATCAGAAGCCTGTACTGTGATTGCTGAAGAATATACTAGGCAGTAGATGGCAGGAATCCAAAACGAGTCAGACACTTGTATAGCGCCGTGTGCTCTGTGTACACCTACCTCTGCCTGCTTTGGTATTTACTGCTACTACACACCACGTGAGTCACCAGCTAACACTGCTACCTGTCCCCCTTAGTGCTTGTGGTACCAGCTGGGTACAGCTGTGGGCACAGCAATCCTCTCCAGGTCTCGCTCCCCCGCACAGCTGAGGAGTGCAGGGAACACAGCCGGGCTGCTGCGTGGTGTGGTCTCTTGATCAGGGGTGCTCAGCCCACCAACAGTACCTGCCTTGCCAGGATGATGACCCAGGCATGCACATCTCCCAGAGAGCCTCCTTATTCCAAACTTTATATAGGGAGAAAACTCTAGAAGGATCATGTCTCCATCTTTTTGGCTTGCCTGTGACTGTACTGCAGTTTGCAGTGGGCACAGTGCACCCACGTGTCAATCCAACACCCCGGGAAGCATCTGCCTTGCTGGGCAAGGACATCCAATCTGTCATCTGTTAGAGCAAGGTCCATAACGTGTATCTGTCTCTTCACAGAGTGTTACAACAGCTAGGCACCCCTGCTGAGCTCACACACTCCTCCAGGTCACGACCGCAGCTTCTTCCCCTCCACATGGAGCCCAGTGAATGCACTCTGTGCTTGGCTGGGCTTTGAATGACCCAGGTTGTCCCCATCTCCACATCACCTTGTTCAGCAGCAGGTCTGACATGAACACTACCCATTCACACCTTCCAGCTGGGAGCATCCAACCATGTCCAGGCTGCTTCCCCAAGCTTGTGAAGTCTTGAATCTACATTTAGATCAGTGTGATCAGTTTAATGCAAAAGCCTAAAGCACAAATAAAAGAAACAGTTGTGGACCAGGCTCCTGAAGTTTGGAGTGGCACCTCCCTGGGATATTACTGTGAGTCTGCTGCCTCCTGAAGATGCTGTAAAGGTGCTGTGCTTTGTGTCACTGGGATGCAATGATCCCCAGAGCCAAAGTGCATCGCAGGTAGGCAACTACTGCGGAGCAAAATGGAACCAGCAATCCCACTGGGACTGGCTAGGAAAGCCAGATTTCACTCTGCCTTTCATACTGTCAGGAGGAGATGAGCCCTGGGAACTTGGACCAGGCCAGACCCTGATGTAGGAAATGCTGATGCTCTGTCCTTCCAGCAGCAATACACTCTACTCCTGATGGAAAAAGTGACTGCATACAAGGCAGCTCCGTTGCTGCTGCTCCTTCTAATGAAGCAGGAATCAAGGTCAAAGCCAGGTGTCTGCAGCAAGCAGTGCTGCTTCTGTGCCTGAACTTCTTGGTGTGTTCAGTGGCCCTACCACAGAAAGAGCTCTTTGGTTCAGCTGCTTTGTGCAGCTCTCACCGACAAAGGGACAGACTGAGAGCGGTACCTGTTGCTCTTTGCTTTCTCACCTTTACCAGCCCCCTCTTGGACTGAATCAGAGCAATTTATTCCCTCCCCCACATCCAACACCATCCCTTCTCTAGCATTTTCTCTCACTAAAGCAAGAAACACTTCCATTAAGACTTTTTCCAGCCCTTCTCTTGCCTCCCAGCAAACTGCAGGTGCTTCAGAGGTTTTCTCTGACAGACAAAGGGAGAATAGGGTTAATAGAGCAGGGACTGCAGAACAGCTCCATAAATGAGAAACCTTCCCCTCTAAATGGGAGAGGACCCCACTTCCAGAACCTCTGCCTCGTGCTTGCATTGCCATTTTCTCTTTGTTCCCTGCAACCTGATCCTGAGACGCCCCACTCCTGGTAGCAGGACCGTGTACTTGCGGGACACCTTTGCACACCTGCACTCAAAAGAAGTTTAAAAAAACTGTCTTTGTCTTACTAGCCTCTGCTTAGAGGGAACAGAAGCAGTCTCCTGGTCCAGCTGCCTGAAGACATGATGACCCCTCGGCAAGCTGCAGCCACCTTGGGTGCAATACCAGCCGTGCAGGGTCAGTGTGCAGTGGTGGCTCTGTGAGTGCCTCTCTTTGTAGGGTGCAGCCTGGCCCTTGCCTCTGTGTGCTACTGCCAGAGCAGGGCTGAAGGGAGCTCACTTTTCTTTCTCTCCTCTCTGCTTTTTACAGGCTTTCTGGTGCCTGGCTGAACAGAGAGGGAGAAGGAGCCACTGCTGAGAACAGGGTCTGCTGAGGTGCCTGGGTTATACAGGGGTGGGAGGCAGAGGATGCCTCTACTGCACACACAGCCAGGCCTGGCATTGCTTGGCCTCAACGTGGAGTTGTTGAGTTAGTGAAATTTACTTCAGACAGTACAGCAGGAAAGGTAGAATCAGTTAACTGACTTCTCATCAGTCTTTCTCCAAGATTTGTGGCAAGGAGTTAACTCTTTCCATTTCAGCAAAACACTGCACTAGTGCTGTATTTGAGGACAGATCCTAGACAGGTTTTCTCTTAAATTCTTGGCATCACACAGCACTAATCCCATGTGCCTTGAGGACACTTTTTCTAACAGCCAATAAAGTCTGCTACCTTTACAAATTTCTGATGTTAAAAAACTAAAGAGCAGCTTCAACTTAGAACATGAAAATCTCTTTTTAACACTGCTGTCACCCTGTACCGCATCCTCAATGAAGCCTGGTTGTGTGAGTCTTCCCCTAAGCCTATCCAGCTTGTTCTCATCTCTGTGCATGTGCATCTCATGAATTTCTCATGCACTCAGCACACTGTGCTTTTACTCAGCATACTGTACATGTGCAGTGAATCCAGGTGTCAGTGCCAATGCTGTCCTCAGACAATGCACTCTGGACACATCCACACCTGATGAAAGCCCACTGAACTCAGCAGGGCTGCACCACCACATGCTTTGGCCAGTTCTATTAAGCACTGGAACTGGTGCCACTGCTCTAATCTCCAATCCCTTGAGAAATGCATGAGACCATTGCTAATTTGGACCATGTCTGATTTTAACCATGTTCTTAGAATGACAGTGTTGGGTCTGTAATTACAATGCAGTATCCTAAAGGAGCTGGTGCAAGTATGTGCAGAATGTTCATTAAATGATTTTTCTTGTCTGGGCATGCAAGACTTTCCCCCATTTCAGAGACATACAAAGGCAAGCTTAGCCACAGAGTGCTTCTTGACAACTTCTTCACCTGATAATCCTGAGAGGCTCTTGCTCAGTTCCTAGGGGACTCGTGCTGAAATCAGAGCCTTTTTATTACATTACTATGGATATCTAAGCAGACCCTAAGGAATTAATGAAGAGGAAACTACCTCCTATCCCTGCTGGCTGGGTCTCTTCAGGTCAGGACTGAGACTCATCAATGTTTTGGAGCACAGATACTTGCCTGTACTCTGCATCCTCTGTGGGTAAATACAGGACTTAACTTTCCAGTTCTCTGAACTATTAGCCAATCAGCAAATTTTAACGATAAGCCAGAAATGGGAAAAAAAAACCCAAACTGAAACAACACAAAGCACATCAATACAGAGAGTGGTAATTACATGCATGCTGCTCAGAGGCAGGCTTCTCTTCATGTCTGATTAAAAATTTTTCTATGAAATAATTGCTAGAAGAAGGAATTACAGTGAACAAGCATTTAGAAACTGTAGATTATTACCTATCATTGCTGCTTGCCATTCCACACAGCACTTAAAATGTGTAGCTCTACACAGACACAAGCAAACTCTCTTTTATAACACCCTTAAAATACCAATTCACCTCAGCGCATCAGAACTTCTTCCCGACTCATTCTACCTGTCCTTGGGATCGCTCTAAGTCGCTCTCAGGCTGGAGATGTTAAACCAGTGAGCAAGCCATGCTGTTTGCCCACCCAAGCTGTGCTGGGATGGCAGCTCTGCCCACTGTAACTACAGCAGCTCCCCTCGGTCCTGCGTGCCGAGGCATCTCACTGGCAGCAGCCACAGGCAGCCCCCTCCAGGAGGGAGCACCTGCTCAGTCCCTGTCTCAGCTAGGCAGTGCTGCCGATGTGATGCTCGTGTGGCATCTGCACGTTTGGAGCTGTGTGCTGGCAGTGGAGCCTCACAACTGTTCACATCCAAGACTGGGACATCCTTTTCCTCCTTATCTGTGCCGTCTCTAGCTTTTCTTGTTCCAATCACCTCTGTAACATCTTTGCCCCTTTTTAAGTAGGAAATTTTGCTCAGGATTATACACTCTGGAGGCTGGTGCCTGTCAGCTGGGACTTTCTTCCAAGCCCTGTACCTGCATTCAGGGGTCTCACTGTCAGCATTGCCACTGCCTTTGCAGTGCACTGACCTCAAGACTAGGCTTTCTACCTCCTGTCCTGCTCCACCAGCCACGGGGACAGGCTCACGAGTGTGACAACTCTCTGCTAAGCCCCTGACAGCGTGCTCCTTCCCCAGTCAGGTTCCGTAGTGGTAGCGTGTCTCTTCCTAAAGCCAGCCCTGCCCCACGGAGTCGGGTGGGGATTTGGAGCAGAAAAATTCGGCAGCTACACTTGCACTCACTGCCGGCCCGGCAGGCGATCGGTGGGGACCCGGCCGTGTGGGTACCGCTCTGGTACTCACATGGCCAAAACGACAGCGGCAGAAACTTCACCACAGGCTCACTCTGTATGTCAAGTTCAAAGTCAGGGTGCGCTAAGGCGGGGGGGAGGACGAGAGCAGGCAGGGACAAACCGTGGCGAGGGAGGCAGCGCCGGGACGGCAGCACCCGGCGGGGGGATGCTGCTGTCCGGGAGATGATGCTGCTGTCCGGGAGATGCTGCTGTCCGAGAGATGCTGCTGTCCGAACCGGCCGCGCGGAGCCCGGGGCATCCCGAGGACACCGCGGGCGCTGCCCCCATCCCGCACAGCGGGCAGGAGCCGCTCCGCAGCCTCGCCCGTCCCGCGGCACTCACCCGGCAGCCCGAGGCACAGCAGCAGGCTGTAGTAGACGACAGGTGCGTATCCCAAGCCGCAGCCATAGCGGTGGTGCGCCAGGAGCGAGCCGTTGTGGAGGTGGAGGTGGTTGTGCTCCATGGACCCGCTGTCCCCGCTGCCGGCGCTCGCTCCGCCACACGGGCCGCCCCTCGCTCGCTCAGCGGCGGCGGGGGCGCGGCGCGGCCCCGCGGCGGGGGGCGGCACAAGGAGCGGCCCCCGGGCAGCCGGCGGGGCCGGGCCGGGGCGGGGGGGGGGGGGCGGGGCCGGCCCCCCCTCGGGCCGCCCCCGCCAGCCCGGCTGCGAGCGGGGACCGCCGCCGGGAGCCGCCGCCTTGGCGCTGGGCAGCGGGCGAGCACCGCAGCCAGCCCCGGGAAAAGGGGTTTGTCCTCCCAGCTGGCGCACGAGTCAATAGGAGAAGAGCAGAGGCTGTCAGCGGCGTGCCTGGCTGCAGCTCTGGGCTGTGCTTCAGACCCGCTGGAGAGGCAGGGGCTCATCCAGCCATGGGCGTTTGTATCTGCGGCATCGAAACGCAGAGCCGGGTTAATATTGCACTGTCCTCCTCTTGTCCCCGCAGTGCTGCGGGATGAAGGACGGCGCAGCCAGCGGGGACACTGCCGTGCTCCAGCGGGGACACACAGCCTGCTCCAGTGGGGACACACAGCCTGCTCCAGTGGGGACACACAGCCTGCTCCAGTGGGGACACACAGCCTGCTCCAGTGGGGACACACAGCCTGCTCCAGTGGGGACACTGCCGTGCTCCAGCAATGACACACTGCCTGCTCCAGCGGGGACAGCCCCGGGAACGGCTCCCGCAGGACAATGCTGAAGGGAAATCAGAATTTCTAAATTCACCCTTCATTCCTTAAGGCTTGTGTATGTCACTACATAGTCCCAGGCATAACCAATGAAAGGATTTAGAGTTAGGCTTGTTAGGTTAGGGTGGTGCAGCCCTGTCCTTTGTGCTACTGAGTGGGCTGGTCAGGTGTTAGTACATTGATATGTCCAGGAGGTCGTGGTTTAGTGATAAAAGAGATATTTCATTACAGTCCATGCCTACTCAGCTGGAAACAAGATGCCTTTTCACCCAAAGTGTGTAGGGTTGAGCCCCACAGACCAGCACGGTGTGTTGGAAGAATCCCCTGGGTTTCTGAGGCTGCCAGGGCAAGCCAAGAGGGATGTACATGTGCAATGTGTGTGAGGCTGCTCAAGGAGGTGTGTCTGATGGGATACACACAAGATACAGTAAGTGGCTTATGGAAATAAATAAAGATGTGATCCTTACTCTCTGAAAACCTCTGGCTGCTTAGGGTGGATAGTGGTGGACCATCAGGGGACTAAGTAAGGACTTCTGAACCTTTGGATTTCCATGGTCTTGTTTGAGAAGCAGTTTAGCTTTTGTTTGGAAACACAACCAGGAGCAAGTAAAGCTCTGGTCTTGTGAGGGCTTGAGTAAGTTACTTTTCTCAGAGTCAGTAAGACTGTTCATGTGCTTAAATGCTTAATAGCTTTTTAGCTTTAGACTTTTTGAGTGGTACTGAAACTCCTGTCCACCTTCCCAAATTAAACATGCTGGAAAAAATATGGGTTTTTTTCTGCTTTTTCAGTGGATGTCTTCATGAAAATAAGTTAGAGTCTACTGGTTCAGCTTTTATGTGGATGTATTCCTTTTGAAAAGAACTTTTTCCAAACCATTCATTGAAATAACCAGCAGAAGTGTACAAAGCAGTGTATAAAGCAGTGTAAGTCCCGTGAATTCAGCTTTGTCTGTTTTTTCCCCGAGCTATTTAACCTACAGGTTTGGTTTTTTTAAGTTCTTCTCATGCTTCTGCAACAGACCTGAGGAAAGAAATCTTTTATTGCCTTCGGAAAGAGAAGTGATTTTGCCTGGAGCCTTTTCTTGGGGGGAGTAAGTACATCAGCAGGGCTGGAAGCCTGACTCACTGTTTTGAAGCTAAGTGAAGCTCATCAGCAAAACAAAACACAAGAGAAGGGGATGGCAATGGAGCAAGTGGTGGCTAAAAAGTGCCACATCCAGTTTGCAGCACTATGAGTCTCTCAACTTGCCAGGTAACAACAGTGAAATGCCAGAAGGAGCTGGAGGCTAAGGAAGAACCTCTGCCATCTATTTTCTGTTGTGCTGCTGCCGCTTCTAAGTCTGGCCCAGTTTTGAACATCCTGAGCAATTGGGCTTCCCTGGAGAGGGCCATTTCTGTAATAGAAGCATATGTTTCCTCAGAGCTAGAATTGTCTCCAGGGCCCAGTTCAGGTAGCTGCTCGTGTGCTGAGGAGAGCTGATTGTAGTAAGAATCTTTTCCTATCTTCTCGTCTGGAACTCTCAGTAGAGCCTCACAGGAGGCTCTGATGCACGTGACATGTTCCTGTTGTAAGAGGAAATTTATTCACATTCACTAACAGTTCCCTCTCTCCTGCCCTGCAGATGGAGAGGCCACAGAAAGTAAATCTGCTCCTCGTACCTCGGTTGGCTTGATTAAATCTTCTTGAAGAACTTTTCTGCCTCCCTGCACCAAGAGCTTCTAAGGCAGGATGAACTGGGTTTCCACATTTGATTTGCTTTTGCTTCACTAAAGTAAAATTTGTGAAATACTTCGTAATATATCAGAATTAAGGGCCCAAAGTAAAGATGAAGATTGCTCTTGTGTTCTGTGTGTAAATGGTATTTGGAGGGGCTTCTGTCCTTCAAACAACTTCAAACCACTTTTGGCCTAAATGAAATTAATTTGGTTGTTCTGCTCTCTGAATTGTGCAGTAACAGAACCCCAGACAGAAATGTCAATAAAGCCAATTCAAAACTAACCACAATGCTTTCTTCTACTTATAGCTGTTTATTTTCATGCTTCTTGCTGTTTTCTAAAGGGATGACATTTATGTGGGCCACGGTGAGGAGAGCACTGCTCTGCTGAATTAACACGCAGATGCCTCTGAAGGAGGAGGACAATTCCTGAAGCTCATCTCCTAAACAGCCACATGCTTAGGCAGCAAATGATGTTTATTGTTTTCCTAAGAGCAGTTTATTGTTTTCATGGCATGCTACATAACAATAACAGGTGGCTGTACTTCACTTGAAAATTTCAGAGGTACTTGAACTTGGTTCGTTCTCTTTTAGTTATTTTTTTTTAGAGGAAATGAGCCTTCCTAGAAACAGCCAGACAGTGATCCTGGGGGCAGGAGGATGGAGGGACAAGTTAGTCACACACACCCCCATCCAGGCAGGCTGTGGAACAAAAGCTCTGGAGACTTCAGGAGACAAGAGCCATTTACTGAGGGACTGGGGTAGAACCAAATGTTGTGTTGTTGCAACACATTGCTATGAGTAACATGCCTGGAAATAGCAAAGGTGAAACTGGCAGGACAATGCAAGGAGTGTGTAAAGGGATTGGGAGAGGCTGTGTGAAGTCTCTCAAAGGAAGAGATGTTGTTTGGCCAAAAATATGTGTGTTAACAGTTACAAGAGGCCAGGGACATTGGCAAGAGAACTGGTTTGGAGCCTGATCAAGGCTGTCTTACCTGTGTAGTAGTGCTGCAGGAATTAAACTCAGAGCAGCTACAGAGAAGATGATATCTGTAGGAATGACAAGTCTTAGCTTATACCTTATTTGATGCTTGTATATAATCTCGCTGCAATGAAACCCTTTTCTTCAAAGCAATATTTTTATCTTTCTGTACTGTTAGGATGCAGGATAATTGAGTCAAATTCTACTCCTTTTGAGTTAAAGAACTGTCTTTTTTAGTAGCATTCTGCAGGTCTCTCCAGACTTGGAAGGTGAGGGAGACCTTTCTATGTTCTCATAAAAGCCATTAAGGAAAAAAAAGGTGATTATGGAAGTTCTTTACTGGAGCCTCCTCAATACCTATGCATTGGCAGGCTCCAGTTTTATGAGAGAACAGTGAAGATTTATTCATTTTTAAGGTCAGAAGTGTTTCTTGTTGCCAGGGAAGGCTGTGGGTGGATCATGGCTTCTGCAGCTTGTGCTGCAGGTCCCCAGCCTGCACCCTCAGGCTCCCCAGCCCTGGAGACTCCTCTTCATCCCTTCTTCCTCTGGCCTGGTATCTCCTTGCAGACCCCATGAAGGTTACAACAGGTCTCAAACACTGTCTGTAATGGAGCTTTGCCTATGTGAACCTACTGAAAACAAGTTTAAAGCTTTTAAACACCAATTATTTCCTTCTAGAATTAAATGTTTATTCCCTGAACTCCCTTTTAGGTTTCAGCTGACAAATCTCATTGTAATTAATTTGAGCTCTATTGTGAGTACATTTTCCAAGGGAACAGAAAGCAGATGTGATAAATGCCTGAACACGAGATTTAACCTAACATCTGTTGTTTTAAAGAATTACAAAACAAACTGTGTTTTGTTTATGTTTAATTGTTAGATGATACACCTAATTTTCCATTGTACTCTTTTTCAGGTTACATTGAAGACATCTGATAGAAATGTGCACTGAGATAAACTCATTTGACCTGTCCAGTTTGCATGGTTATGACAAATTAGAGCTATTTTTGCAACAGTGATCATATAGGTGGTGTTTCAGATAAAATTAATCTGTTACACACAAGAGAAGTCAAACTCTTTCTGGAAGACAAGAAAGTGAAAAGGATCCATCACGAGCTTGTATGGTGTACTTGTATGATGCTTAACTATGGAATTACTGGGCTAATTCATATTTTTAGCATAAGCATATGCTTAAATCCTTTGCTGGATTTAGACACAAATAAATTAGGATTAAAAAGTAACTACTTGACAAATACTTCTGGAGATGGAGGCTAATTTATCCTCTCCCTAAGATGAAAAGAAAGCATATGAGATGCATGTCACAGACTCTGCATTTCCTCTACTGTGATTTTGAAAAGTTGGATAAGAAAGTACTTGAATGTTCAAGTTTGCTTGGGCTGGAAATTCCAAGTGGTTTAACTAGAAAAGGTGTGACATGCACAGACCTGGCAGTGGAATGCTGACAAATGGGGGTGACACTTCCTTACCCTGATACTGAGCAGAAATCAACTCCAGCCTGTGAATACCAAGAAGGGTGAAAACAGTTTAGATTATTGCTTATTTTAAAATCATTGTACCAATCACTTTTACTAATTATTGAAAAAAGAATAAGATATTATTACAACATTACAGTGCATTACTGTTTGTCATGCTACACCTCATTAGGCCTCATTTCAGGATCAAGTCACAAAGTTAAGTACTCTGTTCTGAAGTTTAGAGTTTCCTATGCAAACACCATGTTTGGCTGGTGTGGTTAAATCCTCCCTGCACGTCTCAGAATAATGATTTGGATTTGGAGCTTTTCTTTAAGAAAACACATAATCTTCCCTGTATTTCCTTGGTGCTTTTGCGTTACTGGAGTGCAGCGAGCACCAGCCACATCGATGCTCCTGTGTGGCACGGTCACAACTGGCTGGTGACAGGGCTCCTACAGACAGTGTCCTGTCAGGGGGTGCCTCTGGCACGGCCGTGCCTCGCACGGGCACGCACAACAGCACCCCTGCAACCCTGCAGCCCCTGTAACCCCTGCAGCCCTGAAACCCTGCAGCCCCTGCATCACTGCAACCCCTGCAACCCTGCAGCCCCTGTAACCCCTGCAACCCTGCAGCCCTGCAGCCCTGGAATGCTGCAGCTGTGTGAGTGCTGAGCGCGGCCAGCCTCTGCTGGGAACGAGGAAAGGCCCTGCAGCATCACCTTCATTTGCTGTGGGAAGGAACAGGGGGCACAGAGGAGTGAGGTTCCATGGAAAAGAGGCTGATGGCAGACTGATTTTGTGGCCAATTAAATAGATTGCAAGGCCCCTTGGTAACTTCTGCCCGTCCACCAAAGGAGCAGCCAGCCTGAGCAGAATAAGATTACTTTCTCCTTTTACATAAACCTTTCACATGCTATCCCCCACTGTTAATTAAGTAGATTAAAGGTTCTGGCTTCCTCTTTTCTTGTCTGATACACTTTGAATTAGATGTAACCATTATAAAATGATCAGAAGAAAAGACTGATTTTTTTCTCACTTTCTAGGTATTGTGGGTATTTTTAGGTACCACACTTAGAAGATACAGCAAAAATCCCTGCAGGTGGATGCTTAAAGTGGTTATAAAAGCCACTATTAATTTGGTTTAATTTCCTTGATATAAAAAAATCTTATTTTGATTTTCAGCAAGAGTAATTTGTCTGTCAGTGGACACATTCTCCTCCTTCAGGGTAGAATCTTTGTTGTTGTTATTGTTCTAAGTAAAAAGAGTAACTGCTTAATCAAGAAGTAGTGCCATTAAAAATGTTAATGAGCTTTGTATCCAGTCTTATTCTAGTGTAGTTCCACTGACTGTGCCATGATTTCTCTTGATTTACTTTGACATAAGCGAGGCATAAGCAGAATCCGTCTCGGGTTAGCCACAGCTTTACTGTAATCCATGAGGTCAATGAGAGCACAAAAGGAAAGAAGCTCTACATAATCAGAAATCAAATAATACAATCCCCCTACAGCTCACTTAGTGCTTGCTGCTGATGTCAAACATATGTCCAAGCCCACGCTAGAGGCACCACCAGCAGCTGCCCAGGGGAAGAGCAACAAGACCAGTCGTGTGCCTGAGCCCTGAGACTAGAAATGGTTTTGATTAAATTCATGTCATTTTACAGGCAGGTGCAGCACTCTGATATCTTCATGTTTATTCTGCAGTTCACCCGCCTCTTTCTATGGCAGGAGGAAAAAATGTTGGAACACATCATTGAAGAAAGGAAGAAAAAAAAGAAAGGGAGGAAAACAAACTGAAAAAATTGAACTTGTCAGTATGAGCAGGGAGAGGGATGTAACTGCAAACAACCTGATGGCTCAACTCAACCGAGACCATGGAGCAATTCTCTGTGCAGCAGCAGAGCTGCAGCGAGCCTGGCTTCTAGGTGGGGACTGGTTTCATTAACTTCAGTAAGATTGCTTCACTGAGTGGGATGAGCAGGACTTGGGTTTTAGAAAACTGCAGAGAATATTATTGTAGGGTTCTCAGATATTTTTCCCTGTTTAAATTGGCTCAGCAGGCCTTGCAAAAATCCCTGAGGGTTTGAACAAAAAATTATTTGCAGTTTCCTAGAGGCCAATAACTGTTTCTCCTCTAATCAGATATTGCTCTGAAGGGAGTTTTGGTCTCCCTGTGGGTCAGGCATCGGTAATCTAAAGTTACTTAAATGGGGCCAATGCCTGCTTGCTGGCATGTTTTAAAGAGGGTTAGTAGTTTATTTTACATCCAAGTCCACAAAGGCTCAGGATGATATACAGTGTGTGGAAAGATTACATGGTAAAAGTTTCTGTCCTTGATGATATTAGTGCTTGGGCACACTTTTGACAAAGACATACAGCTGTGATTTTCCTACCTTGAACTTGAAAGAGAAGTCAGGATTTAATTTTATGTCAGCACCCGGAGGCTCTTTATTTCTTGCCTTTGCTCTTTATTGCTCCCACACTGCAAACACAGAAGTCTCCAATAATACAGCCTATGGAATCAGAAATGCAGGGTCATGCAGTGCTTGCTATTGGCCCCTGAAGTCCAACTTGGGCACTGCTATAAAAGCAGAGACTCCTCTGCCATTGACTCTCCTCTTCCACTGCTGTTGGCCTGGGGACGTGAGAGCACTTACTGACCACAGAGCTCTTCTTCCAGACACAAATGGAACAGTTTTTTTCCAAAGGGGCCACTGATCTTTGCCTGTGGAAGCTGTCACTGGCCAACAGTTCCAGTCTGAGGCCTCAAGTTGATCGTCGTGCACCTGCTCCTCATGGTTGATATGCAAGGGCTTTGGCAGATCAATGGCAAAATTAAATTCCAGAGTCAGACTTGGCTTTAATATTTTTTTAATAGATTTGAGTTCATGTGAGAAGGGAAAGGCAAATCATTAGGAGGATTTCAACCCTTTCTTTTTTTTCCTTTGTACCAGCAGTGTCCTGGGCCAGCAGATGCAAGTGAACCCCTGTTAATTTTGTTAATTTCCTGGCAAGCATTGATGGGTGCTGTGCTAGCAAGGAGTTGCCTGCAGCTGTGGGTTGGATGCTCTTCTTTTAGTCTTTGTATGAGCTCACATAATTTTGAATTTCTCTTGCATGATATTGGTGGTAGATCTTAAAATACAATTTGGATCAGACAGCTGAGTGTTTCCTCATTTTCAGGGATTTGTAGTGTTTTGTGATGGTTGTACCATGACCAATTCAATAAGCACTTGTTTTGCAGTTCGAGGTAGCTAATGGATTTCAAAGCCATTTGCTATTGTAATTTTTCGGCCTAATTGTTTTCTGTCTGTAACTGTATGCCTTCACTTCCAGGACTGACTCTTACATGTAGTGAGACTGATGCGGATTCTGTCCACAAAATGACACTCTGTTCAATAGCAATCAGGGATGCAAACAGATGAGACAGAGGCTGCAAGATTATTTTCATCTGCCACTTGAAATGCGATTTCTAACCTGCTTTTGGAAAAAATGACACCCCAGTCTGAGAAAGTGGGTAACCTATCATTTTATGAGGCAATAATTTAAAACTGTTGGGCAGCTGACTAATGAAAGAGACAAACAGGCTGCACATGAGTCAAATTTCTGAGTTGGTTTTACAAAGGTGGTTTTTGCACAGGCTCCAATTTATAACCAATGTGCTTTTTGAGATCCTTGATTTGGTGTGGCTTGTGGGAAGGGACTTGTAGGTCAGCACCATGTCTAACGTTAATGGGGTATCTAGTTTCTGTAAATATTGATTTCTCTTTGAACAGGTTGACTTTAATTTGTTTTTAATTAGTAATGGCAGATGTTCAGCTGGGAGAACATCTAGGGATCATTATTCTAATAATGTTCTATTAGCTTTTAAACCTTCCTCTTAATGTAAATCTGTAATTAGAGTGTTGTCTCTATCTGCTGCATCCTACTACCTATTCTATCTGTAAGCCAATACAGTGGGATGCCAAAAAGCTGCAGGGATTGTAAATTGTGTCTTATGACTCTGTGTTTTGGGTAATTGCACACTGAGGACAAAGCAGAATAAAGCAGCAGAACCACAGCAGCTGCCCCCACCTCCTCCCAGTCCATAAGAAGGATATTCCCTTGGCTGGAGGATGCTTTGAGAGCGAGGTGGAGCAGTGGCTGTGTGTGTCCCACTGGCACAAGCAGAACCTGTGGGCAGAGCAGTCCTTGGGGAGGGTGGTGCTGTGTCCCACAGCCCTGCCTGCAGGAATGCCTGAGGTGATGTGTGCTGCCAGCCTGAGGAGGCTTTCCCTCTGCTGGAAGCTTTTGGCTTGGTGTGTGTTTAGAGGAAAGTTCCTCCTGTAGGTCGTTGCTTCCCCGGCTCACCCGTGTGCAGCTCCCAGCACAGCAGCACTGACTGGACACCTCCTTGTGTGATTCCTTGAAGAGATCTTGTATCCACACAGCTCCTCTGCTTCCCACCAAGCCATTCCAGCATCAAACTGACAGTGAGTCACCAAAGCATCAGCGAATCAGAGCTGTCTGTAGGTGCAAAATTTAGCTGGTTTAGTGGTTTTATCCAGGTACCTTGTCTCTTACAAACAAAACCCAACACATTTCATTCACTGGTCTCTGGAGGCATATTCACTTTTGCCCACATTGATCTTTCCTCGCAGATCCTTTGCATCTGTGGATCCCAAAGGAGAAGTTAATGTCCTTTTTTGCACATATTGCAAACCAGCTGTGCAAAGACCTTGTTAACTGCTTACAGAAACGTTGACCTTTTGATGGAGTTCATCATGGATTTCAGGAGTAAATCCACAGTCCCCTGCTCCCACCCCAGTGTATTACTCACAAAACCCTAACCCCATTCATATTTTCTAGTGCAATAGAAAATGCTAGTCCTTGCCATCAGACAGGAGGTATATGTGACCATGTCTATATATATTTCATGTTTCCCTTGAAAATATAGTGTCATTAAACTTCTTCAGTGTGGAGGTTTTGTCTTGTACCCGCATTGAAACAAAACTACGCTCTGAAAAGCTCACTCCAACTTTCCAGCCCCCTGGAGGAAAACCTAGAGTGGTATAAATCTGCCATGCTGCCTGTGAAAGATTTATTTCTAGTCCTGCAGTGACATGATAATTTTGACTTACCTGCAGAAGTTTCCTGCCTTCTTCTCTTCCCATCCCTCTCACTGTAACTTTCTCTTCTCTTCCCTGTGGGCACAGTGCTTAGCCACTACTTCAGTTTAAAATAAAAAATAACAGTCTGAGGGAACAGACTCTTTCCTGGACCACTCTTGAAAGGTCACTCCAGACCCAAGTGGCATGCTGAAGTTACCAGAACCTGCTGACCTGTTTCTCTTATTTATTCTACAGCCTTCACACTGACAGAACCTGCCTTTAGTAATCAGATAACCTGCACAGATGGAGTCAACAGGCAGCAGATGTAGGACAAGAACCCGATTTCACATCTTCCTTTGCATTTCTTTTACAAGATGAAGATACCTGATACACGTGAAAGCCAGAAGACCTGTAGTGATAGCTAATAAACTGCTGTCCTGATATACATGCTGATAAGCCCATCTTATTTCCTTTAAATCCATACCCTGCTGCCTCGCAGGGTGCCGTGCAGTCTGGCTTGAAGACTATCCTGCACGTTACCTCGTGCTGGTTTAGGGAAGAAACTATTAGGGTTCTTTTTCTAATTACCTTGTATTTCTCAGTGTTTAACTTCATTCTTTCATTCAGACTGTGCTTGAAGCATATCCTGCTTGATATGACTAAGCTGTTGACTCACTTCTTTTATGGCTGCAATAAAACTAGATCTAACGACCAATGTCTGTATATCAACCACCAACAGCATTTGCAAAAAAAAAAAAAATCCAGATTGTTCCTTCTCAGTATTGTGTGTCCTGGTATAACTTCCACATAATTTACAATATCAAGCGAGCGTAGCACTAGTGTAATCACAGTTTTGTTTTCTTCTTTTATAAAGATTATCTGCTTGGCTTTAACATTATCCCAATCCCTCCAGTTCTGAATTTTAAATAGTGCTTGCTTGGAATCTGTCCCTGTAACCATTAGTGCTGGTAATTGCACTCAAAGACCTAAAGTAGACAATTAGCCTTGCACTGGGCCCTAGGGGTTTCATAATTCTATAAATTTGGAGCTCTCCTCAGTTTTGCCATCCATCTGGGGTAATTTGGTGGTCTCTCAGCCCCTGCTGTCATCTCAGGTGGGCTGTTGCCTGTGACTGTAGTGTCACATAGGGGTGGGGAAGGACAAGAATCTGATTTTACTTGCAGGTTGACCGCAGCAAATTTCTGCAGTGCAAGGAAAGCTGGGGTGAGCATCTGCAGGAGAACATGACTCTTGCACTTCTGCCCATGTCTTCTCCAAGGTGAGAATGGGGCCTTTTCCTTGCCAGTGGCAAAATAATGGACTATTTGATGTAGAACAGGGCATGGATGGGAAGGAGAATCAGGGACCTGGAACTGATTCCCTTGAGCCTCCACCATCTGCTGTACTGAGGAAAGCCCACAGTAATTCTACACAATCAATCCAGACTCAGGGAAATGATAGGTTTTAGCCCTAAGACATCTGCAACTGCAAGACTCCCAAATTGAGATTGTATCACAATATTTGATGCTGGACTCATTCAATTACATAAGATTCTCAGTTTCATTTAAAAAAAAAAAAGTTTCTGTACTGCAGAGTAGCAAAGATTAGCTTGCACAGATGAGCTGAGGGACTAGGCAAGGCTTACAGGCCAAAGGACTAAAGACTCTCACTTTTGTTTTTTAACATCTCATGATTTTAGAATCCATCTCACAAGAGACCCAATCTCTTAATGGGAAGTTGCTTTCAGTGAATGCAAAGTTTTATTTTCTTAAAAAAGTAGCAAACCAAACAACAGCATTTTCAGCAGATCTGAAGCTTTCTGTGAATTCCAATGACATTCAGCAAATACTTTGGGAGAAAAACTGGAGACATTTGCTTTGGATAAGCTAAATAATTTTTCTCAAGTATTCTAGCTTTTGCTTTGACACAGTGTTTACATTCCAAAACTGAGTTGTTATTAAAAAAGTAAATTAAACAAAGAAAATAAACAAAAAACCAATAGGGGATGATTTTAAAAAATATTGGAAGGTACAGACATTTAGATCTGACAAATTATACACCCATTATATGTACAACTCTTATTCTGGAGATCAGGCTTTTTTGAGGATGAATGCTGCAGGTAAAGCTGCCCTGAAAAAATAAACTGAGGCTGGATTTTACATATGCTGCACTGGTTTGTGCCCTTAGTACCAATGGAGAAACACCCAGCACTCCTGAGAATGTGGCCTCTTTCTTAAAGACAGCAGTTTTTTTGACATGCAAGAATTGGACTTCCTTTGGATTTCCTTTCCTTTGGCTTTCTTGTCTCGCCACACACTTGGATCACCTGACTGTCTCATCTTCCTAGGTGTCATCAGCAGGACTTAAAAATACAATCTAAGCCTCGGTTCAAAAGATGTTCTGAGGTTATGTTGGATCATTTTGTCAAACTCAAGGATGCTAATCCTGAAATCTGGCTCTTTTTCTGACTGCTGCTTCTTGCTGCCTCTCAGGGGCTTTCCCCTGGGCTCTGAGCCCTGCCAGCTTTACCTGCAGGGTAACACAGAGCATGGGGGCTGCAGTGGGGAGCAGAGCTGTGCTCCCCTCCTGCAGCACAGCCAGAGCTCTCTGAGTGTGCCAAGGAGGAGAGCACTGCCAGCACCACTGTGACAAGGATTTCTTCTCTTCTGTTGCCACAATTTCATGGAGTAGAAGCTCTTTAAGGTAGGGATGATCAATTTGCTTTCTGTACAGTGTCCAGTATGAGCTGAGGATTTCAGACCTTCCAGGTGTCAGCTGATACCATCATTTGTATTAACCAGGTAACTGCTACCAGGGCCACCACTGGTCCACATTGCTTAAAGAGCCTTCAGACTTTCTGGAAACATCTGACCCTACAGGAAATTATCCATACACTAAGGCTGTTTGGAGAAGGACACCAATCCTTTATCTGCATTATTTCATGTGAAGTTCCGCCTCTGAGATTCCTTAAATAAACAAAAAGCTGGAGAGGAAATGGCCTCTTGACAGTTTTGGGGGGGAAATAGCACCCTAACTTTCCTCTGATAAAAGCAAGCAACAGTCCCAGGGAGATGTCTGAGGATCTGGTCCCACATTTAGAATTCTGCCTGAGAAACCCCACATGGTGGATTTATGCAGCTCTCACAGGGTCCAGGATTCCTGGGAAAAAAGGGACTTTTCAGTGTAGCTGAGCAAAAAGTCTTTATGCCCAGCTCTAGGAGCAGAACTGACTTTTGATAAGTGGTTGAGTGGTTTTAAACAATGAAAAATTAAAATAATCATTCAATTAAATGTGAGCAGATGCCCTGAAGTGAACTGGTGTGGCCAGATTTACAGTCTTATTGATGATAATGCATGGAAGCATTTGATCATTCTTATTTCATGGCTCTCTTGTTTAATATTATCCTTTTTTATAGATGAGGTTGTTTAAAAACCTGGGTTAAATTTTTGCAGCAGTGATACCTTTTCTGAAGAAAAAAAAAAAAAAAAAAGGAAATTTCCAGGAAGTTTAGCTAGAGTATGCTGAGCCAGAGACAGGTCTTACTCAATTTTATTTAGAATAAATTTTAAAAGCTATTTAGATATCTATAGATCAGATTTAACAACTGGGATTTTCAGAATCTCTTAGGCAACAGTCCCTTTGAATACTTTTTGAGAAACAGGTGATTATTTCATATGGAGACAGAAATCCCTATTATTAGGGCAGCCCTGGCCCATTTGCTCCCCTGAGTGCAGGAGCTGCTTAGCACTTGCAGGGGCTATCATTGTATGAAAGCAGGATCTAAACCACTTTTTAAAGAAAAAATGCCCCTTTTTAAAAAATAAATATTTTTTTTGTCTTATTGTTTTGCAAAAACTAAAAGCTTCCCCTTTAGCAGATGTCATCCCTAACTATCTTGAATGTACGTCATTGTTACCCAAATATTTTTTCAAGGTTTGGGTTTCTTATTTTAGCTTACTTTTACACTCATGTAAGTGTTCTGAGTTAAGGGAAAGTGGTGGGGAGAAGCCCCAGCTTAGGGATCCTTCGTGTTACTGCATTCAGAAAATGGAAAGTATTCCTGTACACTGGATCCTAGCATAAAACACCTTGCTGCCTAATCCCCAGGTATGGGGAACTGCCCTGTGGAGCCAAAACAACTTACAAGTCCTCATTTTTGTTTAATTCCCATGAGCTGTACTGCAGACCTGTTTCCTTCCCCTCTGCAGCCCACAGCAGAGCCGTGGTGTTGAGCAGGTCCTGCCTGCCTGAGCCATCCCTGGAGCTCTGCAGCCTGGAGCCACGGTGGGAGCTGAGCTCAGCATATCCCCAGAGCCCCTGTGCCGGCCCAGAGCTCCCTGTGCCGGCCCAGAGCCCCTGTGCCCCAGCTCGGGGAAATGCTCACCTCAAGCTCAGCACACAAAGTGTCTCAGGGACACTGGAGCACCACAGGGCAGCAGACTGGCCTCTTCCCTGCCAGAGCTGGGCACTAATGAGGTGACATGTCTTAAAAGCACTTTGTCTCAAGGCTGTCTTTGTCCTTTTGCTTACCTGTGGTCCATTGTGTCATTTTCAGGAGCTTTTCCTTGTCATTTCTGTGTGTATGTGCTGGTCCTGCTGAATTTCTGATAAATCAGGCAGTAGCTTCTCCCCACTGCAAATGAAGGTGGTGCAAGTACTGAAAAGCAAGAAGAGTGCAAATAATTACTTCCTTGGAAAGGTGAAATGTGGTTTACCTCATTACAGTAAACTAATTAAAGCTGGGCTCAAATCCTGTCCTTTGGGCTACACATTAGTACCAGGTGATAATATGGCTAAATACACATAAGTCAATGGGAAATAAAAGTCCCTATTTGTATTAATCTAGCAGAACGAGCTTTGTGCCTTCCTTTGGGTTTCTAAGGCTGAGCATTAACAGCTTGTCTGGAAACAATGCTCTAATGCTTCTATCTGACCTTTCAGAGTAGCACATGGTAGCATGAACTTGGGAAGGAAACACAGCTCTGGATGAGCAGTTCATTTTCTGGAGGCAGAGCTTGTAAAATTACTGCCAGCTAAGGTCCTGCTCAGGCTTGACCTCTCTCTAAGCTACCTCACCCCCCAAAATGCTTCTCTTTCAGTTCAGGTTGTCCTCAAGAGGTTCACATTTTCCTTCACCATCAAGGTGACTGCAGAAGCTCTGTTTGAGAGCTGGATGGATTTCCCAATCTCTTTTTTATTTTTCTGCCTTCTTTTCCCAAATCCAACACCAAAAATACTTTAGCGGTATTTCAACAGGTTCCCTGCAGAAAGTTGCACTGGTATTTTTGGGCAGTGAATACTCAGTATAGATCCTCCTTTCTTGTGTCTTGATTTCAGTGGATTTTGCATTAAACTGGCCCCTAATTATCTGTCTGTCCATACTGCAGCATTTGTGGCTTTGCATCCCAAAGGGATTTTCTAATTGGGAATGCAATTGCTCACTATTCATCAGCCTAAACTAGAAATAACTGACCTGTCAGCGAGTGTAGGAAAACAAATGAGATGAAGAATGCCCACAAAGTCAGACATCAGGTTGCATTTTTGAGAATTGCAGGGAGCATGAAGCTCAGTTCTAGACTGAGGGAAAAGAGCAGCATGAGCAGCTCTTACATGGGCAGAAGTGTCATTTGGAAGGTACTGCTGATGTTGGTGAATTCTTAACCATGCCTCTGCTTAGCAACTGCACATTAAAATGCCAAAAACCTCTGTGTTAAGCTGAAAGAGGAGAAACAGAGATGATAACTTCAAAGTGGGAGTCATCAGTGCCTTGGACATCCATTTGAAAGTCCCATGAGAAGGGCCATAAGTGAAACCCCAGTCATCTAGGGCCAACAGAACAAACCACCTCTCACACTTAAACTAGATTCTTACCAGATTGAAGAGGCAAATCCACCTTCTCATCAGGCTGTAAAACTTTTGCAGGATGAATCCATGGCAGCTGTGGTGATGTCCTTGGTGTGGTGTCAGCTGGGACTCTGAAAAACTGATTTTGGTGATGGCAGACCCTGAGCAGCTCCCATCCAGGCCAAGCCAGCAGAAAATCAGCCTAGGAAAAGGAGAAGCAAAGGGTGGGTTTGGCTGCTGCAGACTTTTAGGAGGAGTTGCTTAGGGTTTGTGCCTCTCCTCTGGGAGCTAATGAGTTATAGGAACACTGAAAATCCCTTGCTCTCTTTCCTAGATGTCCCACAAGATCTGTTCTCACAGGCAATTACGTGGTCACCATTTGTCAAGGAAGCACATAATAGTATCATAGATGACATGAGGAATGTCATGCTGAGTGTCTGCATTTGGGGAACTATAGGGCAACAGCCTTAACATCACTTGGGACCTCTGAAACACTCCTCTAAGGCAAAATGAAAAAGTCAGCTTGAAGTGTGGAGTCTAAAATTAACTGTTTTGATTTGGTTTTGAACTCTTAAACAAATCCTTTGAGAACATCGATCAGAATCTTTATTTTGACAGAGCCTTATTCAGTATAAAACTGTTGAACAAATTCAAGTAGGAGTTTTTTTATTTAAAGAATTCCTTTCAGAGATGCCTGAAGTGAAGGAATACCTATGATCTCTGCTAAATGGTACACTATGGTGTTCTTAATAGGATCAAAAGATTATGTGTTATTTTCTCAAAGGCTTTTAACATGAAGGACTATATATTGAAGAAAAGTCTGTGGACCTTGTTCAATGAAAAAGCAACATCTGTAAAGTGGAAAGTGTGCCTTCCTCACAGCAAAGGTTAATTGTCAAAAAGGGTGGTAGTTATGAATTACATCTTGGTAAATTGGAAACTTCTGAAAATACTGTGTGAGGAGTTGGGTGGTAAAAAAACCCCTCCAGATGGCAGACAGGAAAATTAAATGTGAGGAGAAGGTGAGTGGCACACAGTGCACAAAGTCTGAACTAACACTTTTCTTTGATTAGAAATATGCCAGCTAAATACAATTTTTAAAAAAAATTCACTTGTCTGAGTCAGAATCTGAAAAAGGTTACAAGAAGAAATCTTTTCAAGATGTTTATGAACCACAGGGGAATGTAAATCCCACTTGAGTTTTACAAGCCCAGAGACACTGCACTGGACTCATATTTTTGTGAATCTCTTTGTACATATTTAAATAACGTCCCATCATTTTTTCCCCTTTTTTGGAATGGTAGTGCAGATTTCTTTGCTCAGCAGAATGGATTTTAAAGAATCTTTCAGTGAATTAGAAGCTATAAAAGTCTGCTGGTTGCCACAAAGTTTTTGGGTACTGAAAATTATTCCGCATGGGAAGACATTCTCTGCCTTAAACATGTGGGAATTTTGCAGAAATATGGGGGAACAGTTTTTTTAGATCAAATTTGACCATGCTGAAGATCAGTGAGTGTCTGTAAGTGATGGCAGCTGTTCTGAAAAAAGTTATCAATAAAAGACACGGTACCCAGAAGGGAACATTGTGGATGCTTGTGAGGAGTCAGAGGACAGCCTAAGCCCCAAACTGTTCCCATCTTTATGATGCATTGCATATAATTAAGAGGAATGATGAAGAGACTGAAGGCAGAGCCCTCTTGAGCAGAATGCAAGGTGAAATGGTCTCTGTGTACTTATTGAATCTAATAATTTACATCTCATTGAATCCAATCAAGTTAGCAGTTTATCACATTAAGATTGCATTAAGTTGGTTGTCTCCAGTGAGGCTGAATTATTGCTGGAGGGAATCCTACAGCTCTGTGCTCAGGGCTCTTCTATTCCCCAAATAAAAGGTCCAGCTTTGGCTGGGATGTGCAGCAAGGAATAAAAAAATCCTTTGCGGGAGCCACCTTGCCTGGTGTAGTTCCATGTTGTGTGTGCTGCTGGTGGGAGACAGCTCCACACTCACATCTTGCTTACACCCAGTCACTGAAATGTCACTGAAATCAGCAGGTTTGTGTTGAGTTTTCCTTCTTGCAGCTGAGGGCTGATCAAGTCCTTTAAGTGTGGCTTCATGACAGGCGGCAGCTGCTAGCCAGGTGTGTTGGTGGATGGCAGCAGCAGTGGGTGTATAATCCTGCTTTATCCTCACTTACTGAGACTACGCAGGGATGTGCTTCTTACTGGAATGTTTTGAAATTCAGAACTTTAAGTTAATGAGGTGTGATCAGAAAGAAGAAACCAAAGTGCCCAGTTTGAAGTTGTTTCAGTGACAGCCCACAGGCTGCAGAAATAGAGAGCAAGAGTGAGGGACAGAGTTAATCTTGATGCTGAGAAACAGAAGTTAGAAGATGAGATATTATATGTAGCCCAGTTACAATATCCCAGATTGCACTAAAAATACCAAGTATTTTTGTAACTAACTCTTGCTTATGAGGCAAAACCAAATAACTGTGCTTTTTTTTTTTAATCTGTAAGTACCCAGCTTGTTAATTGGAATGAACTTGAAGAGAGCAGAGCTCTGTAGAGACTACTTGAATGCTGTATAGATTCTTACAGAGAATTTTGCCACTTTGGTGGAACTCTGTTGGGCAGCTTTACAGTCCTGGGGGAAGATTCCTGTTACTCCTTTCAGAGGGTCACAGGAACATTTCCCTGCCTGTGGGAAGCAGCCCCCATGGGGCAGGTGGAGCCTGGCTGTGCTGGTGGGTGCAGCTGAGACTCAGGGCAGCTCAAAAGTCTTCTGACCTGCTGGGTTCTTTATTTTTGTCCCCTATTTCTGTTCCTGCAGGGATGGGCATGGCTGGTGCCATGCAGGGTGTGCTTCAGAGCCGCTGCTCCCATGTCCTGCTCCAATTGGGAAGGAGGGCATTGGAGGGGAGTGTGCTCCTGCTGACCCCAAACCTGAATGTTTCAGCCAGAAGATAGAAAGCAAAGGAAGAAAACAGCGGGAGAAAGCGAGTTACTCTGTGTAGCTTACAGGTGTGAGGACAAATGTTTTCATTGGAAGTGGACTTTTAAATAGCATTTTCTTCCAGATTGCAGCTGCTGGTTGCACAGTGTCACAAAGCCCATTGGTTTGATGCTCCATTCTGCTCTGCAGCTTTCCCACTCTGCAGCCTGCTCACATTCTGCTGAAGAGTGTGCAGAGAAAGGTTTTTAATATTTTTTTTTTAACAGCTTGTGGGCAATTGATCTCAGATTACCAGTATCCTGCAAATTGGTTGTCATTATTTAAACATCAGATAGAGAATTTTTGCCCTAGAGCCTGGGCCAAATAAATATGGCTTTGCTGGAAATGGTTTTATAATAATAATTTGAACATGAGCTGAGGAGAGGGGAAGGCCTTCGTCTCACTGTCCATATTTCATTAGAGTTTACCCCAGCACAGTAACACGGGAATCGTCAGGAAAGGCAGCTCAATTTCTATCAAAGACTCCACTTTATTTTTCTTGGGGCTTGCAGTAGCTGTAAACTGACTAGGTTTGTTTTGGAAGAGGCTGGATAAAGCAGAATTCCACAGAGGCTAGATGAAAATCTAGGTACTCCTAAATTATAATTCTGGATTATATATATATTATATAATATATATTATATATATATTATATAGAATATATATTATATTATATATTATTATATATTATTTATTATATATTATTTATTATATATATATTTTTTTTTTAGTAAGTAAGTTCCTATTTAATTTCTGCATCTATTGAGAGTCAGTGGAGCTGCTTCTCAATAGTGACCCAATGTTCATGTCCACCTTTAGCCCAGGGAGAGTAATTAGGCAGGTGCTGTACCTGACCTCACTTGCCAGAGCCCTCTGGACAACTGGGCTGCATTTCAGGTCCTGCAACACTTAAATTAGTTGTGTTTTTCCCTCAGCTGACACCTTACTTGTAATCAAGTGACACTTTCAGTCCTTGCAAAGACCTTTCAGTTTTCGGAAGGGTTCACACCTATTTTAATTCAGCCAGACCTTGGTGCAGAGCTGGGGCTGCAGGGACACGCACAGAGTGAAGCTTGGCTGGTTTAACAAAGGTGACTTTGAGCTACCACTGTGCTCCAGTAATTGTGAGATTGGTGAGCTCTGAAGGAAAACTGCGAGGCAAACTAGATTCTATCTGGCCATGATCTCTATTTGCCATCATTTACATGCTTCTGAGACAGGAGCACCATTAACACTTACAGCTGATTTTATGTGAAGTGTCATCGACTCACTGTGTTAGTCCTGCTATTTTTAAGTCTGACTTTTACCATCACAAAAGAGATTAAATACACTAATGAATGGAGTCACTGTGTTTAAGATTTGGCCAATGAGCAGCTGAGCAGAAAAGACTTTAAGTCATTCCATAGGTAAAGATGTTCTTGGCTGGTTTTGCTCTTTTGCTGGGTTTATACAACAGTGAACACAATCAATTTAGAGACTATATTCCAAATAATCAATGTGTTTTTCACAGTGAAATAACAAAAAATATTGAGAAGTGCTGTTTCAGTGATTTCTCCTGGTGAACAGTTTAAAACAGCTGTTGTGTTTTGACAACATGGAAAATCCAATTTCCAGGCTTGAGAAAACACTTTATTTTTTAAAATTGGGCATGTTTATTAAACTCTTAGAAGTTAATGGAAACAACAAAAAGCCAATAAGGTTCACAGAAGAAATAACAATGTTTCTCTCCTTATAAACCACCTTTGCCTGGGATGGCATTTTGTGTTCCTCCCTGCAGGAAGGTGGCTGGTCCCTGGCACAGGGCGAGGTAGGCTGGGTCAGAGGCAGGACTCACAGGTGTCCATCAGGACAGAATAACCCTAGAAAACCTCTCAGAAGCTGTGAGCAGCTGCTCACCCTCAAAGCCAGGAATTGCAGATGAGCTCATGAAAGCAGCACCTCCCAGGAGAGTCCGTGAGCCCACCCCGTACCCAGGCAGGTCCTGAGCCTGGGCTTTCCAGGGTGGGGTGTTCAGCAGTGAAGGAGCTGCTTTGACTCTGCTCCCAGACAAATATCTGGGGTTCCAAAGGGAGCAGAGCGAGGCTGGTGTGTCCCCTGGCCAGGTGGTGTGTAGGAACAGGAATTGGAATTATATTTTATGCAAGAAGGCTCAGTGATCCTGCTGAAACACTTGGCCTTAGGGAAGGATTATCAAGCACAACTCCCACTTATTTTTTAATATGCAGAAGAGAGAACAGTTTGCTCTTATTTACTCCATTCTACTTGGTTTCCAGGTTTCTTTCTAGCAGTCAGTGCCTACCACAAGCTTGGCAAATGACCCAGAGAAGAAAACACGTAGAATGACTCTCTGGTAGTAATGGAAATGGCAGTGGGAAGGCTCAAACAACCAGACCAGAGCCAGGCTATGTTATGGAAACAAGGACTGCTGTAAAGCAGGGGAAGGGCTCTCTTACTTCTCTGCAGAGTAAACTAAATAACAAGGGAGAAGCCCATCTTCTCTTAGGCATATAAAGAAGACATCATAAACCATTTAGGTCACGAGAAGCAAGGGAAGAGATGCATTTAATGGACTCTAGGTTAGAGCTGTAGAAGATGAATAGATTCCTTGGAAATAGCTGGCATTTGGTTAAAACATCCTTCAGCACAGAGCCCAGCTGTGACCCTGTTTCTCTGTAGGGCTATTCTCAGTGCCAGGTGCCTGACCCTGACGAGAGCAGTGGTTGCTGGGCTGCCAGTCAGAGATGCTGAGTGAGCCCCAGTTGTTAGAAGAATGTGTGTCTTTATTCCTTTTCAATTAACGTGACCATGTATAAATCTGCTGTGGGACTCCAGTGATAAAGAAAACTGACGTGCACCACTCCAGCGCAATAAATCTTTGGGCTCTGGCTGTGGGGATGCCAAATCCACTCGTCAGCTTGTTATTCTTCAGCCCATCAATTGTGTGGCAGTTGTTGCTGCCTCTGAACACCATTGTTTGTGCAGAGGCAAAGCTCTGCTTGGGCAGCTGAAAAAATCCTGGAAGTGAGAAGCTCAGGTTTTGCTTTTCTACACATTCTCAGTTCCCTATAAAGGACCCTGTCCCCATAATAATTTTAAGAGCCTACAGCTCACCTTCTTATCCCATTTCAGTACTGACAATTGTAGATTTTGGTTTTTCACTCATGCTTGTGTATCTGTGTGCACAGTGCATGCATGTGTGGGGAATGGTTCTGCACCAGCATTCCTGGTTCTGGAGTCAATCCAGGCAGAACTGACTTTGCTCTCTCTGCTCTCTGTGTATTTCTGTAGGAAATGTTGTAGGAAGGATTTGTTCATGGCTGGGGCTCCTGAGTGTGTCTGGGTTCAGGAAGGAACACTTTGAATTAACCCACTCACAGAGAAGGTATCTCTTGGTGGTGAAATCTCTCAGCCTTGGGTTCAAAGAGGTCCTCTGCTCTGAAGATTTCTGACACTAGAGAAGTTGAACATTACCTTTCTTCAAATAAATCACATTATTTTTTTCAAGACCTCAGTGTCTTATCCAACTGGTGCCAGCTATAATCCAGCACATCAGGCTGGCTGATTGACATATTTGCAAAAGCCATGCAGTTCCTAGTGATGGACCATTTGGGGCTTTGTTCTCATCATAAGCTTTTTTATCATTATTCTCAAGGTAGAAGCCTGCCACAAATAATGTATGTAGTGTCTGGCATGCACTAGCTAATGGCCACCTGGCAGGATGGTTATTTTGCTACATACAGTACTTTTTACTTGCATATTCTAGTGGGATGGGAACTGTGTAATGCTAACTGGGGTAATGATGGGCTACCTGCACAAGCCTATATATATGTCCTAGAAAACAGCTCCCTTTGGTATTCATTTGTTCTTTAAGCAGCTTATGTTACACAGGCAATAGTAAAACCACAATTTAATATTAGAAAATATGGGTGAAATGAAAAAAAAACCCACCCAAAAACAAAATAATAACATTGTACATAAATCATATTAGCCTAATTTTTTTTCAGAACCACCTTTATTTCTCGAAGAGAAAGTGAGGGACTGTGGGAGTTGAAATTTCTTTTCTGAACAGTGCTTAGAATTATTTATGTCACTCCATGACTGCAGTGCCACTATGAGATCCTGTCTTTATGGTGGCTGTATTGTGGCATGAAAGATGATGTTCCACCACAGGAGAGCAGTGACAATGTATTACAGAAACTGGAGAGCTTGGGAAGTGACTTGGGTTTGGGGAAGCTTGTGAAAATCATGTGGAAGGGAAAAAATCAGGGAAAATTATTTTAAGAGAGGATTTTATTTTTTTGCATTTCTTCACTGGCTATCTAGATTTTTTGAAAAGAAGTTAATTGCTCAGAATTTCAACCAACTCCAAGGCTGAGCAAGCAACTCCAAAATGTTCAGTATTTGTCTTTACAGTTTGTCCTTACAGTGTTGGATCTGCACCTTTTCCTCCTTTACTTCCTCATTATCTGTAGCAGTGAACACCCCCTGTAGATTCTCTCTTAAAAGCTGACAAAATTCAAGCAGCTGCAGGAAAAGCATTTTGTTGAAATCACCCATTGCTGTTTCTACATGAGTATCATTGGGTTTCAGAAAATATTTCTGAAAAAGGGAAACTTTTCAGAACAAAAGGGAAAAGGTAAGTGATTTTTGAGCGAGGGTATATGGTTGTAACAAAATCATATGTTTATGTGCCTGCATTATTATTCACATACTTTAATTTTTTGTGTTGACACAACAACCAAACCACTGAATAGCAAGTTGTTGGTGCTGGCTATGCCTTCCTTCTCCCTCCTATCAGGGAGTAATGTTTCTTTTTCCATCTATATATCCAAAGTAAATGTGATTGAACAATTCATAAAATAGATTAGCATATGGGATTGGATCTGCTTAAGCTCATGATGCATAAGCAATGCAGGATCAGGCTCATAAACTTTGTGAAATTTTCTGCTGCTTTCTGCATGCATTTAGCCCACTTAACTTGGAATCCACATTAAAAGTTAAATGCTTCAGAAGCCACCATCACTGTGTAACATGTCAGAAGACCAGGGCTGTTAATGTTCTTGCTGTACTAAGATAAAATTGAACCAACACAGAATTTTCCAATTTTTGTTTAATTACCCGAGTCACTTTTTAATAAATTAGGAAGTTGTTTCCCTTCTTGTAAACAAGTCTATTTGTTTGACATTCCATTCAACTCAATTCTTGCTTGAATTTTGGGTGTCACTTTATATCACTGTCAAGATGATGAAATTCAAATTGGTGATTAAAAACAACACCCTGAAGGATTTAATTTGCTTTTAAGAACCCTGAAAATGCAAGTGGTTCAATTCAGACCTGCCAGCTAAGACAAAGTTTCTGGAAATGTGAGACACCACTAATAAGAATTATTCATCCCCACCCATGGAGGTGGGTTTAGCTCTTTGGAAATTCTCTCAATATGCTCTTTGTTTTAGATACTTGGTGGACAGGAGAGGGACACAAAGAGAACACACTATTTCAGACACATTTTGTTTCCAGTCTTATTTTTGCTTCTTTTCAGTTGCTGTTTATTCTCGGCTATTATAATAATTCTGTACTTAATAAGCACCTAGATAACCAAACACAGACAGAAACGGTGATAAATAAAATATTGATGTTATCTGGACATGCTGTGCTCCTGCAGCAATAAAGTAAACTATTTATACTGCTCTGAATAGCAGTGTAAATTATAGATCAGATAATTGTACCAAGTGATTGTGGGAAATAATAGGATGAAACTGAACCAAAACAAACCAGATGTGTAAGGGAGCAGCCTTGCTCTCTGCAGTGGCTTTACAAGGATTATCTGTGAGCTAGAGGGAAAGGTTCAGGTATTGTTGATGCCAACAATACAAATAAAACTTGTTGCCTGGGCTGCATCTAATGATAGCCAGTGATGAGAGCCTGTGCTTTGAATGCTGCACAGAATAACAGATTTGAAGAGGTATTTTGGTCCAGGAATTTTAATTCAACCTCCTCCAGATTTCTAGAAATTTTGAAAAAGACTGATTAGTTTTATGTTTGAGATGTAAAGATTTGACTAACAATCCTGCATCAATTTTCTTTTTAACATGGATATGATATTCTAAAAGAATGAATTGTGTTTTGGCAATATTTTAATGAAAACTGTCTTGTATTTGGTTGAGCTATTGGCAGGTTTTAAATGAAGGCAAGCTTCAGAGCCTTGCCAAAGTAGCACATTACTGATTTTTCCTCCTTGTCCTTAAATGACCAACTCTCCAAAATGCCTGAGAGAAAAGACAAGAGATACAGCATGCCATGAAAATCTGGCAGAAAAAGAGGGAAGGCATTCTCCACAGGTGAAGTGTTTTCACTAATTCCTTATCACTGAATGTTCTCTTGCAGCAGCTCCAGTAAGGAGCGATGTCAGTGTGCGCCGGTGGTTCCTGAAAACTGAATCCCTCTCCTGTCTTTGCTGGGTCACAGCTGAGCTGTGTCAGAGACAGCTCTCTGCTGCCCAGTCCCAAACCACCAGAGCTCAGTGATGGCATGGCTGTGACCTGTGGATAGGCAGGATCCAGCACCTCTCAGCTTCCCTGATCTCATTCTTGCACTCATTTGTACTTCACGTTTACAACCAGCATTTGGCAATGGGACCAGTGGCCTTGTCTGCAAGAGGGACAGGGAAGCCTGGAAGAACGAAACTCTTTGAAGTGGTCACCCAGACACTCATTAAATGCCCTGGTTGTGCTTTCATCCCTCCTCTGGATCTCTGTCTAACTGCTCAGCTGTTTGCATTTCTTCCAGACTCGCTGTTTCATTATGATGCCTCCTGGATTAGATAGAAAAGCAATAATAAGTTTTATTGTTTAATCATTGATGAGTTTATGCTAAATTAGACATGAATTTGGTTATGTAATTCTAAATATAATATTTTGAGATGGACCTGGCAAAAGAACTTGTCCCAGACTCAGGCAGAGGAGGCTGGAGCCAGGTCTGCCAGGCTGCAGGGAACACCTCTCCTCCAGGGCTACCAGAAATGTGGATGTCATGGGGAGGGATGAGAAGAGCTCTGAACTGCTCACAGATCCCCCAGCCCTCTGCCAGGAGATGAGAGAGAAGTAGGAAGCTCTCACTAGATCTTCTAGTGGTGCCTTCATACTTTTCTCCATCCTCCCTGATAGAAACAGAAATCTCTGGGGTTTTGTCCCCTCCTGGCTTTGTCCTTTCTGCAGCCTCATTGCAGAGGATGCTGGTGGGCTGGGGGCTGGACTATGATGACATGAAATGTCCCATGCCTGAGACAGCAGGAGAGGATGTGAGGATTCAGAAACATTCATTTCCAAACCCTTCTGCAGCCCCCCTCAAAAATCTCACTCACCCCTCCCAGTCTTCCTCTCCAACAGCTCCCCAAAAGTCCTGGAGTCTCCCCTGGCTCTCATCACTGTCACTTGTTTGCCTTTCTTCTCCCCACTGCCATATCCTGGCTTCTATGCACACAGGCTTTGAAAACCATGGATCTCCCAGAGAGACACTCACCCCACCCACTCCCTGTCCTCTCCCTGGCACCAACACAAAACTGAATTTTGCATTTGTTGCTGAGATGTTTTGTAGGTGGCTCCAGTCATGATGTGTAACAGGTGAGTGCTGTGGTGATGAGACACTGTTGGGAAAGGAGTTCAAAACAATCTGTGTTTGTGTCTGTGCTCTGGAGTCACTACCACTGCAGCTGCCTGTCTTTGGACTGACACTCACCTGAGCAAACCAGCAATGCCTGGTGGGGGATGATACCCTGGTGTGGGAACCATTGAATAACCTGGTGGCATGCTACATGAACCAAAAAATCTGCATACATCAGCATAACAATGTAGGCATAAGTTTACATTAATTTATTCATTTGATTTATAAGAGCCTCCTATATTCTGTTCCCCATTTTTATTGCCTCTTGTATATATTCATATACTCCAGTTTGCTTTGATATGAAAGAAAAATAATAAAAGATGATCCTGCAGGTATTACCATTGTTTCTAGCTCTCATATATCTTTGCAAAGGAAAACTGGTTATTAGGAAGCCTAGCTGCACAGCAACGTTATCTGCGGCAATATAAGATGCTTTTCCAACCAGTGTAGTAAATACACAGAGCAGTCACACCCCAGTTGTTCCCTCCGTTAATGAACCAACACGAAGCTAAAGATCTGCCCAGCCTCAAACCCAGTGTAGACAGCCTTGCTGGTTTATAGTGCTACTTTTGAAATAATTGAGGAATGTGCTGGGGCATTTTTCTCTGGAGCCTTTTATTCAGCAGTTTCACAGTGATAATTAACTGCAGTGAGCTGATGCATCAGCTGGTGCAGCTCAGGACAGACAGATCCTCTGAAGTCACTGAAATAATTCCTGCATTAGAGTTGCCCAGTTGTTTGTGGGAATTAATTCTTGATTTATTCTTTGGAGATCTAAGTGTAAGTTAAGGGTCTTCCTGTATCATGAAAATACTCTTTAGTTGTAGGCTAGCACTGTTCTAATAACAGAGATTTTATAGGTATGATTATGTGTCTATGTCTTGATTTATCTACCTTTTTTGTTGGATGGGTGGTGTTAGTTGGATGCTAAATATTATTTCAGGAGATCAGGAGGTAAATTGTGTCATCAAATCTTCATGAGAATGAATAAAATAGCCTGAAAATGTGAATCCATTCTTCTAAAACCTTCTAGGAATGGAATGTAATTTCAAGCAGAAAACCTACCTAGATGGAGAACCCCAGTGTGCAACGAAATGAACTGTGATGATTTGGTGGATTAAGGTAGCACCAGAGATCAAATTCAAGATCATTTCGTGCTATTCAACAAAGGTGTCTGGGGTTTTTGGAGTTACCTATACCTGTATTCTCAGGCATAGCTGTATATACAGTATTGACACAGTGAGAATCATGCATAAAGAAGAATAGATAGATAGATAGATGATAGATAGATAAATAGATATAGATATATAGATGATATATAGATATATGGATATATAGATATATAGATATATAGATATACAGATATACATATATACGCACACACACATTTATAGGACCTATACTCTGGGCACAGAGCAGTGGATGTGCTGTTGCAGGGAAAGCTGTCCTGGTCAGGGTCACAGCTGTATCAGAGTTATTCCTGTTCCCATCAGTAACAGTTTTGAAGACCTTTGCAAATTGCAATTCACTTGTCCTTGCATCACCCCTGAAGTAATATCATATCCATTTTACAAATGGGAAGCTGGAGCACAGAGAAACTAGATGGCTGTCTCTAGCCTCATCCTCAGTCAATGAGTATCAAATTAGCCTAATGTTCATTTGAAGGCTCAGATTTGTCTAGAAGAAAGTGTGATCAGCACCAGATAATGTCATTCACTTGTCATTATGTTCCTGCTTGTCCTGGGAGCCAAGTCATGCAATTTGTGTGTTGCAATCATGAAGTTTCACACTACAGGTGGCCAGGTTTCAGTCAGGCTCAGCTCAGCTGGGGAGAATATCTGCTCTATTTTCCCCATTAGGTGCAATTAACATAGTTTAATATTAAGTATAAGAAGTCTCTCTCTCTTTTGAATGATAAATGCTATTTTCTTGCTCCTCAGTTCCTACCACCTGTACAACAGGTAGAGAAGCTGTCACTTCCAGAAGGTCATCTCTGGTGAATCCAAATATCTGTCTGCTGACACAGGGAGTATTGTGCTCATAAAATACATGATGACAGGAGAAGAAGAAATAATTTTTAAATCAGAGAATCTGGCTACAAAGCAATTATTCTACATACTTATGGAGAAGTAACTCACTACAGACTATGATGTTTTGCAGGACTTCAGACCATAGAAGCACTGCATGTTTCCATGGCCCTATGCTTGTAAAGAAAGTATATGTTAGCTAGTCTCATTCTATATTAGTTAATTAGTTAATCTTATTCTGTGATTTACAGCACATTGCCACCACATACAGTACCACAGACTCACCAAAAAGCCCCTGAAAATACCTACAGCTGCTTTTAACACCATCAAACTGCTTTTGGAAATACTTGGGTGAGCCGTGATTTCCCTTCAGCTTTTATTTTCCTCCAAGGGCTATCCCAAAGACAACACTTTGAACACTGGACATCAAGAATGATAAGTCAGGGATGGATTTGTGTTAGACTATAAGATTCTAGAGACTTCATAAAGTTTGTGGAATCTTCTCTAATACTACATGTTTTTCCTGTAGATTTGCTACCAGGCTCTTTTTATGATGCCAACTGCGCTGTTTACAGATTCTGCTGAAGACAGAGCAGGCACTTCCTCACTTCAGCACTGAGAGGAGTTTGTTCTCTGGAAGGCTTTGCTCTGACTAAGCTGTATTTTGTTCTTGAGCTTGTACCTGCAAATGTGAAAATTTAGGTGACAGGAGAAAAGGGAACAAGAGTATTTAGAAACTGCCATAGCTGAGGATGCAACTGAAACTCATCCAGAACCCAGACTGAAGCCTAGCTGCCAGTGTTGGGTGACTGCTGGAAAGACCAGCATCCACTTAGACTGGCTACAGCAGCCATGGTCCTTTGTGTTGTTTCCACACTTGCATTGATGCCAGGTTGCTAATCTGTATAATTCTGTTTCCAGTCCTCTAAAATGTCAAATGCCAAGGTTCCAAAGGGAAAATGTCAGGGAGGACAAACCCAGCCTGGCAAATCTGTGAAGCTGAGACCTGGGTAGCAAGAGTCACAGGTAAAGGCTAATGAAGAGAGTGGAGGGGGAAGGGTATTACTGTTCTTAAAATGTACACTAGGAGTGTCTTCCAGAGAGTGTTTTAGGACATTTCCTAGTTGAGGGCCCTGTTCTTTGATATGTGTGTGTGTTACCATCTCTTCAAAGAGCTGGATGCTCAAGGATCCCTCTGTCAGCATCAAGGCAGGCACTGCACCTGGTTTGTTCCAGTGAAAAGAATGGAAGGCAGCATAACCTACTCCCCTCTCCTGAAGTTAAATTGTGGTAAGGGCCCCTCTCAATGTTACCTGATGGCTCTGAAATCCTTGGTCAGAATAAATTCAGGTGTAGAAGTCTGCATCTACTCACAGCCTGTGTTATGACTTTCCACGTTTAGATTCTTCCCAGCATCCATCTAGGGAAGATAGGTCTGAGTTTACCTTGTTCAGGAATATTTTTTGTTGTCAGTTAAAGTCTTGGTGTGATGAAGAGTTTGTATCCTGTTTTGGAGTAGTGAACAGACTGTGCAGTAGTCTGTGGAAGGAAGAGGAATTTGTTTTTCACGTTACCTTCAGTACTTGATGCCAGCTCCAGGGAATTTCTCCATGTCCTGAACTCGGCTGCCTTCCCTCTAGCCTGTTGCTGTAGAACTGCTTTTACTTCAGCAAACTGTGTAAATGTTATTAACAGTGTGCACAGGCTGGGCTGGGTGGGGATTTATGTGTTTGTGTGTTTATGCTATTACTCTCAAAGGGTTTCACTTGGCTTTGCAAGTCCAGCACGAGGGGAGGGAGCATCCCTTCAGCACTTCAGCTGCTCCTGGAGGCTGTGGGGTGTCACTGCTGTCCCCTGGCTTCAGTGGAGGGGTCTGTGCACAGCTCTGTGTCCTTGACCCAAAGGATTGCTTTGATAGTGTTCTGGAAGCATGGATGAGCGTCAGCTCTGCAAAGTGAGTTTGAAGGTGTGCTGAAGGAGTCCCTCTCTCCTGGCAAAAGCCCTATGAGGAGCAGAAGGGAGAAGCAACTTCACCATCAGCTTTCTCCTCAGGAGCAGCATTTTGTGCTCAGTACCTGTCTGATACACATGACAGGCACGAGGAGACTGTGCTGCTGAGATTGGAAAATCACTGACCCTGGGATTCCTCTACCAGGACAGATGAAATAAAGATTAATATTAAGGCATGATGTACAAAATCTGAATAAACACTGCAAACACTAACACAGAAATGAAATCCAATGAAGCAATATATACTTTCAAAGAAATAAGACAGTGCATTCCAACAGTGTTGTTCTGATCTCTGATTGTAATTATTTTGCCAAATCATGTTTAAAGAACGTGAAGAAACCCAAGACAGAACAGCTGAAGAATTTTCAAATGGAATAAGGAGTGCTGCAGATGTCTCTTGTAATTACTGTTACATATTCAGCCTGAGTTTCTCTGCTTTGAGACATATGTATAGAGATCTGAAAGGGCTGCAATAACATCTGGATGATGTTTTGGTGTCATAATGGGCTGGTAAATAACTTTACTGAAAATGAGGAATGTTGCTGTGCATATTCTTCTTTCTTGCAGTAGTTTTCAGTGTTAAAATTAAGATACCTGATAATGATCCACCCAGGCACTTGTATCAGGTTTGCAGTGGAGTTCCCAAGGGTAAAACTCATTAATAACTAATATTTGTTCTATTAAGCTTCTTAAACTGAAATCCAACTGACCTGGTAGAATCCTAAATCCTGAGCAAGAGTGCTGCTACTCTTCAAAGAGATTTGGTAGCCTTGATGAAAAATTTCTGGCCCTAAGGGAGACTTTCAAAGCTAGAAAAACGTGAGGAGCAAAAAAATGAAAGCATGCACTTTACACAAAGCTGTCTGGTGCTGATGAGAAGATGACAAGATCAGTCACCACTACCCCAGTGTTTGGAAATAAAAGGTGAGGATTCTGACAAGCTCCTACCCTGACGTTTATAGCCAGAGCTCTAGTTGTATAAACTGATTTTTTCTAGTGCAGTCATTGTGATGTGCAAGTTTACAGAGATGGGAGCCGTCCCCTGTACTTCAGCAGACTGTAAATGTCAGCTCTTAGCTGCAGAAATACAAAAAATGGAGCCCTGTTGTGGTGCCCTGCATGATCGTCAACCCTTAATCTACTTAATCAAGCAGAAATAATAGAAACTGGCTAATCCTGGCACCTCTGTTTTCCCTCTCTTGGGGAGAGTGTTGACTTTTTCAGCAGTCCCCATACTAATGAATTTTCAGTGAGATGAGGAAAGGGAGAAAAAGAAAATGACAGTGAGTTTGTTATTTGCATGCATTTTCCTATCACATAACTTGAGGCTAATCCCAGCTGTTCATATCAAGGTACATTCTTGTCTCTAAATACTTCACTGCATCGTTTTCTTAGCATTCTGCTGAGACACTTTTCCTATCTTTTCAGGACTGACAGTGGAAGGGTTGGTTTTTTTTAATTAAACCAAAACTAGATACAAGAAGAGTACCATAGCATATTTAAAAAGCAGAGAGTTAAATGAAGTCTTGAATAAAATAAACTCCACCAGCTCAAGTTAATTTCTCTTGTATATATTTCCTTCTATTCATCATAGCACTGTAATACAACGGCCAAATAAATAAAGGCCAGTGTTCCTCTGTCTTAGAGATAAGTTAGACCTTGGCTCTGCTTTACTTTCTCAACCACTGAAAGCCAAACACTGCAGATGAAGCTCTCCAAATTCAGCTTTGAAGAAATTTTTTTTGTCTAAATTTTTATTTGGTCTCCTTGAAGATAGTGACATGGAGGCAGAGGGAAGAACGGCTCTCAGATGTTGTGAGGTGTGGGTATAGCCAGTGCACTGAACACACCAGGCTTTCCAGGACATGGCTTTGATCTACAGAGGAGGCTGTGCCTGCACTATTCACCGGGACCTTTGGTTAAGAAAAAACTACAAAACCCATCCTAACTGATGGACACTCACAGAGTGTGGGTGAAGAGGAGCAGGAACATCCCTACATTTCTATTGACTCGGGCAGTTCCACAAGAGATTCACATTTTTAATACGTTGTGTATATCCTTTTCTAGAGCTCCAATCAAAATGCTCCTAAATGTGGGTGTGGAGGTTGCACGTTGTGATCCGAATGCAGGAGCAGGTACAAGCAGTGGCAACTCGAGGTGCACATCATTAGGGAGCCAATCAGGCAGATTTTATGCAAACACCATTAGGGCTTGCATGACTCAGTCTCTGGTGCTCTTGCCATCTCCTCCCCACATTTGTTTCAAGCCCACTTCCAATGCAGCTGAGCACATATCAGACACTGAGGCATGCAAACATTGGCTCTGTTTGTGTCAAGTCACCTTTTGGCAAATTGGCTCCATAAATCATGATTATACATTGATGGTGTTGATGAATGAAGTCAATCTAATCCCAGAATACAGAGACAGATAATCTGTTTTGAGTTAAAAACTTGCTGGGAGAGCTGACACTGTTACAGGTGAACATTGGGACATTTCATTAAGAAGGGTTCCATTTTGTTGAAGTTGTAAAGTTCTGATGTGACTGCTCTGGAACTGGTAATAAAGAATGATTTCTAGATTTCCAGTTTCAGTTTTAGGACTATTGCATGTTATGAAGAGAGAAACTTTTTTGGCATGTTCTCTGGCAGTATTTAAGAGCTGAGACTTTTTGGAAATGCAAATGGTTGAAGAGAAAGATCAAGAATGGCTCTAATTTGATAACTAATTTCTGTGCTTAAAAATGTCTTACAGTTTGTTGTTGATCATGGTACATTTCTGATCAACAATTGTTGTATCAGTCCTGTGCAAAATGAAGACTCGAGTTCCTTCAGGAAGCACTGATGTAGGTGACCAAGTCTTAATGATTTCAATAAATATCACTCATGGCTCTTCCAGACACTAATCCTCCCTGTAAATAAAACCCCCTGAAGATGGTACTAGAGAAGACAATGGATCAGGAAGCAGAATTTGTATATTTTTGTGAAGTATTTTGCAAGGCACAGGTGAGACTGCAAAAAGCCTGGAGTAACCCCCCTCAGGCTGTGAAACTGGGAAATCAGGAGGCTTTTGCTGCACTGAGCACAGCAATCTTAAATCATCACATGGGAACTTTCAGTGCAGGATGATGTAAATAGATTGCACTAGATATAAATTAGGTTTTAAGAATGTACAACCATTACCTTTTTAAACTAGTGTTTTGAAATATGTGATTCCCTACAAAGGAAGGCTCTTAAATTCTAGTTACCTAATGGATACACATTCAAAGTCAATTAATTTTTGCAATTATTTTCCCCAAGTATTACTGGGGAAAACACTAAGTCCAGGCATGCTTTATACAAATGATATCATACTATGATTTGTTTTCTCATTTCCAAGCTCTTACTTTTATTTTCAATAGCAGGGAAGCTGCATCAAATGTATTTACAGCCCATACAATATGAGTCTTAAAGCTGTAATGCTGTGGGAAGCTAAGAGATAAGTGACATTACGTGTGATGGATGAATGAATGAATGAGTGAACTGGAATGCTTAAACAGCTCCACAGCCATAAGTTTTTGTAGAGACACAGGAACCATGTCTGAGGTAAAGCATTCATTTTTGCTGGTGTTTAGATGGCAAGAAGAGAAAGAGAAGAGAAAATAAGACCATGGGATGGACTTTTTTACAGTTGGTTTCTTTGACCCTATTTAAGATCAAAGAGACCTTCTGTGTCTTGGCACTGTCAGAGGCTGGTGATCCCTGCTGAAATGGCTTTCAACACTGGCAGAGCTGGTGCTGGCAGTGGCAGGGAAGGGATGGAGAGAAATGAGGGATGAAGGATAAAAACTGGGGTCCTTTCCAGAGGAGCTGTGAGGTTGTGTCCCAGCATTTGTGTCATACAAGATGGACACAGAGGCTCCAGGGACTTCTGCTACAAACATCAGACTCAGCAACTGGACATCATAAACCTAACTGCTTTGGTCAATTGTAAAATAATGATGAGCTGCCAAAGCATCCAGTTTGGAAAGAGCTGCCATAAAATTCTCAATTGCATCAATTAAAATGTCCTTGGTGAGGGTGGGGAGTGTTTATACAACAGTATAAGATATTGGCAATTTTTCTTTAGAATAATCACAAGTACAGGAAAAACTATGAAATTGCTCAAATTTAAAAGCATCAATGGTTTAAATAAATGAAGAAATGTCAAGTGTGTTGGCTATTCAAGGACAAGGTCCATTCACAGTCAGTGGGATTCTGTCCAAAAATCCACAATTCTCAATTATTACAGAACATTTCTAAGCTCCAGTGAATTAGGCTCTAATCAGAACTCAAGCTTTTATAAACTAAATATACTTGGAAAATAAAAAAAGGCAGCCTACAGTAACTCATCTTGAAAGACAAACTTGGAGGAAAAAATAAATGTTGCCTTATGTGCAGAAAATATTACAACAATTTATCTTTTTTGTGTCATAGTGAACCTCTAGGAAAGATGTAAAGTAAGGAAAAATAATGGGGATGACAGATATTAAGTTTAGAATTGTAGCACTTCATTTATTAGACAGCAGAAATCAAAATGCTCTAAAATGTCTGTTTTGTCTGGAGGCAAATGACTTAAAACAATCCATGTAATGGTTTATTGCACCAGTAAACATTTTGGGAAGCCGTGTATGGAGAAATTTATAAAGAAATGAGTTAAATTTTGTGTAAAATGCACTTAATGACTCTTCAGAGAGCTTAAACACTGTTGGAATTTACAAACATGTAAAATAGTTTTTTTTTATTTTTGCTTAACACTCAGGGCCTGATTGTGCCCTTTCTAGCAAGGAAAAGCCATGAGAATGGGAGAAAGATAAAGAGAACAGGCCCTAGAGCCCACTTCTCTTGATATATTGCCAGGGAGTACCACAGGACAAGTGGAGCTGTACAGCATGACCCTGCATCCCTCACCGTGTGTTAATACCTCTGCACAGTTTGGCACCAGGACTTGCACCAGCCTTTAGTCAAGAAAGTGTAGTAAACAAGGTTTCCCTTTCTCAGGTCTAATAATCTACTAGAGTAGATGCAATGAAAATATCATTAAAAAAGCCATTAAAAAAAAAAAAAGCAGAGAAAGAAGAAGCCAACCAAAACTATTGTAATGGTATAATTCCCATTAGCACAGTTCATGGCAGTGGCATTGTACACAGTACTGAAGCAGAGTAAAGGTTTGAGCCATAAAACTGTGTTCAGAGTTATAATTCTAGCCTCCAAGTTTAAAACATATTGGGTCTTATCTTCTGCAGTGTACATCAGTCTTGTCCCATTGTAAAAGGAGCTGGACCCACTTACAGACACCAAGGATCTGTCTCATTTAGGGTCATCTGACACAATGGGCTGGAAACCATGTCTTTTGCAAGCTCCACATTATTGCTGCCAAAAACTTCAGCCTTGAGAGACTCAAAGAAAAGTGTGACAGAACAATTGTACTTTGGGGATAAGGCATCTCCTAAAAAAAATCTGGTTTTCTCTGTCTGGTTGCCAAATGCTTCCTCCCACATAAGCAATTGAAAAGTCTCCTTTGAGCCACTTCTTATGAATAGCATAACTGCAGCAAAGCTGTATAGTCTGAAAGCCCATCATAAGTATTTAAACAATCTATTCTCAGACTCAAGGGGAATAGCTGCTGACCTTCTCTCACAGGACAGCTCTGGCTGAATGTAAAGTTGTTGGTAAGACAGGCAGCACTTGGAAGAAGAATCTTTGTCTCATCCCTTCCTGCAAATACTCACCACACCTGAGCTCTCAGACCACCTGTGGGGCTGACCCCTTTTGTGGTCAGTCACAGGGTATTCCAAATAATCCAGAGTGCTTCTTTAGGTCCCTACGAGAATTTCATATACAGGAAAATACTCATATGATTCATACTGGTGCCTGAGAGGCAGTGCTGCCCTTGTTTGGTGATATGAGACAAGGAGACATTTAAAATTACCAGGCCAAAATCTCCAGGAAGATGGGGTAAGGTCAGAGGGGTGGCCACATCTGCTGCTCCCTGGCTAATCCTGCACTTCCATGGTGCCTAGCCTAATTCAACCAGACATCAAAAGGTTAAAATAATTGTAGAGATGCAGGACGACAACTTGGTCAAGCAAGGGGCTATGCTAGAAACTTGCTATAATAGTAAGAAAAACAAAAAGGATAAAACAAGATGGGAACAGGTGTAATATGGGTCCAGGAGTAGCAAAGAAGTTATTGAAGGACAGTGCCTCATACACCTTGGACTGAAAAAGTAATTAGAGATGTATCCTAATGGTGGCATCTAATTTAGCAGAAAGGCTCAGAGCAGGGTTTTCCCTTCACTAACTCCCACCGGTGAACAGCTCAGGGTCACAAGCCCCATTGGTGTGGGACATGGCTCTGGAGTTTGGGACAAGGGTTTAACACACAGGTGGAAACCTTTGCAGTTGGCCACAAAAAGGGTTATAAAATTTGCCCAGCTGATGTTTCTCTGCAGTCCTGGGACAAGAGCACCTTCCCCAGGGAGTACCTGTGCAGTCCCATGCTGGCTGAGCATGACTGTGTGAGGATAACAAACACTGATTGGTGCTTTGGAAAAATAGTGTATCTGGAAAATAATATCTCTCAAAAAATTACCTACTCTACTGTTCAAAATTTGGACTGGAAGGTAATGGATATTTTACTTTGCTTTTTAAAATTTTAATTTTAATTTTAATTTAAGTAAAAAGTAAGTTTAAACTATTTTTGTCATCTGATGTACAGTATTTTTATGCATTAAAGGCTCTTTTATTGCAATATTTATATAACTGGAGAAGTCCTAATTTATCCCTATTGATTTTAACTTTGACTTATTTTTACACTGTGGGCAAGCTTCTTCAAAAATCAATATTTTTACCTTTTGACAAATCTACTACAAATGCCTGGTTTTCCTTTCAATCCTTAACTTTTGAGTAGCAATAAAATATACAGGGAAAAAGAAAAGGAAAGCTAGTCAGCATAAAAGCTTCCCTATCTTCCTTAACATTGCTCACAGCAAGCCTCATTAAGCATATGTGGTATATGCTCTCTGCTAAGTGATCAGGGTTTGAATTTAAGGTCTCACTCAAAATTATGGCATTGTCAGATATCTTATTTCTCAAACTGGGTAATTTAACGACACTGGGGAGAAACTTTCTAAGTGTATTAAACTTTAAAAGCATATCAGAAATACAGATGACCACAACGTCCTCATTTTGCAGGCAGAGGGAAAAATGTCTGTCAAGGTGATAGGAAGGCTGTGGAACAGATAAGGAATTTTCTCCAAGTGGATGTGCAGCTTCAGCTCTGGGCACTGTTTGGTGGAGCACATCTGACTGTACAGGAACAATCTTCCTCCCAGTGCAAGTCCCTAAAACTGTGCTATTGCACAGGGGTTATACACAGTCTCTAAAAGCTCTTCATTGCTTCACTGAAAGCTGTGAGATTTTGCTGTTGACTTCAACATCCACAAAGCCAGTTCCAAAATATTTTTTATACTTTTTTTTTTCTTTTTTTTTTAAGAAAAAGGGCTGCTTCCATTAATACTTCCCTTACTCAACATTAACTTTTGTGACCAGCACTTAGCAGGTCATCTTGGGTCCCACTGACGTTGGCAGGATTAAGCAGGGTCCTAATTTTAATAATGAGAAGCTGTCAGAAAAAGAATTTCTGCTGCTGTTTATTCACAAATTTAAATTCCTTTGACAGTCATTGAGGACCCTGAAGGACACCTGTTGTTTAATTTCTTCCAGCAAATGCATTTATTATGATTATGTCATTTTCAGAGACAGAAGCACCTCTCTGCCTTTTACAGGGAGATTAGGAGGATGATGGGCACCTCAAATCCCAAATTTAGAAGGCAGCTATCTGAAAGTGTTGCAGACTTTTGTTCTTGGGTAGAATTAATTGGACATTTTAGGGAGAAGCAGAGAACAGGAGCTGTCGCAGCTCTCACTGATTTCAGCTGGAAAATGGCCTTTAGCTTACAGAATTTGTTGGAGACAGGAGCCCATTCCTGCATTCCACCAAGGTGAGGACAAGGCTGAGGAAAGCTTCTCTGTGGCCCCTACAAGTGCTTTTTATTGTTGCTGTTAGGAGCACACAATGAGAGGTTTGGAGCCCTGCAAAATGAGGCTTTAAAATATATATTGCTGGTTTTTAATGATAGTATGAATCCAGACAGACAGTTTCTTACTTCCTGCTCTTCCCCACCCTGTAAGACATTGTCCATCTTCTGCATAGCCTCGGTTCCTTTGGGAAAGCTTCTCCATCTGACAGAGAAAACAGGAAGAACAGCTAGAGACTGCTCTGCAATTCCTCAAATGCCTTCAGTGCCAGTGGTTCCATGGATCTGTCCCCAGGAATTTAGGATTTTAGTCTGTAGCTGCAGAGGATGCAGTTCTGGTGCCCTTCCTCCTGGTGCTGCTGGAGACAGTGCTGGCTCCAAAATCACTGGGCCACTGAAAGACATGTGTTGCTCATTCAGCTTTTAGATGCTTCCAATGGTAGTTAAAGCATCTCCTTTATTAAAGATCCAAATTTCTTTTGAGATTACAGGCCAATCACTTGATTTCTGCTTGAGAAAGATGCCCAGGGAGCCCTAGCCCAGGTTTCAAAGCCATACTTGCAGAGGTTTGGCTTTGACAAGGTAGACTGGGGAGATCTTTCCTAATTTCTAGAGGACAGGGATGCCTCCAGGCCTGAGTGATGCATGAAATCAACAAAATCCTGTTTTGTTGTTGTCATTTCTCCTAATCAGCAGTAGCCTCTGTGAGCTGTGTATCAACTGTCTCTCAGAATTAGGGGATAGAGACCTATTGTCTGATAGTATAGTATTACCCTCTTGATAGCTATTGATATTAGCTACATATAAATAATAAGAAGATAGCAATTGGACTGCTTTAGTGTGAGGTATTTATATCTCATTGTTTGTACCTAATCTCATTGCTATTTTGTAGGATTTTCTGGACCCTCTCAAAAGCTGTGCACAGCCCTGCAGTTTCCCATTAAGCTGTGAAATGCCGTCCCACTGAGACTGTGTATACATCAGACGAAGAAACCAAAAGTGCCTGAGGTATGAGCACCTCAGAGCTGAGCTCTGACATCAGGAGTTAAGATCTGGAGGTAGTTGCAGAAGGCATAGCCTCAGTTTTGGGTTTATTTCCCACTCCAAGGACAGGATGCCGTTTGCACTCTTGCCCTTTTAGTTTTTAGATGCAAGCCTGAATCAAGCCAAAGAGATCTTGTTTTGCTGAAATGTTAAGCAACTCTTTTTTTTTTTTTTTTTTTTTTTTTAATAAAAGGACTCAGCTTGGTAATTCCAACCATTTAATAGGAAAATACTCTGTACTGTTCTTGCTGACCCCTCTGAACAAGGCAACATTATCACCAGCATGCAGAAAAGTCCCTGACAGAAAGCACACAGAGTATCTTTAATACAGGACAAATAAGGGGGTGGGACTGAACTTTGGGGTGCTCTTGCAGCCATGCCATCTCTTCCTCTGAGAGTGCCTGTCCTCCTCCTGCTTCCAGGGAAACACCAAACTGCATTATCAGATGCTCTGAATGCACACAACTGAGATGAGAGCATCTGACAGCATCAGCTGTTTGCTCTGCATTCAGGAATACCCTTCTCTGCACAAGTTCCTTATCTCTGATATTGGATGTTTGGTTAGTACATCCAAATAATGCACAGAAGTAGAATACCTGGGGTGGAATCCAGACTGGGAAGCACTTGGCACAGACTGAATCACAACAGAGTTATAAAAGAGCTCTTTTCAGCAATGCTGGACAGTAAAGCCAGAAAGATACAATTAGTGTGATCTAAAATCCACCAATTTCTGCTCAGTGGTTGGAAACTTGCTGTGTGCTTTCTTTGAATTTGCCTTCTAACTCCTTCCACAGGACCAAAAGCTGTTTTCCTCTCCACTTTGGTAGCAGGAGTGCAGGCAGCTGGGGAGGGGGAGCAGGGCTGGGGTGTTTCTGGTGCCCCCTGCACGTGTGGCGTGTGGGCACCCCCTTTCCCCAGTGCTCACTGCCCCTGCAGTGCTCCAGCCTCCAGCTGACATCCTCAAAGTAAGCATCACCATTGCTTTAAAAAATATAGCAGTACTGAAACACACACAGAAAATGGCCTTCCTTTCTTGTTAAAATACTGATTATTGGTCTTAGGTTAACATCTGTCATGAAAATGGTTTTAATTCCAGAATGTAGAAAACACCTTGGAGGCTGGTAGCTTTGCTTTTTGTTATGAATGTCATATTAGTACTAGAGGCCCTGGATTTTTTATCCCACTGGAGTAAGAGGCATCACTTTAAATAGGAAACACAGAGTAATTTTCTATGCATAGGGGAAGCTCTTTGTTCTCAGAGAAAAATGAATTATGCAGTCAAAACAGGTGACACATAGTGGATGTTGTTGCTTTCCACAACCTGAGATGTAACCCAGCTGTGCCCTTTTGGTTTTGTAGATGTCAGCCCTACCATCTGCTGCTGAAAAAAAAACACCAACATGCATTGCTGTGGCAACACTGAGCAGTTCTGTGGTCTTTTCTGCACTCTGCTCAGGCTGTGCATTTTTAAATAGTGTGACCTTTATTGATTCCTACAGAAATGAACTGTGCAAGATGGAAAACTTGAAAAGTATACTGCCAGAGTTCCCTTTTAGGACGAAGAATACAATTATATTACAGAAATGTTAAGACTAGAAGAGATGAAATCAGTTAATTTCCTCTGGAAATGTTTGAAAGAGTTGAGAAAAACAGAATGGGTGACAAAAGGAGCAGAGATCTGATCGGAGAGAGTGGGACAGGAAAAATATTTGCTCCATTGAAATCAGAGGTACTTTTGGCATTGCCTTCAATGGAATGAGGATTTCATCAACTATAATGTTTAACACACCACAGCTTTATAGTGCTTTTCCTAAGGAGGATGCTGTGTCCTGAGCTCCTGTTTGCTGTAGGCATCACCTGGTTCCTGGGAGCTGCTGTCAGGTGGTGGCTGGGAAGGGTGGAAATAGTGTGGGCAGGGGAAGCCCTGGGGCAAGCCTTGCTGCTTGGCATTCCTCCCATTTCTGCAGCCAGCTCAGCTCTTTTCTTCCTCATCTCACTAAACCTACAGAGGTGTTTTCTTGCCATACATAAAAATCCTCCCCTCTGTTTTCTCCAATGATCTCTAGGACACCTTCCCTCGGCTGACACTCCTGAGGAGCAGTTTCCAGACCCGGAAAAACAAATCAGGTTTTTTTCCAGACAAATCAGATTTTTTCCCCTCTTCATTGTCCCCATGCACTTTTTGCAGCAGGAAGAAAACACAAGCCCTTTTGCAGCCTCCATCCTTGTGCATGCCTATCCTTGCCCCATCTGGATAGCATTAGGTCTCCAGTCGCAGACTTTATTGCCAGGCTCCAATGAGATGCAACCCAAAGTCAAACACTCAAGAAATAACTTTGTAGTGTAAAGATTTATCAGTGCTTTTTTTTTTCTTTTCTTCAGTTGACCAAATTCAAGATGGCTCTAGAAGGAACATAAGTGTTGTGGTTTGGAGGATAACCAAATATCTACAGTGTGCTGGAGAGCATGGCGAGCAGTTTCAACTCTGCAATCTTGTGCTGTTCCTGGCTCCTCCAGTGTGAAGTACCAAAAAACTATTGTAAGTAGTCAAATGAAATCACTCAAACATACCTGGAAAATTAAACTGTTCTTCCTGGGTTTCAGATTTTTAATGTCTGCATTATTCTGTGACTAATGGCACCAAACTTTGTTTCTGCTCTTGCATAGCTTTTAGGTGCAAACCCCATTTGAGTGAGTACCCACAAGCCTTGTCTTAAAAAGCAGCCTTCCTAGCAAAAACAGCACCAAAGACAAATTTTGGTAATACCATGCTGCTTTGTGTCACTGCAAAACAGCTCTTTCTCTTCAAACAGCCACAAATGTCAAGTGGTCCAGACTCTGAAGAAATGCAAAAAAGGGGCAAGATTCTACTAAAAATATGAAAACAGGGACTTGTACCATGAGATGGCCAGTCAGGCTGGTCTGATGGGGGGTATCTGGTGGACGGGCTGGCTGCTGGGTCATTCCTCAGCACTGCCTGCAGCCTGCACATTCCTTATCACTGACAAAGAATGGTGACAATTCCCTACAGCTGGTTGGGTGAAGGCTGCTTGTAGAAGGTAACAATGCTTAAATTTATGAGGGATATGCCTAAGACTGTTTCTGGGAGATGATTTACCACAATAATAGTTGAAACTGCAGACTCCTCCAGAAAAGAACATTTGATGTCTAACAGACAGCTGCTGATGTAAATGTTTATGAGGAGTTTGTTAAGTATGTGACATTGCCTGTATGGTAATGCAGAAATTATGCTGCTAGTAAAAGATATGTTATGATAGAAAAATCAGTGGATAAAGAATGGATGAGAATGGTGCTGAAGCAGGAATTCTGCTATGATAAATGTAGTGCCAAGTAAAAGCAGCGTGAAGAAAATCTATTAACTACATGTATTCACTGTTAGTGGCATATCTTGAATTTGTCATTTTAAGATGCTATTAAAATTAATGCTCTCCTAAGAGGTACTCTTGGAACTATGTATAAAATTGCCTAATTAGTTTTTAAAAAAAAGAATTCCAGTGAGATGCTAGATTTTGGGAGAGACAGTGAGCAGATAACTATGCCACCAGACACTCATAAAATGGACTCTCCTTGGAGAGGAATGCTTTGTCTCTCATTTCCAAGAACTGCCTTGCAGCTGAATTGAAGTGGGAACTGAAGATCAAAACTGCAAATCTTTCAATTCTGAAAGGTATTCTTTTACTTATTAAAAGGGCATTTTATTGAATGGATTCATATGACAAATCAGTAGGTTTAATTAAGTGAAATAAATTAACCTCTTATTGAAACTCTCTTTCATTTACAGATGCAGACCTGAAATCTGGTCAGTAGTTTCCATGTCCATGATTTAATCTGACAGTGAAACAAAGGGAAACCCAGATATTCACCTCTGGCCAAACAGATGCAAGTGTTTTTCAGATCTCTTTCTCTTCTTCCTTTCCATTCCACTGGAGGACTCAGAAACAGATGTAATGACCTGGCTGTGAGACATGTAAAATAATCAGAATCGCTAAACCTTTGGCCCTACTATGGGAGCAGCACCTTTCAAAGGTGGAATGGTGTCAAAAATAAGTAAAAAGCAGAGGAAGATGCATGAGCTGGCTGGAGGAAAGTGCTAGAAATGCCAGCAAAGGCAGAGAGAAGTGTGCTAGCAAAAGGGAACCTCCTAGCACCAAGTTGTGGTAACCTGGCCCTTTTCAGGTGGGGTTGTTCCCTGAATCACACTGCTCGGGGGTGTTGAGTGGGGTTAGAGGTGGGGAGGGACCCTGCTGAGCATTTCCCCAGCCTAGACTGACCCTTTGGTGTCCCTGCCCCTGGATTTGTCCTCCCACCATCAGTGGGTGCTCAAATTGGCAGTGAGCACCACAGTAAGGCCTGTAGGTACACTCCTCTCTACTGTGGCAGTAGCCAAGTCAATAGGTAAAATCAGTCTGGTGTTGATTTTCTGTTCTGATAATGAATTTGGGGATCCTCTGGGATTAGGTATGGGATCTATGCTGACACAGAGCTGTGGGGAGGGCTCCCATATCCCACTTTCACAGCAGCTATTGACACACACATTTCTGTTACAATGATAATATTCAATATGTCTCATCTTTCTTAAAACAAGAGAGGGAGAGATGTGGGGAGGAGTGATGGGATTGGCCTGCTGATCCTAATAAAAGGAAACCCATTTAAATAAGTAATTTTATAAACTACTGAGCACTCATGCTGAATAAGAAGTGAAGCCTACTGCTATTAGATGTGGCAATAACAGGCTGCTTTGATTATTAGCCACCAGGAGGGAATACCTAGAAACAGATGCTGCCAGTGAACCACACTGACTTTGAGCAGGAGATCCTCTCAACATGTAAGTGCAGCCATTTCCCTGTGAGTATAGGGAGACCCAGAACAGGAGCCCCACATGAGCAGCTACAATAAATATTAGAAACCATTCAAGAAACAAATTTAATAGTTAAAATTTCATTTTGGTGATTTATACATTAATATTTCATGATTCTTGCTTATGGGAGACAGCAGTTGTAACATTTACAAAACTGCCACAACTCTCAGAATTTGCTTAGATAGTGGTTTTGAAGGCATGTGCTGCTAATCAATGAGTTAATGATTTCTTCCATGCTGTAATCCATCATTTTATCACAGCACACAATTTAGCAATTTGTTTGTGCTAATTACTACAACAGCCAGAGCAGTTTTCTGAGCACAGCTTCAGGCTATGGTTAGAGAAATGTTTGCCATGTTATTTACATTTTCCCCACTTACCTTTGGGAAGGCCCAGAATACAAAATACATGAGGAAAATTTATTAAGATATCAGAAATACTCATCTTGCAATTGGTGAGTTTCTCTCCATGATCACTGGAAGGGAGGCTTAAGGAAAGTTTCTCTCATCTCCTGAAATCTCTGAATGTCCAGGTGCAGGTGTGAACAGGAGACAGGAACTGGAGGCCAAAGGGGTTTTTTGCACTGCTGCTTGTACCAATAAATGTGTTCAGGGATCAGAGTTAATCACAGGAGCCAGGCAGTCTGGGGGACAGCAGACAGAGCACTAGGTGGGCATCCATTTAGGGTTTATATTCTATCTTGTGTGAGTTTGGGCTGCTTTGCCCTTGCTGAGGGCCACGGTGTCCTGCTCGTCCACATGGGGCTGTTCACTGGGGGAGTTCTTCTCCTGCCTGTCTGTGCTGTAAGGATTTACCCATCTCTTAGGCACAAGAGGAGGATTCTCTTTCTCCTGCACCACCAGTGCAGTCAGCTTGGCTGCTGCAAGGGAGAAGGAGCCTCCAGGGTGTCCTGGTGTGGGGCTTTAACCACAAGGCCGGATGGTCCAGCATGTCTGAGGGAGCTGCCAGGCAAGACACAGACACTGAGACTGAGACATTCTTCCCCCTCCCATCCTGGGAGAGCCCAGCAAACCCCCATGGCATCAGAGGAAGAGTCAGGCGTTCTGGATGGAGCTCTGCATCCTGGGGAGTGCAGCACAGTCAGTCACCCAAGAGAGTGAGCACTGAGGGGGGTGTGAGGGGGCAGCTGTGGCTGGAGGGAGTTTGACCCTCCTGCCATGCCCTGGCCTTGCTGGGAACCTGAAGGCAATGCTGAAATTGCACACTGCCACAGGACTATAGTTTTTAGCCTCTGTCATAATTGCTCTCTTTAAAGTAGCACAGAAGACTTTCCTGACAAGGCCATTACTGTTGAAAGGACAAAGGGAAAGTAGTTACTCGGCTGTGTTCAGAACTGGGTTATCAAATTAGCTTCAGCCACTTTCAATTACAGAATCTTATGGTTTTGAAATGAGCTCTAAATGAGGGGCTATAATTCTTTGTCGACAGTGAGCAAAAAGAACATAATCATCATTATTTAACAGGGGCCTACAGCCTAGCTAGCTCCCAGATAAGTTCTTGCAAGAGAAAAAGGGATTCAATTGGTATAAGCAAGCAAAAGATTATCAGTTGGCCAGGCTTCAGTGCATTTCTCCATCCTGCAGCTAAGGAAGTGACCTTGGGATTCATCCAGGAGGGATTTACTCCCAGAGCCATTCTGAATCACTAGCTAATTAAACATAAATACATAAGAAAAATTAGAGCAGTAGGGGTTGTCCCAGGCATGCATTATTCCACCTTTAGCTGGGCTTTGTTCTGCCAGGGCTTCCTCTCTGCCTGAAGACTGTTGTTGTTATTATAAAGGCATTGTTAAATCCTACCTGTCTGGTGGCTGCTGCTTTACAGTAACAAGGAGAAAGAGCTGGGCTCATGCCAGTAGAAAGAATGTTCATTTGTGAGATCAGACAGCCTCCTGTAATAAGCCAGTGTCTGGCTGACTTCACCTCATTTTCCCTGACACCACAGAGAGGGAACAGCCTTTTTCTGTGCCATCCTCAGCAGCCATGGGGGCTGGGTGCCAGGACGAGCTTGGGACCACAGGACCACCAGCAGTAGGTGCCAGACCTCAGGTGTGCAAGGGAACCATGCAGGGTCTGTGGGGAGCTGGTGACATCCCACCACCATCCTCACTGTCCCCTGCAGGAACCTGTTCCCAGGTTCAAGAGAATGGCTGTCCCTCCCAGCCGTCTTCCAATCCATGCTTTCTATAACCCAGCCTCTGAAATCAGTATAAATACATTAAGGATGCTGAGTTACAGACTCTCTTTTTTTCAGTGCCTCAATCTGGAAATGAGGGACCGTGGCTCTTCTCTGTATTTGAGCACAGCAGCTGCAGGGGTAAGTGTGAGGAGATGAGAAACTCCAGGGTAACCAGCTTTGGCTTGTCTCCATGTGGAAGCATGGGGTGCCATGGATGTGTCCACCATGAGTTAGCCTGCACTCTTCCCCTCCGCTGCACTCTCCTAGCACAAAGTGAGTGTGAAGTCATCTGAGAGGTCTTGAAAGTAAATTCTGATCTGCCCTATCTTACCTGAAGTTGAAGGTGTAATTACCCCACCTAACTCCAGACCAGCACATCTACTTAATGAGTTTGCTCCTCCCCTCAAGTAGTGGAGAAAGAAACATCACCAGATTAAAATGGGGTGGGGGTAGGGAAGCCAGTTTTGAACACTTTCTGTTACATTTTCAGGAAGATTTTACAGAACAGGTGGACAACCCAAAGGCCATTTTCTTTCTCCTGTTCACTGGTTTTCAAAGGTCAAATTTACTACCTCTTGACTGTTGATAACTTTGGCCCAAATGTCTGGGGCAAAATTCTGTCTCTGCTGAAGTCAAGGGAGTTTTGCCATTAATTTCAACAGGCCATTGGCTCTTTAATTTTTATTCTGTGTTTCTGAATCAAAATTGCCCTCAGGCTAGGGAATGTATTTAGATTTACACAATCATGAATACACACACAAATAAAAGTGACAGAGAAAGAAACCATTTCTTTTCAAGTCCCACAGCTTTTATTAATTTTTTCAGTCCTTGTTCTGTACATTAATTTTACTTTCAACAAGATATCTATTCTATACCAGTTTTAAAATGGATATCTGAGGAAAACTCATGCCATTTAAAAATAGATTTGTTATTCCTGATGCTGACAGGAATGCAGACATTGACTTTCCTGGTTTCCTTGACAGTTTTGTCAGGTTTATTCTTTTCATCATAAATGGAGTTTCACTGACAATGCCTAATAGCTGCTGGAATTGCTTTTAAGTTTTCCTCAGGAAATATCAAAATATTATCACTGAAAATTGAATTATTATAAACAGTGGGAATATGGTCAGTCACTTGTACAATATAAGGCTGCATCCTGAAAAGGTGCAGAATATCTCCTTAATGGATACATTGCTTTACCAAGGGTTATAGCATTTGCTCTCAACTTGCTGATCAGAATGGCAAAGAACTCTCATTTTAAAAGCTTAAAGTTGATAGAAAATTAATGTTCTGGTTATTCCTGGAGTGAAAGCATTTCTTTTCTCACCAGAGATATGGATATTGGGAGTTTATGTAGTTTGGGCACACTGGGGTAGGATGCTGTGAGGAATATCAGAAAAGGAGTTTCATTTGGGTGTTGAATGAACAAGCAGGGGCTGTTGCCAGGCTCATGTGCTTCTTCCATGACTTGGTTTCACTTCTATGAAACAGAGCTTGATCTTTCACCTTCTCTTTTTTATTTATTTTATTTTTTTCCCTTTGTTGATACTTTACAGGAAACAGAGACTCTCAGGGCCTTGATTTTGTCTGGTCCACTTAGTCCTGCTATTAATTAAAGTGTTATTAATTATAGACAGTTCTGTTTACATCTGACATTTCACAAAGTGCTAGAGAACCCATCATCAACATTGTTAGTGCAAGGAAGATAGTTCCAATTTTTAACTCTAAACACACCGGGAAAAGCCTTCTCTCAAGAAATCTGGGAAATTTTCTGCACTTTCTCTTTAGCTTTCAATAAAGTGAAACCCCCATGCTTCCTGCACAGAGTGCAGTACATGTGCCCCCATGGTCTGTAAGCGGAATTAGCACTTTAGTGTGCAAAACAAAGAGGCAGCTGGCATGGCTGTACTGTGTTTACACACCTTGTTCTCCCAAACCTTTGTTAAATGGTCTAATGAAACAAGGTGCTCTGTGGGAAAAGCCCATTTAACAGAGTAACAAATCCCATTAGCTCAGTGGAGCTGGAAATCTACTGCATAATAAATTAACTCTGAATTTGTGGCTTTCAACATAAATTTCCAAGTCTAGGCTGATACATTTTTAAAGCTTGTATGCAACTTGTCTAATAAGCTCTGAATTGGTTTTCCTTCATTTCCATCATACATTTTGATATTTTTCTCTCAGTTTCTACCAGAGCAGCAGTTTTATTGCTCAGTCCTCCTGCTACACAAGGAAGAGCTGCTGTTACTCGACTGCAGGGGCACTTGTGCATTTGTGTTCAACAGTGAGACAGAAGATAGAAGGTACCACCCAGACCTATAAGAAAAAGACTGTCCCTGTCCCAAAGGCCTGGCCACTTTAATTATTGAAGTCCACATATACAGAGACTGAGGAGAGGAGAAATGCTGTCTCTGAGTGACACAGTCAGCTGCACACAGGCCAGTTTAGACTGGAAAATAGTATTGGCTGTATATGGCTTGGTACCTTGCCCACAGTAATAAGCCAGGAGACAGGTTTTACTGATCTGGATTTAATTCAGCACAAATGTGGCTATGCAACTTCCAGGCCAGATCTGCCCACTGCACTGTGGGAACCTACTTGGGGCTCATCCAGCATCTCATCTTAAGGCTCTGTCATGTAGTGTAAGAATATGTTGTCTCCAGTGCAGAACACATCAACTGTTGTCTTGAACTGTTGTCCTGCTGGCATGCTGCCAGAGAGATGCAGAATAGTAAACACTGTGAAATCCTGGTAGAATTAATTTGAGCTACCTCCTTTTCAGTTACTGCTTCTGACTGATCACAGTGGCCACATGGATTAAATGGTGAAGTCACCAAATCAAACTACTTGAATAGAAGCTGAATTTCCATCTTGTGAAGCCAGAATGCATCCTGCAAAGCTTTTCACTGGCAAGACAGCTCAGCCAGGTTATATAATTGGCACCCTCACAAGCTTTTCATCTTTGTCTGAGTGGTACTCGAAAGGAGTGAAGTTCTCTCCTGCCCTTGAAAATATCAAAGAATCTCAAAGAGTGCTTGCTGCTGAATGTCCCACTGATCACAAGAAACCAAGGGCACACAAAACTTCACCATCAACAAGAAAAGAGCTTCTGGAAAGACAATCTTTGTACTCTTTAAAGAAAAAAAAATTAAAAATCAGTGATTCTCAGGAGCATTCCCACCAAATTCATTTAGATCCTTTGGATCACTAAGTCCTAACACATACAGTATAAGAGCTACAGATTTAACCTAGAGGCTATTTTTTACAGCTCATATTCAGGAACAGCCAAAATGTGCTCTCAGCCTTTCTCTGGCAGTCTGGAGGCTTTGCCTGCCTGTGTTTTGACCCCTTTGAAAAAGTATTTCCAGCCTCTCAAGTCACCAGATGAACTCGGGCCTTTGAGCCTGCTCTGCCTGACCATGGGAGCACCTTCTGGGGCTTGAGTTCAAGCAAGCAACGTCTGTCCTTGTGGGCTGACTGCACACACACTTCTGAAAGGCAACAAGGATGCAGACAGTGAGCTAAAATCTAACTTACTGGGGTGAATCAATTCTGATGTAACTTCATGCATGTCAGTAAAATTACACTTCAGGCAGGATCTGTACAGGCCAAGTACCTCGCTGAATTTATTAGACTCCTGTAGAGCGAGTGAGATGTTTCTGGGAGAGCTTTCAAGGGTAGAACGCCATCATTGCTCCAGGTACGTTAGCAAGGTTACCTGGGTGGTGTAGAGAAATCTTTGTTAATATTCAGGGTCATCAAACCCTGTGCAGAGTGCCAGGCCCTGTGGAGCAGGTGTGCAGGTGGAGAACTCTCCGAGCAGAGCTGTAGCTGCTGGATTTCCTCAGCCAGTTTTTTGGATATTTTCTCACATGAGAGGAAAAGCCAAGTGCAACTTGCACAGCAAATTAACAAGCTTCCATTGGCATGTGCTCCCAGGAGAATTTCCATGAGTGGCGTCTGTCGGATGTGTGCTGGGGACACATTTCAACCCCTTTCCTGGGCTGCCAGTGCAGAGCCTGGCTGGGTCTGGTGGCACATCTCCACTTCCATCATGGAGTCTGAAACTTTTCCATGCTCCATTGTGCATTTTCAGGATGTTAATGGCTGAAGGTAGTGTTGTTTACCTCCTGTTTTATTTCCTGGATTTAGCTGGACTAAATCAAGATGCTGGAGTTAGAGTAGCTTGTAGAGAAGCAGGGAATTGCTGGTGAAGCATTTTTGTAGGTCTGTGTGGTAGAAAAATGGATCAATTATTAAATACTGTGGGGAAAAAAATCCATGAACAGTATTTCTGCTGTCATACAACTCAGCTTGGTCAAATAACCTGCTGAAGAAGAAAATCATTGTAGGTGATGCCTTAGAGAAAGTGTCCCCTGGTCTGTGCCCTTGTTACAGAGCCCAGGACCATGTTAGGGGACTTGCTATCAGAACATTTATCTACCATAAGTAGAGGGGCTCCAGAAGTCTGTTTTCTGAGTTTAAAGCGATCATTACATGAGAAGAATTTGTCTTCTATCTGTGTTTTAGGTTTGGGTTGATTTTTGAGTATCAGAGCTGTGTACAAGCAACTTCTACACTGGAGTCACCTAAATAGCTAAGGCAAACTTGGGTAGATGTTTTGTGTTGCCATCCTTAGCAAGAGCTAGTTCATTGTACTAAACTCAAAGTCACAGCAGAGTTCTGATGCTTGTGAAATTTAATACACCTAAAAATGACAATTGCCACCTCCCATAAAGTTCACTTGCACACTGTTGTCTAATATCCCTGCACTTCTGCCACTTGGCAATTTCCACATTGCCAGTTTAGATGGTAAGTATTAACAACTAAGTTGTATTTTATTGCTTATCAAAGAGATGGAAAATTCATGGAGACTATTTTTACTGGTGCATGAGAGGTTCATAGACTGCTTGGACCATGGATGTTAAAATTGAACTCATCCATATTTCTAAATGTCTAGAGCAAAGATGAGCTTTCATGGGCTGTACCTACAGCTTTACAGTAAGGATCTCAGCAGCTCTTCATGAGTTTCATATGAGAATCACTTGATTATTTGAGATTTTTGAAACTATAAAAGCATTTAAGTATGGGGACATGCTTTAAGAGCTGCCAGCACTCAGATATTTTTATAAATAGCAAACAGCATTTTTTCTGTTAAGGCAAAGTTCAAATAGAGAAAAGCATCTTGCTTTCTTCTGTGTGCATTTTTGTGTAGTAGCTTTTGAAAGGGCAGCTCCTAAAATAAAACTGTTTACAATAACCTCCTCAGATAAAAACATTTCACTTCTAAGATTGAGCATAAAATTTTCACATCTTGCACTTGAGCTCTGATGTGCCTTGCTGCCATATTTTGCCCAGAGGGTTGATTATTGCTCCATTACTAATACAAATGGAGGAGCTTTTGTTTCGATTCAGGCTCTTCAAAGAAACTCTCTTCAAGTCATCAAGGTCTAGCCACTGTACTTTTTTAATCTCTAGCTATAGCTTTCTTTCTTTTCCACTTACTGTTTAAAATCTATTTTCTGCTCAGCCTTTTATAACTTGAATATAATGGTATTTTTTTCTTTTCTTCCCTGTTCTCATTGCTTGTCTTGCTTGCTTTGCCATGCCCTTGTGAGGGTGTATTCTGCTTTGACTCTGCAATACAACTTGAACCCTGGAGAATGCACAAGTGTGTCTGAGAAAAGAAGTACCAGGGCAATAGTTCCCAGTACCCAAGAGGATGGCATTATTTCTAATAATGGTTAGATTTATTGTTAGGCACCACAAACTAGTGTTTTTTGGAGGAGTCCAGGTCCTTGTCTGTCAGTCCTATAATTAATGTAAGCAATTGTTGCCCTGGTTCATGAGCTCATTCAGTGTTTCAGTGCTGCAAGTTCTTTGTTCCATAAGTTGTCTCAGTGCTCTCCTAAATAAAATGAAGAAATGTCTGTTCTCCCTGTGGTGGATGCAAATGAAGGAAGTGCTGCCTCTGACAGAAATTTCATAACAGTAGCAAAAATGACATAGTGTCACATTTGCTTTTTAGTAAGCTTAGACTTTCTCTTTGGCATTTCTGTACAGTTTTACTGTGTCATGTATGTACAAATTACAGTTCTGATGAGCAGTCGAGGGCATTCAGAACACTGTTGCAGTATTTTCTTGTTTTTACTTAGAGTCTGATTTAGATTAACTATGCTGGTGTGTCTAAGTCTGCTGTAGTGAAAGTGTCATTTTCCTAATAGAGTTTTGTTCTGTGGCTGCATTGCTAATGGCCTGGTTACACTTCTTCCTAGGAACAGCCTAATTAAAGGTTTGACATTGAAAAAGTGATTAAAATTTGCATGGGTAGATATTGAATTAATTTTTTTTTTCCTGGTGAGTTGATAAGTAATAACATGCATTTTGGTAAATGTAGACCTCTGATCCAAGGGACTTTCTGGACAGAAGCATCTATTCAAAGGCTGGCATTTATTTCTCACTGGTTTCTTTAGCATGTGTTTAAAGTTAACCAGATATTACAAAGGATATATCCAGAACAGGGGGTGAAGCCTTTCTGGCAGTATCTGGCAGGATCATACCTATAATTCTGCATATGTATTTAGTTTTTGAATATACTTCATGAATACCTTTGAGGTTTTAAAGGATTCTGCTTCGTGAAATTTCCTGGGTGAATTGTTAATCCAGGATTAGGTGCTGGGTAGTCTCACTTCTACCAAGCGGTGCACACTTCACACAACAGCCCCACTGAAATAAGACTATCAAACCCAAATCAGTAACACCATTGGAATCTGTCCTGTTGTTGGCTGGCTGAGTATATCAGTATTTCTCATGCCTAAACTGAATTCACCAATATGTATATATTTAAAAGGCACTTATTTTTGCAATAAGCATGAAATAGGCCCTTGTACAGACACAATGGAATAATTCTTCTTTTCAGTGTGACTGTATGAGCCTAAGTGAAGTTATAGTAGTCCAAATTAGTCATTGATGTATGGAATAGATGCTGCAGAAGTACTGGAGGGAGCTTTCTTCCTGCTCTTGCATTGTCGGAGAACTGTTCATCTAGCTCCCCTAGCATGATACACAATGTTTTCAAAAGGATTCAGACCTTCAGGCAACTTTACACTCATCTCTAGTGCTTAAAATGCGACATGTAAATCAACCATGGGCAATTATAAGCATTGCCAGGAGCACTGCAGGCACATGAGTGAATGCATGGTGGGCAACAACATTCTGTGCATGGAGTGTCCACAGAGTTCAGTAGTGCCAGTATGTCTTCCCTGCTTTAAAGCCATGTGTGTACACAAATTTCTGTATCACTTATCTCTGCTCAGGGAGAGCACTAAGTGTGTTTTTCACTGCAGCCATGCTGGTGTTGTGGGGTTGGCTGTCCTGAGCTGCTCTCTGCATTCATGGTGGTAAGAAAGGGCAGTGTCCTCCCTCCTGCAGCAGGACCCTGCATGCCAGTCTGAGCAGAAAACAGAGCCCTGCATTTCTGCTGGGAAGCTGCTGTTCCATATGTTTATGAGCTACCTTAACAGCAAGCCTGGGTGCCTTCTACTACCCTCTTCATGTGCTTTAAAGCAAAAAAGCAATTATGGTTTGTCTGGTTTGTTTGTATGTTTGTTGTTTTTGTTTGGTTGGTTTTGTTTGTTTGTTTTTGTTTGGTTTTTGTTCTTGTTTTATTTTTTTGGTGGTGCTGCTGGTTATTTAATATATTACATATTTGCTGGTCTTTCTTTTTCAATGGACTGGCACCAGATTTTTTGATTTATGCATGCAAAGTAGATGGAGAAAAGTCATCCCTGAGCCTAATAAGCTCTTTTTCTTAGAAGCCAAAGATAGAAAAGCAGTAACAATTTCCCAGTTAAATTGGATTATGAGCCCATTGACTGGAGTTTCTTTTCCTGGTCTCTTAGGATCCAAAGGCATTGCTTGGTCAGTGACAGGGTTTCTAGGACTGCTATAATGCAAATGAACAATGCCACAAACTTCCTTTCCTCTGTGCCCAAATAATGGTGGCAGTATATCTGCATAGCCAGGGTGCTAGTGTGAATAAATTCAACCCTTGGGGAAAAAATAAATAACTTTATTACACCCCAGTGCAACTGAGCAGGAATGCTCATTTTTTTCAGAGGCTTATTAAACTTTGAAAAAGCATAGTGTACAGCAGCAGGAGGATGTGCTGTGGGTATGTGATTACTGGCCTCAAATGATCTCTCTGGGCACAGCGGAGGAAAATGAAGAAACCTGCACAGGTGAAATACAGAAGCCAACAAAGCCTGTCCCAAAGACTCTCACAAAACCAAATATTGTGCAAAGTTTGGAGCCTTTGCAGGTGTTGGTCTAAGCAGTGGTTGCAACTGAAGACTTCAATCCTTTTAACCTGGGAAGTAAATTTTCGTGGTGTGTAGGCTTACATTTTTCTTGCCTGTATTCAGTAGCTATCTCTGCCTGAAAACAGTGAAAATAATGACAGCTCAACATTCAAGAGGAGCTGCTTGGCTTTGGTACCTCCCCCACATGTCACAGCAGAGCTTCCCCAGAGCTGCTGTACTTCCAGCCCTCGCTGAGATGTGAGTCTAGCACAGTCTCTGGGTGGATGTTTGGCTCAACACAGTCTCCCTGATGGTCATAGTAAATGAGGAGACATGGGACTTGGTGAGCAAAGGCATTCCTCTGCAATGAATAATGCTTAAATTGTAAATAATTCACAGCCTTTATGCTGCTCTCTGCACATCCCACACGATGTACACGTGAAACCCACCATTCCAGTAATTTCAAACTGCAGTGTGGGAGCCAGCCTTGTTCAGTGTTATTCCATCAGACAAATGTTGAATGTGTTTTACACACAAAAAATGGTGGGTTTCATGATGCTGCTGAGAACCCATCACTGCTGGTCAAGGCCCTGTGTGCTAGGCACTAAAAAAGAAAACAGCCTTGCCTGGAAGAGCTTCCAGTCAAAAATGAATGTCACATGGATGTACACAATGAGAAGAAATGCCATGGTTATAGTTACACTGCCCAGCAGCCCTCCTATTATCCTCCTGTATCTTGTAGATGTTCCAGGAGAAGAGGGACCTGAAGAAGAGAAAACTGATGTTTAGACGTGGCAGGACTCTCTTTGCATGGTTACTGTTCAGCAGAAATGCCTATACATATATATTGCTGGTGATAATTACACTGTGCAAAGGAAGAATCATAAATAATGAAGGGAGAATGAGCTTTAGGCAACCTAATTAAAAACCTGCTCTCTTTATTAGTTAGCAAGGTAATCTAAGTCAACCTCTGGCTCTAAAGATTTTCTCTGTACAGTGAACAAAATTAATCATCTGTTAAAGAGTATTTTCTTTAATTCTTCACCTTGGAAAAAGACTATTTGCTAGAAGTGGATTTTGGAAGAGAATTAATAGAGGCAGCTGGGATTGGAGTTTGGATTTTGTTGTAATTTGGTGGTACATTCTGTGTGAGGAAGAAACACCCTGCATGTTGCTTTCTGTGTGGGTACCTGCTGATCTGGAGTGCTTCACAATGAGTGTTTTGCATCCTAGGCAAACTCTTTTCATATGAACTTCCCCTCTTGAGTCCAGTGCTTCTGATAAAGCCTTCTCTCAATTTTATCTTCTCTTAACTGACAAATTGTTTTTCTCTCAGCCTAAGACACTATTAAGGTTTCAAACAGTTAATTTAAACTTGTGTTTTGACCGACCCTGTCTCGTAAATGTGGGAAAAGAAGAGAGCAGCAATTTTCTAGAAATATTAGTGCTTTTAAACATTCCACTGCTGAATGAAGTAGATCTTCAATAAAAGTTACTGTGTGCCACATGTGAAATAACTGGTACAGAGACTGCACTGAGATCTCTGCTAAAGTGCTGCTGATGACTTGGATTTAGTAAGGTCTGCCTAAGACAATTTTTGGGTCCTGTTATAGTGATGAGAGGGTGTATAAGAAAATAAATCTCCTTTATGACTAAGCTGACTACTTGTAAAAACAGACAATACTCTTTAAAACATCTGTAGGATTTTAGTAAGTTTGCATCAGCTGTAAATACGTTGAAGGGTGTTTTTTGTGTGTTGGAAGGATTTACCATTATGATTTTTTTCTTAATATTTTCATATTTTATGAAGTTTCCAGATTAATTTGGTGAGAGGAGGGGGAGATCTGGAAGAAAAGGAGAAAGATAATTAGCCTTTATGTAGCAATCAGGCGTGCCAAGTTCTCTTGAATTATTAAACTTAATTAGTTCCATTTATTATTCCTGCAGGCTACAAATATCTGTATTAAATGCCAATCTAAAGTGTGGTATGTTTGATCTGGTGGGAACATGGATTTGGTAATATACTGCAATGCCACTAATCTGAATAAACCCATGATTTTACTATCTCTTGTATAACGAATAGTAAATGTATTTTCATACAATGCTGGTGGAAAATATCTTAAAATGTACTCAGCATTGTGTGATACATCAATAGTACAAAGGATGTTTAAATCTGTGTTTCTGAAGTTATTCAGGTCTTGGTTTCACAAAATATTGTATGTGTGCAGAACATTATTCATGGCTTGCAACAACCTGTGCAAAACCTTTTTAGAGGTGACACTTCTCCAGGCATGACCTGGCTTCTGAGCAGTGATCTTTTTCCTTGACTTAGGGTTTTCCCCTTCTCAGGATGTTGGTTAATTCCTGGTAAATAATACAGCTGCTATCTCCTGTTGAGAAAATACTTCCTCTCATTTTTACTGTGTATGTGATGATTTTGTCCCTGCCCTACATTAACTGAGCTTCTGAAAGAAAAAAAGGAGAAAACACTTTTAGCTGTGCTGGGGAAGGAACAGCCTGAACAGAGAGGAGAGGACTGTCACAGAGCTTGTCACTTTGTGGAAGGGAGGATTTTTACCTCTATGAAGCTGGTCTTGACCAGTGGGGAGGTGTCAGGTGGCAAAGGAAGCCAAGCCCTGGCTGCTGAGACTGCAGCCATTCCGTGCCATCAGCTGGGCAGTCTGCAAGTCCTGTGTAAGTTCAAGGGCGCCCACCCTGCTAGAAACCCTCTGAAAGGAAGGTTCTATTTAGGCAGAATAGAACAGGGTGTGGAAACAATTTAGTGTCCAGTAGGAATAGTTTTTTTGCATTTTTAATGTGTTTTTTTATGGATTAACTTTTAAAGAGAAGACTTTTCAGAATTCTAGGTGCTTTTTGCAGGCACTAACTTTCCAGATAGTTATTTACAGAATGCAATAAACCACCTCCAAAGTCAGAGGAGCAGCAAGTACAGGAGAGCAGGCTAGAAAGGCAGAACTGTATTGAAGAAGGCCCAACTCAGACACTTAAAATTCATTGAAGCCTACAGTTATCTAATTTTGGAAAGGACAGAATCTCCTAGTTCAACTGACATTTCAGTACTTTATCTTCATTTTGTGGCTCAGGTGAGATTTTACTAAATTTTACAAAACACTGATTTGATTCAGCTTCTTTCTTCTGACTACATCCAAACTAAAATAATGTAAAAAAATGTCTTGGATCCATTTTAAATACCAATTGGTAGTCATAGTTGATTAAAAAAGGAAGGGTAATAAAAATTTTCCTACACTATGGGCCTGTCCCTGGCCATGTCAACTGATCATCCTGTTTACTGTTACCCTCTCTTTTTGGCAAGATGGCATGCACTGCCTCTTCATTGTATTCTAGCTGCAAATTAATCTGTGGCAAAATAAAGAATTAGTCTTGTGTATTATTAAAGGCAGTGAAAAAGAAAGAAAGCAATTTTCATTCTAATGATAGTTCTAGCTGGAAGAGAGTAGACAAAGTGATGGAAAAGGACATGAATTTTACCATTACCAATTTTGTTAGAAATTGAAACTGGGGAGAGTGAGGGAGACATAGAAGGGGAAAGAATATAACAAAAAAGATGATGGAGTTTTACCACTCTTTTTTTTTTTTTTTTTTTCATACCTGCAGTCTTACTGAGTGATGATTTACAGCCTTATCAGCTGGATTTTAAATTCTTCTCACATTCCAGGGATCTCAGTATTCCCACATGGCTGCACTGCATTAGTGCTGTAATAATGCTGCCATTTGCTGTTAATTACCATCCTGCACTGTTTGAGTGATGTGATAGATTTTGGTTTAGACTGTAACTGGTCATCCTTTTTAATTACCAAGTAGGGATGATGTATATTTCCCTGTTGGTTTTGTTTTCTGATCCTGTATTGAAATATTCCCAAAGGTTATCAACAATGCTTAGTGAGCGATTTTGTCTTTTAAAGACAACAGAGATAATGAAAGGATGAATAGGCAGCAGTAGCATCCTGAAACAGTAAGAGCTGCATAATTTATAATTATTTCTTTCTCCTGAGACCTTGGTTCCATGTTACAAACAAACCCTCTGTCCAGGGCAGAATTTTGAAGGCCAGGGCTTTGGGGATATTATTATTTTCCAAGCTCTGCACACAAACCCACATCTGCCCTGCCAGAGTATCACTGGAGACTCGACTATCATTGAATGAGTCTTAAATATCTATTGGCATTTTTAGGTCAGCAAGAACCTAGTTAGAATAATGATACTTTTATCAATAACTTTGGTACTGGCAGCATGCAACAAAACAGTGAGCATGGTGCTTTGATCTGGAGCATGGGCCTGTCTGCAGGCTCCTCTGTGCATTGCAAAGTTAATTACCCCAAAAGATTTGCTCCTTGCTGCTCTCATGAACTAATGACCCTGTGAAATTAAAACTTTCATGTTTATACCTTTTGGGTAACTGTGTTTTCTTTGAATGAATCATGTATTAAAAACTTGTTTCTTTAAATTATCTTCTAATTCACATTCATACATGGAGTTGTGCTACCACCTTTATAAGGCATAAGATGCTTTTCCTGCAGAGGTTAGAGAGGAGAAGGTAAGAATATGTGCAACTGAGAGTTAATGAAATCAGTGGCCCAGGTGGGAGGGTGTCCTTAATATGCAGAATAAAGCACAAAGATGATCTTGAAATGGATCTATTGAGATGAAGTGCAGAGAGGGGAGATAACAGGAAAATCTGAAGCAACAGCCAAAATTTCACAGTCAACACAGAAGGCTCTAAGAAAAGTGACTTCTAATGAATCACAGAGCTAAATCACTGAGAATTGCACTAAAATCTTATCCCAAGGGTTTAATTGTTTCTTGACAAGGAGCTAAATTCCGTTATAAAACCAGCTGCATTTAATAGTAATTATCTTACTTTCATCTGTCATGATATGTGATGAAATACTTGAGTCTTTAATCAAAACTGAGCATGATCCAGGTCACTGCTAACAGGCAGCTCCTGCTTGCTCTGAAGTAGTCCCAAACTCCTTAGTGCTAATGGTACACTGATGTCAGGACTGGTGTGAAAAAGCTGCTTACACCAGCTAGCTCTGAACATCTTTATGTTAAAGTTAGATCACAAATGCCCGGTTCTGAATGCTTCTGAGTGCCTGTAATACAAATTGATTTAATTTGGGGTTTGATTTTTTATTTATTTATTTCCCACTGGAAATGGGATCTGTGTACTCAGCAGATGCTCAGCTTCTGTCAGGAACTGAACTCTAATTAATTTTCTCTATGTATTCTCTGAGTGGTTTTCCAATGTGGATGAAGCTCTTGAATTTAAAAACACTTGTAAGATCAAAATATCTGGAAATGTTCTTTTTAAAAATCAGTTATTATATGAATCAGCACTAAGCTGAAAATAAAATTAGATTTTTCAAGAAAAAAGGATCTGCAGTCATTCTCCAGATTTATGTTCCTTCACAAATCTTGACAGAAAGTCAGACTGGGTATATCACTACCTAAATCCAGTAAATAGATTGGCAGTAAATACACATAAACCACTGACAGAAAACTTGTTCATCTTCTCTTTTGACCTCAGATTTTTTTAAAAAAACACCTCAATCCCTTCAAATCATTGGACAAATTTATTGGAGAAAATTAATACAGGAAACATCCTGGAATATCTCTCTGTATTTGTGGGGCCAGGTTCTGCCATCCAGCATGGCTGTGTCCTGGCTGTTATCCTCTGGGATCAGCTCAGTGTAAATGTCTGTGAAGAGCTTTGATCAAGGCTGCAGTTGTCCTTACTTAATTTGAAGTCCAAGCAGAGCAGAAGGCTCTCCAAGCCCCCAGAGCTCTCTGCAGTCAGAGTGCTCAGTGCTTTATGAGCACAGATCTGGGGTCTCCTGTTCCTGTTTGCTTGACAGAGACCATTCAAAAGCAGGAGGTTTTATTTTGGGTTGATCAGTGTGTCCTGGGTAGGTGAAATATATACTTTATAAAATGTTTATCCAAGGAAAATGTAACACTTGGCACCTTGTTCTGACTAAATGATGCATGGAGGCAGATAAAATGCAGACTAGGAGATTTTGGTATACTTGTGAATGAAAGCACAAGTCTGGTGGGCATGAACTCAACTTGTCAAAGCAGACCCTCTCAAAAAGTCATCCAAGCATCCAAAAAAAAAATATAAATCCAAGTGTTGCAGTTTTTCTTATACTCTTGATTTTCTGCTCTTTACTGAGGAAAAAACATCCAGAGAACAGGCTGTGGGGAAAACAGAGTGGCTAAAAGAGTGGTGAGTCCTCTTACTGCAGTCTGATGATGTTTTCCTGTCTTGTGAAAGGTAATGAGCTTCTATGAGAAACTAACAACTACCAGAGAAGATTTTTGGCAAGGGATAGAGAGGAAAGTCCCCAGTCTGCCCTCCTGGTGCAGAGCAGGGGCAAGTACTGAGTGCTACCAACACACTGAACTCAGGAATCAGCTCCTGCACCGTATTTTTGTTGAAATGCTGAATAGATCTCCAGCATTCCTTATTTGACAAAGCACATTAACACACTGCTTCATTTCAGATGATGCAAATAGAATAATAAATGGTGATTTCAGTCAACTGACTGGCTGCTGTGAGAGAGGAGAGTGACTGTGTTATTCTCTAGTGCTCTGCAGTGATTTTCTGTGTCTCTCTTATATAGATCCCTATATAATTCCGTACTAGTAATTAATTTACCTTCTTTCTTCATTTTAAAAGCACTTTGAAATAGCAAAAAAGGTGTATATTCTGAACCATGTGTGATTTTTTTAAATAAGTCAGGCAACAGCTTTTTAATCTCTTGTATTAAGAGTCATATATTGAAGAGATGCTGCTGTTGGCCATGGAGTTGTTCTTTGTTACAGCATTTCACAGTCAAGAGATGAAGTCAGATTTCTGTAATTGGCAGCTGTGAGGCCTCTAGAAATGTGCCTGACATGTAGCTATCTGCAGCTGGTGCTATTTAGGATGGGAAGCAGGGAATGCCATTAAGAAAGTGGCAACAAGGAGGGAGCAAAATTCCCACCTAACTTCAATTTCTTTATCCCAGTCTTCATTAAATATATTAGGTACCATTTCTGCGGAGGAATTTGCAAACAATGAGCAGGTAAAGTCCTTTGACTCACAAATCCAAAATCAAAATAACAGTGAACATTTGCAGTAGAGGTAAATATTAAATTAGATGTGGGGACATTACAACATCTGAGCTTCATTTAGACCTTCAAACTGACCTGTTGGATTAGAAAAAGAAAAACACAATTTTCATACTGAAGTAATGAAAGCAGGAAATGTTTAGTATTTCACAGGAGGTATATCTGTTTACTTACAGAGAAAGTGATTTGCTCTCATGACTTCTTAGAGAGGAGTCTCTTACAATATTTCAGCAAACTTAGTTTATTCCCAACAAGCTAAGGACTCAACATGTTTCTGACACAATATTAAAGGCTGAGCTCACCCAGCAAAGATAGGTTTGATCAGTCAGTTGGGAAGATGTTCTTAAAGTACATAATTCAATACAATGCAAGTAGAGATGGGGACAAGGAAGACAGTTACTCTAATGACATTGACTGCCCTCAGAATTAAAATCAGAAGAGAAGGTTTAAAGCAGAGCAGATATTAATGGACCATTGAAGAGCAGCTGTGATCAAGAGCACATCCCAATTTCTTGGTGTGATCTGATCAGCAGCAGATACTGCAGCTGTGCAGTCAGTGCCTTTCTCCTCCACTGAGCTTGATGCTGGCTGATGACCCAGGACGGTAATTAATATCTAACTGTTATTGGCAATGCTTGCATTAAATGTGGAAAAAGAAATGTAGGTGTTAATTTAAAGGGGGAACAAAAAAGGTCAAGAGGTTTTAAACTGCTCCAAATTTCCCTGAAATCAGCAGACATGTACCCCTTGTTTTTGAAGGCTTAGCCTAAATCTGTAAAGGTACAAACAAGACAAAAATAATGTCCTCTCCCCTTAGCCCCCCATTTCAGTTTCTCCTAAGGGTGTCTGGAAGAAGGAGGATGTTTCTGTGTCCAGAAAGCAGAGAGGTGCTGGAGGTGAGCTGAGGTGAGCCCAGCCTCCCCCATGCCCTGGCAGGACCGTGTGATGTTTTATCCATTGACAAAGTCTTCACGTCACCACAGAGGCTCATGGCCTGGGTATAGTTTTCCTGGAGCTGCTCTGGGTGTGATACAAAGCTTGCTGTGAACTTGGCAGTGTGGCAAAACAGCTGTCACCTGCAAGAATCTGTCAGTCCTAAATACTACAAGTATCTTTTGAAATTGCCTTTGTAATTGCCCTGTTGTTGCATTGAACAGATGTGCAGATTAGAACTGCTGAAAAATCTCTTAAATAAGGTAAAAAACCAACCAAAGAAACAGGTTTAAAACCACTGAGACAGTCTTTAAAAACACGATAAAATCAGTTTTGATCCTGATTCCTCACTGATGTAGAGGCAGCATTCTACTGATTGCAATGGACCTGACCCAGTTTTCACTTGTACAACAGCAGCCTTGCTCTGACCCTCTGAGCAGCACCTCTGTGTGTGTGCCTGCAGCAAGTAATGCAACAGAGCCGTGCTGCAGGGCCAGTTACAGGGGCAGTCCAGGCTCTGTGTATTCAACATCAGGTTCTGTGCTTTCACAGCTGTTTATGTGAGGATTTGGGTATGATTTCCACTATGCTGAAAAGAGATCTTTTATTTTTTCATGTAGGGAAGGAGATGGTTAGTGAAGCACTTCTAGAAGAAAGGTTGGTTATTGGGATGATGTTCTGCCTCCACCCTGCAAGGAAAAGCTGTCTGGGGTTAATGGCAATGGGAGTGAGTCAGCTGTGTTGCATCACATCCCCCAGCTGCTCCGAGAGAGGAAAAACATGTGAGAAGGTTTTAGATATTGAGTTTCAGTATATGCTTGCAGCATTTCACAATTTATAGCATTCTCCTTCCTCTAAACATACCCTCTAAAGATATATATCTTCTACATGGGAAGATTACCACACAATCTGTTATAAGACCATGCATCTTTAAAGTGTCATCCTGCAATATCTTGGGGTGTAAGATTGTTCTTTATTTTGGAACACCCTTTGCTACTCAAAGGCAAGTTAGCAGCTTGACAAAGACAAGCTTTGGGGTTTTTGTTTTATGAACTCACTGCCCAACACCTCACATGAAGCTGTTAATTTCTTTGGTCATAAAGCAAAGACTGAGGTGTAAAATGGCTTGTGGCCAGATGTTGTGTATAATGAAATCTTAGTCTGTGGATTTATTCTTGGCTCATTATTCAAGGCTTGAATCTGATTCCTCAAATGTAGAAAATGTTCAGTGTTCCTCTTAAAACCAGCAAAAAGTGACTTCCATGACATAAGATGTGTTTACTGTCTGCTTGCCCCATTCACAGTTTTGTCATTTTGCAAACACGTTCTTTTTTCTAATTTCTGTTCCCCCCGAACCTATAGCATGAAAATACACGATCTATTGTTTTTGATGCCTACTGTGCTCTGTAAACAGTGGTGGGAGGCAGAGTAGATGTGACCTTTCCAGGCTGCTAAGTAACTCTGTGTGTTCCAGTATCCTGGAAACTTTAAAATGCTTCTAATTGTGAAGATCACAGCTCATTCACATCTCTAATGAGAGTGGGAGGTTTTATGTCTTACAGTAATTGTTTTGGTCCTCAGCCTGCAAGCTGGGTTACATCAGGTGGCTGAAACACAAGGAAGCAGCCTCAGAAAATAAGCAGCACTCAGTGGTTCTGATAGGTTTGGCCCATCACAAAACCACTGGACCAAACCTCTTTCATGTCACACCGGCCTGCATTTGTGTGTTCTTGGGCTTCCCTTAGTTTGAGTGGACTACAAGCTGCCCTTCCTCGGAGTTTCCAGCACGTTTCTGACCCCAGAGCCAGTCTGCTATCCCTTCCATACAGAAATGGCTTCTAGGATGAATGCCTGACTTTGTAGATTCTCCTTCTCCCAGCACTGATTTTCCAGTCCCTTTGGGGTTATAGTTCACCTCTCAAGGAACAGGTGTTCAAGTCATGCAGGGATTTTAAGACTGTGCATTTAATGCCATTTAAGACTGTGCTGTGCATTCAGCACCATGAGCAGAGGGCTTTGGAAAGGAAAAGGGTTAAAGTGGAGGTGCTTTGAGACCCATTTCTGGGGTTTTCTGAGGACCTGGCTGAGGCAGCAAACACTGCTTTTACTTCTACTACCCAGGAGCCATTTGAGCACAAAAATGGTTTCTGTCCTGAGTTCAGAATCAGTTTTTCTTCTCTGCCCAGTCCTCATCACTTCAAGCCTTGCCTAAATGCAGTGTGCTCTCAGTGTCCCAGACCAAGCAAAACCTCTGTGGGGACCTTTGGATCAGCAAAAGTAGTAGTCACTTGTCTATGGAAACATCTGAATTTCTGGTTGCCTTCCAGTGCATTTCTGCAAATGGCTGATACTCTGCTTCAGAGCACATAAAAAATTTAAAGAATCACTACATGCTAAGTTAAAAAAAATACAGTGGAGTTCTGTGCACTATGGGAAATTATTGAAGCAATAAAGAACAATGTGTTTGCAGATGAGGCTCCAGAACAAGCAGCACAGAGTAAATCAATAATGTCATACTTCTTGCCAGATTCAAAATACTTGTGGAAATAGCTATGGAGTGAGAGGGGAAAAGGTTTGTTTCAATCAATCATTCTTGTATAATGCAATATCACAGAGCAAACCAACTCACTTGCTAGGGACTTTAAGAGCTTGAAAAACATTTAATCAAAAATGTTCAGGCATTGTTTATCCTGAAGACTCATTATAAAGGGAATATGTGGTGGATACAGCGCAGGCAAGCTAAACCAGCAAGGTCCTGGACACTTTCCTTGCACATCCTCATGCAAAAAGCTGGGAGCCTGACTTTTTGTTCAGAGCATCTCACTGGATGTTCAGCCTGAGGACACCTGTGAAGGAGTGGGAGAAATGCCCAGCTGGGGTGCAATGTGTGAGAGGAGCTTGCTTTGTGTTTCTGGTGCAGTACTTCACTGGAGTCCAGCTGTGACTCTGCTCTCTGCCAGCTGTTACAGCCCTGTCTTGGGTAATTCACAGTTTAGGCAGTAAAAGTATGCTTGAAATAGGTGACAGCTGTAATGAAATTAAATGCCCTGCTCAGGAAACTTGTAGTGGAACTGAGAATTAAAAACAGAACTCATGAATCCATGTCTCCTTTAGAGACAGCACCAAGCCAATGCCGACACACAAACCTTGGATTAGCATTTCTCCTTGGGCCTTGGTGTGATTGAGAGCAGCTCAGATTAATGTGTTTAGGGTCAGAAGAACATTACAAAGTGATAATTTATGATACAATAAACAGAGAGAATCTCTCTCTGTTTATTGTATCATGAATTATCATGATAATTACATGAAATACCAGAGCTGTCCCTATAGCAAAGCTCAGGGAATATTCAGGAGAAACCTTGCAGATGCACAGGAGCTCTTCAGATGTAGAACAGCACATAATGCTCTGAACTTAGGGCTGATTTATTTAAATTATACATATTTTGAACGTACCCAGGGAATCTCAATTCACCAGGTGTGAGGTAAAACTAGCTTTTGTAGTTTTCCTGCTCGTTTAAATAAAGTCTTCATTAAAAAAAAAAAAAAAGAGAGAGAGAGAGAAACATGGTAACCTGATCCCTGTACCCAATGATGGAACAGAAATTATGGTTTCTGTGGTACACACTCTCCCTGAAGCAACCTGTATTGATCTAGAGGATGTGACAGTTTCCCTCTTTTTTGATGTTAGTATTTTATTGATGAAAAGGCAGCAATTCTACTTTCATCCAGTTTTCATGTTTTGAAATACGTGTTAATTCTGATGTGGAGCAGTATGAACCCTTTTTTTTCTCATGTGAATGTAGAATTGCCATAATTTGTGTTTTCAGAATGGAAGTCCATTTTTCTCTTGGACACCAAGATGCATGTGCTCTCTCACTTGCCATCTAACTCACACACAGGGGTTCACAAACTTAGGTCATTTTTCATCCCAGGTATCCCTGGTTTGGTCAGAACAGGCAACAAATGTGGTGCCTCCCTTCATCCTATGATACAGCCAGCTCACTCTGTATTTATTTTTTAAGAAAGAAAACCTGAAACCAATTAATTGCCACAAAGTATTTAATAAAAGAGTACACTTCTACAGGATCTAATTAAACCAGAAATCTTTTGATGGCTGTAGTCAGATTGTCTTGCTGTTCTCTTGAAGGTCATCTAAAGGTTTGAAGCACTCTGGGTTTTGGAATGAAAACTGTCATCTTTATTCATTTTGAGTAATAGTGGAAGGAACTAGAATTATAAATTGAGATACAGTTTTTCTTCCTTCAACTACTGAATCAAAAAAAAGTTGTATAAAATGAGATCCATCTTCTGATTACTCAGAACAGAATTTTCAGTCTCTCATAAGACAGGTCAAACAATGCCCAGAAAGTTTCCCCTCCTTTGCTTAGGCCATTAGAGAATTAAATTGATTGCATCATTTTCAGCCTCATTTCACAACAGTCAATAGTCCATCTTCCAAATTGCATCAGTGCCTCATACCATAATACCCATATGGAAAACGGAGCAGCTGCCCCTTCCTGATACACAAGACATTTAAAATTCTCCTACAGAAAATTATTTAAACAAGACAGTAAAATGGCAGCAATTTACCATCTCTTTTCTCCTGGAAATAGATCGTTCTGCAAGAACAAAATTATTTGCTGCTGTTCTTTTTTCTTCCCCTGTGTGCCTAAAGTCACCATTATGCAAAGAAGTTTAGATCAAAAGAGGATAGACATGGGAGCTGTGCTGTCGTGGTCAGAGGCACTAACTGAATAAAGCAAAGTCAAGAAGTCAGCTTGGAAGCTGGGAGGAATCAATTCTGACAACGTGCTGCTGTGTTGAGCTGTGTCTCCTTACCTGGGGGCTTATTTAGTGCTGGAAGAGGGAAGAATGGCCAGCTGGGCTGGTGTGTGCCTTGGGAATAAAGCAGGAAAGGCAGGAGCAACTGGAAAATACTTTCATGCTTCTGGAGGATTTTTTCCCTCCCAAGCTATAGTGCTTTTTAAATATATTCTTCACGAGGGCCAGGTGCTGCATTGAGGGAACCAGCTGGAGTCTGGACCACAGGGCATTTCAGGTGCTTGGCCCACAGCTCTGTCCTGCGGCCCTGAAAATGTTGCTGCAGCACTTGATGCAAGCAGTGACCCCCTTCTGCTGAGGCTTTTCTGCTGGCTTATGGCTTGAGGGACTCCTGAGCTGGGAATTTCCCTTTCCAAGTAGATCTACGGGATTTTCCAAAGCAGTGCAAAAGAAAACCTGTTCACGTCTGCTGGCTGAAGATGAGATGATGGTAAGGTGAAAGTGCTAGCAGTGTGTTTATCTGCTGAGGTGTGATTGACAGGAATTTTAACAGAAATAGGAAGCAAATGCAAAAATTTGAAGCTTCTGCTTTCAGTATTTCTGCCTTGTTAAGCTTCAAAAGTCTTGAAGAATGTGTGGCAGAGTTTGCTTGTATCTGTTCTGTTTGGTTCCTTTTGCTTTTCTCTTTTTCCTCAAGAGAAATGAAAACATTTGTTTCTTTTTTTTTTTTTTCCTGTTGCAAGACAGAAGGTTAGAAGAAGACAGTTGCATGAAAGAGTTGGGCAACCATAGCTTATATCTGACTTTAATTTGCTGTTGTGGTAACACAGGAGCACCTGGTATGGCATTACAGAAATGAATCCAACATCACCCATTTTACATGGAAACGTGGCTTGGTGGTAGGCTGGCAAAGTGAGAAACAGCTCTTTCTTTTTCATCCCAGGTGGAGAGGTATTGAAGCACCTGGGGACCATCTGTTTGTTCAGATCTAAGTTTTTCAGACCTACAACCTACCCTGGGCAATGACTTGGTCAGGTTCTGCCTGGAAGATAAAGTCTCCTGGTGCCTTGTAGCCAGAATTCACTATTGCCTCGTGTGTGTGAGTTAGGAATGGAGTTCAGGTTCAAGACTAGAGCTGATGAACTTTTCCCACCCAAAATGCATACATTTAGACAGCACAGTGTCATTCCTGCCTGTGATTGCTTTTGTAAGTGAAGTCCTCACTCTACAGAAACCTCTGGGGATGCTGATTAAAATGCTCCTGCTGGACCAGCTGGCTGCAGTCACCACATTATTTTCATCCAGACCACTGTAGCAGGTTGGTATCAGAAAATCCCTTTGGGGAATGAGGTTTGAATAAGGAAAAACTGAATTCTTTATTTAGATTTTAAAAGTCTGATAGTGTATTAACCTGCCAATTTAGAAGGTGCCTACCCCATGGTGAATATAAACATCATCTTTGTGAGGGGGCAGGAACTGTCAGGGACCATTTTATAAGTGAAAAAAGCTGTTTCTGCAAGCACTATCATCTGTTAAATTGTAGGATTACCATTTGAGGTGATACAGGAAGGGGACAGGAGTACTCTGCTTGACTAAGCCATCATTTCAGGCATGAGGGCAGTTATTTCTGATAAGGTTGCTTGTAACAATTGAAACCACGTAACTTCAATTTTCCTGAGGGTTAATAAACAGCCAGAGAACAGTTCTGTGGGAGGTACAAAGACCATATCTGTTTTCCTACAGCTACTACCTGACCTCTCATATTCCCAGAGGCACATCTAGGCTTGCACAGAACTGTTTCTGTATTGTCTGACTGGGACAAATTTGTTATTCCAGATTTTCCTCCACCTTAGATCAGTGGATGATGTTGGGTGCTCTCAGAAAATATGAGGCTTTTTTTTTCCTGAGTATTTGACTGAAGCTGACAGTGGCTGGTACTTCACATTTACCAGCAAATGTAGTCTATCAAAGACCAGATGTGGGAAATGTGAGGTGTCTGGGAGTGCATTGTGTGTTTTTGATAACAGAGGTTCCCTGAGTGTGGGATATTATGTGGTAGTTGTATCCATAGAGTTTGTTCCAAAGGCCTGCAGAGATTTCAGCACAGGCTTTGCACAGCTGAGAGCAGCTCAACCCTAGACAGAAACTCATCCCCACACAGCTTCTCATTCCTGCCGGTGGGACTGGGGAGAGAATCAGAAAAAGTGAGAAAAATCATGGCTTGAGATAGAGACAGCTCAGCTTAATAGGTAAAGCAAAAGTCACACACTCAAGCACACCAACACAAGGAGTTCATTCGTCCCTGCCCTAGGGCAGAGAGGTGTTCAGCCATCCCAGGGAAGCAGAGCTCTGTCACATGTAATGACAACTTAGGAAGACAAACACCATCAATTCAAACATTCTCCCCTTCCTTCTTCTTTCCCCAGCTTCATACACTGAGCATGACACCACATTGTCTGGAATATCCCTTGGGTCAGTTGGGGTGCTCCTTCTGCACTCCCAGCCTCTGCTGGTGAGATGGGGTGAGGAACACAAAAGGTCTTAATTCTGTGTAAATTAATTGCTGTGCTCAGCAATGATGAGAACACCTCTGCACTATCAACTCTGCAGCAAAATCCAAGATATACAACTACTGTGAAGAAAATTAACTCTACCCTGGCCAACAGCAGCACAGCAGTTGAGCATCCTTTGGCCCTAGAAAACCTGGAGGTCACAACTGTGTTCAGTGTCAATGAGTGAAGGAATCAATTCAGCCTTTTAATGCTCCCATCCCACAAATGCAAAGTAGTAGGCTACAGGTTTGGAAGGATTTGCTTTCTCCTGCCCTAGGTGAGCTGTCAGCCAGAGGAAGGCAAAGTATCTGTAGGCTTTCAGTTTACTGTGACGAGCAGCCTGAATGCCTCACCAGGCACTACTGATGGTGTTAATACCATGAGCCTCCTGCTCCTAGGCTGCTGTTTCAAATTTTAAAAGCTTTCTGGACTGTGTTCAGTGTGCTGCTGAGGTCTGATTGGGAACAGTCAGAAACAAATTGGAAAGTGTAAATGATGTGGCATCCTGCAAAAACTGCTGTGACCTCAACAAGGGTCTTCATGGCTCTCCAGGTAAATTTATCTCCTCCTCCAAAATAAACGGTGTGAGATTATCTGTCGTGCTCAGCTTCCCTAAGCAGGTGGAGAGATTCTATCATGTATCACTGTCAGCTGTATCATGCCCCTAAGAAGGTGAAAGGTTTGCATCTTCTCACTGATATTATCTTTATTAACCTTATATTTACTTTGACATTAGAACTACCATTATTTCCTAAAAATGTATTTGGATTGACCAGTAGAAACATTTACCATTTGTAGACCTACATATTCAAATCCAATTTCTTGCATTTTGTTTCTTTACCCCAAATGGCACTTCCCTTTAATAGCATTCCCACAGACTCTTTCAGAAATTATAAGCTGTAGACTGCTTGCTCCAGGAGGTGTTTTCTGAAAATTAGCAGCTTTGCATCTCTGTAAATCTTCTGCCAACTTGCAGAGTTCATGTGGTTCTTCCTTTAGGCCTTTTTATTTTGTGGTTCATCCTTTAACAGCTTCTTTATATTTAAGAATGCATAAAGACACACCCTTGCATTGAGTTTTTTTATCTCAGAAAAGCATTGCAGCCTTCTTGCTATTTTTTTTTTATACATTTAAATGAAACTTGGTGCTCCCTGCTAAAGCACAGCTGCATTAGGTGATCAGCCATGTGATCTTCTGATAACTTTTTGGGGGGGAAAAGAGTTCTGGTTTTGGCCTTCCTTCTGCTGGGCTCATTAGGAACAGCAGCTAATGTAAGTGATAGCTGGTGTGTGTAATCTGTACCTTCACTCTTATGGCTGCTAAAGAGGGAATGTTGTACTCAAACTATGCCACAGCCATGTGTGGCTTTCTGTGCACCCCCTCGTGCTCATCTGCAAAACCTCTACCATCCAAAAGGGGCAAAGCTACTACTGATAAAGGGCTATCAATAGATGCTTTATTTCTGTTATATTCCTGTCATATTCCTTGCTTGTAATGGGATTATTTCCCTACTGTTGTCGTCTCTTTCTTCTTGGACTCAATTTTGGCAGGGAAGTGCTGACTGTACAGTGCCTACATGACATATATGGCAGATATAGCCAGTGTTTGGGAATGTGATAATAAACATTTTGTTTCAGAGCACAGGAATTATATTTTTACAAGTTATTCTGAAAAATAATGGATTTATGGATCTACTACATAATTCAGTAACGTAAGTTTATGCTGAAGGTGTTGACCTGAACACCAGTTTAAATTTCTGTGTGGCTTTCTCAGCTGCTCTTTAACTTTTGCAATGATGATGGAACAGCTCCCTGGGGCCAATTGCACTTTTGTCCTCACCCTAAAGGTCAAAAGGGCTGCTCAGAACTCAGAGTAGAAACAGTGATGAGAAATGTGCTCGCTTTCCCAAAGCTGGAAAATGCTCTGTCCCCCTGTTGCCATGGTAACACCTCCATCCACATTCCTTCATCACTGCTCCCTATTACCTTGCTCTACCACTGTCTCGAAGCAATCGTTGTCTTTTCCTATCCCTGTGCTGAAGCAAGGAGGAAAAATATGTAGAAAGTGAAGGAGCAGCCATACACACACAGAGGCACGTTCATTCTGGACACAAAACCATCAAAGTGATTAGCCCCGAGGACAGGATAGCCAGAAAATGAAGAACAAATTGTTGGTTTGAAATTGCAGCTCTGATTCTCATCAAGTAATACATTGCATAACTTATATGTTGAAGGTCTACAGATCATTCTGGGGCAAAGCTGCTCCTACTCATGTCCCTGAAATTTGGGGTTGTTTAGGAAAGTGATTGCATGGGATTTCTCTGCCTGGGTTATGGTTGAGCACCTGGCCAAGCTAAAAGGTTTGTGACAGGAAGCAGCTTGGCTCAAGACTGCAGAAACCATTGTGGAGAGGGGGATAAGATGAAATGCCACTTCCCAGAGGCTCTATTCCTTAAAGTGATGCCAAATAATTCAATTGAACTGAAATTATGGACCTGTATGGTTGAAGCTTCAGTTTTTATCTGGTGATCTGCCTGGCAAACTTTCCTTGTAGGTACTATTTATGCTGCCCAAATTAGTGTGTGCATGCTAGTTCCCTAAGTGAAATGAATTTTACAGGGGTAGGATCTTCTGTACCTCTGCTTTCGGTGTAGCTGGCTAAAAGTGAAATGTTTTTGGCATGCTCGTGGCCCATGCAAATGAAGTGTGGGCTATGTCTTATTTTGATGCAAAGATTATCCCACGTAATTACAAAGTTCTGTACGGTTACCTACCTTTAATTAGAAACACTGAACATTATCTGTTGCAAAGTGGATAATTACAGTACTTCTAACTAAAACCCACTTGTCGGTGTCTTCTGGAATGAGAATGAGGGCTGTTCTCCCATTCCTGAGATGAACATTTTCCCTCTCATGGCTTGAGTCAAGGATAGTGCCATCATGGGATGTCATAAGCTCTCAGCTGTACTCGGTGTTTATCCTGACAACATGACAATGCTGTACTTGATTGTACTTGGGAAATAAGTGCAATCTTTGTTTCTTAATTTCTACTGCAAGCACAGCCTGGTGTAACATTTCCACAGTGCATACTGCACAATTTTAATGGAAACTTCACAATTGGAAAAAATTCATGGAACTGTTTTTATATCCTATTGACAGTTTTCACTTCAGGTTTAGCTGAAATGTTCTCCACTGTCTGTCACTTTTCTGGGGTTCAATAAAACTGCACTAAAACTGTCTCCCCAAAGTAGAGGCTTTCTAAATCAAGCCAACATAATTCCATAGTGGAATGCAGAGGCTCTTCTCAGCAGTGTCGAGGGAGGCTGGCATTGATAGTTGGTCTGGTACATGTGAGATGTCTGAGGTACAAAAGAGCTGTATTTGGGACTGGATGCAGAAGTAGCCAGCAGCTGAGCTTCTCCCCTCTTATGAAACCATTTCTTTCTTTTCTCCTTCAGTTCTTCATACTTATACGTGTCTCCTCTCACGTCCTTGTAAGTCTCTTGTAAGTCTCCTTCCCGTGGGAGTCCCATATTTAGTCAGTGGCTTGGTCTCTCACCAGACCTATGGCATCTCTTCATTCCACAAATATTCCTTGCCTTTCCTACTCTCTGCCCTTCCCTCTGTATCTATTGTGACACTGGAAGAACACGAGAGGGAAGAAGGGTTACAACACGATGAAGATAAGAGATTGTGCCTGTCATTTGTTATCTTCTTGAGCATGGTGTAGTGTGTGTAGAGAAGTGTGATCCACAAAAGGAATAACATGCACAGAGCATAAGGCTTTTGTGTTGTCCTCTAAAAGATCCCCACTGAGAACCCATAAGATTGAAAGGATAGCAGAAATTTTAATCAATTTCATTCTCTTTTCTCTATAAGCAAATGGATTGTCACCATTAAGCTTCGAGAAATGCTGAATTCTCTTGAATGAGACATTCATTGTGTTTTGCTCCAAAGCCTCATCCTACTCCTAATGTTATATTGAGTCTGCTAAATATAGATAATTTTTCTGATATTCAGACATGAAGGGAAGGTAATTAGTGGTGTTTGTGTACAAAGCTGGTTTGTGCAGGGAAACACAAACTCTGCCTCCCTCATTTCCATGAGAGGGAGTGAGTGGAAAGCTGTAACATACCCTTTTCCCCTCTTGCCTCCTCAGAGAGCGGGGAAAGCAGAAAAAAATGGCTTTTTTAATCAAAACTGTAGTCAGAGAAACTGGAAGGGTTGATCCAACACAGCAGCTTTAACAACTTTTAATTAAGTGTGTTTAGTGGTCATGATGTTCATGAGCAAATGAAAACTAGAATTAGGACAATATCAATCAAATTAAGTTTAAATAATTTTTTGATCCTCAATGTGTATCCATCGACTTAGCTTGATGATTTGAAGAGCATGTGTCTGATCCTGCTGCTGTTGTAATCAAATTCTACAACAGAAAATTAAAATCAACATACCAATAAGAAGAAAAAGGAGCAACAGCAAGACCTCCTGCTACTCCTGAAAACTTCCAAAGTCTGGAGAAGTTTCCCATACATAAATAAAACTGCAGCTCTGGCACAAACTGGACCTCAGCTTTTTGCACCTACCTATTTATCTTTGAAGCTAAACCTGTCCCAGGACCTAAAGCTCAGTGGGGCCAGATGAGAATTCTGACTCTATTAAAGTAAGGTGGTCATGTCAATTTAAATTTGACTGTATTTTAAGGTATTTTGAAGTTAATGCTTAAAACCTTTAAGCTCAAAATTCAGATCTCACAACATTCAAGACCATGAACCAACTTTTCCATATTTTAAATTTCTTTCTGGAACTGGCTCAGGAGGAGAATTCTCTGCAGTTCCACTGTCTCGGTGCAGCAGCTGTGGTGAGCAGAAAGTGAAGTGAATGAGACAGTTCCACAGTGCAAGTCAGGGTGGCTGGGCACAGGACCAGGCTCCCCAGGGAGGAGGTCACAGGGTGGGATCCTTGGGGCTGTCCTGTGCAGAGACAGGAGCTGAACTGATCATCCTTGGGGGTTCTTTCCAACAGAGTATATTCTATTATTCTTAGGAAAATAACAGTCAACAACAGGCTTAATAGTGTTTATGTAAACTTGTAAATGTTTTATTTGTAATCAGTTCAACCGCGTGTTAATTCAAATGCTTGCTGAGTTCTGAGTGTGGCATAATGGCAGTGTGTCAGTGTCCTTAAGAAATGTGTGAATTAAGAAATTCATTTCAGTGTGATGTTACAGTGGTGCTGACGGGAAGCTCCCAGCCTGGCACTGAATGCAGATGGTGTTTCAACTCTGTCAGTCAGTTAATTGTTTGGGAACAAATTCTCTCATTTTCAACTTAGCTTTGAAAAATGCAGAGAGAGCAAAATCAGCTGTAACTTTGCTGCCTGCATTTGAATTTTCCTCCACCTACAAAGTATTCATTAGTAGAGAAGTGAACCTTGCTCACCTGTAACATACTCTCTACTGGTGTCAGTACATGACTGTCTCTGGAGATCAACCTTTCTGTAAGCACAAGTGCATAGCCAGGTTTAGCCCCAGGAAGAGGGGACAGGATGCTAGAGCCAGGATACTAAAGAAGTATTGAAGGAAATAATGGTAATGAAAATACAATAAAGAAAAACTGGGCAGATCTTGGAAGTCATCCAAAATAGGAACATCTTGGAGGAACAAGCCAGTGGGACATTAAAAAGAGCAAAAATCTAGACCAAACAGCTGCTTTAGTAGGATCAGAAGCTGTCAAGGGTTATCACCCTTGCTGTGTATTTTTTTTGTCAGGACCATAGTTCAGTAAAGATGGCTGAACTCTGCCTTTTCTGCAAACACCAGAGAGTAATTCTTTAAACTGCAGCCTGTTCTCATGATAAACATAGCTTGTTTGCGGTGTTTGCAGCTTCTCCATGCATTATTAACATTGTAGGGATGTGTTTTCATGTGAGGAATTCAATGTGACTAATGTCCCAATCATCTGGCATATCCCATATAACACATTTTGATGTAGTTCTGGTCAGTTGTTTCAAATCTGTAGAATGGGGCAAAATATTTTTATGCTCTTGAAAAAGACATTGCTGTGATTTTATGCATTGACATTTCCTTTTAACTTGGGCACAGTATGGCTTTGGACCAAGGTCAAGATATTTTCCGTTTTACTTTCCAGGTTGAACATTTTTCTTGGTTTCAGATCTGTCAGACCAGTGCCAACTGGCCAAAGTTACACCCGTCTTGAGTAGCTTGATGTCAGCGTTAATTAACTGGAAGTCCCTGGTTAATTGCATTGTCTGAAACTGCCCTGGCACTCCAGGTGCTCTGCTGGTCTCTCTGGCCGCCCCAGAGCTCGGGCTGTGTGTTACAGGCACAAAGGATCTGGCAGATCTTCATTCATCTTCCTCCCTGCGGGCTCCAGGCTGTTCTCTCTCCCAGAGCTCCGTCCTTTGGCGCTGCAGGTGCTGTCGCAGGGTCCCCAGCCGGGGCGGGATGCCCGGACATCCCGGCAGGTGGCGGTGGAGCCGTGGGAATTCCGCTGGAATCAGGGTGCGGCTCCCGGGAAGCCGCTGGACACCCAAAGGCTGCGCCCGGGCTCTTCCGACACTCCCAGTCCTGGACGGAATGATTCCCAAAGCTCCTGGTGCTCACCACTCAGCGTGATTTTCCTAAGTCACACCGCCTTATTGCACATCTTTGGCCATGTGAGTGAAACATGTTGTGGTACCAGGTTCGGATAAATTAGTAGGAAGAAGGCTATAGAAGAATAAACATGTTTGGGGAAGTATTTTGCATGTTCTCAATATAAATGAGAATTAGTTTGGTTCAAAAAAACCCCAGTGGCTCTTGATTAGAAGATTTTGGGTTGCAAAATTTCAAAATCAAGAGATTAGTTTATCACCAGGGATGTTCTTTTCATCTATTGCAAATTATGGTTCACTTTCACCAATGAGTGTTCCACAGAAGAACATCTTCCTTGTCTTGTTTGAAGTCCTCTGGTTGGTGAGGGAGCACATCCTTCAAATTTCCACACCACTGTGTTCTCTGAGGAAATTGTCCTAAGAATTCTTATGCCAAGCAGCATCTTAGCCAAAGGGTTTCAAGTAGGAAAATACACAGACAAAATTACAGCAAAGACTGTCAATTAAGTGAACATTAAAAGGTGTCCAGTCTCTTCTTTCTATGAGTCTTAATAAAGGATTACATGGAAATTATAAAGGACTAGAACAAAAATACTTTAGACTAGACTATGTATTTAATGCCAGTTAGAAAGCTGTTACATCCCACACTTGGATCTTACAAAGACTGTAATTGCCACCCTTAAACCAAGTATTCCCAGAGGCACCTGATGCTGTGCAGCCAGGCTAAAACAGTGGTGCAGATTTTTGCAGTGTGCTCAGACTCTTCCAAGCAAATGTGATTTCTGGGCAAATACTTTGGTTTGTTGAAGTTACTAGACTTTGTACAAGAGCAATTTAAGAAAAGGATCGGGGCATGTGGGAGAGGGTGGGTTTTCTTCCTGACTCAGCAAGTAGCAGTGCTTTGGAGGCAAGGAGAGTGAGGCAAGGCAGGCAGAAACCCACTAAATGAAGGGAAATTCTAGTTAACTAGTTTTTGTTGACCCTTTCATCTGTTACTGATCTAAAAGAACTGTTTTTCTGGCAACCATTGGTGATGTGCCCTGGCACATAGAGGCTGGAGGGAATGCTGTCCCAGGGTGCTGGTTTAGCTCAGGACCCTGTTAGCATGTGGTGTGGGTGCTAAGAAATAACCAGCATCTTCTCAAAAATGACAAGGCCAGAGGAGAAAAATTTAGGCAGAATTCCCAGATTACTCCAGTCTATAAAATACCTGCTTTGAAAAGCTCAGGCTTCAGCCATGGTGTTCACATATGTCCTTAGCATCTGCTGACTAGTTATGACTCTACCTATGTTGTACTTGGCAAGAAGGCAGCCTTTATTCAAGGGGGTTCTTGCCAGCTGTGCTGGTGAAAGTGCTTTTCCTAACAGGATTCTAATTAAATGCTTTATTAACATTTATTATTCACTGGTTGCAGTTACTGGTAACATGCATTTTCCCAGGAGAGCTCAAATGTTGTTTCTTCCTGAGGAGGGGGAGAAAACGATTCTTTAGCTGTTTGTGCTCACTGTGTGGTGTTTAAGTGCTGATGCAGGTGCAGGGTGTCAATAGTGAGGGTCCCAGAGTAGTAAATTCCCCACGCAAGACCTGGTGTGGAGCAGCTGGCAGGCTCTGGTGAAAAGGCAGCCACTGCATGTTTGTTCAGCAGCCAGGGGAGCGGGCAGCAGTGCTGGCACAGCTTTAGCTCTGTCAATGTTTAACAGAAAGCAAATATTTCCAAGGTGATTCTCAGAAACTGCACAGTGAGGACACGCTGGGCAGTGTGTGATCCCACTGGTGCAGGGCTGCACCAGGAGGAGCAGCTGCCTGCTCCAAAAGCAATGACACAGCTGCGTTAGGCTTGGCCCTTCAGTCCTGTCATTGCTCAGGTGTGGTGAACCAGGGGTGAAACGTGAGCAGAGAGATGCTCCTGGAAGCCCTCTGGGTCGGACACAAGCTTGAGTGAATGACTGACAGCTGCTGTGAGACTCATAATGCGCAGCTACAACAGCCCAGGGGACAAATGGCTTTAAAGCTTTTCCCACAGCAAAGTTTCAAATGAACACAGGCTCCTTGCCCCTTTATACCAATGATACCAAGCATGGTTTTCAAATATCTGAGCTCAGTAATTTCCACTGGCCCAATTCCACTTGAGTTAACACAAGAGCACGTTTTGATAAACATGTGAGTTGTTACTTTTTGTTAACATTATCTGCATTAAATCATTGTGGCATTGGAGCAAACTCTCCTCTCTCTGCTATCAGGAGTGTGAGAGAAAGGAAACACAAGAGTGTCAAACTTCCTAATGAGTTTGACAATGCAATTCTCTGAATGAAATGCCTGAAATACTGGCTTTAGAACCCCTCTCTCTGATTATCCCATCAGTCTTCAAGCATACAGCACACATCTATTTCCACCAGGAGTTTCTGACCTCCAAGACAAACCTTTTGATTTATACCAATAATGCCACTGGAACACATGAAGGGGAATTTTTGTGAACAGTCAGTGCATTTGTTTTTTATTTGAATTAATCCCTTTTAATGTATTGTTGTTATGCTAATGCCAGCTGAAAGTAATTCCAGGGAAATTAAGTTAGGATTAATCTGTTGTAAAGAGGAAAAGAATGATTATAGTTCTCATTAGGATTGATGATTTTTTTTTTCCTGTTCATCTGAGCATCTATGAAAGATTGTCAATTCTGAACAACATTTTTCTTCTCCAGGATTTAAGAATAGAACTTAATGAGATGAATTTCTATCTGAAAGGTGCTCAGAGCTTGTGTTTTAAGGCAGAATAGGCTATCATTGAATAAAAAAACACAAGTTGACATTTCTTGGGGGTGGTTCAAGTTTTACCCTTTTTTGTATTAAATTTTGTGATGCTTTTTACAAATAAGATGCCTAGCTAAGAGGGTTGCTTCTGCTGCTCCATATCATCCAAATCATCTTGGCAGTGCAGATTAAAGCAGCTCCATTGCTGGTATGCATCCATATCTCTTTACTTAGTCCTGTCTGTCTTAATTGATAGGGCTTATTTATGTGCATGAGGAGATTATTCATGTTAGTGGGGCATTCAAAATATTGGTATTCATTTACAGAAACAAGTTTAGCTAATAAATATTGATTTTTAATTTTTTTTTAAATGGTTTTAAGTAATATTTAGAATGTCTGAGCATGGTTATAATGATGTACTTTTTAAAATTAAACAGATTCACTTCATGTTTAGACTAAAATAACAGAAGTAGTGTTTGACTTAGCAAAGCTTGAGGAACTGATTGCATTTCACACACTTAGGGCTCAAATCTTCTAGTGACACTTTTAAATTTTTGTTCCAGGAATATGTTCTGTAGCTGATTTGGGTCAGAGGGAGGATAAAGCAACATGCCAGGCCACTTGTTTGGCACCATGGGCTCCTTCTGCCATGGTCAAGGCTTGGAGGAACTCGGTCAGTAAGGAGGCAGAATTTTGACCAAGGAAGAGATGTGATTCAGGCAGGCTTTTAGCACATGTTTTGTGAAGTAGATTTGCAGCTCTTGTCATATGTCAGGGCATGGCATGTGAGTCTGCACTCAGCCCCTTGTCTTGACACTACATCTGAGAATGGCTGGAACAGAAATTTGAACATCATTTGCTGAGATGTCACATGTTTTCATTAAACTGTAATCTTGAACCTCATAATAGAATAGATAGCAGTTTCAGGATTGAGCCTTGTATACAGTGGGTAGGCGCAGTGAAAATTAATTTTATTTTCATTATCTTGAATGGTAAACCCATCTGCCAGATACAGACTGGTGCTGAACATTGCTTGCTCTATTTTTCTGGAAAGAAACTAATTAAAAGATTATAGCTTCTGTGTTTAATAGTTGTTCAAAATATACTGGTGGCACTGCTTGCCATTCAAATTTCATCATGTTGCAAGCAGCAAAGGGAAAGCAAACTGACACTTCCCTCTCTTTGGGATTCAGGTCATCTCATTCTCTTTGTAATCTGATCTTCCAGGATATCAAATGAAGGCTTCTGTGTGTTAATGAATGCCCAATGTTAAATGAAAGTCAGATGAAACCCAATATCCAGCACTGATCAGGTTTACTTTGCCCAAGGTCCTGCTGGGAGTGTCCCAGAGAACTTGTGTTTGATGTCCAAAGGAGAGCTGACCTCAGGGTGTGTGAGAGAGGCAGCCTTAGCACACCTCATTTTTTCTGGGGTATTAGTAAATGAAGTCATGTTAACAAGGTGCTGAGACACACTGTCAACTGCAGCCCACACTGTCCAGCCAGAGCTCCCACCCACAGCAAACTTAGCTTGAACTCTTTTAAACCATCCCATCTCTGCCTCATGCCACTAAGTGACAGTATGATTTGGTTTATATTGTATTGCAGGTCTATGAAAAATTTACTCTGTACTAAAAACATGAAAATTAAACTTTACTTGGCATCTTCAAAGAAGAATTTTGCTTCCATTAGCACTAACTTGGCTGTGGTTCCCATCTCTCACCTCTACAATGCTGACTGTTAAGCTGTAATTTTCCTTTGTAGCTTTCAGCTCCTTCTCCCCATGCAGGTGATGCTTCTGGCAGAAAACATGAATGTGTGGAGCCCACCTGGCCCCTGGTCTTCACCAATTTCAGGCAGTCTCAGTAAACTGCTCAAAAAACCAGGTCCAAAACCTGCAAAACCCAGGTGGACCATATGTAGGAATGGTGGTCTAGCACTGAACATGCTTACACAAGAATCTTCTTCCATTAAGTGGATTTAATTTCATTCCCAATGAACATCAACCCCAGCAGAGATTAAACTGTGCCCATGGGGAACCAACATAAACTGTTTTACTTTGTGTCTCCCTGTTACCTCCTCATCAGTGAAGTTCAGCTGACAGCCTCCTGAGGTGAGCTGCACGTGGAGTCCTATTTATTTGCATGAACTTTGAAGTAAAGAAGTTAATAATTCACCTTAAATCTCAAAGTGTGCTTATTTAATTACATGCTGCAACCTGGATAGCAAACAAGCCACCTGTCATGAGCCACACTTTTTAGCAAACCATCATAAAATGTAAGAGGTCCAGCACTTTAAAACTGCCCCTCTCTTGTTGACTGGTGTGACAGGTGAGGGTTAGGAGGTATCCATGATTTTTCTCAGTGCTGTATTCTTCACTGCAGTGATGAAGCCTTTTTCCATTCAAATGGGTGTTCCTTCCTTTTCTAAGTTTTCCCTATTTTTTCCCCTGCTTACATAAGAAAGTGATTATTAGCATTAACATTTTGGAAACAGAGATTATGATCACCTGTTTCTGAAATGAAAGTCTGGTAAGTGTTCTTCCTTATGTAATTGTGTAAGAAAAGGTTTCAAATTTTCAGAATTATTTCTGCTTCATCAGGAAGAAATTACTATTGTCCAGCAGTTTCACCTGTCCCACTTCTTTAACATGTAAAGGGTGGTTAAGGGACCTCACATAACTAAAATGTGAGTCATATTTGTGATTTTGTGGGTTAGCTATGGTATTTTTCTATCTGGAATTAAATTATATCTCTATTTCTGCATTTTCTACTGCTTGATAATAAAAAAATCATGAACTGTGCCTTACTGCCCCTTTGGGCACAGCCCCTAGCTTCAATGACTTCTTCTGAAGATCACTCTAGGTATGCTTTTTGCAGTGTTAGACCCATCTTTTTGGGAGCAGTTAATCTCCTTTGAAAACAAGAGGGCTCTTTTGGAGAGCAATCCATTGCAATCTTGTTGCAGATCTTGTTCAGATAGTGTCGTTTTGTATCTTGGTCTGTTTGCTACGGCACACACACCTTTCTAAAGAAAAGCAGTTTTAATATTAGTAAAGCATTCTTTAAGCAAAATTGACAGTATTTTAAGAACCCATGAGAACTGATGGCAGTAAAACTAGGAGTTAAATTGGATTCAGAAGAGAAGTCACACATAGAAAGCCATGGATATGAATTCTTTACTTTTTTTTTTATTATTATTCAGCTCTGTGTTCACTTGAGATGAGTCATTCTTCCAGTGAGCTCCTTCCAGGAAGGATTCCCCACAATCCTCAGAATGTTTCTCTTTCTCTGTACTATTAAAGTTCTTTCTCTCTTATTACAGTTTCCTTTTGCCTGAAATCCTCTTTGATTCCTTCTGAAGGATCCTTTTAAAAAAGGAAAATTGCTTATTACAAATGTTCACAAAGACAATTACTCTAGTAATTCTTAAAAAAAACCCCAAAACATTTTAAGATTATTTGAAATGCAGATCTTTTCAACCAAGGAACTTGAGGTCTTGTTAATGAGGTCAGAAATAGTGGAGCTGTTGCTAAAATGTGCTTTGTTTTCAAACCTTTTCACTGGTTTATGGCAAAGCTTAGATGAAGCTTTGTGTGAATATTTAATATGAACTTAGAATACCATGTGTGCTGATGGGTGCAAGATGTCTTTCTTTGGCAATCTCGAAAGAAACGACCCTATTCATCTTGTTTGTGTGTTTGTGAATGCCCTGAGGTGAGGATGAAGAATTACTTCAAGAGGGGAGTTCACATGTAGCCCTGTACTGCACATGGTCTAATACTGAAATCTTCCAGGAAATTTGGTGGGTGTCAGATAAGGATGGGAAAAGTGAAGAGATGAGAAAATGCCAATTACTTACCCCTTTTGCTGCACAGAATATGGATTTAAGTGGTATTTTCTGTTCTTTTATGTGAAATAAAGCATGAAGAGACAAGAGAATGTACAGAGTTCAAATCCTGCATGTAAAAGACTGTGTGTAGAACTCAATGGATCTGCTTGAAACACAGCACTAAGGAACATGCAAGAGGGAGACATCAGGTGTGGGCTTTGGGTATTGGAAAACAGAATTGTGCAGTGACTGGGCAAAGGTGGGTGTCTGATCCTGCTCTGCAGCCCTCTGTGTCCCAATACTAGTTTAGTCATCTCTCTCCATCAGTAACTACAGATTGAAGCACTGAATGCAGGAAAAAAATCAAAGCCTCTGGTGGAAATAAGTCTGAGAACTCAAAACTGTTTGTCCACCCACAGACAGTTTTCCTACTAGCTGAAAAGAGTGTTAATAACAATTGCTACCCTGTGGTTCCATTTCACTTCTGGGCAGAAAGGGCCCAGGATTGTTACACTGGGTGGACAGTGCCTTCATTTACACATCAGAATTTTTTCTGTTGCTTGTAGTTCTCTTGTGGAGATCGGTCACATTGTTCACTTACCTTGCGTCTTTGCAGTGAAGGGTGATTAAATAACAGAAAGCTGTGGACAGCAAACACTTCTCTGGTCTGATTTACAGTGGAGAAGAAAGGGTCAAGGAACTAGGCAATAATCACCAGACTACTCAGAGAAGGGACATCATCTGCTCTCAGCTGTGTCCTTGTTTTACATGGAAGAGAAGCTGCTCTGAATGTAGCAGAACGAGGTGGGCAATGGAGATTTGAACAACTCCAGCCACAAGTGACACTTAGCTGGGGCTCTTTTTTTTCCTAAAATGGTGAACAAGTGTTGCTGCACACCTGTGAGGGTGGAGGCTCCTTTCTGCCATGCAGTGCCTACTGCCAGTGTTGCTGTAGTGACTCAGGGATAACAGGAGCAGAGGGGGATGAGGGTGTGATGAAAACAGGGACGTGAGTGGGTGTGTGCCTGCCAGGCTCTGGTACATGACTGCAGCTGCTGTGGGGATGGAACCAGCTACAAACTGGAAAGAACCACCCCAGCACTGGCACAAGCAGGGCCCAGGATAGTGGCTGTGCTACAGCCAGTTCAGGAATTTCTCCACAAGCTGGGAACATGCCTGGATTACACAGCAGATCAGGCAGCATCTGGATGAAATTCCTACCTTCTCTCCTGGTTCTGCTTTTGTCTTGCTTTGTTCTTCTAAGAATTCAGAAAATGCCTCCAATGTATATTCCCCAGTATAGGCCACTTCCTGAAAAAAAATCTAAAGTTAAGTATGTAATTCTGTACACAAAATTTTGGAAATAATGGTGAAATCAGGTGGAGGATTTTGGTTCTTTAGACTGACCAAACCCTAGACTTTTGTGCTTCATTTGAAAAACAAGGGCAGAGGCACAGCTGGTTCCAACATCATCTGAATCTTGAGTATAAAGAAGAAATAGATGTATATTCCTAAGAAGAAAAGGATTTGTATAAAAAACAACCATTATTTTACAGTACCAGTTTGGGATCCTACCAACTACTGACATCAGTGGGGGTTTTTGTGCTTAACAATAAACATTGGAAAGATATTCTGAAGGACAGAGTCTTTTAAGTGTCCAGCCATGCTATTCAAAGCTGTTCAAAGATTTTGATGGAAATTCAAATTTTGGAATAGCTCTGAAATATACTGTTGCACAGCTTGAAAGAACAGGATGAAGATGAGCAGTGACATTAATTTTCTTATACTTCACCTTAAATTGGGGATTTACTGAGGATGTTCTTCTGAGGAAGTTTAATGAAAGAAACAGTTTCAGTTCAGAGCTTTAAAATTTTCTGAGTGGGTCTAGGCACCATATTGTATTTTAAAGATTCCTCCCTAAAAATCCTTTGCTCTCTGGAAGTATAAAAAGGTTTTGAACAAGTATTTTAGCAAAATGTTGTAGCAGTTCATGTACGTGACACTGGGAATTGTCTGCTGTTATCTGAGTGTATTTAGAAATAGGTGGAGGCCTATTCTCAGCTGGGTTAAGCTCACTCCCACTGAGACCAATAATGTTGTGTTACTTTAAACTGGGTACTCATACACTGATTTGAGTTCAAAGGACTGTAAACAAAGCACCTCCAGACGGTGAATTCACTAAAATGGTACTATTTTTGTATACTAAAATTTTGGTATTTCCATTCCATTTTAATAAAAAGTGTGGCAGCTTTGAAACTACTTTTTTATGGTTTTTATGTTTGTAAGTTTAAGTATCTCGAGAAAGATTATTTTATTTCTCCAGAGGCAATTTATATTCTCAGATGAGTCTTGATTTTTTATCAACTCTGATGATGGCTGGAACATCAGTTTCTCAGAGCCTGAAGACCTGTAAAGCCAGAGAAGCAGCTGATTCCTTTGCTGGTTACTGGGGATATGTGTCAACACTTTCCATTACAGTAATCTGTGCATAGGAGTATGTAAAACTTATTTTTCTCACTTAACCCATATAAACAGATATCTACAGGAACCTGCACTGCTAGTCAAGTACAAGACAAAATTTCTGCACTTGAGGGAAGTAGTACAAAAACATGGTGCACAAGGAAGAACTTGAAATTTCAAATACCCTTTAATTCCAGATTATTTTTAATTATGAAACAATCCCTTAATAGCTGATGAAAGTTTTACTGGTTTGGGATTTTTTTTGTTTGTTTATTTGGTTGGGTTTTTTTTTTGCAAACTGACATTTTTTACAAGCATTTAATGTGTTTCTGCTTTTCTGCTAGAAGACTAAATATTGTGTGAGTGTGCAGGACTGCAGTTCAATTAATCAGAAGTTGTGCATGCACATCCAAGAGGAAAATCTCTCAAAGATTAAGTGAGGACATGGGTAAATGTCTTAGAATTTAATTTAAGTTTAATACTAAGAAGAAAAATGAAAAGCTTAGTAATGCCTTAATTATAGCAGCATCTTAATTTTTTTTTACTTCAGAGATATTTTCTTTTTAATTAGATAGTCTACATAGATGGAGAATGTAGCTATTTACTATTTTTCTTTGCCTTCACTTTCAGCAGCATTTTCTAATTATTGTGTAACATAGCTGATTTATTAGGTAGCATATTGCAAAAATCATTGGTCTTGACAACAAGTATTCATTCCCAAAGGAAGCTGGGATACCAGAATGCAGTAAAATTATTGTATTTAATGTAGAGAAGAAAGTTTTTTATTTGGGTTTTGTGAAAATGTAGAGGAAAAGGAGCAGTACCAACATTTTAGAGACAATTTTCATGAATGCTCTGGAAACAACTAGCACAAGTAATTCTTTGACAGGACATCTCTTGTCATGGTTTCAAGTAAAAAGGCACTGCAGTCATTAGGAGGCATAGGTAAATTCACTCCAAGCTGAGACTGTTGCTAGAACCCAACAGGCTGATTGGAAATTGTTAAATAGCAGGATGTGAGGCCCTAAGGACTTGTAGTCCAAGTGAGTAAATGATACTTGAGCCCTTGTCACATATCTAGGATAAGACAATAGAAGGGTTTCTCTGCTAATTCCGGTTCTTGGCAGCAACGTCTACTCAGAAGGCAGTGCTGAGCAGAAAAGGAACAAAGCTTTCTTAGTGAAAGAACTCCTTTCTCCCTGTGACACAGGTGCAAGCACAGCCCCCTGCCCTGGCATGTACCTGTGCCTGCACAATCTTCCCCAGCAGCTTCTCACCTGGAAATCTGGCCCAGCAGGAAAGAGCGTGAAGAACGGATAGCGATCCAACGCCACGGACAGGATGTCGTTTGCTGTGACATCAATCTTTGCAATCATTATGTCTTTGCGGCTTTCATATTGCTCTCCCAGCTTATCCCAGATCAGCAGGAGTTTCCTGCACTTGTGGGACCAAGGGGCATCTGCACATTTAAAAATAAAATTAGAAGGACACAGAAGTGCATGTGGTGGTACAATCACAGGGACCTATCTAGCCCTTCAGGTCAACAGGGTTTGGGCTTCCAGTTGTGGTCAGCATCTGCTTGAAACCATTTGCCCTTCATGAATTTCACTTTTCCATGTAATGATAACTAGTTATTCACTAACACATTTCTGATAGCACTGCTGCTTTAGCTCTCTTTAGCCTTTTAGTAACAAACACAAAACTTGGATTACGTTGCTGGAGAGTTGTGCCAGATAATCAGTGCAACCCACATAAGGCTTGCATCATTCCCATGTTGAAATACTTGTCAGAACTACAAAATACTTCCTTCATACTAAAATTAACTGTGTTCAAAAACCATGCTACGTTGACTCTAGAAAGAGGAGTTTGAGTTATGATACTGTTCTGACTCTGAGCACTGCACCGATTCAGGCCACCAGAAAGGCAAACTGCTGAGAGCCCAGTATCCCTTTAAAAAGCTCACAACACAGTTGCAGTCCTTCATTTGGGATAACAATGCTCACACTTGGTTTACACAGAATTAAAGTTTCAGGTGCACTTGACTGAATACAATACATTCCCTTTACCAGCCTTTCATTTCCAGAGGACTTGGTTCAATTCTTGCTTAGGTCATTCAGTTTGTTCATGATACTGAAATGTAAAAATTACTTGTGTGAGTGACACAGCTGCAGCCAGCAAGGAGGGTGGCAGGAATATACAACCTTAAGGAATTTCTGGAATTCAGGATAGTACAGCTAGGTGTCTATACTTCTGATAATGCTGCATCTTTGCTTTACTGAAGTAACTAAGGCACAAACTAATCCCTGCTGGCTGGTACAAAGATAGGGCAGAGGTGTCTTGCTGGAAAGAGTCATGTAAGGAATCCACATCCCTTGCAGACAGAGGAGGAAAAAAGAGTTACAATTTCCTAAACCACAATTCCTATCTGGGATTTAATCCTAGAGCATTATAACAAGACAATCTCACTTAACTCTCCCTCTGCCCTTGTAAGACAGCCTGACTCATGCTGTGCAACACACTTCCATCATATACCTTGGCGTTTCAGTGTCATGCTGGTTTTCAACACAGACTTGATATGGCCTTGACAAATATTTACTCAAGAGATCCAGTACTACTCAGTGCAACACTAAGTCAGCAAAGCGTTTCCATAGATATACACAAATTTTTCTTCAATTCTTTCCACAAACAATAATAATTCATTGAGCTCTGATTCTGTAAAGTGCAAAGATCAGTTTGGTATATAAGCATGAGCTTTCATTTTTTCCTTCCAATTGATCATGTTAAAGCAGCTTAAAATCTGAATTCAGCAACAACACTTACAAAACATAACAAACACAGTCATGGTCTTATTGAAGATGATACTGTTGAAATTCTTCCCAACAAGCACTTTGACGGGCATCTTGTCCCAGTCTTGTGGAATTTCCTCACTAGAGAGATGTTGCTAAGCAGAAACAGAAACATTGCTGTGAAAGTGCAGGGAACATTGAGAAACTGTACTCCAGCTCAAGTTAATGGGAGACTGATGGGACATTACCTAATGTACTCTGTTACTGTCTGATAACTCTTTTATATCATTACATCCAGTTCAGCCATCACATGGTTCCACCTTCTCTCCCTTCAGCAGGAGCTGGGATCTCACACCCCTGGGTAGTTGATACTCAGAACTACTTGTCTCTCTCTTGAATACAGGCTCTGTAGCAGACTGTCTGAAAATGATCCTTTGGAACATAGTTGTATTCCTTGTCCTGAATTCTTGTTGCCCAATGTTCAGAAGGTGGACTACTGAAAAGTTTACATGTTGTGGGCTTTCAAAAGTGATGTAAAACACACCAGAAAGTGTGCATTGCTGCTTAAATCTCTGCCTTCACCACCAGTCATGGTTCCCACATGACTTCTACAATTTACAGTGCAGTAACTGGGAATTTCTCTTTTTGACACCACAGCACAGTAGTAGAAAGGCACATGTGCCCCATGGCAGCTGTCCTTGGTGGGACTGTGCCCTTCAAGCAGATCTTGGTGAGAAAGAGGCCACATCCCCTCCACTTCCATTCTTCTGCTCACTTCCAACACCGAATACAGGATCTACCTACCCACGTTTCTTAAATTCTGCCTTCTCTCAGACTGACTGCTTTATCTTTTCTCCCTGTAAATCACCCTGAGGAGCACTGAATAAGCAAAATGTTTTAATGTATTTTTCACATGAGTGTGATGATGCCTCATTTTGGCAACAGATGCTGTGTTTACCATTGGGAATGATCCCCCTGGGAAAATTCACTTTGCTAAAATTGCTTAAAATAAATACCAAATGTTAATCCCCTCTGAAAATGTCAGTTTTCTATTTACTGGATTTTTCTGTAACCTTAAAATCTGTTTCAATGATTGTTTCCACCTCTCCCCAACAAAGGGAGGGAAATACCTCCATTATAGTATTGGAAGGATTGAGATAGAGGGAGTTTTCAAACCACTAAAATAAAATATCAGTTAAAATATTGGGCCATAGATGATCAGTTCAGTATTTACATTGGAGGACTGGAAAACTTTGTAGTCCACCTTAGTTTTTAGATACAGAGGAATGCTCTGTCAACAACTGTAGATGAATGCATTAGTGTGACAATAGATTAATAAAGCAGTGATCACAACAGGACATTGTTCTAATTTAAAAAGGGGGTGCTCTGCCAAGCTGTTATATTTTAGCTGGTGTACTAGAGAGCTGTCTCACTAGTAATGGACATACCTTTGCTTTTCCATTTAGGTAGTTCTGGCAAAATTCTTTTAGGTTCTCCACAGTCACCTCATCCGCAGGCATTTTGTACTTGGCATCGCTGGTCAGATTTAGGATTCTCACGGCAGGAACATCGATGTCCCTGATGCGAAAATACTCAAAAATCCGTCCATTCCTTGCTTCATCAGTATCCACCAAAACAAACAATATCTGATGATAAAGAGAGAGTCATGCATCTGGTTGGACCTTCCAGGTTTGGTTTAGCTAGTCTGGAGAAATGGACTGTGGAACTTGCAAGCAGGGTAGGATTCAAGGAACTGTGCAAAATCATTTTTGGTCTCAGACCAAAACCCAGCAGCTCTGTGGACTTCATTTCATCTTGATCCTAGTTAATAACAAATGCTAAAGCAGCCAAAAGTAGTGCAGCTTTTCCCTCTGTCCTTTCACAGTGCTTTCTATCACATCTTTCAATTTCACACTTTTAAATTACCCCCCAAAGTGCTTATTACTCCTCCTCATAAATACTAATGGGACTGAAGAGCTGAAACACCTGTAATCCATATGTATTTACCAACATGTGATATCTTACTACAAGATGACTTACTGTTCTTCAGTGTCTCTTGTACCTGGAGCAGAAGTAGCACCACTGAAAACCAAAATATTTGTGTGTATGACTGCCTGTAACTGTCTCTACACATGCAAACCCATGGCTGCACATTGCTTGCAATATTCCTCAGGTTTTGTAGCTGGCTCCAGCCTTTTCTTCAGCCAATATTCTGAGATCCTCGTGGCATTTCCTGGTAGAGCCAGAAATTGCCAGAATTTTGCAAAAACTACCTTTAGCTGGAAGCTGCTCCCAGAAAATTGTATTTGTAAAATCAGAAACAGGTTCATTTGTAACAGCTGGAATTAGTGCTCCTCTTTGTGGTCTTTGTGTCTTAAAGAATCATTTCCAACTGAAGTTTATCTTTCAGCTTGTCTTTAACAAATTCAAGTAATAGTTACTGAAACTATTTTTAAATGGTTTGGTAGAGTTAGAAGATGGACTGACACCAGTGTATTTTTACCAATAGTGTTGGTGAGTGATTTTCCACTGATCTTTTGGCATTCCTATTTGCAAGTCTGGATTGAGTGTTACAAACCTTTCCTCTGAATTCTGCGGCAGCAGACTGGTAGTTTTCATAAATCTCACTGAAAGTCTCCGAGTTCGTTGGGGTGAACAGCAGGATGTGATTTTCAACAGGGACATCAAAAATCTTCACAGATGTCTGGGAAACAAAAGACTCAACATCTGCTCCACTCTTTGTAGGTAGAACAGTGAATCAGAGGCTCAGCATATCAGTATCCCTAGGTTCTGCTATTGCAAATTTCACTTTTTAAAACTCAATTCCCAGTCATTTCCATAACCATTGGCTTTTGTTTCATTGTTTTAAAGCAGATAAAGTAGGAAGAATCAGCAGCTGCTGAGTGGGTTTTTTTCTGTTCTAGGAGAAAACTCATAGTAATGCATAGATTTTTACAGTCAGAAGGGACTGTGATCTTCTAATCTGACCTCCTAAATAACACACAGAGAAGAATTAATGCTGAAAGTAAAAGGTGGTGTTACCCAGGGAGGCCCAGCTGCAGCAGCTGTGGGGGCAAGACCTGGCTGGGCACTTCCTCCCCTTCTAGGTGGCATCAGCAGCTTGTATCCCCTTCCCTGTACAGGACTACCCTTTTCCTCGTGCCACCCTATAATCAGAGGCAGTGGGGTGTCCCCCAGGAAAGCAGGTCATTCCATCTTTCCTTTCCTACCTGCACTAGCAACAATTACTGCTGGTTCCTTTCCCTCTTGCCTTGGCCCAGAGCTCCCTGTTGCTGTGTTGGAATGTTTGGAGCCAGGGTTAGGGACTGAAATTCCAACCTCCCACCACACTTAGCTGCTGCAGAAGCAGCCTAGACCTTGGTGTTGGCTCTACAGGAGGGAGGTGTCTGCATGCTCAGAGCTCACTGTTCACCAGCCACTCCTCATCTCCTCAAGGAAACAACATCTTGCCAGAGGGAAGCATCACCTGGCCTGGGTTAGAGCTGCGTGCTGGGTTCTGCTGGCATTCCTAGCTCTGTTTAAGAGTGACCTTGTCAAACAAGCAAAGAAAATTCTCAGTCCCTAAGGTGCAGAATATTTCCCTAGGTTTCTTTCTGCATGGATTTCCATCCTTCTGTAGTTTTTGCTAATACAGCGAAATGCACATACCTCAATATTATATTCAGTGACCAAATCCAAGGCAAAGGTTTTGATTAGCCTTGTCAGGCCCAGTTTGTCCTGTCTACCGTCTTCAAGCACTTCAGTATGCACAGGTTTTCCCTGGACAAATAGTGAAGTTTGTGAGCTTGGTGGCCTTATCAACTACAGGAGCAAAATGACAGGCTTTAAAAGTGAGAGTTTTATGATCCTGAGCAACTGAAATTCCATAGCTTGTAAAATGAATGTCACAGCTAGATTGCAGAACAAGATTACAGCTAAAATTCAAGGTACAGCTGACAGTTTTAATTTGTTCAGTAATGTTGACATACTGAAAGATCTTTCCTACATCTATACACATTATCTGTGAGATTTGCTCACTCAGGAAGTCATTGGTCTGACTGCTTCCTAGTCTAAATATTGCTGCTACTCTGTGTTGTTTCGGTTGTGTTGTTGGCCACTTCTGCTGTGGACTGGAAGAAGATTCCTGGTCAAAAGCAACACACAAGAAAAGAGGTTAATGTTGGCAAATCTCACTGAATTTGGCAGCAAATGTTGATTAGAACATTTGAAAGGTTGAAAGTAAAGTTATTATACCCAGATGCTTAAGCATAAATTAGGAACCTGGATGTGGGCAGACAGATTGAAAGTACCACTTGTCTAAAGGTTGCTGGTTTTGCCTCCTACTTGTCTCTCTTGTCTGCAAATGCATTATTTTTTTGTGTTAAGCTGTTTGAATTACGACTAGGAAATTATTTAACCTGAAAAATTCCCAAACTGCCTTTCTATAGCCCACAGCTGTCACAACACCTTACCTGCTAGACTTTTGTACTCCTACCTTCTTAAACACAACAAGAGAGTTCCTTTGGATGCCGTAGCTAGCACAGACGTTCTCACTGGCTGTCATCCCAAAAGGCATCTCTGGCACGTCTTTTGCTGTCTCACAGAAAACTTCCACACTGTCATTGTGAAGTTCCTAGTCCAGGAGAGAGTATTTATTAAGACTGCCCTACATCCTGCTAAGATGTGTAAGAGTTAGAGCTCCAGGTGAAGCAGGCCCCTAAAGGCTTGTGATGTAAAGAGCAGAGTATAATTGTAGAGTGGGTAACACTTGCCAGGGTTCCCTCCAAGGGGAGATCTGAGCAGTGCTGTGACACATCAAGTGTCCCCCTTTACCGCTTGTGTTGGCTGTCCTGGGCCAGCAGGGATGCTGTGGGGTCTCCTCTGTCCTCCCTGCACTGATCTAATCCTCCCTGCTCTCCCCTGGCACTCCCACCCTCTGCAAAGCCTTCTGCAGACGGGGAGGGATCGTGCCAGCAGCTGCTGCCCCTGCACAGCCGGCAGGAGATGAGGGGTTACAGAGCAGGGCTCTCTGCTCTCAAGAGGAGCTGGCTGGCACATCTGGGGCTTTTGACTGAGTGCTCTTCAAGGCAGGGACCTTGAGTCCTGCATCTGTCAAATAGTCACTCTGCTGTCCACCCTCAAACTAATAGTAAATAAGCAGGATGAAAGGCAACAGCACTTCCAGATTTGATTTAATCAGACAATTATTTCATGCTAGATGAATAGTAATTTATGTGCTGAGACCTTCCAACACATCCTGGCACTCATATTTGTGAGCAATCTGTGAGTAATAGAAGGCCAAATATGGCTCTTTCTTTGCTTGGACACTGTTTTGTTGGCTTCCACCCATTAAATTTCTGACGTGCCCTAGGTCATGCTCATCTATTATCTTTTCATCACCCGAGTGAAACCAGTGTCCAGTCAAACACATCTGCAGGCAATATCTGCTATCAGTGTGGTTCAGGGAACTCTCTGGCATCACTGTGATAGAGCTTCTCAATTTCCCCCAGCACTGGAAAACTGCCTTCCTTCCTAAATGGCTGCAAGCAGATTGCTGCAAAGCAAAAATCTGGGCACTGAGCATTTTCAGTTTGTCCTCTTATGTTCTATGTGCTCACCAGCTTCGTTACTATGGGGCATTTTGGTAATGAATCCTGTTTTCCATATTCACAAAACTTGGACTATCTACTGTAGCCAGCACATTTGGGACATTATCAGTTCAGGTATGAGTCCAGACATTGTGCCTCTAACTGGGCAGAGAGATATCAGAATAAAAGTCTCTTTAGTTAGAGAATATCCTTGATCAAATTTCCAGATATTTAAGATTTCAAGGACACACTGAAAAAGCAGGAAAAAGCTATTCCTATTTTACTCACTCTGACAGCATACCTATTGACTATAGTTCACTAGCATTCAGCCCAAATCCTAAGAACTTTATTCAACTTTGGAAACTGGTAGAATTTCCTTGAGAAAGCACATGTGTTGGGTCATACACAGTGGTAATATTTTATGACTTCCTATCCATGAAGATTTGGCCTTCTTCACACCAGCCAAATCTGGGAGGGCTTGGCAGACGCCCTTTCTCTGAGGATGCAGGAAACTCTGCTGTGACCAGAGCTGTGCAAACCCTGCTGGAGCATCCTGCTCTCAGGAGCAGTTCTCAGGGTCTCTGTGCCCAGGTACTGATTAAGGAAATGTGCTGTGGGGTAAGATTTTCTTATTTCTGCCTGGGCTGCTTGTCTAGAAGTGTGAAAAAATAGATAATTTTTTTTTCAAAGGTAGAGAAAACTGAGGACCTAGGTTTTTCTGGTGAGTTCTAGGTCTTTTGGATGTATGGGATTTGGTGGTGATAGCAAGCAGTATAACCCAAAGCTGGAACAAAACCCAGCCTTTTGAGCTTTCCAAATAATTACCCTAAAGAAGCCAATCACTGCTAAATCATCAGCTTTTATGATGGCTTCAGCCTGATCAGTAGAGTTGATTAAAGCAGTGCTAGGTCCTGTTCTTCTTTTCACCCATGTAATAAAGGTTGAGGCTTTTCTGACTCCTGTGGGAGGAAAAGAGAGTTAAAATGAAACTCAAAATGAATGACAGAAATTTCTGTGCACTCAGGACAGAGGCAGTGGAGGTGCAGAGGGATGCTAAATATAAATGGACTTGGGCTCCTTAGGACTGAGGTCAAAGCTGATTGAGAGGGAGCTTGAGGTATCCAAATTCAACCTCAGGTTCTAGTCACCATTTAAACGGTTGTGACTGTAGAAGACCAGCAGTCTCAAGATCAGCACAGCTTTTTCTGAGACCTCTGCAAATGGTTTTATGTCCAGTTAAATGATTAATCACACATGGAGAATAGAGATGAAGAAACTCAGACAGGTAGAAAACCTGTCCTGCAAGATTTCATGTGTCCCAAAATCACAGTAAGCTATAAAGTGCTATCGACCTAAGGTTTAATCCAGAATGACTTCAAACCAATTGCAGATTTTATTGAACTGTTTGTTCAATTACATTAGGTGTCAAAATTGTTCCTTTGATGCTGCAGGAGAGATCTGATAGGCACAGATACATGTTAAAATTCCTCTGTGGGGCCATAGCATCATTTCAGTTTAGACATAAGAAACAAAGCTGAAGTGTCAAAGTTGTTATTTAGTTCTGGATTGTTCCATCTTTTGGCTTCCAAATTACTACTACCACTTTTACTGAGATTATAGTCAGTCTGTTTATTTGGTAGATTCTCCTAAGCTTTCAGAAGTTTTAAATGTTGAGTCTCTTGAAAAATCACATTTTTAAACTATCACGTTTTCAGAGGAACAAATTGAGGCTCAGGCGATTAAAATCTTAGCCTTTTCATCTCTGTATGACAGACACACTTGTTGGACCAGAGTAAGGGTTAATTAAAATCATACATGAAAAAGGAAAAGTTAAGTGCTAGAGTCAAGATGTACAGTACAAGTGGATTATCAGAGATGCAAGTCCTGGTACTGTGCATTTTAGCAGTATGACAAGATCAAAACTGAGTCCACTGAGACCATTTTACTGCCATCAATTTTGCAGCAGACAGCACTGCAACTATTTTAAAATACTTTTTTTTTTTTTAAGTGTAGCAGGCAGTCATCTGCTCTGGAGTGTATAAGCTGCAGAAGAAAGCACAGAGCAGTATCTAGTGGCCACATAGTGCTTGACTTGTGCTGTCTAAAGGCAGAATTGAGGTCTTGTCACTTATGTCAGTGCTAAAGCCCCTAAGCCTATTTTCTGCGTGGTTACCCTTTCTGTTGAGTTCCTTTAATCAGCCTGTGTTCTGGCCAAATTCTGACTTTGCAGTCATAAATGTTGATTTTATGAAGCCTAGAATTTGGCCTTCATGTTAAGTCCATTGCCAAGGACGCCATTCAAAAATTTCATCTTCTATAAAGAGTTTAATTAATTTATTAATTTAAGCAAGGTCTGCAGTTGCTTTTGTGGTATGAAGTATGTACCAAGTCCTGTATGAGAAGTCACTGAGTGGCCAGTGCCCATTTCCAATTGCCAATGCTCATTGGTTTAAAAGTCAAATGTGAGGTTTTACTCAAGGGTTGCACATAAACATTTACCAGTGAACAAAATGTAATTTAAGCCATTGCTGGTGCACATGTCCTCCAAACAATTAGTGCTCTCTGCCTTGTACAAAGCACAGAGCAGCAACCAGTTTCCTAATTCTTGCATCTTGCTAGAAAGTGCCTAAAATAAGAGCTTTCTGCTGCAGGGCAACTGTGTGTGTGTTGTTAAAATTCTCTGTACTCACTGGCTCACACCAGAAAATCTGTCAGGTTTACCAGTTTAAGAGAGGTTTTCTTGTCAATGCTGTAGATTTAATCAGAGACTGAGAGTAGGGGCTTTTGCTTTCAGCACCTCTAATAAAAGTTCAGTATGGCACATCACGCTTTCAGTGGCATTTGTGCAGAGGCTGCTGTTTGCACAAGTCTGGATGGTAGGAACTTGGTAAGAAATTCAATAGCAAGGAGGAGCAAGTTGCTAAAAATATTGAAGATCAGGTTTCAGCAGGAGCCACAGGGGGCTCAGCAGTTAAAGGTATCTTAGCACTGGATTGTGTACAGGTTCAAGAGGTAAACTTTGGGTTCCTTTTTTTGTTCAGTGTATTAAACTTGTGACTCACCTGTGTGTGCTCAGAGTAAACTAACAGATGCTTGGCCAAGTCATGCAATTTTTATCACCTCTGTAAAAGTTCATCATTTTATGAAAAGAAAATCAGCCCTTTCTTGTATATACTGTAAGTGAACAAAAATGTTTAATAAGACCTGGATTTCTGGGATTGCTCAAGTCTGTTGTTGTCTTTGCTTAATAACTTTCTGTAAAATACTTCCAATTATTCCATGTTTTATTCTAAGCCACATATGAGCTCCCTCTGATGGCTGAATGGCAAAATTATTTTCCTTAGCTTAGAAAGCATATCTGCACGTTAAGGACCTGTGAATTCCCAATTCATTGTTAGAGGCAGTGCTGCTCCAGCCTGCTGCTGTAGGCACACTGCCCATGGGAATTGCAGTCAACCAGAAGAGTAATGGAGCACTTTTGGGGCCCAGTTCTTGTTTGGCACAACTTGTTAATGTTTATTGTAATAATTGGGAGTAAGTTGTCTTGTTGGGGTGACTGCACTCGGTGGAATAACACCAGTAATTAATTTAGCTGTGTGAACTTAATATAGAGAAGATATTCAAGATATGCCACTGGACAATGAATTCAGATTCAAGTTCCTGTATTGGTACAGAGGCCATTGCATATTTAAAACCATGGGCAAAAACAGCATTCCACCTTGTGTATTTTTTATCTGAGCATCTATATTTTTCTTCTCAGCAGTGTAATAGATGGGTACATCCTGTCATTACATATCATTGTCTTATCAGTGCATGAGACAGATTACCTTTGCAGTCTATGGGATCTTCCCTGCTGCCATTCACAAAGAACTTCACAGTAGGAAAGGCTTGAATATTAAATTCTTTTCTCAAGTCGTGTTGGTGGGTCACATCCATTTTGCCAAACTGGATTGTTGGAGCTTCTTTTTTAAGCTGTCGTGCAGCCTCAGCAAATTCTTCAGACAAATTCTGAGATGATTGAGATAAAGTAACATCTGGAAAAGGCCAATCAAAAGCAAATGGGTTACATAAGCCACAGCATGAAGCTTTCTAGTGGAGGTTGTTGTGTCAAGTGGTAGCTGGAGGGTTTGAATAAGGTCTGCTATGACTCAGAAACAAATGATGATTATATTTGCCTCTTTATATTGATGCTGGTTTTTCACCACTCCATAGGTCCTTGAACCAATCACGATGAACATCCAGCAACATTTCAGTATTCTTCTGTTGGGAAAATATGATGAGCAACTGAAAAGTAGTTTGACTGACTGTGCTGGACATGAGTTTAGGAGGGGTGAAGGATAGAGTTAAACATTGCTCACATTAGGACTCTATGATCCCATTTCTGTAAGCATTTCACTTTTGTAAAGCAGAAAGTACTTTTCCAGATGAGACATGGAGGAGGGAAAGAGAGGAGCAGCGTGTGGTGTTTTAAAGGCTGGCAGTCCTGTGCTGTCCTGTGTCCAGCCCTTCTCCAGCTCCCATGGCAGGTGGGTGGAAGGAGAGGGGCCATCCTAGGCTGGGCCCTGGAGCTGTAAAGTTATATTAACATGAATAAAGGACTAGAGAAGGAAACTAGGCACACAAACATTCAAAGACAAGAAAGAGATAAAGTCCTGGAGCTTTATATTTTTGCAACTTGCGTTGAAAAAACCCCAAATTTTGATTGAAATTGAGATACTCCATCTTGTTAAATTTCTTTTATTATAAAGAACAAAATGTTTTTCTTCATATTGTGCACATAAAAATTTTTTGTTTCTTCAATATATTTTGCAAATAGAAACAGATGAAAAACATATTAAATTTGGTTTCATAAAATTGTGTTTCTTCTTTTGTGTATATACAAGTGTTTTTGTGTATGCACACATTCAGATGTATAACTGCACAAGTGCACATAGAAATGCAGAAAAGCATGAATGTAACACAACAACTATCTTTTGTTCTTTCACAAAATGGCAGATGAACTTCCCCAGAGGCTGTCTTCCCCTGGTGAAGGCACTGCCCAATGTGGTTATAAACAAAAAGTAAATGGACATTTCTGTAAGAGTTCTAATACCTGAAAGATAAATCCATAATCTAACTCAGTGCTGAGTTACATTCCTTGCATCATTCATCATTATCCTTGCTCTGAATCCCAGCCATCAATCATTTTCTTCCACCTTACTGTTGCAGCAAGTGTGCAGATGAGCATAAAATAATGCTATTTTCTCAAAATATTAAAGTGATAGTGATAGGCCCTTCCACATCCAGTCACATATAGCCCCATCTCAGCAGAGGCTCACAGAACCCCTGCACTGGAACAGCTGCTCCAGCTTTTAATGTGCCAAAGGGTTCCTGTTAGCAGAACAAAACTTAGTGTCTGCTCAGGGGATACTCAGATGTGTGATGAAGAGAAGCTGCTTCTCTAAATAAAGTCAATGAGCCTTAAGACAACAGTCCAAACCCAAATTTTGTTCTAATTGCCTGTAAAATTAGTGTTTCATCAAATAAATTTATTATGATTTTTCAAAGAAATTTTACCCAAACTTTAATTTCCTATTTCCAATTGATAAAAATGGTCTTATGAACTTTTCCCTCAACAGGATTGAAATGTGTTATCTCCTAGCACCAAAAAAAAAGGTAAAAAAAAAGTATCTCCAGTTATACCTCAATATGCTCTAGAGGCAACTGCAGAAAACCTACAATTCTGACTTGTCAATGTAAGAAATTGCATGTCTACTCTATAAAAATACTGCTGCTTCTAGGAACACTGTGTGTTAAGCCTTTATGGAATATTTTTGCTGAAAATGATTGCAAAGGTGGACTACTCAATAACACATGGAGTTCTTGCTATGCAGTTTGAGAGTGCTGATGCCCAGTGACTGCAGGTGGCAGGGCTAGCCCAGAACAGTTATTGGCCTTTCCAAGAGGAAGGGTGTGTGGCTCTGGACACAGTGCAGTTGGAGTAAGGGTCAGGAAACCCCAGAGCAAACCAGGATTCAGCAGCTTTCAGCTAATTCTAGGTCAGTGTTTTACACCAGAGGCAATTTCAGTATAAGGATTTTTTTCCTAATAACCTACGTTTGCACAGCTCTTTTACTGAAACTGCAAAAGTGGAAGCTTAAATGCTTTTTGCACAATGAAATAAGAAGGGGCAGAAGAAACTGTTGGTGAAGTCCAGACACAGAAGCTGAAGCTTCACAAATATAAAAGAAATATTAATCTTAGACATTAGACATTTAGGTAGTTGGGAGGAAGAGCGCGTTAGATCCATTTTTCTCTGAAATATTTTCATTCCAAACAGATTATTTAGGATCTCTTATCACTGAATGACCTGAGTAGTCAGAGTTGCAGCTAACTAGGAATGTAAGGAGCATGCTTAGATAATGGGAGTTGGTAGAGTTAGTAGCTCCATGCTGCAGCTGGGAGAAGTGCATGACTCCTGAAGTCAGAGACCAGGAGAACTTTAAGTACCTTTAACCTGCTAACTATGAGACACAAGTTCAGTGAGCAAACAGACAGATAAAAAACTGTTTCCTTGACTACCCAGAAATCATGTGGAAACACCCATCATGTACCTTTCCCCTGCTTTCCTGAGTGATTAGACTCCTCTTCAGCTCTCCATCAATTCCTTTTCATTCCACTCATTCTCTGGTTGCCTCCCAGGTGCTTTATTTTTGAAGTCGTTTGAGTGTTGCAGGAAATTATCACTCCTTTTATCTAGAGTCTTTTCTTGAGTTTTGTTTCGCTTCCTCTGGTTTAGATTTTTATTGACACCGATCACTTCAGGCAGTGGGATGAGGAAGCAGCTGCTGGGGCTAATGTGGCATCACAGGCTCCAAACTCGAGGAGCATCAGCAGGGAGCAAGAGCAGACACGGATAAGAGGCAACAGAGCTAGTGACAAGGCCACCAGGGAAGGCATGTGTGGGCAGGACAAAAACCAGTGTAAACCAGCTCAAGAACAGCATCATATTAACATGGGAGAATGTTTCTATTATCAGTAGTTTTAGCTGTGTTTTAAATAAAACAAGGATAAATTAAGGGTTTGAAAATTAAAAGTGGGAAGAGAACCAGAAATCCTGTATTTTGACTCTTACCTCTTCAGTGCATCGACAACCTAAGTAAGCTGCTAATTCTTTTTCATGGTGCAGTTTACTGAGTTAAAATATATTGAAATGTGGACAGATAAATCTTTTGCTGACACATGAATGTGTTTAATGACCCTAAAGAATTCTTGAAGTGGGTATACACAGAAGCACAATGAGTTAATTTTCCTTTAGCTAATTGCTGGTGGCCTCCAATCTCATTATTCTGTCTGAATTGATGGTTTAGGGATTGCTGCAGTCATTGTGAATGTGCCTGTTGTCCTGCCAGATACTGATTTCCTGGTTGTTAGTTTCTGACATGATCACAAAACCATTTCAGCAGTCCCATTTCTCATCTGTGCAGGCTGCTTTTACAGTTGCACCACAGATATATAAATTTCTCTGTAGAAAAGTCTTGAGATGAAGGATAGATTCATGTTTAACATATCAGACTGGAAGGATGTTAATCTTACTGCAGTTGCAAGTTTGCTTGTGTGACCTTGAATTCTCCTCTTATAGAGTGAGACACAGCCATAACCTCCTGTGCTGAACTCTCTGCTTTTTAACTGAGGTTTGCAGTTCATTTGAGATTTTCTTCTATGTAAACATCAGAGTTTATTCTAATTTGGATTATTGTAAGCATTCACTAAAATAAGCATGTGTGAGGGACACTTACATGAGGGACCTATGCTAGTAAATAATTTTCTTGCAGGTAACTGCAATTTCTTCTTAATAACTTCACTTTCAGCTTTTGTGCCTTAAAAAGGAGCTGCTTGTCTTCAAGAGTAACCCTCTTTTGCCTATTAAATGTCATTATCTCAGCTCAGGCTGTCAGTCTCCTGGTTTTCAGAGGTTGCAGGAATACTGTGGCTGACCCAGTACCTCACTAGATGTACAAATGTCCTGCTAGAAAAGGTAAACATCACCTTTTCATAAATGAGAGTGTGCTTAGCACACAAAGCAGCAGCACAATGTCTGCACCACTTGTGTGCTTGTCCTTAGGTTCTCCCCATGTTTATCTAGGATCTGAAAATTTTCACTGGAAAGAACAGCATTAGGCACTCTGAGAAACCTGTAGAACCAAGCTAGTGTCTGAATCTTTTCATGAATTCTTCTGATAAGTTGGAGGAAATGCTGTTAGCATGTGCTCTGAAAGCAGTGCTTTTAGTGTTTGTGTTTTTAAGTGCCCAAAGTTCATTCTCTCTGTGATAGGCTTATTTGTTAGAGTGACTGAGACTTCTTACGGTGGTTATTTGCTTTTCTCTGCAGTGAAAGTCAGCAGAGGGACTTACATTCAGGCAGTGTGTAGTGTAAACAGTGAAACTCTCCAGTGCAGGCAGCACTGATCAAAGGTCTCCCTTCTGCTGGTGACAAGTGCTCTGAATTCTCTGTGCTCGTAAGCATCTGTGTGGAATTCAGATCAGTTTAACATGGATTGGGAGATGCCACAGCCTGCAGCAGAAGAGCCCTTTGAATTGAGTGTTGAGATTAGGTGCTGAGCAGGACTCACACATTGCTGGGTGATGCATTGTTTTCAGACATTTCTTCTTGCACAAAACAGCTGGGATGAGAGAGGAAGAGTGCCGGGTTTCTGGATCAATGCTTTGCTTTCACAAAGTGAACTTTGCCCAACCCCAGAGGGATCCGTACACTGCCTGTCCGAAAGTCAGCATGTATTTATAGTAACCCTTCCTGAAGGAAGGCAGACCTGGGGCACTGTGGGGGTGGAACTGACAGCTGTTCAGAAGTCTTGGGGGTCACTGGGCAGAAAACGTCAAAGCAGACCTCACCTGACAAGTACAGTGAGACTGGTAAGTAAACAACATTATGCAACAGGGAAAGCTTTGGGGTTTTCTTATAATTGATAGGTGGTCTAAGGCACAGTCTTGAATCAAAGTTTGTGCTCAAACTTTTCTGGTGTTGGTATAGCACCAGAAGAAATCCCTTCTTCTGGGAAGCCTGGGATTCCTTCCCACTCTTTATGTCTCTGTGATCACTGATGAGTCAGGAAGAAAAAGATCTCAGGTCTCGCATTCGTTCTGGATTTCTTGAGCTGATTCCTGGCAGCCTCACAGATTTCCTGGGTCATCTGGGCAATATTGTTTTCTTTAACATTATCTAAGTTTCCTTAATAGTTCCTTGTTAATACTGATTGTTTGTTTAGATAGACTTTTAAGAAGTAGGATATAAAAGATTAGGGCTTTATGGCTTTTCTGTGCAGGTCCCATTTTAGTCTCCTTGGGCTGTGGCAATGAAATAATTCCAGCAAATGAATCAGCTCATTCAGCATTGTGGGGTCAGGTTTCCTACAGGGCAGTGCCTGGCTGCAGGATAGTTTTTCACTGCCCCAGAGGCTGTTTAGTGGCTTGTCTCCAAAGGGAGCTATAGAGACTGAGGCCGGTGATTTCTAGATAATGGATCTGTGCTGTGGAGCTCATCACTCTTGGGAGTGATTCCATAATTCTTTCCAGAGACTGTAGATGCCTTTATGGTTTGTGGGGGAAATCCATGAGTTTTCACTAAGCCCTTAGATAGACATGTTGGCCTTTGATCCAAAGCAGAAAGTGATGAAGATCGCTGGAGGAAGGTGTGAGGGTGGTGGGAAATCAGAGAGGTCCAAAACTCTGCTCTGAAGAAGGGCCAAGGAAGCTTGATTTAGATCCCCACATCCTTTGAGTGCCCAAGTCCTCGTGCTACTTTATTCTGAACAATTCTTTCTCCATCTCCTGTCTCTTTATGAATTTTTTCAAGTCTGTTTTCCACTCAGACTTGGTTGCAATGCAGAAGTGTGTTGCAATATCTCACTGTTACTAATCTTTGCCAGTACTAATAAAGTTTGTCAACAAACTCTACTCTGACCTGGCCATTTCTGTCCTGTGCTTTGAAACAAAGAAGAGAACACAGAAAGACTAAGGTTTTTCTGGTAAGTCATTTTCCCACCAAAAGTGTGCATCTCCAGAAAAATAAAACAATTCACAACTGCAGATTGAATTCGGCAAATAGCTTTAAATCCTCCACAATTAGTAAACAAAATCTTCCTAAATTTCAACACTTTCAGAATTATATAAAATTTTTAGATATTATGTTTTAAATAATTTTCTAATGTGATTATTCTGAAAGTTTAAAAACACTTGAAGTTTTGTAACCGTTTCTCAGGATTAATGAAATGCTTGGTATGATGCAAATATATTTATAGTTTCCTGAGTCTGTTATTACACTTTAGGTTTTGTGTTGGAAATACAAATGTTTTCATTTCAGGTTGAGCTACACTATATTATTATTATTATTATTATTATTATTATTATCATTATTATTATCATTATCATCATCATCATCATCATCATCGTTATTATTATCATTATTATCATTATCATAATTATTATTATCTATATTATTATCTTTATTGTCTTAATTGTCTTAATTATGTTCTTTGTTATATTAAGTTTTATTGTTTATTGCTAAACTATTATATTGTACATATTATTATATGTATATATAATATATTATATATTACTATATATAAATATTAAATATTTTATTGTATATAATGTGTTATGTTATATTATATTAATTTTATTAATTATATTATCAGCAGTAATCCACATTTGGTAGTAATGCAAAAGAACAAATTAGATACACATCTGCAAAATTAGGATATTGCTCTAATTTCAAATATCCCTTCTAAATATGGAACAGTTTGGGGGTTCAGCTTATGCCTGTATCTGCCACTTGCTTCCAAAGAGGGGCTGGTTTGCACCAGTTTGTGTAATTTAAGGTTAAGGGGACATGTGCACTGAGCTCAGGGAATTTGGCTCAGCAGAGCAAGGTCAAGCCCAAGCAACAGAGACAAAGATTTTGCTGCCTCATGAAGATCAAAGGGTTTCTGCTACCAGCAAGCTGCTGGCCAGTGCAGATCCCTGTTTGTGGCATGGAAAATTATGCAGCATCTGAACTTTTAGATGGGTAACATCACAAGAATCCGCTTCTTGGCTTTTGCCTTTGTGATGTACTTGATAGCCAGACCTTATAACAAAGTTAGTTACTCGAAAACCCCACCAGTTTTCTCCCCAGGAGGAACGAACATGAACCTTAAAGAAGGACTGCAAACATGCCTCTACCTAATCAAGCACTCCTTTCAGGGAAAAAGAAGAATATAATGCAACTACAGACATAAAAATATTGTAAAAAGACAATCCCTGAAGCCTAAACGCTCACAGAGGGGAGATGCCATTCAAAAACCTTATACAAAGTGCTGATGAAAATGTAAGGGGGAGAAAAGCACTCTCTGATTAACTTTTGTTTGGTTGGGTGTTTTTAAATATGTTTTACCCATCACTGCTGTGAAACACATACTTGCAAAATTAGGCAGTGGAAGCAAAGTATGCCAACTCAGCACTGTCTTATGGAGCAGACTGGTATTTAACTACCCCGAAAAAGAATAAATTACTGTAGTTACAATCAGAAATAGATACATGGAGGAAACCAAAACAAACAAGGACTACTAGGGGACAAAACAATGGTAAAACAAGCATTTGTGAGTGCCCCAACATCAGCCATTCTCTGCAGAGCCACCAGGGTAAGGGAGTGGAAATTGATACTCACAGAACTTCACCAGGAGGTATTTGGTCTCCTTCAATGCTCTGTCAAAGTTGCTTGTTTTCAGCAAGAGGACGTGGTTCTCCTTTTTTATTTTGGGGAGCTTGGTTTTCTTTAGCTTTGCTTCATTTGGGCTTATGCTGTCTGCTGGTAGAAAGCCTTTGAGAAACAACAGTAGAAGAAGGAAAAATGTATGTGTGTTCATCTTGTCCTGCCTTTATGCAGATACTGAAAAAGAAAGAAGCAAAGGAGCATTAAGCAGTAGGGTTTGCTGCTGAAATGTCTGCAGCTCTATCAGCCAAAACAAGAGGCTGATAAGGTTGATAACAGTCTACCACCAGTGGAGGCAACTGCACCTTTCCATGGGAAGATTAAATTAGTTAAGTACTTCCCCATCTTTAGTAGTGGTTGTGGGGGGGAAATATTTATAGAGAATTTGGGTTTACTGTTTCTGTAAATAAACAACCCACAGGGAAGGTGAAAGAGCACAGGAGGAAACATTTGCCTACAGAAGCACGAGTGGATTCAGTGTGCTGGTGTAATTAGACACCCTTCTCTTGTCAGGGCTGCAGACAAAGCAGGTCAGGCACCTGGGACAGTATTTGAGGGCTGCTCCTCCATTTAATATTTGTTTGTCTCCTGCACTTACAGATCTACTAATTGTGGATTTGACTGAGAGTTTGCTGAAGTCAGGGGAAAACTTTCATTTCTTTACACAGGTAATTTTAATGTCTGTAATTTTTTGATGTCTTGTCTGTGGGGCTCCCCTCTGTACATAAGTGCCAAGTTGTAGCTCAAGTAAGATTCTACTTTGTGGGTTAAACCAGAAGATTTTACCATTGGTTTTCAGTGGTAACACAATTTTCTGTGCAATAAACTGAAGGGATTAAATGTAGCAATTCATCCTTACGATGTCTATCAGCTATGCATGTGAACTATGAGGCCTCCCTAGACAGTCTTTTCAGAACCTCTAAAAAATATCTTACAGAAATACTGAGATTTTGGAATTCCTTCAGTTTACCAAGGAATTATTATTTCTGTAAATGCCTGCCAGTCTGTAGTTGTAGCAGAAACATCTTTGACCCTTAAACTCTGCTGAAATTTGTGAACCTTACCCCCAAAGCTGTAGCTGATAGAGGAAACCAGGTATTCTAGTGGTTGTTTCAGTGGCATGGAGGACAGACATGACTTGACAACAGGTGGGTCTGGATTAGTAGAACCAAGAACAAATTCCTTCAATAAAGACTCTTTCTTCTTCTTGAGGAATAGGGAGTGATGCTTTCCACCTCGTGCCTTTAGGAGACTTTCTATTCAGGAGGGCACCGCTAAAAAGAATGAATGTTCATCATGGGGGTTGATTTGGAAGCCTCCATTTTCTGTTGATACAGGATCTTGGGGGGTATATTGGTGCAATTTAATCTGTTTTCATGCCTGTTGTGAGTGGGGCTGGGTTTCCAGCGAACTCTTTTCTATCAATCTCAAAAGCTTTGCGTTGTAATGCACCTTGAGATGTGTTCTATTAGTACTTGTAGAGTGTGCCTAATGAAATCAGGAGCTGTGTATTCAGGCTGCCTGCAAGATAAGATCACACATAAATACAGATTCAGCAATCAGGTACTAAAGGAGAAAAAGAAACAGAAAGATAAGAGTCTCCCATTTGACTTTGTGGTCTCTCTCTTCATAACAAAGATGTCTTTCAAGCAACATACTAGTAAGGTTAAAAAGCATCTGTCAGAATTGCAGGTTAAAACTAACAAGGCCTGTTTGAGCTGAGCAGGCAATGTTTAAGCTCAGAACACAGCCTAAGGCTCGCAGAACAAAGGTAGGATGACAAAACCATTTGCTGAGAGAGCTGGTTTTCCCCTGTCTGCCACTAAAACAAATAGCCATCAACTGAAATCCCTCCTGGAAACCTCCTACCAGGAAATAGGCTCCATCATGGAAAGGGCTTCTAACCTCCATGTCCTGAAAGGAAACTGCAGAAAAAGGAGGATCATACCACAGTCCATCCTGCCAGGACAGATTTGCAATGAGAAAAGGAGTGAGATTTAGTGGAACTGAACTGGTGGAGAACAATATTTTATTTTAGACATAAAGCAGATAAGGTCACGTTCTGTGCATTTCTTTGTCAGTGCTAGCTAGCTTTGGCTTTCTTTTTGTGCTTTGTAGTTTGAGAGTTGTGGAAAAGCTGCCCTCTGGAGAAGTCACAGTCCAGTCAGCAGGAAACACTGGATTCAGGATAAATAATACTCTAATGTGATCAAGAACCATTGAGACATGCCTCACATGTGCACCTTCTGTCTCAATTTCTCTGGTTTGCCTCACAAAGACAGTGATTTCAGAGTGATGCCAGTTGCTGTTATTTATTGGCACTGAACACTGGAAGCTCTCACTACATCTACACTTGCAATAAATAATGCAAAGGTGAAAGTAACTACATAGAATCCCTGGGAGATAGTTATGGACTGCTGGCTATTAGATAAGGACAACATCATGGCACAAAAAAGTTTAAAAGCAAAGCCGATTTCATTGAATTGGGGAAAAATTCCCTCAGATATATGGGTACAGCCTTAAAGACCTCATTACACTCAAAACAAGTTTATCTGATGATTCAACTGTGAGTGAAAATCCAGTTTTCTTGGTTTTCAGGGTTTTAAAAACATGTGGCATTATCCATTCTGTCTCTTCTATATGTACCTATATGTTATGTTGGAAAGACCAGGAGAAACTGGAAATGTTGGCATTTTCTTTGCAAGTTTATTTTACATGTATCTTTTCCCAAGCTGCACACTTCAGCTGAAGTGCAAAGCAAATGGAAGTTTTGGCACTTCACCTTTGCTCATTTACTGTCTATTTTGTGTTTATTCCATGCCCTCAAAGAAAATAGAACTCATAAGAAAATAAATCAGAAATTCATCCGTTTTATTGGTGCATAAATTCAGTGTGACTCGCCATCTAGTGCAGGTTTAAGGCATAACATAATTACAGAGACAGTTTTAAGTCAAGGTGATAGTCTCAAAAAACACTTTAAAAGTAGTGGCATTTTATTTCTGTAAGCAGGCAAAGTAACATAAAATTTATAGGAATCCAGACATAGATATTGAGAAAAGGACTGGCAAGTGAAATTTTAGAGATGAGATATGAAAGTCATTCATCAAAGTAGAGGACAAATATTCTAATGAAAAGCAGTGCGCAATCCCTTTACAAGAAAAGGAGGAACATAAAATGATAGAGAAAACATGGATATGTTCAAACAACCTATTTATTCAAGCTGCTTTGCATTAATTCATCCAACATCATACATGCGACAGCATCCAATAACTGGATCGGTTTAAATGTATTTTCTTTCTTTCCAGGTGACTGATTCTTTAGGTGTGCACCTGATTCTCCCCCTCACTGTCTGATAAAACATCATTTATCATGAGAACATTTATTAAATCCTGGATTCCTCAGTGTTTGTGGATTCTCAGGTCACCTTGCAGATCATTCCATGGAAACAACAGACTTCTTACATCTCAGATTATTTCCCATTATGAATCTATAATCCAGAAAAAAAAGGAACTGCCAGAATATTTCAACTTTGCAAGTGATGTCTTAGACGAGTGGGCACAACTGGAAAAGGTAGTATTTGTCTTTTATTTTATAGACTCTGAGATGTAGTTTAAACCCAGCTGTCAGCTAAGAACCACAGAGCCCCTGGATCACACACACAGACACTCCCCAGTGGGATGGGGAGGAGGATCAGGAGAAAATAAAGGTAAAACCCATGGGTTGAGGAAAGAAGTTTAAAAATTGAAATAAAATATAAGAAGAAGAAGATTAATATTAATTATCACTATTGTAGAAGTATTACTAGAAATAGTAATGACAAAATGGGAGATAACAAAAAGAGAGGGCAACAAAGAAAAGCCAGAAGAGATGAATGATGCACAACACAATTGGCCACTGCCCATTGATTAACACCCAGCCTGTCCCCAAACAGTGATTGGCACTTACCAAAAAACTTCCCACCAGGGTATAAAGTGAGCAGGACCTCCTGTGCTGTGGAATATCCCTTTGGACAGTTCAGGTCAGCTGTCCTGTCTAGGAAACCTCCCAGCTTCTCATGCACCTCTTTGTTGGCAGAGTGTGGGAAACTGGAAAGTCCTTGACTTAGTTGTTCCTAAGCAGTGCTTACTTTATCCCATCAAAACCAGGACACAGTGGAACAAATCTCAGATGATACAGTTTTATTAATGGCTACTGAATTGTATTGACAACCTTTTATTTTGTTTATCAGAAAGATGGGTATCTCTACAAGAGACTAGTTGCCAAGGATGATTTATATCGAAGAGAAACCTTATGAGGTTTGTCTTATTAAAATATCTTCTCACGTGCTGTAGGATGGAAGAAAACCAGCAAATCCTGCTTTTTGGTGGGTCAATGATGAGGGAGAGGAGGTGAAGTGGAGCTTTCAGGAGCTGGGCTCTCTGTCCAGGAAGGCAGCCAATGTACTTTCTGAGGCCTGTGGTTTGCAGAGAGGAGACAGAGTTACAGCAATTCTGCCTCGTGTTCCTGAGTGGTGGCTCCTGAATGTGGCCTGCATGCGAGCAGGTGAGGGACTCACTGACTTCTTGGGTGCAGAGAGAAAGCAAATAGAGGGTGCAAGCCATGGATTAGATCAGGGTGAAGAAAATGCAAACGGGAATATTCTGCTGTGACCTCTACAACTGATCTGTAGCCTAGAAGGAGAATTGGCAACACCCACACAGCAACCACAGGGCCAGACATGGTCCAGTCAAACTCATCCTCAGGTGAAGCCAGTGAGGGTTGAACAGCTGCAACCTAAGGCCAGACTTGACCACAAACATTGTAAGGCAGCTGAATTCATAATGGAAGAATGTATATGATTAGAATCATTAATAATTCAACATATCTATTTTGCTCTGCTTTTAAACTGCTAAACATCCAGGATGGATAAAATCAGCATCAACAGAGAGACATAATCAAGTAGCTTTGGGAAATGCTGAGTTTTCTCAATTACTTCTTGCTTTTTTCCAGGAATTGTCCTTATTCCAGGAACATCCCAATTAACAGCCAAAGATATCTCATACCGACTCCAAGCTTCCAAGGCCAAGTGCATCATTACCAACGACACACTGGCACCTGCAGTGGAATCTGTCCTGCTTGGCAGCCAGTTCCTGAAAAGTAAACTCATTGTAGGCCAAGGGAGCAGGGATGGGTGGCTGAACCTCAAAGAACTCCTTGCGTGAGTATCCAGCTCTTTCACCATCACACCTGTGAGGTGAAGGGAGCTGTACCAGTCAGGTGGCATTGCTGAGTTGTGGAGGTAATTTTCAAAATACATATGAATTACGTTTTTGCAGCCCTCAGTCAGATTCCTGTTTTGTGATAACACTGGTAGAGATTTGTCCAATCCAGGTTTTGGGAATCAGTTTTATGTCCTTCAGTTTCACTTCGCAGCATGCCAGCTTTTAGAAGCTCTCTGCTTCTATTGTGATCATCAGACAAGCACACAGAGTTCTAAACAATTGTTCTGAGTTTGTCTGCTAGAGCCCATTCTAATTGCTTTTGATTAAATGGGAAAATATACATTGCCAGCTCTTGGTGCTCAGTTCTTTCTTCCCTTTACTCTCCTGGTAACTCAGAGGATCTGAATTGTTCATCAGTCTCTTGAACATAAATTATATATTATTAGCAATAAGACCAATGTACTTGGCATAATAATCTTAGTTATTGATTTCAAGTTGGGGGCTGGTTTTTGATTGTGTGAGGCAGACACTGATTTCTGGCTGCTGTTCCATAATCAGCACCTAGAGTGCCCTTGCTAAAACAGTGGCAAAGTCACTGAAATATTCTGTAGTTGCTCATATCTTAAATGTTATGGCATACAGGGCACACTTGTTACAAGCAAAATGTTCTCTGACTGTTCTTACCTGTGTTACCTCTTATTTAGTGAGATAACTCTGTTTGGGGCAATTTCCCTGTTGAACTCCTCAACAATAAAAATGCTGTTGCCCTGGTGGAAAACTTCATGTAGTGACTGGAATATGCCATTTCTTCCAAAGGGTTGCATCTGCTGACCATCAGTGTGTCAAGTCGAGGAGTCAAGACCCAATGCTGATCTATTTTACCAGTGGAACTACAGGCTTCCCAAAAATGGCAGTGCAGTCCCACAGCAGTTACGGCATCGGGTTTGCAACCACTGGCAGGTTTGACATTGCAATTCCTCCCAGGGTCCTGATTAAGTGACGTGATCACCATTAGATTGAATGTGTGACCATAAAATTCCAGTAAATGTAGAGGCATTTCATGACTGTAGGATCTTGTATCGTCCTCATCTTGAAAGTTAAAGGATAACTTTCCCAAAGCATTCTGAGTTGGAAGCTGACAGTCAGGGGTCCAGAGAAGCAACTTGTTTAGTTTCCTGGAGAAATGAGCTGTGACTTAGCTGATGTCTCAACTGCACCAGGTGGGGAAAGCCTATTCCAAATGATCTGTGTGGCCTCTAGATTCTGCAACTCAAGACAAAAATGTTTTGCACTGCTCCCGAGAAAAATAAATGCTCGAAATATTAAGCAGGAGAGAATAAAGGGAAATCAGAGAATATTTAAGACTCTTCAGCTCTCTCAAACTTTCTACAGAGCCCCACTTGCTGACACCACATCTTCTAATGGAAGCCTCCTGCTGTGACCTGGGCCTGAGTCTCTCACATTCTCTGCAGCATTTCTTTCATCTCTGCTTTTTCATCAGGTATTGGATGAACTTGACTCCTTCAGATATAATGTGGAATACCTCTGATACTGGTTGGGTAAAAGCAGCTTGGGGCAGTCTTTTTGCACCATGGATCTGTGGATCCTGTGTCTTTGTACACAATATGCCACAGTTTAAACCAGAAGTTATTGCAAAGGTAAGCTTAATATTTTATACTGTGATGTTTATTTCCATTTTACATAAATGAAGGAAACAAACTGGGCTCCAGGCCATGAGTGCCACTGCTCAGCAGCAGCAGGGATAGCACTTCCCGCAGCCCAAGGAATCATCCCTCCATTTGGTCCCCATTAAGCTCAAGGAGCAAGAGCTTTCCCTCCTGGTTAGGCCATGTGTCATGGCTCGAGTGTAGAGGACAATTGCAGAAAGATGCAGGATATGAAGATCTTGGTTAAGATATTGGACAACAACTGCTATGTTGTCCAATATTGAACCTAAACCTCACTACAGGTATGGACTTCCAGCTGCCTTGGGGTCAGGCTGAGTACGGGCCAGTAATCAGAGTATGATATGAACATGAATTAAGGCTCTGTTTTGCAGAATTTCCAGTGTGCCTGTTCCTCTCCTAAGGCACTTTAAACCAATCAACTGATTGATTCCCCTCAAAGCTGGCCTCTTTTGTTAGTCACCTGCACATTCACAAGGTCAGACCCAGCATTACACTTTCTTTTCAAATAAATAACTTCCTATTTTTCTAGACACTCTCAAGATACCCCATCACTGCCTTCTGCACGGCTCCCACCGCCTTCCGCATGCTGGTCCAACATGATGTGAGCAGGTACAGCAGGGAGGGGAGGGAGGCTGGGCTGTGATGCTGGGACAGCTCTGGATGCTTTCTTCCTTAGCTTCCTGAATTCTCTTTTTCAGTTAAAGGAAACCTAACTAGCACAGCTTGCTCTCAGTAAAGAAGGCTGTCAGTTTTGAAATGTGAGAATAATTAGTCACAGTGTGCTACTTGGGTGTCAGGACTGGGTCCTTGAAAAGGCAGCACAGAGGAAACAATGGAGGGTTTTTTTAAGTTGTCACTTCCTCTGAACTTAGGGTACACAGTTCTATTTAAGTCAATGTTTTAGGCAGCATTGGATCAGGAGTACGGTGGAGTTGTTCTCACATGCTTGAGAATGAAGGGAGCAGTTAGAGGAGTTTCACATGCTGAGAGTTATTTGGCAGCTGTTCCCACCAGTTTGTTATTCTGTAAAATATCCAGATTGTGAGGAGTGATTTGCAAGGAGGTTTGACATCTTTGATAAGGTATTCTTGTCACACAGGTCCTGACAAAAGCCAACCCAAGTTTAGCAGAGTTCAGCCTCCATGTACCTATTCAGTCCTTCCTTCTGCTCTAGAAAATTCTCTCTTATATCTGATCTTGGATGTTTGCACATAACTCAGCCTTCCACACACATCTGATGTGCTTATTCAGATTTCTCCTTTCATTTCAATTCTCCCAAGGAAACACTTTGCTCATGAGTTTTCCAGCAGAAAAACCTCCTTCTAGTGACACTGAGATAAATCACATCATCTTCAGTGGCAACTCAAGCAATCTAGGAGTCTATCCCAGGTGTGCATAAGAGGATGATTGTCGTTTCCAAAAGAGCTTGTGAAGTTTTAGGTGTACTTTCTTGGAAAGCTGAGGGAGGCTGTTTTGTTAAGTCTATTTACTGCTATTGTCAAGAGTTAAGAAAATTATTTCATTTGCTCTTCCTCTCAAGCTACAAGTTCCCGAGTCTGAAACACTGTGTAACTGGAGGGGAAGCACTCAATCCTGAAGTGTTGGCGAAGTGGAAAATCCAGACAGGGCTGGATATCCATGAAGGTTATGGCCAGAGCGAAACAGTACGTTTGCAATAAATGTAATTACTAGTAGTAAAACCCTTCACCATCTTTACTTCAAAAGCAAAACTAAAATAGATTATTTGCTCTGGGTATCAATTTGTCCTGAGGTCTAATGAACAATATTAAAGCAGCTCACATCCCAGATTCTCTGATGTTCTCAAGAACCACAGTGCTGTGATCCTGATTCAGCCCTTGTCACAATAAAGTCACAAAGAGGAGCCCTGTCTAACATAAACAATAATAAAATTTACAAGATGTTGCAATAATTTTAAAAAGTCTTTTAAAAATCTATTCTTCAGGTGACAATCTGTGCCAATACTAAAGGAATGAAAATTAAACCTGGCTCTTTGGGAAAAGCTCTTCCCCCTTATGATGTGCAGGTACGTGGACGTGTGGCAGTTGTGGGTAGAACAGTAAGGCAGTGCTGGCTGTGTCCCTTCTGTGCCCTGCACTGAGCTGGAGCAGATGTTCCTCTGAGCTGATCAAAGCACTCCTGCTGTGTGTGTCCTTTCTGCAGATCGTAGATGACCATGGGGCTGTTGTGCCTGCAGGAGAAGAGGGCACCATTGGTATCCGAGTGAAACCCACACGACCCTTCTGTCTGTTCTCCGAGTACTTGGTGAGCCTGACTGGCTGTGTCTGTGTCTGCTGAGAGCCTCAGGAGAAGCCCAGGGCAAAGTTCTGCCAGGAGCAGAATTCCATGCAGAATCCTCAGGAAGTCTCACTGGGTTACTTGAGGACTTTGAACCTGATCAGTGCATAGTTCCGGGAACAGACTGACTGACAAAGTGTAGCTTCAAAATGCAACATGAACCTTGTTCCAGATATCTACCAGGCAGTTGCCATGCACTTCATGTTCAGAGTATCACTCTTTTCCCTCTTTTCCATTCCTATCTTTGGTTAAACATTGTTGAAGAAAGCCCATAAATTCTACTCTTATACATCAGGAACTCAGGGAGGCTTTCCAAGGCTCAGGTATTTTATTCCCTCATACCACTGTCAGAGGTACCCACATTCCAGCAGGCACTGCAGTCAGAGAAACCTGTGTACAAGTGCCTGTCACACACAACGTGCACAAGATCAACAGCACAAACCCCTCACATGCAGATGATCACAGGGCTCTGAGGTAGCGACACATGTAATCAAACACCACTGTTCAAGTGGAGATGCTCTACCCACTGAAAGCAAAACCAGGCTAAGAAAACCCACCAGAAGATGGGACATTTTGGTTCAGGTCAAAGGTCCATCTAAGCAACTGTTCATCTGTGGTGCTGCTGAGGTGCAGGACATTCTTAAGAAAACAGAAGTATCAGGCAAACCCAAAGATATTCTCCCCTGTATTGGAACTGCCATATTCAATAGGCTTTGGGGAACCTACTTATGTTTTTAATCCTCTTCTGAACCCCCATAATATTTGTATATGCTTGTAGCACTCTCATACAACAACCTGCACCAAGTCATTTTTCACTATATCATAAAAATCTTCTTAAGTTCAATACTGTAATTTCAGGTTTTCACAATGTCTTCTCTTGTCAGAGAGTTTTTCCTGTGTAACCAAGAGGTTACATTGGATATATAGGTCCTGAAGGTCAGATAATGTTTTTTCTGCATGTCACCTCATTTGTGTTTTGGTCCTGACATTTAAGAGAAAAATGTTTCCTTTGTCTGGAAGTTATTTTGGCAACCCCCGGCAATGAAAAATAATTTCCCTGAACAGAGTGGGTTAAACATTTTTGTGGGTTACACATTTGCTGTGGTGGATGGGTATTTTGATAGACCATGGTCTTTTCTCTATAGAACAGAAATCTCTACATAAAAAGTGCTTTTGTCGATGTATCATATGTTTCCACAACAAAGGTGCTAATGTGGCTCTGTTTATTTAGTTGAAAATATAAAACAGTATTGAGGACACTCATTTTGAGTTCAATTTTATTGTTCATTTTTAGCATCACTGCAAAGTAAATACATTACAAGTCACTAACAATAAGATACTTTTTGGAAATGTTTGATTGTTGCCAGGATAATCCAGAGAAAACTGCTGCCTCTGTGCGTGGAGATTTTTACCTCACTGGGGACAGAGGCGTTATGGATGAAGAGGGATATGTCTGGTTTGTTGGAAGAGCTGATGATATCATTAATTCTGCTGGGTAAGGCATTTCGTTTTTGCCCCACAAAATGCAGCCTGGAAAGACCAATGGACTGGCCCATGCTGCTGGGGCTGAGCTGTTTCTGTGCTCCCCTAGGTATCGCATTGGCCCATTTGAAGTGGAGAGTGCATTGATAGAGCACCCAGCAGTCTCAGACGTGGCTGTTGTCAGCAGTCCTGACCCAGAGAGGGGGGAGGTAAAACAAAATAGAAAAGAAATGTAGAAAGAAATGCCTTTTATTCTAAATATCTACTTCATTTTATGTACTAGGCTTCCTTGGAATTCACTGTTGCAGGCTTTTGAAATTAGGTGGGCTAACATTTTAAAATTCCGTGTCTTTGACAGATCTTACCATTTCAGAATTATTTCTTTGCAGGGTTATATGTGGGGAAAAAATTGGTTTTTCAGGCTAATCATGTGATCTTTTTGTCTAAGTAATGAAATTTTGATTATTTTTTGCTCACCACTGAGCATATGGTAGCAATGACATTCAGAGTGTTTAGTTTTTGTTTTATATTTTCCAACTTTGCAACACTTCTTTGAGCAAATGGGGTGAGATTTTAATTCCTCTTTATTTTCTGTACTAGAATTTTTTTGAAAGCTTAATAATGTATAAAGATAAGAAAAAAAGTGGAAAACAGCAAATTTTCCTGCTGCAGAATGGGTCCTTCATAGCACAGCAATTGATAACAAACAGCTAATGAAAAGGGAAATTAAAGAAAAAGATCACATTTTGGCATTCTGAAATTTGACATTTGCTTTTGGCAACAGATGTATCCCCTTATTGCCACCTCTGGAAGTTAACAGAATCCCTTACTTTTTGTGGCACAGGTGGTCAAAGCCTTCATTGTTTTAGCTCCTGCTTTTAAATCACATGATCCAGAAAAATTAATTCATGAGCTTCAACAACATGTCAAGAAGGTGACTGCTCCTTACAAGTATCCAAGGAAGGTAAGTACAGCCCAAAAAAGACAAAAAAGGACAGGTTCTCTCATTGTACCAGAAACTGAGCATTTTTTTGTCCTGCCTCAGCTGTTTTTCAACAGCATTCTGACAAACACTCCAACCAGAGTTGAATGAAGTAAAAGCAGATGACAGGGTTTGTTGCAGCTGTAGCCTTGGTTGGCAGTGTGTGCTATGAAGGACCAGAGGGAGGCAATGGTCATGAAATTTTACTTCATGGGGGGCCAGTCTTTCTTTCATCCTGGAATCCTGGAGTTTTCACAGTAGCTCAAATGGGCAAGGCATTCCATTCTAATCAGCTCTACCTTGAGCTCTCCTCTGACACACTGCCAAATCAAAACAGAAATTCCTGCTGCCATCAGTGGGTTGGAATCCATCTCTTCTCCCTAGGAAAGACACCAGTAACCCCCTGTCCTGAAAGCTGAAGCACTCCCAGAGATCGTGGTACGCCTGCTGCAAGTGCTGTCTGTGCAGTAGCTACAATGTGTAGTCAGGAATTTCACCATTCCAGCCCTGGCTGTGCAGCTTCCCATCTGTTTATCACCAGCCACCCCGTGTTAAAGGTGTTGTCACATCTTTTGTTGTACATGGGAATTTAACCACAAGTTATTTGGCTACAGGGAGCATTTTTGCCTTTCAGGTGGAGTTTGTTCAGGATCTGCCAAAGACAACTACTGGGAAAATCCAGAGAAATGTTCTAAAGAACAAAGAGTGGGGAAGAGCATGACAACAGCAACAGATTTGGAAAATGAGGAGAAAAAGCAGAATGACAACACCAGGAAAAACAAACTGTGGAAGAAAAAGGAGAAAACATTCTTGAGGATATGTGGCACTGGAACCATTTTTGCCACTGACCTACAAATTTTCAAAAGGAAGGAAGTTCAAATAATTCAAAGTGTGGAATGGGAGAGAGATAGACAGACTCAGGTGCATACAGAGGTCTAATTTTTTTTACAGCAATTTGTATAAACAGCTTCCTTTAGAAAAATGGGTTAAACTACAAGGCTTTGAAAATTACAAATGAATGAGAAATTAATAAAAATATATGTTTGTCCTGAGGTGGGTATCAGCAATTAATTAGCATCCAAAACCTACCACTGTGACATTCTCAAATTCTTTCAGAGTGGAAAGAAAAAATCATTTCTTTTTAATGTTTCTCTTCATCATGACGAATTTGTCATCTACTTAAATGGTTAAAGTTGAGGAAAAAGTGCTCTAGGTTAAGGTGCAAATTATGCATAATTAACAGTAGTGTAAATGATTACAGGAAAAAAGTTACTCCACAGAAAGAGCTTTGCTGCTTGGTCTGTTTTGTGCCACGTTCTGTTCTCGTTACTCCAGAAGAAGTGAGTAAGAAAGTCAGACAGGTTTCACTCCAAAACCTTTGAGAAGGAGTGCTCAGGCTTCACATCTCCAGGGAGCAGCTGATATTTACAGTGCCTCATATGGGAAACATGTCCTAACAGGTGAGTGAAATGAATGAAGAGGTTCTCTCCTAACAACTTCTGATCTCTCCTGTCCACAGCAGACAGGTCAGGAAAATGTTACTTATCTGAACTCCTCGTGTTGATGATCACTGAGCAAAGCAAATGGTATTAAATCAGGAATAACAATTTCTGATTCTCACTACTCATTCTTAGAACTTTGCCATTACTCGGTCTTTTCCTCGGTTTTCTGTCTTCATTTTCACCTCCATATTAGCAGGTGAGAAAGTGCTAAAAACTCGAAGGCTCTCACAGTCTTATTGGCAGATGTTTTTGTAGAGCACTTGGGAATCCTAAACTTCAAATGTTTCATCTTGTCAGTCTTGAGTATTATTTACCTAAATATTTATAAATATTATGTTCCTCCTCTTTCTCTCATAAGCTTTGTGTAGATTTTGTCATTGTAATGCTCTGAAATATGCAAGTTAAAGCTAAATCACAGAACTAGAGCAGACTGAGAAAGGAGAAATATCTTCCTGAGTGATTAAATATTGTTTACAACTGGTCAATGTTTCTCTGCCACAATGCCCAAGGAGTGTGGAAAGCACCACAAATTTCTGTTGCTTTTGACAAAATATGTGTTCTGGGGGAAAAGTCTGCATCCAGATTGTTTATGTTGGCAGATATCACTGAAAAGATTAAGTTGTGTTAAACTCTGGGTAATTGAACTAATTTGCATGACAGGCAGATTAAATTTTACTATATAAAGTTCTGCTAAGGAATAAGGCAGTAGTTCCAATGGTAAATAAGTAACTTTTTCTTGAGGAATAAAATGTGATCAGTGCTGAGATCTGTGCACCAAAGATGTGAGAATAAAGAGTTAGGATTGAAGACATGGGAGAAGGGGTAAAAGACTGAAAAATGAGCTTTAAAATCCTGGGGCAAAGGGCAAAACTTTGCAACTTCACTCAGGTCACAAAAATTTCCCGGGAAAAGGGATTTGATTCAGAAGGGCGTGGGCGTGGCTCCGGGGAGGGGCGGGGCCCGAGGCCGAGGGGGCGGAGCGAGCCCTGCCCTGAGGGGCGGGGCGAGCCCTGCCCTGAGGGGCGGAGCGGAGGCGGGACCCGGGGCGAGAAGAGGGAGACCGAGGTGGGGCTGGGTGAGGGAACATGGGAAACATGGCTCGGGTGTGCTGCGGGACAGGAGCAGAGGTGTTAGCCGGCTTTGTTTTGAGAGAATGGGGGTGATGGGTCATCAGACATGCCGGGAGAGAGGAGTGGGAAGGGAGCTGTCGCCGCCATCTTGGACTCTTGGTGTAGTAGGCAGAAGAGAATACAAAGCAGCAGAGTAACTCGAACAGTCTCGCTTTCTCTACTTTGTATACCATTCTAGGGGAACAGAGGAGTGAGAAGGACGAGAACACGAAAGGGCAGGAGTAGCTAATGCTGCTAAAAGCCTGCCCAGGCTCCTGTGTCAGCGATGGGTTCCGCTCTCGGGTTCTTAACCCAGGGTTAGAGGGATTAGAAGCAGACTCGGGTCTGGTTAGGGTTAGGGTTACAGTGGGGCAGGGGTGCCCTCAGGTTTCTTGGGAAAGTGGTTTTAGACTGGAGTCTGCACTGCTTTTCTTGGGCTTTTCGAGCGAAGGGCTTGAGGGTCCCTCCTCGTTGTTAAGTCATGCAGTCTTACCCCAACGAGTTCCCAAAATCCTGAGGAAAAGGTACCACAGTCTGGACCAGGTCCTGGGGTGGTGAAGTGGTTCCTCTTGGGTTTAAAGCAGCCAGAGAATTTTGCAAGACCCATTTCAATAGAATTTTCAGCTCTCATTTTTTAACCTCCTTCCAATGGTCTGCTAAAAGTTCCTTAAATCATCCATATACATCCCATTATTCTAAACTGGACAACCTTAGTCCCATCCTGCTAAGCTGGGATTGTGTGGGATGTGTCCTCCCAGTTGGTGGTAGGTGTGATGAGAAGGTCCCCTTTCTCTGCTCACTTGCATTCCATGCAGGGCTGTCCGAGGCAACTGGTCCTCTCCAAAGGTCTCTTGCTTCTCCATCAGGCCTGGTGATGTATTCCAGCACAGAGTCCTATCGGTTTGCTAAGACCCAGCAAAACTGAGCCCCTTAGAGGTCTCAATATGAGAGTCCCTGTTCAGGCGCCACATATTGCAGTGGGGTTCTGTGACCTCTCATCCAGTTTGGCCGGGTTGTGCGTGGCAGAATAAATTGGGATGGGTACAATGGAATGCCCAAAGATAAATTTTAATGATCACAGGGGCTGTATGGTCTGAGGGGTTGCATACAAAGACCAGGGGGTGTGGCGAACTTCACAATATTTAGGGATACCTGGGGACGGGGGGCCAATCATGAACATGAACCAGGGACATGGCTTATTATGGAATGATCCCAGTAGCATCCTAATTTCCATCCTTTCAGTATCCCACCTCCCAGGTCTCAAGTTTATGCCTTATGTACAAGTCACCTGAGATAAGCCACTATCTGTCCCAGCTGGTTCAGTTCCCACAGGCCTGAGTAGCTTCAATGAATAACCCATCAGCTCCTAAGTGGATTGTCTGGATAATCTCAAGATTTGTTTGTTTTGTTGGTTCTTCTTGTTGTTATTGGATTCATAGCAACATCGCTATCAATTTTATTAACCTCAAGATGACTGTGCTTATTCCTTCTGCATACTGTAATGTTAAATACTCACAAAAATACAGGTAACATGGCATCAAATGAGGAGGTGTGTAACAACTTTTTATTCAAACTGGTTTGCATTAATTCATCCAACATCATACATGCGACAGCATCCAATAACTGGATCGGTTTAAATGTATTTTCTTTCTTTCCAGGTGACTGATTCTTTAGGTGTGCACCTGATTCTCCCCCTCACTGTCTGATAAAACATCATTTATCATGAGAACATTTATTAAATCCTGGATTCCTCAGTGTTTGTGGATTCTCAGGTCACCTTGCAGATCATTCCATGGAAACAACAGACTTCTTACATCTCAGATTGTTTCCTACTATGTATCTATAATCCAGAATAAAAAGGAACTGCCAGAATACTTCAACTTTGCAAGTGATGTCTTAGACGAGTGGGCACAACTGGAAAAGGTAGTATTTGTCTTTTATTTTATAGACTCTGAGTTGTAGTTTAAACCCAGCTGTCAGCTAAGAACCACAGAGCCCTTGGATCACACACACAGACACTCCCCAGTGGGATGGGGAGGAGGATCAGGAGAAAATAAAGGTAAAACCCATGGGTTGAGGAAAGAACAGTTTAAGAATTGAGATATAATAATAATCATGATCATATTAGTAGCAGTAGTAGTAGCTCACTGCCCACTGATTGATGCCCAGCCCATCCCTAAACACCTCCCATCAAACTTCCCCCAAGGTTATAAACTGAGCAGGACCTCCTGTGGTGTGGAATATCCCTTTGGACAGTTCAGGTCAGCTGTCCTGTCTAGGAAACCTCCCAACTTCTCACGCACCTCTTTGTTGGCAGAGTGTGGGAAACTGGAAAATCCTTGACTTACAGTAAGCACTGCTTAGCAACAACTAAAACATCAGTGTGTTTTCAACACTACACTCATCCTAAATTCATAAATCACAGCACTTTACCAGGACTTAGTAAGAAAATTGACTCTATTCCAGCCAAAACAAGGACACAGTGGAACAAATCTCAGATGATACAAATTGGTTTTCCTCATGGGTACTGGACAGTATTAACTACAGAGTGGAAAGCAACCTTTTATTTTGTTTATCAGAAATACAAGTGTCGCTGTAAGAGAGTGATTGCCAAGAATTATTTGTTTAGTTAGGAGTTATTTTATATTGAAGAGAAACCTTATGAGGTTTGTCTTATTAAAATATCTTCTCACGTGTTGTAGGATGGAAGAAAACCAGCAAATCCTGCTTTTTGGTGGGTCAATGACGAGGGAGAGGAGGTGAAGTGGAGCTTTCAGGAGCTGGGCTCTCTGTCCAGGAAGGCAGCCAATGTACTTTCTGAGGCCTGTGGTTTGCAGAGAGGAGACAGAGTTACAGCAATTCTGCCTCGTGTTCCTGAGTGGTGGCTCCTGAATGTGGCCTGCATGCGAGCAGGTGAGGGACTCACTGACTTCTTGGGTGCAGAGAGAAAGCAAATAGAGGGTGCAAGCCATGGATTAGATCAGGGTGAAGAAAATGCAAATGGGAATATTCTGCTGTGACCTCTACAACTGATCTGTAGCCTAGGAGAATTGGCAACACCCACGCAGCAACCACAGGGCCAGACATGGTCCAGTCAAACTCATCCTCAGGTGAAGCCAGTGAGGGTTGAACAGCTGCAACCTAAGGCCAGACTTGACCACAAACATTGTAAGGCAGCTGAATTCATAATGGAAGAATGTATATGATTAGAATCATTAATAATTCAACATATCTATTTTGCTCTGCTTTTAAACTGCTAAACATCCAGGATGGATAAAATCAGCATCAACAGAGAGACATAATCAAGTAGCTTTGGGAAATGCTGAGTTTTCTCAATTACTTCTTGCTTTTTTCCAGGAATTGTCTTTATTCCAGGAACATCCCAATTAACAGCCAAAGATATCTCATACCGACTCCAAGCTTCCAAGGCCAAGTGCATCATTACCAACGACACACTGGCACCTGCAGTGGAATCTGTCCTGCCTGGCAGCCAGTTCCTGAAAAGTAAACTCATTGTAGGCCAAGGGAGCAGGGATGGGTGGCTGAACCTCAAAGAACTCCTTGCGTGAGTATCCAGCTCTTTCCCCATCACGCCTGTGAGGTGAAGGGAGCTGTACCAGTCAGGTGGCATTGCTGAGTTGTGGAGGTAATTTTCAAAATACAAATGAGTTACATTTCTCTCTCAACGCACAGCATTGAGATTACACTGCATTAAGTAGAGATTCATGCCACCCAGGTTTTGGGAGCCACGTTCAGGTCCTTCACCTTCTTCTTGCTCCTCAGCCTTGTGATTCAGAGTGTACTTGTGACAGGCAAAATGTGTTTTCTAATTTTTCCCTGTGATATATTATGCAACTATTTTTTTAGTAAGATCATATAATTTGGGGCAATTTTCCTGTTGTATTCCTAAACATTAAAAACACTGATTTCCTGGTGGAAAACTTCATGTAGTGACTGGAATATGCCATTTCTTCCAAAGGGTTGCATCTGCTGACCATCAGTGTGTCAAGTCGAGGAGTCAAGACCCAATGATAGCGTATTTTACCAGTGGAACTACAGGCTTCCCAAAAATGGTGGTGCATTCCCACAGCAGTTACGGCATCGGATTTGCAGCCACTGGCAGGTTTGACCTTGCAATTCCTCCCAGGGTCCTGATTAAGTGACTGATCACCATTAAACTGAACGTGTGACCATAAAATTCCAGTAAATGTAGGCATTTCATGACTGAAGGATTTGCATCTTCCTCATCTTTCCCCTCTTATTGTAAAACCCTTGTTATTAAAAGGAGGTCCAGTGGAACTCATCATGTGCAGAGTTGTATCACTTGCAGGGCTGAAAGCAGAGGAGCAATAAGGAAATTGTCCCTACAGCCACACTGGAGGAAGTCAAGTGAACCTTCCCTGAGAACCAAAGCAACCTCAGGATGTGTCATTATACCTTAAAAGTTACACTTCAGGTTAAATCTGGGGCTTGGTACTGATTTACTTTCCCTGAAAGTTTTTTCCACCTCTGCTTTTTCATCAGGTATTGGTTGAACTTGACTCCTTCAGATATAATGTGGAATACCTCTGATACTGGCTGGGCAAAATCATCCTATGGCAGTGTTTTTTCACCTTGGATCTGTGGATCCTGTGTCTTTGTACACAATATGCCACAGTTTAAACCAGAAGTTATTGCAGAGGTGAGTAATCCCCACATCCCAGGCAATCCAAAGGTACCAGAATGCCTATTCTTCTTCCCAGCTATTTTTCAAAACCACTCAATTGGACGATTCTCCTCAACACTGGCCTCTTGTGCAGGACAGAAACCTTCATTTTCCCAAGAATACTGGTTTAGTTTAGTTTTAAAGCTCTGGTTTAGTTCCCTATCACTAATTAGGCTTGAGCCTGGGACACAGACATCTTGAAAAAACCCAAAAAAACCTTAATAGGAACTACTGGTCTCACCAGTCCTTCACTTACATGAGTGACTTTTTTTTGACAGAAAGTTACATATTTTCTACAGGAGTTGGACTGCCTGCTACAGCATTTTTATGGTTTTCATCTTGCAGACATTTGAGCATGTAAATTGTGTTCATCACCTGCACATTCACAAGGTCAGACCCAGCATTACACTTTCTTTTCAAATAAATAACTTCCTATTTTTCTAGACACTCTCAAGATACCCCATCACCGCCTTCTGCACGGCTCCCACCGCCTTCCGCATGCTGGTCCAACATGATGTGAGCAGGTACAGCAGGGAGGGGAGGGAGGCTGGGCTGTAATGCTGGGACAGCTCTGGATGCTTTCTTCCTTAGCTTCCTGAATTCTCTTTTTCAGTTAAAGGAAACCTAACTAGCACAGCTTGCTCTCAGTAAAGAAGGCTGTCAGTTTTGAAATGTGAGAATAATTAGTCACACAGTGTGCTACTTGGGTGTCAGGACTGGGTCCTTGAAAAGGCAGCACAGAGGAAACAATGGAGGGTTTTTTTAAGTTGTCACTTCCTCTGAACTTAGGGAACACAGTTCTATTTAAGTCAATGTTTTAGGCAGCATTGGATCAGGAGTACGGTGGAGTTGTTCTTGCATGCTTGAGAATGAAGGGAGCAGTTAGAGGAGTTTCACATGCTGAGAGTTATTTGGTAGCTGTTCCCACCAGTTTGTTATTCTGTAAAATACCCAGATTGTGAGAATGGGTTTGTAAGGAGTTTTCACGTCTTTGGTAAGGTACTTATTCTTGTCACATAGGTCTTTCATCCTGACAAAAGCCAAGCCAGGGAGAGAGCTCAGGCTCTGTCTTCCTATTCAGTCTTTCCTTCAGTTTTAGGTGACCTTGGAAAGTCAAGGAAGTCTTATCAGTTAAGGTTGCCCACTGCTCTTAGGAGTTAAGAGAATCATTTCATTTGCTCTTCCTCTCAAGCTACAAGTTCCCGAGTCTGAAACACTGTGTAACTGGAGGGGAAGCACTCAATCCTGAAGTGTATGCAAAGTGGAAAATCCAGACAGGGCTGGATATCCATGAAGGTTATGGCCAGAGTGAAACAGTACGTTTGCATTAATTCTTGCAGTATACCCATTCAAAGGTAACACTACCAGAGCCATGATGTCCTTGATAAATCAACGAAAAAGGTAAGAAGCACTTACATGATTGAAAAAAAAAACCAACCAGCTTTGTATAATTGTGATTATATAGTTCTAGAATCAGCAAGCTGCATATTTTAATGGTTTGGATCCTTGCAATAAACATGCCAGTGACACTTCAGATCAAATAAGTTGCAGGAGATCCCTTTGTCATCTTTACTTAAAAAAAAAACCTGAAAAATAATGTGCTCCATCTATCAATTTTGCCTGTCTGAGGTTTTAATGGCAAATGCTAAACCAGCTCATTTCCCAGACTTCTCTGTAAGTGAACATTAACAAAGCTATTAAGATTCAGATCTCAGGCCTTCTCTTATTTTGCCCTTGAAATGGTCCCAAATTAATTGTCCCATTATTGAAATAAGATCTGTAATAATTTCACATCTGCTGTCCTGCGAAGTCAAGTGTTTGCAGGACAACCCACTGGCTCAGACTCAACAAAATCAAGCTCACTCAGGTCTGACCTGAAATGCCTCTCAATGCCTCTCTGATGTTCTCAAGAACCACAGAGCTGTGGTCCTGATTCAGCCCTTGTCACAATAAAGTCACAAAGAGGAGCCCTGTCTAACACAAACAATAATAAGATTTACAAGATGTTGCAACAATTTTTAAAAATCTATTCTTCAGGTGGGAATCTGTGCCAATATGAAAGGAATGAAAATTAAACCTGGCTCTTTGGGAAAAGCTCTTCCCCCTTATGATGTGCAGGTACGTGGACGTGTGGCAGTTGTGGGTAGAACAGTAAGGCAGTGCTGGCTGTGTCCCTTCTGTGCCCTGCACTGAGCTGGAGCAGATGTTCCTCTGAGCTGATCAAAGCACTCCTGCTGTGTGTCCTTTCTGCAGATCGTAGATGACCATGGGGCTGTTGTGCCTGCAGGAGAAGAGGGCACCATTGGTATCCGAGTGAAACCCACACGACCCTTCTGTCTGTTCTCCGAGTACTTGGTGAGCCTGACTGGCTGTGTCTGTGTCTGCTGAGAGCCTCAGGAGAAGCCCAGGGCAAAGTTCTGCCAGGAGCAGAATTCCATGCAGAATCCTCAGAAGTTCTCACTGGGTTACTTGAGAACTTTGAACCTGACAGTGGTGGCGGTGCTGAGGTGCAGGTCATTTTTAAGAAAACGGTAGAATCAGGCAAACTTAAAATTTTTGTCCCCTGCAATTGAGCTATCATAATGAATAAGCTTTGGGGGACCTATCTGTGTTTTTAATCCTCTTCTGAACCCCCATAATTTTTACATATTTTTATCATCCTCAAACAACAACCTGTAAAATATATTGCTCACTGTGGGATAAGAAACTTCTTTAAGTTCAATTCTATAACTTCTGGTTCTCACTATGTTTTCTGTTGACAAAGTGTTTTCCTGTGTAACCAAGAGGTTTCACTGGATGTAGAAGTCCTACAGGTCAATGCAAATAATGAAGGTTAAGGGTAAAAAGTTTATTTTGATGGGAGGTTATTGTGGCAACCCCCTGCAATGATAAATCAATTCCCTGGATAGAATGGGTTACGTTTTTGTGGGTTACACATTTGCTGTGATAGATGGGCATTTCAATAGAGCACAGCCTTTTCTCTATAGAGCAAATCTCTACATACACTCTTTAGTGTAGAGCTCTTTTCCACCTGTCACATACTTCAGGCATCAAACTTCTAATTAACATGGCTCAGGGTTTTTTGGTTGAAAATATAAAACAGTATTGGGCACACTCATTTTGAGAACAACTTGAAAAGTATTTTTATCATTTTTAGCATCACTGCAAAGTAAATGCATTACAATTCAGTAACAGCAAGATACTTTTTGGAAATGTTTGATTGTTGCCAGGATAATCCAGAGAAAACTGCTGCCTCTGTGCGTGGAGATTTTTACCTCACTGGGGACAGAGGCGTTATGGATGAAGAGGGATATGTCTGGTTTGTTGGAAGAGCTGATGATATCATTAATTCTGCTGGGTAAGGCATTTCGTTTTTGCCCCACAAAATGCAGCCTGGAAAGACCAGTGGACTGGCCCATGCTGCTGGGGCTGAGCTGTTTCTGTGCTCCCCTAGGTATCGCATTGGCCCATTTGAAGTGGAGAGTGCATTGATAGAGCACCCAGCAGTCTCAGACGTGGCTGTTGTCAGCAGTCCTGACCCAGAGAGAGGGGAGGTAAAACAAAATAGAAAAGAAATATAGAAAGAAATGCCTTTTATTCTAAACATCAATATCCCTATATGTACTAGGGTTCTTTGGAATTCAATATGTTGCAGAGTTTTGAAACTAAAGGGGCTAAATTTTTCTAAAGCCATTTATTAATAAGTCTTAGAATATCAGAATTATTTCTTTCCTTGCAAAGGTTTTGATGTGGAAAAATAGTTTGGCTTTTCAGACTAATAATGGCATGTTTTTATCTAAGCAAAGAAAATTTGTTTATTTATTGTTTTGTCACTTAGTACACTGTAGCAATGACATCCAGACTGTTTAATTTTTGTTTTATATTTTCCAACTTTGCAACACTTCTTTGAGCAAATGGGGTGAGATTTTCAGCTTTAATACCATATAACGTTAAGGGGGAAAAAAGCTGGAAATACAGAAAAAATCCTCTGCTCTGAAATGGGTCCTTCATAGCACAGAATTTTGTTATAAATGGCTAATGAAAAGGGAAATTAATGCCAGAATGCCACATTTTGGCATTCTGAAATTTGACATTTGCTTTTGGCAACAGATGTATCCCCTTATTGCCACCTCTGGAAGTTAACAGAATCCCTTACTTTTTGTGGCACAGGTGGTCAAAGCCTTCATTGTTTTAGCTCCTGCTTTTAAATCACATGATCCAGAAAAATTAATTCATGAGCTTCAACAACATGTCAAGAAGGTGACTGCTCCTTACAAGTATCCAAGGAAGGTAAGTACAGCCCAAAAAAGACAAAAAAGGACAGGTTCTCTCATTGTACCAGAAACTGAGCATTTTTTTGTCCTGCCTCAGCTGTTTTTCAACAGCATTCTGACAAACACTCCAACCAGAGTTGAATGAAGTAAAAGCAGATGACAGGGTTTGTTGCAGCTGTAGCCTTGGTTGGCAGTGTGTGCTATGAAGGACCAGAGGGAGGCAATGGTCATGAAATTGTCTTCATGGGGGGCCAGTCTTTCTTTCATCCTGGAATCCTGGAGTTTTCACAGTAGCTCAAATGGGCAAGGCATTCAGTCAGCATATAATCATCTCAGCACTGGGTGTGCAGCTTCCCATCCTTTTATCCCCAGGCATAATGAATGTCTTTCCTTCAGCTGGGAACTTAACCAGGACATATTTTTGCCTTTCAGGTGGAGTTTGTTCAGGATCTGCCAAAGACAATTACTGGGAAAACTCAGAGAAATGTTCTAAGGAGCAAAGAGTGGGCAAGAGTACGACAAGAGCAAAAATGAAAAAAAAAACCCAAAACCAAAACCAAAGTGTAACTACAACTCTTAGATACATATAAATAAATAAAAGAGAAATTAATAAAAAAAATCTTTGTCCTGTGGTGGGTATCAGCAGCACATTGATATATTCTTGTCAATAAGTATCACTGTAACATTTTCAAATTCTTTCAGAGTGGAAAGAAAAAATCGTTTCTTTTTAATGTTTCTCTTCATCATGACGAATTTGTCATCTACTTAAATGGTTAAAGTTGAGGTAAAAGAAAACCCAAAATGCTCTAGGTTAAGGTGCAAATTATGCATAATTAACAGTAGTGTAAATGATTACAAGAAAAAAGTTACTCCACAGAAAGAGCTTTGCTGCTTGGTCTGTTTTATGCCACGTTCTGTTCTCGTTACTCCAGAAGAAGTGAGTAAGAAAGTCAGACGGGTTTCACTCCAAAACCTTTAAGAAGGAGTGCTCAGGCTTCACATCTCCAGGGAGCAGCTGATCTTTACAGTGCCTCATATGGGAAACATGTCCTAACAGGTGAGTGAAATGAATGAAGAGGTTCTCTCCTAACAACTTCTGATCTCTCCTGTCCACAGCAGACAGGTCAGGAAAATGAGTAGAAAAGTCTCTGTCAAACTTAGGGGCTACATTACAAAGTGAAGGTTCTTGGGATTGATGTGGTGAATGGATGAATCAATCAGAAACTGCTGAGGCTAAAGCAGTGAGATTCTTGATGGAAGTAGTTTGGAAACACACAGAAAAGAGAAAGGAATAGAGAATCAGGTACTGAATGTATGAAGCAGAAACAGTCTTCTGATATACACAATAATATCTAATGTTGTGTTTTACTATGGAGAGTTGTGGGCAATTAATTTAAAAATTAAAAATATGAGAAAGCAGGATAGGGAAATTAACATTGAATTAGCATGTTAAAGTCATCAGTTTCACTCTGAGTAGCCTAAGTGACTTAAATGAAGAACTCGTTAATTCATAATTGGATTATCTTTGGATAATCTCAATATTATATTTCTTTTTTTGTTGCTTTGGTTTTTGTTTGTTGTTGCAGGATTCATAGCAACAATTCTACAATTTTCTTATATGGTCTACAGCATCTAGACACAATCTTCTGCCATGAAGTTGCTGTTCAAATTACAGAGGCTAAAACTCTTGTGGACTCTGAAGCTTCCTAATAGGACTTTCCATGGACATCCCAGGCTGCTTTCCTCTGATGTATATTCCCAATATGAGTCCATCAGACAAGGCAAACAGGAGATACCAAAGTACTTTAACTTTGCAAGTGATGTACTGGATAAATGGTCTGAGATTGAAAAGGTAGGGGATCTTCTGTTGTGCCAATGAAACACTTTAATTTTAGATTTCATTTGGAATAAACTGGGATTTTTTTCTTTATAAAAACAATCAGTTGCCAAACAAAATTTGTATTAGGAAATTATACAAAAGTTCATTGTTCCTTGCTTTATTTATTGTTATTTTGTAGGAGCATTAATGCACAGTATAAGACTTGAACTGAAATAGGATCCAGATTAGGACTTGTGTCTGGAGACAATTAGGCTGGTGAACATTTCAAGTTCAAAAAAGGAGAATCTATTAGGAATACCTGAGCTTGATGAATAGTAAATCTCAGTCCTTTAAGGACAAGAAAAAAAATAGCTTATGTATAGCCAGCTGTCAAATACTCAGATCTTCCATTAATCACAGATGTCTGTGCATTACTATTTCATGGTCTTTCAGAAGAAAATCTTTTATGTTTGAATTCATATGTTTTGTAGGCTGGAAAGAGACCATCAAACCCTGCTTTCTGGTGGATAAATGGCAAAGGAGAAGAAGTGAAGTGGAGCTTTGAGGAGCTGGGGTTCCTGTCTCGGAAAGTGGCCAATGTGCTGACCAAAGAATGCGGACTGCAGAAGGGAGACAGGCTGATCCTCATCCTACCACGAATTCCAGAATGGTGGTTGGTCAAGGTGGCTTGTATGCGAGCAGGTCAGTGATGTAAAATGGTCATTGCAAATTGGTTAAGAGGATCAAGAATGGATATGATTTATCAAGGAAAAATAGTGTAATAATCCAATGAGTGGACCAGCTCCCAGGCAGTCCTGAAGGGTTTTCACAAGGGGCCATAGGAGAGGTAGCTCAGGCAGTGGGCAAGAATATGCCAAAAGGCAGGGAAGAGCCATGGAAGTCACCAGACAGGTCCACATTTCATTCCTGACAGGAGAGCAGAGGCATCTGCATTAATCTAATCTAACTGTTTGGCTGGGGAACACCAGGGCAAATCCATATCGGAGATCAGTTTGGGAATAGTTAATAGCTTAGGTTCTTAAAAAATAATCAGATGTAGGAAAAAAACCAACACAAACTAACTTTATCTCTCTTCCAGGAATTGTCATAATCCCTGGAACATCCCAATTATCAGCCAAAGACATACTGTACCGACTCCAGGCATCGAAGGCCACGTGCATCATTACCACTGACAAACTGGCACCTGCAGTGGACTCGGTGGTGTCCCAGTGCCAGTTCCTGAAAACCAAGCTAATCGTGTCCAAAGGCAGCAGGGAGGGGTGGCTGAACTTCACGGAGCTGTACCAGTGCGTATGACTTAATGCCACTGCAGACATGGGATCAAAGCAGACCTGTTCCCACAAGCGCTCATTTACATCAACTACAAACACTGAAGTTATAATTACATTCTCCTTTTTACAGAAAGCAATCTGCTGACCATTCCTGTATCAAAACAAGGATTCAAGACCCAATGATTATCTTCTTTACCAGTGGAACTACAGGTTCTCCAAAGATGACTCAACATTCCCAGGGCAGTCTTGGTTTCAGACCCCTTTTAAGTGAAAGGTATGAAAGAGTTAAGCCTGGTTGAACATAAGATAATTGAAGCTGCATAGTAGAGCTATTGTAAAAAAATTCCTGAAGAAGAAATACCCGTGTACATCCCAGCCATTCTCCCTTTAAAATCAGAGTAAAAAACCCCATAAAATTGCTAAGGACTAGGATTGCCCTGGTGTCTCAATCTTGCAGTTAATAACTCTTACCCTCTTTCTGGGTATTTTTCATTGTCTTTTTTTTTTTTTTTTTTTTTTTTTCTGTTCTATCAGGTACTGGTTGGATTTGACTCCCTCTGGCATGATATGGAACACAGCAGACACAGGATGGATACTAACTTCAATAGCATCTTTTTTTGATCCCTGGGTTTTCGGATCATGCATCTTTATACATAACCTACCACAGACTGACTCAGCAGTCATCCTAAATGTAAGGGGAAAACTCATGGAAATGTATTCCTCTGCAAAAAGCATACCCAAAACAATTCTTCACAGCATCCACAGATTTCATGAGGGTTGTGTTTATAGTAGTGTTTGAGATATTGTATTTGTTGTGTAAAGCCACTTTCATTTTTAACGTGTACAGAAGGGGGCAAACATGCAATCCATTCATACATTTTGCACATAGCTGGTGAGCACATGAAGGAAATCATCCAAAAACAGCATTAAATGCCTACCATCCATTCTAGTGACTGTGGAAATAATATCAGTGGGTATTAATGCAGAAATGAAGTGTTTTCTGCCCACACCGGCCAAGATTAAAGTGAACACCTCCCTGTGATGTAGACAGAGGAGGAACTATTCTGTCCATGCTCCAAGCTGTGGGGTCCTGGTATCAGGTAGATGTGTTAGCATGGGATTTTTGTAATCAAATATACAATCTCTGCATATTGCACCAACTGCAGGAGAGTTCCTCACCCAACAGAGGGTGTGCTGCTTTTAGAAAGGGGGCAAATGTACTTCTCTTTTCTCTGTCACCTGTTTACTGTACATACCCAAGGCTGTTTTTTTGTCTGAGTTTCACATGTCCTTCTTGTTGCTTAACCCTCTAGACTCTCTGCAGATTCCCAGTTGACGCCCTGGTCGGTGCTCCAACATTGTTCCGCATGCTGGTGCAAAATGATCTCTCCAAGTACGTCAAAAAATTATTTACTAATGTTTGATTTACCCTAACTAAACTTAGTCATCTGCTATATCTAACTGTTTGACCCAAAATAGTAATAATTTAGTTTAAAATATCCTTCACAAGAAGACCCTCATGCAAAGTTTGAATTTTGCTGAGTTTTTTAATCAGAAATACTTGACGTTTTCCCTCAGAAATTTGAGATTTATGCTACTGTACTTGTGAGTATGAAACTGAGAGTCCGTTAAATACTTTGTCATAATTTTTGTTTACCATATTAATTGTCCACACTTTGGGAAGGACTTCATCATAGAAAGTGCATGTCAGCATAACTGTGAGGGAATTATTTGTTGTGGCAGTTGCCTGTCATTGTTCCTTCCTTCCCTATTGAACTTTCTCACTGTTGCAGAGGGTCAGCAATCAGGACCCTGGCTCAGCAGATCAGTATTTGGTTATTTATAATCCCAGCTGACTTCAGCAAAAAATTTATTTTTCACATGTTTAACTCTGACTGCTACTTATGTAGTGTTGAGCAGAGTGATATCCTTGTATCAGGAGCAGAAGTATCTGATTTCCCCACTTTGTGGCACTAACTCTCCCAGTAAACAGCTCTCCCATGGTGTTTACCCTTGTGTGCTCCTGGTCTCACCCTCTACATTTAAGTATTGCCTTCCTTGTTTTTAACTCCCTGTGAAGATACAAATTCATGAACCTGAAATACTGCATGAGTGGAGGGGAACCGCTCAACCCAGAAGTCATGGAGAAGTGGAAGAGCCAGACTGGGCTGGACATCCATGAAGTATATGGCCAGACTGAAGTGGTACATCTGTAGGGATGTATTAAATATTAAATCTTTGGAATTTCTTTTTGCTGTAATGTTTATTTTGTAAGAACACAGTCTGTTTCCTCCTTCACATTTCTGTGAATGATTCAGTAATTCCCTTCCCTAGTAATCTCTGAAAGAACTCCCTCTTATGGCTCTCTTCACAGAACCTGCCAGAAACATGGGATTTGGGGGGGGAATGTACTGTAATATTTCCACTAATGTCCTTAAGCTAATTCCAAGTAACAGTGACAGTCAAGAGGGCAGAGTTTGAATCTAAGGGAAGAAAACTGGTTCAATTGTTGAGGACAAGAGTTTTTCACAGAGAATGAAACAGGATTCTTTCAGGGAGTTTTATGATTTTGCTTATCTGTACCATACAGCACTGCCATATAGGATACTATGAATCTTAATTCCTTACTTTGGAATTAGTCTAGAAATTACATTTAATGAATTGAGTGTGAATGTCGCAATTTTCAATTGCAAAACTTTGGTTTGATTTTGGTTTTTACAGGGAATAATCTGCTCTGTTTTTAAAGGAATGAAGATTAAACCTGGATCAATGGGGAAAGCAGCTCCCCTTTATGATGTTCAGGTTTGTTGACTGCTCTTTAGATTCTGTCATGGGGGATTTTTTGGTTGGTTGGATTTGTGTTTGGAGTTTGTTTTTCCATTGGACTAAAATAAGAAATTGGTTTTTTTCATTCTAGATTGTAGACAAAAATGCCAATATCCTGCCTCCAGGACAACAGGGGGAAATTGCTGTCAGAAGCAAACCTATAAGGCCACTTGGTTTTTTCTCTGAATATTTAGTAAGAACTTTATTTTATTCCTCACCACCACTACCAATCTCCTCAAAAGCTCTCCAATTGCATAGTGGTCCTAAAGGCTGGACATTTTTCATCATTTATTTATTACAGAGTAATTTGTGTATTTTGATTGGTGGGCGTTAGAAAAGGAAAGAAAATAATTTAGGATCAAGTTAAATTTTTTCTTAAAGAATAGAAATTATTTTAGACCTATTCTATTGTATTTTATAGCAATATCAGTACATCCTTGACTGAAAAATTAAGTTTCAGTGCATTTGATGTTACGTGTGTTATACCATAATGTATAGCTAATGCATGCTCAAAATCTAAACTACTGCTTGTAAACCACTCTAAGGATAACCCTAAGAAAACTGCAGAAAGTGAACGTGGGGATTTTTATGTCACTGGAGACAAAGCGACTATGGATGAAGAAGGATATTTCCAGTTTATTGGCAGAGATGATGACATCATCATTTCTTCAGGGTTAGTCTGCACATACCCATTCTATATCTGCCATTGTATATTCTTACATGTTGTGTCCTGGTGAGGTTCTGACATCATAATCCTGTGACAGGAATGTATTAACCTCTTGACTTTGGAATACTTGCTGTTATTATTAGCTTTTCACAGACCTGCAGTACCATCCCCTGCAACATCTCATGTGTTTTAACAAAGAATGAAGGCTTCAACTGGCAAAGGAGGGATGTTTATCTAGTTTATTTTTGGACTAAAATGGAAGGCATCTCTATTGGATTCAAAGAGCTTTTGAAACAACTTATTTTTAACATGTTGAAAGGCAAGAATTTGATAATGCATGGTGTGATACCATAACGTGGCACAGGCTGCTGCTGCAGACCCAGCTGCAGGGTGGGATGGAGCTCCAGCCTATGAGCCCCAAGGAGAGAGCACAGATGGAGAAGTATCCACAGCCCCATGCCTCTGCCACAAGGCCACTATGAAATGCTCCTACTTCTAACTTTGTCAGCTTTCCCGTTTTGCCTAAAGCTCCTGTAGTGGTTGTTAATTTGTTCTGGCTTTTTTTTTCATTTCAACACGAAAATTAAAAAACATTTGGTACTCTTTTTTTCCAGATAAAAAATAAGAGCCAAATGTCATTTTTATTTTTCCTTATCTAGGTATCGCATCGGGCCGTTTGAAGTAGAGAGTGCCCTGATAGAGCACCCAGCTGTGGTAGAAACAGCTGTTGTCAGCAGCCCAGACCCCCTGAGAGGAGAGGTAATGATGCTGAATAGAGGCAGGGGAAGCAATGCATTTGTCCAAACATACAACAATATCAAGGAATTTCTACTTTACTGAATAACGTACAGCTCTAAGCAATAATGTCACCTTAGAATCATGAAATTGTTCAGGTCGGAAAACACCTCTGAGATCACTGAGTCTAAGCGTGAACCCAGCACTGTCAGGTCCACAAATAAACCATGTCCCTAAGCACCATATCATGGATCACCTTTCATCATGGATAATCCTAATGCGACTGCTGAAAAGCAAAATCGCTTCCCACTTACATGCCTTTGCTCTTCTGAGTTTCTTCTCATCTCAAGATCTTCTCTGTGAAGGACACTACCATGATGTTCACTTTGCCATTGTTCTTAAGCATTTGTCTATACACTGAAATTGTCATTTATAACTCTTGGTGTAGGCAAAGTTCTACTGGAACTGCCCAAGCATTAGACATGGGCTGCAGATGTGGTGAAAGCACAATCCTGTGCCAGGATAACAGTGCTTACTGTCCTCAGTGTGAACTTCAGAGAGAAACAAAATGTCCCTTAGCTTCAGGAAGAACTCCACAGAGACACCTTTTATTGCTCCTTCCTCTCGGCTGCTGCTGAGAAGAAAGGGCAAAGGTTCTTATTTGTAATGAGGGCACAAAAACTGTCCTTTAAACTTTCCCTTCTGCACATACACATGCTGAAGCTGGACACAATAATTTTTTGTCATGTGCTGGTTTCTCTGTTCCTCGTGACTGCTGTGACTCTGAGCAGCACTGCTCACTGGTAACCTGCACATCAACCCTAAAAACAGATGGTGTCAGATCACTTTTGATAATTTTACCTTACAGGTCGTGAAAGCATTTGTGGTTCTGTCCCCAACCTTTTTATCCACTGACCCGACAAGCTTAATTCGTGACTTGCAAGACCATGTCAAGAAAACTACTGCTCCATATAAATACCCTAGAAAGGTAAATATTTCTGAGGAGAAACTTTAAAACAGGACATCTTTCCCCAAACCTCCAGAGAATTATCATTTAGATTTTCATGATTCACTTGAAAGAGACAGCAGTAAAGATTCATCTAGACCACTGGCTCCAGAAGACCTTTCCTAAATAATATTAATTTACATTGTTTTTCATGGATTTGCATAAAGTACTTGTTCAAGCTTCTCAGAATTTTCTAGGTTTTTTTGTATCCCAGTTAGATCTCTATGTGCTAAGTCAGAATCACAATCATAATTCTCCATTCTGTGTTTAACTTTTAAACAAGCACTTGCCAGTACCTTAAGGGTAGCACATGACTGAATCTGAATAAGATTTTGCCTACTATCATCACAAGTGCTAAATAGATACAAGCCCAAGAGGATACACTTGGTGATTCTTAGTAATCCCAGCACCACAGGAAAAGAGCTACTGCAGTGCTTTAGTTAACTTGAACTAAACACCACAGAACTAAAAACCATTAAAGACTTCAGGGCTCTAACATTCCTTTTTTTCTTCTTTTTTCATTTATCTCTGGCCTCTGATACCACTCAGGCATTTGCCCTTCTGCTGTGAATTACTGTACTCAGTTTGGTCAGCTGAGAGGCAGCTGTGCTGATGTTTGGCTATCTAGGCAGCCAAAGAGAAGGTTTCACAAGTGGCAGAATGTGATGCTTTGGTTTGGCTTGGATTTGAGGCAGGCAGCTCTTACTGATGGGAGTCCTCTAAGTTTTCCACATGTGCTTGGAGAGTCTTGGAAAACCAGCTCTGTAGAACATGCTGCATTGCTTTCTCTCTTTATTTTACTTAGGTGGAATTTGTCAAAGAGCTGCCAAAGACAGTCACTGGGAAGATCAAGAGGAATGAATTAAGAGACAAAGAGTGGGGACGGCTATAGCGTTGTCTGGAATGAAACAAAACTTTAATTCCATTAGCACTATATGCATTTCACTACTTAACTGCCATCATTCTGATCTCTTTTTTTTAAGTGCCTGAGCATCAAAAACTACAGGTAACATCAAGATGTGATATTTGTGCCTGCTTGCAGAGTTTCCAGTGTCAGTAGCTGACTGAATTGTATTATTCTGGGTGAAAAATAAAATTTTCAATAGCCTTTCCCTTTGAGACCCACTCACCATCCCTCTTAAAGCCCAGCTTCTATTTGATGTTATTCTTGAGAGACAGTAAAAAAGATAATGCCCACATTTGAAAAGGTATTTTATGTCAAATATATTTTGATTCACTGTTTCCAGAGAGTTTACCCTGACAGCCAAAGCTTATGGAAAGGACATGGTGACTGGTGTGGTCACTATGTGGGTTCCAAATATGCAACATTATGAAGCGGTTGCAAAAGAACATTTTTCTGGTGCCACTGGATAGTGGCAGTAAAAGTCCTAAGAATGAATTGTTACAGATGGGGGATTATCAGTTTTATTGGATAGGCTCAAAATCCACATTTTTGGTGATAGGATGGGAACTATGTGTAGATGTCCCTTTTTTTGAAAGCATCTTGTCTCCTCCAAGTGCTAGCCAGGAGTGGAATTCTCAATGCAAGGTTTGGATGTACTCTGAAATAGATATGAACATAAGATCCCATGTTTTGCTTTAAAAACCCCTCTGAGATTAATGAAATGAGAATTGAGATTATGTTCAGTATGTGAAAAATAATCCTTTACTAGGCGATGCTGTCATGCATAATGAGAAATTAGTAAGTTGTGGAAATTCACAGTATGTGCTTAATGCTGTGCATATGCATATATATGGTGTGTATAAATATATGTTTTGTGTATGCATTTGGCACATAAAATTGCTCTGCTTGCATTAGTAAGAAAGTTAATATTTAGTTATGTCTTGAAATGCTTAATACATTTCCAGAATGGGTTTGGAACTTGGTCCTGCAGATTTTCTGGACTGTGATTTTTGTGACTTTGAGTAAGTTATTTTAGCCAGTCCATTGAGCAGGAGCATTTTATAAGTGATCTACAACTTCATCTCCTTTCCCACAAGACCAAAAGTTGGAATTAAGCTTTAATGAAAAACAGAGCAGCCTTTAGATGAGTTTGGGTTTAGTTATTCAAAAGGATTGCAGATTGTTGATATAAAACCAACTTTTCTGCTAATACTTGATCTGGGTCTAAATAGTCATCCTGTAAGAATGAAAAATGAACACAATTTATAAATGTAATGTATGTAAGCTTATCTGTTTGAAAAGGGTTTGTTATTGAAAAGATCAGTAAGAGAAGGGGTAATTTTCCAAGTTTGGCCATCACACTGAAGTGTTAGATTTAAGATTCAGACCAGAAGTCACCATCAGTGTCTGAGCTTCCATCAGCTGTGGCAGAGCAACAGAGCTCAGCAGCTGCTAATTTGTTAGTGGGTTCCTTTACAGTCCTTAAAATCCAAAATAAAGTTATCTTCAAACACAGTCTCACAGGCTTCTACTCAATGTAGAAAATTAAATCCCCCATGAGAGCAAGCAGTATGTTTAATGTGATTCTACCAGAAGAAAAGTGAACAAAATAAGGTTCTGCTCAAACCTGGCTGCTGCAGGGCTCTAAACTTCCCTTCTCCTGTGTTACAGCTTTGTTCTGAGATTAATTTTTCCTTCATTCAGTCAGAACAGAGGGGAAAACATGTTGGAAATTTTAAATGTAATGCCATTTTTGGACAGAATAACAAAAAATTCAATTAGATCTTTAAGTGCAATCAAAAAAAAAAGTTGAAGAATGTAATCTGGTCACAATTTCAGCAACTGGCTCTTTTTAAGGGCATTCAGATTTCAAATGTGATTACATTTTGGAAAAGTAATCCACTTTGAAGTGATCAGATTTTTAAAGTAATCCATTTATTCCATGTAAGTAATAAAATTTAAAATATAATCTAATTATGAACTTTGAAAGTAATTGATTTTAAAGCAAATTTAAAAGTATAATCCTGCAACATGTTCCTACGTTTTTGGCATCAGTCTGTGCTGGGCTTTAAACAGACCTGGCTGGACCTTTTCCTGAGCCTTGGTAGTGACAAAAATTGCTCATTCCAGCAGGGGAGGGTTTGCTCAGGAGGTTTTCTCTCTGCTGCAGGACAGCCTGCTCAGTCTGCACTTTGGGTCAGACACACTTCCCAACATGTTCTTTCAGTTTTACAATGATACAATACCTGAACCTGAGCAGGAAAAAAGGAAGAAACAAACTGGCGAATCAAACATTTCTGTTTGATGTGTGGGCAGGAGCCTTTGCTCTGTCACATTGCCCAGGGTTTCAAGCAACCACACAAAACCCCTCAGTTGTTCACAAGGTTGTGCTCAGTTTCAGTGGTGTATGTTTGTCCTGCACTACTGACTTGAGGAATTTCTGAGTCAACCAACTGATATCCCTTGTTTTTCTAAAACAGAATTTACTCTTTTTGTTGGGCACTGGGAGTGATGTCCTACCTGTCAGCTAAATCCTAAGAGCCTAAAGCTTTTAAATTGGCATGCTTGCCACAGAAAAGGAACACAGTTTGGAATGAAACTGCCAAGTGATGTTGTTATTTCTCTGTACAGAGAAGTTGGGGTTTGTTCAATAACTATCAAAGATGATCTCTGGGAACATTCAGAGGAAGAAACCGAGAAACACAGAGTGGGGCTCTTTGCTGCTGAGCTCCTCACCAGAACATGCTCATCCTGAACTTTTGTGTGTTCTAGCATCCTGTTTCCTATCAGTCTTAAGAGGACAACCTTCTGAATAAGAGTGGGAGATACACATTGCTGTTCTGCTGCTTTGAAATATTTCTAAAGCAATATATTCTCTATAACTTTAAATGTACATGGCAGAAAAGGGTTTTGAAAATAGTGATAGAAGAGGGAAAATGGACTGGTCCTTATCTGCAGTGCTGTTACTGAAAGCCACACATATACCATTGTTGGTGACCCCAGGTCTAGCCACTACCGGGTTGCATAGAGTTTCAGGATTAAATGCAGTCAAGGATTTCCTGGGCTGAGGTGTCAGTCCAGACTGTGAGATATTTCCATAACAGCCAAGCCATTCCAAGGTTATGGGCACAGCAGAGGTTTAGCTCATCCCTGCTAGGTCACATCTCACATTTCTTGTTACCTCTCTGTAGCCCTTGCACTTCACACCATGCTGCTACAGCACTTCATTCAGAAGATATGAGTAGTAGCTGAACTCTATGACCAAGGCTGCATTGAGCACAAAAACACCAGTGAATCAGAAAAAAAAAAAAAAGAAAAGAAAAAAAAAAAAAAGGCAAAAAAAAAGCACAGGGTTATTTTTCTCAGATTTTCCTTGTTCTGCTGTAAACCCACTATGCACTACCCGTAAACATATCCAACATATCTGCTAGTAGCAGGAGCTTGGGAAAACAGCAGATCTGCTGGATAGTAAAACTGCTGATGACCTTTCAGGAAAATTGTTATCAACTGGCTAATAAACACAAGTCCCAGGTGAGGATGTGCCAGGAGGGTTCTGCAGGTGGATCTTGCCTCCTTCACACCCTTAAGCTCTAAAATGGATATTCCTTTGCTTTCCACCTACAAAACCCATTATTGTCTGAAGTCGAAAATAGAAAACAAATGCACAAAATGCTGTGTCCATCACATTAATCTAAATGGATCTGAACTTGCACTACTGAAACCAGAGGATAGTTGAGAATTTATTTCTTTAGGAGCAGAAATGGAAAAGGAGATGAAACTAAATAGAGCTTTGAAGAGCTGTGTTTCATGTCCCAAAAAGTGGTCAATGTGCTCTCTGGGCCATGCAGTCTGCAAAGAGACCAAGTTTTAGTGATTCTACCTTGCATCCCAGAGTGATAGGAGGCAGCTGAGCATGGCTTGTACTCAAGCAGGTGAATTGTATAATTCCTAGCGCTCTGTAGATTATTACCTTCTATGTTAACAATTCATTTAACAGTTCTATTTCTTATCTGGCTTCCTTCCTCGAGCATTTGACAATCAAAGGGGTGACTGGGGTAGTCTCTACAACAGCTGATGTAACTACCTTCATCATTTTTCTTTCATTTTCTGTGGCTTGTGTTAAATCAGTTTGACTGTGACAGACTCAAAGCTTCCAGTGTTTTCTGCCTCAAAGTTATGCATTATACTTTCACTGTGTCTATAGTAAAGGACCTCACAGAAACAGAAGCTATTTTGTACTCCAAGTCTGCACATCTCTATTCAAGTTCAGATGTGTGAGACTTGTTTTACTACCTTCTCGTTTCTGGATTGAATGATGCTGGTAATCATCAGGAAAAGCTGTGAAGTGATCAGGACTGAAAGGGAAAAATACCTAATACATTTCCAATTTTATTGTGTTTTCAGGTGTTATCATCCCAGGGAGAACACAACCGACAGCACCAGACATTTGCTATTGATTGCTGGCTTCGAAGGCCAGGTGTGTTATTATAATAAATGATCTTACTCTGGTGGTGGACTTGGTTACATCCAAGTGCCAGTCTCTGAAAATAAAGCTAATTGTGTCTGAAAGCAGCAGGGCTGAGTGGCTGAACTTCAGCCATTTGCTCAAGTAAGTGCCTTCTACTTAAACCCTGTTAGATTTATCTCCAGTGGAAATTTCCTCATGTTTGAACAGTCTTGTACACTTGTATCTCATTAATGAATGAGATACCTCGAAGGGGGTAGGAGAAGAGACAATTTAGTCTCTTTTTTATATAGACAAGCAATATCAAGGAATAGCCAAACTGCTAATTATAAAACAAGTAGCTTTATGATGTCTAGATTTGTTATATATGAACAAGTAGCTTTATGATGTCTAGATTTGTTATATATGAACATAAAACAACACAGAAAAGTAGGCAGGAATTACTTTTATTGACAGCTGTGGCCTATTTACTTTCTAAAAGATAAATATTCTATACAAATTATTCCATACTCCTAAACTTTATGATAATAAGTCTAATGTGAATAGCTTTTCACTATCAAAGGCTAAGAGGGTACTGTAAAATGAACTTAATGTCTTTAGGAATCCTCTATACAATCACTGGCAGTCTGCCTACCTGGCAGGACAACTGCCCCAACTTCCCTGCTGCCTGTGTCCTTGGCTGCCTCAGCTGAGTGCTGAGCTGGCCAGGAGGCTCTGGGGCTCTGGAGTGGGAGCTCCTGGGCAGCTGGAGCCACCAGCCAGCACCAGGACACAGCTGGGCTGGGGAGGCAGACTGCCCACACATAACTTTGCAGGAATGGGCAGTGTTTGCATGCCAAGCCAACAAACATCAGCCCTGGCAGAGCATTTTTCATCCATTTTTGTACATGCCACGCCACAGTTTGATCCAAGATCAATCTTAAATGTAAGAACACCATGTCCACAATGAACAGTTACTCATATTTCATGTTGTTTTCCGGGCAGCCCACAAAACTAAGCTTCTTAGATTTACAGGCTTAGCTGTTTTAAGATGGCATAACCACAAGGTGATTGCTCTTTGAATAGGAATATAACACAGGAAGGATTTTGCAGCATGATTCTTTTGGGCACAGGATATTATCAGCTGCTTTCAATCAGTAGGAGTTACTTAAAGCCCTCCCCTACTGAATTTCACTACTGAAACGATAAATGAACTGAATTACGTGTAAACTCATATTTTAATTACACAGCTGTGACCCTCAAGAAAGGCCAGTCAGTACTGGAAAAAAACAAGGTGAGACTGGCTTGTTCTTAAGAGAAATTATTTTCAAGTTTCTCAAGCCAATCTGAGTTTTAACCTAGCACAAGGGGAAGAGTGAATGTCAGGGCCTTGGTTTCATACCAAGGGATGACCCTTGAGTTTCAAGTCAGCATTAGGACAGATTAAAGACACCGCATTCCACCATCAGTGTATCACCTCTTCAGCTGATGCTTGGGCACTGTAACATCTTTCCTCAGCACTGACAGTGACAGCAATTATTTGGCTTTTCATGTAAGTAAGATCATAATAATGTCTTATAGTTTGTCCATAAAGGTTTGAATTCAAAACACTGAAGCACCATCCGACCATGAGGAAACCACTGAACCCAAAAGTGATGGCACAGCAAAAAAACCAGGGAATTAATGTCTAAACAATGACTGTTCAGTAAGTGCAAATCATGAAAAATCAGAAGTAAACTGTAAGCCCTGTAGGCAGACAGGTCAGTGAGAGGAGGAAAGAAAACAAAAAAAAAATCCCACTAACTCCCCTTAGTCTTTGTCCTTAGAAAATAAGCAGGCTGTCATGAATCACGATCACCAACATCAGCCACCAATAAACATTCACAGTCAGCCTCTGTGTCTGGTCTCAGATGGCTCTTTCCTTTGTGTGACTCAGACATTGATGGTTTTAATCCACACACAAAAATCTTCAACAATTTAAAGAAAACACCACGGGAGGTAAGAAAGCAGAGTTTTAATAAATTGGTTGCAAGGGAGACAGGACTAGGGAAAAAAAGTAATTTTCATTTTCCAACTTCTAAAACAATTTTGAAAGAAGAGGAAAATATAAATTATGACAGAGATTTGAACATGTCCTTTTCATTAAATCAAGACCAGTAACAAATTGTGTTCTTCAAGGTAAGTCTTTTCCCATTAGCAACATACAGGCTTTTATCCTAGAAATTAAAAACTAAAGCTACAAAATTCTACAGGAAGCATACTAAAAACCCTGTTGGAAAGCAAGTTATAGCTGCACTGGTTTTGGTTGGTTCTTAGGAGTCACGGGGACAACCCACTGTAACACAAAGACAACAGAAACACTCACTAGCATTACTTTCATTCTGAAACAAAATTAATACCATAAAACTAAAACTGTACCAAAAATTAAAATTTTTTCCCCTTATCTAGTATAGTATAATGGAGAGCTTCTTAATAAGAAGTTTCCAAGCAGTATTTTAATTCAAACTTTGAGACTTGAGAAAAAAAATAACTCCAGGAACACTCTATAAAATCCCCCAAGGATTGAGTCTTTGGAAAGAGCAGCAAAAGGCTATTTGCAGGAGATTACTCAAAAGGATTCTATTCAGTGACTACAGCATTTACTATAAACCAGTAAGTGCTGCATACACAGCTAATGTAAACAGACATGTAGCTTTTGATAAAACCATCTGCAATGCCTGCACTGTGCTTCTACTGTTCTAAAACAGTCCAATCTTTTATTCTAAATCATCTCATAATATTCAAGTATTTATATATATATCATAACAGTTCTTTCCATTCACGTCAAGACAGCATATCCTTGTGTATATATAAATATATGTATAAAACTCTCCATCAGACTATCAGATTTACCTCATTCTGTTGTTCACACAGAAAAATGTTACTAAGTTTCTGCAGCTGTCAGCTCACTTCCTTCCCAAAACCCTCTTTTCCAGATCACTCACTCCTGACAATAATTGCTCAGAGCTGCTTCTGTGCTGCCTTTTGGCTTCTGTAGCCTCCAGATATAACAGAGTTCATACATGTCAGGGTGGCCACATCTACATATACATGCACAGACCCCTGCTTTGTGTGCCAGGGACAGGAAATGCAAAACAAAGCTGCAGGAGGACAGCAAGCTTCACCAGAGAGGTGATGCACTCTTGAGCACCCTTACATCTGCTGAAATGTCAGTTCCACCTGCAACAAGCATTAAAATTCTTATACATGTGGATTTTAAAACCAGGACTTCAAAACAAAACCCCCTCTTCCTCATTCCAACACCCTTTCAGAACTCTAGGGCAACTTGTTTTATATGTTTGGATTATGTTTACCTTTCCCTTATATAACATTTTCTACACTGTCAGAGCATCATTCCCCTTGGGCTCAGATTCTATTTCACTTTGATTCTTGTTCTCTTCTTTTACTTCTTTAGAGCTCTTCACCTCCTCCTCAGTTTCTGCTTTAACTACCTCTGAATTCTGTTCTTCTGTCACACTTGATGGGTTTTGCTGTGCATCTTCTTTGTTGCTCTTCACCACCTCCTGTAGATTGTATTTTCTGAACAGAACATAGTCCCTCACCACACTTAAGCAACAGACGGTTTTTATTATTTCCACCACAACTGTGTATTGTGGATTATTAAGATCAACCTTGTTTTCTGGATTGAGGCTACTCACAATTCCTGTAAAAGAAGATGCAATTTAAAAGCTGGGAAAACTGTTGAAGAGCATAAGTATGTCTTGTTTCTCGTAATTGCAGTGAGATAATTTTTCTGTTACTTCAGTTCTACTGGTGGTACATACTGTGACTCCTGCTCTGTTCTGCTATTTTAAGCAATTACAAAAATAATTGGCTATAACTGAGGGGAATCTTGCCTCCTCTCTCTTAATTTTTATCCATTCAATAAGATACTCCAAAAAGATAGAGCTATTTTATGAGCCACATATTGAACAAACATAATAATGGTACCATTTCCATACAGCCTCCAGAAAGAAACCCTAACAGCAGTCATTTCAAAGCATGTACAACTGATGCTGCAAATGGTATTCAACACTGCTCTCTCTTCTGCTTATAGTCTCTCAAGACATCAACACCATCAAGGAAAACTGATGTCAAGCTTTTTTTAAGTCTCACAAAAGCTTTTAGAATTCAACATACAGGTTTTAAGCAACAAATGTGTATGTCCATTATAACTTCTTTTAATAGTCTGACCCATGCTGTGCATGCAAAATACTTGTGCATGTAAACTTGTTTTGTTTCGTGTGAAATCCATACATACCTGCCAGTTCCTTAATTACTTCTTCCCTACTCATATGGCTGTTATTACGAGCTTTGTAAACTATTTGAAAAGTACCCTTGTTAGGGGCTTTAAACCAAGGCTCAAAAAACGTTTCTGTGTATTTTTTCATATCTTCCATAAAAGCCTTGCAAGTTCCAGAAATGGGCAGCATGCGCAGAATGACTCTCGTTTTCTTCTTTTTAGTGGTGTGCATATCCTTTAGGATATGGTGTACCAGGTTCTCGGGTTCTACAAGAAAAACAGTTGGGTATGAGCAACAAATTGAAGGCATTATCTCCCCTCTTCCCCTTCTAAATAATAAGCTGAGAACTTTGCTGCACTGCTGTCAGCCTCAAATCCTTTTATGTAAAGTGTTGTTTTACTATACCAAAACTAGAGAATCAAAGATTGTTTTGTCAAAGCATTTTCCTCTACTTTTAGCTTCTTCACTAACAACAATAATCAGTGACACAGCCAAAGGAAAGGGTATTTGTTTAATATATGGGTGTTACTTGGAAGCCACACTCTGTGGCATTTTACTAACAGTGCTGAGGGCAGTTTGCATTACTCAGTATCAGCTGAAGTCCCACCTATGCCCTGGGTTCTGATGAAGACCACGTTGTTGGCACCACTCTCCACCGACTGGAACCGCCGCAGCTTCTGCTCCGTCGAGGCACGGATCTGGCCAACCTCCTTCTTCAGAGCTGCCTCCACATCATCCTCATCCTCCTCCCTGTCGCTTCCAGACAGCCTCTCCTCGTGATCTGAAAACTTCACACAAGTACCATTTGCTGGTGAGCACGGAGCAGCAGCGCCCAGCTGACAGCTCGCGCAGGGCCCGGGACACGGGGCACGGACCGGGCCTTCGGTCCGGCCGGCAGCGGGGCTGCCAGGGGGCTCGCCCGCACAATCTGGGACATTCAGGGCCGTGGCGCACACGCGGTTTGTTCCACACACGCGGTTTGTTCCACACACGCGGTTTGTTCCACACACACGCGGTTTGTTCCACACACACGCGGTTTGTTCCACACACACGCGGTTTGTTCCACACACACGCGGTTTGTTCCACACACAGGGCTGGAGCCGAGGCCTCGGGGTGCCGCTCCCCCGCAAGCCCGCCCCGAGCGCCCGCCGGCCCCGCCGCACGCACCTGCTCGGGCCCGTAGAGCAGGTCGCCGTACTCGCCCAGCAGGCTGTAGGCCTCCCCCACGCACTTGCGCTCGTTCATGTTGCAGGTGATGAGGATGCCGCGCATGCCGGCCTCCAGCTGCCGCCCGGCGCCGCGGGGCCGCTTGGCCCGGCCGGCCCCCGCCGCGAAGTGCCCCTTGGGCCGCCGCTCCCGCGCCGCCGGCTCGGCCGCGGCCATCGGGCAGCTCGGGCAGCTCGGGCAGCACCGCCGCGATGGCGTCAGCGCCACGCCCGCCCCGCGCCCGCCCGGCACAGCGCCGCACCTGGAGCGGCGGCCGCGGCAGCGGGGAGCGACCCGCCGGGACCGACCCACGGGGAGCGGCTCGCCGGGACCGACCCACGGGGAGCGACCCGCCGGGACCGAATCGCTGAGACCGAGCCTCCGGAGCGCGGGTCGCGGAGCCGGGCTGGCCAGCACTCTGGTGGCGGGCGCAGCCAGTCTCGTAGCTCTTGATGCTTTCGCTTCCCTCGAGCTCCAGAGTTGAAGTCTGTGTTATAACTCCGGAACTGGGGTCAGAGGAGCAGGCGGACGCTTGCTAGAGGGGAGCGAGCGACCCTCGGTCCAGCTCTGCGTCCGACACCCACCCGTGCGCTCCACGGAGAGAGATGCTCCCCTGCTTCCCTGCCTGCCCGACTCCCGAAGGTGCCACGGTTAGCGAACATGTGCTGACAGATGAGTCGTGACCCATCGTGTGGATCCTAAAGGAAAGTGTCTGTGTGCATCCCGGTCCGTAAGAGTCGCCTCTCCCTGCTGTAACTTTTAAGCTTCTTCGGTAAGAATTGTAACAGGTTCTGATCTGCGGAAAAAACTGACCAAGGCAGCTGCTCCAAATTCAATATAAGAAAACCACCATTGGAAGCAAACTGCACTAGAAGTAAAAAATTAAAGTACTTGCTGCTCTTTTGCAGGATCTTTTACAAGGTAAGACATTGCAGATTTACACAGTAGTAGACATTACACTATATCCTTCTTAGTTTAGGTTTGAATACATTCTTATCTGATTCCCATCATCTCTCTGTCCCAGGGGCTACACTACAAGCTAAAGCAGACACTGATACAAATGAAATGGGAAACTCGGGGAGGCAAGAGCACAACAGTAATGTATGTAAAACAAAGTATTTAATGAAATGTCAGTATCATATCTTTATTGTTACTTAAAGGATAAAAAACTCTGTAAGAGTTTAATAGAATACTATTGCTTCAAGAATCACTTTTGATGTGTGACATCATCTAAAGAGATTTTTAAACGTTTCAAAAGTTTCAAAAATTAAAAGTTGCAGGCATTACATTTAGAGAAAAAATGTAAATAAAATCTGTGTCATTGAAATCTTTAAGGACTGGACTGGTAAAGTAAAATATATGACAGAACAGAAATTTAAGAATTGTGGCAGCTGCTGCTCATACTCTAATTTTAGCAATTAATAGTTTTATCTGTTCTCTCACACTTCATTAAGGAGTTACTTTATGATCTGATGATATTTTTGTGTGTTTGAGCAACTTTCCTTTCTATCAATGTTAACCAAGAACAGTCCTTTTTGTCCCATTCTGAGAATATGTATCTGACATAATTTGACTGTCCTGATTACATTAGGCATTAGAGTTTAGGATTCAGATAAAAAATTTTATCTTTTTTCAAGTTCTCATAGAGGGTCTAAGACACAAATACTTTTTGTAGGAGGAATTTTCTGTATTACTAGAAACAGTTCCAAGAGAGGTCAAAGCATTAAAGGTGAGACTGTTAGATTTCTCTTTCAGAAGTGCATATTCCCACTTGAAGTATCCACAACTTTTCTTATTACCTCCTTGCTTGCCAACAGGACAACAAAAAAATGCTCTGCCGTGATTTGGGCCAGCATTTGACACAGAGAGCTTTTTGGCTCTTCGGCCGCAGTTACACAGAGGGGGAGTTGATTTTCCATTTTTCACAGCTCTTACAGACTCATTGAAATTGACTGTGGAGTTCAAAACAGCAGGAGATACTTTGGGCAAATTTGAACTTCTCAAAGGTAAGGAGTGAGCAAAAGAGGAAGTTCTCTCTTGATATATACGAAAAGACTGTTTTTTTGCTGGTGGGCATGTTTTTGGACTAGTTGGCTTTCTTTTAGGAGCCTGTAAAGGAGTAGAGTAATTTCTAATTAATGCTGATTGTGCTGAAACAGCATTTCCCTTTGCAGATGGTAACTTAAAAGCTGAACATTGTGAAGTCTGCCTTTGTACTGTACCTATATTATAGACTGTAGTATCAGGACTTTTGTAAACAGACCTCAGAGGTTCCATGGGTGCTACACTTTCCTCCAGACTCTGATTATCTGAACTTGTCACAGCCAATTGTTTTGAAATAGTTTCTTCTTCAAGCACTGTTAGATTATCTGTACTTGAGTCATCTTTGAGCTGAACAGAGTCTGAATTTTGTTCATACTGAGATTGTGGTATCAAAGCAATATCTTCCCAGTCTGTCAGCAGAGACAAGCACTCAGAACTGGTGCTGATGTCCCCACTGGAGAGAGTAACTGAGGGGATGGTAGTGGAGACAAGCACCAGCCTTGATCCCTGTACGGGGAGGCTGGGCCTGGCTGTTCTCAGAGGCTGCCCAATGCTCAATCCCTGCTGGATGCCTGTTGATGCAGGACTGGGACATGGCTGTGCCAGAGCCAGAGGAACAGGAAATCTGTCAGAAGAAGCTGCTGAAGAGCTTTGGGAGTGAGCATGGAACTCAGTCCTTGAGCTGCTGCGGGGTACAACGTGGACAGCTGCAGAGGGATCAGTGCAAGTGATCTGCTGTTGCCCAGTCTGTGCATTAGAATTTATCCTGTTTCCAGCAATATTGTTGTGTTTGTTCTCAGCCACAGATTTTATTTCACAAGTTCCATCTCTAGATGTTTCAGGTCTGCTCTTACTTCCCAGTGGAGTCTTGTCAGTGATGTTTACAGTCAGTGTTCTGGAAATTGAATTACTCTTCTGCTGTGCCTAGGGAGTCCATAAACAAAAGCAGATTCTGGAAAGTGAATACCCAGACATTTTGGGAATAAATGTACAAAATTAATAAGCGTATCAGCCTAAGGATGTTCTTTCCAAATCATAGTTAAGATGCTGGGTTTATTATTTGAATAGCTCACCTTTCTTCTGTATTGCAGGCTACAAAGCAAGTAGACAGGAAGATACAAAGTAGTGACTAACCTTATCCAAAGATTTAGTAACTTTCAGCACACATCCGTCACAAATCAGCCTCCAAGCAAGACGAGCAGTATTCCGGGAATCATCCAACCCTTCCAAAGTATGGTTATATTAATGTCTTTTTTTTTTTTTTTAACTGCTACTGGGGATAGTTCTTATTGCAGGAAAAATGTAATCTAGGTAAGCCTTACATGAATGACAAGGAGTCACATAACTGTGACACTTAGTCATCTAGTTCAAAAAAGGGAAGCGGAAGTAGAAAATTCCAAATAATTCTCTGTGCTGAAACATCTGAAGGATTATCCATAGAGCTGAATATCTGTTCACAATTTTAAATATCCCTGCTCTTTTCATTAATCAAGTTAAAAAAAAAAACAACAAACTAACCACCATATTGTGCTGGAATTGTCTCACATTAACATGATACCTAGAGCTATCAGGTAAAATCAAGTTTCTTTATCTTCACCTCTTTTCTTTTGCATCTTAGCAATTCATAAATTGATCCTGTGAACATGCACTCAGTAGCAGAGATTTCAGAAATTAATTATGAGGTTAGAAATAACAAACTGATCTCAGAGCACTTTGCCTTTCTTGTTTTGATGATCTGGTCTGTTGGACAGAACATGGTACAACCTGAAACAGTAATTACTGTAATCAGAGTAATGACTATTAACTAGCTGCTTTAGGTTAAGTTAGCTAACTAAAGCTAAATAGTACTGTTTAGCTTTATAAGACATATATTTATATATATATATTAAAATGAGGATCATCATGCTTACCAGAATGTTCCCGTCCTTCAAAAGCTATCCCCAAATCCTGCAAAGCTCCATTTAGCCCTTTAGGCTTTCTGTTATAGAAGGCCTAAGGAAAGAAATGCAGGTGCTTAACATGAAGCATTTCAAAACCTTTCCCTAGTGAAGCAAAGCCATTTTGGGAATATCCCCTTACGAATAATAAATCTCACAAGGCAATTAAGCAAGTTGGGTATCTGCATTTTACAGTGAGGATAAGACCATAAGTGACTTACCCTGTTAGAAATCAGAATGGAAAGAACCATGAATCCCTTCTCTCAGTCTTAAGCAAATCCATTCTGTCTGAGCTCTGAAAGTCATTTGTCTGCACTCTATGGCTTACACTGATGAAAATCTTAACAGACTAGCATTGAATAATGCTATAAATAAACAACTATAAATAATACCTTAAGATGCAATCAAAGGCATGGGCATGAAAATATTTGGCATAGGTAGGGATATTTTTGTAAGTGAAAAAAGTGAGTACTACTACTTGCTCCTGATATGAGTATCTGATTTGATCACTAGAAAGGGGGAATATTCCTGGTGTTTATCTTTAGAGACCTAATTCTGCTGCCTACCTGTAAGGTACCTCTAAGTAGACTATAACGAAGACTTCCTTCACACCAATATAAGGCACACAAGACAAAAAAAGATAGGAAGCAAGGAGAGCAGAACATGTCAGGAAAGGAAGAGCAGCTCATAAACACAAAATAAAGCCAGGTTACTGTGGTCAGCGGGACATACAACCCTGCCTTGTAAGCTCAGCTACAGTTAGCCTTTGAGGTGAGGGTGGGTAGAAATGTTTCAGTCTGTCAGTCTTCTCACCCTATACGTTGCTTTGAGATCAATCCAGGAATTCAGAATGTCAGGTTTGCGCAGCTGCTTCCTTTTACACTCGTAGTGCAAACACACGCCCAGGTCCCAGTCTGTGCAGAGAAAACCACAGTCAATCCACTACTACAGAACTGGCCTAAAATCCACATATGTGTCCCTTTATGTGGCCTAAAAGTCTACATAAAGGGACACAACATCAACACAGTATCAGCATCCTGTGCTGCTGGATAGCAGGCACAGGCTGTGAAGTGATTGTCCACGGGAAACCCTAGGGTTGCTGCAATGGGACACCAGAAGAAGCAAATCTCTGTTTTAGTGAATAACTTAATGCAGTTAAAGATCCCAAAGACATCATTAATACATTTAGACACACTAAGAATAGTCATACAGTTCACTAAAGCCGAAAAATATAAGTGTCAGACCATGGAGTCAAAGATGCAGTGAACATGTCAGGATTCCATGGATTTCATATTTTCAATCCTATCCCAATATTCCATATTTTTAATATCTAATAACAGGATTTTGGCTGCCTAGAAGCGAAGACAATTTCACTAGCGCCACCTAATGTTATTACTGTGCAGAAAGAGCAAATGAAAATGTTACTTACCTGTCCAAGTAACAAAGGCACACGCTTTTGCGTCTGAAGAATTACTCTGACTATCTGTACTGAATATAATTTTCTTCTCCTTTTGTATCATTTGAACCCATTTCAAAAACTGAGATAAGCAAATGTTGAGAGGCACCCCTTCATCAACTTGTTTCTTCAAGGAACAGAACAAGAAGCATGCATGTGTTAGAATGCACTGAAATTCATTTGAGGCTTGTTTCTTTTTAGCCCTTTAAAGGACTCTTTAAATAAAACAGTCAACAGCAATTGTACAATTGTAAAACAATGTTAAGTCACAATTATACCTGTGTTATGCCAGTTAGTTCTGTACAGAATTCAGAGAGAATAGGATGCTCTTGGGGCTGGACATACATGTGGAATTCAGATTCAATAGCTCCTGTTGAGGTGTTTAACAGGACTGCTGGAAATTCAACTGCAACAAACACAGAAGAAGAAGAAACCAAACAAAACAGAAACAAAATACAAAGCCAGGAAGGTTAAAACTGTTCTCAGGAATGGCACCATTTTAAAATGGGTCCCTGCCAACTCAGCATATTCCATTATTCTATTCTACATATATACATTAAAACATATAGTTTAGATTTCAAGCATGATGCTGGCAAGGTCAAGGTGGGTTTCATTCCTGTGATTTGCTTAAGAGCTGGACTCAGTCCTTGTCGGTCTCTTCCAGTTCAGAATATTCTGTGATATATACGTATATATATATGACACGTAATGACGACACAAGGTTCAACGCCAGCCCGGTGCACTCACTGATCTCGGGCCCGCGCCGCCCGCGGTCCTCCCAGCACGTGGCCTCGAAGTCCAGGACGATGAGGAAGGGGAAGCGCTGCCCCGCGGCCGCCCGCGCCCCGCTCCGCGCGCTGCTCCGCGCCAGCCCCAGCTGCCTGCGGACACGGACCGCGCTCAGGGGCCGCCTGCCACCGCTGCGGCCCCTCGGCGCCCGGACACCGCCGCGGCCCCTCGGCTGCCCGAACGCCGTCATAGCGCCCCGATCCCGCACCTGGCCAGGCGCCTGGTGGCCATGGCCGCTCTCCGCCGCCTCAGGGGGCGGCCGCCATTTCAAAGCTCCCGCGGGCCCGCCCCCATCGCGCTCTCGGCGCTCGGCTGCTCCGGCCGCGGCCCCGGCGCCGCCCAGCGCGATCCGAGAGCCCCCGGAGCGCAGGGCTGCGCCGGGCCGTGAGGCGCCGCCTGGCCCCGCCGCTCCCGTGCGGGCCATGGCGAAGGGGCTGTGCCTCAACGGGCGCAAGCGGCCCGGCGAAGCCGCGGAGGGGCCGCGGGCGGCGCGGAAGAGGCGGAAGGCAGATGGCGGCGGCCCGGGCCTGGGCCGCGAGGTGAGAGCCGAGCGCCCGGTGTGAGGAGCGCGGTGCGGGCCGTGCTTCCCTTGCAGCCGCTTGTCGGCGGTGTTGCTGTGTCCCGCGTTGGGGTGCTGGGAGCTCAGCAAAGCCGTGTACACCGGCAGTGTACCGGGAGGGTAGGGTACAGCCAGTGCCTGCAGGTAGCATCATAGAATGTCCTGAGTTGATCCACAGGGCTCCTCGAGTCCAACTCTTGGCCCTGCACAGGACACCCCAGCGCAGACACACACACACCGTGTGCCTGAGAGCATTGTCCAAACGCTTCTCGAACCTTCGCAGGTTTGGAGCCTTGACCGCTGCCCTGGGGAGCCTGTTGATGGCCTGGATTGTGCTGCAAGAGATGTGGAAAATAACTCATTTGGAGTGCTCCGCATTACATTTAAGAATTTTTGTTTAAAAAATAGATACATTCTCCAATATAATCTTGTAAACAAAGCAGATCTTGAAAGGAGTGTTGTGTGTGCTCAGCACATGCACCCCTGGAGGATGCAGAGCAGCCCCACCTCACCCAGGGCACACTGAGTCAGTGCCCATGGCACAGGAGTTGGTGTGTCCAGCCTGTGAGATCAGGCCTGTTTGTACCCGGTTAGACACAAATTCCCGTGGTTGGCAGTACCCCCTCCTTGGTGAATCAAAACCTCTGCTTTTTGTGTGGGTTTTTCTGCAAAGCTTTAATTAGGCCGTAGTGAAAACAACGGTGTCATTACTTGTCTCAGCATGAGAGATGAGGCACTAGCAATTACACCAGCCTGTGCTATTATTGCCAGATGATTCTTAAACACTGGAACCTCTCTTTAGCTTCCTTACCCACTGACAAATGTCTTGAAGAGCACACCAGCTCAGTCCCATGTGGGCAGGCTCTGTCCAAACTACTGAGCACACGGCTTGTTAGTGTGCAGGGGAAAAGAACTTCCAGTGGTTATTCATGCTGTGAGGTTTTACATTCTCTAGTGTGTGGTGTTTTTCCCTCTGTATGCCTTGATGTCTTTTTATCACCTATAAAAAGAGTATGTTTAAAATTTTTACAGGAGTTCTTTGGAACAGAACGTCTGGTCAGTGGAGGTCACCAAAATGCCACATTTACTTGCTAATTAGCCTTTAGAAGAATTTGTGCATCTAGGCTTAAAGAACTTCTGTGTAGAACTGTGTGGCACAGTCCCCACCTCATCTCCTCAGTGCTTGTTTTCTGCAGCTTCCTTGGATTTTACTGAAGCATTTTTCCCTGCAGGGGTCAGCAAACCCTTCTGGCAGAGCAGATCCCACACTGTAGATAGAGAAAACCTCACATGGTGTGAGTGGCTGTATATAACACTTGTAAAATGTTTAAAGCTCTACAGGAGCAAGTGGGGGACAGGGTTGAGAGACCAGGATATTGTGTTACATGTCAGTTGTCTCCTTACTGCATACATCTTATGTTAATTTTTATTAAATGACTCTCTGAAGTTAGAGTACCTGGGTTACTGAAATCTTGATTAAATGTAATACTGAAATGGGATCTGAAATGAAACTTGTGTTCATAAAGAATGGAAGAGTTACTTTAAATGTAGCTGGATGTATCCAAATAGTTTCTTTTTCCTTCTTTTTTCATGGACTGGTGTGATTACATGAAAGCTCTCTTTACCAGCTTTTCCCTTTCACAGGAAAAGTCGTGTCATTTGTCAGCAGCTCTGCTTGGCGAGGACTCCGAAATCAGCCAGGACCACCTGTATGAGCTGCTGAAATATGCAGCTCTGGGGAAATGCCACAGTGCAGCACAGCCCAGGTACATCCACAGCTGCAATCAGCCTGGTCTCGTGTTCTCCCCTGGTGTGCAGACATTCCTAAAGGAATATTGGCCATGCTTTGGAATGCTTGCCGTGGAGTTGCCATAACCAGCAGCCTGGATTGTGCAGATACAGTTGTTCTTAGACTTGGCCAGAAAGCAGAATTCCTCTTCTGGCTGAAATCCTACCATTCCATAGTTTTGTTTCATGCAGTTTTGAAAAACTAAATGACTGCTTTGGAACTGAAGAAGCTCCACACACTGAGAAACAAAATACCCTGTTAAAATATTAATACAAATATTAATGCATTTCATGTTAGATATAATTGAAACAGAATGCTCTAGAGCATTTTAGAAAAAACATATTTTAGTCACTTTTTCCTTTCACTGGGCCACTTCTCAGTACTGGAAGGGAAAGGTTGAGGAGGGCTTATAACCTTGAATGGCAAAAACGAATCTTCAAATGAAACTCAAAGCAGAAAATATCCCACTTTAGATTTTAATAGTGAGTAGAAAATTATTTTGTGAAACTTATTTTGATGCATTAATTCACCAGACTGCATCAATACAGTTGAAGTTGCTGGTATATTCACATTCTGATGCACATGAATGAGGTATACGTGTCTTGAAATGGTATGGTGCAGAAATTTGCAATAACTCTTTCTCTGTCTGCTGTATTCTGTTACTTCCAGGAATATGTGGCTGTTTGAGATAAGCTATAAAGCCTCTTCTTATTGAAGTAATTTGGCACTTTGCCATTTACTGACTTAAAAGCTGGGCTGGTTCCAACTTTTTTTTAAGAGTGTTTGATAGATAATTGTTTTGCTTTGATTTTTATGTTTTGGGTTTGTTTTTTTTTAATTATTGCTCTTTTTTAACTGCAGCTGGTGCCGTATTTATCACCAAAGCCACCTGGCTGGGGTTGTGGTTGTTGTTCTACATGAAATGAGCCAACTCCATTTCTACAGATTCTATTTACAGTTCAAGCACCTCAGGAAAGTGTTCCGGCACGTAAGTCCCCAGACTGCATCGGTGTCTTCTAAACTTCTTTCAGTCCTGAAACCACATCCCAGGGATAATGGCTGCAGTGGAATTACTGCCATTCCCAAGGATGTGGCCATCCCTGACAGCAAGTGGAAGGATCTGTTTGCAGCAGTTGTCAGCTCAGAACAAAGGAGCGGGACTTTGATATTAGGAGCAGGATTTCAAGACATGTGTCTTTGAAGCCTTACCAGGTGAAATGTTCATTGATGTTTCAGTCCTCTGACTGTTACATATCCTGTACCTACAGGATGCCAATTAGATTATAAATATCAAGGACTAATTTCAATAATTTGGAATTTACTCTGAGTGAGGAGGGTTTCAATAGAGTTATGCTAGTCCCACTGGTTGAAAAATACCACTTTTATTATTTGCACTTTGTCAAGTTTCTCCCATTTCCCAAAAAGAATATTTAAATAATTTTTTTAATCTTCTGACTTACAAGGAACATTTTTGAAGGAAGATAGAAAGAAAGGACTTGAATTCAAGCTTCTAGAGAGTCCTTTCTGAACTGCAGCAAATGTAAATCACAACTTAACTGGAAAGACTGGAACTGGCTTTAGTTTCTATCAAAGAAGGTCTTGAGATTTGCCTTCTTGATTGTATCAGGCAAGGCAAATCTGTCCTGTAGTACAAAGAATCTTTTATCATCCCTCGTTGGAACAGGTTTGGTTTGTGTTGGGTTTTTCTACTTGATAAAACACCAAATGTATTTCCACTATTTCTTTATCCATCTTCCTTTGAATTTGGCTGGTTTGGGGATCAATAAACCCCTCATTTGCTTGTTATTTCTGTCTGTTGTTCAAAGTAACTAACATGTTTTCACATTTTCTTTTTTCAGAGATTCACACTAGCACCTTCCGCTAACTTCCCAGTCAGCTTGTATGGAGAAAGAACAAACCTGAAATCTCAAAACACTCCACAAGGTATTTTGTTTGGGTTTGCATTGTATCTTTCAAGAGAGTGACTCACTTTGAACAGAAATTTATGATTTTGCATCCTCTGCAATCCCAGCGTTCTGCCATGGTAAACTTGTTTGGAACACATACAATGGCTTAAACCATGAGATTTCTTACCCTGACTAGTGCAGTAACTCAGGTTGGGCCGATTGTCAAAGTGAATGTAAAATGAAAAGGTTTTAACATATTTAATCCAAATCCCTGCTGCTTTACTACCCATTTTGTGATTATTTTATTCTAAGATGTATCTAATCAAAGAGACAGAGATATAAATTAGGTTTGAGCTGAGAAGACTGTGTCTTTTTCTCTGACCCTCTCCTAGTCTGTTGTGCCAGGTAGTAATTTGGAATGGTGCAGCCTTTAAGTGTTGATCTGGTGCAGAAACTGAGCTTGACAGATGCTTCTGTATTTTACAGGTTTGACTTCCACCAGCAGTGAATGCATTGTTAAAAGCTCAGACTTGCAATGTGATCCCATCATTCAGAGATACGGAGAAAAAAAAAAAGGCCTTACAAGCTATACTCTAACTTTAGAAGAGCAGAAAAAAAATGATTATCCCATAGAAGGTCAGTTTTTGAGTGAGGGCTGTTTAGTTGTTTTGTTGTGTTGGGGGTTGTTTTTAATTTTGACAGTTTAGTGATACAGTTTGTCATATAAGATGAGTTGTAGGAGAAAGTTATTTTTCTTATTCCTGGGTATGTTTTCCCTCCAGGTTCCCCTGGATGCAAAGGCTACATCTCCACAGAGTGTGATCAGCAGAGGACAGACAGCAGCCCTCTCTTCGGTCTGGATTGTGAAATGGTAAAACTCAGTGTGTGTTGCCTTACAAAACAGAGTCAGGCATCCAGCTCCTACCAGCTGCTCCCAAGTGAGCCAAGCACTCTGTATTTGTGAAACCACTTCTGATATCTTGATATCTGCTGCCAGTCCCTTCCTTGGTGGTACCAGTGCTCATGCGGCAGTGGTTCTGGCAACAAGACAGAAATAATATCCTCAGCCGAGAGCTCAGTTCTGTGGAGTCCCAGAGCAGCAGCTGGATCTGCCAGGCCTGTCAGCAATGCTGCAATAACCCATGAGACTCCTGTGAAATTCCTCCTCAGAAATTCCAAACCTCCAAGGTTTGGGAAAGGAAAGATACTTCCCTGTCACACATCTTTCCTTTAGCCGTCACAGTTCCTCTGGCAGCTGCTGTGGTGAAGAGTCCTCCTTTAGGGCAGTTTTTCCTTGCAGAGATACCTGTTTGGCACCAGCATTAACTATTGATACAGCCTGGGCTCTACCTTTAAATTGTACAATGTCTCTGGGGCTGGTGCTGTCAGTGGCACTTGTGCAGTGCAGAGCACAGACTGATTCTGTGAAATCAGCACTTCTTTACAAGGTTTTTCTGTGCCATGCTTGCCTGGGTGTTTGCTGTGCTTACAGTGCACATTTAACAATTGAAATGAAGCACAGGAGAGTATAAACCCACCAGCTGTGAGTGGTACATCTCTAAGTCAGGGAACTCCTTCGCAGTGATGCTGCTGCAGCCAAAGCTGATGTTAGCTAAGGTTTTTGAGTGGCAGCATCTTGCTGATTCAACAACTGGCTCTGCTTCTTCCTGACAGTGCCTGACTGCAAAAGGGAATGAAGTCATCCGTGTGTCTTTGGTGGATGCACAGGGTCAGTGCCTCCTGAATGAGCTGGTCAAACCTGAGAGCACAGTGGTGAACTACCGCACCAGGTCACTTGCACAAACCTTTCTTATCTCTTTGTCTTTCTGAGCTGCTGCCCTTTCAAATTCAGCCTGTTACACAGAACCTTTCAGAAACCCCTTGGTTTGCACAGACGCCTGCTGCATTTCCTTCAGTGTTAAGAATACAGTTCTTGCTGTGTGACTAAAGTGACCAACATTATGTGTACAATCTGCTGCACAGTGCCCATGGGGCTACCAGGCAGAACCACTGCCCTTCTGCAGTGTCCATGGGAAAGTTCTGTTACAAATTAATGATACATGGTACAAGTTACTCTTCACTACTGGTTATAAAATAAGATGGAGTCCATAGCTAAATTTACTCATATGTAAAAAATGCAGAGAGCTTGTACACACCTTTAGGGTGAGGCTCAGGATTATAACAAAAGCAGGCAAAACTCAAGGCTTGTCTTCTTCAAAACTTCACCTGGCTTTATCGAGGATGTGATGTCCCAGTCCCCTCGGGTTACTTGGAAGCACCTCCCTTCACCATCAGACTTCCAGTAGTTCCTTACCTGTGCTGTCTGATGCCAACTGCATCACTTAAGAATACCTGGGAGAAATAAACTTTTGAAGCAGATGTGGTAGCACTCTTAGCAGTTTAGCTGCAATATATCCTCTGATGTTGGAACAGAAAACAGTAAATAGCGTTGTGTGATTTGCTACACCGAGTTCATATTTTATAGGACCTGCTTGTAATATTTTCCAGCACACAGTGTTGCTAATGTGTTGCTTTTAACTCACTCAACTTTTGTTTTGAAGATTCTCTGGAATCACAAAGAAAATGCTTCTTCCAGTGAAGACAAGACTGTCAGACATCCAAACCAGGCTAAAAAAAATGCTTCCCCATGATGCAGTGTTGGTGGGTCATTCTTTAAATTCTGATCTTCAGGCTTTGGAAGTGAGTATGTTTTTAAGAGTTACACATTTCACACCTGGACACTCTTTAACAATTGCTCTTTTTATTAGCAAACACTTGTTAATTGTTTTTTATTATGAATAACCTTATCTGTAAGGATTTAAAGGTCAAGAACTCTCATTACAGTTCTAAAATTTGCAAGGGGCTGTACAGAACCAAAAGTCTGTCCAGACACAGATATTGTTGCAACTGCAGCTTTACCACTCTGCTTCAGCCAGATGCTTCTGGTAGCTCTGTCATGGGGAGAACTGAAGTCCTTTCTGTGGGTAATTTAACCAATCTAAAATGCTTGAATCATAATTAATCTTTCTAACCCAATCTAGATCTTCCCACTAGAGTGGGAAGTAGAAGGGAGAGTTGGACTTGTTTCATTATTCATTTTGCTGTCTTGTGGATGAGGTATCTGTCAGAGAGACACTGGCAGCTGAAATTAAAAGGCAGAGGCACAAAAAATTGTGGAGTTACTGTCCAGTTCTGTATGTCTGCTGCTCTTAAACTAAACAGGGAATGATTTTTCTCCTCCAGATGATCCACCCCAGTGTTATTGATACTTCACTGCTTTTTGCCAGAAGTGAAGGTCGAAGATTTAAGCTGAAATTTCTAGCCAAAGCTGTTTTAGGGTAAGATTATTATGTACTGTCATGGGAAAGATTAGAAACTGTCATGGTGGGTCATAGGGTCTTACTGTGCCACTAATAGTATCAGAATTATTATTTTGTTACTAAGATTCAAAGGAAAGGAGCAGGTTGTGCGAGTAAGACATGGTAAAAAGGAATTTAGTGGCTGCTTGAAACATCAGGGAGCATTATAAATGGGCTTGTCTTTGAGCAAGCAGGAATGTTGTGACCCAACCAGATTTGAGTCCCAGCAAAACTCGCCTTCCTGCAGGGCTGTAGAGGTGTATTGAATTGTAGAACAACAGAGGCACTTTGGCTCACACAGATTAGAGCTGTTTCAGTTGGCAAGAAAGAAAGGTTAATGCATGAAAGTCTGACCTTCTGACTTAAATCATATTTCTCAGTGCATCAGCTACCACTGGATAGTATCTTAGTGAGATAGTTCTCCCCATACTCACAGTGAATGGCAATGCTCTGCAGTGCCAAACTTCACTGAACTGGAGGTTGCCTTCCTCTCTGTGTGCAAATTGTGAGTTGAGCCATTGGTCAAGAAAGAAGTAAAATTTAAAAGTAGTCGTGCATCAGAATAGCAAGTATTAGCACAGCTTCTGTCAAATTTCCCCTGTACTTGGCACTGGTGAGGCCACACCTCAAGGGCTGTGTCCAGTTCTGGGCCCCTCAGTTTGGGAAGGACCTTGAGACACTTGAGCACATCCAGAGGAGGCAACGAGGCTGGTGAGGGGCTGGGAACACAAACCCTGTGAGGAATGCCTGAGGGAGCTGGGGTTGTTTAGCCTGGAGAAAAGGAGACTCAGAGGTGACCTCATCACTCTCTGCAGCTAACTGAGAGGTGTTTGTGGGCAGGTGGGAGTCGGTCTCTTTCTCCAGGCAGCAGCTGACAGAACAAGAGGAGACAAAGCTGTGCCAAGGGAAGTATAGGTTGGATATTAGGAAGAAGTTTTTTGCAGAAAGAGTGATAAAGTATTGCAATGGTCTGCCTGGAGAGGTGGTGGAGTCACCATCCCTGGATGTGTTTAAAAAAAGGCTGGATGTGGTACTCAGTGCCATGGTTTAGTTAAGGTGTTCAATGATCTTGAAGGTCTCTTTCAACCTGGTGATTCTGTGATTGTGTAAATTCCATAAACCATTGCAAAAACATTTCTTGCAGTATCTTTTGGGAATATTTCACAAGAATGCTGCTGCACATAACATAAATCCTTTTTGGAGAGGGGAAAGCTCTTTTACCCGAAAAGGACCCAGTTTAGAAAAGACAGGATATTTGTCAGTGTGGAAAAACAAGATAACCTGCCTGTACACCTAATTTTGATGCCCTAGGAAGGAAATCCAGTGTGAACAGAAACTTGGGCATGATCCTACAGAAGATGCTAGAGCTGCATTGGAATTAGCTCAATTCTTCATTGAGCAAGGACCAACAAAGGTATTTATATCTAATTAAGATTTCTGTCCTAAAATATGGAACATAATGTGTTTTCAAAGAACAAAACTTCACTCCTGCCCATCCTCCTGTTGTTTTCAAAGAGAAAATGGAGCTATGATAGAGGCCCCAGTTTTGACAGCTTGTTATTTCCAGCCTATACCCAGGTACCTGAATATCCTGGGCACTACCAGTGTTCAGTACTCACATCAGCCAGCATTGCTGCTGATCCTGAAGAGGGCACTGAGTAAAGAAGGATGGAGACACTTCCAGCCTGCAGGAATGGCTGTAATTTTTTTAGATGAAAGGAGAGACCTTGTGTGTTATGGTAGTGATTCAGCTGGTTTTATGAGTCCCTTGTGTTGTTGATTTCGGAGAGAACTTTCTTGGAGATGATTGCCTGTTGATGCTGTGAGCGCTGCATGCTCGAAAATGACAACAGAAAATAATAAGGCAAGAAATTAATGCCCATGTTTCTCCACTGCTGGAGTGTGCCTATGTGACTCACAGGGAAAGCACAGGCTTTTTGGTCAGTTACAATTAGCTGATGAGATGAAAGCCAGCTAATAATCTTCTTCCTTTCCCAAGGTAGCAGAACTAAACTTGGAGATGCTTCTGACAGCTGAAAAACTGGCTGAGGTATCACAGAACAAAGCTGCTCTACAGCCACAAGGATGTGGGTTCCAGAAACAGCTGAATGAGCCTCTACCATTATCCAAACCATGGTAATAAGATTCTCAAATATGTATGTTTTTCCTTCAATTGAATCCTCAGTAAAATCAAACAAGTGCCTTATGTTTTTCAGAAGCCATCAGGATCTTCAGACAGACACAAATAATTGCAGCATAGTGCTGAAAAACTTTAAGCAGTTTCATCTTAAATTTCACAGAGTATTTCCTAGGCTTCTTTTGATGTTGTGGACAAGAATATTCTTTCAAATTTCTTACATGAATTGTAATTATCTGACAAGCATTCCTTGAAAGTTTTTATTCCCCATATTGAAAAGTATTGTGATTCACAGTGTACTTCTCTCTGACAGTTTTTTAGATTGTCTGCAGGAGACTGGCCAAAAACCCCTCCTTTTGGGCAGACAGGGATTAGACTCTTCTGGCCTGTGTCAGAGTAACCTGAGCACTTCAAACAAACAGGTGAATGGACTTAGAGTGGGTTGGTCTAAGCATCAAAATAGTTCAAAGTTGTTCTTGTTCTGGGAGTGGGTAGATGAGTCCTATTTTAAAAGCTGACTGACAGTACTGTTAGCAATAGTGTTAATACCAGGTTAGCTAAATCCATTTGAGCATTTCAGAAATGAGCTTTGATCCTCTGCATCCTCTCCTGACTCACCCCAGAAGAATTTCTGCCTGAGGGCTTTCTTGGATAATAATGAAAATTAAAGTTGAGAGTTAAATTCAATACCCTTGCTTCTCATCCTCTGCAGTACAATTGTCTTGTACCTCTTTGAGCCTTGTGTGCTCTTGTCCCTCCAGATTCTTCAGAGAGCCTTGGAAGATGTTCCCCTATCCAAATTCAGTATCATTGGGTTCAGTTTGGGTCCAGAGTATCTTGCATCTCACCTTCATGCTGGACTTTATGAAAAGGTATTATTTTTTGTTCGAGAATAGTTTTCATGCTGAGCTTGTAGAGATGTGATTTATCAGAGGCACTGACTAGTTAGTTCCTTTGCTTTGTGAAGTGCCTTCTCTAATCTGTGTTCCAACAGGTGAGAAGCAAGCTGACTGACATGCTGACAATTTACGCAGGTCCTTTTGACGAAAACTTTTGCATGAAGTCTGTGAAGAAGGAATTTGGGAGGTGTGGACCAATCCAGTCCCTTACAGTGGTAACTGAAACATTCCAGGTGAGGAGCACTCAAAGGTTGCTGACAGACCTGGAAGGTCTGAGTAAAGTCTTGGAAGGTATGGATTAGAACCAAAGAAATACCAGTTATTCTGTTTGGAGTTTTTTTGTGGTAGTTGAAGTCATCAACTACGATCATTCAGGGTGCCTAAAAAGCTGCCCCACACAGTAACAAGTGCAGCTCATGTGCTGCTCAGAGGACTTGAAACACTGGGGAAGCTGAGGTGGTTTTTGTCCTTCTAAAGAGAACCGATATGTTAAGGCCTTTAACAGCCAAAGGAGAAAAAGAAAGGGTAGTATTAATTGTAGAGTTAATTGAAGGGGGTTTTAAACAGCTAGAGTATGGTGGAGTGTTACATATTTACCCCCTGACTTTTTAAAAAGGGAGGGCTAATGTGTGTCATTGGTAAACCTGAAGTGTCTTGCTCTTCTATTTCAAGCCATACGTCTGTATCCAGTATGAAGTGCTGGAAGCTGCCCAGCTTGCTGTGGAAAGCCTGAATGGAGCTGAGGTAGCAGGATCCTGCATTAAGGTAAAAACAAACAGCAAAAGTTATGTTCAGCCCAGGCACAGCCTCCAATGCATCTGTAACATCACAGCAGTGTGTCTGGGCAAATGCTGGCTGCTTGTGCTGTTACAATCTCCCTGTCCCTGCACAATTTAGGGCCACTGGCAGAAGGGAAAAGGCTGGATCCCTCTTTTTTTCCTTTCTGCCTGTCAGCAGAAGGGAGTTAGAAAATATTCTGACCTCCAGCTGCATCTTGAAAAGGCAGATCCAAGTAACAGGGCTATACAGAGTATGGCATTGTAGTTTTATAGTGTCCCTTTATCATGACTAATTAAGTTGGCCTTCATTAGTCGTATTTATTTCAAGTGATGGAAAATAACCTGCCTACTTTTGGTAATGGGAGAAAAACACTTTAAAATAGAAGCTCAGAGCACAGAGCAGTGTGGGCTCACATGCTTTTTATTCCTGCTGCATCCACCCCAGGTCCAGAGACCAGTCACTGCAGCAATGCTGGACTGCAATGTTCTGATTAAGGAATTAGAACTGGATGTAGAAAATGAAGGTGTGATTTATGTGGCTGGTCTAAAGAAGTCATTAACAGAGACAGACTTGCAAGAAGAATTCAGCCAGTTGAAAGACTTGGAAACACTGTTCCTGCCAAAGGATCTTCAGAGTGGAAAGCACAGGAACTGCTGTTTCCTCAGTAAGTAGCTTCACACACAGCCTGCATATTTCCTTCAAATAAGCTCATTCAGCAGCCCTTGGGACTTTGCACAGGCACAGCAAGAGCTACTGAAACATAGGTAGGGATGGTATTTAAAATGCTCCAGTGAAAGCACATAGTGTTTAGAGGAGCACTTTACAGCTAAATATTTAAGAGGAAAAAATACCTGCTTAAAAAAACTCCAAACGTTTACTTTGAAAATGTTAGGGTAGCTATTGGGCTCCGGTACTTCCATGTGAGGGAGGGGTGGCTACTGTGCAGCTTCACCCAGACCAGTAATCACCTCTGAAAGGTGAGAACAGCTCGGTGAGTGCTGCTGCAGCCAACTGGCATTTCTAGTCTGATGTTTATCTGTAGCAAGATGAGGATCTGCTTGCTGCAGTGATTTGTTTCTCCTCTCCCTCCAGCTCCACACCTTTAGCTCTGTCTTGTAGGTGCCAAGGAGGGCAGGAACAGCATTGCCAAAGCATGTTCCCTTCTCTATGCATTTCAGAATTCCAGAAAACCCAGAGTGCTGTGGATGCCCTTGAAGCTATAAATGGATGGACCATGAAGGGTAGCAAGCTAAGAAGTAGGAATGCCCTTGCTCCAGGTCACCTCTGGAGATGGATTTGGCAAATGAATCACAGCAATGGGAAACAAGGAAAACACATCTTCTATGAGAAAATGGAGCAGCTGTCTGACTCTGTGAGTGTGAGGCTCTGCTGATGTTTGTTGCAATTAGTGAGTCCAGGGACTGCCTTGGGAACCTGCAGTGGTAACTTTGAGCTGACTGAGGTGCAGAGCTGCTTGTGACAGAAGGGTCTCCTTGTGCTGGAACAAAGGAGCTGCCAAGGATCAGTTTCCATAGAGCACTTTGAGAGGTAATTCCACACGAGATAAGGGGATGTTTGCAGGGCACTACATAATGTTCAAACCATTTAGCTGCACAGGGCAGTGGGTGGTGCTGCCCAGGAGCTGAGGCCTGGCACTGGAGAGCTGACAAGAGTCACAGGGAGAGGTGAGTGGCTGTGGGGCTGCACAGGAAAGAAAAGCTCTAGTTGAGGGATGGAGATGCAGCTCTCATTTTTACTGTGGTGCCATTTGAGCAGGGCCTGTGGTTCTGCAGCTGGGCCACTGCACTGCCAAGTGCCAGGCAGGAGCAGCATCACTGCTGCTTTCACCTGGGCCATCCCACAGGTCAGCCTCCCCACACACTTAGAAGTATAATTGCTGATGAATGGAGGATTTGAATGCTTCTGTTCTCTTATGCAGGAGCAGGATCTAAGGAAAAAGGTGAAGAAGTTAGACAACCATATCAAAAAGCTTTATAGAAGCCTGCAAAGTAACACCCTGTGTGTTGTTCTCTTTCCTGGAGTGAACAGGTAACTTCCTACCTATGTTGCAAAGAACCAAAGAAAAACAGAGCCAAGTATTTTTATCTCGATCTACTAAAAATTAAAGCCCTGCACAAGGAAGAGAAAGCCCAAGAGAGAGGCTGAAGAAGCTGTTGAGCTTAATCTTTCATGTTGGGCCAATAAAACCTCAGCCATAAGTTCTGCACAAAAAGCAGGCCTGAGTCACACCTCATGTATCTGAGGGTCCACAGTGTTCATTAATTGTACAGATATTATCAGTTCAGCCACCTCCCTCAGAGGACATTTCATCCCCATTGACAATGAGAGAAATTTTATGTGGCCATGAGAGAATCAAGCAGAGTTTCTACAGCAGGCAGGATTTTTGCTGGGATTTGGTTTCTAAAACCACCCGATTACTGCAGCCAAGGCCTCACCTACCAGTAGTTGTGTTGTGGTACCCCACAATGTGCTTCAGCCACAGCTGATCAAAGAGGTGGTTCATGGCCTTATTCTCATGTGATGGACAAAAATGAGAAAACCCAAATTTGTTCACTGAGTCCTTCAGCTTTTATAAGAGGGAGCAAGTCATGCATTTGAGTTGGGCTGCAGTACTTCTATCAGGGATACTTCCAGCTGGAGTGGGCTTCCTGCATTTCAGCCCCTGGGCCTGAACTGTCACAATCTTACTGTTTAATTATTAACCAGAGAGGTTCAATCTTTCCTAAGCAAAGGAGAGGGAGCTCCATCTCGGGCTGGGAAGAGATTTCTTGCCAAGTGTGAGGTTCTTGTATTACTGTTTCCCTGAGGACCAACAGCTCAGAGGAGACTTCTTGATTAAAAAGGATGCCAAATAATTGTGGGGTGGAAAAAGAATGCTGACCCATGGGGTTACAGGCTTCTTACTGCCAGCCCAGCAGAGTTATGTGCACAAAGGCTGAACTGAGCAGAACTAACACACCTCTTGTTTGTGTTGCAGCACAAATGGATCACAATCCGGCCTTGGTCTGATGGGAATAAAAGATGATGAAGGGAGGAGTGCTTGTTAAACTGCCAAGTTTTTAAGCAAAGTCTTTTGTTAAGATATTTTTAATTACTTTAAATATTGATGTCTTTGTAAAGATCTCTTACCAGAAGAACAATAGGCTTTCACTCTGTATCTTCTACAACGTCTAAAAATAAAAGCCATTCAAAGTGTCTTAAAACACAAAACTTTTTCCATTAACCCTTCTTTCTGTGGGAAGGTTGAGCCAGGCAGGTGCTTAGGCAGGGCAAACCGGAGCAGTGCTCCACAGGAGTTGGGCAGGATTGGCCTGTGGATGTCATTCCTTGCTGGAGACCAAGGTACCGGCTGGGGCATCTCCCCTGGACCATCCCAGGCCATGAACCAGCCAGCCAGGTCGGTGCAGAACCTGCAGCAGCTGCTCAGCAGTTAACAGCTACCCCAGGGATTGTGTGGATTTCTGGAACTGCAGCACCAACTCCTGAACTGGAGTCACTGCCTCCTTTCCGGGAAAGCGCTGTACTCAGTCCACGGAAAGGAGGAATCAGTGATTCATACCTCTTGGACAATCTCGGCTTTCTCCTCCTTCCCTGACCACCCCCACCCTCCCCTCACACGCAAAAAGTTTCCATGCAGCTGTGGGAGGGGCAAGGGATGTTTTAAGGAAAGCACATGGCTGTGTGGACTTTGCACAGCATCGCTGTCAAAAGGGAGCTGGAAGCTGGATGAGGTGATTTGCAACCTGACAGCTCCAGACCTGTCCTCTGCAGCCATTGCCACTTGAAATAGAGGCTGCTTGAGCATCTCCTGTTAACATACAGAATTTCCAAGCACAAAGATGCTTAGGAGCGTTTTAGGCACTCAGAAAAATAATTTGAGACATTAAAAGGAAATGTTTGTTAAAAGGTTTGACCATAAGATGAGGGTTTTTTTCATGTGGAGTTGGAATAGGCCGAGATAAAGTTGAAATAGTTATCATTCTAGAAATTAATAAATACAGCTGATGGAATATTTACACCCTCCTACTTTCCAACCCCAAGTTCACTGGGCTGGCTGGGCTGTGTCCTTGTGTTGGGATTTGGGAGTGGCTGTATGGAGGAGCAGGCACAAATACAGGAAAGCAGAAGAAAGGAAAGTTCAGCACAAGCCCAGAAGCAGCAGCGAGCAGGCAGGAGATGCTCATGTCAGTGTCATTAATGACTACTGAAAGCCACCTGAAAATTAAATCTATTATTCAGCAAGATGAATACGGCCGTTTTTCTCACACAAAGGTACTTTGGCCACTCCAAGTGAGCTTGGCATTCCTTGGCTGCAGCTGTTGCAAGCTGGCATAAGCAATAACATCAGTGCTACTACAGAAAGTGAAAGGGAGCCAGTCCCTGCTGCTGAGCCAGTCCAGCAGACACTGGAAGCTCAGGGAGTGAAGGGCAGACTGACCCCAGCACTCATCCCTCTCTTAAGATTCCCTCCAGCTCAGGTTGTTCACATCCAGCATCTCCTTGTGGCAGACACTAGCACTGCAAAGCTGAAAAAAACCAGCTAGTTTTCCTTCCACACACTTAAAAATGATGTGGTCACCTCCCTACCAGGACTAGATGGGATTTAGTGAGCATCCAGGCGTCCTGCTTGAGAAACTCACATGACAAATAAAACTAGCAAGAGTCCTATTCATAGGCATGGAAAAATAAGTAATTTGTCCCTTTTTAATTGAAAAATGTAAAAAGGACTTCAGCTTTAAATAAGACATTTTGTACAAAGCTTGAGCACAAAAAAGTGAACACCAATGTGTCGTTATGTAAACACCACAAATGTTACTCATTTGTTCAGTTACGCACAGAACAGCGTGCGAGCTCCCTTTCCAGTGGGTGAGATTTCTGTAGCTGTTCCCCTCCCCTCAGACCTTACTGGAATACAGGAAACCCAGAAGCTTTGGAACATTTACAAGCTACAGTAGTCAGCATACATTGTGACTAAAGGATTTTTTTAGTTTTGTTTTTTCTTTAAGGGGTTGCTCGTTTAAATATACAGAAGTACAATAATCTCACAGGTAAATGAATGGCAGCTTGGTTTAGAAAAAGCACCAAAATATTTAATATACATCTGGCACAAAATTCACAAGAAGTCAGTAATGGACAAACCAATGCTTTGCTTATAAGAAAAGAAAAACCTCAGACTGTACTTAATGCTCTTCTTCCAAAAGGGATACAACAAAAACATTGCACTCAGGATTGCTATCAAGTAAAGACAACCTTCTTTTCAATCCCTACTTGCATTGTGCCTTAGATTGCACATTCCATAAGATGCTGTTTCCATTCTGTTCCAGACATCAATGGTGAAAAAATGTGATGTAAGAAAAGTAACTGTAAAACTACAAACCAATTCAGTAGATTGGGATTCAGTAGATGCATTGCCCTGAAATTTTCCCAATTTTCCTCTAGATCAGGTTTCAAATTTGGCTGCATCTCCTTGAAATAAAGATCCTACATGAAACAGAATTTACTCCAGCTGTTTTCAAGCATTACATTTACACAGCACTTCTGATACTGCTGTCCCAAAAAGGAACCACGGGGCTGCTCCGTGACATGCAGCACATTCATCATTTCCCAGAGTGAGCAAACTGGCTCATACAGGGTTATCTCCTGGGTAAGTCTGAAAAGGCAAAACACCCCTGGGCACAAAGAACAGCAGATGTGACCCTGCCCACCCGTGCTGGTTTACTGAGGAGCCGAGAGGCCTATCAGGGAGCTGTGCTCACCAAAGCCGTAATCCCGTTGCTTCCTACACCGTGGTACCTCTCTGGGAGCAAGCACTACCACATGCATTCCTTCCACAGAGAGGGACTTGAGGCTGAACTGGGGCCTCAAGATCCACAGGAAAGAAACAAGGCTGCACCAACCAGCACTCCCAGGCTGACCCTTCTCCCCACAGCTCATCAAGGCCTTGTGGTTGCTTCATGCCCTCAAGACCAGCCAGTGCAAACCCCAACAGCGCTGGCTCAGGACAGAATCCTGCCAGTCCCATCCACGGCTCCTGGCACTTGAGTTACTCAACAACTTACAGCATGAGGCCCTCCTGCTAACCCTCCTGCCAGCCCATCTATTTTTTAAAGACTATTTCAAAGTTACAGATAAGAAAGCAAGTGTATTTTTAAATAACTTTGTTTAGCATGACTTAAAAAGTCACAACTTCCAAATATGGAGCACTAATCTGTGAAGTCCTCTAATGTGTAACACACATGGGAGTAGCAGCCAGCCTTCAGCTCCACCGATCCTCTGTGCAGGTTTGCCACCTCTGGTCACACAATCTTCACTCTCACAGGCCCAGAGAAGAGCAAGGGTCAGCAGTTCTAACTGCATAAAATGGCAACATTCAAGTAAACACACTGCTTCAACAGTAGGCAACCTTTAGTCCAGGTATAATTTACAGGAGGGGAAAAAGAAACACTTTACAGCACAAACACTGGAGATGGACTTTTTTTTCCTGTGTGAGAAATGACACAATATCCAAAAAGGGCTTATCTGAAGAGTGCAATTATGCAAAGATAGAAACTTATTAAAAATAAAACAAAAAACAGTATTACCTACAGAACTTGTTGGATTTTCAAAGACTGAGGACTGCAATAGTAGCAAGGAACCGCTGCAATGTCAGTGATTTAAGGCAAGCTGTTAGGACAAGAACGTACATGCTCTTTTTACCTATTGTCTCACATCCCCCTGTTCTCTTGAGATACGTGCCTGTCCTGATAGTGCAAGAGGTCACACCCCAAAACCAGCCCTCACACTGGAAGAATCCTGCAGCAGCAGCAACTGCTGCCACATCACACCATGGGGGATTTGCTGTGACAGCTGTGTTGCAGTTTGCTTTGGGGGAGGAAAGGAAGGACACAGAAGTGTTGCTAGAACGTCCCCCAATGCATTAATGAACACGGCTGAGCACCAAAGCCACTCTGGCATCTCCAGTTCTCTTGAGAACTCCAGCTTTACTCAAGCACAAGAGTTTTATCCCAAGCAGGATTCTGACCTCAGGGACAAAAAGGATGCGTGTAGCCTTTGCACTATTGCAGGTCCCATCTTTGCTGGGTGGTTGCAAGTCCAGTCCAACATGGAACAAAACACAGTATTTCTGATTAAAAGAAAAATACACTCATGGCACTGCATCAGGTGGGTTCCTAAAGCTTTTCAAGGGCAAATGAAAAGGCTGATGGCTCCCTCTTGGGGAGCAGCTGCTCCATCTTCAACTCACTATCAGTACAGGCAGCCTGACCAGGGAGGAGGATGTGTGGTGGCAGAAGCCCTGAGCCACAGGCCATGTAGCTCTGCTCGGTCGCTCTATTGCACTCCAAAAGTAGCACCCAGGAGGACCAACTCTGGTTTGCAGCTTGACCCGGCCCCCTTCCAAAGGGTCCTTTGCATACAGGTTAAACACAGGATACCAAAAACTATGGCAAATAATACTTAACTTGGGTCAATTAAAAAAAATAGATTACTCATCCAGGCATAAAATCCTGGGACCAAAGGATGGTAGCCTTAAACTATTCAAGTCTAAGAACAAGAGGTAGAGATACCTACGTACTTCATGGTGAAGGAGTTACAGCCTTCTTTGTCCTACAGTCTCATTAATTTCACTTCAATAAAACCAAATTTTCACACAATAAAACCAAAGGTTCGATCTTCAATAGTCCAGAGAGAAAATGTTAACACTGGTGGGTTTGTTTGCACAACAAAATTTAAGCAGACACTTTGCTTTAATACTTAGTTGAAAAAATGTTTTTCTCCATATTGAAGCACTACCCTGAAGAATTTTGAGTTTCAGGTTAAGCATCTTCCTTTTTAATATGAAAGGCTAAATTTACATGCACACACTTTGAGCAGAGTGGGCTCAAGGGAAGAACTGGGTGCCCAATTTACTGAGGACCTTCTAAAAAAGGATCACACTGCAGAACTCAAGGCTGCAAGGCCCAGAAACTCACAATGACTATTATTTACCAAAGAATGGGAATGATGTAACCTCAGCCAACAAACTGTATCACAACTGAGGTGGCTATTAACTACATGCTGTTTCTTTAACTTTGTTGGGCTATTTTTGGAAACAAGGCTTATGTTGACAGTGTCACAAAAAGTCTAAGGTCACTGGTCAGTGCATAGGCCTGGGAACCACGGGTCACAGGCTAGCCTTGGATCCACGGGTTCTTCAGGCTCTGATGGACACACAGAGAGCCAAATAAAAGTCACCCAGTAATGCTGCTGCTGCCCCCCAGCACTGTCCACCAGAGGAGGGGCTGCACCCTCTGCCACCAACCCAAGCCTCTCTGTCCTCAGCAGAGCAGCCTGAGCTCACTTCATGCTCTGAACTGTGCTTGGCTGAGAACTGTCCTGGTTCAGAGCTGATCCAGGAGATGTGCCGGGCCAGCCCGGGGGAGCAGCTCTCACAGTCCCAACTACCACAGCTGCAGCTGCTTCTGGGCCACCTGCCAGACCTGTGGTCCTTTTACTAGGATTGCACAGTACTAAAAATCTGTAATTCTCCATGTAGAATAGCACCAGCAGCAAATAAACTCACGATTTGGTGTTCGATTCCAACTCATTGCCTCGGTCATGTTTATGGCCAGCTCTGGGCAGGATCTTTCAAATCCTTACTTGAATCAATAGATAGGCTTTGACCACAGAAATGCACCCACACAAGTAAAAATTAGCACAATTAAGCCTCCAGATGATCTGGAAGCCAAATCTTAAAGGTGTTGCAAGCTATAATATGGTGTAGGTTGTCAGTGTTTTATTACTAGGGGCTAAAGCTTACAGGAGTTGTATTTCTTTGCATATAAGAGAAGGCAGTAAAATGCCATAGACTGTGGATTCAGACCAGTTTTCCAGTATATTACTCCAACTATCTATATAGTTATCTATAGTTATTTATCCCAAGTTGCAGCAGATTGACTACATGCATAAAGTTTCCTAATGCATAATCTAATTTTTTTTTTTAAAAATAAACAGTTGCAATGGTTTCAAGGATTTCATCAGCATCATTGCTCACTTACAGTCCTGTGCCCCGCACAATGAAGAATTAAATTATATAAAAATGAAGAGTGAATGTATTTGGCCTGTTCCACAGATATTCACAGTTTAACCATTAAACAAGCATATTTTCAGAGGCTCCAATATTATTAAAGGCTTGTCAGAGACACACACAAACCCTGCTCCCTCACCCCAGCATTACAGAGCCTGGACAGTCTCGTTTGGGACCACAAAATCACCAGGCAATCCAAGAGAAGGTCTGACAGCCCTGCTCACTGCCAGCACTACTGAACAGCTGAACCTTCAGCTCCTGCTTCAGGACTTTAAAACTGACACAGGTCTGGTTTGCATTCTGTAAATGGTAATTAAATTCGGCTAAAAGTAAGTGTTACTTTGCTAGATAGATAATTTGGCAGCTTTTGCAAGTACCCAACCCAGTGGGAGGAGTTGCTCCTGTCTGGCTGGAAGTGGCAGAACAAGAGCAGGGCTGTCCCCCAAACTGAACACGTGGGACCTCAGCCACTGGTGATGGTATGTCCTTCCCCCAACAGGAAACCAGATCTTCCCTTCCTGTGTGATCACCTCTGCCTTTAAAAAGAAGCTACATTACATCTGATACATTAAAATGGCTGAGCCTGATGCACTACAGGTTGATTTCCTCACTGCTGTCCACATTCCAACCACAAGATAAACACCTTCCTTAAAGAGCTCTCTCCCTCATCGTTTGCAGCTGCTGCATGCTACAGTGTAAATCAGAAGCTGCCATGAGCTGGTTATGCACTGGCTACCCATTTGAACAGTTACTCTTCACACTCTGGACATTTCTAATTTCCTTTAGGGGATTAAAAAATAAGTGATGAACAAAGCATTTAATAGCTGAATGAATGTAGAGTCTCAAGCTTACAAATACAGTCTTCATTTACTATCAAATCAGTCTCCATTTGGAACTCTTCCTACCAAAGCAGCCTCTGTTGGGGAATTTATTTTAGTCTTTTAAAAATAACAGCATCAGCAAAAGTCTCACCATAAATTCAACAATTCTAGCACGAGTGCTTTGGCCTGCTTTGCTCATAAAATCAGAGTAAGGTTTTGCTGCCAAACACTTTTGTGCCACAGAAAGTTAGTGAAGCAAGGACAAAGCTTTGGGTGTATTTACCCATGAAACAGCAACTTCAGGGCTTTCCTGCAAAGGGACAGATTCAGCTCTGTCTAAAAAAACCACATTTGTTTTCCACAGCTTGTATTCCAGCAAGAGCAGCATGGACCAAATTCTCTTTTTATGAGATGAAAGAGATGCTATCTGTGGCTTGTGGGTTTGTTTTTAAACAGTTTGTATTACCCACATTTCGTTAGTGATTTATGACCTCCAAGTCAAGCTATTGCAGGGCTGCACACCAGCAAAGCCAGTCCCAGAATTCAGGCAGATCCTACTCCTCTCTCTCCTAAGCGCTGTGGGACACAGCAGACGTGCAAAGCATGACACCCTGGACCTAGTGACAAGCTCACCACTTAAAACCTGTTTCCCTTTAGCTTTAAAACCCTTATATCACAAAAACCATTAGATGCTATGGATGACTGTCCAGGCTTTTGTTTTGTTTTGTTTTCCAGCTGAAGTTGGTTTATGATCCTGAAATGCATCTCTGAAAATAAAAGGTGTGTAACAGAAGTATATCAAATTCATTAAGCCAGCACTTGGCTACACAGAAAGCCTTGGCAATCAATCCTTTTACCAAAAGGTGTAAAAAAGTTGACATACTAAAATTAAAAAAGGTAGCATCAATAACCAAAAAAGTTTCAACCAGTGTTAATAAAACTCCCTTTAAGTCACAACAATTTCAACAGGCAAATAGTCCCAATACAGGCATTGTAAAATAATAAATTGACTTCTATCCAAATATTATCAAATCAGTCTAAAAATGACTCATCTACACTGTTGTCATTAAGAACACATTAAGAATTCACTTTGTCATCAGATGCCAATATTGTTGCTCCCGAAAGTGTGGAGTATTAACTGCAATTTAGCAATTAAACATATGCTTTAAAAAATTGGTTCGTCAATATTAATGCAAAAGATAGTTCCTTACATAGAAGTACTGTGCTTGCCAGACAAGTAAGGTAATACTTTAGGTATAAATCAAACAAATTAAAGCAGAATTATACCACAGTTTTCCTTGAAGACTTAGGATTTGTGTGTTGCTTCTGTCAATGTTTAACAAACTTAAGAAGCAGAACCTTTGGTTCTTTTAGTCAAGTAAAAATATTCTCATGTAACCACAAAAATACAACTTCCAGAGAAAATGGAAGTCCATCAACAAGTCCACTTTCAATAAAACTGAGGTAGTACTGCTCTTTTATTATGTGAATGTGTAAAGAGATTTAGATACAAATCGTCATCTACCACTCAGTTGACTGACAGGTACAGTAATTTTATAAAACAATCCCAACATCTGAAAGTCCAAAAAAGGAATGATCTGGACTCATTCACTAGGAGTTAGCTCAAAATGGGAATTAGCCGTATTACAAAAAGCTGTTGCTTATGTTGGTTTTTAGAGCCTTATTATCCAGGATTAATGCATTTATAGTTAACACTGCTGTTCATCTTGGTATAAAACTATTTAAACTTGGTTTAAAATTATTACAGCCTAAAATTTCAACAATGTAAACAGCACTACACACAGTACAGACCTGCCCTGACAGATGTAGTATGAAAAACTTAATCTGGCACTGTATAATTTAGCAATGTTAATTTAACCTAACTAAAAAGATCTACATTGTGCAAGAAGTATCAGACTTATTTATACTAATCTGAAGTCTTAAAAAAGAAAAAAAAAAGGAAAAAAAAAAAGAAAAGCTTAACTTGTAGCCAGGGCCAAATATTTCAGGGCAAGAGTAAAAGGAATAACCAAAATTAAGAAAGTGCCTAAAACATGATACAGCATTTTAGAGCCCTTTCAAAGACAAGGCAGAAAAAGGTGTAAAGTAGAAAAATCTGGAGCCTCGGTAATTTCCAGAAACATCCAGAGTTTACATTTCGTGAAGGGCAACAAGTTGCTTTTGTCACTGCTGCTTCACCACCGCTAAGTCTGTTCGTCCACACACAGGCCCTCTGTGTCCGAAGACAGAATACATTTGGTTTCCTCTTCCTTTTTCCTTCGCTCCATTTCCCACTCCACAAAGGTATCAAAGAGACTCGGCCAGGCCTCGTCCTCGCTGTAGTTGCTAAGGTCCGGTCCAATCACCTGAGTAAAATTTAGAAACATGTTCCATGTGTCCCGGGAGATTCCCTTGATTCCTGAGGGGTTCTTGATTAGGAAGTGTAACCACTGGTCCAAAATAGGGGGCTTGTTTTGGGTGAAGACTAATTTCCAAAGGGCAATGGCTATTTCCCGATGTAGCGACCTCTGTCCTTCTTCAGAGTCCAGGCCAAACTGGAAAGTGAAACGATAGAGATCCTTGAATTTATCCTCCTGCTTGGCTTCGTTTAGGAGGCTGGGGAACCTTGCACAAATGCCATCAATGCTGTCTGCGTTTATTGCCTTGCAGCCTTCAAAAAACTCCTTCCTGTCAAGCAAGAGAAGAGAAATTAAAGTGAGCCCTTCCCACCGACCCTGCGCGCCAAACGCGTCCCGTCTCCGTTCAGCTACATCGAACCGAAGAGGATCATCTGGACAAAACAAGGTATACCCTCACTCAGCACCAGCAGCATGAAGATTTTGGCAACAAAAGCTACTGCAAAGACAGTTCCAAGGCATTCCTTAAGGCCTTGGGAACCACACACAACCCCCAGGTCTGCTGGGGCACTGCTAGCATTTGAAGATTCTGCTCTCTGGCTTTTCTGGACACCTCCACATCCTGGAATGCCTTTCACATTAAAAATTGAATCTGATTTACCACAGAAGAAATTCAGAATGTTTGAAACTAACATATTTACCCCAACTTGATTCAATATTTCCCACGTCTGAATGCCCATGCTCTAGGTGAGCTGTTTGCAAGGGACAGAGCAGTTCAGTTCTGCTTTTGCTATGGTTTTTGGTTGCTCTTCCAGCCTGCAAAAGCAAAGGGGAGCCACTGGTGTCAGTCAGCAAGGCACCTGATGAAAGCATGGAAAGGAGCACAGCATCCCAGGCACTGCAGCACAATGTATGGACACTGCTCCAAGAACCAGCCCTATACCAAGCGGCCAAGTGGGACACCTTGAGCTCCAGTTTCTCTGATGCTTGGGAGCAGGTGTTACAGCCAGCCAGGAGAGCCAGCAGGCTGACACAAGATGGGCTGGAGGGAAGACAAGAGATGGAGCAGCACTCCGGAGAACAGACCATGATGGAAGAAGTCCATCAGCACCTGTACCCTGGAGCATGCCCGTCAACAAATATAACCTCTCACCACTAGATTTGTCCTCTCCAAGGAAATTAAAACCATGTTAATAATACTTATGGTAGTTGTGCACAATCACAGACACTACTTACAACTCCTTTACCATCTTAGCAAATACCTGTGCCATCAGCCTCCAGTAAATCCACATTTGCATTCCAGAGTAACTCATCCTTTTGACACACACCCACAGCCACAAAGACTCTGAAGGTGCTGTTCAGTGCACAGCAGAGGCTTGGGTCAAGGCTCTGAACACCAAAGTAATTTTGAAAGTTATAAGCTCAGTAAAAATAGGCAGCATTACTCAAACCAATCTAGATAGACCTAAAAAATAAAAAATTCCTTCTCTTCCTGCAAGTCCTTGTAGGCAGTCTTCACTTGCTCTTACCTGGACATTGCTAATCAAGCTGGAGTAGGCTGCTGCAGTTTGGGCTTGCATGTTGGCTTTGTAGGGGGAGTTTTAGCCAATCCTTTGTTTCCTGTAGCATCACACATGCTGTCAGCCTGCTGACTGAGCCCCTTGTCCAGAAGGGCACACAGCACGTTGAATAGCAATCATTTGTCAGCTAGTATGAAAACAGCTACCGGTGTCAAAAGCCACACATTTCCTTCCCTCTCTATGCTTTAACAGGATTACTCTTGGAAAAAGACATTAACTGTAACACTGATTGGACAGGAACAATTCTTTCATTCTTTCACAGACTGTTAACAAAGTTAGTAGCAATTACTGAAGAACCTCACACTATTTTAAAGGAAAAATTAATTTCACTGTCCAACCTCATCACCAAGATAATGCTGGGTACAGTAAATTGCTTTTAGTAAATCAAGAATAAATTAGTATCTACAGAATCTCACTACATTGTTCATCACTAGCAGCATAATGGCCAAAACCACATCTTCTGAAATCCAGCATGAGGGGAAGGGGAAAAGAAGACAATACAAAGCTTACCTTCTGCAGTGGTAGGAATTAATTTGATCAAAATGCAAGTGTTAGAAGAAATAAGTAAGTGAAGCTAATGAGGCTGTCTCTCCAACATACTGCTGACAGGATATACTTTAACATATGAAAATAATTACAAGTTCTACAAGAACTAACCTTGTAAATTTGCACATGGTAGCAGCCTGGAATTTCCAAGCCAAAACTAGTACTTTAAATTCAGTGGGATCAACACAGAGGTCATTGCAAAATCGTTCCATTCCTTCTTCCAGTATGGCATCTTCCCGCTCGTCCTTATACCTCCTGAATAACTCCCCAATCCTTTGAAGAGAAGATTCCTCTGCACTGCAAACAGAGTCTTTCTTTGTATCTCCAGAAAATGTCGGAGGCTGACTGGACTCTACAGCAGCATCTGTTTTCTTTGTCCCATTCACAAGAATGTCTCCTGAAGTCTTCCCGCAAGCAGAACCATGGTCATCTTTGTGGACTGCACTTCTCTTGCTGTGGGACTTGCTGCCAGATTCTCTTTCCCCATTTTTGCTGCCAAGCGTAGAAGAAGGGTTCTTGCACTTGGTGACACACTGGCCCATGATGTTCAAGCCCAGTTCCTAGCGTGGTCCCCCTGCCCTTGGACACCCTCGCAGCTGCTCTTCAACACATCTCACCATGCCATTAGCAGCACTCAGCTAACCTGAAAAACAGTTTTATAGTCAAACTGCTGTCTCTCTATAAAGAATATTTGAAGTATTAAATGTGGGATAACATTTGCCATTAAGTAACCGACTCCAGGATATTTAAGCTTTGCATACTGAAAAGGAGCAGTGTACACAAGGCTGGAAAATGCCATAAATTTCAGGCAATTTCAGGCTGTTTTACCTAGAAATCAGTGCAGCTCACTCAGTGGCTACACTATACTAACGGGTCCTAATAAAGGAAATTCCTAAAATTCTTACTGCAGCATAGGTTACAAAGAGGTTGATTCATGTACAGGCTTCATCATGACAGACTACTCTAACCCAGAAATATCTTAAGGGAAATGGTTTTTAAAAGCATACCCACATATATATAATAGACACTGGAACAAAGCAGGGAAAGGAGGACAGGGACACTGATGGCACAGCCTGGCAGAGACCTAAGCATTGGATCTAGACTGTACCTTCAGCAAATCAGCAAAGCGGCTTCTCAGGGAGGAGGGGAGGAAGGGGCTGGGTTTGGGAAGGAGGCTGGTTTTGGGGAGGAGGAAAGAGTGAAAGTTGTGTATTTGTTTTTAAACAGTTTGGAATCTAGATTTTGTACTTGAAACATACACAGACTGTGTTTACAGAAAGGAGGCAACGCTTCTTATGCAAGAGGGTATTCAGAAATTGTTCATTGTTTCAAGTGGGCTCCTCCCTTTAGGTAAGGAGACAGACAGGGGAGGGGGCCTTCTTAATGAAACTTCTTCAGACAGACACACATGCAGATAAGAAGTAGTAATTCCAGTTCAGAGTTGTTTTTTTTAAATAAAAATTAAAATGCCAAAATTATTTCATCATACTCTCTTTTTATAAATCACAAAGCCCTGCATATTTGGAAAACATATTCTACCCACAGGAAAGGGTTCTCCAATTTTCACTGTTAGAACCAAGCTAACACTCTGACACTGCCCTATCAGCCACACCAAGGACAGTCTGTTTCTCAGAAATGTCAGCTCCAAGAAAGCAATTGCTTATCATAGTCCTCCTTTACCCACTTGTTTGCATTTCACCTCTGTTGTCAGTTAGGCAAAAGCTTCAGACATAAAAATTGTGTCTGCCTTGACTTTGTGTACAGCTTCCAGTTTAGAATTAGAACAAGCAAGAAGAGAGATAAAAAATTTAAAATTAAGAAATTCAACAGCTCTCATGTCAGTTTTACTGTATTCTTTCTTAGGCAAAGCTTTACTGAGACTGAAGGCCTCTTTTAAGCTGTAAACCAACAGCAGCAACAAGAACAGATGAATTCTCAGATATTAGGATTACAAAAATAAATCTTCTCTCAGCCATTATAACTGTTTGGACAAAACAGCACGTGTGCAGCTTCATGAGCAAAATATTTTGCCAGTGGAACTACAACAGTCAAGATATGCTGGTTTTGACTACCTGGCTTCCCTTTCCCTCCCCAGTCCTTTTTCTTAAGCACATAACCCACACATGAAACTAGCAAATACCTATTTTTTAAGCAGCCAAAGGAACAAAGGTATTATATATTCTTTCATCACAATGCTTTAAAGATTAACTTTGTAGCATCATTTTTATAGGCAAGCAAAGTTTGATTTAATGTATTCAAGAAATTCTCAACAATTTGTATTAGAAAGGATTTATAAAAATATGCTTGTCAATATAAATGATCCATGAGACAATTTCACTGGTCCTTAGTACTTCACAGCTCTGTGAGTTGCGAAGCACAGCCTGGAACTGATTTCTGTGCTGCCAGGTGCCTGAGCAACATCATCCTCTCCAGTGTACACCAGTCATTATTTCATTACACCAAAACAAACAGGATATTAGTAGGCAGTGTAAAAGCTTCATGATTAACTCCCACATACCAGCTTTCCTTTCTCCCCCTCATCTTTAAATTAATCCAAATTCAAATGGTTAATCTACACTAATTCTTGTCCTTCCATCAGTTTCTCAGAGGCAGCTAGCACTAGACTGGACAAATTTTTCTTAAGGGAGAAAAGAATGAAGCTAAAAGAACAGAATAAAAAATCCTGAGTACTGACCAGTATTAGAGTTTAAAGCAGAGTTTAGGTAGTATAGAAAACTTTCTGCTCAAAGATGTAACAGCAGTTATTAGCTATTGATGATTTGGAACATCTTTTCCCTGTGGAGGAAGCTTAAGAACAGCTGCCAGTTAGTGAATAGTACTTTCCTCTAAACTAGTCTAATCACACACATCGTAATTGACATATTAATACAATTCACTTGAGGAATCCCAATTTGAAGTTTTTTTTTAAAAAAAGGAAATTTGCAAGACTGACATACTGTGTCCATAATCTTCCTAATAAAAGTGACTCATGCTGTCATGCTTCCTAAGCAACAGCTTGTATTAATGATGATAACAATCTAATGTTCAGGTTTCCAAAGTGACATCACCAATGTGATGAAACTGATGGGTTTTAAAGTCATTTGCTGTCACAAAAAGAGCACTATAATACACAGAGGGAAGATCTGCCAGCATTATTAGGCACCTGTATGTAAGGAGGTGTCTCACCAGCAGTTTCCAAAAAAAACCAAGCCCAGTAGCATCAAGCCCTAGAGGGCAAGTTACCCACCTCCCTCACATCGTACCCCTCTAACAAACACATTTTCTGTACTCCTACTTGCCTTACAAAGAGCTGAATGCTGCTCCTGAACACTGCATGGGCACTGCTCTTCCCTGCAGTAACAGAGTTCTTCTTTCCTCCTCCCTGCCAAGGAGCTTTTCAGAGCACAATCCTACTCCTTATGAACAAACACTAGAAGATACTGGTGTACAGTTGCTGCAATTCCTCACTTTTCTTCTACATGAAACTTGATGCCATGTGCCAGATCCTTAGAAGCATTCTACCCCAAAAATAGCAAAACCAGCTTGGAAAAAAAAAAATCCAGACTGCATCCGCTGGCAGCTTGTGCATGTATCTGGTTTTGTAAGAGAGAAGTCTTTTGGCACTCCATCAGTTACCCTTTTGTAAATTGCCTTCGCTGAGCTGGATCCACTTCACTAACTAGTCACCTCCACTTCCTACGTGACTCAGGTTTCAAGGCATGAAAGGAACAAGAGCCTTGGAAGGAGATAGAAACAAGTGGGAGAAGCTGGCCCTTTTGTTAAGGAAGGCTGGAGAGAGGATCTAATTGCAGCATCAGGAGCTGCAGTGAAGCTAGAGCTCAAGGACTGGGAGAGAGCACCCTCAGGAAGGTCAACAGAGCTGTGCATCTGGCTGCAGACCAAAGCCAGTATCCCAGAGCACAAGGACCTGCAGAGAGATTTCTCCCAGCTGGATCAAGAACTACGAGTAGAAAGTTCTCGTGTACCCAAAGGTTACGCTGGATTAGTGGCAAAGCATCAATTCCCAAAAGGATCAGTTCCCAAGAGCAAAATTACTAAGAGGCTTGTACAGCATAAAAGCAAGACATAAAAGGCAGCAGTGACCACTACTTTTGCCATTCTACTAAAAAGGATCAAAATTCAGGGCTAAGGTTGGAATGTGCTCAGCGCTGCAGGATGCAGTGCTCCCAAAGAAGTCTATTACTCAGAAAAGTATTGAGCAATGATCTCCAGTACATATGAATCACCAAGATGCCCATGAGGCCATCTTCCTCTTGCAAAGCAGAGATTCACAATGACATTTTCTGCACCTTTCTAGAAAGGAGTCAGCAGCTGGGAACACAGGAAGATGAGTGCTGGTGAATACAACCAGCTAAAGGAAAGTCACCCTCTAAGAACAAAGGATGTGCAGAGCCATATGGCCCCACACATTAAATGAAAACCTAGAGAAGATTACAAAGGCCTTGGCTAATGCTTGATGGGGCTTTTCGATTTGGTGAGGGTTTTGTGCAGGACTTTTTTCAAAGTGCTGTAAGGAATTTGCAGCATTCTTCCTCCATTTTCAAGTGACCAGATCACACATAACCCAAAATTTGAAGGGAACAAAACAAAGTGACTCAGTAGTAACTCTCAATCATACAAGCACACCGTGGCACAATTGAAAAGAGCAGCAATGAAATGGGGGCGGGGGGGAGCTGGCAGGAAGAGAGAAGATGCAAAGGAGATATTTAAGTAACCCTGTATTTTTCTATAATGACTGATGTTATTGTAGTAATAGAAATTACTGGATATGTCCGGAGACTAACAAGCAAAACAAGCATTATGCTGTTTAATAAAGTGTTGCATCAGAAGGTATTTATAATGAGTTTCAAAACACAGAAAGTATCAAGAGAGTAGAGGAAAAAACTTTCCATACATTCAAGAAGATCTCAAAGACAAATTTAGGAAATCTCATAACAAAAGGGGAGGCAGCTCAGCCAGGCATTAAATCCCTTTTCAAGTACCACTTCACCAGCTAAGGCAAAGACAACGTAACTAGAGCTTAACTAAGCCTCAACCCAGCCTCAGCTTTTCACGAACACTTGAGCATAGGCTAAGAATTTTACAGAATTTCACTACGCATTATCTACCTTTTAATGGACATGGGATACATGACCTTAAAAATAGCTGAGAGTAGGGAACAGTATCATGGATGCCCTGCCTGCTTCCAACTGAACAGATACACAGAGCTTCCCATTGCGGGGGCAGGAGAGGATCACTGCCACTGCTGAAGCAGAAACAATTGCTGCTCTAACAATTGTGCTGGACAAGTGATCTTGTAAGTAAACATCTAATACTTACATAGTTTCAGCTACACAGGGAATCATTCCAGTAGCTTCACAGCTTCCTTTAAACTCCCTGGGTTCCACATAGAATGCTGGAAGACAAAAGACCACACAAATCTTTACATTTAGAAGAGGCTATGAAAACCATGCAGGGCACCAAATCATTGAAAATCAACTGTGTATTTAATAAAACCCTTTAGAGCCAAACTCCATTTGTTCAAAGAGTCATTTTATAAAAAACTACTTCACTTTTTTTACTTACAGAGTAGCATTAACACCATTAACTCTGCATTGTCATATAAACCTAAGAACAGGTACTGAAAACAACAGACAAATTCAAATGTTTGTTAGGAGTAAATACACACTTCCGGATACTTTCATGGCTTTCAGCATGGGAGAGTTAATTCCTCATTTCATGCACTCAAAGCAAAGCAGAGGACATGCTATCACTGTCACTGCATGTTAGCTGAGCACTGTTTAATCTGTGAATGCCAGACAGCTGCTACCTAGCAAAGCATAATTTGGGTCTGGAGAGTAATTCTCTTTTTTCATTCTCCAGCACATTCTTTTCCATGTTTGTTTTCCCATGTTCAGTCGAGCTGGCTCAACTTTGCTTCTCTTAAATTCACAGCTCTGCTGTATGACTAGGAACCTCTGAAGAGAAGACAGATGAAGGTATGTTTGGTTTGTATAGCAAGAGCTGCAACTGCATACCCTAGTCAACACACCTGTGTATCTGATCTAGTAGAAAAACACAACAAACAAGAAATCTCTGGCAAGGCTCTCCTGCTCTACCATACTAACAGAAACACTAAAACATCTCGTTTTTACAGCTCTTAGTGCATCTAGGAAGCAGACAGGTGATCAAAAGCTGCCTTGCTGCATATTTACCTTTTACATGAGATTTACTTCCTAGGAAACAAGCAGGAGCATTAGCTTGTTCAGAGCTTCCTTCAGCAGAAAGAGGGGGGTGAATGTAGAGAGACAACCATGAAATAAGGTCTTGTCACACATGCCAATCTTCACATGAGTTCGTCCCAAACCTGAATCCTATATGTGGATTAGGAAAATTTGTCTGACATAAAACCTAGTTCAGACCAAAGCTGTAGATAGAGCTTAAAAGCCCCAAACATTTCAAAATGCCTGGAAACTCTGGAGTGATACTTTCACTCATATACAGACACAGAGCAAAAATATACACTGAATCATTTTTAGGCATTCACTGTTGAGATGGAGACCAAAAAGTCTACTTCACACTGGGTTTATATACTCTGCTCCCAAACCTCATCTTCCACACAACTAACCACCCTTTTTCCCTCCTCCATGGCTTCACAGCTCTTTTAGCAGACACTCCAGTGGGTGCACAGCCACCAGGCAGCTTAACGTGCAGGGGAGCAGACAAGTGTCTGACTCCCTCATGGTGCAAGTACTAGCTTGAATTTCTTCCTATCTGACCATAGCATCCCATGAATTTCAGGAATTTAAGACAAAGTAACATCTGGCACATCTATGTTAATTTGTCTTGGCCTCCTGCATCTAAATAATTCCTTTTATAAATCATAAGGGAAGAATACAGGGTGCTGGTTAGGGTTAGGAACCCAGGAACCTGTTAAAACATCTTACAGTTCACATTTTGAAAAATCATTGTCATGGCAACTTTTTGCAATAATCTACTTTTCAAACATATCTGTATTTCTTTGGAAAAGATCTATGATCCCATGATCCACCAAATCTACATTTCCAGTTGGCTTACTGCATGTACTGGAAGCAAATACTTACTTCAAGTTCAAAAGAAGCTGAATCTGATGGAAATCAGCCCTACCCAGCAAAAGCCACATTTTCAGGTTGTTTGAAGTAATTTCCATGTTGGCTGACCTATACACACATGCACACTGACTGGAGCCAGAAATTTGAACATGTTAGAACCTACAGCTACAATTCTTCCCCTTCCTTTATATTTCTGTTCTTCCAAGTTGTCCATTTAACCTTTTTAAAAATTTTAATGTAGTAGCATGTGCAACCTTCGACAACACAATTACAGGATATGGAACAAAAAGTTAGTATGAGTTAGCAGTTAACAGATCAAGCTCTTCAAGGCTCTATTTAAAGGCTGTCATAGCACAGAAATGCACTGACTTAATCCTAATTCGTGTACAGTGAGTGCAGCAGGGGTTGAGAGAAGCATCAGAACGTTGGTGGCAGAGGTTTTGGTTCAGTCCCTGGGCCAGAACTGCAAGGTGTAGCTGCAGGCTGTGGTCACCAACACCCTTCACCCTGTGGTGCTGTTACAGGACAGTAACTCAGACAACACCCTGCACTGCTCATTAGCAACCCCTCAGCAACCCACGGGGAAATAACTAACTAAATAGCATGGACCCTTGGGATGATGGAGGCCTTTGTTTTGCTCACCTGCCTCTTTTTGTACCTGTGTCTAAGCCCCTGGGACTTCGCTCTCCCAAGCACTGGGCAGGAGGATCACTGCAGGCCCTCCATACCTGCAGCAGCTTTCCGAGAGGTAAGAGCAAGCAAGAGGTAAGATTCCCTGTGGGGAACCAGTGAAGGATCGATGGTCTTGTTTCCCTCTTCAGCAGGCAGAAATTGAGAGGATCAGCTCTACACCTGGAAGCTTTCACTGTGCACTTCAGAGTTCTACACTACAGCACCAAGCAATTGGTGCACAAATGTTACAGCATAAACCAAACCTCAGTCAAAGCCAGCATGTTATGGAAACTCCTTATTTCAAGTCTGAATCTGCAATGAAACTTTCTCAGCAGAAGCCCTCTGAGTGCAGCACAATGGCACATTATGGGCTCTCAGGAGCCCAGATCACACCTCACCACATCCCCAACCAAGCTCTGTGCTAGCACCTGTCTGTCACGCTGATCTGCTCCACACCACTGCTGTACAAATACGTTTATGCAAAGTTACTCAAGAGGAAGTCTAAAAGCAGGAAAGTTATGCAGCAATTAGTTAAAATGAATTATTAGTTTGTGAGGCTTCCTGCAGTTGGAGAACCTTTCAATGAATTACAGACTGTAATGGTTTTGTGAGCAGATACATGAGAACTTTACCAATCTGTTCCAAACCAAGATAAAACTATTTCTGATTACCTTTGAGCTTTGGAAACAAAACAGCTTTAGAAATGTGATCAAACTGGGTAATATTTGTCTCTGCAGAACATGCCTGCATAGAGTAGAAGCTAGTTATACAGACACCTGAAAAGGCACCACGCAGAGCTCTGGCTGCCGCTCGGCAGAAGGCTACATGGCAGTCTAGGGGAAAACCAAGCCAGGCAACAGCTACATTGAAAGCCTGAATACTTTCTCAAATGAGAAGTGGACTTCTCTGACAAAGGTCATACTGGGAAAGCTTTACTTTGGGAGGGAAAGCCAGATACAAAAATTAAAAAAAAAAAATCAAGAATAACTTCACCATATTTACAGTCCATAATGCTGGGCCAAGTCTCAGGGCCAAGAATCAGAACTATCACCAAATCTCTTCCTAGAGGAACACTCCCCACCAATCACCAGGATGCAGGCAAAAGTCTCTTTACAACACCTGAGCCTTGACCTAGTGTGCTGTCACACCAAGTGCACACCTTACTCATCAAAGGAGATTTTTCCATTCAAGACTGGGCAGAAGAAACCTGCTTTCTGCACTCTTGAAGAGCACCCGACTCTGCATGCACTCACAGAGCCTGACACCACATTTCACGTTCAAAGTTCAACAAGTAGTCTCAAGAAAAAGTGGAACAGATGTTTCAGATCTGTAGTTCACTGTGTGCAGCTAATTGTGTAAGGATAGCTTAAGGAAAAATGAGTAATAATGTGAAAAATGATTGGCAGAGGAAGACTAAAGCACCTTACTAGTTTTTCTTATGGAAGATACATTCCTTAAGTAGCTTTTTCAGCAGGTACAAATGCATCATCCTTGAATTCCTCCCTTCCCTTTACATTCTCTAACCACGCAATACCTTACTTAGTGATTACTTCTCATTGTTTTTCCATTTGGCCCCATTAAAAAGTTTTCAATTGTTTCCTATTATGTGCTTCATCTTACTTTTATTAGGTGGGTGGAATGATTTGTTAGGATTATTGTATTTTCAAAGAACAAACCCAAGTCCGGTTAGCTAAACAGAATATAATTTTAGAAGGGTGCCTTCAGGTGCTTTTGTAATGTAAATAAATTAATGAACTAATTCATGCAGCAGCAGTACTTGTTTTGAGAAGTCTATTTAAGCTATGAGCAAGACAATAGGCAGAGGGGAAATCAAGACAGCCAAACAACAGGGCTGCTCAAGATCATGCCATCAGTTTTTAGTAAAGCTGAAACCAGAACCCAAATCAGATTCCATCCAATTCCCTACCTCATACATACGCAGATATGAAAAAACTCATTTATTTTGCTGCACATAATTCAACCACCTTCAAAAAACAAAGGTTCAGTCACTGAGGAATTTATCTCCATACATTTAAAAACTACCAATATTCCTCTTCTCCCTCAAGATCCTTGTCAAAGGCCATACAAGGTCCAGCACATACAAAAAAGCAAATAATCTTCTAATGAGAGTTTGTTTTATTTCCTTCTTCATGTGCAAAGGGCTGTAAAAGTATAATCCTTCAGTATTTTTCCAAGGTACACTGTAACTTTTGCACAGTGTGACAGACCTTTAACACCTCAGTATGTATTATGAATAATTAAAGCAGCTCATGCCAGGGGAAGAGCTACCCTATGCTGACACAACCAGTTCACATCTCTACAGCGAAACTGCAGATTATGGGACCAAAAGAAATCATGGCCCCTGGGTACCTGACAGAGATGCATTCCACTGAAAGCATCTGAAAGTAGCTGTGCTGCAAATATTTACCTTACCCTAGCTCAATTCATCCTGCAAATTAACGTATGGAAAATTGCAATTCTCTGCAGCCAAACCAGAATAACTTTGAAAAACCACCTCAGTCTACAATCTACTTGGCAACGGAAAGAAAAACATTTACTTTTAAACTGAGCTAAGTGTGTATAGATTTTCTTCTACAGTGAGTTCAGCTATCAGACTTCACCTTGGAAGTGCCTGAGGTGCCTTCAACAACTACATTCAGCAGAATATAATTCAGGTATATATCAAGTGACTCCTGTAATAATAAGATATGCTTTAAACTAATTGTGCTAAGTGAGTAACGTCATATTTCTTACTGTTCTCAGCAATGAAGAAAAGACAGCAGTCAAACAAAAAAAAAGAAGTCCTTCCAGCAGCTCTGGCTAACAGTCTCCCTTCTCCAGCAGAAAGCAGCTGCAAGAACAGTGACCCACACAGCACCTAACACTGAAGGGACAAGTTTAAAGACAAGAGCCAGATGACCTCACAAGATCCCTGTTGGCAGCAGATGCTCATAAATAGTTTACAGAAGGCTCACTGGCCATCTCCATGAGTGTAACACAGTTTACAGGCTGCCAGCCAAAACAATCATCCATTGCACACAGTTGTGTAGGACCCTCAGTACCAGCTGACGACATAAATACCAGAATCATATCTAAGTTATGTACAACAAATTGTACTAAGTGAAAGCACTGACATATGAAAGTGCCTTAAGAGTATATACTTGGATTTTTAAACTGACTGCAGTTTCTAAAGCAGAAAATACACACAGCCACCTGCAGAAGCCCTGATTCTCTCCCCTGATTTGATTTGCAACTTCCCTATTTCAGTGAACAACACTGAAATACAACATTTCCCACTGTACAAAGGATACTGCAGTATTTTGATGCTAACTGTATCAGTAGCTTCAAAAGAGCTCCTTTGAATACTTGAACTTGGTCATCAGTTGTAACAGACTCTCACCTCTCCCTGAGGAATCTGCTGGCAGCTTCAACCAACGCACATTTTTTTTTTCATAAATTTTCACATAATCTTGATTTCTCTTGACATCCTGTGCCCCACAAGAGACCAGGTGTGTAGGTATCTATCCTGTGCTTCATGAGACATAATCACTAACTCCAAGCACAGGTAACTGCTAGAAGCTGGAATAGATCAGACCTTGGGCACTCCAGGCCACCCATTTATATGCTGATCCAGAATACTCAAGGCTTTCTGTACAGACTTGTTGGCAATGAAAATATTGAACAGTCAGCATATGACCAAAACCAAGAGCTAGGACATTTGTGTTTGTGAGTCTATTACTAAGCTACACATGCCTCCCATAATCACAGGCGCTAAGATGATTTTCTCCCTTCTTTTCCATTTTAAAACAAAAGAGTAAGACTGACTGCATCACAAGTTCCAAAGTTGCAGGGGAAAAGCATCACACCAAAAAAATTCAAAGAAAGAACTAAGAACTGTCACTTTCTGCTACTACATGGATGCAAAAATAAGACTGGTATATTTTAGGAGTACATAATCCTTTTGGTTCAAAAAAACCCACTTATGTTCACTAAACAGGAAAAGTGAGACAACAAACAACTATGACTGTCTCTGGCAGTCTGACTTTGTGGGAATAACAAACTGTGACAGGAGGTCAGGAACAGCATTCTCACATTTTGCAAAGTAAGTTTTGTCTTTCACAAAACAGATGCTGTAGACAGAACAGCATTTATAACCATTCTTTCTGAGACACCAGAAGATTATACTAGCTTACTCTCCTTACTGGAATCCTGTCTCACCACCTATGCTTTTGTTGGTTTCTCTACAGTTTTCCTACTTCTGTAAAACAGTTCTTTAATACTTACATCTAAGTAGTCCCCTAACTGTCATTCTTCTAGCAGCAAAACATTGCAATTAATAACCTTTAACTAAAATCCAGATTTTCTTCTTCCTTTAATATGCAGATCATTGGACTGGAGAGCTGCCCCCCATGACACATGGATAAAATGGGGACATAAATGGGTCAATTCTCAGATTACATTTTAGGCAAGAGGCTTTGGTTCCCTATTTGCTTTGTTATGGTCAGCACTGAGATCAGAATGTAAAAGCATCACCACATTATCACACCAAAGCCACATGTGACAAGAAGAAAGAACCTCCTCATGTGACCACAAAGAACACTGGCATTTGTGCAGGAGAAATCAGAGCTCCCCTTGGTTTGCCAACCCCCACCTGCCTGGGGCTCTCCCATTTGCTCACCCACATCTCATCACCAAGAGCTGAGTAGATCCACAAACCATCCACAGGGAAGGGGGAAGCCAAGGTGCCAGTGAGCAATGGGAGCACGTCTGCAAGTCTTGGATTTCCTGATCACTCCCTGGGAAGGTTTCGACCCAGATCTGTAATTACCTGACTCAAGCGAGAGTCAAAAGAAAAGGGGGGAGGAGAAAAATCACTGACTGTTTCAAAAGACACACTCGAGGCGACTTACAGTACAGAAGACACGGAGTAAATCGGCACAGACAGTTTACCTGTGTCACATGTTTACAGGGGGTAAATTGAAGTTGGCACTTTACCAGAAGGCAACATTTGCCTTGAACATTTGCCACGAAATTACCATTGTTTCAAGTCAAGTTACTATGTCATTACTGCTGGGTAACTTAAGAGTCAAGTACACAATTAATCCATGTCACCAATGCACATAGTCTGCAAAACATTACAGCCATTAATCTAGTAGTTTTAAAAAGGAGGAAGGGGTAAGAGACAAAAGAACTTATTAGACTTCCAGTAACCAGAAGACAAAGCCTATTAGTCAGAGGCAAATAGAGGAAAGGAAGCCAGCAAGATAAGATGCAGACCCCAAGGGAGAAGCAGCCAAAGAGAAGGAGCCCAGCCAGGGAATTCTGATGAAACTGTTAAGGGGGTTCCCCCTTATCTTTCTGTGACTACCAAGTCCCTCAAGTGTTTACAGATTGTTCTTTCAGCCTTCCAAGAATTCTGGCTACCAATATTCAGCTCCTTCTGTATTTTTGAGAATGAAAGAAAGGACTGTTTTTCTAACATCCTATGCTTCTATTTTTATAGTCTCGTCTTACTCAGAGCAGAGTTTTCCTGTTACATTCACATACAGACCCATGTGCCTAATGGAACAATACTGTTTCTGCAATTTGCAAGTTCTTACAAACTGACAAAACCCCATCAGGATGTATTTTATAGTGTTCCAAGGCTCTAAATTAAATTTACCAACATTTCCCTGGAACCAATTAAGAAAATCAAGTGCTTCAGTGTGGGACAGATCTGAGCAGTGCTGGGGCACTCTCACTCCTTCAAACCTGCAGCCATGCATCTCTGTATCCAAGCCGTCCATGCATTCCTTTCTGCCATGAGGAAATGCAAGTATAGAAGCTGTGTCTGTCCCCTCCTTCCATCCCCTTTCCATCTACTTTATACTCCACTGCCCCTAGGTACATACCAAACACAGAGGATTTCTTCCTGTTTCTTAAGCTGAACCAAAGCAAGCAGCAGAACCAAGACCCTAACTTATCCACTCACAAATTTATCAGAACACATCTTAGAAGTCTGTCAAACTGTCTGGCAGTCCTCCTTGCTCAATATATACTTCTTCAATTAATTTCAATGAGAATCTTCCAAAAGAGCTGTTCTTAGTTTTCTCTCAAAGACACTCCTTGATCTGATTGTCTTTTTTCAACACAGTTCATGCTAAATGGAAGCAAGAGGTAATTATTCATGAATTTCCAAGATGAACAAATGATAAGAACTACTGACACAAATCATTGAGAATTTGCTATGAACACAACAACATTCAACTTTAAAATAAAGCAAGAATCTGGGCAGAAAAGGCACTTAACACAGCCTTGAAGATCCTGATTAAATGAGCTGATTACAACTCATACTGCAGGCTGTCAGTCTCACAAAGAAAGCAGCCAAGTAGTACCAAAGCTGTAAGTTCCCCTGTTATTAGTTGTATTACTTTTTTTTTTTAAGAATTACAGTATTCATGCCTACATACAACTTGCTATTAGGAAATAATCAGAGTTTTAGAAATCATTACAAGAGCTAGTTCTTGCAGTAAGTTTGTAAAGTCAGTTGCACTCTGCAAATCTGAACTAATTCAATACAGATCACAAGCTCTCCTTTTTCTGCTGATGTGCAGAAAACCTTTGCTTCAGACTGTGAGCTGCCTGTCATGTAAAAGTGAATGTTTTCCACAGATCACCACAACATACCTGTGTAGGGGAGACTTTGAAGACAAACTACAGAACTGACAAGAACATGAGGTCAGATCTCTTTACTTTCACATGCAATCTTAACTAAGGGACTTGTGTTTCCTTTTCTGAGGATTACCTTTCACCAGGGCAACATGCAGCAGTGTTCAGATGCAGTCAAGGGATACAAGTACTCAGACGCTCTCCCTTCCCATTGCTGTAACCCAAATAAAACACTAATACTGTAGCTACACACTACCTGTTTAACAAAGAGGTTTTTAAACGTGTAAGAATTTGTTTAGATAATGTCTTTTGGTCAACTGTTCTCTCAAAAAAATACAGACCATGCCAGTGAGGCCTGTAATTTTCAAAAAGGTCAGACAGTTCTATGCTTTTTGTTTGTACAGCTATGCCCCTTTTTTTCAGAGCATTTGACTCATTACCCCTTTAAATTATGTGTCAGACACTACCATTTAAAAAAAAGTTACCAGCTGTGGATCAATGCTGTATTCTGACACTTGGCATCAGCCTGTCCAGTTATCAATGTAACATTTTGAAGGGCAGCATATCAGCAGTGTTAACTATTTAAAAGATAATCAATTATTCTTTCCAGTAACCACAGCACTGATAGGATAGGCATATTCTTCCAACCAATATTTGCTCGAAACACTGATTATGCAAGTTATAATTTAAGTTGTTATGAGTAGCTTATTAGCACCACCACAGCCCCAGAGAGTGATTAATGCAGATTGCAGCTTGCACAGGAAGGGTAAACATGCTCAGGGGAAGGAGGGAGAGCTGAAGCAGGAAAAAATACTGGCTGTGCAAAGGGGGTATGTTCAGATAGCGAAAACTACCTTGGAAATAAATCACTTTACAGTTTATTTCTCTTTCTCCTGAAAACACTACGAACGTTCCCGTTCAAGCGTGACACGTGAGAAGGCTGGGCACGAAGCGCACCCGAACAAAGCAGCCGCTCTCCCCGGCCCTGGGGGGCTGCGGGGCCGCCCGCAGCGACCACCGTAAGGGACGTTTTAGGAGCCCGCAGACGGCACACAGCGGAACGGAAAATAACAGCAGAACCAAACCCCGGGGAGAGGCAGCACCGCCGCTCGGGGCACAGGGATGAGTGTGAGTGGACACGGCCCGACGGCACCGGACCCCACTGGCACCGCCCGGAGCAGCGCCCGTCCGGGACCGCCCGGGGCACCGCCTGTCCGGCAGCGGCTGTCCGGCCGCTCGCGGCGGGCTGTCCCGGGGCTGCAGGGCTGCGGCTCGGGGGGCCCTGACGTGAGGGGGAGGCGGCGGCGCGGGGCCCCCCGAGCATAACCGGCCCTGGCGGGGCTGAGGAGCAGCGCGGCGGCCACGGACGAACCCCACCGCCCGCACCGTCGCCCGGGCCGTGCCGAGCCGCGCCGAGCCCCGCGCCGCCCCCGCCGCCGCTCCCGCCGCAGCCCGGGCGGACGGGAAGAGCTTCGGTCCAATTCACTCACCTCCGCGGCGCCGAGCGGCTCTGCCTCCACCGCATCACTTCCGGGCGAGCGCTCAGCTGGCGGACGCGCCGTGACGGACCGTGACGTGCCGTGACGTGCCGTGGCGTGGCGTGCGAGGGGCGGTGCGCGCGACGCCGCGCGCACGGTGAGGGCAGGGAGGACGGCGGCTCGCGCCTCCCGCGCCCACCGGAGCGGGGGCACCCGGCGGGCGGGGCCGCGGCACGACTGCACCAAGGTAAAGCGGGGAGGGGGGGAAGGCGGGCGTACACTCAGGGAGGGCGAGGGAGGGAAGACGCCGGAGGCGCGTGCGGTGGGCTGACCCCCCCACTCTGCTTCGCGCGTTGGTTCCGCCCGGCTGCGGGGGCAAGGGCGCCCCGGCCACCAGGGGGCGCAAGCACGCCCCCGCCGGCAGCGCCCCCTAGTGGCCGCGCGGCTCCAGGTCAAGGGGGGGCCGCAGCGCCATCTTGACAGTGGCAGCGACCGTGGGGGCCCGGTATGGGCAGCGCTCATTCACCCACAGCGGTGTGTGACCCACAGCGGTCATTGACACACAGGGGTCATTGACACACAGCACCCCAAGCCCACAATGCTCAGTGCCCACAGCTCTCAGTGCCCATAGGAGCAGAAGGCAGCATCTGAAGCTGCACCAAGGGAGGTTTAAGTTGGACATGAGGAAGAACATCACAGAAGAGATGATCAGACATGGGAATGGGCTGCCCTGTTTGGTGCTGGAGTCACCAACCCTGGAGATGTTAAGGAAAGACGACGTGGTCTGGTTGACAAGGGGGTGTTTGGTCACAGACTGGACTCGATGGGTTCAGAGGTCTTTCCTAAATCACCTGTGTCCCACAGCCCTCCCTGCCCACAACCCTGCTATGGCTCTCAAATAGCAACTAAAAATCATGTCTGTCATTGAAAGACCCGCAGAATAAAGTAAGAAGAGAGTCAGAGAGGATTTTGTCTCTGCTAGCATTAATATTTATACCTGTTCTTGAGCTTGGGAGCTTTTCCAATGCTGGGAAATATTTCTATTCATGCATTCAGCTGCATTTGGCTAGAAGCCAAGGTATGAATGAGGTGCATAAATCTATACTGGAGCTTGTGTCCATGTTGTTATATTTCTGTATGCTTTTATATTATATAAGCAAGGCCATCCAAGGATAGCTGAGAATTCATTTTCTCTGCTAAATTTCTCACTCTGCATTAAAATCTTTCTCTGCTTGTAAGTAATAGGAAACTAAAGACACGGGAGGAGAAAATGGTATGGAAGTGTGAACAACAGAGCTGGACAAGACTAGAGACAAGTTCATATTGCTTTACAGTTTACCTGGCCACTCTGTGATTTTCATGAGAAAGCTACGAAATAAGTAAAACAATTTTTTTTTTGTTTCCCTTCCCCCTTCCCACAATCTAAGTCAGCATTTCTGTTCTTCCTGGGGCTCCTGCAAGCACAGGAATACACAAACATAAACTTCCAGGGCAAGTCTGTATGTCCTGCTAAAACCAGATAATGCCTCGACCACCTCAGACTAAGAGAATGAAAACCCAGTGATCAAAAAGGGTTTCCACTTTCATTTATTCAAGTGAAAAGAATGTTGTAGAACCATAATTTTGTGTGAATTGGCTTATTTGAACTGGCATAGGAAACGGCGATAAATCCATGTCCTTGTTTTACTATTTAATTATATTCTCTTTGCATGCAGTTTGCTTTTCCTGATCAAAAGACTGCTCCATATGCAAGAGCAAGCTTAAAAGAGATCCAAGTTCAGTCAGAAATCTGAGGCACAGATAGAACAGCAGAGTTTCCATCCCAGCTGCTGAACAGTGTGAGTACAATGATTTAGGGAGTCTGGTTCAGAGGTGTTGATTGAGGTTTCAGATCATTTCAGTTTGCCTGCAGAAAGACACCAGCATGACAAAATCCTAAACCCTGTGAAAGTCACCCTGCTTTTAGATACCATTATGGAATATCTTGGTTCAGTAACTTCATTCTTTTTCACCAAATCTGCATGCATTTATGATTTCAGCTTGTCAATGGAAAGAGTGAGAAATAAATCTTTGAATCAAATTGATGAGAATGTCTAGAAATATACAGGCTTGTGTCACTGGTAGAAATGAGGATGTAACACCATCATGGAAGAACATGATCTTTCATTCTATTTATTTTTCACCATGTGAAGATGGAATACTTTAACTGTGATGGAGGTTTCGCTAGGATCTGGTTTTGTCTGAATCTTAAAAAAGGTTATGAATGTTCATTCAAGAATGAAAATCAAACAAAGTTTTCACTTTGCCAGTAGATACTGCAGCCACGTGTGGTTGGTATTTGCAGGGTACTGTCACAGGCCACTGAGTCATTGATTTGAGTAAAAGAGGACAGAATTACTTTTGTGGAAGCTAGATTTTGAAACTTAATATTGCTGGAAGGCATGTGACCTACCCAGCTATCACAGGAATCTGTGACCCCTTCTCTGCCCCCTGTGCCACAGGAACTCATTGTCTCAGTTGTTGTCCCTCAAAGAAATGACAGTCCAAATCCACTGCTGCATTAGGAACCACAGACTCATTTTGGCAGAGTTTCATGAAAGATGAATATGGATTACTGACCTCTCATTGCTGTGGAGAGCTCCGAAAGGAATGATTGATTATCTGCTGCATTAGCAGCAGGAGAGAGACTGCAGGTCATTTTTTACCTAAGTTGCATTGTTTAGCTCCTTAAAGAAAAACCAAACAGGTATATGATTTTTTTCTGCATCTCTTTAAATAAACATTAGCCAGAGTGCATTTGAAAGTAGGAGCTATACATACAGCATACAGGCTGGATTACTTTATGGGCATGTAGTATGGAACACAGTGGTGTTCCCTACTGCAGTGTTGATACTCTGTGGTCTTGAATGACATCATTTACTTCAGTAACAGAGATGTGATTGCAGCTTAATTTGGAAGGCAGTCAGCCCAGCAGTTTGTCACTATGTCTTCAGACTCCTTGCCAGTAGCAAACCAGCTGTTAAATAGAAGTTGTATTGCTCCTAAATAAAACATTTTACGTCTGAGAAATTCAAAGCTGCCTTTTCAAATTATTTCATGCAGGGTTTTGTTCCCCACCTCCCCTGAGCAAATCCAGTTTCAGCACGAGCACTAGGTGTGTGTTACTAATGCATGCCCCAGTTAGCTGGGATGTGAAAGAAGAGATCAGTTGCTTTAAAATAGCCTTTTTTTCCCCATGGGCTCTTCTTTTCACCCTCTGTTTTCTAAAATTCTCAATGTACTCACTGCTGGCAGAATTTATGCTTAAAGTGAATAGCTAAGGCTTGACTTTAGAAGAAAGGATGAAATAAAATAGACTTACAACTTCACCAGAGGAGTTGTGCAGAGGAGGCATGTGCTGGACACGTGTTCCCAGCCAAGTATCCCCTGCTGGGAAGCACCTATGGTTTAGCTGCTCCTGCATCTGTAGTCAGTCTTGGTGCGGTCTGTCTTCTGTCCTAGCTGACACTGTCCTGTTGGGGACATTGTATAGTGCAGTTGGCAGATTCCTTTTATTGTTTTTATATGAACTTTTAGTTTAAATTCTAGACAAACCTGCAAATAGCAAAATAAGACTGGTGTTTCATGGATTATTCAGATTATTGAACTTTTGGGTCAATCATCTAACAATCCAAGGGAATGTGTATTTGTTTCCGGAAAGAAAAACCTACTGCATTTTATAGTCTAAGGGACTATTTGTTTTAATTAACAGTGAAAAATGTTTGCATGTTCACCATGCAGTAAGTCATTAACTGCTCAGATCTCCTTTGGAGTTTGGATACAGTGGGATGTTTCAGGTATGTGATGTGTGATTTGATAAGAGGGGTTGCACAGAGACCAGGGGAGCGTTACAGCCCTGCGCTGTCGAGCTCTGCCCCAGCACCCAGCAGGGCTTGTTTGGGAGGCAATGCCTGGCTTCCCTCCAAAGCCTGGGCTCTGACAGTGGGCTCCAAACTGCGACCCCCTGCTTTTCCCCACTGACACAGCCGTGCAGACACACCTACCTCTGACCTCTCCTGCTTTGCCTTGTGGCAGTAAACACCCGAAATTTGCTCGGCTAATACAATAGCCCTATACTTTTTGACAGAAAGGTCTGTGGTTAACCTCTGTGGGCTGCATGCTGCAGTAAAATGAAGGGTGGTAGAAGTTAAACAATGGGTGTGACTACCACAAGATGGGTGTTAGTGGGAAAGTGGTGTAACATCCACTTAGCATTCCAGAGATGTGAAATGTAATTATGATTTAAATGCCAAAGATGTAAGTTGCAAGATGAGTAACTACAAGGACATGAAAGCCTCCCTTATCTTCCTTTCTATCCCACTCAGAATCATTTTGCACACCCACAAAACTAATACAAGTAGTGTCACTTGATGAAATTACTCCTGATACATGACTTGTACCATCACTTACATTTCTGTCAGTGTGGGCTCTGTTTATACTAAAGGAAAAATTCCAATCTCATTTACAACATTTTAAGTTGGAAGTAATTTTGCTCTCAGTGGAATTACTCCCTATTTATACTCCCACTCAGATCAGAATCTGACCCAGGCTTTGAATTTCGTATTATTTGCTCTCATCCTTTCCTGTCATAGACAGAAGTCCTCGATCTGTAAAGGGCTACTCACACCTTCATTTATGTATCTTTGCAGAAATAGCTTATGAGCAGGTCTGTAATGTTAAGAATTGCTAACTAAATGAGCCCTGGGAGCAGCTGGTTGCTGAGCATACATGAATAGCTGCTTAATGTCTTTTACATCATCCAGCATATGTGGGAAGGAGAGCAAGAATGCAGAAGTGCAGCCCATGCCTAGATGAGGGGCTACACTGTTCTGTAGCAATTCCAGCACAGACAAGCTAAAGAACAAAAGAGTGAGTTGTAGGTGGGGGAGTGGAAGCAACTAGTGGGGAAAATAATTGTTAGTTCTAGACTTTTCAAGAAAATCTTTATAAACAGATTCTTGGTATGTTTAAAATCCAAGTGCAGCAGGTATAGTCAGCTCTGAACACAGGGCATGTTCTGTCCCAAGCTGTCACCTTGGAAATTGTCTGATGCATAGATCAGAATTGAAACCTGTATTTTAAATATTTTTATTCCCAGCATTGTTCCTTTTGTTTTCTTTATGGATTACATGAAAACTTAAGCTGTTATCAACTTCTCAGAGGCAACACCTTCAGATAACAACAGAGGGGGGAAGTCAGGAGAGGCCCTAGGTGAGGCCAGAATTTGGGACTCTGCTTGTGCTAGGTTAACCCTTGTAATTGAACTGTCTCTTTTCTGTACCAAATGTCCACCTAGCAGAGGGAAACAGTGATTTTTCAGATACATGGACATCTGTGACTTCATGTCTGACTGATTTCACTGCCTGAGTGAATGAAGTGAAGCACTTACTCCAAAGTGTTTGATGAGCTGGGACTACCTAGTTATATTATTTTGGAATTTATTTCCTAGAAATACCATAAACATTTACTAGAAGTACTTTGTGCAGTGTAGGAAGAATAATTTTCAATCTGGGGGAAGAAGATATGATTGGTTAAACACATTAAAATACAAATAGCAAAACAAAAATGTTCGCTTTTAAGAATCAGAGAAAAACAGTTCTTGAAACCACAGAAGGTCTTTAGATAACAGCAGTTAAGTCTAGGAATTTATAGTTCAGGATTTCTTATGAAAAAGAACCATGAGCCAAATCCTGTGTTCAGGTTAGCATCTGTAATTGCAGCTTTGGTGAAGGAAAGAGGGTGTGAGTGTCTGGAGTCACAGGAGGCTGGTTCTGGTCAGCCACTGTGCTGGAGGCGGCAGATCAAGAACATTGTAGCCTGAGAAGCCTTTTGCTCAAGCCCCTCTTCTGCAACCCAGAATCGCAGGAACTGCCACAGACTGCAGGCATCTGAGCCATAGCACACTGCCAAGCTTCCCACAGTAGTTTGGGTGCTACATTAGGAAGCAGCTTTTCCTCATGGCCAAGAGAGCACTCCCTCCAGAGGGAAAGTCAGGCTGTCTCAATTACTCTGCTCCAAACTGTCCATTCCCAGCACACAGGTTTGATTTCAGGGTAGATTCACCCACAGTAATTAGAGCTTCAGGCTGGTGAATGGATTCTGATAGTCAGATAATATCCTGTCCCTGACACTTGTTCCTCATTGCACCCATGTACTTACTTGGCAGTGCTGCTGCACCTTCCTTTGGGACAGTGAGATGCCTTTGACAGCTGCAGTGCCCGTTAAGCAGAAGTCATTTTTTTCTGTTAATTTAATCCGTGGCAGAAATGTTGTTATCCAGAAGTGGATTTGTCTCAGGGAAATTTGTGGTCTGTAATGAAATTGTGTAACCACTTATATGATAAAATACTCATTTACATAAAGCGAGAATAAGATTTCATTCTTTCTACTGACAAATAGACTTATCACACCTGAAGGTTGATTCAGTGGGTTCAGCAGGTACACAGCTCTCTGAAAATCAAGACATTCAGGACTTTCCTAAATCCACAGTTAGTCTGCCTCTCCTGAGTGCTTAGATAAAATAGCTTTCATCACCTTTTCATCACATCAAACTCCAGCTGAATCATTACTGCCTACTGTCATGGTATCACGAATAAGCCTGTCAGCCCCTGCAGCCTATACAAGCAATATTTATCATGTATTTCATTCACAGATTTGCAAAGATAGGGTCAGCATTGGTACAACAATGTCTCAGGAAGGGGGATGCTTAGAGTTTCGGTGACTTGCCCAATGTCTGTTGCAAAACATAACTGAAACAGAACCCAAGGCATTCTTGTACCAGGCTTGATTCAGCAAAGCACTAAACCAAGTGCTTAACTTTGAGCAAGAGCTCAAGCTGTTTGAATGGAGATAGATTTAAATATCTGTATAAATACTTTGCTGGACTGAGTCTTCAGCTTCCAACAGCTAATTACTGTTTACAGCTATTTCAGGGTTTTTTTCATATAGCTCAGCATATCTTTGGATGGCGGAAATATTTTTAAACTAATTGAATGGTGTGAAAAAATGTCCTGCTTGCTGGCCTTTTGGCAACTCAAATGTTCATGCATATGTTGGGAGTTTGTCTTGTCTTTATAGATGACACCATCAACTCGACAAGAAGTTCTTGGCCTTTATCGCAAGGTTTTGCAAATAGCCAAAAACTGGCAGTCGGCATCAGGACAGATAGAGGAGACCATGAGAGAGAAAGAGTACATTAGAAATGAAGCCAGAACGTTATTCCGAAAAAACAAAAATGTAAGTGTCCTCACAGTATTGAATATCTGAATTACTCTTCTCTTGCTCTTTGCACTCTGTGGTTGGATGCTAATATAGGAATATAAGGGTTGAGTTCCCAAAATTTCATTCACCTTAAATGCGGGTGTATTTGAGTTACAGTTTAAATATCATCCCTGAGAAAACTCAAACAATTTCAGTTCTTCATTAGTTACTGTAGAAGTCTAAAAGGTCTTTTTTCAGTAAAAAAAGAGCCAAGAAAAAATTAAATTCCAAAGATACTGCTTGTGTAATTGAAGCAGCTTTTGATCTTTACAAAGTTAGCTAAGTGTATCATTACCATGTAATGGCAAACAGAGCTCAGCAGCTTCTTTTTTTCTTTTCAAAGCAGCAATCATTGGCACTTCTTTTAAAAGAAGCACTTTAATTTTTTTCTTAAGGAAGAAATTTCAAACCGTGGTAATCAAAGGCCCTTCTTGTAATTCAAGATCACAACACTTATTTATATCCCATATTGATCTGGGACAAAACTGAAGTAATGAATTAAAAAAATGAATTTAAGTCATAATTCACACCACATTTCTGACTTCAAAGAGAGTTTCTGGATAGGATGATAACAGAATGTACACCAAGCAGTGTCTTTCCTTTATCCACTGGTGACCTTGCAGAGTGAGGAACAGATGAGTGTGTTTTTTTCATAGATGTAGTAGTAGTTTATATGTTTATTGTCTTTTTACAGAGAAAATAGCATGTTTGGGTAAAAAACTCCTTCTGTAGCCTCAGTCCTGACAGCCTCTATGCCTGAACATTCAGCACCATCAAGCCCAGAACTGTTGAGCTGAGGAAAATACCAATGTTACCATTTATGGATGTGAAAAACACAATCATTGTGTCCTTGGGTTTGCCAAAATAAGCTAAGGAAAGCCACGTGCTGTTCATCGTTTACACTTGAGCTTCCAACTGCTAATTACGGTACTCATATAAAAACCCTTGTTTGTCTGATCATCATAGGTAACAGATCCCAAGCTGATTAAGCAGTGCATAGAAGAATGTGAGGCAAGAATAGAAATTGGACTTCACTATAACATCCCCTACCCCAGACCTGTAAGTACCAATGACAAAGTCTTCACTGATACCCACTGAGCTTTCTCCATACAACAAAACCATCAGTTTCCATCACTCTCATTGCACTGCATTTTTAGATGAGCTGGCATTTAAATGTGTGCTAAAGCAGAGCCAAATGTACATTGAGATGTTATCTATTTTTCTATTTTTTTTTTACTGTAAATTGGAGGATTTCTTCTCAAAATAAGGAGTCAAAGCCTAAATGGAGTTATATGAACTGAATTCCCAAGGCCTCTGAATATTTAGCCAACCAAAGAATATAGAAAAACATGGTAATGGAATAAAATAATAGAAGAGAATGAGAGAATAATAATATGAATTACATCTGCCATAGGAACAATAATTTTTATAGCCTACATTACTGTTAACCATTCTCCTGGTCACAAATCAGGCCTTATGAAATACCTGTCTATGTTGTTGCTTCTTTTCCCTTCTTCCTACAGAAGAACATGTCCAAGGTTACTGAAATGCTGGAAGTTGCAGCAAAGTCTTCTAATGCACCATTCAATAAATTTTGATCATTGCCCAGTCACTTCTGCCAGTAATACTTTATGCTGCCTCCCACAGAGACATCCTCTCAACTCCTGTTTGATGAGTTTATAATTTCATATCTATAGTTCCCTTATCAAGGCAGTCATGGTCAAAATGAAATTGTATTTTTATCAGATGCTTGCCTAGACTATGGTTACTGTTACCATCTGTTTCAGTATACACAATAACAATGCACAGCTGGCAAACAATGTTCCTAGAAATGGGCCTAAAATGTGTTCTCTGCAGTGGTTTCAAAATCCCAAAAGATCTGCTCTCTCAGACAAACTGGATGATTATTATTTTTCAGTTTCTAGAAATCTCTACTGCTGCTTTAGTCAGTGCTTTTACTACTATTTGCACCTAAACACCCATCTTACAGGATGACAGCCTCAGCAACAGTAACACCTGACTGCTACCACCTACATTTTTCAGTCATTTAGGGGGGTTACAGCTGCACGATTCCCACTAACAGTCTTATGAAATATAAAGACTTTGTCAATCAAAGGAAGAGTCTGTCACCTATTGCTCCTTCTGCTTATAGAGTCAATGACATTGATTGTGCATTTTAATGTGCCATATATATAATCATGACAGTAAGAAGGCAGGCTTTCAATACATACAGTTTGGGGTTATTTTATGACTTGTTAAGTAGGTATGAATAAATCACACAGTGATTCAAGACATCTACTCAAGAATTTTTAGGGTTTCTACTTCTTACAATGTTCTGGAACACTGTCAGCAATCCTATTCCATCAAGTATCACTGCAGCCTGATACCAAACCGCAAAACAAAGGTACTAAGGCCTAGCATATATAGGATTTTATTAAGGTCTAAAATATATATTATTTAAATAAACAGAACAATTAGGACCTGAAAGTTATACCACTAATCACTCCTCAGAGAGTCCTCCTCCTAGAAATCTAATACCCTGGCTTGAGACAATAGTTACCCTCTCCAATGTATGAAGAAATGACTTAAAACCGAGTGAACTTTGTATTTTTCTTCCCAATATGCACCTAACTGGTGGGATTTTCTTTTTCAGATCCATCTGCCTCCTATGGGCCTTGCCCATAAACAAGGCCGTACATTGCGACACCAGGAAAAGTTAAGGAAGATTTCTAAGCCAATATATCTGAAATCCCATGATGAAGTTTCATAAGCCACCATTTAAGCTGTGATGTGTAATCACGTCCTTTAAACTGTGAACTGCAATCCAGGCGATTTGTGTGCACAACTGTGATGGTGTGGTCACTTGCTCACACATTTCCTGAGGCAAAAAAGCCAATTGATCCATTGTGTATGATGGATAAGGTTGGTTTAGTATTTATTACATTTCAACCACTGACTTGTCAATAAAAGTAACACTTTTTAAGAAGTGAAGTGTGATATAAAGTTTACTTTGACATCAGGACAAAATGCAGTAGGATTTCAAACTCTGTTTATCTGCAACAGGGCTCTCCGGTGGTTTGAGGTTCTCTGTGTTCAGTTTTGACTCAAGACAGTGCCTTGTGTAAAGTCACCCAAAGTCAAGGAAGTCTGGGACAGTCAAGCAGACACAGATCCTCCAGAGCTTCTGCCTGCCAGTGGGAATACAGTCACTGCACCAAGTACCTGCTGTCCTTTCTCTCTGCTCTCTGCTGTCCCTGGAGAGAGTTCCAGTTTCATAGTGCCCTTATGGGGATGTTTTGTTTCTGGACAGTAGGAAAGAGACAGAAAAGTGGCAGAAGTGCTACTACTCCTTTTCCTTTTTGCAAACTGCAGAGGAGTGGCCTAGAGTCTCTATGTCAGCTTTTTCTTCCTTCCTTTGGAGAGGGTGTGGATGTGAAATGCAAAGTTTGGAATGCTATTACACAACTCTGAGTAAAACATTCCAGTGTTGGGTTCCTCAGGTTCCCATGTATGGACTGGCTGAAAACTCTGCCTTCAGGCTGTCACTATGGGAACAAGCTTAGGATGCTTTGGTGTCCTCACTATGTTTTTGCATGGTCAGCTTTTCAGCATAATCAGCACACTGGCTTTTTCAACAATTATTTTAATTTAGTGTTAGGTTTTAACTCTTATGTTATAGACCCCATCTTTAATAAAAGATAGTATCTACAAGTCCCCTCCAAGTTTGAGGGGTATTTCTGTTTCCCAGGTGCCTCATGAATAGAAGTAAAATTAAATTAATTTTTGTTTTATGGGCTACCAATTGTTTTGGCTCCTTTGCAGTCATCTGACTTTACCAGGCTGTTGACTGTTCTCTTCAGGGAAGACAGGAGTGTCTTCCATCCTTTAGGCTGGAAATACCAGTGAGACCAAGCTTGGACAAGAGCCACACTGTACTGGACACTACCTAAGCACAGTCCACAGCACTCCAAGGACATTAATAGTGGCAAAAAAAATAAAATCAAATTTGAAACGTGCATGTGTGTATGATTTCCTTTTAAAGTGGGAGAAATCAATGGAATCTCATTTCTGAGCTCACCAAGTCATTCAAAACTCCCCAAGCTCTAATAAACAATGACGAAGAAATACTGCTGTCTACCTGAAAAGTAAGTTAGAACTGGTCCTGTGCAGAACAGACTGACAGTCCCTCTGCCAATAATGCACTTTTAAGAGTGAAAAAAAATACAAGAATAGAAAGTAGAAGAAAACAATAAGAAGAGTGAATCAGCATGACAGGTACTGGCTGGCCCAATTTCTCACTACCCTTTATGGCTCCAGTCCACAAAGGTCTCTATTGCCATATAATTATTTCCTGGGAATGCCTCATGTGGGGAGTAAATGCCATTGTTTTGTCCATGGAAGCTTTGCAAATTTACTGCTGCCAGGAAGACACAAAACAAAACTCCTTTAGCCTAGGAAAAGGGGGGTTGCATTAAAAAAGAAAAAAGAAAAAAAAAACCAAACAAACAAACAAAAAAAACCAACAAAAAAAACCAAAAATTTAACATGATTGCACATACTGCTTAATTCTTCATTGAAAGAAGTCTAAATACAGGCTTCCTATCCTAATTCTGATACACCAGTGTAGGGATGTGTCAACTGAGCCCAACCAAAATGTGCAGAGGCAAGGGGTTTGAATGGAAGCTTAAGCTCACTCTTTGTCATTAAACTATCATTTGAATCTTTCGAATTGCTGAAGTTTATGTGACTAATGAAGGCACTGATGCTCTGACGCATCAGGTGAATGAACAGCCATGGAAATGAGCAGTCTAAATTTTCTGTCTGTGTTATAGTCACAACTCTTTCCTAAGCACATACTGTAAGATGTAGATTATTTCAAAAGGACAGCCCTAGAATAACAGAAGATTTACACCAAACTGAAATAACAGGAGTTTACTTCTGAAATAAAATACAAAGAAGCAATTTTAAAAAGATTCAAATATTCTCAAGTAACTCAAATGAGAATCCACTTGCTTAACTGAGAAGCAGCAAGTAACAGCATCACATTATTTGAGATGTCTAAAATGCTAGACAGTCTAATAATTCTTCAAAGTGTTTGAAAAATTATTAACTGATGCTTTATCCTCATTACTCTCCATCACCAGAAGGCAAAGACTGAAATTTGTTAAAACTTCAGGCTGTTCAGCTAAAGGAAGGATTTGATCAGCTTTTTTCAAGTCTAGAGAGCAAACCCTTTCTTTCATAGTTTAAGTCAGTATGGAAAGGAGAATCTAACTAGAGCCCTTTGTCTTTGGAGGTCAAACTGGCAAACTACCATTTTGAGGGAGTTTCATTAAAAAATTCATCTGTAGTTCAGTCCAGCAGGTAGGCAGACATCTCAACTGGTACTCTTGTATTAGATGCCAAGGCCCTTATAACTTCTGTCAAGAAGTAGCCCAATGATTACACAATATATCATTCCTACACATTAATTTTACTTGCAAAAACAGGTTGTCCTAAAATGCCTCTGCTTTCTGCAGAATTTGTAATGCACTGGATTCACCCAGTCAGTGTACACTCTGTCCTGTACTTGCTGAACCTTCCCCTTCTAGTAAATACTGTCATTTTCCAATTTATCACCCTAGTCAGGAGATTGAGGTAATTTAGAAGAAAATGGTGACATTAACTTTATATTCTTCAGAAATAAAAGTCCTGAGTCAGTTGCATGGACTCTCCTGCAAGCCAACTGGTAGGCAAGGCAGTAAGAATTTGTTGACACAAATATCTAGCCTTGAATACCTAAGTAAAACACCTCCTTTCTGGGATTTCTGTCCCTAAATCCGTCATTACTAAGGTTGTAATTTATGAAGCTGTGCACTAATGACTAACATTAGCAAGCACACAAGATGGACGTGGCACCATTCCTTACTGAATGTCCCCCTCATGTTGTCTGGGGGTGAGGAAATGCTCCTTTTGCTGCAGCAGTGCCCCAATCAATTCCCAGGGCAGCATCACAGCACCAAAACAGGTTAAGATAAGATTAGGTTACCTGATCCATCTCCCTACTAAAACAAGCTGCTTCTTGTAATACCTTTCAGATGTGAAGAAAATAAGGCAAGCTGGACATTCCTGGGCCCTCCTATGCATCCTTCAGAAATGGTACCAGCAACATCCATCTTTTATCCACAGACAGAAAGGTCACTTATTTGATCATACCTATACATTCATTTTCAAGAATGCTAATTAGAGCAGAGACCTGCAACTTTCACTAGTAACTCTAATCCTATTAGGCACAATGTTCTAGCTATAAGTGGAAGAATTTGGGGTCTTTGTATCGTCTTCTGCTTTTTCACTGTGTAATTTTCCCTTTAACAGCCCAACAGTGTTAAAATCCAATCCTTTCTAAAAATAAATTTTGTACAGATAAGAGGAAGGTTTCAGACTCCTAAGAATATGTACAAACCCTGTCTGTCTTATAGGATCCCTAGCTGGAAATCTTTCTCTGCTAAGGGAAAAATACCTCTTGCTCCATAATGCACATTTTCCATCTGCCTTGAGTTATTACCAATGCTGTAAATCTGCAATTTGAAGTAATTACAAGTGGGTTTTGTGGCTTATTTAATGAGTGCTTCTAATTAAGAAATGAAAATTCTAAACCTGTCAATCCAAGGATTCTAATACTACTATTACAAGGTACTTAGTTTGTCCAAAATTTTTTCACATTTCTATCATGTCCAACTAGCAGCTGAGTTGCCTTTTTCTTTTTTCTAAATGCAGCTCAGCCAAGAAAGGTTGTGAATTCTAATGTTTAGCCAGTTTATCATTCTCCAGGAAGGTCTAGACAATGTTAAGGAAATAAGGTTGGGAAGCTCATTTCAAAGAACCATAGAAAAATGTCTCTAAGACAGATATCCCTTGACAATAAATTCTATTACTTTTGCTGTACTAGGGAGGGCAGCCTAGGAAATCATGTACTGCAGTAATCAGCTAAAGCAAGTCAGCCATGCCTGATCCCTGGTGAAGGGGATGCACAAACCCTCTCTTACAGACTTCTCTCTTATCAATTTATATTTTTATCATGTCTACAAAAGCTTAAAATACATCTTTAATTACATTCCAGGAGATGCCTTCATATCAAATCTAAACATCAGCACATAGGAAGCATTTAGAAAATCAACACAGTAACCAGGACATTGCACACATGTTGTAGCAAAGTCATTGTATATTCACAATATACAATTCACAAAAACCACAATTATGTAATTGAATAAACTATCAGTTACTGTTTGTTCACAAAAAGGGATTAACAAAACATGGCAAGCTATTACACAGATTTCTAACACTTTAAAAGTTATTGATCTCCATAAAATATAATTTAGGTAGTGAATTTGACTTTTTAAAAATGGTTTAATTTACAAGACTGCTTGCAAGACCAGAATTATCTGTAAGAGGATTGACAAATTTTAGTGTTAATTCATTTTAGTGTTAATTGTTGTTGGCCCAGCCTCCCTTTCAGCAGGTGAGGTGTCACCAGTGCTTTGATACAGAAGCTATGTCCAAGCAGAAAGATCCTTCTGAGAGCAGTGACTGAGCTGATGAATCCATTGATAAGGATTTAACAGCCAGTTCCTGCCCCTTCAGCCTGCACACACAGCTTCCATACCAGGAGGCTCATGACTGGTTTGTTATCTCTGATGCCACAGTGATCTAATTAGTGATCTGAATTGTTGATGCAATTAAACAACAATTAGATGCAGACATTCAAAAATACAGTAATCACCACAATTTTTTTTTAATGTATAGTAAGTTTCTGTTAATTTTAATTATATGAAAACTACAAAGTATCTCTCTTATGGAAGTCTAAGAAAATAATTTTGTCAAGGACCAATTTTAATTTATTTACAGATCTGCTGAAACATGATTCTCTTCTTAAAAACTGTTGTCTGTTTGGATGAGTGTGCTGTAACATTCATAAACAAGTTTTATTTTGGTATAGGTGCCAAATAGCATTTAGTCTAATTTATTAAGAGTAGTTTCTTCCTCTCAGTAATTTGAAACACCTGCACATCTCTGTCCCTTTTATTAAAACAAACATCCTTTGGGTGTCCTGGTCTGACATCTTTGCTCTACTCACCACGTAGCAATGATGCACCAAATGCCTGCGTGCTGGACTGTTAATGAGGTGTCAGGTGTGGTAAATGAAGCTGCTGTTTACCTGGGCATCTTCCTGCAGAGCAGCACTGCACAACACACCCCCAACACTTCTGCCTGACCTTGCAGTACCATTCTTAACAGTTACTATTTTATGAATATCTGCATAAAACAAACCAGTTGTTAATAAAACAATAATGAACTGTTTTCACCTAAGCACAACACAACACAACAAATTCCTATGACAAGAACTGTGTCTTTTAAGGAGTTGGAACAGCCTCCCGTAATGCTCTGAGCAGGACACTGGGAATTGCCAAATGATGGCTGAATCTCTGACTCCATGAGGCCTCCAGCAAGTCATTAAAATGCTGCATTTTGGGCAATGAAAAAAAATACAAGACCTCAAATTAGTGAATGTCTGTGTAGTGCATGTTTTTTTAAATGTTTGCCTTGATCTTTGTGCTTCTCTTGTACTGTGTACACAAGAAGACTAATGATGCATCTTTAGTACCTTCTTGGCATGCTGTGGGGATTAGTTAATGACTGCACAGCTCTTTGAAGATGTTCAGGCTATTTTATTTTTAATTAATGTTTGCAAGCTACTTTGAGCTTCTCTGATGAAAGGGCTTAAACAAGTACAAAATTTTAGGCAGTTATTAGTCCAAGAGAGCAAGATGAGGAAGTGTGCTGGATTTAGTTGGGGTAGAGTCAATTTTCCTCACACTGGCTGTGTTTGGGATTGTGCTGGACACAGGGTTGATAACACAGAGATGTTTTTGTTATTGCAGAGCAGGGATTGCACAGAGCCAAGGCCTTTTCTGCTCTTCATACTGCCAGGCTGGGGAGGAAGTCGGGGTGTGTGGGAGGGTAGGAGGAGACACAACCAGGACAGGTGACCCCAAATGAGCAAAGGGATGTTGCAGACCATGTGACATCATGATCAGTGTGTACAGTGGGGGAAAGGAGGAGGAAGAGGGGGATATTTGGAGTGATGGTGTTTGTCTTCCCCAGCCACCATTACATGTGATGGGCCCCTGCTCTCCTGGGAATGGCTGAACACCTGCCTGCCCATGGGAAGCAGGGAATTAATTGTTTTGCTTTATTTGTGTGCATGGCTTTTGCTTTCCCTGTTAAACTGTCTTTATCTCACCCCATGAGATAGTGGGGGGGGTGAATGAGTGGCTGTGTGTGGGACTGGGCTGTTGGCAGGAAGTGAGACTATAGAGAAAGAAAACTGCTCCATGTATCAGGTACCTGGAATCTGTAGGTAAATATTGAATATTGAATACTGAATATTCAATATTCAATATTGAAAAAAAGAGTTATATGGCACAAGCATACTGTTCTGAGAAATGGCAGCTCCCAATACATGTGCTGTTGAGAAGTTTTCCCTGGAAATTCTGAGGGAAATCAAGGAATTACTACAGTTTTATAATACAGCTTTGGTAGTTCATTCTATCTGAGGATTGGAGGATTGGTTTCATATGTTGACAACAAAATATTCTTATCTCCTCCCTCCTTGTCCTACATACTCCTGGGACACAGAAATGGTAGGCAAATCCAAAATCTTTTTGTAAGAATTGTGAAGTAGATTCCCAGTAAAATCAGCATCAAAACCCTTTAGGCCCAATTTCATTTAAAAAAAACAGCCATGCAGCCATTGAGGAGTAAAGCAGATCTTTACAATCTCAATATTGCACCTTCTCAGTCGTCCAGCTGGCACAGGGCTGCCACACCTCGATTTATCCAGTGTTTCTGGGGCTTGTCTGAAGGGAGATCAATCGACAGAACATAGTTGGTTGAGTGCCCAGTGGTGGATAAGACACCTCTTCTTTCACTTGTCTTGTATACAGGGCATGAATAGATGTTCAGATGAAGAAACTTGGAAGTTTCTCCAGGTTTCAGCCATATTATGGGCAGAGGATCGTAAAGGATTTTTGGTAGTGACTCTCCAATTACCAAGGATTCTCTATCCCATCGTGCACCTTCCAAAAAAAGGCCTCTCACGTAAGCCCCATCTTCTGGCATTTTCTCCATTGTGTGCTCCTGTTTCATCACCTAGAATGATTAAACCATTGCTTGATTTTATTTTTATCTGGAGTATAATAAATCCTCTAAGTGACAGTCTGAAATTGCTCCTTTAAATAAAATACATTTCATCTGAAAACTCTATTTTTCTTGCTGCCCCAGAACATGTTTCAAGCTGTTCAAGAAAAATAAAATTCTTCTGCAATTTTCTTACCTCAAACTCAAATCCGATGTGGTCAATTGGGATGGTGTATTTTCTGGCAAAGTTTTGTAAAACACCAGTCAAAAAAGACTGAGTGAAGAAGAATCCTGAGAGCCAAAAGACTGTGGGTGGCCCCTTGTCAACCCAATCCTGAATAAGGAGAGAGAAAACAAATGTAAAAAACAATCCAATATATTTGTGGCTTCACTGTGCCAATTCACCAGAAAAGGGATGTCTTTTCAGGTAATCTCAAACAGCACAAAGAGATCTAAGCCTTGATGGGACCATCTGCATCTTTCCATCAATTTTCTGTTTTTCAGAGACAACAAATCACAGTTTAGGATGACAACAAAAATAATCACTCATTCTGAAACAACCAGAATTCAGTGCTACTGAGAAAAATTTCATAAAATAGCATAAGCACATTTTTGTTAAGTTAGACAATGGCCTCCAAAAACAAGAGAAGTGATTGAATTTTGACAGTTTTATCAAAATACTTTCTTTTACAGTCTTTTAAACACCAATCTCCAAACAAAAAAAAAAAAAGGCCAAATTCTTTTATATTCTTCACTGATCAATGTCTCTTCACTGTGAGAACACTCACTGCCACCCACACATCAGATCTTAGTAGAGGAAATCATTCCTGTACAAAGATGCCAGACAAGGAGATCTTAGGCCTTGTCCACACAATGCAGTAGGAAAAAGCAAAACAAGAGCAGAATGTCTTCACACTACAATACTAAGTTATTAGAGTCAAAAGAAGCCCATATAATGCTTTGATCCAGCAAACAGGAAATTCTGCCATTTACATAAATCTCAGACACTTCTTCCTAGCTTTCTCCTCTCCTGACTTCTATGGGATTTCACTACATCTCAGTAGCTCACTATTTAAGGTACACCCAAAATTTTAAGTAGTTTTAAGAGTGCTAAAAGTGCAATGGAAATAATGGAATGGTAAGTTAAAAATAAAATAGCCTGTTCAAAAAGCATGTGAAAGTGGTGTCACATTTTATGAAACCTGAAAGCTATTTACAGACATGTATATAGAATTCCATAGTGCCTGTTATGCAATGGTTCTAAAGCATTCTCACACCCAGCTCAGTGTCCTTTCAGCAAGGAAGTCATTAAGACATCAATTCAAACTAAAATGAATCTTGCAGAAATAGAAAGATGGAAACTACCAAAAGCAGCACTGGATTAGCACCAAGGGATCTTGCTCCCAGCTCACCCTGAGCAATTGCCCAGCTAACTGCAGTGCTGCTAATGCAGAGCGTATTTGGCCATGAGTGTGTGTGAGAAGCTCACAGTCTGGAGCTACCCAGGGACTGCTGAGCATGGACAGCACTGACACACTCTCTCCATCCAGCTTTCAACTACAACTCCCCAGACCCTTCAGTCTCAGTTTAGCAGACCTGGAAGAACTCCAAACGGCAGAGGAGATCGGACACATAGCTTCCCAGAGGCTTCAGTGATGGATAGGATTTGGCAGCCCACATCGATGGCACTTTTCCCATTAGCATGCTGTTAAAAACATCTTCAAGCTCAGAAGACATCAACACTTGGCCTTTAATGGCTTTGCCTATATTAATGAGGCTCTTCCGAACAACTTCTGTAAGCCTTCAGATAAAACAAAGCAAAGGAATTGTCATTATTTACTTCTTACTACCTGGCTAAATATCCCTCAGTCCAACTTGAATGAAGAGTTGACAGAGGTGGTAAACATCCTGTCAAAATTCCTTATCTCACCTGTAGTTATCAAAACTCTTTACTTAACTTTAGAAAAGCAAACAAATTAAAAACACACACAGAGAATAAAAGGTAGTGAAAATTTTCCTTCTAGACAAGGGAAATCAAGTGACAAGAGCTTTAAAGCTTGTAGCACTCATTGTCATGGTGTGCTGTGAATATTGGGGCCTGGGTATCACTAACAAAGACTAAAGTAGGCTGTTCTACCTCAACAGAACTCAAATCTGATTCATAATCCAAGAATACGGGTACTATTGCAATATTCAGGTACTCAGCTGCAGCTTTCAAGTCTTTTTAAAAGATTCATCCAAAGCAGAATCTAACATGTTAAGAAAAATGCATTGTAAAAGGCTTGTTTAAGGCTTGTGAGCAGCTAGCACCAATGAACACAAGTATATTTCAGTTCAAGAAGTACTACACAAAACACTGAGCCATACCTGTTAAATCTAATTAGCTCTTGCCTAAGAACAGTATTCATGGACTCTTCATACAGTACTGGGTATGCCTTCATCACTTCTTCCATATCAAAGCTGCTTGGTAGTTTGGATAGGATGTCCTGTGCCAAATCTTCAACAACTTCCTGAAGTCACAAGTTTGTAGTGAGTAACAAAATATTCCACTCGAGTATAAAATATAGGATGTCAAATCTGAGAGACTTGAAAGGTTGTTTATCTGTATCTCAAAGGGGCATGGATTTGGCCTGAGTAACCTGAGCTGCCAGGACATGTGGTATTAATCTGTTTGAATGCAAAGTCATGAAGGTATCTTCCATCTTTAAAGATGCCATGCCAAATCCATCTGCTTCTCTACAGGGACATTCACATCTACTCTCAATGCTACAGTCATGAGATGAGAGGTTTTGGATTACTCTGAGATCTAGGAAAGGGCACCTTTCTGGAGTGCAAATTGATCTTTCTTCCCCAGTTACCTGAGGGGACTTGCCAGCTCCCCCTGCTTCTCTAGGCAAAGTCAGGAGCACTGCATGGAAAAGCTGGTTGGTCTCCTGATTATCCTTGGTGATGTCTGCATTTTCATGAAGTCCAAACACTTCAGGGTGTGTTGTAATTGGCAAACTTCGTATGTATTCAATGTAAGACTGTAAAACAAGCATTCAGATGTCAGACATCATGCAAAGTGATATTTATAGATGGTCAGTAAATCCAAATGGGACAGAACCTTCCCATTTACAATTCAAGTTGGTAGTTCCCTGTTAAACACATCCAGGAATTGACTAACTCTCCATAGAGGTAAATATGAAAGTTCTGAGTGATTCAAAAACTCACAGAGGAGTTATTATCACCCTTGTGTAAGTGGCAAGAGAAAGGAAAGTACATTAGAAATATCCAAGGAGTATTGGTAGGAATCACAGAAGGGGTAGGATGCTGGACGTGTAACTGTGGGCTACACAAATAGGTGGGATTTGAGCACGTTCATTATCTCTATGCAGCTGTTAGGAAGTAAAAAGAAGATGGAAATTGAGTATACACCTGACATTCCACCTCTTCCTCCTGATTGCTGCTTTCAAGGGCGGCTCTCTGCATCAACAAATGCACGAGTATTGGATCATCTCTACACCCCCACTGGGATTCATAGTGCCAGATTCATCTTTCATACACAAGATACATTCTGGCATGGCTTTATGATCTTATGGGGTGTATTTTCTGTTTGCTTATTCAGCATAAGACAAGCACAGTGTAGATAAGTTCTTCCCCAATAAGTCAGAAGAATTTACACTTGTTGTCTCCTCACCTCATATGGGCCATGTGGTGGTATGTAGTAGTCACTTCCAGCTGAAAGCATGTACTTCTCCTGTTCTATGTCCTTGTTGTAGACTGTGGAAAGAAGGGACAGGAGAAGACGCCTGTCTTTATCATCTGTCACTCTGCCTCCATAGTTACACTCCCCTGGAAAAAGACAAAGAAAACCAGGACAAAAAACCTGAAAGTTAATGAACAAATAAAAATTGTTTTCCAATAATGTGAAACTCTAGTAATCTGGAGATCCAAAGCTCCAGATCTTCCAAAGTTTTTAGGTTTTATACTTCAATTGATCCAATATAAATTAGACACTTGAACATCTATGGGCCAAATGTATGTGTCTTAATATGGGAGGTTTAAGGAGCACTATGAGCTGGTCTGAGTAACTGCTACTCATGTCCCAGAATTCTTTTTCATAGAGCTAATCATAACATTAACAAAAATCAAGAATGACAAGGCTGACAAAAAAGCAGCTTATCTCCCCGAAGAAAGAGAACAGAATAGCCACAGCAGCTGAGTTATTTACACACACCAACACCTCCTGCTTTAAACCCCTGAGTATTATCACATCCTCTGGTGAAGTGCCAAAGCTTCCTCTGTCAGGCTCACATTGATCAGTGAAGGTGAACCAGAGGCCATCAATGGTTTTATCTGATGTTATGAAGCAAAGACCAGGAGGTTTGCTGGACCATCAGTAATTGTAGCCATATACAAGTCAAAACAAGAATGACATCTGAGGATTTGGGATCCAACTCCAATTACAGTCCAGCTCCAACATCCATCCAATAACATCCACAGTGGATGTGGAAGGCCAGTAAAACAAACCGGTGTGGAATCCACTCAATTTGTCAAGAACTCACCAATTTATCAGCTGAAAGTGCCCAGCAATGTCAATGAACACACGTGAGGGGATGTAATGTCAGTACCTGTTAGATAGGTCAGAGCTTCAAATGGGATTTCTTCATACTCGTTCAGAAACATCTGGATCTGTTGCATACTGATTCTGAGGTCAGACTCATTGAATTCGTATGGAATATTCCAACCTGTTCAATATAGAAAAGATACACAGGGCAGTGGTGCAATGTACTGACAGCTGGGCTCAGGAAATGGTGGTGTTGGTACTACACTGCTGCTACAGAGCTGAAGATACAACTGCCAGATAATCTAAAAGAAGCCTGGAATATAACAGGCTGTTTATTTAGCATAGGAACTTTGGCATCATAATATCCTGAAAATTTTATTTTACCTGCTTGTACTTTAAGCTAATCTGTTGCTATCTGGACACAATGAGAACAGGAGTTTTAATTAATTTATTGATTACAATTTCTAATCTGCCCACCTATTAACACTGTTTGCAGATGACATTCACAGTAACAGTAAAACAAAACAAGAAAGCAAGCAAGCAGACAAACAAATGGGAACATACTCCACATAAAAGAATCTTTCAGAAAGCCTAAATCCCTAGTGCAAATCAAAAATAAGGCTATTGATACAACTATCCTTCTTCACCCAGACAAGTGGCCATGTTAGCAGTAGACATGTTAGAAAATGGTCTCTAGAAAATTCAGTTTTCACTCTAAAGCAATAAATGAGTGTTTTCATACTGGAAGTTTAGTGCTTATTTAAACAGCTGACTATCAATGACAGTGGATTTCAGTCAAAATATAACATTTCCTAACAGCAACCTGTTACGAGGAAGATAGACTCAGCTGGAATGGAAGACTAAGAACTTCATTTACACAAGTGCAGAACATAAACTTTATATAGCTATAAAAATGGAATCTCTAAGTCCATACATTTCTATGCTATACAGAAATTCTATATGGTTTTCTACGTATTTGAAGATTACAGAAAAAGCTGAAGAAGAAAACTTATGAATACATATCTTTTCATTGCTATGCTACAAACAACACACTGCAGCTCCACAGATTTGTTTCACACCAAGTAAATACATGCACTAGGTTTGATGAAACAAAGTATGCACATAAGTAACAAAATCAGAATAGAAGAAGGCATATTTTTAATTACAAGAATTTAAAACAGATCTGAACTTGATTGTTAGCAAGAACTACAGTAATAAGGAATAATTTAGTCAGCTATAATTTCATGTAACTACTGTATAATATATTTATTAGGAAAAATAGTATTTTCTAGTCTTCCCCAGGGTAACACTTTCAGTAGCTTCAAAAATAACTTTGGCTGAATAAGAATCCTGGCAAATAACAGCTTTTAGACTTTATGATGTTCTGTGCAAAGCAGAATGCACTCTTGTAATACTGTTAACAGTGCTGCCTTTTAACAGAGACTCCAGCAATGCATTTTGAAAGCACAAATTTTTTTCTAAATGAGGCAAAATATTCAAAAACTTACCAAGTGGGCCAAAGTTTCTCCTTTCCTGCACAACAGCATGGAAAAAGCAAAGGCCAAAAAGCAGTTTTTGCCACATTTTTGGCTTTTGGCAGCTTTTAAAAAACACAGGGTCAGAGATGGGATCATTCAGGTATGAGCGAAGGAGGTTCACTCTAACGCCTTTAGGAGGCTCATTTGTCATTTTGATGCCATTCTGAAGGATACTAACAGGAAACTTTTCTGATGGATAACTAGTTAACCACAACCTAAAAAGAAGTTTGAAAACCACATTATTAAAAATTCATATTAGGAAGAGAAGTAGTAGTAATAATAATAATAAAATCAATAATATAATCCTGCATCTTGATCTTTAGAAGACTAAATTTTACTACTTGCTTAACTATTAAGCTAACATCTAAATTTGGTCTAAAATGCAGGCATAAAGTAGATCATATTGGGCAGGTAGAAAAGATGACCTCTTAATTATGGATCTTTATTTTATCACTGCACATAAATTATATGAATATCATACTTAGGCATTCGTACAGAAGTTATTTTAATTTCTTTTTAGTAGTGTCTTCAGCAAACAGGAAATACATTGAAAACTGCAAAATACTAAAACCCTACCTGAACTTATCATTGGTATTCTCAGGCACTATGACTTCCTCACAGATTTTTTCCAAGGCAGGCATCCAGCTGGTTGCAAGATGGCAGTTTTGTAACACTACCCAGGTTCCATCAGTAATAGCCTGGTAAATCATTTTTTCTGCTATTGGGCCCTGGCCCTGGCCAAGTGAAACCGTTTGAATGCTTGAACTTCCCATGCTAACATCATCAGCAAATTTTAGCAAACCTATGATGGCAAGTTTTATACATGCAAACAAAGACAAAGTCTATTAGAAAGTAGAATATGTTATATTCATCATTTTTATAATGTAATTAAAGGAGAAAATTCAACAAATATTTTACTCAATTAAAAAAAAAAAAAACAACAACAAAAAAACCACCTCAACAACCCAGAAGTGATATCATATGCTGTGTCAGTCACTGTGTCTCTGAGGCATATACTAAAATTTAGGGATATAAGATATTAATTTTAAAAGAACCCAACCCCAAAACTATCCAGGTTAAATGGCTGACCTCTTCTTTGGCCCCAAGTGTTCAGTTCAAGGCTGCACAGCAGCCTTTATTGCATAGGTACAATTGTTTATGGGGGTTGAACTTCAAATTTGATCTTTAGATCTGGCTAAAAATAGCCAGCTTTGCTATCAAAATCAGTACTTTCTGGAAATACATCCTTGTGGTATGGCTCCATGTCACAATTCCATTGGCAGAAAACCAGATTTAAAAATAATCTCTGTGGTTATACTTTAAAGGACATTTAACAAATGTGTTTTTAAGTGTGGCCTATAAGCCATTTAATTAATAACTGAGAGGGAGGAAACTTACTGGAGGAGCGGTTGCAATAAAGACTGGGGCAAGCCTCCAACACCCACTGAAAGAATTGTAATGCAAGTACAAATTATAAACTGGTCTGGATGCTACAATCTGTTAGATCCCCAAATTGCTGCTCAGAGACCAAGACATTTCATCAACACTGCTTTTATTCCACCCTCTAACAATTTTACTATCACTGTTTGCATATGGGCAGATGCCAATGTTTGATATTCCATCATTGCTGTACTGTGCTTTACAGACATTTTAAAGATAAATGAGGGGGCCTACACTATTAACGGTTCAGTCAGACTCAGTGACATTTAACCAGATGAAAAAAGATTTTTTAATACCAATCTCACCTGCCATAGGATCAGCACCAGGTGATAATATAAAAATCAAAGGGGCACAACAATTTGAATCAGTGTAGCTTCTTCCAAGATCAAATGTAGGTGGTTCAATAAACGTTCTTCCCATGTTTTCCACAATGAAGATCTGCACTGCTGGGATAATTTTGTCAGGTCGCAGACACCTGAGAATAACCATGCGATCTAACCCCGTCAGTGAGCTCCAGGTGTCTGGGAAGGCCTCTTCATGGGGCCTGACAGAGTCATAGATTGGCTTCCACTCAGAAGAATTGTCTCTTACGTGTTCCATTAGTCCCTGGAGATTTGTCAGGCAAGATGCACGCACGAGCTCAGCCCATGATTTGTTAGACAGCCAGTCTGGAGCTGGATTGGGGTGAGGATTATCAAGAGCAACACCTCCTGTCAGTAGGAAACGCCAAACCGCATCATCTATCTTGCCTTTTCCCTTCATAATGCCTACTGTTAGAAGGAAGGAGAATAACAGCTTGTCCTTTTCAAACAGTGAACGACAGACATTATTATAGATGCTTACTGTGAAATGGTCAGTTATACTTTTAATTCTCTCGTATAGACGTCCACTCTTTCTGCTTTTAGCAATAGATTGAACATACAAGTTAATGAACCAAATCAGTGAATACTGGTACATAGGTTCAATGTTGGCCAGATCAGAGATGCAGAAGAAGACAACAGCTGAATGAACAGCAACTGGCTTATACCCCATTCGAGTAGAATCTATTTCCTTCTCAGTTACAGAGGCAATTTTTTGCTTTTCAGAGATTTCTGCAGATAACTCTTTGGATGAAGACAAAATATTAATTGCTGTTTCATCCTCCAAGATGTTGCCTTCTGAATGAGAAAGGACCTCCAGGATTTTATCTTCTATTTCCTTTAGTTGTTTCTTATTGGCTGCACTTTCTACAATGAGTTGGTTTTTCTTTTCTTCTAGCTCAGGCTTTTCCTTTGCAGCTACAATTCCAAGAAGCTGGTCCTGAAGACCCAAAGGTGTAATCATGAAATTGAGTAGACAAACTTTCACAGCCACTTCAGGATAATAATGAGGATTTCTTAAATGGGTTGTCATGTAAAACCTAAAATCTCTTGAATATTCAATTATATTTTCCCCTAATTTCATGTATTCTACTCCTTGTTGTTTGAATGTTTGCTTTAATAAAATAGGTTCTAAGAAAGCATCTAATTCTTCACCAATATTTTCTAGCAAGACTGGTGTTCCAAGCTGAAGAGCAGTTTCTAATGTCCTCACATAATGTGTGTCAGATAATTTTATAACTGCCAGCTTGTTAGTTTTCTCCATGTTTTTTATCCACTTGTTAGCTTGCCTTTGAGGATCTATCATTAAAGCCCATCTTCTTGAGTTAGAAACAATTACACCATTGTCAATGGAAAAAGAATCAACTGGCAATCCAGCAATCTGCCATGCACGGATTTTGACTGGATCCCCTAATGTATTACTTAAGCTAAAATCACTGGAGCATGGAATGTTCTTTTCAATGCACAGATCCTGCCACTGCTTTTGACATTTTAGGCGATAATCGACAGTAAAGGCTCCCAAATAAGCCACAGTTCCTGATGACAACAACACATCCCCTACTAGGTCTATGTACTGAATTCCTAATAACCGTGCAGCTTCTGTCCACCTCTCCTTCTCTCCACCCAGGCCACTGATCAGCTGTTCAGCTCTCACCAGCTTTTGTGAACAACGTTCAATATTATTCTCTAAGTCTTTCTTCCGGTTATTCATTTCGTCAAACTCATCTTGCAAAGCTTGAAGGCGATCAACAACCTCCTTAAGTTCTGCTTGCTTCACTTGCAGCTTCTGCATTTGAACATCCAGTATTGCTTCAGCCTCTTGCAAACGCTCGCGCTTTGGGGCAACCACTTTCTGAACACGGTCATAGACCTCCATGGCTCGCACCCACTTGCAAAGGCCTTCACAGGCAGATGAGACATTCTTTACGACCTCTGGCTGAAAATCTGGATGATTCATAAACTTCTCTCTAATTTTCTTCATTATAGCAGGAGGAATTTTATCCTTGTCAAATGACTTTAATCTGTCAAGGAACTTAATATCTGAAAGCAGTTTTTTAGCTGGCCCCCAGAAGTCTTCGATCATTTTCCCTATATTGCAAATAGGACTAAAATCAGGTTCAATACATGCATGTTCAAACTGAAAATAATAATTTGAAACACAGTATGGAGAATTAATATCAATGATATTGCAATGGAATTTTACTATGCAAAGACTATTAAATAGTTTGGGAAAATCATTACCTAAATGTATTCATACAGGATATTCAGTATCACTAACAAATATCATATTTATTAACTGCATGTTAATTCAAAATCAACCAAGCACATTCAGGGAAACAAATTACTATACAGTCTTTCTTAACATCGTCTATTAGATAAATTAATAACTGTGGAAGTATTCTGTCTTAATCTAGATAAGACCATTTTGGATGAAAGGCATTTATATAATTCTTATTTTTAATTATGAAGGGCTGAACTGTATAGGTATAAGGTAGGAAAAAAGTGAAAGAAAAAGGTCTCTTTCCTACCTTGTAAATCCTGTGCAATCCCACAATAACAACATTAACAGTTAATGTAGATTATTATCTACATTAGATTATTCTTGTAATTAACAAGAAAAATCTTGCTAGAATAATCTATGGCAGAGGTATAACCAGAATTCCCTCCCCCTGCATAACTGATAGTTTGGAAGCAGGGATTAGAAGGGGAAACACAGGTAGATGGTGCACAGCACACCTCCAGAACCCTGAGTTCCTCAAGGCAATGCAAATCTCAAGGCTGGGTCAAAGCAAGTTGAAGAGAAGCCTGTGCTGGTGACCGGGATCATATTTACAAATCTTGTACAACAGTGTCAGGCAAGGGCAGTATGTTAGCATGGTAAAAGCAGCTCTTCACTACTCAGTGTACCTGTCACTGCCAGCAAAATGCACCCCCAGTGCACACAGCTGCATTCATGCCAGAAGCACCTCACCAACACACCACAGCAGCACCCACACATTCCTGGGGCAGGGAAAACAAAAGCTGTGCCATTACCGCTGCCACTGGGGTCAGGTTTCCTCTCTGGTTTAATTGACCTCATGATACAGATACTCTCCATGACGAGTTTGACAGGACCAGGTGGATTCTGCATGGATTTCACAAGAGTGATGTCGGAAGGATTCAGGGTGTTAAGAGCTGCCTCTGCTGCAGCCAGAGCTGGCAGAGCCTCTGCAAGGTCTGCTTCACATTCATCCTGTTAAGACATGGGGCAGAAAGCTATAAACCTTCTTGCAATACCAGGCTGCAGCCTGACCACCCCACTACAGCACAGCCTCACAGAACCTTCTCTCTTCTTCAGTAGCCATTAAATAGACTCTTCACAACATTGTGTTTCTAAGAGAGAAAACTAATTTCACAATTTGACTGTACAGTTTAAAGAGGGAAGGTTTGTAGATAAATTAGTAACTTCCGTAAGCTGAAGTGATAATTGAAAAAGTCAGACAAGCTTTCAAGATCAAAGTCTCTCTGGTTTAGCAATGAGAATTAAAATAAAGATTAGATACAGTTGTTCTTACAGTTAAATCTTACAGTAAATTAGCACAGTTAAATCTTACAGTGCTGATCAGATGAAAAATGGATACTGTGCAGCTTAAATTCTTTATCATATACTCTGATCTCAGCAATTATCCGTATTAAATATCACTGACATTTCCAGCTAGTTACAGAAAAAGTATTGTGGAATCTTGAGTCTTCCCACAGGAAATTCTGTGTTACAGACGTCTGGCTATGGCACTAACTCTAAAGTTATGCCTAATAGGACTACATGCAGCATATGCCAAATTACCTCAGCTAACTCTACATTAGCTGTCTTTGGGCCTGGAAGCAGTATAAACTCATTATTCAATCTGTTGAAAATGAGAATATATTAGTAGAGAAATAAAAGCTATGCAATTTTTGGAACATGAACTAGAAGGGAAGTTATGCAGGATGGTGAGATGCAGTCAGAGTCCAAACAGCCTAAATTTACTGTGTTTATATTAGGAGTATGTCATTCATCATCTGCAATTTCATTACTTTAAGAGCTTGGCTCACCCCCATTAACACATCATCACATCATCACAGCTCCCATTTACTTGGAACCCATCGTGCTCCAGGCTCAAGCCCTTGTGCTCTACCTTAATACCCTGAGCAACAGCAGCTGCATCATTGGCCTCTTTTTCATCTGCTGACACTATTGCCTTTTTTGCATCTACTTCAACTGTTTCCTTTTCAATCTTGACCATCATTTTATCTGTTTCTGCAGACGTTTTAATCAGCTCAGGCTGAAGGTCAGTCAGTTCCTTCTGCATGTCTGCAACCTGATGAATACAACAGGAAATCAAGAAAAAGTCTGCATCAAGAGAAGTCAAACACTGCATTCATTTCATATCTTGATGTCTTAGGAATAAAGATTGGAAGACCCTATAGTAATACACCAAAAAAAAGAACATTTAACCTAAAGAATTAATAGTTCTCTAGTTTATTTTTACTAAAAGATGTTTCATTTAACTGATTAGATTTTAAAGGTATATTTATCATCATCTATGCAATATACTTGTGTTTTTAAGATTCATTAATGTCAATAATGAGAAATATATTGATTAATTCTATTTTTTTCTTCAGTCAATTTCAGATAATGAAAATCCAAATAATCCTTTAGTGCACAGGTGGAAAACAAAATCCAAAAGAAACCTGGAATGGAACACAGAATTAGTGACAGCAACAGCTGCAAACTGGATCTTCTTCATCCAGCAAGTATCTCAAAGCCCCTTTAGTTTGTATCTTGGAAGTATCAATCCCTGGATCACATGGGTTGAAAAAGGAATTATTTATCTGGAACCTGATCAATTTTCTACTTGGAATCTACTCAGGAATTAATGTTTAGTATTGTCTTGCAATGTTTTTCAATTTCTCCCCTATTTTGGAAAGGGTAATAGGTTCTAGAATGCTGAGGTGGATTGTCCATCTAAGGTTTTGATAAAATAATGAAATTTATAATGTTTACTCCTTCAACATTTAATGAGTACCTTCATTTTAACTTTGTTTTCTATTAAGAGTTATAATCCAAACATAGAGATCACAGTTTCTTCAACTCACTAAGCAGAAATCTAACTTCTCCTGCTGGCTTCCTATAGAAAACCATCAATAGCATCATGAATATAGTAAAGAACAAATTGGTAAGTTTTATTTTTATAAGTTTCAACCATACAGACCCCACACTGAAGTATGCATTTGGCACATATTCAGCATTTTCATCTGAAACTTACTTGTGAAGATGCAAATTCAAGCTTTTCAAGTCCCACAAGATAACGAGTCCTCATCATGTCGACTTCTTCCCTTTTTCTGCTCAGCAGGGTCTTGAAGGTGAGAATCAGTTCCACGTAGGAAGTTGGTGTCACGTAGTTGTGTCTGCGCAGCGTAGCGTAGTAGCCAACAGAGAGTTCTCTCACACTTTCTTGGAAATATTGGCAGACTGACACAACCCTAGGGAAAAATTTTCCACGTTACTTTGAAAATACAGTCTGTCTTTTTTGCTACTCTCAAAAAATCACTCTTAAGCTTATAAAGTCGTATTAGTGTTAGGGAAGGCAGAAATGTATTTTCCCATTAGGAATATTTTGGACTCCTCTCAAAGAGTGGTCTGATTTTCAGAAACATCAGATACATATGTCTTGGTATCTTTGACTTGCACTGAAATCCCAGAGTTGGCTTAGCTTTGTCCATGTATAAGGACAGATCAAATACACTGGGTGCACGAGGGGCAGGGGAACAAACTTTTGCTTCATATGTTTCTTAAGAGATAAATTCATACTCTTTTCTAATGTCATCTTTGAGCTCAATATCCTCTAAAAACTTGTGAGCAACCATTTCCAAAGCATCTGTAGGCCAGGTTTGGAACCAATCAATGGTGCAGCAGTTTATCAGTGAAGGGAACATCCGTAATCGATTCCGAAATGCATCTCCAATAGGACTCATGGCTACAAAAATAAAAACATGATCGTTAGCCAAGTTTCTTTGCAGTTAGGAAGCAGAAAAACAAATAAATCTAAATAAAAACATTCTAAGAAATAATGCATTGTATACAGACCTAAGACAATATGCAAATTTTTCTTCACCCTTTCAATAAAATAACTGTACATAGCAAGGGGCGTGGCTTCAATCTTCCTGTTCTCCATCCTTGCTGCACTTTGCATTTTCTCAACAATTTCAGCTTTCTCATCTGCTGCAAAGATATTAGGCACATCCCCAGTATTTAAAAGCATGTTGATATCTTCTACAAATGATTCATCCTTTATTTGATTATCGCAGAACAAAAAGGACATATTGTTGTTACCAACACCTGTTTTCAGCATGACTTGTTTAATATCATCTTTCCATTCACTGATGCCATAGGACTTGGTAATTTCTATCTGGAAGAGCTCAAAGGAATTCATGAAGGTGGCAAGCTTGGTCGCGCTTTGCCGGCCGCTCCCACCAACGCCCACCAACAGCAGGTGTCCATTATCCTGTTTCAGTACCCTGCATATCCTTGAGATGTGCTCAATAGCAAACTGGAACATGACCAGGGACATGGGGGCCTTGCTGATATTGTTGTATTCCTCAAGATAGAATTCCATCACACTTGTCAGCTGCTTTAAGTCTGTGATTTCATCATAAATTTTGACAGAACTGCTTGGCTTTAAATAGTCTCCAAAGAACAGGCCACGAATACTATCATCAGTGACTATTCCAGTAGGTGAAAGATGACTCAGTACCTAGGAAAAAGACAAGAATCAACAGATAATTCTAGCTATTAGAGGATTATTTTCCTTAACATCGTAATAATCCTTATCTACATAGCATTAGTACTGCAGAAAGCACTGTTTTTCACTGTTCTGGTTTCAGCCTTGGTCTGGAAAATAATACTGCAGGTTTCTACATATGCACACCTCACAGAGAGATACTGCTGTCAAATATAGGACTAGTTCTAAAAAGGCTTCTCAGAAAGGTACCCACTACACTCATTGGATCATCCAAATAATTATCTTGGGTAAAAGTACAGATAAATGCTGTGCAAGACATTTATTCCATTCCAGTTGGTCCTTTGTATCAATACAGAATCCCTCAGAAGTTCTGAATCATTCTGATATGAATACTCAATGCTGAACAGAAGATTATCCATATTTTTTAAATTCACTGGTCAAAATATTGCAAAATGTCTCCAATAATGACTTAATCTCGATGTTTAAGTATTTCTGAAAATGCATCACCTTGGTCCCAGCACATTACCCAAAAATACCTTATTAAAGTTCTGTTTGAAGCTATTTAATGTTGTCTCTTGTACCATCTGAAAGAAAACATTCTTGTCATCCTCATCAACCAAGCGATCATAGAAAACTCTGTAAACCTCATGAACCCAAAGTCTGATCAGTTTATCTCCATCCTGAAAATGTAAATACAAAAAAATAGGTAAATATAGCTCAGGCACAATTTATTCAAAAAGAAAAGGTTAGAAATGTCCATCTGGACCCTGCTATACCTTGTACTAAACTCAGTGGGAATCTTTCGATCCCAAGCCATTCAGCACATGGCCCAGCATCTGCTAACTTAACTGGATTCCTCACCTAGTTACCATCTTGTCCTTCCTGCCAGCACAAACTGGGACTCTCGTGTCAAAGCATTTTTCTCTACTATATCAAATCAAATTGTATTAACAAAATGACAGCTCTCTCCCTCAGAGACAGACAGAAAACACATAACAAGGAATTCAGGGACTATTCTGATCTTAAACCCTGTAAATCTATTGAAATCACAGTTCATGTATTATAAAAATAATTTAATTTTTTCACTGCTCTCTCCTACATCAACATAATTAAACTACAACTTACTTGCAAATGAGTGTGTGGACAGAGCAGAACTCCTTTAATAACCCTGGAAAAATCCCGCAGATTAAAGACATAGTGGGATTTTGAAGGAGTTGGAAGAAAATTATCCACTGCCAATTTATAAAGCACCGATGTCGCTTGGACCATCATCTTACCCAGCCTTAAGAAGGAAATGAAACACAATTTTAACTTCTGCAGATAAATCACAGGGAAAAGACAACAAAGGTGCTACAGGAAATAGATCCCATTACCTCAAAAATGAAGCATCAAAGCCTTTGCCAAAGTGCCAGTCAGTAACTGCAGTAAAAATCTTGCTTAAAATGTCATCATTGAAAGAACAGATAGAGACAATATTCAAGTGCCGTATGAAGCGTCCTATAAGACACAGGGAATGATGCAGAGAGATTTGAATCTTCAAATATTTTTCCACCTTTCAGCTAGCATCTTCTACATTTGCCTGTCACTAAAAGAACATTTGAAGCTGGCACCAGCTTCATTATTTTGTTTCTGGCAAATTTTTTCCCAAGCAGTGAAGCAAAAGAAATATAAACTGTTTTACATTTTCTATCAGTATTTAACTTAAAACAACTGTTTTGAATATGTAAAACATGAATCTCCATTAAAAGGCCACTATTACCCAATTTAAAATTTCAGCTCACCTCAGCCTTCTTGATTATATGACACAGTAAAAACTTTACAAAGTCAAGTATCTTATTATTTGCTTTCACTGAAAAAAGAATCAGTCTATACATGAGTATATTTTAGAAATTTAGCTATATCAGAAGGGTTATTTTCATAAAGCCTCTTCAGAACACATACAGTCATTTCTGTATCACAGTGTTTATAAGAAGCAAAGCAGCATGAAGTGCCTTATAACAATGCAGCTGTATATAGTCTATAATAATGTAGCTGCAGCTACATTAGGGCTTTTAGTTACATAATTTTTTCATTAGAAAATACAGCCTCCTTTATGGTGCTGTGACAGGAATCATGGACTTGCAGGTAACATTCTTGTAAATAAATGCAGGCAGCCTACCTTAGCAGCAGGAGATACAACTTCAGAAAAGACTTGCCAGAGACATGGCAAGCAGATGTATTCCCTCCCTTTTCCAAGAACAGAAAACTGAAATATACTCCATTGCTAATTTTAGAATAAATTTTGACACAATTTAATCAACACTAAACACATTTTCTGATATTGATTAAACTGCCTCTGGTAAAGGTATAGATCTGAACTTGAACATAACAGACCTGTACTTGGAATGACCCACTCAGTGAATGCACCTGTAGATACACCAGTCACAGATAAATGTAGAATTTGCCATCAGCAAACCTGAACCCACCCCTTAACTTCAGTCAGCTAGATAACCACCTGCCACAGTAATGTATTTCCTACCTGTAATGTCATTCCTGCCTCCCCCAGGGGGACCCATAGCTGTGACAAGCAGGACATCTATGATACTGATGTGGGATGCATCTTTCCTGTCATACCAGTGCCCATGATCAATCCATTGCCTGAGAAGCTCAATAGCTGGCTGAGCTCCATACACTTCCTTTTCAGGCATATTTAGGTCATCTGTGGAGAACACAAACATTGAATAAAAATCCTCAGTGTTTAGGAATTCAGTTTTCTTCTAAGAAGGAAAAATAACTGAACTAGAGGTAGAAAAAGACTATGTGTTGTTATTCCTGCTTCCCATTGAACTAACCAAAATCAAATACCATTACACCTCACAGGCATAATTAGGGGTGATGGATTAACTTAGTGTGGCTGGTGATTTTGTTTTATTTCATGCCATGTCCCATTGCAACTCTAAGAACTATTTTGAAGACAACCACCACTTAGATCTCTCTACAAGAGCAATGCTAATCCTTTGGTGATCCCTGTGGGTTCCTTCCAACTCAGGAGATTCTAGAATTCTCTGAATGCCTGAAAAAAGCTCTGAGGCAATCCAAATTTACTAGTCTCTTTGCCTAAAGCCAGAACAGAAATTATTTTTAAAAAATTAAAAAAATATGTCTTACCCACAAAAATTATAGCTTCTTTCCCTGCTGGAGGTCCAAATAATCCTTTTCTTCTTCTGTCCAGCTTAGACATAATAATATCCTGGGTCTGGTTAGCAGAGGTTCTTGCAGAGAAGTTGATGAAACTTGGGATGTATTTTTCCTTTGGAAGTTTTAGTAGAAAGTTGTTTGTTATAGCTGTTTTTCCAGTGCCAGTGGGACCCACAAAAAGCAAAGGGACATTATGCTCCACATACGTTTTAAGAAAAAACATTTGTCTGGCAGTTTCCATTGTTGGAATGATCAGCTCAGATACCTGTTACACAGGAAAGTAAAATAAAGCATGAAAATCAAACATCTAATACCTTAATCAACATGAATATTTGCAAGCAACTACAGGAATCCTGTAGCACAAATGCATTTAAAAAGATTTCTATTGTCTGAAAACCTAAGCTATAACAAGGTTCTAGTAAATACTATGGCTCCACTTCTTGTTCAGGGCTTAAACAGTCAATAGCACAACCAGTATTACCTGTATTATGGTTCACAGACATTATATAAAGTCTGGAGGACTACAGAGATCAGTATGGCCAAGCTCTGTTACTGGGCAAAGAGAAAGGAACACTGGTAAGGAAATTTTTTTCTCTTCCTCATTTTTTACTTTAGTTAGCAGCTGTGGATTTGATATCGAGATATTTTCAGCAGCAGAATGAAATGTAATCTTACATCTCTCATGTACTTAATAGACAAGACAATTGCAACTACAGTGGAATAAAAAGTTGAAAAACTTTAAGTTATATTGAAATTTCGTCTGCAGATCTCTTGCGCTTCTCTTCCATTCAGTTCACAGCTGCCATCAAAATCTGAGTGCTGTTATTTGGCAATGGAAGGGATCCAGCACTCTCAGTACTGCTCCCCACATCCCAAAGTAAGTCTTTTTGCTTGCTTTCTCTAATTCATACTCCAATATCAAGTGATCAACCCCTGAAAGCAGAAATGAAGGTACGGAAATTCAGGCTTCGGCTTTTTCCCACCATGGTTTTCCCAATATCAAATGCTGTTAGAGAACAAAGCAGAACCCAAATTTTAACCACCAGGCAACCTCAGGGCTCCATGTGCACCTGCAGTGCTGAACTTGAGAGCTAGTGGTACTAGAATTGAGACAAAAGCATGAAAGTGAGCTCACAGGGACTAATGAAATGTTGCAAAGCAGTCATCAAACAGCCTAATATAGTTATTTATACCTCCTAATTATTTAGTCAAATAATTATTTTCCATAATAAAGATACCAGTGTGCACCTTAGCCCCTGGGGCGATAACTTGCTCTTCCTTTGTGATGTAGTCTGTCCACGTGTTCCACTGCCCATGGCCATGCTTGTTAAAATAGAAGTCATAAACACTCCCTGTTAATTGAAAAACACAACACAGGAAAACCCACTGATTAAATGATAAAAATAAACTTCAGCAATTTCAGTGTGAGATTTCCAAAACTGTGAAATAATGGAAGCTTTCTAGTACACAAAATACACCCCCACCCCCCAGGCACACCCCCCACTGCCATTATCATCACCATATTATTTTAGGTCAGATTCAGCCACAGTGTTTGAGTACAACAGGAGGCATATGCTACTCCTGGTTAAAAGAGCCAGGAAAGGGCACCCAACTGTGCAGCCCAAGGCTTGGCAGATGGTGGCTCTGCTGCAGACTCAACATCTGCCAGGCACACTAAGTGCCAAGCTTTCTTACTGCTTTATAAAGAGCCAAGCAGGCACAGTTATGAAGAAGCACCTTTTTCTGGGAAGATATTGTTTTTGTTAAGCTTCACATTTTTAGGGCGTGGGTTTTCCTCATTCATTCCATTGAGCAAGTTGCGATAAAATGAATCAAATTTTCTTCTGCTGTCTGCATCGATGATCCCTCCAATTGTCCACACCAAAGCAAAAAGGAAAAGGGCCTGCAGCCATGAGGTGATTTGATGAGGAGACATGGTTTCACTGTCCTCTTCATTGGATTCCTTTATTTCGTCTAAAACACATATTTTGAATTTTAGTTAAATGCCAGTAACAACCATAAATCCCAATTCAAAATGTGTTTTTGCAAAAGTATTCTCAACATTAAGGAATTCCTTTGGTTTTTCCTTGCATCTTATAACCTACATTTTGTCCTGGGACATGGCAGGAAAAAAAAAGAAAAACTGAAATAAAAACCAGGCAGCTTAGGGTACTTACCAAGGAGAGAAGAATAGAGTTTCATCAAGCTGTAACTCAGGTGAATAGAGGATGTTTTTACAATGACTTTGCAATGATGGTCAATAAAATCCAAACAGGGCTCAACTAGCCACATAAATAAGTTATTGACCTACCAGGAGAAAAGGAAACAGCTATGTGACAATGCAGGACTCTCCACATTCCCCACTGTTCCTCAATTTACCCTCAGTCAAACGTAAGGCATCAGAAACTGTCCAGCTTGGCAGAGGGATCAGGAAAGGGCCCGTGAGGCAGTACTGAAATGTTTACAGTCACACCATCACTCTCTGATGGTGAAAACAAGTTGCTTTTAGCACAGAGAAGTTTTCAGTGGGAATTCTGTTACCCAGTTACTAATCCAGACAGCAGAGCAGAGAAGCTCAGCCTAGAAAGACTCCTATCTTGCTTAGGCAACAACAAAATTATTCCAACAGAAACAAAGGTAAGGGTTTCATCCTCACTTAAAAAGAGGGTCCCTACAGAGGGCCCAGCCCAGATACTGCGCCCCAGCAGGAATTCCAGCATGCTGGGGCTGACTGGTACCTGCAGGAGTGCCACAGCATGTGGGTAAATACTCACCATGGCTGGTGGCATCTCAAACTGGACAACAGGACCGAAACATGACCTACCCTCTTCCCAGGGACTAGTACTCAAGGAGATGCATTAAAAGGTCAGGCTATCTGTTGGTTAAGGAATAATTGCTTTACTCTGATGAACTAAGAAAACTATAAAGAAAGAGCTCTTCTAGTCTTGGTACTTCTTTGGAATTTGATTCTAATTTCCTGCAAAAACTCAAAGGGAGTCTTCTCAAATCGTGTAAGTTTTCTACAGCTCCAATCTTAATATCATTCCAATTATGTTACTAGATTTTAATGCCCAATAATAGGGATTTTAAATTTTCATTAAAAGCTGATTCTCATCAACACCTATTTTTATTTGCATCTACAGAAAACAGTACAATACACAGCACACACAAGCAATGAGGTGAAAAAGACTTTGAAGACTAAACTGTAATGGTAATAATAAAAAAGTTTTGATTCTGCATGCCTGCCTTCAAGTGGGCAAACTGTGAATGTCACCTTGTAGTTAACCTTAGATTAACTTAAATTAATCTTAAATTAGACATGTGCAAAAATGAAGTCTCGTACCAGCTCTACGTGTTCTTCCTGCAGGTTTGGAGGCAGAGTTTTTATGTAGGAATCCTTCAGTGGCTTCCAGCCTAATTGTTGTGGGTCCATATAGATCATACCACACCTGGGAAGATCAAACACCTATGGTAGAGGAATACATGTGCAAGGTGGGGCAGTTCAAGCTTGAATGCTCTCACATTACCTGCTGACAGTTGCTGGAGATGCCTGCTCTAAGTCCGCCGGCTCAAAGATTAAACTCATTTTTGAGCTCATCTGAATTATTTCACCACTCATTAAGCATAACTGGAAGAAGAGCATCACATAAACATGGTCTAGTCATGTCAGTGCTGATCATACAGTCAAAGCAATGTCTGTCATAAAATCACTGAACATTTCACTAAGTGTCACTCCTAATTCATTTGTATCCTTCCAATACATGATACTTTATGACCTTGTCTCAACTTTTCCCTGTCTTACTGTAAAGCTTGCAGAGACACAGAAATTTAAATAACTCTGCAAGAAAAAGGAGTTATGACCTTCAGCTTTTTTAAAATTTATTTATTCTCAATATTTTAAGCAAGTTCAGTTTTCAGTCACAGAACTGAGTCCATGCATTTCATCTTCCTAAAAGGGTCAATAAAAAAGTCTCAATGTTCAACATCATTTCAAAAAAGAAGGAGCAACACAAGGCTTCTAGGGAGAAGTAATGGGTTAATATTATCTAATACCATCTAAACCCACTCATACAACTGGGGAAATAAAACAGTGCTTTTAGGCACATCAGCCTTTCCTGAATTTCACACCTCCTTTGACTAATGTAGTAACAATATTGCTACAACTAAAATTAAGTATGTTTATTCAAGGACAAGGCTACAGGCAAATATTAGGCTACCTTTTTATTATCATCCAGCACAGTGTTCATGTTCTCTATCCAAACTGCATCCACAGGGCCATCAAAAATAATCCACTTGCGATCGTCTGTGGTAGAAGATGCTTGTTCCCTGAAGGCCTTCGCAAGAATTCCATCAGACCACTCATGACTTACAGGATCAAAACTGCCATACAACTGCCCCATAGTAATGGCTTTGGGATTAATAACTTTGTATTCAACAGCAAATTCATCCATGGCATTCGCTGAGTAAAAAGGCAAATACATGAGTTTGAGAATTTTATAGGTTAGTTTTATTCAACAGCTGAACAAGATGATGCCTGAGGATCCTGATCTTGAGCTACTCTAGCTCAAAGCAAAAAAACCCCAAATATTTGGCATCTAGGTAGCAATAAATAAGAAATTCCCTTACTTGTACAAGGCAAGGAAGAAGTCTGCTGTAAAAAAACAATGAAAAAAAGAAAAAGCAGAGCAGCATAGATTTCATGTATTTATGGAAGCTACTTACAATATCCTATCAGAGCTAATTGTTTCAAGAGTATTATACACAAATAAAATGCCTAACAAAATTCAGAAAAGCATAAACATAGCTATTAGCATGGCTTCCTGTTCCAGTAGATGTAGACAAAAATACTATCAGACAAACATACCAGACAAAAACAACTCAATTAATAGAAATTCTACAGTCAAGAAAGAAGAATATAAAGACAATTAACAACCTGGGCATATCTCAGCAAAGGAAAAATAACAGTCATAGAATTGATTTCATTTAATGAGAAGCTTGTGGCTGAACAATGTTACCTGCACACAAATCAGCCAGGGCTCCAGCCAGCACTTTGTATGAACTGGTCTTCCCACTCATAGGATCTCCCACAATCATGAAACCATGGCGCACCAGCATCATCTCGTACACCTGCCAGTGAAGGAGAGCCACTCCTTAACATGGCACAAAAGCAAGTGTTACATGTTATGTGAATGAAAATAGCAGTCACTCTCCTGCATTCAGATGTGACACAACCAAATCTCTGCTCTCTGCTGGCTACACACATTAGCTCCTTCACAGACTGTCTGAATTACAAAATCACTATGACCAAAGCAGGCTTTTATTCCATGATTTTTACTCATTAAAATCATGACATTTTTAATAGTCCATTAATTGGTAAGGACACTACTAGCTATTCATCATGACACAGACAGTAAATGAAGAGTGTTTCTGCTCTTGTGCTTTTCTTCCCCAGAAGTATGTGAAAATAAACCTGAATAATTTTTCCAATGAACCATGGCACTGGTTGAAGATTCAATTTTTCAATATTTTCAGTTAGTGCCTTGATAAATAGGTCATAGTCTGGTGTAGGAAGAACCACTCCAGGAAACAGGTCAGATATGATACCCTGTTAAGGAAAGACAGAATAGAACACTATTTAAACAGAGGCTACAAGAAGAGAAAATTCCCAAGTAAAACAATATTCACACAGATAACAGGAGCTTAAAACCAAATGTCCTCAGCTGGACAAAACTAACTTTTAGGCAAACCATAGCCATGGAAGTATTCTATATACATGAAATAGAAATCTGTGCCTGCAGTTCTCATAAACACACTGCTATTTTAAAAAGAAGCTTAACCTTTGCAAATTTGCCCCCATCAGGATTACACAAAATGATGTGAAAGGAGTTGAAAGAATTTCAGTGATTAAATAGAAGGGTATGTGTTCCAAAATTTCAGAACAGTGACTCTGGCTGTGCTTGTATCCTAGCTTTTAGTCTTCAATATTGATTGCTTTGTAGCTTAACATGGTCTTTATTTTCTATTAAAGCAGCATGCAAACAGAAAAACAAAAAACTTTGCCATTTTTATTCTGAACTCAAATTTCTAATTGACCTTAACTTAATTATCCACATCTCTTTTGGAGCACAAAGCCAGAATACAAACTTCAAAGAATGATTTCCACTAATGAAACAGCACAAGATGATTTTTCACAAGATACCGTCTAAAACGTTTTGTAGAATAACTTCAAAGCACCACTGAAAGTTTGCTTTTCAAAATAATCCTAACGGAGCCAAAGAGTTCCTCCAGATCCATGGACTGAAATAACTGTACACTGTGGCATCATCTAGATCAAACTGTTCTAAATTAAGATAATGACCTGTTTCTCTGAGTTCTTACAATGGATCTCATCGTCAGAAAACCTCAAACACACTGGTCTGATACCTTACCTGAAACAGTGGCACATCCTGGGACAAGAACTTGGCCAAATTAACATCCAGCAAAGCCCGAAGCAACAACACGCTTTCATTTTCAGTTGGGTACTTCAGTTTTAGGTTCCCTGCTGCTGTCAGGACAGATTTCACCGCACGCATTCCGTAATCATAGTGGTGCTGAGATGACAACTGCTCTGAGCACAAACGGTAAGTGGCAACAATTTTCTGGGCAAGACTGTGGATAGTAAAATATTATGTATAGTGAAAATATCTCAGCATGCAAGGAAAATAATTTACTTTCCTGTATATACAAAGTATCTGCAGTGATTCTAAGACACAGCAGCTGACAAGATGGCCCAAGACACCTGGGAAGCAAGACTGTAGATTATGCCGTACTAGAGAATGTGTGCATCATCTAGGAATTCTGTTTGATATTTTGGTACATTTTCTAAATGATTCTGTGTAGAAGTGCACATCTGGCAACATGGGGTGGTAAGTGAGGATTGATAAGAAAGCAGGAAAAAGTACTTTCTAGAGAAACAAAACACAGACAGCTGTCCATATATACCTCACACACACATATATGCCTTATAGAGGAATGAGGTATATCACACTCGACAAAGGTAAAAAATTCAGCATGTCTTACCTCTTAGAGTCCAGAAATCCCATTGAATAAAGTGAAATTTCCCCAATCAAGGCATAATCTGGGACCATCATGGCAACTGTTCTGAACAGTGCCTGTAAGGAAAAAAGTAAGATGCCAGCATTTGACTAGGGAATATTGTAGTAAATTGTACCTATTTTGTAAGAGTAGCACCTCTCCATAAATTCACGAACGCAAAGAATTCATGAATCATCTGAAATCTATGAGACTTCTTTAGAATTCTATTCTATTTTCATTTAATCAAGAGGTTCAAGAGGTCTGTGCTAAGCACTGCAGTAACAAATGCTTAGAAAGAGTCAATTCTAAAGAACTATGAATAGAGAAAAGGGGAAGTGACATTCATCTGATTTTCATAACAGACAAACTAGCACATGGTGTGGCTAATGCCTTGTAAAAGATCATGCAAAGAATTGTGGCAATGTTAGAAAAAGAACCAGGACCTTATCAGTCTTCTGTAACTTCTACTGAAGTTACAGAAGTGTCTCAAAGTTATAATAAACTTAAATTGGGATTTGGATCACCAAGCCATTGTAAACCCAGAGAATTTTCAATTAGACAGAGCACAGTTAATGCTGTAAACTGCTATCAATATGATTAGACTGAGACCTTTCTTCTGTGCATTTTGTACAACCTTAACTATTTACTAAAGCTTCACGAAAAGCACAGCAGGATACACTTGAATAGATTATCAGTTGTGCTGGTTTTGGCTGGGGTAGACTTAAATTGTTTCACAGGAGCTGGCCTGAGCTGTGTTTTGGATTTGTGCTGGAAGTGTTGATAATTCAGGGATGTTTTAGTTATTGCTGAGCAGGGTTCACACAGAGTCAAGGACTTTTCTGCTCCTCACCCCACACACCAGCCAGGAGAATAGGTACACAAGGAGCTGGGAGGGGACACAGCCAGGACAGCTGACCCAGGGATATTCCAGAGCATATGGGGTCATGGTCAGCAGAAGAAGCAAGAGAGGGAATGTTCAGAGTGATTGCGTTTTTCTCCCTTAAGCAACCATTACATATCAGTTTATTATTTCACTGATGACTTTTTTATTACTATAGACTAGAACCTGCAAATTCAGGTTAATTTTTCCAAGAAAGCAGGATTTCAGACTTACCTTCAGATTATCAGGCAACTCTGCCCTTCCAGCATAGCCAGGATTCATAGTAATAAATACAGCACATGTGGGATTAAGAGAGATCTCCGTCCCTTCAAAGATGAATGTTTTGAGTTTGCGAATTATAGCTTGCTGGATGCTGAGTATTTGCTGGGCAACTACAGATAATACCTCAACCTAATACAGACAGAACAGATTGGAAAACATAAGACACTTGGAGAACCAATATAAAATGGTTTTGTTTACATGTTTTGATGGCTGTATTTGTGTTCCTCTAGGGAAAAATCACCCTGAGCCTTTGCATTAGCTGCCTATTGAAAAGATCCCCTGAAAGTCAGTGCCAGTGTTCTTTACTCAGCCAACAGAGACTGATCAACAGAGGCTTCTAAAAGCCTCCTCAGGGAAATACCGTGTGTCTGAACGTAGACATCTAAGTTAGTTGGACAGGAACTCCCTCTGGAGGCCTCTAAAAGCACTTTCCCTTCAACTCAGACACAGAAAGAGTTTAGGCTCTCCAGAAAAACTGATTCACTCAATGGCCAAAATTGAGGGTAAACAATAGGTATTGTTTACCTATTGATTGTTTTAAAGTATAAACAGAATATTGGAAAAGAAATGCTAATGTTTGTATTCACAAGAAAACAAGCTACAGCAGAAAAATGGAAAAAATAAGGAGTTAAAGATACTAATACATACAAAATAGAATTTCATTAAATTTCCACATTTACTAGTATGTACTGAAATAAAATTTTATCAAAGTAACAATGAAACTTATCCAAAGTCATTAGTGACCAAATTAAACAAAACCAAAAAGACCAGAGTAAGATCAAGGGGAGAATTAGATGTGTCTGTTTACACAGCTTGATAATCAGGTCACTCAGTTAGTGACACTCAGCTCTAGTCATTACACAAATCCTTCCACTGGCATTTGTCTGTCCTGTGCTGAACATAGACACATGCAACTCCACAGCTGTAGATTGATTTCTCAAGGAGAATACAAGAACATTTCTTTCCCAACAAATGAGTGACACAAGAAAAAAAACTGTAAAGGAACATTTTTTTTGCAGCTAAATTGACCCAGAACACAACACGTCCTCAACACAGCACAGGAAGGCACGTACTTCTAGAGAAGGCAGCTGAGTGCCTATGTCTGTGTCACTGTCAAAACAAAGAGGTTTCACCACTAGTAAAAGCAGAAAATTGGCAATAATGCTGTCATGTCTAAATCTAAAACTTCTTGTGTCTTAAATTAAAGCTTTCTCATTTTATTTGTCTGAGTTAAAACATTACCTCAATTCTATTGAACTCGTCAAAGCAGGCCCACGCCCCAGCTTGTGCCAGCCCCTTAAAGAACTTGCCCATCGCCTTGTAATCGAGGCCATCGGAGCAATTAAAGACAACACACTACAACAAAAACACAGAGAACATGTCTCAGTATTACCATAAAGTCCACTATAAAATTCTTAGCATCTAAAATGGGAAGAGATTACTGTTGCTAGTTTTGGATTAGAAAACCAGGGTGCCATATAGACACAGTCTTAAATGTGAGCTTGTTGTCAACTATTCCCTTGAATAAAGAACAGAATCATTAGGCTGGGAAAGACCTTTGAGCAACTGTAAATGAATAGCTACAAAACAAGCAGCACTTGCTTAAGAATTGCATTTTAAGAAATATCTACATATCCAAACATAAACAGTGAAAAGTAAAAAAAAAAAGGGGGGGGGGGGTTGGTACCTGTTTAGCTATTGCTTTTGCTAGATCTTTAGTTGTTTCTGTTTTGCCAGTTCCAGCAGGCCCTTCTGGAGCACCACCAAGATTTAATTTCAAGGCACCCATTAATGTCCTACATTATCAAGAACACAGGCATTAGAAATAGCAATCTTTAACGTCAGATTGTTTCTGAATGGATTGATAAGCATTTTCCTATACAGGCTCTCCTGAAAACAATTTACTACTACAATCTACTGATTTTGCAGCTTGCCCTAAAAACCCAGTATTGTCTCATAAGTGATTCCTAACTGTGGAAGGTCACATTTGGTCACTTGGTCTAAAAGGAATATCAAGGCTTTTATTACATGCATCCACCTTGTATACCCTCAATCACACAAGAAAATGAACAGTGCCATGAGCAAGATGGTAGAGTCTGCAAAAGCACACATTTCCCTCAAGTGGCACTTGAAATGGCAAGAGCTTGAAGCTGGCTTTATAAATTCAGCCAATCTTTAGAAATTGATGAGAAAGCATAAAGGTTGTTACAAAAACCTGGGGATCACATTGCTTTTCAAGTGCACATCTTACTAAAATGAGATCCCTGTTAACACTGGAGTGATCTGATTATTTTACAAAATCCTCATTGAAAGGCTTTCACTCCTGTCTTGAGGGCTCGCCAGAATTGAAATACCAAATGCCTTTGAATATTTCAACCTTGAGGACTGAAGTATTTCTATTACAACCTCTTGCAAGCAAGAGGAACAGGAAGCTAACTGTATCTGTCTAGGGCTCTATAATTACCTCATTTATCTTACAGGCAGGCATACCCAAACTGTATGTCATACTTAAGATAAATTAATTGACCAGTGCTACTGTAGAATTCTTTGCAGTACCAATACCATTTGCTGCCACCTCCTTTCAGAAGCACCTTCTTGGATAAAGTAGAAGCAATTACCCTCCTGGTGTAGAAGCCTATATATATTGTAAATATTTTTACCATATTTGCAAAAAATCTACAGGAAAATGTTAGCTGCTGAGGTTCCTCCTATTATTAACTAGAACAAATGAAAGTAAGTACAGATCAATCCAAAAAAAGAAAACATTATTCACAGACAATATGTCTTTACCTATAACATCGATCTGTCAGTGGGGTTATAACCAGACGTTGCGAATTGCCCAGATACTCATAACCATATTTCATTTCTGTTGTGATCATTCTCACTATCACATCATTCTCTGTCCAGTAGTATCTCAGCTGAGAAATCCACTGGAAGTCATTCAGATCTGTGACTTTGTCTTCAACCAATTTTGAGACCACATCACGAGCTGCAGAGTAAGACACAGATTGTTTAAAAAAATCTACTCTTCTACTGTGGTAGTTTACTTAATACCACTTTAAAGTAAAATTTACTTAGAGCTATGTAAAAGCAATTCAATGTTTAGAGGCTGGTTTTCATGTTAGAGAGGAGTTTGCAATTGTTTTGCATAGGGAATCAGCTGAATTGTAACTAGATTACAGTTTCTGTTCTAAATAGATGGGAGACCCTTGTGCAGAACTGAGCAATCCTCATTTGCCCAAAGAACTGAGCAATAACTCTGTAAAGGTTGATTCAAGTTAGAGAAAACATTTTAGGTGCCTCTCTCCAATAGTCCACGCAGCTAATGACAGCAGCACTGCCCCAGATGGCACAGGGACAGCAGGAGCTGCACAGTACCGTGCACATCGATGACAATGAGTGCTCCGAGGGTCAGCCGGGCTCCACTGGACAGCTTTCCTCTCACTAACTCAACTATGTCCTTGATCTGTAGGTTGCTCTTCTCCAAGAAATCCTGTCACAGAAACAAACACAAGCATTAGTGTGATGCTGTAGCCAGCAGTTCCCAGGTAATAAGTGACAGTACAAGGGCACATGGTCTTAAGCTGCACCAGGGAAGTTTACATTGAATATTAGGAAGAATTTCTGCATAGAAAGAGTGATTAAACATAGGAAGGGGCTTCCCAGGGAGGTGGTGGAGTCACTGTCCCTGGAGGTGTTTAAGGAGACTGGATATGGCACTCAGTGCCAGGGTCTGGTTGACAAGGTGGTGTTGGGTCTTGGGTTGGACTCAGAGGTCTTTTCCAACCTCATTGATTCTGTGATTACTGCACTGTACAGAGAGATTTATGCCTGCACTTTTCTCTGAGGCTTTCCATGTAGAGACAGGAATTAGAAATAAAAAAATACATAGTGTTTAGCAATGGTCTGCCACTTTTAGTTTGGTACTTTACACCAGTATCACTCATAAATGAAGTAATAAAATTTCCTTCAGTAGGATTTCTCCTGATACACACCAAAGTAAATGGAAACAAACCTCTGCTGAGACCCAATGCAAAAGGAAAAACAAACTAAAGCACTGCATGAGTAAATTGCAATATGTTGTTGATTGAGGATCTTCTTTGTGAAGAAGCTTTTTATTAATTAATCAGAGGTCAGTGCCTAGAAATAGAAAGTTAGAAGAAAATCTTACTTGTAAAGCTTTTTTCCTTATAGCCTCAGATACTTCTTCTGTCCAGTAAATGGATGAAACACAAATAACTGCCTGTCCAGGCCATTGAAGTACCCATTCTTTTCGAGGAACCTTAAACCAAAAGATCAATTTCAAACACAAGTCATATAAACACATTAGATTATGGTGCTGATAACAATTACTTTCCTCAACTGTCTTTTGTCTCATGCTGCAAATAAATGAGAATCACCATCTAAAGCTTTGATACTTTTTCTTCATGAAACTTCAGAATTAAAACTTTAGATTAGTACTATTGAACAAGAAAAGCTGGATTCCACTTAGCTTCAAACTGTGTTTTCCTTGTTAAGAATTTGAGCAACATATTAATGTATATTTGTTTGTGAAATCTAACTTATACCATAGTTCAGGAATAACTACCTGGCTATATCCTTTTATGCCACCTTGAAGAACTTGTTTTACACTGGCCAACATCATTTCTTCTACTTGTAGAAGCCATTTTTCTACCATGCCCTTCAAGAAAGGAAAACAGTTAAGAGTCAGTGCACATTTCTTGATTGTATTCTTCTTCAATGACAAATTATTTGAAATGTGTTAGACTTAAATATGCTTTCTTTGGATCTAGGTGTTGTATATAAAAGGAATAACAGTAGAAATTACCCAAAATCTGACTGGTAATACTGTATTCTACGCTGTCTGAAGGCAGGTATATTAAACTCACTCTAAGGACAACCCAACTAAAGAAACAGCTGGATATGTTTCATATAAGTATAAACAAAAAACACAGATTGCATGGTCAGCTAAGCCTGCTCATTTTAACTCAGGGCATGCTTTGTTTCTGTAGAATTAAGGGAAAAGAATATCTAACTCACAACATGCCCCACCTTTCAGAGGAATTTACTGCAAAATCAGTATGTCTTACTCCTTTTATAGGAAATCCTTTTTATTCTAGAATATCAGTCTGCACTCTCACTTCTCTAAACTCCTTTCATGATGTGATCCTAAATGGTTTAAACCTAATTCCTTCAAAAGCATGCACTTTATGCAATGTGTTATATATTAATCTAATTTAATATAGTAAAATATTAAAAAATTACATTTGCTTTCATTGGATAGATTTTATCTATGAAAGGAACTATTTCTTTCTCTGAACTGATCATGCCTATGATCTCCAGATCTTCCGTGAACTCCAGTTTAGCAATTCCTTCAAAACACTTCTTTAAATGTGGTTGTACTCGAAGTGGATCCTTTGTTTCAGACAGTATTTCAAGCAGCTCGTCATTAGACAGGAAAAAGAATCTGCCAGAAAAATACAATTATTTTCCAATCATGAAAATTGCCATTAAAAATCTCCTCATACAATTGGTTTTATTTTTTCTTAAGATACTAGTGTATCAGAGAGGAAATTATCATCTCAAATCCCTTTCCTTAAGCAATTTTTAACATTATAAAACCCATTGCATCTCTTTTTTCAGAATTTCAATGTGACCACCTTTTTATACAAAGGAAGAACAAGGGTTCTCAGATTCAGGCAGGAAAGACCAGACGGCTCCAGCCAGCCATTAAATACTCTGTGAAAACCCTGAATCCTGCTCCTCATGATCATGTAAAACTTCCACAGACCACACACCTCTGAAGAGGGTGGGGCAGGGACATAATTGCATATCAGCCCTGGGAAAGTAGAAAGCTCCTTCAAAAATACCCTGCAAGTAATAATGCCTTTCCCAGTCAAAGTTTACATTGTGACAGACAGATTGTGCCTCCCCATCTCCACCTGTTCTGGCATTTCACAACTGAGGAAAACAAGATATGTCTGGAGATGAGAACAGCTTTTCATTTTTTGCTGCATGTGACTATGTCCCACATATGTTTATAAAATGAGATTTTTAAGTTCAGTAGAAATGGTCTGCAAGAGCTTATGGCTTCTTGTTTCTAACTTAGGCCTGTTTAATTAATTTACCTTGGGAAAAATAATCTTTTTGACTCCAAGTAAGTATTCAGCCCCTTTTGAATGTCCTCTAAGAGAGTATTTGCTTCCTGAAGTCTGTCTAACATCTTGGGTTGTTCAGTTGCTACAAGTACCTTTGTGTCTTTCACCTTTGTAAAAACAAACACATAGCAGAAACTGCTAAAAATTGCAGTAAGTTTTACATTAAAGTTGTTAGCATCAATCACATATATCGCAGGAGACTAAAAAGCTGTAATTCTTTTCTGTAGTGTGCTTTTATGGTATTAAATATGTTTGCATTATTTGATAGCTTTGCTCTTCAGACTGTCAATTTTACCAACTTGAACTTTATAGACATTAATGAAGGAAATATCAACAAGTAAGATCTTTGGCACTTGCTCCCATTTCTTGACTATGCTACATTGTTTTCCACTCACAAATAAGTTCTATCAGAAACACAGCACATGACAATTATTCCCTGTTATTTCTTTCTAATAATACTCCTCTTCAGAGGGTTCTATTTCAGTACAGGCCTCATCATTCACAGACAGTGGGACAGGTCTCAACTCCTATTTAGTTACATTGATTATTTCAACATCTTCATCACACAACCACACACTCACAGCATTTTTGACAAACATCTCAGTTCACACCACCACTGTCTGGCCTCTTACTCAACTTCCTACTTACAGGGAATTGAACAGGTTACCAAATTGCACTTCCTATCCCCATTATCTTAATGTGACACACTACCATTGACAGTCCATATTCACTAGATTTTTGAATAGCTATGCCCACACATATTAGAGAACAATCACATGAATAAAAAATCCACTCAGTTGCTCCAAAAGTGTGTACACCCTCGAAGTCTAACTCTCACTGTATCCAGACAAGGCTTTGTACCTTGTCAGTGAAGTCGTAAGCAGATCCTGAAAGCACAAATCATTCATCTTTCTACCTAATTCTGACCATTTAGCTATAAGAAAGCTAGAACATTTAGAATTCATGTTCCTTAAGCTATAATTCACTTTTCAACACCCAGCCTTGACAGAAATCTCAATACAATAATGATGCAATCTACAAATTCACTGCAAGACTAGGATTTATTGGACTTTAGTAAAGGATTTTCCACTTCATAGATACAAATACCCAACTGCAGAACAGTGTATGTGCATGATATTAATATTCATGTTACCAGATGTGCATAAAAATGCACAATTTATGAAATGTTAGTACTTACCACTTCTGTCATAATGTTTTTCCAGTATGAATCCACAATCTTAAACTTTCTGCCCTCTTCAGGCATTTGAGCTATAATATCTTCTGAACTAAAAATTGGTTCCAAATACAACCATGTTGCCTGACATTTTAACCAGCTATCTATAATATCTTGCATTAAACACAACTTATCTCTCCAAGCCTGCAATAAAAACATTTAGCAGTTAACCAAAATAAGCAGTTAAGCAAAAAAATAAAAAAATATGAATATGTGTTCTTAGTTAACCATTCTCTAGTATCTTATCATGTCAAAACACCTTGAAGCACTTGGGGAAAGCATATTATGTGACATGCCATGATCTGGCTTTTCCTTACCACACATTCAGCTTCTATTGGTTTGATGAAGGGAGAGCCACACACTGTCTGAGTCTTTACAATGTGATCATCCAGCAATAGCTGGATGTCATCCACTGCTGACAGGATGCTGGTGTCCTATAAACACATGACACTTCGGTAAGTCAAATGGCAGTCACTTTATTTCACCACTCATTCAGTTTCCTGTATCCCCCTTCTCTATGATGTGAAGATACCAAACGGAATCTCCTCTGTAAACTTCCATTTCAGGTCCAGAGACTGATTGTTTTGTGATGGGGAGCTGGTGCCTTCTGACTCAATCTTTTGCACTGTGATTTTTGTTCCTTCTGGGCAAGTTAAAATTTCGCTACTGCCCAGCTTTCCATACAATCATGGGGAAGTCCTCAGGTTTACAGATTTGTTAGGATGAGTATGTGAGATCACAAGCTGTCCAGATACTAAAGTCCACGTAAAAAGAGTTATAATAATGGAGACATTTGCCCAGCTGTGGGCTAAGATACAACTTTCAATTGCACCACAATGAATCAGCAGCAATATCCCTCTAATATTTCTCAATTGGTATTCAGAACCAAAGTAATTATTTTCAGATATATATATTGATTTGGTGTTTACTTACAGTATCCCTGTATTTCGCCAAACCAAAGTGCACATTGACCCACTCCAATTTCATTTTCTCTATTGATTTCTCTAAGGAATACTCCTTACTTGCAGCTGCTCCAACAGGTTCTATTCTAAATTGAAATGAAATATATCTTTGAAATGATTTTGTAACATAACTGAAGAGAAAAAAGAAAAAGCAGTTGTAGGTAGAGTTGCATATCAGACTACCTTGCACAATAATTTGTTAATAATATCACAGACTCTTTCTTCAATGAATATTTTTCCACTTTCAGCCTCACCAAGTTAGAGATATTGATATTAATTGGAAGACAAATACAAACAGAAAATTCTGAATGAGCAAATTAAGTGATTTAGGAATATAAGTGGATTTTTATACCTCTGTGCTACAGGAACAACTCAGAGTTCACACCTTGATAAATATAGCTGATTTTACAGCATGTTCTAACAGCACACAAAACCCCAAAAGAACTAAAATTTGGTATCTGAGCTATGAAATATGATCTCCAAAAAATGAGACTAGATCAAATTTCTTACTGTTCAATAAATTTGGAGAGTCCACAGTCCAATATGTATTTAAGGTTAGTGCTTTCATCCGGTTTGATCTCACATCCTACAATTTTACTAATCTGAAAATAAAGTAAGAAATAAATCTATTATCAAGATGCATTTTTGTAAAATACTTTCAAATAGCAAACAACAAACTCTAATAAAGTATTAGTGCAACACCCTAATTTGCTCTTCTGCCATTAATTATTAATTTAAAAATGCCACTGCCTGAAGCATTCATTTCAAAACTGGATCTATCATGTCACAGGATAAAAAAGATCTTGGACTGTCAGTTTCTGTGGCAGAATATTTGCACAGTTAAAGCAAAGTTTAAAGTACCTGCTCCCAGTGTCTCTCCTTCATTCCACGATTGCAGGCAATTGACAGGACGGGAAGATGCTGTTTAAATTTATCAAGCTTGAATTTCATGGATTCTGCCATGCGCCTGGGCACCGGCACATCTGGGAAGCTCTTACTGAGCTTGTACATGGTCCTCCACATATTTCCAACCTCTTCATTAATTTCATCAGAATTCAACTGCTGAAGAGGTCCTGAATACAACAGCATAAAAAAAACCACAGCAGGCACATCAGCACAAGGAGATTCCAAGGGTGGTTAAATATTTTTAATCACTGTCCTCTAACTGGAAATCAATTGTGTTACAAAAAATTATCTTAACGCAAAATCCAAGTCAGTAATTTTATTTCACCCTGCTTAACAGCACTTATTCCTTAAAATTATTTTCTCACAACTAATCAACCCTCTCAGCTTCTCCTTAACTAACTGCAAATAACATGTTTCATCAAATGAACATCAAAGCCTCACCATTCATCCATTCCTCAGATTTGGTATGGAAAGTATATGCTGTTACCCAAAGCTGCTCAAAGGGTTCTTTGGTTGCAATTATAGATTGCAAGAGAGGAAATTGAGTCTTCTCCTGCCCAAGCAAATCTTCTTCATAATTAATGCCCTTTTAGGGAAAAAGAAAATTATATTATTCCCACCAAAAATTCCTGTTGTTGTTTAAACTTTTAAACAGACAATATTCAACACAATTATTTTACATATCTTAAAGCCAGACAGATCTTTTGATATAGGCTTGTGGATTTTAGGTGCATAATGTAATGCTGTTCTTGAAAATTCCCCTGGTTCTTTCATGGAATCATAGAGGTGTTTTCCAATATAAACCATTCCAAGATCAAGTTCAATGATGAACCCAGCATTTGTGGGTATTTTTTATTACTCAAATAAATTTAAAAATACAAATCCATTTTAGAATAAGATAATGTACCATGGAATTCAGTGAAAAAAAAAGCCTCACAAACTGTGAAATCTGAATGTAAGCTCCTCAGTTAGAGAGGCTTGTAGGATTTTTTATAATTTGTGATCAGTTTGTTGTTTTTTTCTTTTAGAGAATTATCTGGGAGCACCCATCAAAACAGGTGTTAATTGCTGTGTTTATTCATGGTAAGACATTGTCTCTGTCAAAAAGATTTTACACTGAAAATCAATGTGTAAAGGTTTAGATTTTTAAAAAGTATTGTCTTCTTCATTTTACAGGTAGGGAGGTGAAGCGTAGAGAAATGCTGTCTGAAATGCAGACACTGAATTCAGATTGAGTCCTGAGTCTGTGGTTTATAATGCCAGCTGGCCTTTCATAAAAGTTGTAATCATTCAATATGAGCTGCCAGCAGAAAAAATATAAAGATCCATATTCCAAGGTAATATTTAAATTCATGTATTCACTGAGCTAATTGTCATGCCTTTTAAATTGTGTGGATACACCTCTCATTGTGATCATGTATTAAGAAACTTGGACTTAATCAGTTGTTCTGATCTACCTATAGCAGCATATCAGTGCTGTTAACTTACACTAATTAAATATACTAGATGCCTTTAAATCAGATTGATAGTGTTGATGTGTAGGGCTACCAATTCATCTAAATTCTAAACTCAGTTAATTGGTTCCATATTTTCTTTTGAGTGGGACTTAATTAAAATCTTGACCCTTATGTCTCCATATATGGAGAAATCTCATCGTCTCACCATGATTTAGAAGATTAATTAAGTCTCACAATGCCTGTGAGATCTTATTACCCAGCAGAGCCACAGTTAAGACAAACTGTTCAATTTAGGATGATACAGTAAATTGGATTGGGAGCCCTGAATAGAATCTAGAAATCTTGGACTTCAGTTTGTTTCTTAGCATTTGAAATTCATGTTATGTGTTAAAATGTATATTTAATGCCAATCAGCATTAAATGTAAATTATACAAACAGTTGAAAAACATTTGGGTTTAATTAGAGAACAAGCAGAGGGACTGAAAACACAGCTCCAGTGCACAAACCATGATTCAGGGAAAATGCCAGCTCCCTAATATTCTGCCTCTGCCAACTCTGCCAGAAGAATTGTTTTCTGTGGATAGCATCTTGATACTACTGACTCCTTGGAAACATCAGTATTTCAGTTTTAAAAACTCCCTGAATTTTTTTTTCTTCACAAAATTTGCTCTTCAACTCAGTAGTTGTGACAAATCAACACACAGGCACAAGAAGATATTTGCCACATCTTTGTGAATTTGAAAATTTTAAAGCCATCTTAACAATATATGGCCAGAACCCTGAAAAAAAAATCGGAGCAGGAACCAAACTTTTTCTCATCCAGCACATTGCAACCCATTCCATATTCAATTAATATATACTAACCTCAAATTCTATTAGTGCATTATCTATATTCTTATTCAACACTTGAAAATTTTCAACATTCTTCTTCAATTCTTCTGCGGTCACGATATCCCCCCGCTTTTTGTAGCTTTCTACTTCTTTATGATAACCTTCAAGAGTTTCCTTAAACTTAGAACACCTGAGGTAAAGATAGCTAAGGTAATATGATGTTGTGTTTAATTCCTTTTCAGGTTTCAATTATTTTATTAATTACAACAGGCACTGTCACATGAAATCTGATCTCAGGATTAGTGTAAACACAGATGCCAGTGAAAGCTCGCTAATCAATACTATATCAATAGTATTATATCAATACTCATATCAATACTATGCAGTTCACAGGATTAGAATCCAAGGCTCATTTACAAACCTCACAATTGATTTAGTTTACTTACATTTGCTACCTCTACTACTTGGAGAAAATAAAGGAAGAGTGAAAACAATGCAACAAAACTATGTGTACTGCTGTACTAAATAATATAACAAAATAAAATTATTAATATTGTGGACCAATCCTCCATTGCTCCTTTCAGATCTATTTAAGTATACCAATACTCAAATCCATCCTCATCAATAGTATTTTTTTAAATCTCCATAATGCTACAAGCTAGATTTATTCCTTATTTTCTCAGGTTCCTTCTAAGTTTTCCTTCTTCGATATTATCTCCCTTCTACACATACTGAGATGTTTCTTTTCTTTAAAAATACCCAGTGAAAAAAAATTATTTGACACCATACCTTTCCATCAATGCCCTCTCCACCTGAATCCTCATGTTAGTCAACACATCTTTACTGCTATTAAATATTTTCTTAATCTCATCAGGCCAATGGAAAACTGTGCTGTTCAGGTTTATGTCATCATCTAAAATTAAAAAAATATAGTCACCTTTAAGAAAATACCTTTTAGTCAATGATTTAATAGAATGGTTATTATATAATGCAATTGCTACTGACAAGCTAAATAGTTGAACTTTGTTTAGGAATAAGCAATGAAACTGGTGGCTGGATTATCTTTACTGCAAAACAAACTCTTCCCTAAAAGAAGTCTGATTAACAGCAAAACTGTAAAATCAAGTTAAGAATGTGAAATTCTCTAAATAAGATGTTAGCTACGCAGAGACAGTTAGTAAGAACAGTTATTCCAGAATATCAGTTCAACTACACACAGAGAGACCACTCCTGACTAAATGAGCATCATACCTAAAAAAAGATGGATAAATGTTTAAAACATTTCTAGTCCTCAATATGTAAGTGCTGAATTTCACAAAAACTAGAGCATCACAACTACAAGATGAGGATACATCTCCATATTTGTCTGTTTGTTCAGTGCACTTAGGTCATTACAACTAATGTAGGATACATGCTTATAAACTCAGCTATAGAGAAAATGTAATTATGAAATACTGCAATTGCAAACACTCAAGTCCAAAAAGTAACAGAAAATTGTCCTGGCTTCCATAGGCATACTAATTTTTATCGTAAATGAAGTCTAATAAACATGACATATCCTTGTTATTTCTATCACTGTCTGATCCAAGAGTGCATTCTGCTTAAGCAAACAGTATCATCCTCATACTAAAATAGGTTTTCTTTAACTGCCCTTCCTTTTTAGGTGCAGCAAATAACAGACTGCATTTGTGAATTACATTTTTGCTTTCAATAAAAATGGAAACTAAAAGTAACTTCTATAGATGCATCTTCAGTATTAGAGAACAGCCTTTATATTAACTGAGGACAGCAAACCATGGCAGCAGAACAACTAAAGGCCTGTTCTGATCTAATCCTCAGCTACAGAGATGCAAATTCTCACACTTTCTACATTCTGTCATAGAGCCTTTGGCATGTAGTTTTTTGGATGGCTTTTATGTGAAGAATTTGTATTTAATAACATAGAGGTATAACATCCTTTGGTCAGATTACATAACATTGACCTGATAACACCTAAAACATGTTAAAAAGCCCTGTCTATGCTGTGTGCCATTCCTCTGCCATTCCTTGCTGCACTGGTACATTTTGTATTGAATTATTTTTATTTCCTTTCTGGCTCTTTTGGAACTTTCCATTAGCACCCTAGAAGATGCAACATTTAGGCATGCAGAGTCCACTATCTATATATAAATATTCTCATATGGAAATTTTATATTCTGTAGTTAGACATACCAGAGAGATCAGCATAGTCCATGAGGATTTGTAGTCTACTGGCTGCTTTGACAAGGTCCTTTTGCAGTTTTACAACAGTAACTTCACTGGATTTCTTCAAGAATGCATCATATTCCACTAACTCTTCAGTGTTCTGAGGCACCTCACTCATTCTCTTTGCAATAAAGTTAAACTCCTCACAAATTCTTCAACAAAAAGATAATAGACATGTCACTGGGATTGTAAATAAAGAGAGATCTGGTAAAATGATTTTGTCCTTGAAACAAAAACATTAAATTTCTTCATAAATGGATTTTTTTTTTCTCTGTGGGTTCTAGCCAAAGCTCCCTGTTCAGCCTGGCTGCCCATCTTGCATTTGTCTGGTCAGCACTAAAATACCCAGCAGATGAATAAAGGTATCTCATCCACATATATACAGCATCAATCCAAGCAGTCAGCAAGAATCATCCATGCAAACAACAGGTACCTTTGATTTAACCGTCTGTTTTCCATCACTTCAAATTCCATCAATGTGTCTTTGAGATTTTGGGTCCGACTGCAGAGTTCCTCATGCAGTTGTAAAGCATCGAGACAGAACATGGCCAGAGGAATGGTGACATCCATAGAAGCAATCTCTCTTTTCAAGTCTGTGAAGCTGTCAATCTTCTAAAAACAGCATATAATACATCTGTTATTTTTCCTAAAAGTCTATAGCTGAAAAATCTGACAGAACTAATAGTTTCCATCCAACAAACTTGATCATTTATTCCAAACAGAAGAAAGAAAATTCATTCCTGAGACCTGCTCTTATCCACAGATTCCAGGGCTGAAAGCTTTGCACAGCAATTTGCCATAGTAGGGAAGACTCCAAGCTAAGGAAGCATTTAGCCATATGCTGACCCAAGATGCAAAGAGAAGAGTAGACAGGTCTGACTGAGGACAAGATAGTCAAAAGACAAGCAAGCTGCAGATTGACCAAATACTCTAGGCAGCCCTTCTGCTAAGTAAGAACAACTCACAGAAGAAGGTCATAAAGAAACCTCCTCCTACATTTGCACAGCAGCCCTACAGTAAGGGGATATGTAAATTGAGTATTCCCTAGTATTCCCAAAGGTAAAAAGAAGTGATTTGCTTTTAGGCATAAATTAGGAAGTCATGTGTGATGTTTCAGCAGCTGTCAGGAACACATTACCTCAGTTAAAGCATCTAAAGAAGGACCTTTATCCAAAAATTTTGCCACATCTTGCCGTGAATTGTTGTTCAAAAGATTGCTGTATTTCACATACACATTTAAATACCTTAAACACAGAAGATCACAAAAACAAACATAAGTTTCTCATGCAAATTTTCTCTACAGAAAGAAACAAATACACTCAAACTGTCTATTAAGTCAAATGGAGTGTTATGAAACGGAGGGTTTGGAAGGGCAATGGAGTTACCAGCCAAAACTTACTTCTTTGGACCAAGTATGTTGCTTTCAAAGATCTTTTCAAGTTTGTTTATATACTCTAAAAACAATGACTCATGTGGTTTGACTGTTTTAAGAGTGAGATCACCTCTTCGTAATTCCGGAAATAGGAGTTTCTCTACCTAAAGGAAACCATTACAAATACTGTAACAACACAGAATAGTGGGAAAAAAAAAAGGTATTCTATTACCCATTCACCTACCATGTTTTAAAAAAATTATTATTTGGTAAAAACATTGCAATGCATAAAGGCTCTGATCCATAATTAACACTTGGTTACTCACATAGTTTGCTTGTGAAAACTATATGAAAATCAAGCAAGTGCTTCAATATAACTTGAATCTGAAAAATATCTTCTATAATCAAAAATTTTGCACAGCTCATGGTTCACAATCCTCATCTTTATCTTCTATTTGTCAGTCTTGAGCCTCATTCGTAACTTTTTACCTTATAGAGAGCTTTCATTAATATTGTATTTAGTATGTGGCTATAACTTATCCAGTACCTTTGGGAGTTCCTCGGCACTCTGCAGGATCTTCCGGAAGCAATGACTGATTAAATCCCAACATGCTCCCAAAGGTGGCTCAAAGACAATATCAGGCTCTTTCACACGGAGTTTGACTATGAGTATCTGAGATAGGAAGAACTGAATTCCTCGATACGGTTCTTTAAAATCATTTCCATTCTTACAGGAAAGAAGGAAAAAAATACAGAACAAGGAAGTGAGCTATAGGAATAAGAATTTTTAAACTGCTCAAACTCCCCAAATATCCTTACTACACAACACCAATGCAATCATCTTCCCTGATATTTATACAGAACCTGATGTTTCAAACAAGATCTTATGGTGCTGACTACTTAATGAATCTATAAAAGCTAGAATTAAGAAACTGGGTTTAAGCCTAATTGCTTTTTCTCTTAAGTAACAGAAATAAAGCACTAATTATCATAGAAACAAAATTTCTAAAAGTAATCTATAATATCTATCAGAAATAAATTCCAGAATCTAGTTTTAATTGCCTTTAATTGTGTGGTCAGTACGAACTGCACTACCCCCAAATTGCCTTTACAATAATGGAGTCCTAATCCATGGCTAGATTTGTAATGTAAGTGTTATAATAAGTAAAAAAAGAACAAAACAAGCAACGAATCAAACAAATAAGAAAGCCCACCCAACCAATCTACAAGACAATACTGAAAAAAAAAAAAAATTAAAACCCAACCATCAGCCATAAAATCATCATCCAGATGCAAAGCTTAGTGGCAAGGCTTAGTAGGAGGTCTGATAATAAATTGTATCAAATGATTGATTCAATTGATCCTCTGCAATGCATTATTTAACCCACCACATTTATTCATTTTGTCTTATGATGGTAGGTCCTGGGATCCTAGATTTAAAAAACTCATTTCATCAAAGAAGCAACTTTATGGTATCTAAAACAGTGGTTAAATGGTTATTGTTATAATTCTGTGCATTACTTGAAATAATACAGGGCACTCATTGGGTATAGACAGGGACACCACATACATAAACCACATCTACAAAAGATTACACGTGACTGTGCACACTTTTGTCTTCAAAGGAGATTATTTCTCTGCTTTCAGAGAAATACAGTAACTGGTTAAGACCAAGAAAAATTAAACTAAAAATAAACTAAACTAAACTACAATAAATGCACACTCACTCAAGACTTAGCTGAAATCTGCTATAAACTGTTACTTGTCACCCCAGACCTGCCAAGTGATCATTCAAGTCAGAGGTTCTTGACCACGCAAAAAAATCCACTGAGTATACATAAATCTTTGAAGGATACAGCCATTTTTTATGGAGGCAAGAGTCATTTGGGACATTTTAGCCTTCAAAGAGCATTCAGTTTTATGGCTATATGAATTATCTCCATGTAAGACAAAAAACTGTACATATACCTGACAGCACATACCTTGTGGATCATAAAAAATGCAAGAAGATCTTCTAAGGAGTTAATAACCATCTCACGTAATTGTAATGACATTAGAGCTGCCACGGAACTAAAATAGCTTTCAACTTTCTCAGAGGAATCAGTGTCCCTTTCAGGAGCAAAATGAAGCCACATATTTCTCTGATCAATGAAAACAGATGCACAAGCTGGGATCCATCTACAATGAAATAATATGGAGACAAAGTTTTTAAAGGCTTGTTAGTCTTACTTTGCTCCTTGCAATGAAGTGTCAACTCAGAAATAACCCAAGAAAGAGTAAAATCCAAAGGGCTATAAGAGAATTGATACATATATCTTCCAGGACTTAGAGGAAACCTTTGTTTTAAAGCTAAGAATGCTTGTTAAAATGGACCACTATGATTAGTTTAAATTAATAGTAGTAGACAAAGCAATAGTAAATTGTATTGTTTTATTGATTATGGAACAATATTCAATTATTAGCAGTAAATGAGAGACAAGTTTGGAAGAATCTCAGGCAGCAGATTGCAAACAGTTTCTATCATGTGCCTCACATATTCTTTCCTAAATTGACTGATTTCCGTAATAAAATAAAAAATTCCATCAGCATTTTTACAGATATAGACTCCACTCCTCTCATGGTTAGAAACCTTCAGAATTCCAGCCTCCATTTATTCATAGTTTATTACCATTTATTCTTGTACAAGCACTCTTGCACTTCCTTAGGCTCTGACAGTATCCTGATGTTTATTCCTCTGAGGGCTATTCACCTCTTTTTTTGGCAGCCTTGTGGCTGGGACTGGTGTCATCTCAGTCTAAGATCTAAAAACAGGTCTTTGTAAGTCAGACCCTGAGATACTCTATTTATCTACAGCTACCACAGCTGGCACTGACTTGTTCTGAAGGATATCTCGAGCTTCCAAACAGTGCCTTTGAATGATGTCCTCGAACTCTGCAGGCAGCAGTGGCAGATCCCCACCAAGCACCTCTGCGGTGCGAACAAACCGGAGATGGCTGAACCTAGGGAAGGGAAAGACAGAGGAGATCCTTTATGGAATACAGCTTAAAAAAAAACATCCATGAAATATAGTCAGGAAGGGCTCAAGTGTATTCTAAACACTTAAATATATATATATATTCTAAACACTAAAAATATAATTTCATTTATAAATATTACTCCATCGTTAAGCTGTTCAGCAAGTGCATTTCTGATTGGGTTTTTCTGTCTACAAAGATAAAGGGTTTCACAACTTTTAGTTGTACTTGCTGTATTTAAAACTCTTAATTCTTTGCTAAAATTGCCTTGTCTTTTTCCTAGATTCATTAGTGTATCCAGTCATTAAAGAACATATAGAATGACACCTACTGCTTCTATTCCATATTAATAAGTAGCTAACCTGACTACTCTGTGGGGGGAAAAAAAAAAATTTCAGCAGCATAGCATATATCACATACAACTTAACTTAAATTTCTGCAAACGCTTCTTAAATGCAAAAGCAGCTCTCAGAATTACTAATTACCATATTTAACCTCCTAAGATTACACGTCTCCATTTTCAAATGTCCCCAGGGCAAATTTCAACTACAAACATTTGAAAGTTATTCAGTTTTAAGTGTTAATTTTGTTCATTTCAGCAACCAGGATGAGAATTCCAAATCACCATTTACTGGAGCACTGAATCTTAATTTAGGCATAGCACTTTTTAACAAAGGGGATGATCTTTTCACAGCATGTAACACATGTTCATTCAGCGATTGCAGGAAACAATCATTTTATGCTGAAATTCTTAGAGGCTCAGAAAAAATAATTATTTAGAAAACAGACATGTTTTGCCACTTTCTAGTAGCTCACCCAGGATCTCTGTAGCATACGTAGAGAAGTCAGAAGATGCACTCTCTAACCAAATCATTAAATAAAAGCATGCTAAATTTTATTAAGATCCTATGACCAAGCCATCTTACTGAGAAAGCCAGAGCTCTTGCAAAGTGGGCATCAGTGAATTCACTATGAACAGATTGTTTTCATTCCAATTTTTTGTTTCTTTATAAGAGCTGTGCCATGGGACTGGTGCACAGACAACTCTCCGGGGAAAGGGGCGTGGGGTGCTTCCAATAGACAGTCTCTTCCTCTCAGCTGGATCCAACAAGACATAATCAACTACAATAAATTATATATATCATGGTTAGACTGCATGGATAGACAAAACCTACATTCAAAACCACTTCATAATTCAGGAAGCAGTAGAATTCTGCACATTTAAAACTAATATAGTCATATAGTTAGTTGTATGTTTTTAGCTTAAAATACAACACAATAACAAAATTACAAATTTGATTCTAAAATTATTTAAGGGGAAAAAAAAGAGAGAAAATTGGTCCTGACTCTAAAAATGGGAGGCAGAAGAAACAATTTTTCATTCCATCTCTCCACCTGATGGGATGTAACGTTTCATAGATATTTGTTGAAATATTTCAATGCTATATAGCATGATCACAGGTTATTTTCTCTCAGAGATCTACTGTAGCTCAACTGACCCCAAAGGAATTCTCCACAGATGCTAAGAATAGGGTATTTGCTTCCAAACTGCAGTAAATGTCTACATAGTTGGAACTGCTCAGAGATTTTGAGTCTTACCAATGGATTTCATGAGGCCGACACAATAGTCTGTCTTAATCTCCTCTCTTAAACGTGCCAGGAATTTCTCCAGCTCTAGGCTAGGAAGAATGTCAGTTGGAATATGTTTTAAAATTTTATTCACCACTTCTTTATCCTGAGGTGTCAGCATGTCTTCTCGCACTCCATTATATATGTAGTGATAGTACCGCTAAAAAATGTTTAAAAAAATTACACTTATTGTATGAATTTTGTGACAGATGATTAATTACTACTAAGTATTTGTAGCTTTTCTATCACATGAGCCTTTTCTGTAATTTAAAGGTGTTTGAATATAATGGATTTTGGGTATCTATCTATGTTCCTTCTGAAGCACTGACATCTTTACAAGACTTCCACCCATGTTGATGCAAGCACATAGACCACTAGAACTCAGTTCAGCATATTAAATTACAGATCAAAAAAGTATTAGAGAACAACATGAGACATTAAGAATTTGGGAAGATACTTAACTTGCAAATCCTTTACAACAAAAATCAGAGTAGCTACAAACAAATGAAAAAGGAGCTGACAATTATTTGACAGCAGTTTGCTATATTGAGTATTTACATCTCCTAATCCTCATGTACTGCCTGCTTTTCTCAGCTACCTTTTAGTAAACAGTTTCCAGATATCTTGCAGATGATTAATGCTGCTACTTTCACCTTAAAAAGAAATTATATAAATACCTGTAGATCATCACTTGAAGGTGGCTTTTCTCGCTTACTTATCTCCTTCTCATGTAAATCCATGAGAGCAAATTGTTCTTCTGGGGTCAGTGGCTGATTGTCTGTATAATTTATGACATGCAGTTCTGGTGTATGAGCAGGTACACTCAGTGAAATGCGATTCAAACTCTTTAACAAATTACTTTTGTAAAAAAAAAAAAAAGAATACAAGTTTAGCAAATCAAGAAGCAGTAATGTTTGAGGACAGATGACAAGGATTATATAAACCACTTGTGCTACACTGAGGACAAGTATGATCTATGGAAACTCTCATTAAAATTGCAAAATACAATATTCTACTTTTAACATAAAGGATGCAATCATGCAAACCTTACAACTGCCTGGGGTCACTCAGACAGTATTTTATGAGCAGTTCTATCAGAGTCAGACCTACTAGGACAGTTATTTAAGTTGCCCAAGATCTCCATGTATTTTCATGTGATTATCTTACTAAAATCTTGTGACACAAAAGCCAGTCTGGATGCACATATTTGTAAGGTCTTAGCATTTCATGCTTGGATGCTTAACACAGCATTCAGTAAAAAAAAAAAATATTAAATCACAACTCAAACCAGACTTACTGTAATAATATAACATTGCAGTACATTACCTGTCAGAACTCCACCGCCGCTTTTTCCTTGCAGCTTTAAACATCAGTTAAGAAAAATCACATACATATGTTTTTCAAATAAGATATTATTTCATATTGGTGAAAAACAGAGCTAAGATAATTAATCATGAAATGAAATAAGAAAAAAATACAATGACACAGAGAAGCACTGCATGTGATTATTTGGGGGGATGAACCTAACTAGTAAATCTGAAACTGGCCTTTCATTTATTGAAGTTATGCAAGCATTGGCAAATTTGTCTATACTGACTCTGAAGTGATAAGCCTCTGTTTTTTAGGGATACATGATGTTTTCCAGGGATGATGCTTTAGCAGATAAATAATTAAAGATAACAGTGCATAGAACAAGCAAACTTATATACATATTCAAATATGGATACACAGTGAAGACTGTGATATCTCTATCATTGAAAAGGACTTCAATTTTTTAATATTTTTCAATTTTAAATCCCGTGCAGTAAGAGTGTAGTTATTAGCTATGGAGTCACTGGGGTTTCGGTAGTGATGCTGTTCTTTGAATGGAGCTGCCAAAGTCCATGATGATTCCTGCATCAAAGGAGGATAACGGGTTTTCTGAAGGAGAAGCTGCAATTGGAAAAACAAAAGAAAAAGTTTTACAGAGCACAGTAATTTAAAAAGTTTTCTTAGAGATAGAACGGGATTAAACATCCATTAGTATGAAAAGCAAATACATAGCTCAGACATACATTTGATCACTGATCTATTTTTAGATCACTATGCTCTCCACATGCATAAGGATAATTTTACAGAACACTTCAGTTGTACTCAGGCTTTTTTTTTGCATAATCAAGGAATTCTTTTTATAAATAAGACAGTACATTATCTAGTTCTTTCTACTCCTCCACATCTCTGTCTTACTTCTTTTCTTCTCCTTATATTTGCTTAGATTTAGAAAATTCCTTTTCCTCGGGCCTTCATTAATGACCTGTCTACTTTTAACACTCAGTCTTTGTAATAGTTGAAGAATAGTACAGGTTAACCAATTCAGCTCTTGTCTTTCTCTCACATCAGTAAGCATTTGCAATAGATTTCTTCTGTCTGTTCATTTCATGTTTTCTCAGGTGACTTGGTATCTATTGATGGACTTTTCATCAGTCCTGATGTCTAAACTTTACTGAGGTAGCTCACAGGCACATGAGATGCATGTCTCAAAAACACCCTCAGAGATACAAGTACATAAGACACAATCATGATTATTCTTGGATTCATTGGATCATTAAGGCTGGAAAAGACCTCCAAGGCCATCAAGTTCAACCTTTGATCTAGTACCACCCCACTAAACCCCATTGCAAAGGATGGGAATTTGCCAGCACATGGAATGTGTGCACACCCTGACAGCAGGGAGACAGCACATACCTCATACAAGTCTGAAGGTGCATCTGAAGCAGGAGCAGCAGGAGGTGCACGTGCAGGTGTACGTAGGAATTTACGTTCCGGTGACTGTTTTGGACGACTCATACTGCACATGGAATTGTTTTATGACTAGACAGAAATGAAAAGCAACTTCAAAGATATTTATGAAAGACTCTGTTTCAAAAAAGATTCATGAAGAAGGAACAGAGTCCTTCAGTTTTAATCAAAAATTACATATTGAAACTTTCCAAATTTTAAGGAAAGAGCAATTCTTTGTAGTGGATTCTTCAGCAAAACATGTTTTTTGCAGTCATTTTATAAAACTTCTAAACATCAGTAAATGCCGGTTAAAAAAATAATTATTTTTATTTTCCCAAAGACTACTTAAAATTAGTTAAATATTTTAAGTTATACTAAAAATTCCACATGGAGTTTGTAATGGTATAAACTCTGGATATTACAATATTACATCCTACCATATTGCAAAATTGACAGTGAAACAGTCCAAGTTGTGTGAACTTAACCTGTATTACTGGGGAGGGAAAAAAAATTCTCTAGATTTTTTTCATGTCTAGAAGGAGCCAATTATAGAAGAAGCTATTACCAGGATGCTGCTGGAAGAACAAATTATTCACAAGTACACTGCAAAGTGTTGTACTACAAATGTCAAGATATCTGATATGTTTTAGGATTATGTTTCACCTCCTCAAGGTGACAATACTTTGAGATGGCCTTCCAGGACTCCATACAAAGCTCTCTTGAGATATTTTTTCAGAATTACTAAGCCTCACAGTGTTTTAAAATGCTTTTGAACAGCAGCCTTCCTTAGTAAAGGCCGAAACCTTACCCATAGTCTGTTCTGAGTTTCCTAAATCAAACTTGTTTAGGACATTCACAAGGAACAATTTCCTGAATATATAGTGACACTATGAGGAAAAGGAGGTGGAAGTGTGCTGTATCTGAACACCAGTGATTTAAATCACTGTGAAAGAGGAAGTTATTACCCAGTACAATTATGTTTGAATAAGATATACTCTTTTTTTTACATAATTTAACACACTTTTAGCACATGGGTTTTGCTTTCTGATGTATCACTGAAAATCAAGGCTGCTGGAACCCAGTTTTCTAGCAGACAAAATTGTGCCCTCCTCACTTATCAAAGTAGAGCCCATTTAAAAATAAAATAAAATTTGAGAAAGGGCTGATTTGATTTACCTCTTTTGTGTTCCCCAGCATGCCTGCCCACACACAGAAATAAAGACTTTTTCACTGCCAGACATAACTCATTAAAGAGAGCATTAATTCCTCTTGATTAATGACTAAAGGATTGGGCCTTAGGGTACTTTAAAAATTAATAAATGATACAGTTTATTAGGACATCCATTCATTCATTCTTAAAGGTACAAGAGTCATTAAAAAAGCCATCATTCATCCTAAAACAACTCTTGACTTATATGCCAACTAACCTTTCAAACACCTAATATTTGAGCAAAGAAATCTTTAATAAAAGGTACATTATAAAGGATTAAGTCCAAAGAATATTTAACAAGAACATGTGTCCTTTAATAAGTGTTCTTCCAATATGAAATCACTAACCACCAGTAAAGGCCAATTTCATCTGAAGTTTTGACAGTTATCGATCTTTCACAGTCACTTTCACAGAAGGAACTTACCCTCAGGAAACTCGGGCTCTGTGTTGGCTTTATTTTGCTTGGGCTTTTTTGTTTGCTTAGAATTTTTTGGTCTTCCCCCTCAGTGTGAACATCCTTGTTGTTACACGCACTGAAAAAGAATGAGAGATTCGTTTCAGGTACTACACAAGGTGTCAATCAGCTTCTATCTCAGCTGACAGGAAGAAGAAAAATCAGCTCTCACATTCCTTGTTTACAACAGTAAGCTCTCTCTTCCTCCAAACCTCCATGCTCTTTTTTTCACCATTCCTCTCAAGCTCAGTTTTCACCTTAATGTTTCTAACTCCCCCCAGATATCCTTCAAGCAAGACTTTCTCAAACCCTGCCCTTTCCAATTTCTCCAACACCCATTTCCTCCCCACTGCCTCTTTTCTTCTGATTTATGTCCCAGGGACTCTGGGCCCCTCCAGCTGTGGTTTACAGCAGAACCACACAACAATTTCCAAAAAGAGTAAGCCCATGTCAAAAGGGAAAGAGAAAGACACCCTGCTTGCCTCACATGTCCACAGGATGAACAGGTAAGCAGGGTAAGGGCAGGTACTACCTGCAGGTGCCTTGTTACCAGTCCCTCTGCCTGTCACAGCTTGGTGAACTTCTCTGACACTCTGCCTTTCGTCCTCAGCTTGGTTGCCCCAGTTACAGCATAGCTGGTGCTTGGAGACAGAATTCCCTCCTCCCTCTCCTCCCCCAGCAGAGAGGCAACAGCCCCTTTCAGTGCTGTGCCAAGCTGTGGTCAGGGAGATTCAGTTGTGGAACCAATAAGGAACTGTACAGGCTCCTTTTACCTCTGAAAGTTATGAAAAATGTAGTCCTGAAATACCTGAGATATTCTAACTTTTGCGTGAAAGCACTGCACAGAGCTCCCAGAGCAGTAAAGGCTCTATAAACCCAAATTTTCTTAAGAATAATTGAAAAAATAAATAAATTCAAGATTCAAAATCTTGAATCCAAACACCTCTAACACTTTTCCACCATTCAGAGTCAAACTCCCTGGAGATCTGAACGCAGCAGGTGGGATAGTCTCAGTTCATCTAAGTCTGTATGCATTTGCCTCCCACTCAGTCATCACTACATTCTGAATCTTCCATCACATTCCTCCACAAATGGGAATTACAACCATCCCACAAGAAATCTAGCATAGTCTCTTAATAGCTACCCTCAAGAGGGCCTTGTACATGTTTTGCCAGCACGAGTTCAATTTTAAACCCTTTCCCATCACCTTTGCCATTTTTCATCCAGTTTTCTGTGAGCTGTGGGAATGGCTGATATCCCTCAGTTAACAGCAGTTTTCCTTAGGTCTTGCTCTTACATCACCTACAAGTGGAACACTGTTGTTGGCCATTGTTCTTTAAACACAGGCCAGCAGTGCAGGGTACAGAACCAGCACTGCTGGTGCTTGGCTAATGTGTGCCATAACCCTCCAAATATTTCAGTGCTGGTTTGCAACATGAGTATTTTCCTGCTAATTGGAGCTGACACTGGCATGAAGACAAGCTCAATTAAGCAGTAGTTAAGAGTAACTACTGTTCCTCTGTGCACATCAACTCGGATGCTTATATATGCATGCCCTTCAAAGTTGAATAACTTATCTCTGCTGCTTGAAAAACATTAAAACCAGTTGTTTTGTATAGAGGAAGATTATATATGAATTTTTAGCAGAAGAGATAATTATGCATAACAAGAAAATAATTTACTAAGAAGTATAAGACTATCTTCAAAACTGCAGCAATGGCATGCTTGAAAACAGCCAGAAATTTAAAATCTCCAGTATACTTTAAACTCAGCTCCATTAAACTTTATTTATAGTGCCATTATCACTGAGTTATGTCAGACTCCAATTTTGCCAGTTAGTTTTCCCTATGCTCACTTTTTTTTAAAAGTTCACAAACTAACAAATTTATTATGCTATACTCTAGTGTACCAGGAATATCAATCCACTATGCACTTATATAATATGAAATTAACACATTAAGAGTTCAAGAAAAATACACTTGCCCTGACCATCCTCTTCTTGCAGGTATCTCATGCTACACTTTTAGAACCCACAGTCCAAATATGTGTTAATATGCAAATCTTACTCTGTCTGTCTACACAAATCCTGATATCTGCAGAGATCATTGAAATCAGCACCTCAAGGACACAGAGCTCCAACAGTCTGATAAGCCTAACCCCGCATACTTCATAAAACCTCTTTTTGCATTTCCAAATTAAATATTTATTTTGTTACCTTTTAAAAAATAATCACGAAACCATTAACATTCAGTTTTGTAATATTCTCATAGGTGGCACCAATTAAAGCAGTCACGAGAAAGATTAATATTTAATTCATTTTTTATTGCAATTTCCAGCATGAAAAATTCCGTGTAGCAGAAGCTGGGAATTTACTGAAGCCTCACGCTTGCATGTTTACACCATCGTGATGTCTCTGGAGAGCAGCCAGGCCAAACCATGGTGCGACACACCTCACCGAGCATCGCTGCTGAGAACAGTCCCAGGCACATGCTGAGACACTGTAGGAGCATTGCTTTTGCCGAAAACCCAGCTAAACTCTTAAAGCAATCACTCCGCACAGGGCACGTCTCCCCGAACAGGTTTGCCACGTGGGCATCAAAACACCTGGAGGCAGCAGGACAAGGTGGGAACGTGTGGAAACAAAAACCCGGCCGGGGGAAGGTGGTTGAGCCAGGTGAGGTGTTCCACAGCGGCTGTTCCACCGCTCCTCTCGGCGTGACTGAACACTCCCAGCCAGCCTGGGGACGGTGGCATTACAGACACCCACGGAGCGACTGCTGGCACCGCAGCGGTGCCGAACGAGCCTCTGCACGCCTCCACAGCGGCACGGAGCGCAGATACCCTCATTTCCCGTCCTCCATTCCAAAAAGCTCCAGGCTGCATGTCCTCAAACAACACAAACCTCTAGGACACTCATGAGGGTGCCCGGACCGAGCGGCTGAGGTAGGGCCGGGGTGAAGGGCAGGACAGCGAGGGGGACGCGAAAGGACACCCGAGGAGCATCAGCCACGGCCGCCAAGCCCCGGCGGCCTCTGAAGCCCGGCCCGGGCGCTGCACGCCCACGGCAGCGCTGCGCCGCCACAGGCGGGCCCTGCCCGGCCCCCACGGGGAGGAGGCGGCGGCGGGAGGGCGGCGGCGCTCCCCCAGCCCCGGCAGGCCCGGCAGCCGGGGGCGAGCGGCCGAGCGGGGCCGCGGCCCGGCGGGCGGCAGCCGCAGGTGAGCGGGACATTCCCGGGGCCGGCTCCGCCAGCCGGGGCCCCGGCACCGCTCGGCTCGGCGGGAGGGCCGCGGCCCGGCAGCCCAGCGGAGCGGGGCCGTGTCCCCCCCTTACCTCCGGGGGACACACGCTGGGGACTGGCTGTCCGCCCGCGGCGCTGATTCGTGGGAGTGGCTGCAGCGGGGATTAGGAGGTGATTTCTGTGCCCTGGCCGCGGTTCTGGGTGCCGGGTGCAGGCCGCGGGCGGTGGCAGAGGTAACGCCCGGGCTCGGGCGCGCCCCGCGGGCGGCCCCTGCCCAGCGCTGCCGGCAGCGAGGGCTCACCCGCTGTGTGTGACCATGCCGAGGGCCCAGCAGGGCCCGCACAGTGTGGGCAGGGGGCACAGCAGGGACATAGGCGCCCTGGCTCCTGGCGGCTGCAAACAGGAAAATGTATCCTCTAACCTGCCCCTTTTAAGGGTCCCCTTGCAACAACAGCTGGAAATTTTCTGGGAGACTGCTGAGCTGAGGTTTCCGTGATACTGCCACAGTTAAATATGTTCAGAGCATCTGGAAGCATTTTGCCTTAGTATGCCGAGTTTTGAAGCTGTGTGGGGTATGCTCTCGATGCTGAGCAAAAGGACACGCAGAAATAAGTCTCATCAGTGTATTATCGGTTCCCAGCACCCATAGCAACAAATTGTCCATGCAGGTGGTTAGAAGTGATGTTTTTACTGGTAAGTGAATACCCTGATGGGTAAGCACTGGACTAATGTTATAATGGAAGAAGGTGAGAGTTGCCTGTATCTTGCTACTTGGCTCTGGGAATTTCAGAAGAGCTTGCAGAGACAAGCCCTCTACATTAGATGTGCTTCTGTGAAAGTAATGTTTTAGACTGTGTAGCAGTTTATCTGAAACCTGCATTCTCTCTTTATACAAAAGAAATATTTTGTTTTCAAAAAGCATCTGTATGAGCCTGTTACTAATTGTACCTTGATTTTAAGGGAAATTGGATGGCTGAGTGAGAACTGGCTGTTCAGAAGACGTTGTGGCTGAGGATTGATAACATGTCTAAAGAAATGCAGGAACTACAGAAGCATTGGCACTCCATCATGCAGACCATCCACAGCAACGCAAATGTGGGTCTGAATTGTAATTCTATATATCTATAAAGCTAATCCTTTTGTAACTATCAGGATATCACACCCTGATTTATTTAAATGCACTTCTTATTTTTTAAGTGAACACTGTGAGGCCTATGGGAAGGCCTGTCCTCCCACACCTTCAGTCAAGAAAGAGTTCAAACAAAGTCTGTTCTGCATTTTTGTGTTTTAATGGCATAACCCTTTGAGATAGAGTGACATTTTAGTGAAATGGTTGTATTGTAAAAATGTAATGTATTGTAAAACTACAATATATTTCCCTTAAGAGAAGGGAAAGTACTGCAATAAAATTCTAGTGTATAGCTATGACTTCCTCTTTAAAAATATTTCAACTAGTAATATTATTAAATTCTTAAGAACATTTTGATATATACATGCCTGCACTGTACTTAGGTCAAATAAATTAGCGGGTTCCAGATATTACTAAGCCATGGATAAAAGAAAAGTTGAGCATTTTAAAATGTTGCAGGTTTTTTAAATTAACCAATAGAGGTGTCTAGTTCAAAATAATGGTTGCTGAGACCCCAGTGAAAGCTGCAGGCTAGACTGATTTGTTTTTTTACTTGCTTTCAAGGTTGGTTGCTTTTTTTGTAGGTTTGTTGTTTTTATAATTTGTGCAAGAATAGAACTGGGAAGTCCAAGAAAAACATGTCTGTTGTTGGTAGAATTATGTTTGCTCTGAAATTATCTAAAGTTGCAACAAGTCCCCATGCTTTTTAAACAGCAAGGCAAGAGGTGCTCCCTATTCCAGCTGCAGACTAATGAAAGATCTATCAGACCTGTAGTTCACTACAGTAGCAGTGATCTGTGAAAGGTATCTGTGACAAGAGATTTAAAAAATGTAAAATATTTTTCTTTCATCTGCAGGTCGTTGCCTTTATGAATTCTCGTGTTGGCCAATATTTAGATGACCATCCTTTTGTTGCCTTATCACTCCTGATGTTTATTGCAGTGTCAGCTGTTCCTGTTGGATTTTTCCTGGTTTTTATTGTTACAACAGCTGTAATGGCCTGTATTGGTGTGATAGTCATGGAAGGTACTGTATGAATTCATGGGTATACTTACCTATTCCCTTTTAAGGCATGTTATCTTTTTCCTTTTTAATTCTTCCTTCTGAAAGTCTGTGTCCTACCAATTGAAGATTTCTGTGTGTAGTGCTCAGGTCTTAGCAGTAGTAAAACTCTTAATACAAGAATAGTAATCTAATTAAGTGCAGTCTATACAGGGGAAATCCTATTTTCCTTTCTAATCTCAGACAGCAGGATATGCCTAAACCAGTTATCTTGAGCATGCAAAGCTTTTACAGATGCTAGCCAGATGAGGGAGGAAGGTGGTTTTCCCAAATTGTTTGAAATTGGGTTTATGGTAGAATGTCAGCTCTTGTATTTGCACATAGACTTGTTTAAATAACAAAGTGATGTTTTATTAGGTGTTGTCATAGCCATAGGTGGCATAGCCCTTCTGTGTGTGCTGTGTGGCCTGGGAGCCCTGTCCGTGGGAGTTTCTGGAGTGCTGAGTGTTTCTTATGTTGCACTTTCAACTCTGGTCAACTATTGGTGTGCATCAAGGTGAGTATGGATGTCTTGAGCCATGCTTGGATTTCAAGCTCTGCAACTGTGCTATTGCATTCATTATTCCATTTTTTTTTTTTTCCCTAAAGAAGCTACTGTTACTTAATTTAACAATATTTCTTGAATGCTTTGAATCTCGGGCTACCCTCATGGCTTAAAACAGAATACACATGTCTGGTCATCAGTATGTATTCTAATGAGTGTTAAGTCATGCCCTTTATCCTATTTGGGACAGAGGAAATACAAATGGTCTTTAAATGTGAACGTGCTAACAAGATAGCAGGCAGTAAAATAGTCTCACTCCAATGTGTCACTTTAAATGTCATTAAAATCCACTGCCAAGTAGAATTTGTGTAGAAGATTAACCCTTTGCAGTTTTTCCTGCATAATGACCCAGCTGTGTCTACTTACCTGCATTGGTACAGTAGGGGAGCAAAATTGGTTGTAGATTTGGGATAGTCAGAGGACTACTTAAAAAGGACAGTGTGGTCAAAATAGAAATAACAAGTTTTGTAGGATGCTGCACCATGCAAGTTGGCAGTTGTGCCTCTCAGGACTCTGGGCTGGAAGCCTATTTCAGTCAGTATTGCCTCAACCAGGCAGCTGAGAGCAGGAGGCAGCAGCAGGCTGTGCTGGAGTGCCACCTGTGGCCCCCTGAAATACCTGCCAGGGAAAGAACCACAGTAAGCACTGAGGCATAGGGAAGATCAAGAAAAATCACAGCTGCTCTCTTCTAGGCTCCCTCAGTTTGCTCCTTCAGCACAGCTGTGTTTGCACAGCTCTTGAGGACACACAAAGCTGCCTGGGATGGCAACGGAGTGACAAAAGCATGGTGCAAAGCCCAGCTCCAGGGCATGCTGCCAGGTCCACAACACCACCCACCAGTTCCAGAAGACTTCCATTTTCCATAGCATATCCAAATGCACAATCCAACCTAGCCACCAGCCCTGTTGAGCTACAGCTTTGATGTTAAAACAGATAAAAACATCTATTTTTATGTTCCCCTATCTCTTGAGAGAAGCTTAGGTAGACCAGCAGCAGATGTAAACCTGTCCGGGACATCTCACTTTGCTCAGCTTTTCTGAGCAAAAAGTTAAGACAGTCTTAGGGAAGAACAGACAATAAAACCATTCTTTTCTCATATACACAGGGGTCAGATAAGGAAGCAAGATGTTAATGGAAGTTTACCACAGAAGCAGCCTGTCTTGGATCTTTCTGCCAATACTGGAAAGAGTGAATAAGTAGGTTTCTCCCCACTTCATAGGCACTTAGCTGTACAAGTCCAGCCTTTGCTGTGTAATTGTCTACTCATCAAGCATTCAACCACTGTGTACTCCTGGAAACTGAGAAAAATCAATATACATCTTACACTGGCACTATAAAAGGCATCTTTAGAGTAACTGAGAAGCAGCAGTGCAGTATTAAGTGTATGTGCATGATGGAATGTTCCACAGACTCTGGTAAGGGGATGTAATAATAGTTTGTACTGTGTTAAATCAATAGCAAGTAGGTAGACTGAAGGGGGAGGGAGCTATTTGACTTCTCAGATATTGGAGTTCTGAATGTATTCTCTCCAGTACACAGCAGTGGTCATTTTCATACAGAAGTATCAAAGTTCAGAACAGTAGAAACATGTTTTGAATGTGGAAAAATATTTGTAAGCCTTAACAACCTTTGTTAGAATAGTATGAGTACACCACACCAATGCATTATGTTCATTATACAGGGGAAAGTGGGTTTGTCATATGGCATGATCTAAGCTTTTATCTCCCTTTAGATATTGTGTTATTCCAAAGTGATATTTTCCTTCTTGTCATTGCCTCATCATATCAGGGCTAGGCTTAGGTCTTGTTTAGGTATTTAAATTTCCCGGTTTACTTCTCAGTTGTAACTTTGTGTGTGTTAAACTTCTTATTTTTGCAAATGCTATTATATTTTTAAGCATTAAGAAAGTATCTAAGTATATTAGTTTAATAAAGTGCTGTTTGTTTAACTAGATTGTCTTCTTAGTCTGTTCTATTCTGCAGTAAAAATATTTTTTTCACATCTCATTTTAGGAAGGCTACATTTAGAGCTGAGTTTTTCTCCTAGAATAAAGTATTTTATATGGCCAACACTGCTGAGCCACAGACTGCAGATTACTCCCTTTCCAATGCCTGTAAAGGAAATGCAGATATCTAAATTAGTTTTATTTAGCTTTAAATGAACGAACCTGCTGCTTACCTAAAACATGGACACAGAGCCTACCTGAGCTGTAATGTGCTTCACACAGTAGTGGTGGTAATAGTTTCAGCCCTTAGGCTAAGCTGGCCCCACACTTCAGCTGTAAAATAATCTCCAGAAGATTTAGGAGACCTTCATTTTAATGGTACATTAATTCAGCAAACATTACAAAGCCACATAACCAGCCTACCCTCAGGCAAGGTGCCTGCAAGAGCTTTCCAGGAGGCACCTCCAAAGAGAGGGCAATAAAGCCCTTAGACCTGCCTAAAGTTACAACTCTTAATATCTTTATAGCACAGCTCATCCATGAGCACATGGCTGAATCTTTTCCCTCAGTTTCCCTTATGCCTTCATCTGCTGAAGAGGCATTGCTTAACAAAATCAGCAGACACTAAAATAAGTTAATCCAGTCCCACTCAGAGTCTGACCCAACATGAACCATTTCCTTCTGCATTTTAAAATCAATTTTTCATTATATAATCCATTCTGTCATCAGCACTTAGCAGGAGCTAAAACTGTGAATTCTCAGTTACCTGCAAGTAAACTTGGAAGTTTCTTTCCTGCTGCCCTGACCTTTGCATGGTTATCAGCCTGTCATTGCAAGGCTTCTCACTATGTCCTTTCACCAGAAGCTGCTTTTTGTGCAGTGCCATCACTAGAGGAAGGGTTTCAGTTCAGAGATGCTGAAAAAAAACTAGGTCAGCATAGAGTAGGTGTTCTACTGGAGACAGTAAGGCATCCCTTAAAAGGAGGGCAGAGGTTGTTTTTGTCTTTGAATTATTAAAGACTGCAGTAGAGCTAAAAAGTCCTCTACAAGACAGGCTGGGGAGATGCTGCCAAGTCCCCTTTTTCTCAGCTGCTCTCTCAGCTTTCTGCAGAACAGCACCAACCCCACAAGAAACTGGCAGGAGATGCCCACTCCATGGCACCATTCCCAACCAGCTCCTCAGCCTACTCAGCTCTCACAGATCTGGTTCACTGCCCCTTTCGGCATAGACATACCTTAATAGACAGCCACACTCATGGCCCTACATCCTAGGGGACCCCAAACATCCCATGTTTAAGGAGATTTGGAGCAACCAGCTGTAGTATAGTTCCTGAAGCAGCTGCTTAAGCTCAAGCTGCAGGACCAATGCTGCCTCCACCTGCAGCAGGTTCCCTGACTAATTCCTCTGCCTTTTCTTGCAGCACCATTATCCCCACCTCACCTTCTGTCAGAAGAGAGGGATCTCTGCCTGAATGCAGGAAAGGAATCTTTTTTACTTGTAAAATGATCTTAAACTTCCCAGATAACACACTTTAACATGGGGACAGAGAGGCAGCAGCACACATAGAGAAAGAGGAAAGGAATAGATGTGGCTGGGCTCTAGAGTAAATGATGTACAAAATAAGAAACACAATCCTGTTTTCTTTGATTTAAATTAATTACATGAGTCTTCATTCAAATCGCCCCTGCATTGTGTAGTTATATATATAGTTTTTTATATATATAGTTAACCCTCCCAAAAACCAGGGACAGATTTCCTGACATGCCACATCTGAAGTCTTTCCCTAGACAGACATCATCAGCCAGGGCAGAAACTAGGCGAGAACAACCTTTTCTTTGACCTAGATGGATGTGCAAGCTCTTTGTCTCACCTCCTCAGGCAGTAAAAATAGTACAAAAGATAGAAGTCAAAGAGCAAAAGTAAAGCTCTCACTGCTTCCCATACTGAAAGTATCCAAGTTATTTCAAATACCTTCAACTAGCACAAGTCTGCAGATCCATGTATGCAAGATACATGAGAAATGTTTTAGCTTATGGGGATGTTAACTAGCATGTTTACATGTCGCTTAAACATTGTTTAGCAAACTCCAGCCATCCTAGAGCAAAGGTTAAAACTCCATCAATGAGAAACGAGGAACTTCTGTACCTGAACATGCACAAAGATCTTTTCCCCACACTTCAGAACAAAAAGGATGGAGAGAAGGAATATTAAGATTAGCTTTATTTGGGTCAGAAGAGCTAAACAGCCCATACAGTTAAGTACAGCACACTGTCAAGTACATAAACCCTCTTCATCAAGGACCACTTACCTGGCTTTTTCAGAAATACTTCATATTCCAGCCAAGTGCTAAGTCAACAAGACTTAAGTACAGCAGGTTGTTTGCTGGACAATAGCTTAAGTAATCCTTCCAATCATAAGGTCCCTCAGGCCAATGACAGTAACTGACTTGTAATTAAGTGGCTCCTGTGTGAGACTCAGTTTCACTGTGTTTATATTGTTGTAATTTTGATTAAGTAATAGTATAAGGCCTAATGATCATGTTAGTCATGGTCTCTGCTCCATGCTCTCCTTGCATGAAATACATATTAATACTTAGAAAATGCAGCCTGAAATTGCATTAATAATAGTTCATTAATAATGCCTAAGTGAAGTAGGGGCTGTGGCAGACAAGCCCAGAGCCTGTACTGTTTACACACAGCATGTTTGACAAACATCAGGGTCTGGCCACTGACTTGATCCAAAACCCTGCAGAGACCACAGAGCTGGACTTGTGATGATCACTCTCCCTGCTCACACAGGGTTGCCAGACAATATTTAACCTAATGCTATTACACTCCTACACTACAACAAAGCACTTTCACTGTGTCACAGGCAGTTATATTTTATATGTCTCATTTCCTTCACTATGCAAGGTGTACAGAATAAGAACTGCATGAAAAACTGCCTCAACCCAGGTGAGCAGTGTTACACCTACAGACAGTGCTGTCAGTATTGCAGACAAGACAGCTTTAGCTGTACTCACACCTTTTCTTCCTCCTCCAGTTTGAGACCCCAAGTTACAAACTCCTGCTGGCCCCTCTAAGTACCCAGTGGAACTTCCAGCCATCAGAAGATCAGCTCTGGCACCAGGAAGTCTATTCCACTTTGGTTTTTCTAGTGTCCTTCTAGCCTGCTATACACAGAAAAGGGAGGCATCACTGTGTATCTCCTTCAGAGGCCTTTTGTAATGATCTGCTTATCATAAGGACTTTTTTACTGTCAAGTTTTAACACAAATATTGTTTTGCTAAACAATTTCAATAAAACCAAGTTTCAATTTCCAGGTAGGGTGTAGGGCTCATGTTTACAAGAGCAGCTGAAAGAGCTACTCATACTGCAGATACTGGCACAACAGGGATTTTTAAAAACCCAGTTAAATGGAATCACAATTGTGAACAATGATAAGCAATTCAAGAAAGGAAATTGGCTGCAAAGTCCAACAGGCATTTAACATAACAGTAGTCAGTTTCAAAATAAAGATGCTCAGGAAATTAAGTATTATAGTCATTGTTAAAGACTAATTTACAATAAAGAGACACTCAGAGGATGAGCAGTGTTGGTTTGCATAACTAGATGCAGGAGAAAGAATACATGACAGACATAATTCACCAAGTGACTACTCCAAGTTTATTTGGAAGTACACACTAACATACCACATTTACCATGTATGCTCTTCTCTTTAGGAATTTAAGAAAAGCCAAAAATAGTAGCATTGTGGCCAGGGAGAGAGCACCAACAGCAGTCATTGCAATGCCAGCCCATGCCTCCTTGCTCAGGAGAGTGCTCCCTGCAAAGCAAGGGGAAAGGAAGTTTGTTTGAGGAGACAGATTCTAAGCCCAACACCCCCCAGCACCACACTGGCTCAGTACCTCGGGCTGCAGACCATTCTTCTGGTACAAAGAGGACAGGGCCCCCCAGGCTCACCACAGCAGAGTTCTCAGCTGCCATCCCACTTTCTACAACAGAAACAGCACAGCTGAACCCCAGGGCAGTGGGTTATTTTGGATCAGTGCAACCTAAAATCCACTCAGACACTACCTCGCTTGCTTCTAGATGGCCTTGGGCATCTTGGTATGCACAGTGGGGAGTCCGGGTGAAAACGGTGGCAGATGAGAACACTGCAGTGGAAGTACACCTGCCACAGAATGAGAAGAATGAGACATCCATTCATTTTAAAACAATTACATCTCCAAGTCCAGTGTCACCTACCAGGCCAGGAAGGGCTTTGTCACCAGAGACAAAGGCAAACGTCTTCACTTCCAGCCTTTGGCGATAGTTAGCATGGCTGACACCACGTCCCACAGGGTGAAACACAGTCCTGTAGCTGTCTAGGTCATACTCACAGCTGCCAATAAATAAAAACCAAATCAGAACATCAGGGTAGAGAAGGTTTGGGTTGTTGGTGTTGACTCCTTTAAACAGATTGAAGTTCAAGGCTGAGATGCTGCCTTCTTCCTGCAAATTCCAGCATCCCAGGGCAGAATTTGGAAGGCCCTGACACTTAAGACTCTCTTAGTAAAGAGGGAGCAGGGGAAAATTAGGGACTCCTCCCACCACTGTAAAAGGTACTTTCGTTTGTACAGCAGGGCACTCACCCATCTACAACAATATTCCACTGGGGTAGTGATCTTGGATCTTGTGAGGCCGTTGCCCAGCAGTCATCTAGCACCAAGTGGAGGTTGGGATCATTGCGGTTCAGGACCTGAACTTCCAGGAAGATGGGCTGCCGCAGGTACCTCACTATTGGATACTGATCCTCACGGTACGGCTGCCTGTATGAGTCCTCTGCAACGGCCAAAGCCATTTATGTTAACTAACTCAGGGGGCAAAGGGAGTCTCAAGCTCTTCAACAGCAGCTGGTTGGACAAATGCTGTCTGTCCAAGGGCTGCAGATTTGAGGCATCTGCTTCAAGCAGCATGGATGAGCAGGAATGAAGCACTCCAGGAGAAGTCCATGTACCAGAGCAGTTCACTCATCCACCCTCCCCTCCACACACTTCAGATACTTCCCAGCCAACTGAGCCCAGAGCCAGCTTTACCTGGGTAGCTTAGAAGAACCAAGGAGAGGGAACCTTGATTCACTGAAGAAGGTGGAGGAGAAAGGTTATCTACTTTTACAGTGAGAGAGGCATCACCATTGCTGAAGGAGCACTTGACTGTTAACCTACAACCAGGAAGGAGCAGGTAAGTCACATATTGATGTGTGGGTAATACAGTACTGGATGGCCTAAAGAGGTTTCCAGACCCACCTGAGTTCACTGTCCCTTGAGATCCTGCCCAGGGGAAGGTCTGTCCATAATGCCCTCACCTCATTCTCATAATGAATCCGCTCCCCATCAAACTGTGGATAAATAACAGCATTAGTGAGGGCATTCCCAAAGCCTGAGTGCCACCCCCACCAACCCCAACCACACACTCACCCAATGCCTGGTCCCACACCCATTGAGGGGGACATGAAACCGAACCCTGTCATTCAGGGGGGACTTGTAGGCTGGCCGGCACACAGGATCCCTGAGCCTGAGTGTATCCAAATCCAGCAGTGGTGTGGTGCTCTCAGCAAGGATTTCAAAATCCATGTACCCATCCTGGGTGCATACAGCAGCTGTAACAGAGGTTCACAGAAGTTGTCATGTGAGTCAGTGGCAGCTCTGTCTGCCAGGAGCTGCTGGTGAGATGAACTAACACGAGCTGTGCAGAGGGATCCCATCTGAGCAGCCCAGGAGCTGGGGAGCTGCAGGAATCACTCACCTATTGGTGTGTGCCGCTCACAGGGGCACTCAGGGTGCATCACCATTGCCACAGTCTCCCCGTGGAAGTGAAAGGCCAGTTTCAAAGAAGACATGTAGTACTGAAGTCCTGAGCAGCTCTCCCCAGGTAGCTAAAGGACAAGAGTTACTCTCTTGAAGTGTGACTCCAAGAGCTCATTTTAACACACGAACCTGTTAAAGCTGATTAACAAATAAGCCAAGCCTGAGGAGCACAGGGAAGCTCATTTGCACTGCCCCAGGTATGCCAAATTCCTACTCCCTTCAAGAATATTTTCACCTCCATCTGTTTTTGCCAAAAGACTCCAGAAAACCCACATTATCTTGCATGATGATGCCTATCTATTACAAAGTCAGTTTGTATTCATCTTAATCACATCTGCCCTCAGCCACAGGGCATGGCTGACTTGACAGATGCTTAATCAAGGTCAAAGCTACTGTGCTCTGGGTCTCCAAACACCAAGGAGATGTGATCACACCAACACTTGTGACTCAAGGATGAGAACTCACCCTGGACTTCAGGACTCCCCTGCTAATATACAGCCTGACCCCTCTCTGCATGTCCAGGGCGATTCCATTTTCCTGAAGTTGATCCATGGGGATGGTCTTATTCTCTACATCCACATCCATAAGGATCCCTGGAAATGCTGGGATGGCAACAGTCATGTGTGTTGCATTACAGATTGCTGGACCTGCAAAAACATCTTAGATGAATGTAAGATCAATTTCCCTGGGGCAAGAGCAGTTCAGGTTCTGGCTCTTTCCATGCATTACCTGGAGCACAAAGCATTCTTGACTCCACAGTCAGTCTGCGGTCAGGAGGGCCGTACATTAGCTCGAGTGCCACAGTGTAGAGCACCTTATCATTGTGCTGACAAAGAAGATGGAGCTCTGTTAGACAGTGTTCAGCTCCTGATCCATCATAAGACTAGCCCCAGAGGGTCATGTACTGCATCAGGTTCAGGTTTGCTGATACTCATGTTTGCAAAAACAGTTTCTTCCCACCTCACCCTTTTTCAAACCGGTTGCTAATCATGAGACTGGCAGTCAGATGTTCCCAGGACTGGCTGTGGCTAGAATTCTGCTTCTGGAGAGTCTCACTCACTGTGCTGCTGTCTGAGGTACATGCTATGCCTCCCCATTTCCTTGCACTGGGCAGTTAAGTGACAGCTGTGCAAAGCCAAACAGCTTTGCACACACCAGCCCAGCCGTGAATCAGCTTGACATCAGCTCTGGCCCTGGCCTGAAAACAGATTCCCCAGGTCTACAGACAGTGCTGGCCCAACAGGGGCTGGGTAAATTCTCAGTGCTGGTTCTCCACTCACATACCTTGTAGGACACAACTCCAGTGGCAGCAAAGGCCACCTGAAAGATCAGGTTGTGGCCATCAACTAGAAAGTTATAGCCTTGCTGTGTTGCTTGCCCAAGGCTCAGCTGATGTATTCTGGTTCCATCATCAACTGACAGATTCCAGGACATTGGAGCTGCTGGAACCTGCAAAGCAAGAAATCCATGCTTAGGGAAGGAAGGCACAGAAGCATCAAGGCATTAGATTTTCACCCTGCAGGGCTGCCATCTCCCAGGCTTTACATTCAAGCTCCCTATATTGACATGGCAGAACTAGGCTTCCCAACAAGATGCAAGTTCATCAGAGAAGTCCCTGCCTGAACTTGGAGATATGAGACTCAGTTTATGCCAGAACCCCAGGCATTTCCCCTCCAGCTCCCTTCACAAGGATGAAGAAACATACCATATGCCCATCACTGAGACTTGACATGAGTCCTGGGAAGGTAACCTGAAACAAGCATGAGAATTAGACTGCAGGAACTGGAATAGGACTGGAGCCAGACTGGATGCATCATTAATGACCATTTGCAAATCAGCTCTCCAAAGAGCCAGCAGCCAAGCCAAAATGAACATGCAGTCAAGAGACCTCCTTGCAGCTCACTGGAGCTTCCTTCAGCTTTCTGCAGATTCCAGACACAATTCCAGGAGACAGCCACCCTGCCTTGCAAGCCTCACCAGGATCTATAGCACTCCCACTCCTATACTTACTGCCATAAAGTCTTTTGTGCAGTTTGTTGCACCAGCAAACACAGGGGTAATGACTTCACCCACATGAATGCTGTCACAGTGAGTCCTGTAGGTGATATTCGTCTCCTCTCCCATTGTTTCATTCACCATCAGCCTCAACCAGAGCTGGTGCTGACCATGCTACAGACAAGAGACACAAATTAGAAAGAGGCATCAGTACTCACTACTGAATGAGGGCAGCTAAAAGGCAGTGGGACTGAACTCTAACTTCAGAGTTTGTTCAGGTGTTTGTACCAGTGGAAGGACAAGATGACTTTGTTTTAAAAACCCAAAGGAAAAGGGTGAGCTCTTTAGGAAGGCAGGAGAGCACAGGGTTAGGTTGAAGAGCAGAAGGTATAAAGATAACTGCAGAAGTCAAGAAAACCCCAAGGAGTAGCAGGTTTTAGTTCCAGAGTCAGCAGTCCAAAAAAAAAAAAACTAAATTAATAAACAGCACAACAGAGTCTTGTGGTAGTTCAAATACCTAAAAGCAGCAGATACCAGTAAAGCATCTAGTTTTGGCCTCCCACTTACTACTCTACCTCAACAGCTATGATCAGCACATGCTGTTAATTGTCTGTCAAAACGCATTTAAATAGATTAGTGCTCTGAAACTCTTCAACCTGGTCCATCTCCCTACAAGAAAACCTGTCAAGTCATTTAAGTGCTCAAGGAGAACACAACATTTACAGCAGACTCTGAGGAATTTAATGCATAGTTGAAAGAACATGAATTTCAGTATCTTTGGGTTTTCTTTTTCAACTTTTGGCATGAAGTGTTCTTCTACAAGAGTTTCAGATTATCAGAAGTATAAATATCTAGTCTTGAAGATAGTTAGAAATAGAAACCCTATTAAGCCCAGTCCTGTCCAGGGGAAAAAATTAAACATCTCCAAACTCCATTACAGCAGCTTCCCAGGATGCAGACCCCTTTTTTACCTGCAGGCTGGTACAGTTCACAAATGGGACACTGAGTATCAGCCTCTCATAATCCACAGTGTAGTCACAGGACACGATCTCCTCACCACTCACATCTAGGAGGGATGGGGAAGATTAGCTCTGCAGCAAACAGGTTTCAGCAGGAGGGGCCAGGGCAGCAGCAATACATACCAACAACATGCAGATGCCAGGTGTAGTTGCTAAGCTCTCTGGAAAACTCAGCTTCCATCCTATCCCTATGACAGGTCACATTCTCTGCAGAGGAAAGACCACCATGAGCTCCAGCACACACACCCTGCAAGCCCCCCAGCCAGCCACCCTTCAGAGCCCCTTCTGTGCCAAGGCAGAGGGGAAGCAGCTCCAAGCAAACCCAAAGCCCCACCACAGCCAGCCCAGAACACATTACCCAAGACATCCTGATCCCCCAGGCCCTCAGCACAAGGGGCTAAGCACAGCAAAAACCCAAACAGGAGCAGCAACCTGTAAAGAGAAGATAATCAAATGAGAGAGCAGCAAGGAAAGAAACCCCACCCTTGTATCCTAAACCACACTCACCACATCCTTGAGATGCTCCAGCACTGCTGCCCAAACCCCATCTCTTCAGGAGACCACAAGCTTGGCCTTTGGCTGCCCAGGGAGGATTATATACGCCCTGGGTCTGGCTCACACAGGTGCCACCTCTCTGCTGCTCAGGGAACAGAGCACTTGCACCTGCTGCTCCTTGAGTGGGGCAGCTCACAGGAGACTTTAAGGTAATACTAAGTCTTTAGCAGGGGTTGTTGTTGCCTTCCATTTTGAAGGCATTCTTTTCTTACTCTGATAATGTATTCCCTTTATTCCCATGCCAGATGTTTTATAGAAAAATGCATCTATTTTGGCAGTTATTTTTTTTAAATGGAGTTTTCTGTGCCAGCATGACAGAATTTGAGACAGCAATGAGCTCAGTATTGCTTTCCTTGGGACTATTTGAAGCACTGGTGAAGATATCATGGGGGAAAAGATCCCCAAAACCAAGGAAAATGTTTTAACTCAGAGCCTGAATGCCAGGTCAAGACTCCTATTTAACTTGTGTACTCACAGCAAAAACTGCAAAAGCCCCTGTGATACAACAGATAATGTCTCTGCCCCCAGCCCTACTGTGTGCAGGCTCTGCAAGGGATGTCCTTGGACCCAGAGCAGAGCAACAATCACATCAGGTGGGTGTCAGGCAGCCCTGGTCACACAGAGCCTGGCATAGGTGATCCTCAGCCTGATGTGGGTCAGGCTCAGCCTGGCTGTGGGAACTGGCTGCTCAAGAGGACATCCAGCAGCAGTGTGTCCTGGGGCACAGAAGTTTTGCCTCCCTAAGAAGTGAAGAAATAAGCTCTTATTGTTGTTTTAAATGTTGTCATCATCTCCGAATTGTGTAGCCAGGATTACCCAGTGTGACTAATTTCATTCTTCTCTAAGCCCATTAGTTCCAAAGATCTCATTAGGCAAGCAAAGACTTCCTTGCCTCTCCTTGCATGGCCTTTACCATACCACATTTGGTGCTTATGAAAGTTGCAGTGAAGAAATGTTGTGCTGGATAATACCTCATACAAAACAGATGGCACAACAACATCACTGTGCAGATTTATGCTCCAAGTTACCTTCAACAACCTAACTGGTGATACTGCAGCCTTTCAATCTAAATAGTTTGTTTAACTGGCAAAATTTTATTTGAGACTGTTCTCAAATTAAGAGTAAAATCCATATACACAGTAAAATCCAATAACAAATCAAAGCTGCTGGTTAAATAATTCATTAGTTTATAACACCATGTACCATCACAACAGAGTTTCTCTTGAGCCTGGTAAGACATTTCAATTGGAAGTAGAATGGTTCTGAAGTTCTTTTCAAACACAAGAAGAAAAGTTTCATTCTAACTATCCAAGGAGTTTAAAAAGATCACAATTTTGAGCTTAGTCTCAAAAGAATAATCTCCATTCAGGCTGAGAAATTTAGCTCATTTGATGTTGAATCATTTATTGCATTTCAAGTTGAGGTTTTTGGATGGGACAAAGATGAACAAGTACCAGGAGTTTAGAAACAGATGAAGATTTTGTTTGGTCTTTTCTTTCTTCTTTCTTTTTTGTGATGCCCACTTTTATGAAGGAAATAATAATAAAGCTTGCAAAGTCCTGAAGCTTCTCCCCAACTGACATGGGTTTTTCTTTACCTCTAATTAAAACTTGGAACAATAATTTCCCACTTAGCATTATACAGGGTAAGTTTAAAATCAATATTTTTCAGATGATAATAATAAAAATTATTCTGAGATCAACACTTTGTGTTCTGGATTAATTAAGAGAAAAGCAGATGAAGGTAATTCTGTAGTAAAAACCAAGGATCTTGAAAATTAAAAGGACTCTTCTTCCATTAAATCACTTCTCATGAGTATATCATGTTTCCTCTCTCATACCAGGCACTGGTGGTATATGCAGTATGAATGGTGATCATTTTACCCCTGAAAATAAGGCCTAGTAAAAGAAATAAAATTTGATGTCATTAAGAATCAGCCAATCTTTTATACATATATAAAAGATAAATATATATTTATACACATATACATGTATTACCTATCTTTTTTCTGCAACAGCTAGTTTTTCCAGTAGCTGTCAATTTAGCTCCATGCTGAGCCTGGAAAAGTATTAGAAAAGTATCAATGTAGTGCAAGGAACCTGAGAAATGGCTGAGAATAAAACTGTCTTCTAAAGTAGGGATGGAGGTTTCCTGGGTGAAGCACAGCCCATCCTGACTGCCCTGAGATGGCAGACAGCAGCAGGGACAGCTGTGTCTTGGGGTGACACGAGGGACAACCAGGACTTTCCTTTACTCTGAGCTGGAGTTGTTTATTCAAAGGTTCAAACCTGTCAGAGGATCTGACTGACCCTCCTTGTCCTCATGAGAAGAAAAAGGTTGGTACAAGTTCGTTCCTGAAGAGCTCTTCAATCCCTGTCTGAGAAAATAATGAAGAGAGAAAGCCCATTTTGAGAGGTCTCTTGTGTGTCACAGGGGCAGAATTATGGGATGTAAATGAGGTGGCAGAATTCCATTTGGGGATTGCACCAACACTGAGCAAGGAGTTGGTTTGTGATTCTCTAATGGGGGCACAACAAGCAACAAAACCCCACTGCTAATTGCTGAGGGTAGAGTCTCTGAGATCCAGGTTAATTCAGTGAGCCACAGAAAACAGCTTGGCAAAAAGTAATGTTTATGTAGCAGCTCTTGTGAGTGTGGCCAGAAGAACCCTGAGCTCCCAGCACTGCAGGGAGCTGCAGTAGCCTCTTACCAACTTTTCAGCTGCTGTTCGAAAACTGTCTTTTTATATGCCTTGCTCTTAGTAATTCTTTTGAACTTAAAGTTAGAATTAGTCTAATTCTAACTCAGGGAAAATTATTTCCAAATCAAGAAATCATTATTTGTGATGGGAAATTGACCCATCTGTTCCCAGGCAAGGACCACAGTGCCCAGGTGGGGCAGTGGGCAAAGACCCATCATGTTTCCTTTTCTGGAATTCCCTGCTGTATCCTGAGGAAATCCTGTACATCTTTTCTGCATCTAGACAGATATTACAATACCTGTCAGAAGAGTTTTATATTTGCCAGTTTCCTGAAGATCTCCTGATGAACTGCAATTTACACAGCTGTGGCTTTGCCAGCTGTGACTTGCAGACTTGTTGGGGATTTTATCCAACCATCACCCTGTTCATCATTTCCAGACTTTGTACACAACATGGTTCCATGGAAGGGCCTGGGCAGGGCAGGGGAGTGACTTGTTTCCAAATACAGCATTCCAGAAAAAAGATGGGATACAAAGGACTCCACCAGGAAAGGAAACTGCTCACGTGTTTCCTCCCATCAAACTCAGGGATATTTTATTATTTGGAGTGAAACCTGGTCACACTGACATTCATGGCCTTCTGAAGGTTTTTTTGACGTTCTTTCTGTAGCTCAAAGTCCTTTTGCAATTCCCACAGAACAGCCAGGCAAAGACACACAGAAGATGCCTGGATCCCCTCTCTAAGTAGTCAATTATGCAACAAACTGTACATGGCAGAGGCACCTTGCAGGAAATGAAAGCATTCACCACTCCACACCTCGTTACCTATGCAGATCTCCAGAGCCTGCCAGGATGAACTTTGCCTCCCCATTCCCTTCCTCACAGGGACGTCTCTGCTTGTAATCATTAATGAACTATCCCTGTAATGGAAGAGTGACTGTACAGCCCAGATATCGCCCAGAGCTGCTTTGGGAAACCAGGAGCTGCTGAAAATGTCGAGCAGGTACCACAAAGCAGCAGCCGATGGCAACGTGGACCTGTTGAAAGAGGCCACTAGGAAAGACCTCAACACTACTGATGAAGATGGGATGACACCCACCCTTCTGGCAGCCTTCCACGGGTACCTGGAAGCTCTGGAGGTCATTTGCCGGAGGGGGTAAGTCAGCCAGCCCCCACTGCTTAAAGCCTGGGCCTCAAAACTACAACTACTGCATCGTGTTTCTAGTGCCACAATGACAGGCCCGAAAGGCTGAAAATCACAGTAATTCCTTTCAATGCATTGCCAAGAATTGTTTCTTTAGTGGCAGTGGTTTAGGTCCAGAGCCTGCAGGAGGGTCTCTTCATTATTTTCTCAGGCAGGGGTAGAAGAGTTCTTCAGCTGGTGTGTTAGTGAAAATACAACAGCATCCACAGGAGCACATCCTGTGTGGAGCCTGCAGAGAGCAGCTCGGAGAAGCAGGGCCCTGGGACCTTTCTTTCCTCACTGGAGAGGGTTGCCAACAACCTTTGAGGATATCTTGAGACAGGATTTATAGAGAAATCCTTAATTTGAAACAGTTTTAGCAAAAAAATATCTTCCATTTGCTTCCAAAGTGCAGTCAGTAGGCACTTGTGAAGATTTAACGCTGTCCAGAGGTGAGTCACAACATAAAGCATTAAGCCAGTAGCATCTAAAATGGTTATTTCTCTGCTTTTTTAATGGTTATTTTCTCTACTTTTCTACCATCATGTTATAACTGAGGATACTGTTTCAGAAGCTATGATAGGACCCTTGTAAACGATAAAGGAAAAAAAAAGATAAAAAGAGGGAAAAAATGAAAGGAAGGTTTTCTACAGGTTTATTTTCTAGTAATAAAATGTCTGTATCATTTAAATATCTTACATGGTTAAATTGTCTTATTGAAATGGTAATTACCTCTCCACCATCAGGACTGTCTTGCTCAGAGCCTACCTTTTAAGCTGTGGTTCTGTAATAACATCTAATAAAAGAAAATATGCCCTTGTGTAGAGAGACAGTTAATAAAATGTTCTTTTCCAGAACAGCAAACAGATTGCAAGGAACAGTTGAATAACTATTTGGATGTATCTGAGTTTTATTAAAAATTGAGTTGAAAAATATTTTTTTTTCATGGATTTGCTTTATAGCTCATTTGGCTCAGGTGTGGCTGTGGTATCACAATGAAAAAGACCTTTGGACTGCGTGGTTGTTGCTTTGTCCTCAGGAGAAGCAAAAATAGATTGACAGTTTTTCTACTTGTGCAATTAAGGCAGCTCCCAGGAAATACCTGTCAATAAGGTTTGTCCCTGAACACCTGCAAGCCAGAACAACTAGATAAGGAACAAATAGAAAAATATTTTTTTTTCAAAATTTGAGTGAAAAATATATCTCCTACCACATAAGCTGACAGAAATCACAGCAGATGACACAAATATCAAAATTTCTTTATATTTGTTATTTCATGTATTTCTAAATCATTTTCTTGGTAGAGGACAGCTTTGGGAGAGTATCACCTCAAAATCTTCAAACATATGTGTTTACCTCTATTTTAATCTAAGATTTCTTAACACAATCAGTGAGATGTGTCTGTCAGAGGCTGCATTCTCACTGTTTTTTTTTGGGAGAAGCTGAATTTTAGAAGATGTTTGAGCTGTTCTCCAGTCAGTTAATGTTTTCTTGTGAGAAAGTATTTTAATTATTTTTAACAAATTCATCCTTTCCTTGAAGAGGTTTCCTGACAGAGGCTCTGAGGTACAAGGCAATTTTCTTTAGAGTGGTTGCAGATTTTAGGACTCTCAAGCTTTGGCCCTTGGAAATGTAGCAATACTAACAATAAACCCCTTTCATCTTGAAATAATTCATCTTCTCAGGGGTCAGGAGACCTTTTCTCTGCTTGCCTTGCAGGTACATGAATAAAGAAAGGCAAGACCAAATAGCAGAATCTGCTCTCTTTTGTGTGAGCCTTCTCCTTGGGAAAGCAGGGAAAGGAGGAGTTTGAGAGCCCAGAGTAGATGTCAAACCTTGTCCAAAGTCCCACTGAGCTGGGAACAGCCACTTGAGTTTGTCAATTGTTTGAGACTCAAAGGCTGGCAGGTTCCACGGGGAAAAGAGACCACAAAGAGCTCTGAAGGGACCTGGGGGAGGACGGCTGACCCGGCACTCCCCAGGCTCAGGGTGCCACAGCCAGCTCCCTAATGTGGGAATTCAGGAACCCAGCACGCTCAGCTGCAGCCAGGCAGCTCCCCAGGGCACAGCCACAGAAGCAGAAATATGTACACATGGTTTCCATATGTCTGAGTGGGGAAACTTTGATCCTCAGCTGCCTCCTCCTTGTAGCAAAGCCTGAGCTCCCACGGCCAGCACGGTCCAGACCCCCTGACCTCCCTCCTGCCTGGGGCAGCTCAGGCTGGAGGATGTGTTCAGATCTGGCCCTCAACAAACCTGGTGGTGCTTCTCTTCAGAGTCCCAAAGCCAGAGATCAGTGCCTGAAGGACGTTTTGTGACAGGATGTACCCTGTCTTTCACAGTACAGCTGCCATGGCACCAACCTCTGAGTCATTGAAATGCTTGAACCCCCAAGAGTGGAAATTCTTGTAAATTTGATCCCCAGCTTTTGGTCAATAAAGATTTTGGGCTTCCGTGGCCACCCTGTTTGTTGGTCACAAGAGGGCACAGGCTCTGTTCTGAACATTGCTAAGGCTGACCTTGCCAGATGTGTATCTAAATATTCAAGCTGATTCTTATCTGCAGGCAGCAGTTCAGTGTGAAGTCAGTGCAAGAGTTAAAAATCAAGCAATACTTTTCTCTGGCTTTAAACTCAATTGAAAATTGTGGCATTTTATTTTCAAATGAGCTTCTGCTTTTCAAACCCTCATGAGCAAAAGCATCTTACGGAGAACAAAAGAGTTGAAAAACAATGGCATCTATCTGGACTTAAACTAAAAATAAATGGACTTAAAAATAGCAAGAGAAACAAATGGGTAATCAGGGCTTTACTCCGGATCATTTAGCTATTACCTACCAAAAAAAAATACTACAGGAGCTCACTAAGTGTGTATCACTGTGGTCAGTGAAGAAACCTCCTAATATTGACCTGTATAAGGCATGCAAAAGGAACAAGTCACTAAGAACACTGTAAAATATTCCACACAAATGTTCTTGAAACAGTTTTGCCAGTAATTACAATGACACTAAGTCAAAGCTTGAGTCCACTTTGAGTTGCCAGACCCTGGGATGACAAAGGAAATGTCCTGGCTCCCTTACGGGGAGATGCAGTCACAGTCAGCCCTGTGAACTCGTTTGACTCAAGGGGCAGGAATTAGAGCTCATGCCACACACACAGCCACGCTCAGGGCTTGTGTAAGTGAGTGCAGCCCTGTGCTAGTGGCTGGAGCCAAGCTGAGCCATTGTCCCTGGGTTGTTCTCCTCAGAGCAGAGCAGAGTGACACATTTAGTGTCTGTTCAGTGCTACTGCAGAGCTCAGTGTGGGTAGCCCAGCTCACTGTGTGCTGTTTTCCCTGCCAGGGGTGATCCAGACAAGTGTGACATCTGGGGGAACACGCCCCTGCACCACGCTGCCTGCAATGGCCACATCCACTGTGTCTCTTTTCTGATCAACTTTGGTGCCAATATCTTTGCTCTGGACAACGACCTGCGCACTCCCCTGGAGGCAGCTGCCAGCAGGGACCGCAAGGAGTGTGTCCAGATCCTGGACAAAGCTGCCACCGAGCAGAACTTGCTGAATCCAAAGAAGGTCTCCAAACAAAAGGCACAGGCCCAGAGGAACGTCGAGAGACAAGTCAAGGAATGTGAGAAGCGCCAAGAGAAACACCAGCATGAAATGAACCGAAATTATATTAAAGAAAAGGTTGGCACAATGAATTCTTCCAAAGGAACACACTCCAGGGTAAAGTTGCCCAGCCTATTTGCTTCAAATACCACAAGTACTTTAACCAAAAACCTGAAAGATACCTTGAAACTCAAGACAAAAAAGACAGCCAACAGCACAAGAAGGCAGGAAACACAAAGAAATGACCAAGAGGATGATACCCATAGGAAAAGTGTGATGCATTTGTTTGATGAGAAAGAGGAGGATGAATTACTGAATGACCTCGAAGAGAAAAACCTTGCTGGTAATGACAGTCAGCTCTCCATTTTTCAGAGGCCAGGTCTTGGCAAGATTGTGTTTGGAAGGAATTTGGCTGCAGAGGTAAATCCTGAAACAGTGTCTTCTGAGAAAGAAGGTACAAGAGTCACAATGGCCAGTGAGCTCTTCCAGTATGAAAATGCTGAGAATGGAAGGGAGGATGATGATGAAAACAGTGCTGGTGTCCCTTGGAATGAGGAAGAAGTCATTTGGGATGATGAGGAAACAGAGAATACGCCCCTTGAGGTATTTCTGGCATCACAGATGCTGGATGAATTTCTTCCAGTCTTCATGAGGGAAAAAATTGATTTAGATGCTCTGATGCTATGTTCTGATGAAGATCTACAGAGCATTCAGATGGAGCTTGGGCCAAGGAAGAAAGTCTTGAATGCTGTGAATAAAAGAAAACTGGCACTCAAGAACCCTGGAAAAACAGTAGATACTTGTTTATAAATTATTATATCTGTTGTTGTAACCTACACATTGATTCATTACCTTTCCCTCTCCAAAGAGAGTGCAACTCTTCTGAGAAGTTTGCTAAAGCAAAAGGCAGAGAGGTTACCAATTGCTTTAGGAAATACAGCAGGGATAACATTTTTCTCTCTGGATAGGTAGTTGTGGTAAACAGGATATTAAGTAAAGTATATTCTGCCAAAAAGCAAGAATGTGAAGGTAAAAACCCAAAACCTTCTTCTCCCTACTGTTTATGTGGATTGGATTTCTTTTGGTCCAGATAATTTCAAGTATCAGTGAAGGCCAGGCCCATTACATTTCTTAATAAAGGCCTTCCTTTCTTCCCCAAAACCACAATGCAAAGAGCATTCTCAGTGCTTGAGAGCTTTGAGTTTTCTCAAAGCTTGCTTCTGTAAGATCAGTAAAACCACTCTTCCTGGTACTGATGGTATGTTAGAAAAGGAATCTGAATATTGATTTTAGCTGTGGTTTATTGACTCTAATCACCTCTGAATTAATGTAAATAAGACTAATTTACATCGTTTCATATTTTTGTTAGTAAAGTTTGTACTTCTGTATTGACAATAATTTTAAAATACATGGAGTATCTTCCCAAGAGATGTTCAGTGTCAGTTATATATTCCTTTCTCATCTCATTAGACTGGATCTAGTTGCCTGGACCCATCATGTCCTAAATATCATCAAGGCTGCAATACTTTTACCTACAAGAAGCTGAGGTTTAACTTTCAGAATTTTGGATCTATTTTGGTACACCCTCAACTTGGTTCCTATAAGGCTGCATTTTCCATGCAAAGTCCCAGAGATGAGGATTCATATCACACACCATTTTCTGTGGGTTGTTGTCAGCCTTAGCCTGAGAGCTGTGTATCACACACACACTCTGAAAATAAGTTCATGAAAATAAAAAATGAGCTGTGCTGCTGTGGAAGCTTCTGCTCCTCACAATCGATCTGGAGGCATTCACACCAGGGTTCCCCTGTTCCTTTGGGAAGCCAGCACTATCAGATGTAAATTAATCACTCCTGTTGATTTTTGTGAATCTAATAAAGTGCTTTTAGTAGCCATGCTCTGGCTAAGATCACAGATTTTAGATGCACATTTATTAGCAGAACATTTATTGTTAAAGATCTTCTAGTTTTCCATTAGCCAGGTATGATTTTTTCTTAGGGGTATGCTGCATTTGTGGACACTAATCCTGGTTAATGATCTGTTTTTTCATGTTTCTTCTTTCCATATCATCTTGTGACTGTGATTTGTGTATTATAATATCTTTTCTTGGCTGGACTTTATACTGCATTCTTCCCTGACTGGATTCCTGGACACAGCAGGCTGATATGTTCTTATATTAAGCAATCACATCAAAGTCCTGTTCTGTGCAACCTTCCACGGTTGCTGTGCTCAGCAATCCAGACACCTTCCCCCCAGACTCTGCCTGCTTGTTTTCACTTTGGCTAAGAAACACCCAAATGTTTAACAAATCAAGAAGGAACCAATTACCCTTTCATATCTGAAGGCATATGACAGGTGGATTTCCAATCCCCATCTGCTGGAGATGCAGATGCTTCCCGTTCCTGCTGAGGCCAGCCCAGCCTCATCCGCCTCTGCATCCTCCAGTCCCTGCAGCAGCTGAATTCCACATCCCCAGCACACAGGGCTGACACAAGGTCTGTACTGCTCCAGTGGCTCCTCTCTGCTGCAAAGTGCTGATCACGATGCACCTTTTTCAGGCCAGATTTTAAATAAGTGGGTAGGATTCAGCTGTCCAGGAAGTGCTTTCAAAAACTCTAAGCATGAAAATGCCTGTCACCAATGGGAGGCTATTGCAGGTAGAGGAGAAGACACTGCAGGGGGAATCAGGAACCAAGGGTCGCCAAATTGCACTGAAAATCTGCTTCTCTGCTTCCTCATCTGCAGCCTGTGGCAGCCAGAGAGAACAGCAGGGACCATCTGCACATAAACAACTCAATTGTCACAGGCCTCCTCACTGCTCAGGCACCTCCTTAGGTACTTGCAGTGACTGTGCAGCTTCAAGGAACAGCACCAGACCTGTAGGAGTCCCTTGTCCTCCAGAAACTGCATCAAGAGACTAAGAAACCCTAGGGCACCCCATATGACACTTACTTTTAGGCAACTGAATAAATTTTTAATTTTTATTCTTTTTAATTAAAAAAAAAGTGCAATAGTGCTAACCCTTTTCTTATGGGATGGTATAAAACAGCCCTGCAGAAAAAAATTGGGGGAAAGATTAATAGAAAGGAAGACTCACAGTTCATGGTTTTTCCACTCATGTGCTTCACTGTTTTCAGATTTTTTTACCGAGCCCTTGTTTCCTTTAGAGTTTGGAAGCACTAGAATCCTAGCTGTGACTCCTTAGGAACATTTGTATAGCTCAGTTCAGTTGGAGAGGCTTTATGTATCACATGTGCAATCCCAGAGCAGAACCCAAACCATAAAACCAGGCAATCTCACATGAGCACAGCCCTGCCAAGTACAAGGTTCTCCTTCCTTAAGGATTTAATACTCTGCACTGCACAGACATGAAGAAAATGTGCAGCATGGGACAACTGCAAAACTGAATATCACAGAGGAACAGAGCACTCCCTATTTCTTCCATTTACATTCACTGATCACATTTACTGAGAAAGCAGTCACTGCAACAACTTGAGAACTTTATTTCTTCAAATAAATCAACCATAAACCAGAAAAGAAATAGACAACAAAATGGAAGTCAAAGAAAGATAGCAGTATCTATTTTATTTTAATATAAATGCAAGTTACACAATTTCATGATCCACTAATTTGTAAAGAGAAGGAAACACAGAAATTGATGCAATCACTTCCCCTCAGAAAATCTAAAGGTGGCATCCAAGTAATTCCCATTGTAACTGAACCAAATCCTCTTCATGACATCAGAGATACAACACTGAAGCCAGACTCACAAAATCTCCCACAGCCAATGGGGCTGAGAACAATGTGGATTTTCAGAACCAGGTCTTTGGACTGGCTCCATTTATTTTTTAAAGTGCATAGTCTGTAGGGGAGTACATGTGAAAAAAACTGGACTTGTCTTCTTCCCAAACACTGTGTCTCACAATTCAAATTACAAATCTGGTATAACACTGGCACAGAACTGGGATAATAATGTCATAATTATTTACTGCAAATTTCCATGGAGTTCTTGAGTAATGGAGCATCATTTACTTTCATGTTTACCTCAGGTTAGTGTAGTTCTGCATGACTGAAGTAACAAACTAAGTCAACACTTAAACCTCCAAACACTTCAATGAAATGACAGAGAAGAAACATGACATGTAAAAACAGAAAAGTAATTTTGCTACAATTAAAACACAAAAGCTCATACACAAATGTCTGTTGTTCTTTCCGATGGAATAAACAAGATCAGTGGAGTTCAGTTTGGATCCACATTAAATATCCTTCAGCCCTCTTAGTGGTCTGCTACCTTTCTATACTACCTCTGCCACTTAGTACATTTTCCAACTAGCTTACACAAGGCTTATAACTGGGAGTATTATTTACATCACACCTGCACTGTACTCATTAACCTCTTCTACACTTACCTATGCACCCTCCAGGGCTTTAATGCCAGCTGCTCCTGACCCTCCATCCTGTTGCTCAGCTCTGTTCTACTAGCATGTTATAAAATGCCCTGTCATCCAACTCCTGCACAGCATGCAGAAACACTTAATAGCCTGCATGAAATAATAAGCAAATAGAAATAAAATTTCACAAGGCACAACTTGTGAGCCTGAGACAGGAATTTGTTTCCAGGGCAATAGCTGATTTTCAGCAGATGCTCACTCTTTTGCAAGGCAGTTGCATAACAGCACAAAACTGGAACTTTTCCTTATGTCACTGGGTTCCTCTGCCAGGAAAGGACCATGAAAATTCCTGCCCCAGCTAATATCTGCGATAATAGAACAATTAGCAATTGAAGCAAAATACAGCCAAACTTAAAATATTTGCCTGTATACTTGAAATCAGTTTGTGTGGTTACATCCTTCAAGAAGCTCAGAAAAACAACGTAGAAGCACCATAGATTAATAGCAAAATCTCCTTACAGAACACAGATAAAAATTAAATCAAAACAGATATTCTCACATTCTGTGCAACTCCTTGCAATATGAAAACAGCAATATCCCAGTGAGGCATGTAGTAAGGGAGGTACTGAGCAGAAATCTAGCTGTATGGAGGTATGGTTATTTACATAAACCCCCACTCAGAACAGTGCTCTTAAGAAAAAACCCACTGAGTCTGAGGGCAAAGGAAGGTGGATTGCAAGGGGTGAAACAAATGGTGACTTCCAGTGTGAGCTGGAAGGGAAAGTGTGGCCAGGAGTTAGAGGTGGGCTGTACCTAGGAGGCTGAAGACAAGGTCACTGTCACTGGAGCACTGGAACACACAGTTGCATTTAAAGTACCATCACAGGTAAATACGATATGATGCCAGAGTCCATTCTTCAAACTGATGTATTTTATGCCAGAATTAATTATCCCTCTAAAAACCATGAAATCTACACACAGGCTTCTGCTACATAAATAATTAGGGAGGAAAGGCATTGATTCCAGAATGATACCAAAATATGTAAAGATACCCTTGTTAGTATCACTGCAAACATCCAATACTTGCTGTTACAAAAGAGAGACATTTATTAGCAATACTGCAAGTGTCTAATACTTGAAATTAGAAGAATTTAGAAATTAGTCTATTGCTGAAATTTTGCTTTTCCTTCTTGAATGTTCTAGAAGGGCCACATTCAGATAGGATTGGTGCCTTTCTTGTTAACACAGGATTCAAGGAAACTAAGTGCAAACAATTTTCTTGGCCTCATTGGCATTGTATACCTCTCTCTTCAGTTACCAGCTGACCATGCATCATAAACGAATTTTGCTGCTACTGTGTCTTCAACTGCCATCCCTGAAAAAGAATTGAAGTTACCTTCAAACATTTATTCAGCTGTATGAACAATTTTGCTTCAGAAGGGAACAGGAAGACTAAGGAGATTATCTAACTGGACAGGAACAGGAATTATTTCCCATCCCAAACACCTACAGTGTTACATTCAAAGTCCATAACCATCATGCGGTGTTGGGTGTGCTGTAAGAAGTTAATGTAACAGTAGGGCTCTAATTTTCTGTTCATATCACAACTGGGCCCTTTTGGAGATGTCATGTAACTCAGAGCATGGTAATTCATCGCCAGTGCCACCCTTTCCCAAATCCCAGCCCCACAGGACACTGTCACATTGTCTCAGGTCAGACAGACCCCAAGGGTGGAACAGCGGGGCAGTCGGGCTGGAGCTCTATTAATAAATGCTGCAGTCATGTCTTGAACAACTGTGAAATGGAAAATGGACTTCTATTGTTTGCCTGCTTTCCTATCACTTTTCATTACATCAATCCTGCTAGATAAATAAGAAAGGAAATAAAAAGGGAAAATGCAAATCACAGTCTACTTTCTTGTGGATAGTGCCTTGCCACAGCGGTTCTGAAGATCATCAGCAGCTTTCCCACGCATGGGGGACCTAATAAAGAACAAGGCATTGTTTTCTGTCAGACTTGGACACAGGAGGGGCTGTTCTTACCCAATGATTTAAACACTGTTGTTTTCTCAGGCAGGGCTGGTTTTGTACCCTTCAATACCTCCCCCAGCTCAGCAAAAATCTCCGCCTGTGAAAAAAAATACATATTTATACAAAAACATAATACCCATACATACATTGGGAGGGAAAAAAACCCTTTTCTTCTAAGTGACTTCAAAAGAAAGAACTCCTCCAGTGCTGCATCCCAAAACTGATTACTTTCCATGGTGAAGCAGATCAACATTCAGACAAATTATATAGGAACTGGACAGAAATCAGAGGAGCAGAATAGTTTTCAAAGAAAAACAGCTGGCAGACTCCTCAGCCAGTAAGTTTTTTTTACAGTGGATAGCTTGTTACTTGTCCAACAAAACACATGGGATTCCTCACACATTACCATATCTGGAGCTCTTATGTTAAACCTCAAAAGTGTAAATCATATTTATTCTGCAGACACATTAAAAGAGAAAAAGAAAACTCCATTGAACCTCAAAGAGTCCCTGCTGGCAAATCTGTGCAGATCATTGTCTGCTTTGCTTGTGTGGTCCATTCTTTGGGCTGGTCCATTCAGTGCCCAAAGAGATGCCAATCACACTGAAATCTCATGGGAAGAAAGTTACAGGTTTTAATAAATAAATTTGAAGAATCTTTATGACAACCAAACACTGCAGGAAACGCAGCTCTTTCAACAGCAATACATTGTTATCACCAAAAGCCAATGCTGAAAACATGCTACTTGGTTTGCATGGTCTGGTCACGGGCAGAGCAGTCACAGTTTGAAACCAGTTTATCTTTCAACCCCTGCCTGGAAAGTGTTAACAATTACATTTGATGCCCTAAAGGTCTCAGTGCAGGACATCATCAATACCAACTCGTTTCAAATGCAAACTAATTGCCACAAAAATAAATCCCATCATTTCATAAAGTCTTACCCCTGATAAAATAACATCTCCTGATTCTGTGAGAGCAGCATCCCTGGAATCCACAAACAGAATGGAATTCTTCATCAGCTCATCATCCAGTTCTCTCCAGTCTGGTCTGCTTGCTCCAACAGCTAAAGGAACAAAACTGATAAACTTGGGAGCAATTTTTAAAACAAATTTAAGCCCCATTTTGTTCAAAAGACATATGTGAAGCAACAATCAATGCTATTATGGAAATGTACAAAAAATCCAGTGTTAGCCTTGGAGAAATACTGATTGATAGGACAACAAAAAAAACATTCAAGATTTGATATGCCAGTAAAATATCCTTGTCAGAAGAATCTGAGTAGCTGAGGCAAAATAAAGTCCTCTCCCTTTGTCTGTTATCTCTTATACCCTTGTTTTCATCAGACCATCGCCAAATGAACTTTACACACCTTTATCAGATTATCACTTACCCAGAGAAACTGAAAACAAATCACAGAGCTTAATTTTTATACAGAGCATCAAGATCATTATCAGCTTGTTATGAGCTTAAAAACATGCAAACAAGAAACCCAACAAAAACTAAAAGGACTACCCAGTTATACTATATTCTGATATTCTTTATATGTCTAACTGTTAAGGAACAATAAATTTGCATTTGATAAATCTGCATTTGTTGCTCAAATGCCTCTTCAAACAGTACAAATGCCTCAATGAAGGTTAAAAAAGGCAAGGAAAGGAGAGAGGTCTTTGTATCTGTGTCGCCTCAGTGACTGTGGACCTTAATTGATTTTGTTTTATTTCTGGCTTCCATGCCATGACACAACACAGACAACAACTTTCAATGACAAAGGACTAAATCGAGTTTGAAAAATTGGTAGGATGCTGCTGGAATGTGGGACCTTCCTTTAAATTGTTCCCTTTGAGAACTTGCTTTTGTCTTATTACTACGCTATCTGGAAAGTGCACAAGGTCATCTGAACAAGGCCCACAATTAATAAAAATAAACAAACAAAGGCACGTCCAGAGACTCCAAACAATAGTGTGGCAACATCATTGCAAGGCGGGCAACAAAAAAAAGCACCCCTCCAAACCTCGTTATAATTAAGAGGTTAAATTATAATGCTCTTAATTCAGTTATTGCATCTTCATAACTCCAGTAAAGAAGTAAATTAGTGTGATCAACCCCAAAAGAAACAAATAGAGGACATTACAAAATTGGTGGAAGAAAAGATGACATCACCAGGACAATGTTACAAGGAGCAGTAACTACTTAGAAATAAGAACATTTGTGTGGGTTATTTAAATGGTGAGAATAATGACAACATGAGGGCAAAGATGATGCACCACTAAGAGTAAAGAGCATATGGGAAAAGAGCAAATCCCATGCTCTAGCAAAAATCCCCTGCTGTATTATGCAGGCATTCTGGCTCCAGAAGGGTAGGGCTGGGAAAAGTAATCCTCACTAAAGAGGAAAAGTCAAAATGGAAAGAACATTCATTCCATGAAGCACAGATAACTGCTTTCCCACAGATGGTGATGCTAAACAATGTGCTAATAACCACCTGCTGTACACAATGGGAACAGAACATACCATTGATGTGGGCACCTGGCTTCACCCAGTCTCCAAACAAGATGGGAGTTGTTGCCATAGTGACTGTCACAATCACATCAGCCCCTGTCACCGCCTCCTGGGCGGAGGAGCAGACCCGCACGGGACCGCTGACAGAACTGGCAAACTTCACTGCCTTCTCCTTGGTGCGATTCCATATCCTGACCTTCAGGGAGAAAAACAAGGGAAAACAAAACAAAACAAAGAGAGATTAACTCGGAGAATTTCTCCTTGCTGAAACAGAACACTTAATTTTTCAGTAGAGAGTTAAACATTCCCTAAAGGTTGGCGATTTTTTCCCCTTTAATGTTTTTATACAAGTGAGTAAATTTCCTGAGTGTTCACCTACATTTGAATGCCTGTTTTGTGATGCCTCGTTGTAGAGCTGTGCTTATATCACTAAAATGTTATAAAATAACATATAAAAAATACATTTAAAGGAAAGTCACAATAAGTTTAAGTATGCCATATACAGTAGGATCTTCTCAGATCTCAGCTATCTGAAACAACTTTGATTCCAACCCCTTTTTAAATACCAACATTTGAGCAAGAAATTTTTGCTGCTTCTGCTGCTCACTGTTCTCAGGTTCCATAGAAACAGAACCAAAATATGATTAACCTTAACTTTTATGGTGGACTGACCACAGCTGAGTGCCAGGTGCCCTCAAAACTGTTTCATCACTCCCTGCCCCAGCAGCACTGGGAGAGGGAAGAGAAAATAAAATGGAAAAATTTGTGGGTCAAGATAAAGGCAGTTTAATAAAACATAAACAAATTTTGGAAAGACAGCCTTGATGTGAGCACTGCTCAGAAGTAGCCAAAACACTGGGTTGTTATCTGACCCTTTGAGCTGGCAGTGCACAGCACTTTGAGGGCTGCTCTGGGGAACAGGAGCTCCATCCCAGCCTGACCTGATACAGCTTCACTGGCTGTACTTTTTTTATAATGAATCCTGCAACATAACAGAGAAAGATAAATGTATCCTCCTTAGATGCGTCTGTTACCTCTTTAAATGTGAACAGCTCTGTGAAGATATCATAATGGCTGTATGCTTGAACACCAGCTCCCAAAATGCACAGCACTTCTGCAAAAGCTGGCATTAACAACTGAAGAGTATCAGAAATAAAAAAAAAAAAAGAAAGAGAATAAGTAAGGACAATACATTAACAGGTATTACTTACAAATATATATCAAAATACTACAAAAGACAGCAGTATTTTCATTCCTTTTAAACAACAAAAAAGTACATAAATAAATATTCAATAATCATTACATATATAGGGTTGTTTTTTTATGCAAAAGCAAGCATCAGTAGCACCAAAGTACAACTTTGCTTAATTCCAATGTTGAATTGTCAGACTTGAAATTCAGATTTAAGATGCAACAGCATGAACAGCAAGTTCTGGGGCCTCAGCACACTCCAATATTAAACCATCCATGTGGCTGATTAAGTGTAAAACCACAGTGCTGAAGTTCTGCCCTGGCTGAAAGCAGGGCTCAGAATCCCAAAACCCATCAGCACTGAGAGTGGCAGCTGCACAGGTAAACTAGTCCTGGCAGCCCCACACTAACCCACCTCTGAATTTACTGAAGCCACAAATCACACCACAAGTATATCTTGGCCTTGCAGGAGCCATAACACACAGACATTGTAAAAGTAGGGATGGTTCTGAGGAACAAATAATAAAATTCAGTTCTACAGTTGCTTTTGGCATTCTGGTTTCTTGTCTGTGATTCACCAGTACTTGGCAAAGGGAAAGACAGAGCTGCTGGAGTCCAGCCCTAACCTATCCTTGTGTCTTGTTTATGCATTTGCTGTGGCCACTCACTCTTGTCTAAAAAGCTTTAGAATTGTCTAGGCTCTCAAGGTTTAGTCTGCTGCAAACAAATGGAAAAAAAATCTCATTGATCCCATTTTTCAGTAATAAGAATTTGTTTTAATGTGCCTTTTAAAGACTATGAAGATTTCAAAGGTCCTTTGCATAAGAGCAGGGGTCTTTGAAAAACAAATGCCTTAAAGAAGACAAGATTACTAATATGAGCTAAACTCAAACACTCCTGAAAATTTCCAAAACAACAGATGACAATGAAGGATCTGATCTTGAAGTACCTTCAGCAGCCAAGCTCCTTTGAAGCCAGCCTGGACTGCATAAAAACCATCAGAACTGACCAAATACAGATTGGCCAAAATGAATGAAGTCCTGTAACCTCCTGTCCAAGGAGTTCATTGTAAATCATTCTGTCCTTTGGTTCAGGAGAAACTCTTGGGGACAAGTCCTTCACTCAATTTTATGCCAGTATAGCTCCACTGCCATGGATAGAGTCACCCTGGCATGAAGACTGCCCCTAACAAAATGGTGAGATCAGCCTTCATTCTGATGCAAAGCTGAGGAGCAACAAACAATGGTATTTTTCAGCTCTATTTTTCCCCTCTTCTTATTGCCTCAGCCTTTGAGGTGAAAGCTAAAACCTTGCTGTGTAATGCATGGTCATTTGCTATCTTCCTGCTGTTAGCAGCCCAACAAAAAAACAGCTTTTAAAAAAGAATCTCATCAATTTCCAACTGAAATTTAAGTGACATAAAGCAAAACACAGCCAGATACACCTTACTTGTCTTCAAACACTGAAGTTTATGGCTATGGTCAGGGACAATTATCTGGGCACCTTCCAGTGACAACAGTGACACTGACAGACAGACAGACACCTCTGGACAAGTTATCCATCTATACTGGGCATCATGTATCTTAAGAGAAATGGAAATGTGCTTTTTCTCTCTTTTTGCAGGTCCAGTGCAACCCACCTGTCCTGCCCCTACAGCAGAAGGCATCTATCTAAATAAAATTCAATATATCACCACAGCTCCATCACCGAAAGCCATAAAGTGGCATGTTAACACAAGCACAAAAGAAAGAAAATACAGTGAAAGACTGCACAGTAAATTTCTAGAAGAGGGTGCAATAGAAGGCACAAAAATATAGCTCAGGTTCCTTCTCCAATCACACACAAAGTGTTAAAGCCAGACATGACTGACTCAAAACAGTGAGTTCAAGTTCTCCCTGAAAGTGCATATGTTATGATAAATATAATTTAAACTGTATTAGATGAAAATCCATTTGCATAATTTGTTCCAGTTATTCTACAAACCCTGCTTAAGAGAACAGAAGACACACCTTGGTAGCAATGGCAGAAACTGCAGCTGTTCGTTTTGCTGTAATGACACTGCCATCCAAGACCTTTAAAAAAATTGAAACAGACTGAAGAGAACACTGAAAAATGAATAAATACCAAACATTTTCATCCACTTTGTGAATGATGTGATATTACAGATATAAAAGATATAGACATGTAGAAGTTGGCAACTATTATCATAGCAACCACAAACCGTACAAAGACACTTTTAAACTGGGCAGATTCTCTGTTTATTCCAGTTGTTCCATATAATTACATCAGCACAAAAGGAGTGAAAATGGTCAGAGAAGAGCTACCTCTAACTCACCCAGCTCCTGATGCACTGCATTTCCTTGGCTCTCCAGCACAGGGAATACACGGATATGACTCCCATATTCTGCACTCCAGGAAGACCAGGGACCAGTGCATGCTAGAGTGGGTCCCCAGTCTGTACTGTCCTGGTCTGTACAGAGGGATAAGAGGGAACCATGGAATTCTCAAATGTGTGTCACACACGGGACACTCCTGCCTCGATGTCCAATAGCTACAGCATACACATTAATTATGGGGCCAAAAACCCAAGGGGTTTGGTAGAAGAACCCAAGATAATTTTCTTGACCAGTTTTGTCCCTTTAACAAATCATTATTACTAAAGTGAAATGCAAATCATCGCTATTCTTAAAAAAAAAATCTTAAATTATTTAAATAAAGAAAAAGTAATCAGACTATGAATACTATTCCCTGCAGTGCAAATTGTAAATCTCTTTACAAGAGATCCATTGGCTCAAGATCCATTCTTTACCCAGCAAGGTAGAGGGTATTTTTGCTTTCAAGTGCAAGATAAACTTATCATTTTTCTCTTCCAGTTACCCTTTGAGCAATCAGATTCAAATCACAAGCAGCAGCAAATAGCACAGTGAGTACAATTCAACATTAACGAAAGATAGGCAGCTTTACACCAAATCCTGTTGGTAAACTCAGGCCAATTTACACCAAAGAAACAGAAGAGAGAACTGACAGCATGAGCAGAGAAGAATGCAGGACACACGAGACTTACAGCTTTCAAAGTGCCATTGCTGGGGTCAAATAGGAGGACAGTCGCTTGGTGAGAAGGCACAGAGGAGTCCTTCAGGTGCTCATAAAAAGTCACCAACTTGGTTGTCAGCGCATCGTCTGCAGCACTGTATGCGGGCATGACCCCGAGGTACCTGGGGGGAGAATTACCCGCGTTACTCACGCCCCGTTATCAGGGGAGCTCACAGCCAGCGAGCTGCGACCGTCACGCCGCTACCGCCCGCTTAACCCGGTACAAAGGGCCTTTTCTGAAGCTCCAAATCCGCCCCCCGTTGCCGCTATCCCCGCTCGCCGTCCCGCCGGGGCAGTCCCGCTGTGCCAGCCCCGCCGTGCCCTCACCCGCCGTGCCGGGGCACGGGCAGCACGGTGCGCACGGGCTGCACCACCCCGCCCGCCGCGCCCGCGGAGAAGTTGGCCAGGGCGGCCTCCAGAGCCGGCAGCAGGAGGCTGGCACGGTGCAGGTGCTTCTCCACCTCTTCGGCGCTGATGAACACGGGCGGAGTCGAGCCCATGGTGAGAACCGGGCGGGCGGACGGGACGGGACAGGATAGGACGGCAAGGAACGGGACGACGGCACTCCGAGAGTGGAAGACAGCGCACCGCCCGCACCGCCCGCACCGCCGCTAAGAACTCGCCGGGGCGGCCCCGCCGCCGCCGCCGGCCCCGCCGCGGAACCGCCCCGCCGGTCCAGCTCCGCCTCCGCGCCCCACGCCCCTCTCGGGTGCGGCGGACACCCCGCGACGTCTGCGCTAAAAGACTGACCGACGGCGGCTCCGGCGCCCGGGAGTTGCCGTACCCGCAGACACCGGTGCTCCCGTCTCACCCGGGCAGCGCTCGGGGGGCAGGTGGCTGTGAACTCCACGGAATAGCCCTAACATATGTTGGGTACAGCCACCCCGCGTCCCGAGGGACAGCCGCCAGCGGGATTCTGCGCTCCGAGGCACAGCTCCTAGGGCTATTCCGGAGGGCTATTCCCGAGGGACCGGCGCCACCGGGACCCCGCGCGCGGCAGGGTGTCACGGTCCCCAGTGCCCGGGAGCGGGGACGCCCCGCGCCGGCGCACAGCCCGCGGTGCCCGCACGGTGGCGCTGTTGCCGCCCCCCGGAGCAGTCGAGTTCGGGGTGCGCTCGCTGGAAGGTCAGCGCGGCGCGGGGCGCGCCGGGAAGGCGGGGTCTCCCTCCGGAACAGCCATCTTGTCCTGGCTAGAGCCGAGCCGAGGGGCACGGGACGATGAAGGGGTTCCCGGTTGCCGCGCGCTCCCTCTCGGTGAGCGGGATCCGGGCGTGTCGTGCGCGGTGCGGGAGAGGCGCAACTGGCGGTGATAGCCGCTGTCTGGGCCCGGGGGCTGCGGGCGGGCTGACCCCGGCCATCCTGGGGCGGCGAACCGGGCAGGGGGCGGCGGGCGGTGGTCGTGGCAGCGGGGCTGGTGAGCTGCCCGCGGGGTCGGGATGGGTGCCGGGGCCAGGCCGGGCCGGGCCGGCGGGCGGCGCAGCGGGACGGCGGCTGAAGGTCAGGCAGGCCGCGGGCCGGGCCCGGAGCTCCCCGCGGCGCCCCAGGCTTTGCCAGAGCCGCCCCGGCAGCGGCCCCGGGGGGCACGGAGAGAAGGGAGGTGAGGGGATCCCGCCGCGCTGGAGAAGCGTCAGCTGCTTGAGACAAGGTGGTGCCCTTGGCATTGGCGCTTGGCGTGTCCTGGAAGCGGGGAGGGGGCAGAGGGCTTGTCCTGCCCAAAGGCTGTCGTGGGGCTGGCTGGCAGCCGGGTAGAACGTGTGTTGGATGAGCGCTGGAAATGCGCTCGAGTTGGGATGGAGAATGACCTCTGAGTGACAGTGTTTGTGACTCAGTTTTAGATATGAAGTAGTAGTTCATAAATGACTAGACTTAGAGTTTAAAACTAGGTGTCTTACCAAACCCTTGGTGAGGGAGTAAAGGAGTTTTTCCTACATTCATACAGTGGATAGTCTCTGGTAAAGCAATGGGAATTACATCACTGGCCATCCGTACAGCCGAAGCACAGTGGTGTTTCTGTCACTCACTTTTCAACTTGAGATGTATAGGAATTATCTTTTAATGTGAAAGCAAGAGTAATATGTAAATTAATTAGTATAACCAACTTCTAAAGTGGGTGGAAGGCAATAGCATTTCAGATTTGAAATCAATAGTCTTGTCATTTCTGTTGCCAGCTGCTGAAGGCAGGGCTCTTGTGATATTCACCTCTTTCATGTGAAGGACTGCTTCTGGTTATTAAAATCCTAGAATTATGGAATGGTTTGAGTTGGAAGGGACATTAGAGATCATGTCATTCCAGCCCCCTGCTATGGGTAGGGACATCTTACATTAGATCAGGTTGTTCTAGGCCCTATCCAGCCTGGCCTTGAAGGGGCTTAGGGGATGGGGCATCCAGAAATTCTCCTGACAACATGTTCTAGTGCCTCACCACCTCACAGGGAATAATTTCTCCCTAAAATTTAATGTAACTCTCTAACAGTTTAAAATTATTTCCCCTTGTCCTGTTACTATCTGCCTGTGTCCCTGTCTCTTCTAAAAGAGCCCCTTTAAGGTACTGCAAGACTGGAGTGAGGTCTTCCTGGAGCCTTCTCTTCTCCAGGCTGGACTCCCCAGCTCTCTCAGCCTGTCTGTGTAGCAGAGGTTTTCCAGTTCTTTGACTGTTTTCATGGCCTCCTCTGGACCTATTTTAACAGGCCCAAACTGCAGTCTGGGGACTTGCCTTCATGTCCTCTTTGCTTGCAGCAGTCAGTGTAGACAGGTTGGAACTCTGAGGTGACTCTTCAGGAGCTGAACTGCCTACATATGAAGAATTTAAAGTTACCTCCAAGCTGTTGTGCTGTGTATGTGGATTGTTATGGCTCTTGGTTCAGGTAATTGCTCTGCACTTGCTCTCAGGTGTCCTAGAGACTGTATGGGATTGAGAGGGATACCCACTGCACAGCTGCAATGAGGAGGGAAGGAAAAACTCTTACAGTGCAATTTCTTGAAATTCCAGAGTCCTTGTGAAGTCATAGCACAGGTTCTGACTGATGTAAAAAATAATCAGAGGAATTACAAGGGAATCACTGTTTTTACTCCAGTGTTTGAAGTCTTTCACTGCATTTTTACTTTAAATCAGATTCTTTTTCAGTATGTAAAGAAACCTGATGAACTAAAAAAGGAAATCGGTTCTCTTATGCTTTCTTCTCTAGAAGAGATTTTACTCACTTAAAACAGCTCCTAAAGTTTCATCCTCACCAACTGCAGAGAAAGTGAAATTATCTCCACAGTCTCAGGATCTTGAGGTCAGTATAAAAATACAGGTTGGTTTTTTCCCCTTTTTAATTTATTTCTTAAAACTCGGTCAAAGCAGAGCTGTGATCGTACTTCCACTGAATGAAAACAAAGTGGTTTTTTTCCTTTTTAATACAGATCACAAAATTACCAAATGGCTTAGTTATTGCATCTCTGGAAAACTTTTCTCCAGCTTCAAGAATTGGTGTATTTATTAAAACAGGCAGCAGATATGAAACCACCAGTAACCTGGGAACTGCTCACCTGCTTCGTCTTGCATCTAATTTGGTAGGTGTTTATTTCCTTTGTTATTATGTTGACAGTAGGTGAAATGGTTAAAGGTTTATTATTGCAAAAGTAAATGGTATAGTAAAATTTAATGTAAGAAATCTTGCAACGTGGAGAACCATGTGCCATGGTACTGGGTTATGTGGCTCAGTGCAGAAGAAATGATACTGCTTCCTGGCCAGATGGGAAGTAATGCTCATTTATAATTATTCTTTCCTCTGATGCCTTAAACTAGATAGATATTTAGTGGATCTATATTCAAATATATACATAACTCATTTTATTTAAGCTGCGGTAAAAATTAGTTCAGGTGGCTGATACAAACTCAATTTATTGCATGTGTGGAATATTTCTAAGTAGTTTCTCTTACTGCTGTCATCAACTCAGTATGTTTCTTAAATAGTTAGAATTGTAAGTTGCCTTTTTTTATTTGTTTTAATAGACTACTAAAGGGGCTTCCTCCTTCCGGATCACTCGTGGCATTGAAGCTGTTGGTGGCAGCCTGAGGTTTGTACCACATAGAAAGATAATCTGTGTTGGTGAGATGCAAATGAGCTCTAGGGCTAAAGGAAACATAAGACAATAAGCACAACAGTGTTTAAGTGGGTAAACTCAGCTTGGAAGTGGTACTTGAATAGTGAATGTTGTCAAGGAAGATCTTGTGCTTTTTGTTCTGTTAAGTGTCAAGTGTGTACTCATGATTTGTATATTAAAAACACCTTTCAATAAACAAAATATAAATACTGTGCACATGGAAGAAATATAATTTGTCTAGAAGCTTAATTTTCTTTCTGCTTTTGCAGACTTTGCGAATAAACTTCCTGGAATCAGTAGATTTTTTTATTTCCTTCATCTTTTGTGAACAGATTGCAACCTTGGGAGCAGTACAGACAGTAGTTAGCTTTTGTGATTTGAGGGTTTCAAGCCTAGAAAACAAGACTAAAAGGAACAAAAGAGGGGTCTCAATGTACCTGCTTCTTTCAGTGTATCTTGAAATCATGCAGTAAGATGTTTTTATCTAGAATTTGGTTAAAAATAGTGTTTGATGATTCTACCCTTTTCAGATCCTGTCAGTAACAAATATGTTGAAGGAAAAGGACAGGACCGTTTTCTGCCCAAAGAAGTAATTTCTAAATTGCTGTAATACATACACACATTTTTTTTCATGTTTTGCTATTCAGCCTTATTCACTGTTCAACCTTGAATTATTGTGGTATCTTAAATTCTGATGGTCACAGGGCACTTGTTATTGCTTGAATACTGAAGATGTGACTTTTAATTATGCCTGTTTCTGCTCTGTATATGTTTAAACAGTCATCCCAGACAGATTTAAGGATAAGGAGTTATTCCAGTCTGCGTCTTGTTGATTAATTTGATCAACAGGAAATATGTGTGAAAATTTACTTCTGTGTTTTTTGCTGAAATGGATTTTGGTTTTTTTCTCATGTAGTGTGCACGCAACAAGAGAGAAAATGGCTTACTCTGTTGAATGTCTGCGAGACTACGTGTAGGTATCTGGATGGGCTATAAAGGGAATTACTACCTTCTTTAAAATTGCTTGGTAGTGAAGACCTGTCATTTTACAGGGTGGGAGGAATATCTATTCTCATGCTTTTGTAGTAAACCAGTAAATTACTATATTAATATTCAACTTCTGTGTCATGTTACTGAGCATACAAATGTTGCGGAATTGAATTATCCTACTTTGTACGGCAGTGCTAATAATTGCTCCGACTTGAGTGATGCATTTTGTTGTTAATGTGTTGCTTACAAATTAATTTTAATTGCTTTCAACTGCAGAAGTACATGTTGCTTGTGTTTAATGTCTTTGTAACTTTTTTTATGTAGTGATACAGTAATGGAATATCTCCTGAATGTTACCACAGCACCAGAATTCAGACCATGGGAGGTAGCTGATCTTCAGCCACAATTAAAAGTTGATAAAGCAATTGCACTTCAGAGTCCTCAAGTTGGTAAGTGTATTTTCTGTTCCATTGTATTGCCTCTGCAGGAGTTCCTTCAAAATAAAAAAAAAAAGTGGAAAAAATAGTTTCCCTTTTGTTCTGTCAGATGAACATTGAATTTTTCAGCTTAGTGATGGGTATGGTCTTTCTGGTGTTATGGAACTTTTCTTAATACACAGGTTTTTCCAGCCTTACGTTTAGTAAGTAACATGCTGAAGATATCTTACATCATTCTCCTTCACAGCTTTCATTCTACATTTTTAATTCTTTTTGAGTGCAGACAAAGAATGTGCAAGTCATGACTGTTGTTGACAGTGTATTTGCAGAAGCTTGTGTTCTGAAAACCATATTCAGGTATTAGTCATTGGTGTGAAAACAGTATCCTACAAAAGAATTCTTGAATTTGTATTGTTATTTTGGTATAAAAACAATATGTATTTTCATCGTACTGAAAATGGGTTCCAGCTTTAGGGTTGCAAATTTAGATTTCTGTGTTTAAGGGAAAACAAAGAGGAAACACAACACAAAGCCTCAGTCAAATCGAGCTTATTCCAGTAGATCTTGTGTTATTAACTCTTGTCATCCAAGACCATGCAGGTAATTCTACTCAATAAACATAATTTGTACCACTCTGAAGTATGTTTACCTTTGTAACCCATTGAAGGTGACACTGTAATGTTGGAAAAATCTCTGGTTTATACTGAAGTGCTACTATTTTTAAAAATTATTCATTTTCTTTTTTTTTAACTTGTATCAACTGCAGGTTTGTTTTCACAGTAATGTAATATTTTCAGTTACATTACAGTTATGTTCAGAAACAGAACTATGAAGAAAGGAATCTTTCTCTTGAGGAAAAAGTGTGAGCAAATACAAGGAGAATATAAAACAGGAATTACTAGAATGCTGTTGGAATGCAAAAAAAAAAAAACTAATGAGAAGGGAATTGAAGACACTGGCATCCTCCATCTGAGCAGGGAGATAGAGGAGACACCTCACAAAGCTACAAATAGTATTCTAGAGAGCCTGTTCTTTCTCAGGAATAAGGGATTCCTACAGTGAAGATGATAATTACAAGGATGCTGCTACCCTTCTTCTAAACATTGATTGCATTTATAGCTTGCTGTTGAAGCCAAAAAGTGTTGAGCATATGTAAGTTATTTGTATAAGTTTGTTTTAGTTACTTTTTAATGTTACAGAAGAACAGAAGGCCTCAGGCCAGGTTGTTCCAGCCCAAGGATTTAGAAACTTCCCTATTAATTGGATTATTCCAGGCCTGCTTTTGCAAATACTGTGGTCCTTAAAGTGGTCCACAGCTCTCCTTCATTACATGTGGCTCTTATGTTAACTATCTGAAACTTTATTCCTCTCAGGAGTGCTGGAAAACTTGCATGCTGCAGCTTATAAAAATGCTCTGGCAAATCCCTTGTATTGTCCAGACTACAGAATTGGAAAAATTACTTCGGAACAGGTAGGGTTCTTTCTATTGTGTTATATATCTGTTTCAGTTTTTTGTCAGGAATAGGTGGTGGCACTTGTGAGACCAAATTAATATACGTATAGTTAGTATTTACTACCTTACTGATCTGGTTTTGACATAAATTATTTCCATGCAGCTTTTAGTACTGGGTACAGAACTCACATTCACATTTAAAAAGATGGTTGTCAGTGGCTTTCTGTTGACAGTAAGGCTGTCAGTGAAATGCAGCTGTTCTTCTATAAAAGTGTTCTGTAGTTGTCACTGGGGAATGCAATAAAATTTCATTCTATAGACAGATCCTTTTGGAAGATTTGGAATTCACTTAAAGAAGTGTAAGAGCCTATGTCAGAAACATACACGGTTTTTGTTCTTTAAACAAATACCCTAAAATGTGAATTTACTGTTGCAGCTTCACCATTTTGTACAGAACAATTTCACAAGCTCAAGAATGGCTCTCGTTGGAATAGGTATGTATGTTCCTGAATGAACACTGCAGGTCATTTGGGAAAACTGCTGGAGAAATTAGAGTTCTCTGTAGAGAACCTGTTAACATAGGCTTCACTTTCATTTAACTGCTGTAGCTTTTCAATGTCATTGCACTACTTGGAGTAACTGTTGTATTGCAGGTATAAAGCACTCTACCTTAAAGCAAGTTGCAGAGCAATTCCTAAATATCCGAAGTGGAGCTGGTGCTCCTGGTGCAAAGGCTGTTTATAGAGGGGGTAAGGATGTTTCCTGTATCTATTCTGAGTGACTGATTTTCTGTTTATAAATATAGTAGTATTCAAAGTTACAACTGGAAACGCTAGTTACATGAACTGCTGGACATTGGAAGTGACAGTTCAGATGCATATCCCATTTAAATAAGCAGAAGATTCCACCATGGAAGGCTGAGGGATAAAACTGCACCCAACTCTTCAACTAAGTTTTACCTGGGACATATTTTCTATAAAGTGAAAAACAAACTGCCATATGGTTTCTCTTGGCAGTTTTGGTAAGATTCCTGTAAGAGTAGGTTAAGGGCTGTCAGGTGGAGGTAGGATTCCTATTTAGAGATGTGTTAAGTGTTGTAAGTCAAAGCAAGGCTTAGCTCTTTCAGTGTTTTTTACCATTTTTTCAGTGTTTTGTACCATTACCAACAGCTGGTGTTTAGTTGGAGTATCAGATATCTCTGTAAAGACATGAAGAGGAAAAAGAAAATTTACAGCATTTAATATTTGACTGGAATAACTTCAGTTTCTATAAGCCAGCATAAATATTATTATGAACAGAAGGTACACTATTTTCTGGGTATTTGTTTTGTGGAGACTCTTTGAATTTTATCATCCCACACTGCGTATGGTTTAGGGTCAGGTTCAAACAAGGCGTAGTAAGGTACTGGGTTTTGTGCTAGCAATAAAAATTTTGAATTTAAAGGACTTTTTAAAATTACCTTCAGCCTCGTGCTGCCTTCCTGAGTGGATATGCAGTAACTTTAGGCCCTGGCTCTTCTCTTGTTAAAACAAAATGTTTCTTTTCTATGCTTCTGAATGTACAGTAGTTTCTAATTCAACACTGTATTACCTTTTATTCTGTTGTATTTCTAGGAGAAATCAGGAAACAGACTGGTGATAGCCTTGTCCATGCTGCTATTGTAGCAGAAGGAGCTGTTGTTGGGAGCCCAGAAGCAAATGCCTTCAGTGTCCTTCAGTATGTTTTAGGTGCTGGGCCCCTTGTCAAGAGGGGAAGCAGTGTTACCAGCAAATTGACCCAGGGTATTGCTAAAGCAACCAGCCAGCCATTTGATGTAAGTTCAAAGGATTACTGTATTCTGACTTTTAAGTAAAATGTGTATTATGTTTGAAAGGTTACTACCTTCAGCTAGAATCTTAATTGGTTTGTTCTTGCACATATTACAGTGTATCAGTGAAGGGCTTCCAGTCTGATATTTCCTCAGCACAGATGGAGTTTAGCTTCTTGAAGTACAGTATTTTAGATCTTAATAGTAATTCTTTTTCAATCCTTGATGCTGAATTACTCTGATACTTAAAACAGTTGATGATGATGTTTGTTTTGCAGGCTTCTGCATTTAACGTGAATTACTCTGATTCTGGGCTCTTTGGGATTTATACCATATCCAAGGCTCCAAATGCTGGGGAGGTGAGTTGCTGATTAGAATTTAAGTATTAACAACATAGCCTTTAAATTAGTGTTTTGTTTGAGATAGTGACTGATTCATCTGAAAAAAAAAAGGAAATTTAATCTGATTTCCTGTATAAGAATGCTCATGTTCAGTTATGACTTAGCTCTGTAAGCTGGGAATGAGACTTGCTTTGTGGGAAGGACAGATACATAATATGAACTGAAGTTAGTAAAATGCCTTGAATTGCTGACTGTAATTGCTGATTTACATTCATAAGCCTAAGTATATAACGAAGAACGTGCTGTCTCTTGAAGCTGGCAGAACTGAGCACTTCCATGAAAAACAGTGAGACCATATAAGTTAATGCTGTGGTGCAGTTAAAATCCACACTGGTTTTTGTGCATTTTTGGGCATTCATTACAGTGTTTTTAGTTTTGTTATAAAAACGCTCAGAATCGTGTTCGGGCAGACAATCCTCACGTTGTCAGCTGTTCTTCTCTTGAAGTTTCCAAGATATCAGATAATAGAAATAATACGTTGAAATCTGATGTGGGAAGAAATCTTAAATGATTTAATTTTCCTCAGGTCATTAAAGCTGCTTTGAACCAGGTAAAGGCAGTGGCTCAGGGTGGTGTCACCGATGCTGATGTCACAATGGCAAAGTAAGTGTGTAAATAATTGTCATGTGCTCTAAAGAGAATTTTCTTAACATGGAGCTACTTGTCAAACACGCAGACCATTCTGTACAGCAGAGCTTATCCTCTAATTATTTCCATGGGGAGCTACTCATGGTCCTGCATAAAAACTGAGCCCCTGTCAATATTTTTCAAAGCTGCACTGATTCTCCAGGAGTATTATTAATAATAAAATAAAATAATATTAATAATAAAAACTTGCTAGAGAAGTGTTAATGTTTTCTGAAGACTGTTTCAATATAAGCAATTAGCAAGTGTCAGCAGATGCATTCGTTTTAATCATACTTTGTAGTATTAAGATGTATTTGAATTAGAATCCTAAATTGCATTATTTAGGTAATTCCCTTTACAGTTACACTGAGCAATTCCCCAAACAATTATAATAAGCAATCTATGCCATCTTCAAAGAAAATGAGTAATGAGGGTCTGCAACTGTAAAGCACTGAATTAGTGATGGTACCCCAAGTGCTGGAAGTACAAGCCCCTAGGAATATTTGGGGGAGGGGGTGTCCAAGTAGTGTTAAATTTCATTGTGCTTTTAAAGCTGTGGTTGTGCAAAACAATATAGTACAGATTCAAGTAGCAAAATGAAAATATTATCTGTTGCATGTATAAAACACAAGACTCCATGTAAAGCATAGATACAGCACAAAATAGGATAGTCTAGACATGATTGGTTCCACCTTAGTCCCCAAGTAGCTAAATGGTGGATTCTGGGCTTCTAAACTTGGGCATTATTTGTTTTGTGTGTTGTGGGTTTTGTGGTATTTTGTTGGGGTTTTTTTTGTTTGTTTTTTAACAAAGCCACCTAGTATTAGGGAGTTACACACAGCGCTGCTGTGGCTAGTTTTCTTTTTCTTTTTTTTTTTTTGGATTTTCCCATGTGGAATGGCTTCATACATTTCTTATATTCCTCTTTTTCCTTTATTGACAAAGAGAAATAAACCCAGTCAGTTCTATTTGCAGAGTCTGGCAATTCAATCTGAAATACCAAGCTACTTAATAGTGAGCTATTGGAATAAATAATTTTCTATCTTTTTGTCTTCAGAATAAAATGACTGTCTTACAAAAATAAGGTTTTTATATGTAGCAGTGATTCTGCATGAAACACAAAGAACAAACTCTTCTAACAGAACATGGAACTATTACAGGAGGAGCCTGACCATTTACATTCACTGCTTCTTTGCCACTTAAGACAAATTGCTCTGCATGCATCTGTTCTTGAGAAAATTAGTTTTAAACTTGATAGTTTGTCTAACTGCATTCATTACGTCAGACAGAAAGAAATCCTGAGCTAGAGATCTTCTGACTTTGTGGGGGGACAGTAGGTGTTCAAGTACCTGTCTTTTTCATGCTTGGACTGTTCGTGGTGCCTCTTTCCTAACTACAGAATCCTTCCCTATTAAAAAAAGGGAAACCTTTCAAAATGGAATCTTGAGAAGTTTAAAAGGACTGAAACTTCACTGTATTTATGGGGTGGTAGGAAAGGTAATATAGCAGGACTTACAAGCTTCCTCATTCCTGATGCTTTGTCTGATGGCAGAAATCAGCTGAAAGCCAACTATTTGATGTCAGTGGAGACTTCAAAAGGGTTGCTGAATGAAATTGGCTCCGAGTCCCTGGTTTCTGGCACACACACATCCCCATCTGCTGCTGCTCAAAAAATCGACTCTGTAGCCACTGCTGATGTTGTGAATGTAAGTATGTGTCAGCATCTACAGGTGTTCCTTAATCACTGTGTCAGGTTTTTTATGGAAAACTGATGCTCATTTCTATGTGTTTATAAACACACATATACTCTCTTTAAAAACAGAGAAGGCAGCTCATTTACAAATCCCAGCTGGTTATCTTTTGATGTCTTCACTTACTTTACTAACAGAAGACTCTTTAATCCAATACACTGTAAAACTAGTGTAACTGGGAATTATGTAAAATTCTCATCTTCTTCACTTAAATTTACCAAAACTGCCAACTAATATTCACGGAAAACTTCATATCAGTTCCAGAGCAGGTGATTCTGTGTCAATGTTTTTAGGATTCCTGAGCCTAGAATAATGGGTGGGTTTAATAAAACAATTAAGCTTTCAGTGATAAACTGATGTAACTTTGTTGCTACTGCACATTACCTTGTTGCTTATATGTGAAGCAAACTTCTAAAAATCCATCATAAAGAGAAATTCTGAGATACAAAATTTGTTTTTTCACAATGCTTATTTGTATTGCTGCAACTAGCAATAGTTCTAGTAGTGAGATACACTTTATCTTCTGGTGTAATTATTATACTAGGAAAAACCATTTTTAGAGTTCATGCTTTTTATATCCAACTGTCTATCTGCCATTTCTGTTTAGATTATAAAGTAATGAGCAGCTGCATTAGAAGCAATTAGATTTATATGGGAAAAGGAGGATTGTTTAGATGATGGTATATTATAGTAGTGCCAGGATTTGTTCTTTTTTTTCGGTAACTTGAAGTTGATGCTATGAGTAGCATCAACTCTGTTGTAGTGAGTATTTCCTCATAACCACTTTCCGGATTTCTTTTCAGGCTGCAAAGAAGTTCATCAGTGGGAAGAAATCAATGGCAGCTACTGGGGATTTGGGAAGTACTCCTTTTCTTGATGAGTTGTAAAAACAAATCTGGGATGGATTTGAGTCAAGATGGACCTGAGCTCTAAGTCACCCATGTTCTAAATGAATTACTACTAATTTGTTATTTATGAATTCAGTTCTTTCAGAAAGTTAATCTGGAGTAATTGTGGGCTTGCACTCATCAAATAAAGTGCTGAGTTCATACATTTTGTGTAGAAGTTTTTTTCACTGAAAGCAGTATATAAAAGGCTGATAAATCTGGCTCTGTACACTAGACATAAAAACCCCTGTGTGAAAATAAGATGAGTTTTGGTCAGTGTGAAAAAATTAAATGTGTAAAAAATGATCACTGCAATGAAAACAAATGCTGTAATTACCACTGGTTATCCATGTATTCTTGTGTATTCAGGAAAAGTTCCTGATAGATTGTCTCTACCATTCTTATATCAATTAAGTAAAGAAAGTTGCTTTCAAAAGAAGCTGACTATATTAGACTTTCTTAGAGCTTGCAGCTCCTACTTGTCTGGGACTAGCAGAGATTTTGTTTTTCCATGACTTCTCCACAAGTAGCACTGGAAGAAGTCTTTGAGGGGATTTGCCATATATAGCTAATACATAATTTGAAAGCTATAGGACATAAATTTTTTGAAGTCTAGGCATATATATTAAAAGAAAACAGATACATCATAAGAAACTTAGGGCTTGAAGAAGCCAAGTTTTGAGGTGTTCTGAAGTAAAGCAAAGTCTTACAGGATCCATGTGATACAGAAGGGCAGGAGGAACAGGAAGGGCTCTCAGCATGAAGGAGGTCAAATGCTACTGGCTTTATACATAGGAGTGCACCAGCATCATTATGGAGTACAGCATCACACTGTGCCTGCATCTGTCTGGCTTGTATCAGATATTCACCAGTTTTGGATATTGCTGGTAACATGAGTGAACTCAACAGTGTAACTATGAAGATTTATACTGCAAAGCGTCCAAGTCTGTATCATCATCACTTCTGGACCCAGTGTGATCTTCATCCTTATGTTTTCACTCATAGTGGAAATACACAGCATGCTATTACTTCAACATGCAGTAAATTCCCATAGCCATTTAGTTAGCTCATCATGGAATTTTAATTTTTTTCAAATGCTTATTCTAAAAGAGTTCTTCAGTTCTGAAACTCCTCTAGTATGAAACATTCTATTGTCCATTGTCTTTGTATACTCTTTCCTTTAGTCTTTCTCTTTGCTCAGTTAATAGAAAAGAAAGCTCTTTTTCTGGTCCTTCAGCATAGTAAATGATTTATTTAAACACGAAGGTTTAATCTCTTGGAAAGCCCCTTGCTGTGTGAGGTTCCTTTTTGTGTTCTTGCCTAATTATCTCATTTTAATACTTCCTTCCCCTACCTCTGAGGTTTATTTCTGTTAAAACTCTTCCTTGGGACAACTTGGAACTGCCTTGTAGCCCATCTAGATTCTACTGACTGTATGGGCAACCCTTAGGACTGAAGCAATATATTCTTAAAAGCTGTATGTCATGGCTTTCACAAAAATTGCTTTTTTTTCCTGTTTAAAGTCCTAATCTTTAATCACTATAAGGAGTTCAATTGATAAAGAAACAAATAAGCTTTTTACAGGATTGTAGCAAGAGCTCCATTTTGGTATCATCAGCTGCTTGTAATAAATAATAATCTTAATGTGTGGCCATTACAAAGGGATGTGGCCTCTGACTTGAGGGGTTTTATTGCCAGCCAGAATTTATGCTCACAGAGGAGGCAGGAAGGGGAATGTCAAAACAACCAACACATGCACACCTTACGAAACATTGTCAGGAGAGGCCAGGGGTGCCTGCAAGAGCTGAGGCTTCCCAGCAGAAAGCAGCCACTGAAGATTTTTATGGAGATAACTTGCTCTTATATTTTGAGGAGACACATATACTATGCAGCCCTGTTTCTTCTTGCTGTCATGGAGATTAGCACATGCATGCCTCCTTGCCAGTTTGGTGAGTAACTAGGATTTTAAGACATTGGTACCTCCCACTAGTTCTGTTAATTTCTTCCTCCTCCTAAAGTCAACAGAGTGGCACCAGCTTCTTCATGCTACAAGCAGTAATAAAATTGTTCTTTTGAGTTCCAGTTTGAAACTTTACAGATGATACTCATCTTAATCAGCTGAGGAAAAAAAATGTCCATAAAGATGAAATCTAATTCACTGCAAGAAAAGCTCCTAAGTAGTGCATTTGTGCATTTTAGTTTCCTCCAGTCCCATGCTCTGTGCATTGGTATTAATGCCAAAATAAGCATGCTGTTTGTGGTATCATTAAGAGATAAGACTTCTACAAAATACTAAATTTTACACAAAATTTTATAGCTTTGGTCCTAAACAAGTTCATCCTAAATGTGAATTGAAATTCAGCTGTTTGGTGGGGTTTCTTTTTGCATGGGGCATGTGCTGAGTTAGATCCAGGTGCTCCATGAAGGATGCTCAACTTGTTTCTTCTGGTTCCAAAAACTAAGATCAGCTGCAAAGGGACAATGTTTGTAATAAGTCTTCAACCTACTTTAAACCTTTCTGTACTTGCTGGAGTAAATGAAATACATCACATGCTGCAAATAATTTGATTCCCTAAAGCCTTTATTAAAAATGCTTTTGCAGCTTGCCTTCTTCAAATTGTTGCAAATAGAACTACTTATTTTCAGTGGTGCATATTCCTAATATTCAATGATTAGTATTCTAATTATAGATGGGGGGGAACAAAAAAAACATAAAACAACAAACTAACAACCAAATTGGTATCATATCTATACTTTTGTATATCAAAGAGATTTTTTTTGAGAGCATGTATGAATGCTATCACATCCTAAGAAAATAATCATATGAAAGTATTTAGTTTAAATTTATGCTCCAGATTTTTCCACTGATTTTTATATACAGATCAAAAGTGCAAAGCCTTTTTCTAAGAAAAGGCTAAGAACTCCACTTGATGGTTTTTATTTCACCAGGCAAATAGGTATTTCTTCCTGGCTCTTGCAATTCTGAAAAAGAGGACTGCCCAAACTATAAAGACACTGCTAGGAAAATTGTTCTAATTTAAAGATACGCATTTTCACTGTACAGCCAGTAAATTTCTAAATTACTTCATTACGCTCCACTCTTCACTTCATAGATTTTAATGTTAAGAGACAATTTCATGCTGGGAATTACCATAGCACAGTATCATCCCTGAACTGTAGTTCATGAGCTTAATGTAATTGGGCTGAGGACCCATGTGAAGTACTCACATTTACAGAGCTTTCAATTTCAAGTTTAATACAGGTGTCAGATGTTCCACAAGAAACCTTTAATAACTGGTAATAGTCTGCTAGTTCTGATACGGTTCATTTCAGGTTTAAAACATTTAGCAAATGAACACCTGTGTGGATTGTTAAAGCACAGAGATTGCTCTATTGCCACTTTGTAACTACTCTGTGTAATAAAGAGAAATAAAAAGCAAACAATAAGGCAAATTAATTTCAAGCCTTGTGAATATTTGTGTTACTTGTGTAATGAAATTACTTGAACAATAATGCACTGAATAAAGAATGATACTATACAAGTCTATTTGCTACATAAAGGTAATAGTAAAGATATTTTTTTGAAAAAATCCGCTGGTGAACAGGAAATCTAGTTTTGCTGGAGAGCAATGTATAGACTTAAATTTTGATCTGATTATGGAATAGTCAGCATATCAGCTATTTTAAGATCACAGGTATTTCATCACAGTGGAATGCTGGCACTGAGCTTTGCACTGTTTGTGCTAGTTTCTTTTCTCTGTAATTTTAAATTCAGTTTCTTTTGATCTGTGTAAGTGTAAATAAATCAGAGACAGGCTCAAAGCATAAATGCAGAACAAGGAATTTTCAATTCAATTAAATTTTAATATCGCTATTGGTTCCTTTTACCTGGTTTCAGCTTTCCATCATTAGAGTTTTTTTCCAGCAGGGCTTGTTTTCTGGAGATATGGCCCATCCCATACCATTGTGAGGGCTAATCCTTGTTCATCCATCCCAATCTCTGCCATCCATCCTGCAATCTGTGTGTGTTGAGAATTTTCCAGTGCTGTCAACTGCCCTTTGAAAAGTGACAGGAGAACTTTACTAGCTGAAAGTGTGGTATCATTCTTCAATAAACGTTTTAAGGAGACATTTGAGAAGGTGCTCTCCCCATTCTTAAGTATACAAACAGTTAAACCTCTCATCCTTAGTTACATCTTTAGATTGGCATTGTGTGCTGAGTTGCTGTCAAAAGACAAACTTGCTTTCTGCAAATAAATACACTTAAAGTAGTTTTTACTTAGAAACTTATTTATTAAAAAGTCACACATTTTGCCAAGAGAAGGAGAAACTGTTGTTACTTAAGTATTCATTACTAACAGCGATATATTCAGGGAAGGTAGGGAACAGGGCACAAAATAACAGAAGAGAGGAGTTTCCAGCTATCAAGGACTTCAAGAAAATACTGCATGCCTATAGCAAATGGGTTTTTCAAATCACTATTTCTTCCATGCACCAATTTTTTCTGGTTTAAAGGGAATAATTTCAGCTATTTTTCATCAAAAGCCTTACAATTTTCTCCACCCTTAAGAAAATTTGTCAAGTTCAGGCGATTTCAGTGGGAGGTAAGTACAGGGCTTGTCCTCCAAATAACAAATCCTATTGATTGCCGTTGAACACTTTAAGATTACTGATACCTCAATTTTGTTTGTACAGTCTGCCATCTACATAAAATACTTACATAAAAATAAACAGCACAGGCAATCGCCCACTTGGCTTCCCGGTATGTTCCATATAGACCAGTTGTGCTGCTCTGGAAAAAATAGGTGGGTGTTCACTGTTGGAAGGAAAAAAATGCAAACAATTAGATATTTTCCAAGTACCTGTAGATGTGGGGGTTGTTTGGTTCATTTACTTCAACATTCCCGTACCAGAATGACAGTATCGAAGGCACAGAACTATTGTGGCCAGAACTAGGCTGGTTTCCCACATTGGTGCATTGTTCGTTTTCTGGCTACAGATACCAAACATTCTGTATAGCTGAATCCAGGGAAAATTATGCCATCAAAAATGGCTGTATTTGGGTGAGACTTCCAGTCACAATTAGATTTCCTTCCAAATACAGGGCACAGACACAACACTGTGTAGCGTTTCTGAGAGGCTCCACAGCCGCCAAACCTCAGTCCTTCCAAGACCCCTGTTCTCATCAGTGCTACAGAAGCAGCTCTGGAATTTCAGCTCCTTCCCAGCCTCGCAAAGGGATAAAGAGCAGGGCCTCGAGAAACAGAAGGCAGTTTTTTGTGGTGAACACAGACCTGTGATTAGTCTCCAGCCCTTGGTACTGACAGAGAGGCTCATTCTCGGGTTCCAAAACACCTCTGGGGATCGCGATGCATGAGGGCCGCGAAGGACTAGGCGGCGGGGCAAGCGTTGGGGCGCCCCTGGACAGAGCCGGGCAGAGGCGGCGGGGTCCCAGGGCGGCACCAGCCGCCCCTCACGACAGACCCGCCCTGGGGCACCGCCCGTCCCACCCTGGCCTCGTGCCCCGCCCCCTCCCCAGGCCACACCCACCGGCAGCTCTCGGCCCCGCCCCGCGCTCCCCGCGCCTTCTGGCTGATCCCGCCCACCCGAGCAAATCCCGCCCACCAGGCGTAAGCCACGCCCTTGTCACCTCCCGGTCGGCCCCGCCCATCAGAGACAGGCCCCGCCCCTCCCAGCGCCGCCCGGAGAAAGCCGCCGGGGCCCCCGAGCTGCCCCGCCCCGCCTGGGTCCGACCCCGCCCCCGTGGGAAGCCCCGCCCCGCCCCGCCCGGGGCGCGCGCCTGGGACCGAGGGTTCCCCTTCCGGAGCGGCCGCCGCCCCCCCGCCCGCCGGGTTCGCTTCCGGCGCCGTCCGGGGTCCGTTCCTGCCGCCGCCGCCGAGCGCGGCGCGGGGCCCATGGAGCCGCGGCCGTGAGGGGCCCCCGGCCCGGGCCCGCTTGTGGGAGCCGGGCGGAGGCCGGAGCCGGGTGCCGCCGGAGCCGGAGGACATGGACAAACTGACCATCATCTCAGGATGCCTCTTCCTGGCTGCCGACATCTTCGCCATCGCCAGCCTGGCGAACCCGGACTGGATCAACACCGGCGAGTCCGCGGGTGAGGGCGGCCGGCGGCGGGACCCGCCGGTGTGCGGCAGGTGGCCAGGAGAGGGCTCCGGCAGTGCCCGGGGGTCTCGGGAGCGAGCGGGCTGCGGGGCCCGGGGCGGTGGTGGGACCAGCGTGAGGCGCCGAAGGGAGGCCAGCCTGGGGTCTGCTGGCCGCGGGGCTGAAGAGCGGCTGGGCCAGCTCCCGGCGGCTCCCGGGGCTGCTCCCCCGGGGCGGCGGCGAGTGAGGCGGCCGGGGGGAGCTGGTGGGACCCCAGCCCCGGGCAGAGCCCGTGGCGGTGCCTCCCGGCCGCCTCGGCTGAGCCCGGTCTCCCGAGGGGTCCCGCAAAGCCCCTGAGCCCGCTCTGATTCTGGGAAACTGAGGGCCAGGGCAGCATCCCTGCCTGGGCTTCCCAGGTGCCATCACCTTGGACAGGGAATTGAGATCTGTCTCTTCTTAGTTTGTAGCAGGTTTGGAGTCTATTGTACTACGCTGATATTTCGTTTGTTGCGGGGAAGTTCTTGCTTTCCTTCATCGTTTTTTGTTCCCCTAGATTATTTCCTGCATGCTGATTTTTATCAGCTTTCAAGCCGAGATCCCATGTGTTTTTTATTTTGGAGTGTGACATTGTTTTCTTTAAAAGAAAAAGGATTTGGGCATCTGTCTTTTTACTTATGATGTAATTATCTATGAACAATTTGTTTCAGTCTGTAGATAAAGACCTGCATGTTCTGATCAGTGGAGCAGGGAAAGAGAACAGGAGGAGGGCAGCTCTTTGATCTCATGTCCCAGAGGAACCCAAAGCTCCCTGTCAGGAAAGGAAACCATCCTTACTGCAGACAGATTAACTTAACCACTTTGACTGGTCACGGGACCCGAGGGAACAGCATGAAGCTGTGTCAGGGGAGGTTAAGTTGGGTATCAGAGGGTGATCGGGCACTGACCAGGCTCCCCAGGGCAGTGGTTACAGCATTAAGCCTCTGTGTGTTCAAGAAGTGTTTGGACAATACTGTCAGGCACATGATGTGATTTTTGGGGCTGTCCTGTGCAGAACCAGGACTTGAACTTGATGATCTCTCTAGGTCCCTTTCAACTCAAGAAATTCAGTGACTTTTCCTAAACTTTATCGTTTCCAAGCAAAGCACAGGTTAGTACAGAGAAAAGTGGTCTGACTGTAAAGACTTTTGTCATAAATTCTTGCAGAGGGTTTGAAAAATTTTCTTCATCTGGCCTGCATCTTCCAAGCTTAATATTTAATGCATGTGAACGGTTGAACTGGTTCAAATTGTGTTATATTTCCTTTATTCTAATTAAGTAGAGTATTAAAAACTATTTGGGATTAGTCACTGTACTCGGACCAGACTGCACTTATGGCTTATTTTATTTGCTTCTTAATTACCTGGTCTAGAACCTGGACTTTCCTGCATGGTTCAGAGGAAAGGAACGAGTCCCTTCCCAAAGTGCAGCCTTCAGGAACTCCCTGGGTGACTTCACCGTTCCTCCTGTAGCTAATTGTGATGATTTTCCTGCCTATGGCTAGATAAAATAGTTGGTTCTTTCCTCTTATAATTCCACCTAACAGCAGTGCTGCAGTAATGAGCCCTTCTTCAGGGGCTTAAAGTAAAATAAAATAGTATTAATTTCAAATATTTAAGTATGTCTTTCTAAACTCCTGCCTCACATTAGCAGATCTTGTGCAATGTGTAAGATGTTGGATTCTCTCTGCATTTATAGAAAGGAGATAACAAAAACTATTCCGGAAAAAAATGCTCATGGAAAAACCAGTCCTTTGGGAACTAAGCACAGTCCATTATGTTCTTTTGTAAAGAAAAATGTTTTAGATCCCTTGTGACACAAAAATTGTTTCCTAAAATATTTTAAGCAGCACATTTTCTTAGTTACTTAGTGCATGATTACTTAAGAATCATCTGCCACTTCTGAGGTGCAACTAAGTTTTACTTTTAATTAGGCTGGCAAACATGAAATCTGTATGGATTTTTCTGAAGGACTTCACCAGTCAAAGAATGTTTTGACAGACCTAAGCCTTTTTTTTTTTCCTTTGCTCTATTTTGAAGCCAAACAAACTGTTGTAATGATAAAACCATAAAGGAGAGCTAGCTGCCACCCTTAATAACTCTTTTGTAGATTTCTATTGATACAGAATTCAATGCATTATTATAAGAGTTGTGCTTACAAGCAATACAAATGTGTATTTCTGTTGTAATACAAATCTGCTGAAATACAAATCTGTATTTCTTCTGAAATGAGCTGTTTGCCCAAACAGTAAAGAAAGGAAGTGTAAAGATTCCTACTGAACCAAGCATTTCCTATACTATTGAATTATAAGGTGAATGCTTTTGTGAGTGCCATTCATTACCCACTGACTGCTGGGGAGAGATATGGCACAAGAGTGCACAGCCCTGATGGTAAAACCTGTCCCAGCTGCTGGTGACATTCAGGGACTGTCAGCAGACTACTGTGCTTGGAGCACATCCAAGGCATCCAGCTTCCATATGTGCCACTAAGAAGCAGGTTTTCTTGCGGAGCATCCTGTGCTCAGCTGGTGAAAGGAGCTAGTTAGTAAAAGAAAATATTTCTTCACTTTATCTCTGTGTTCTTGGGTTCATCTCCTGTGGGTATTATTCTAGATTCTGATTCTCCAAGTCAGCCTAGTAGTGAGGAGGAAGGGGAGTAATAGTGTTTCTCTGCTTGGCTGCTGTCCTGGGGTTCTGAAAGGCAGCGTGGAACAGCCTGGTCTCCTCAATACTGCAGCTGTTTGAGGATGGCAGAGAGCAGAGGTCTTGGAAAACCTGGGAAGGCAGCACTGCATTAGCTCATTCAGAGCTGTTAACAGCCACTGTTAAGGTTGGGAACCTGGGCTTATGTTTCAGGAAGAAAAAAATCTGTTCTGATTTGGATACTAAACAATATGTACCTCTTACTCCGGAGACAGTGATGAGTTTGAGCTAATTTGGATAGCAAAATAAATCACTGGCTTTAATGCTTCTCTGAAAAATCTAGATAGTTTCAATATTTTTTAAAATCAATATAGAAGGGCTGATTAGTCTCCTAAATCTTACTCTTAAAGATAAGTTTTATAGTCATTTGAAAAATGTTTGCTATAAAAATTTCTCCCCAGCAATTATTAGGAAAGGATTGCAGCTGAGATTATTGAAGGTCTCAGATGCTTATCTGTCTTTAGGCCAGAGGAATTACACCTTTGTGAACATGGGTCCAAGTCTATGCTGGGCACTTTTTCTTTAGGTAGTTTTGTAAGAATCATTCATTAACTTGGTTTCAGATATTTCACACATCTTTAAGATGGCAAAGGAAAGATGAAAATTAAATGGATTTTTCTTACAGCGAGTTCTTAGTGAGGTTTTCTTATTCATGCTGTGCAAGTACAGAACATTGATAACTCCAGTCTGGAAACCAGTGGCTGCTCAGCATTCTTGCACTGACTGCCTTTTCTTACAAACTGACACTCTGTGAGAAATAAGGACAGAGTTGGCTTTAATTTAAACCAGTGCCTAAAGTGCCACTGATTTCAGTAGGAAGGAATTTTGTTTCTGTATCTCTACACTTCTGCAAAGAACTTTATAAGCTGATAGTTTTGTCTCCATATGTTCCTTTTTTTGTGTGGGAGGGTCTTTAATGATTTTGATATTTTGTCTTCAGTAGGGGAGGAAGGGGGATAGAAGCAGCTCTAGCTTCAGCTCTCAGCTCTTTTATAGGAAAAAGGGTATGAATAGTATGCACAGTTGAAATTAGAGATGGTAAAAGCTGTACATGTGAGAGGGATTGACAATTTGAAGTGCTTTTATGTGGTTTAGGATAGGTCAAGTAATTCAAGGGAATAATTTAATCAAGTAAAATCTCACTTCAGAAAGCTAAGGTATGAATTTGTTTATGTGGCTTAGTCATCCCTTCCTATGTAGCATGATTGTTCATTTGATTCCAGTTTACAGAACGTGTACCCTTTTTATAGCAGTCATTAAGTTAACATGGATGTCAGGATTTAGGGGTGCTTAAGTGATGGGTAACTCCTAAAGCAAGGATATATCACATCCTGTGCTGATCCATAGGTCACCAGGGAACACACAGTAGAATGTTATGGCCAGGCCACTCTGCATATGCCCAACAGAGCTGACCTGGGCCATATTTGTGTGCAGCAGAGCTTCCAATTTCATCTTGCATCTATGACAAAAGTATCAAGGTCACTCGTGTTAGTATGTGTGTGTATATATATATATATATACACTTTTTACTTAAACTGCCTTCTGTATCTTGCTGTGCAGTACCAGTATGAGAATGAATTGTAAATCTAGAATATGACATTTATTTAAAATTGTCTGTTTACTACTTCTGCCTTTCGATGTATCTTTTAAAGTGTTATGTGTAGTTCTTGGGGTTTGCACACTCAGTTGCATTTTTATTTGTGAAGGATGATTTCAGATGCAGGCTCCTACAGAAGAGCAAGCTCTGTGCAGCAGGCCATTCCTCCTGAGGCTGTTAACTCCCTGCTCCTGTGGAATAAGTTGTCTAGTACTTAGTGGAAAATTACTGATGTTCAGTGTTATTCCTCTGCATGTCATAGCTCTTCCTGAGGAATTTTGTTTCACAGTTCCAACAGGAACTGTAGCTTTGTTGGGATCAGCTTAATGAACTATCACAGGTAGTACAACCAAGCAGTGATTCCTGGCTCCTGCTGAGCTTGAGACCACTGAAATATTTTTGTCTTATTGGAGCACTGACTATACATGGAATAAACCCAAGACCACATGAAGGTGCTCAAATGAAACACTACTTCTAAATAGAATAAAACAGATAAAGTAAATAAAGTATCCACAATTTAAAGACGGTGTAAACTTGAGTTCCAGCTGGCATTATTGTTCTAAATGAAGTTGTCTGCTCAAAAAGCAGTGATATGTAACAGTCAGTATGGCATATTACCTGTGACTTCTGCCCTTCAGGGCCTGTGCTGAGAACCTGTTCATATACAATATTCCCCTGAGGACAAGTTGTGGTGTAGAGCAGCCATTGTGCTCTCCTCTGAAGGAGGTAGTGTTGTTTCTGTGATGTGTGGATAGTTGGCTTTTCAAAAACTGTCTGTAAAAGGATTCTGGTGGTCATTTTTTAAGTGCCTTGCAATATACTCAAGAAACACAGTATGCATCTCCCAGCTCTTCTCAGTAGAAAGTGATGGGACATGATAGGAAGCAATTCTATGAAATTACTTTTTCCTAATGTTTTTTGTGCTATCATGTAGTGACTGTGACAGGAGAAGTTATTTGCCCTTTCATGAACCTGTTTGGATTGCATGCTGAGAATACAAAAAAAAGGAGGATGATACAGAGAATGAAGATTTATGTACCATCAGGTCCTAGAGGTGAGTGCTGAAAAGCAATCTCCAAAGCCATCTGAAACATCAGAGTGTTAAAATTAGATTCTAGGACATAATTTTCAGGAAAACACATTTCTTTGATCGATGCTCCTGGGTGTGTGAGGAAGGAGGGAAAGGTGGTGGTGGGTTGTGATGTGTTGCTGATCCCCACAGTGAGGGATGAGGACCTCCTGCCTCTAAGATGCAGGCCCTGCCAGCAGCACTTGCATTTCAGAGATGTTGCCAATGCCTTAAGAACAACAATACCAAACACAAACAAGAACAAGATTCTGAACCCCATATAATCTGAATACTCTAATGAGTGGCCTGTTAATGGGTCTGCCTAGACTGGGAGGGTCAGTGCCATCTTTAAAAGGAACATTTCCATTCCACTTTGTGTCTGTAGATGTCTTTCAAGTGGATGTAAAAATGTGACAAAGCAGAGTGTTTGAATTGTGCTTGGGTTCTGCAATCGACCAGGCCTTAAGGCACAAGAAAAATCAATAGAAAGGCATTGTTGTAATGAATTAATTTTGTGCTTACTCAACCACCCAGCATTTAAACATATGGAACTATTTTATGTGTAGGAAGAATCTCGTGAAAGAGAGCTGTGTCAGCCTGGTTATTTGAGCTTGCCAGAGAAGACATGAGAGAGCCAGTTGTTTTTGTCCATAGAGGAACTGATGTTTTACATCTGCTTTTTAACAAATACAAACTAATGCTGCTCCTGTTAGGTGCACGTTTTGTTTTCTCTTTAGCATGTGGAGGTACAAAACTGTCAGTTTGCCTTCCACCAAATCCTGTTGAATTCCTCACTCTCTAATTAGATTTAGGTAAGAAATACCTGATTATAGAGTACAGATCTGGGAGCCAGTAACTTTCAAATCTAGCATCTGGCATGGTTGACTTTGGATGTTGGCAAGTTATTTTGAAAGTACCCCAATTTCTTCCTCTGTAAAACAGAGGTGGTATCTTTATCACAGTAATTTCTATTAGCATTAGCAGCAAAGCTTTAATTTATTTTTTTTTAATTTTTGTTTCATATCACAGATTTACTTTATTAAACTGAGGGGAAAAAATCACAGAATAACAGGCATTTCATTTATCTTTTCCAGCAGTAGGTGCTTTGGATAAGGTACTTGAGTTTCAGATATTTGAAATAACCTTTTTATTTACTTACCAGCAGTGTGCACAGTTCCTACAGAACTTAATTCTATTCAGTGTGTGCAGATACAGATTTGTTTTCTGTCCATCCTACTCAAGATGTACGTAAATGTAAAGCTGCTTTATACACAGATGGTTTGTCTGTGGGAAAGGTGCCTTGTTGAAATTTCAGCTTTGCGGCTTTAGGAAGTTACCTGAGTTTCCTCTGTTTTTTTTAAATCAACTTAGATCTGATTTGAGGTGTGTTTATTACATTTGTTGCCACAAACACCGAAATCAACACAAGAGTAACTTAAATGTATGAGTCTTAAAAGTAAGGATTCAATAGTGTGTGCTGCAAAACAAAGATTTAAAATTGTCTGAAATAATAAAAAAAGAAATCCTGCTAATGGCTGGGGCTTATTAAAAACATTTGTATCATTTAGTTTCCATCCAGCACTTACATGTGAGCAGCATTATGTAAACTTCATTTGTACTTTTGCCAAAGCAAAGAAGATCAGTAGGTCAAACTTTTAAGCTTGACCTACTTTTTTTTTCATAGGAACTTCACAACAGCTCAACTCTTTCCCATTTATTTTCATGCAGTGCAGCGTGTAGGATTTTCATCTTAGGCAGGAGTTCTTCACCTCGTTCTTGAATCCTTTTCCAGCAGTGGTTGAGACCTTTGTATTTCAGACGAATGTAACTGGACTGACTCATGGATGAGGAAATATATTGAACTTCACAGAGAATAAATGCTGCTATCCATTTTAGAAGGAGATACAAAATGATGTTTGTAGTGTGGTGGAACAAATACAGTATGGAGGCTGCTTTATTCTTCTACAAAATAATTTGGGAAAACTGTAACATTATTTAAATTTTTTAGTTCATGCAATTTTAGATTTTAAAATAATTTTCTTATTACCTAGTTGTAAGTTATTATTGTTATTCAGAGTGCCTACAAATATAATAATTAACAGAGTTTTTATTAGTAAGGGCTACATGCAGGAAAAAAAGTTCTTTGGTAATTTTGCAGCAATCCCCTTATGTATACTCCAGCTGCTTTGCTCAATTTCACTTTTCTTCCCCAAGCCTCTGACTGATGGAGATATACACAGAATTGACAAACTGGAGATATGGCCGAGAAGAGGATCTGTGCAGGGTACGTGACTGTTTTAAGGAGAAGGGAAACAAGCTAGACTGTCAAAGCACTCATATTGGCCTGATTCTGTAGGGAACTATATGGAATCAATGCTCATAGGTTATATCCCTTCTCAGTGGGAAGCTTTTGGGTTCTTCCTATGATATATTTTATTTCCTGTCTGATGTATTGTCTTGTATATTAAACATATTTTGAATTTTGTAAGTACAGTTGATGACAAAAGTTTGGTCTCTCTTAGTACCCTAGGAAATGTCTGATTGTGATGGTTTGTCTGTGGGCTAATCCAGTAGCAAATACTTGCTGCTAAGAGTTTGAGGTTCAAAATTCACAGTGTGTGAAGAGCTTGGTTCCTGTCTTTGAGCAAAACTCAGTCTGTTACATCTGGGTCCTTGGGATGATATAAAATGCTCCCTTGTGAGGGCATCGAAAGCCTCCCAGCAATTCACTGCAGTATTCAAAGCCAGCACAGCACAGTGAAATAAGCAACAGTTGGCTGCTACCCAAAAACCTCATGGTAGCTGCAGTTTTATGCCATAAATTACAAAGCACTTTGGGGTCATTAAGGGTGACAGTCTCTCAAGGTATAGTGATTAATACCCCACTTGGATGTTTAAGTACTTGTCCAGTTGAAGACAGTTCACATTAGGCCTTGAGCCTACTTGATGGTGAGCAATTCTTTGTGCCATTGTTTGCACACTGCATTAGGAGGACTGGGCTGTCTCTGTGCTTGGTACATCCAAGAATTTAGTACTCAGATTACAATGTTTATAGACGGTAAAGTCAGGTAAGTTATTTCTGCTCATCGTGGAGCCAGCTTCCCAGTTTGTATTCTTGCAGTTCTTATTCCTGGGCTTTCCTTTCCTTTGCCCAGGTTGTTTTTGTGTGGTTTCCACTTCTCTTGCTGTGACTACTTTCTGCTGTTGGCAGCAATGTAATTTAGTTGTATTTTAAGGAATAGGTATGGGATCAGAACAGGACAACTGATCATTCAGTGTACCTCAGAATTGCTTTGCTATGAATACTTCAGAAGGGCTGCTTTGAACCTAGATTCTTTGTATTTTTCTCAAATTGATGGCATATATACTAATTTCTGCAATAAAACCTTTGTATACACAGAAATTAGAGGGGTCCCGACTTTGTTGATAAGCAGGGCAAATGTACAAGTAAGGGGGAATGATTTTGTCTGTAACTTCATCAGTGTGAGCTTAATGTTTCAAACATTAATAGCCTCTAATTGTAATGTCTTTATACCAAAGAAAAGTGAAGAAAACGCATAAAGGTTTGTCATGGGCTTCAAGTTTCCTAAAGGATGACTTTGGTATAGTGGGTGACTTGTTTGACTTGAAAATTTGCTTTGATATATTTGGTTTTCTCTATACAAAATAGAAATACTCTAAATAGTGCATTAAGAGATATCTTTTCTCAATCATAGACAGTAATCTAACAGTATTCCCACAGTCAGTGGAAGTGTCAGCTTCAGAACTGCAGCAGTGGAAGAATCTGATTTCCTTTCTTGTAGAGGAGAAAAGGCACTGCTGCTTCCTCTGTGCCTGTTGATGTGAGGAGCATTGTAGGCGTTTCATGCTGTGGGGGAAGAGAAGTCACAAGGGTGAAGAAAGAACTTTTTTTATTTTCCTTAGGTTGAATTGCGTTCTGTAACAAATTGTGCACCTAAATTAATGTGTTAATGATGTGCTCTCCTTCATAGAAACTCGTGGGAAGAAGCATGTTTTACTTTGTTTTTAAACCCACACTTAATTCAATTTAAAAACTATGCAACAAGATTGTACAGGAAACCTGAAAAGATTGAAAGGCCAGGAATTTCTAATGTGGTCCCATGAATTCATTCAGTGGAATATTACTGGGTCACTCACCAATTTCAAGAAGTACCCTGAAGCTTAATATATGAAAAATGGTGAAATAAAGAGAGTGAAGGCCAGAAGTAGCAGTTGCTGTTTCACAAACAGAAGTCTGTTGACTTATGCCCAATGTAATCTGAAGTAAATGTTGTCTGTAAGTAGGTGTTCAGTAAGATGAAGTTGGTGATAAGAACAGAGGATCTCTTGGTTGTTTACATAAAATCTAAAATTAGAGTGTATCTGTTTCAGAATGTCAATATAACAACTGTATAAACATCTGTTAACAGATACATTCTTTGGAGCACTATATAACATTTGGTTGCTTTTTAACAGCAGTCCTACATGCTCAGAAACGACTGAGCCTTGCTGTTTCAAAAAAATCGTATTTTACTTCAGTGAAGTGCAAATTTAACTGTTCAGGAATGGTCTGTCTTCTCTTATACTAGTTGAAAATTAAAAGAGAACTCTCCAGACTCTAACAGTCTATTTATGTAGATGCCAATTTGTGATAAGGAAGAAAGTGTTATCACCACACAGACAGCACCTGTTAATTGCCTAAATAATTCAGGCTTAAATTATGCAAGCTTCTAAAACAAGGACATGCCCTAGCAAAAGCAATAAGAAAATACATACTTCAGGATAAATCCTGAATATGCTTCCTGCATTCCTATTCTTTGTTTTTAATGCTTTTGTTATGATGTGAACAGCAAGTAAATGCCTAAATTTGAGAATTATTGCTACAGAAGAAGGTTGGGGGTTAGTTTGGTTTATTTTCCAGTTTGCCTTTTATATTGCTGAGGACTTCAAATGTTAATTAGCCAGGAAACAGTGTGCCAGCAGTCCTGAAGGACAACTTGTGTGTAGTTAAGCTGTATCTCAGTCTGTCTTTCAGCACATGAAGTGTTACTTGTAGATAATAAAATGTTGGCCCTGTAGCTAATCCCTATTTGAAGTGCAGTTTAACCTGTATTCCCAGTTGTTACAGGCATGTCATACACAGATTTGGCAACAGTTAAAAAGCAGAATAAAAATAATTAGGAATAAAAACTAGGCTTAAGTTTTGTTTTACTTGAAATATTATTCTAGTGGCAATGAAATACGTTCTTTGGGAAAATATGTGCTGTTCTTCAGTTGATGAAAGTACCTTATGAATAAAGCAACGCTAGTAAACAAAGACAGGATCTTGTATATCCCTACTGAGTACAGTGGTGGTAACCTGTGTATCCAAGGGAGGACTTGCAAGACCAGAAAGGTGCTTAATCTTTCCAGTTTTTCTAGTGGTTTTAATGGAAGATTACTTCTACCTGCAAACCTCCCTTCTCATGTGTCCTCATTGCTATAAATATAATCCTGTATCACATAATCAGTTATATGATGTAAAGAAACTGCCACAATTGTTAGAATATTTGGTTAGGGGTTTGAATGTTTTGTTCTTTATATAGTCTTTTGTACTTTCAGGTAATCTGGGATGAAAATATTCTGTCAGTAGTGGACCAAGAGAAAGTTATGCTCTGGTGTAGGCAAACATTGAAGCACATCAGGTGAATTTAGGCTGAGTGTTTGCAGAACAGACACCGAAACTTTGCAGATGCGTTTCTAACAATATAGGTGCCAAAATGCATTTCAACACTTCTCTTTTCACCTTCACTACTGGGTGATTCATGAGGCCATGGGAGAGCCAGATCAGTAGGTGTCCTTGGAAAATGTCTGATGCAAGCTGAGATCAGTGCAAAGCACAACAGTTATGTCTGACAGAGGAAGATGATCCTTACTCCTCATGAATTTAATTTGTTAAAATGCACAAGCAGTCTTGAAGTCAGAGCCAGGACCTGAATTTTCCCCTACGGTGAATGCCTTTGTCACTACCTTAGAAAAACTGCTTGAAGCTGTAACCAGGAAGGTTGCTACTTATTTTCTCTCCATGAATAAAAAGAGGGAGAACAATAGGGTACTTTAGTTGGTGTGGTTTGGGAATTTTGGTGTATCCATCCTGATCTGCTTGAGTATATCCAATAAGTTTGTAACACAGCTAACTTGGTGAAATTGTGCTTTTGGATTTGCAGGAGTTAAAAATGGAGGGCTCTGAAGCCCAGTTATTGCCAGCCTGTGAACAGACCATCTTATAAGACTCCTGTGTGGAAGGTGATCTCCTGCACTGTGAGATCCAGAATCTCTGTGTTGTTCTGGTCGTGTTGTACCACGTGGTAAACCCTGGTGCTGCCATTACTGCCCCAGCCCAGCCACCACATGTCACTGGGTCCTTCTGGTGATGCAGCCTCAGAGACCTGCACATCACCCCTACAGTTGTAGGTGCTGGGCAGACCACTACTGAGAAGGTTGGGGTAGGGTCGTGTGGTGTATTGGATAAAGAGGTATCATTTTACAGCTCTGACTGAAGCCAAATATAACTAACTGTTAAAAAGAACACAAGCTCATCAGATGTTAAATGGCGGAACAGCTGTGGGTGTCATAGCTTGTGGCTTTCAGCTGAACATATGGCGTAAAATGGTGTGGCTGACTCCAAAAATCACTTTTAAATACTGACACTGCCTTTGATCTTTCTTTTTTTAGGCAGTGAATTTTGTCAATTTCGAGTAGCTCTAGTTCGGTTGGAGGAAAAGTAGAAATAACTGGATTCCTTGTTTGTGTTTTAAACTAAATAAAACATTACTTTCTTATTTTAGGACAGTTCTGTTTTTTTGCAGGCCCTTACCACTTCAGAAACTGTAAAGATTCTAGTCACTGACAAAACTGTTCCATTGTGAAAATGCTTACAGTGTTAGAAAATAAACAACCAGAAGGATGCAGCTTATTAGAGATCCTTTTAAACCAACATTTAATTAATGCTGTCCTCTGAAGTAGGAATAAATACCTTCTTCTGAAGGAAAGAATACCTTCAGCACAGGCAGATTTCTTGGCTCTGATATGTGAGAACACACAGCCTTTGTTGTGTCAGGAGAATTGTTCCTGTGTTAGTGCCTGAGGGTAGCTCTTAAAGAGTCTGGTGGTCCCTCTAAAAAAAAAAAAAAAAGGGGGTTGGAAAATTAAAAAAACATTAAGTAAACTCAATACACAAGCAGCAGGGCATTGGAAGTTACTAGAATTCAGAAATAAACTCACTTTTTATTGGCCCAAATGTCTGCAATTTAGGCATCTCTTAGAACTAATGTATCATAATGATTGTCATCTGTAGTAATAAACTTTTCTAATATGTATAAGTCTTTCCCAATAGATGGCCCCTGGTTTTTTTTTCTCTTTGGGAAAGGAAGAGGGAGGGAGAAGACTGTGGGTTTTATGGAGGGAGGATTTGGTTTGCATTAGGCATGATACAAGCACAGAATTGAAAAATTTTGAGGCAACTTGGCACCAGATGTTCTTCAGCAGCAAGGCAGGCTTTTCTGCTAATATACCACAATTCTTTGGACATTGGCTTTAGACTTTAAAATTTGGAATTCTTCTCTTTAAAAGTCAGTAAGATTTCTAAGGAGTGCCAAAAATGGTACCTAATAAGTTCAGTTCTCTGAAAATTAGATTGTTAAATATAATAAAATTGGTTGGTTCCTCATAGCTAACATAAGCTGTGTTTGATGCCAGAGATATTACCTCACCTGTATGAATATTTTTAAGAATACTTTGTTCTGAAGCAAGTAAGCATCCTTTACATCTGTAGAGCAAGAAGGATGATGCATTTCAAAATTGATTTGGAAGGAAGAGAGCATCAGATTTGAGAGAAGGGGATAAATGGAGTAGAAGAGAAATAACAGATTATATAACATACTCTTACAATAAGAACTCTTACAACAACGACTCTTAAAACAAGGTTCTTAAAAGAGGCCCTCTAGATACAGCAGGGACTTGACAAGTAAATTTAGGTCTTTGTTAAAAACTGACTTTTTAACATTGTATAAATATTTTTTAGCTGTTTGCTTCATGCCAATAGAAATCCAGTGGGTGTATGAATTGATCTTGCATCTGTTCTTCTTCAAAGTGAGTAACTCCAAAGCCTTTTTTCCCAGGGTTATGATACCTGTTAGATGATTTGAGAGATAAACTGGAGTTGAAGGCCAAAAGCATAAGATTTGGCATACAAAAGGCAGGAAAGATAATTTATAATCTGTTTGTTTTGAACCATTGTATGTTGTGTGCCTTTGCAGCTGATCCTCTATTATTCTTTTCAGCCTTCCAGTAGGTCATCTTTTAACATTCATAAATCTTATTTTAGTGAGTCTTGCTTTCCTGTTAATTTACTACCTGAACAATGTACTGGAACATCCGCAGTGAAAGAATCAATCTGTTCTGCTACATCCTGAATACTGTACTTGCATGGTAACCTCAAAGTTATTTTAGCAGCATAAGTGCTAAAGAGCATCTGCTCAAACTACTTCCATTCCTCACAAAAGAAGTGATTATTTTTGTAAGAACTGTACCAGACATTGTATTCTCATACTTGATTAGAGACTGGCAGTTGATCTTACATTTTGTTTTGATTCTTTTATATACCCTTTATACCTATAGGCATAACAGTGTGTTGTTCTACAAAGACTGAAGCACAAATGTGGGAGACAAAGTGTTCAACTTGCTTGTAGTTACTTAGTTGCAGTTAATTATCTGTATGTGCTGTTTTAAAAAATACTCTGATATGATGCTTTTTGAGGTTGTAAACTTCTAAAAATTGCTTTTAGTGGGTCAAGGTTGAAAATTGAGATGAGGACTATGATTTATGAGGCTGTAACTGTGAACAGTTGTAGATCCAGAGCAATTCTGTGAGTTGTGCCTGTGGGACAGCCTGTGGGACCTGGCATCCAGAGACCCCATGATTCTGTTTGACTCTTACAACATAGGCCTTGCCATACAGGATCTAGTGGTTTTCTCCAGCATTGTTAATTCTTTCTTCCTCCTTGGATTTGCAAACCAGCAGGATGCTGTTATCTTTTTCCCCTTCACACCTGAGGTGGTGCTTATCCTACAAAGGCATAACTTTTCCCCTAACCTTCTGCATTGCTTATTCTGAGCATGGCTAATCACATAAGAGGGTACAGGGCCTGATTTCTAATGGAGTTTTGCACTGGAATAAGTAGAATGAACTGTATAGAGTACCTCCAGGACTGTGGTCGGGAATGATCAGTACTGTCAGCTCCCTGAGTTTTGGGAAAGGCAGGAGGGAGAGCTCTCTGTTTCTAAGGAACTACTACCTAGACTATAGAATTCATACAAATTTTACCCAAAACAAAATACATATAAATAAATCTAAAGGAGTCATTCTCTCTTCCCCCTTTGTATAGCAACATCACTTCAAGTGCCTGTTGCAGGAAAATAAATTCCATATGTAAGAATGGGAAACATCCCACTTCAACTGCCAAATTCCTTTGATGGCTTTGAAAATTTTCTTCTTGGAAGTCCTTCCTCCTTGTTTCCGGTATGGGTAGGTGCATTAGAATTATTCTTTCCGTGCTGTGTTGTTTGTTCCTCTCAGAAATTCCTTGGCTATACTTTGCTCACGTTGAAAGCAATCTTCTGTCAGAGAGCTTGGTTGCAGGCAAGGAGCAGCAAACATGTTAAAGGCAAGCTGGCCAATGCCAGCTTGAGGGTTATCCTTAACACTGATGCATAGAATTAGTCTGCCATGGCCAAATCACAGTGTTTTCTTTAGACCTTTCAAGTTTCCACCTGGAATGGCAACAAGCTACAGCTCTGCTCATTGCTGGAGCCTGTTCCTCTTAGGTGGACCTACACCTTTTCCCATTCAAGTTTAGAATAGAACTTAGAAATTTTCCAAAACTAAGCTGTCCTTGTCTGTGGCCCAGTGAGAGTTACAGGGAATGGCTTAACTGAGCTGCCCTTAATTTCACATATGTCATTCCCTGGCATGTGACTGTTACCTAACCAGCAGCAATGAATGTTTTAGTGTGCCCAAATAACACAGCTCCATGTACTGTGCTCATTACTAAAACATAAAACTTATCAGTGTCTTTTCCACACTGGCAGTGTGCTAAGATTTATGTCACCAGCACCTCATTAAGAAACCTCTAAACTGTGCTTTTCACTTAGCAAAGATGGTTTAACAAGTCCACAGTACACTAAAGAAAAGTCTCCTTTGAGCAGAAGCTGTCTGCCAGTCACAACTGGCATTTCCAGCAGCACCACCCCATCTCAGCAGGACAAGGAGGGAGAGAGAACAGGTGGCTCTCTGGGGGCAGTTCCATGTTTTAGCTCCCTCACAAGGCATATTGGCCTGTAATACTTATTTAACGTTAGTATTCAGCATTTGCTAAGGATGTGGTTAATGTATGGGAGGTAGAAGTTAGGAAGCTGTTGTCAAGGAATATAAGGGGTTCAGATGCATTTAAACCCAAGGAATAGCATTTTGTCTAAAGTGATTGTAAAGACTAAACTCATTTTCAAGCTGTGACAGTAGGGGACTGCAGAGGAGGAGCAGGTACCTCAGGCTGAGCAAGAGCAGTTCTGAGGGTTTGTGCCTTGGATGTTCATGTGCCAGCATAGCTGCTGAGCTCTGGGACCTTCTGACATTTGAGCCCCACCTCATTCACTGCATCTTGCTTTCAGCATATTAGTTGTTTCTTGTGCCTCATGGCAGTGGCACCTCTCCTGTGTCCATCTGGCACACTTGATCCCGCATGTCCTGGCACTCGGATAACAGATGAACAGTGAACATCTGAGTGGCCATTATTATGCTGCTGCTTTCCAGCCGTGCTATCACTGTGCCACTTTTAATAATTCAGAAGTGATGTAGAGGAGGGGGAGTTAAAGGGCTGCAGCAATCTTTGTTTTTCTCTGTAGAGTGTGATTCCTCCTTGGTGGCTCTGTAGTTACCAGGGAAACAGGAGAGGGATGGCAGAGCACCGCGGGGCTGGAGTGGGACTTGGGGGTCGGCTCCCTGGCAGCTGCACATCTGCACCAGGGGGGAAAATGAGGGCTTGCCTTTCTTCGGTTTGGTGCCTTTCCCTGTCTTTTCCTCTATGGTTTTGTGAAACTTAATTGTTACCTACATGATGCTCCCCAGCGTTGGTGTATTTGTTGAAGAGCCTTTTTATCATTGATTCTAGTAAAAATATGCAGTGTCGAAAAATGAGCATTACTGGTGGTTTGGAGGAGTTGGATGATCACAAAATCTTTCTCTGAAATTAACTGGAGCCCTGGTTATATACAGACTGTCACTACTGAGAGGTTTTTTAATGTGTTAGAAATGCTTTGGCACTTCAGGGAATAGATTTACTGGAAAAGACTAAGGATCACTTCAGTAACATTTACTCAGTGCAGCCTTCTCTGATTTGATAAAGGTCGAATTTCATTTTTAGTAATTAGCATATCTGTCCTAATCACCTCCTGCTGTAGCTGTACTGACCTGAATACTGCCAGTCTCAGAAACTCTGGGGAGAGAGGCAGGTGAGAGCAGGGGAGCAGCCCCTGCACCTCGGGGTTGTCACTGTGGCTCCCAAGGGCTGAGCCGTGCAGGCAGGGGGAGGTGGGTGGGCAGCTGTGTTTACTCCACTGCAAATGTTTAAGGCTGGATCCATCTTTCAGCTGCCTAATCTCCTGCCATTAGCTGTGCTGTGTGTTCCATACCTGTGTTAGGTGTTTTCAGCAATTATGCTGAAGGAGTTCTGAGAGGATGACTTAAAAACCTTTTACTTATGGATCTCAGTGGAACTTGATTGGTTTGAGATGGGTTGTTGAGCTGTTCTCTAACTACAGGCAGAAGGCTTCTGTACAATTTCATATCTCTGTCCCTCTTTTCAATAATAGACTAGATAAGGGGGAACAAGATTTTCTATAACAAGTTTGTTTGCCGTTCCCTGTTTGCATGATTGCTTCAGAATGGGACCAACAGAATTAAATACCATATAAACACGCTCTTCTTTTGAATTTCATGGCAAATTAATACAGTTTTTCCACACCAGAGACTTCTTTTGAAGTCTGAATTCAACAGATTTGTCACTGTGGGATGAGCCCTGAGGTTTCATTTCCTTGTGCCCAGGTTATGCACACAAGTGAGGTATTCCTGTGTAGTCAACTTGAACTTTAACTGAGCACATAATGAGGATGATTTTCCAGTTACCTTTGTGAAACCTTCAGAAATGGTTCACAGACCTCTTGCCCTCCATTTGACTCCCTAGAGGCTGCACACTCAAGGTTCAAAACCTTAAATATGGAGTATATCCACTTCAGATTTGTAGTCCATAAAGCAGAGTTAAGAAAAGATACTATCTATGTGCTAGCAATATCTTAACCATAAAGCTCAGTATATTTCCTCCAAAATGACAGATTCTGAAATTTGTTGACACTTAAAACTCTGATTTAAAAAAAAAAAAACCAGAAACCCAAACAAAAAAACAACCAAAAAACAAAACAAAACAAAACAAAAACCTCCACCAGAGTGAACCAGTACACTTGGACACCAGAAGTGATGTTTAGGAAGCCATCCTCTGAATAGTTTCTTGTAAACCTTGTGTATTAAAAAGGAATGCTACTGTGGTACCTGCAATTCAGAGATTTTTTTTTTTCTCATTTTCTTAATTTTCAGTTCTGGGTTTTTTTGTTTGAGTGGGTATTTTTGTTTTAGAAAATCGCCTTTTGGAGTAGTAGATCTTGATAGAAGAGAAATTGCATTAAAAATAATAATTCAAGAGTTCTTTTTCCTCTAGATATGGCATTTCTGGGCTTAGCTTTGGTTCTCTCTGAATCTGACATATTAAATGTGCTCTTGTTAATTGAAAAATGTCTTCAGTATAAACTGCAAATTGCATCTACAAATTAAATAGTTGACTCTCTCTAATACATGCTCATTTATGGCAGCTGTTTTTCCATTTCAGTTAAGACACAAAATGGAACCAAGTTCAGCAGAGTGACTCTTATCACTGCTGCTTTTTCCAGAGTTAAAAATGCACTAAATTATTGCCACTGAAGTCAGGAGAGGTCTTTGAATTCAGAAAACATCTATTGACTGTATGATGTCATTTTTATGAAGTCATTCTTTGATTAGAATTGCAGTTTAGAAAAAACTGACTTCTGTAAGGATAGTAAAATTGTTGTTAAATCCTGGTCTTGCAGAGTGATTTGGATTAATTTCCTGTTCTATGATGCCACAGTGAATGGCCTCTTTATCCCCAAACTACAGGAAACTGCTCAGTGTTTTGTATGAGGTTCTGCTGTGTGTGTTCCAGGGAGCTTGACTTTTAAGGACACTGGCACATCTCCCCTCTGCCCCAGCAGCTGATGTGCAATGAAAACATTGCAAGCTATGGAAGAGAAAAAAAGAGGGGAAAAAAAAGTTCACGTAAAACTGTACTGTGCAGGCACGGAGCTGGGCAGGGATGCTTGTGTAACCCTGGCTCAGGTTTGTGTGATCCTGGTGCACAGCAATGGTGTGATTGCTGTGTATCTGGAGTAGAAAATGCCAACTTCATTGGTTTTGTGGTTCAGTTTTTAGCTGAAAATTCACCCCTGAATCTTTCGGTCAGTAGATGTGTAATTAAAAAGATATATTTGAATAAGACTGAAATTTTATAGTTTAAACAAGTGTTGCAAGAATACTTCAACAGAACTGATTCAGTAATGGTTTTGCTTTTGGGTCTTCTCATACCCTGGGATATGAAGCAATACAATTAATAAAACTCTAAACATCTAATAAAACATGATATGCTGCCTCCTAACCCAGCAGTTCTGAGCTCAGAAGCTGGTTATGCTGGTACTCTTTGCTGAGGTGTGAGCAGTGAGGATCTGTAGAAATTGGCTCCAGGATGCCAGGAGGTGCACGCTAGGACTGGTTACTCATTTGACTATTGGCTTTCTCTTTTGTTTCATACTTTTTTTTCCTCCCAAAAAGAGGCTAGAAAATATGACAGATGTTTCTCCCTCTAAAGGATGTGCTAAACCTAAGGTTCCCAGTCTGTAATTGTGTCTAAGTTGTCCTCTTTTTATTTGAAACAGGTCAGCTGAAACAATATTTACTTGAAGTAATTTGTGGAGAAAGATGTTGACTCTAATGCTGTCCAGTGTTAGGTTTTGGTCCTAATGTAGATACAGGATAATTGTGATTTTATAGGACAACAGTTCAGAAGAAAGAACAAAATTGAGAAATCTAGAACTTAATGTTTAAGAGACACTGGAAGAAATGGATCTTAATCTTGCATGTTAAGTTGGGGTTAGAAAGATAACTTAATTAAAGATAACTTAATTAAAGCTCACTTCTTTATGAGTCTCAAAAGCACTGACTTGGATTTAAAAGAAGATTTTTTATTTTTATTATTATTTAACAGAAAATACATCATTTTGGTTAAATCTTTATGGTTCCTGTACCAATCTTATCCTTTTTCTAGGATCTTTTTCATAGATCTTTTGTGTAGGTATCCTAGTTTCTGAGTGTAGTAACTCTTGTTAGCAATCAAAAGGATTGATCAATCTTGCATGGAGGGATTCTTTATAATGAGTTACTGGCAAGAAGTGGGTTTTTTCCAATGTTTTTTAAATCATTGGAATCAAATGCAGTTTCTGCTGCAGGAGTCAGAGGCTTTAAGCTTAAAGCTATATTTACATATGAGGGAAAAGATATTAGATAATTAAAGGCATTTTAGGGGGGCAACAGCTCATTTTGTTAGACTGTAAAATACTTCATCTTGCACAGATGAGGGAGTGATCCTCTACGCAAGTCAGCTACCACGTTAGCAGATATTAGCAGGCTTTATTATGAGTGCTTTATCTCTTTGATTAGACCTTGATTGCCACTCAGGAACCAGATACAGCTTGCAGCCATCTCACTTCAGCTTGTGCAAGCTTGTGATGAAGGAACATGAACACAGATGTTTATAGCATGCCCCCCATCCTCCATGTTTGAAAGGCTTACTAAGGTTCATCAAAGAAAGAATCCCTTACTTTGGGGCAATTCTGAGCTGTGGTTTGCAATTGAGCGCCCCTCAGAGAGGATTTTGAAAGTTTACTTGCCTCTCTGCTATGTATTTTCAGGTGCTCTCACAGTTGGCCTTGTGCGACAGTGTCAAACCATCCATGGACGTGACAGGACCTGTATTCCTCCACGGCTGCCTCCTGAGTGGGTCACTACGTTATTTTTCATCATAATGGGAATCATTTCACTAACTGTCACATGTGGTTTGCTGGTGGCTTCCCACTGGCGAAGAGAAGCTACTAAATATGCCCGCTGGATAGCTTTCACTGGAAGTAAGTGACCTCAACTACACAGTTGACCTGTATGCAGGATAAACTGGTGGAGTCTGAAATAACACCATAGTGTTGGAAAGGAGCAAGTGCTTAGGGCTCCTGCTATGCAAAACATTCCTTCTCTTTGAATACCACATCTGAGGGAAAAATAAGTCTTGAGAAATAAAGGGGTTGGTATCTTAAGTGACTGTAATCGAGAGGGAATAATGGTGTGAAAGAAGGGAAGCCTGAGCCCTTTACCTTCCTTGGGCAGTGCCATTAATTAAGAAAATGAGCAGGGATAGAAGAGGTCAGTCCTGACTTGAGTGGCTGTAGTATTTCATACTTCCCCACTTCCATATATCCAGGACTTAATCCTAGTAGCTTGCAATTACTGAAAATGCCCTTTTGGAGGCAGAGGAGGCAGTTGGTACATCTGAGGTAATCTGTCCCTTCCTCAGGTGTCTTGTGAATACCTCATTCAGGATTGAGGCTGGTTCAGTTCTGCTTCATGCTCACAGCAGCTGCTTTATTCAGAATGTCTGCATCCTAATTGGCTATGCAGGAGGATTGCCCACTGCAGAGCATCTGCTGTGCTTCACAGCGCCGAGACTTCTGCTTCCAGAAGTGACCTGCAGCCGTGCTTTAGCTGGAGGGAGGAGTACCAGTGCTTCTCTGCCTCCCTTCACTGTGCTCTGCACGAGCACCAGTGTAATTCCTCACAGCTGAGCCTTCTCCAGCAGCCCTGTGTTTGCATACAGGGAAACATGTCCTATGGCTGGCTACTTCAGTGCAAAAAAAAAAAGGTACAGTGAGCAAGGGGAATAACTTTCAAATTTCCTTTTCTTGGTGTGTGTTACAGGCTTAGCCCAACTGAGAAATGGTGCCTTAATGGTGGGGATGACAGCATGAAAAAACTCAAAACCTGAGGGCTTTTAAATTGACTTGAATTATGACAAACCACTAAAGGTAGTGTGAACACTAACTAGAAAATGCAAGTTTGTGGTTTACATGGGCATAAATAAGATTTAATGGAACTCTGTGACATCTCATGATATCTAATACAAGTCAGATTTAACCTTGGTTTTGGGAAGGGAATAATATTCAAAAGTGCTCGGCTTCAACAAAGGTACTTCACTGAGGCACTTGTACAATCAAAGCCATCTTTCTGACAACGTTGCTACACAGCATATTAAATTAATAGTGCAACTCTTGCAGACAATGGAGCTATTGAAATGCTGTATCCATTGTGATTGACTTTCATTTATTTTCCTGTGAATGATTAAAATAGCAGACCTGAGTATTACTGAATATTCCATCCCAACTTTTCCAGTGCAGTTGTTTATCTTATACATATTTCATGTGTATCTAATATATGGGGGGGGGGGGTTTAAAGTCCAAGTGCTGTATAAATTAAAATGCTTACAGTGAGCTGGAGTCAAAGCTCTTGGGTAAAGAGGGGAGTTTGTGTTCTAGAAATCAATGTTTTTCTTTAATATCTCAAATCATCATATCCCTGCAGCTTTAGTTTTCTGCAGCTGTGATGATTAGTTCAGCCAAAAAGTGTGGTACCCTTAAGCTTTTTAGGTTTGTTTTTTTTTTGTCTAGAGATTTCTTCAGGCTTGCAACAGGTTCTTTATTAGATGTCTCAGTATGGAAGGACATTTTTATTTTAGCATTTGTCTTCTTGGTATGAGGTGTTTAATAATGAAACACACTAATTCATTCTTTTGCAAAGTCAGAATTATTCATAATTCTATTAAGATATGATCTCTGCGTTGCTGAAATTATAACATTCAATGTCTTTGGTATTCATCTCCAATGCATACAACTCTGTGACCTTTGCATTCCTGTTAACAAAGATGATGGGGAATTTTAGCTCTGAACTCACTTATTAGGAAAATTAATTTTGAAAAATAGAAGTGAATGGAAGGAAAAATTCTAGATTTTTCAAAAAGTTGTCGAGAGTGACTTCTGTGGTTCATTGGATGAAACACAAATTAGTAACCTATTTGTAGGTTAGTATTAGGAAATATGCAGCCATGTGGAATCAACTTGGAATACTCTGAGCAGATCCTTCCTGTGAAGTGCCAGTGCTGTTTAGATGAAAACGTGTAACTCATTAGAAGCGGGTAGGAAGACTTCATATTTGTTTTACTTCTCATCTGCAAGTGATTTCAAGACTCAGTGGCCTTGTGCAGGCTCCTAGCAGATATTCTTCTCACAGAACTTTCTGAACACAATGCAGGACGTGCTATCCTGGGCAGGCAGGGAGGTCTGCTGGGGCTTCCAAGGGAAGCTCTGGGACTGCCAGCTCCATTCCTTCAAATGCAAGGGGGTCTGGTATCTGAGGCAAAGGAATCCTTTTGCTCAGCCTTTTCTTTACAACTCTGAGAGCAGCAAGGAAAGCGTGGTAAGAGATCACTTTTGCCCAGTTCATGATGGAATTTATATATAGCTGTATAACTTATATTTTTCATGGAATTTTTGCTTGTAATCTTGTCATCTTGGATGGCTCCAGGTGTTTTCAAGTACATACCTATAGCCATGTTTTTTTATCTGCATACCTATAAATATGAATTATTGCTGAGAGTGGTCTTGTTTATCTTGTTTAGCTAAGAGACATGAAGAAGACAGAAGTTGAATCTGTTAGTTCTCTTTCTTCTGTACAATTCTGAAGGGATACCCCAGAGGGGTACAAGCACAGCATTTGCCTCATTCCCCAGTTGTTGGTGGATTTACTGCACAGAAACTTATCCTTCTGACATCTCTGCAAACATCTTTGTGGAGAGAAGAGATATTGCTGTCTTCCATGTCATACTGCATGAGGGACAAAAGTCTTGTACAGGTAAATGTGAAGGTTTTCCTTCATTTTTTGTAGAGAAGAGTCTTGCAGGAATCAGTATTCCTACTGATGTGATAGGTATTGTCACTCTGGGCATAGATACCATGAAAACTGTCACTGGTGTTTCAGTAGTACCACATTCATGGAGTGTAATGGAGAGTGGGCTCCTTGTCAGTGTTCATCTGTGCACTGCCCAGGTTTTGTGTGATTCTTCAATGAACAGGGTGTTACAAACCCATAGCTGTGCCTCGTGTGTTGGTAGCAGGCAAAGCTCTGATCAGCTGTTCCTTCGCTTGTATCCCAGAACTGCCCTTTGCCATCCCAGCTTCTCTACCATCTCATCACTAATTATGCCCTGGGACACAGGGACACATGTTGGTAGCCAGAAAGTGACCTGACTTTGGTATTTTTCCATATGTCTCTGATACTGCTCCTATTTTGCTACCTCTGCTTCAGATTTATGTAAACCTCTTGCCTTTTCAGGGTGCTTGTTTGCCATCTTCTGGTTGATAGGATTGTGGTGAAGGTGTGGAAATCTCAAATGTTGTCATTTTTATGGTCCTTCAGACAGATACTGTTAAGTTCCAGATATAGAAACAATGTCCAGAGCTTTTTCCCCATGGAGGCCATGTAGGTGATCTCATGTATGTTATTGCAATTTTGGCTGTTGCAGGAATTCACAGAGCTCCTTCAAGATCTGTTTACATCCTACAGATTCGGGTCTCTTACCATCTGCTGCAACTAGAAAGGGAATGAATTCCGTGTCTGCTACTACTGAACAAGTGCTTCTCTGAGATGTATCAAGGGAGAAGATGCTAGATGGAAAAATCATATTTCTACCTTTTTTCCAGCAGTTACCAGAGAGTCTGGATTTGGTTTGGTTTTTTTTTCCTGAGGATTTATAAGTTCATGAGCAGTAATGGACTGCTTTTTGGAATGCAAGTAAAAGTGGGGCAGGATAATCACATCCTTAACTAACGGTAGCTATCCTGTGAATGTCTGTTTCTGGTGTTCCCCAGCGAATAAAGTGCTTCTTGAGTTATTAAAGATTTGTACCAGGTGCTGCTTTCTACGTTATGTGGCTCTGCAGAGGCAAGCAGATAGTACAGTGAGCCCTCTGAAGACTAAACGTTTTTTTAAGACCAGATTTCTTTTGAAGTTGTCATTAGATGCTCAAAACAATTTCAAGCTAAAGAATCACAAGAGCTAATTGAGTTTTTTGACAGCCACCATTCAGATGCAGACAAGAAAGCTCTTCTATGCTTACACAGATCTCAAGAAACACATGCCCATGCTTTCCTTGGGTGGACTCAGATGTTGGAGATACAATTAAAAAAAAGAAACATTTTTTAAAGACCAGATTGTATAATGTGGAATTACATGGACCAATAATCATGTAGATGAAAACTTTCTTCATTGTTTAATGTTTAACGTCTGGTGTCTGGGTCTTTGGTTCTGTTCTAATAGATGGCCTAACGAGGTGGCACTGAGCAGGAATGTGGCAACCGTGCAGTTGCCAGATGTTTTGTGGTTGTGCTGTTTCCCTTCCCCTTTGAAGAATAACCCGGCAGTGCGGGCAGAGTGTGAGCGAGACACGAGCCCCCTCCAGTGGAACATCTGGGTTTTCCTGCTCGGCACTGGCACCCGGAGGAATGATCCTGGTGCTGACTGCTCTTGGCTCAAGGTGTTGTGAAAGCTGCTTTATGTGTTTTGGAAGGCAAGGAGCAGCTGATGTACTGCTGGGGATCATGGGTTATGAAAGCATCTTTTTTGTTTATGCCCAGGTCCTACTTGGACAATCTCTGAATTCAGATTCATCATGCCCAGTATCTTCTAGAATGAGTGTTTTTTCCTCAAAGCTGAGACCTGTGCTATGGAAATCATAAGCACTGAGATTTAAATATGTGGTAAACTGTTTGTCTTGGATATACATGGAGTCCATTAAAAAATGGGTTTAGTATGGGCACTGTAGCTGGATAAACTGGAGCATCTGTATTTAGAGCAGTAGTGAAGCTACAGTACAAAATATTGATGCTGCTCCAGCCAGTCGTTTCCTCATTTGTAAAGACTAGAAACTTAGTTCTGGTGAGGCCAAAGGGGACAGGCAAGCTCCTGATTTTATTTTACATACCTTTGGAAACAAAAGCATCTGCAGCACTTCTTGCAGTGGAGCTGGTGATTAAGGTGATGGTTATTACTGTTGCCAGTGTTTTTTGATGTTGCTTGTTTGACTTTTAAGGAGGCTTAAGTAGGGAACAGCATCCCCAGGGTTTCCTCTGTCTTGCAGTGGTGGAGATGAGAAAGATGAGACAAGGACAGCACCTGTGTCCCTTATTAATAAAATAAAAGCAGTAGCCTGTGTTAACAAGAGAATGCTGAAGAAGTCAGCATATGATGCACTTTGTTCAGGCAGGAGCATTGTAACTTGGCTTGAATTTTCTTTTTTGTATGTGGCCAGGTTATAGGCAGAGTTTGAGGAGTAGGAGAGGCTTCAGTGTGAGCTGTGCTTCATGTTAGAAGATGATGGTGTGTGGATTTCTGGGGTTGGTGAGAGAACAGAGCAGGTTCAGCTCCTCTCTCCCCCCAGATCTAATTAGATTTGGTTGAATTGTAGGTACTGTGGTGCCATGTTCCATTCACGGTAAATAATGTCTGAAACAGCACTAAAGCACAGTGATAAAATAGAAATAAAGCACTAATACTTGACAGAACTGGTAGAATCAGATAACATTCTGTTTTATCCTGATTAAAAAAAACCAATTGTATATGCTTGCATATACAATCAAACCAATTCAAAAGTTAATTGAAATTATAATTATAATAATTAATTCCTTTTTATTGTGGAGAATGTATTGCTTTGCAGAGGAGCCATATTTAGAAGTCATTCATTCCCATGGTTGACAGTAGAGTCCTGTACAGCTACATCCAAACTAAACAGGGTTACTTTCCCATGGGTGTGCTACAGAAACACTGAAGTTGTTGTCCAGGAAACAGCACTGGATGTTCTCTCCTGGATTTGATCAGGGTATTGAAATGTGCTGTAGGGAATCTTGGCCACTATTGGTACTGTGAAATCCATAATGCAATTCTTTAACAGGAATTCTGGATTTCTTGTATGTTCACAGAGTCAGTTGCAAGAACAAAACATATACATAAGTTTGAAGTGAAATAAAAACCCTTATTGCTTGATCTCTTTGTTCACAGAGTCTGAATTTAGTTTTTCACTAAGAAGTTTGAATTATACTGAATCAGAAAACTTTCATTTCATTGTATTGCAATGGGAAATTCTAAGGATATTTCATTATCTAAGGAAATATTCATATAACATTCGGAAACTGGTATCTTTTAATCTCAAAAGAAATTGTAATGACAATCTTGAGTATTTTCTATTTTTAGCAAAGCTTTTACAGAAAAGAATGTGTGAAGAATGAGAAAGGGCAACTACAGTTGGAAAAAGACAACTGATAATAGAAAAAGTTTCTTCAATGTTGAATGTTACTTTATCTTGACTGGGCAAAATTACTCTAAAATAACTGGAGAAGGAATGACTGAACTCTGAGATGGTGATAGAAGTGTATCTACCAATTTTTTATTCTGTGAAGAAGTTCATGATCTAGTGAGCAGAACTGAAATTACAGTCAAAATTTTAGTCTTTTTTGGGAGTAGATGAGGGATGTTTTGAAAGCATCATAAAGCCTACTCAGTAATTTCAAGCAAGTTATCAGCTCAGATAGTTCTGATCTTAGCTCTTCAGTTCAATCAGGATATTTTGCTTGTTTTTCTGGAGGGCTCTGTGAACAGGTAAATATTTTCACTTTAACACAACAGTGACTGTTTTTTTCTTTTCTCTTTTCTTTGCAGTGATTCTATTCTGTATGGCAGCCCTAATATTTCCAATAGGATTTTACATCAATGAAGTTGGAGGTCAACCATATAAATTACCCAATAACACAGTGGTTGGGTCTTCGTATGTACTGTTTGTCTTATCCATTTTCTTTACAATAGTGGGACTTCTATTTGCTGGCAAAGTTTGTTTACCTGGCTGATGAATGTCTGGACTGCAGGACTTTATATTGGAAAAGAACAAGACATCAGAATTGCATTCTCAGGAGAATGCCTAAATCGGACTATCAAACACTGACTGAAAAGAGGAATGCTTTGACTTGTTCTCACTATGCACTTTGGATGAAAAAAAGGAGAGCCTTTCCCATAACCAAATACAGACCACATTGACTAATCTCCTGAGCATACTTCAATGCAGTCAGGTCTGCACTGTGATAGGAACTAGTGAAGAATGCTTTACACTGAGAAGCGTAACATCCCATGTTACTGGACTGTTCCTGTTTTTAACGTCTAACAATTTGGAAGTCAAAGTATTTATGAACTTTGTGGTGAACCAGAGGGTTGCAGAGGAATTCAAGTGAGGCTGGCCTCGCTGTTTAGGAGATTAGTGTTTTACATCTTCCTTCTGATGAGCAAAGCCTTTGGCACCAATGTGGATCAATCTTGCATTACTACACCAAGAAGCCAATAGATCAAAACATGTTCTCTCAATGTATGTAACAGCAAAAGACATACATGCCCTGCTCCCCCATAAGCTCTAGGAAACACTAAGGAACGCTTTAGAGGGGGATTTCGTCCTTATATTTATATAAATATATATATAAATATATATATATTTTGCTGATGCAGTATACAGTGTGTGTGTATGTATGTGAGTGTGTATATACACATATGTATATATATGTATATACACACAAATGGTTCCTGGAAAAGAACTCAGAATGCTTTGCTAGCAAAACACTGTGGTGTGCAAAACTAGAACTCAATAGAGAAAAGCCATTTTTCTGAAGGCCACATAGCTGAGAGTCTTCAGTTTACCTCATTCTTTGTAGCAGCCCTTGATTTTAACAGTTTTTTGTAATAGGTACAAACAATCCCATGCCTTTCTAGGTGCAATTTTAAGTTAAGCTAAAATTCTTTTTATGGTAATTTATTTGTATATGAGGGTTGAAGGTGAGATCATGTCATACCTTAAAATCCTAATTTTGGGAAACTGACACTATTTAAATTATTAGCAACTGTTGTACAGAAAAATCTCTTTTTCTACTGCTTTGTTACATTACCATTCATACATGTTCAAGCACAGCATTTTACCATAGGTAAGCATTTCTCTAGCACATACAAAATGCAATGTTTAAAGTAATGCAAACACTATTCCTCTGCGAAGGTGGATGAACTTATTTTCAGCTGAGTATTAATTCATCTTTGCCAAAAAAATACAACGAGCAATATAATTGTTAAAAGTATATGCCTTGTTTACTAAAGTTGTTATTTTAAACATAGATTTAATGACCACCCAAATTTGAAGTACATATTCCTCACTAAAATAATTTTTATTTTTCAATACAAAGATAAACCATTGATGCCAGAGACATCTTAATTCACTACTAGGTTGGTGTTCCAGGGAAGCTGCTTGCACTATCAGTATTTGTTTTCCAGTTAATACATAGTTTACCTGAGATTCATTCTGAAAACAAAAAAATTGTCTGTTTTGGGCACCATTTCATTGAGCTTACTGGAGGAACTGCATTAATGAATAGACAGTCGTTTTAGGATGAGATCTATATTAAAATAAAACCAGCAGTTTCCAAAATAATCACCAGATAAACTGGAGTGTTTAAAAATAACACAGTTTGCACAATTATGTTAAACTCTGTGCCATTCAGACCACAATGGGTCCCTGCCTTTCTCCATCTCTTCCTTCTCCCCTTCCCAAGGTATTTTAATACAAAAAGGTTATTTGTTGATGTATATTTTCTTTTGAAATTTTTGACCAAACTTGCCACTGGAATGGTTTCTAAGTAATTTTTTTTCCCAGTCAGCTCATTCACAGGTAGAATGGAGTGTTTATGGATCACTTAATTTTTCCATAGTATACTAATCTATAAATACAGCCAAGCACTTACTTGGAAATCATGGTCTAAATATAATTTGGTTCCTGATTTAAACCTTCATCTGCATGGGCAATCTGAGGCCCTAGACTAGAGGCCCCTAGTGATAGTGGTGGAGGTAAAAGGCAGGGTTCAGCTGCTTGATATGTGTCAAAATTTTGGTGTTATCACTACTGTGTCCTAACATAAAGTATTCACTAAAACTTGGATTATAAATTACATTTTCAGAAATGTTACACTTGTAAATAGTTCAAGATTTTTGTAACTGGAACACAGCTGGGGGGTGGGGAGAGTTTCTCAGCTGCTAAGATTTCTTTCCCTTCCCACCCCTCCAACTTACTTATTTCAGTTATTGTAACATCATGTGGATTTAGGCTTTGATTAAATGGATCATAATAATAATTTTTAAAAAAAACAACAACAAAAAATAACACCAGTTATCTTGGAGCATACCCAGACTGTGGTTGGCTGACTGGAAATTGATCTGATCTGCCAGTGCTATTGCTGTGAATTATTAAATGTTAGCAAAGGTTTAACAAATAGATTTATTAAATATTTGAGCATTTCGAGTCCAGAAATAGATGCAGCCAAATGCATTTAAAAAAACCCAACCCAGTAATTGAAGAGACAGCTGTCAACAGTTGCTTTTAATAAAGTCACTAAGTACTATATAGTACAGTATTAATTTATAGCAGAAAATCATATCTTGTAAACTGTATATAAAACACTGTTTTATGGTGCAATCATTTGTCAAACTTATGTCTGTTACTTTTGTTTTAAAGTTGTGTGCATTCTTTTCATACCTAAGAGCATCACTGTAAAATCTGCTGAAGACTATTTATAGGTTTTATTTGCACAAGGTTTTGTTTTGAGCTACAGGAAGTTCGTATTGAACATGCCTAAACATCTGTAGACTTTTTCAAGTCATGAAAAACAAATGTTTCCATATGAATCTTCTCCAAAGGTAATCCCATATTTGTGTTGAGTGTTTACATAAACCTTTCTGATTCTGCCAGCCATTATTTTTTAATTTTTTTGAAGGACAGCTCATTTCATACATCACTAGAGAATTCCATTTATTTTTTTGCTTCTAAATCCTCCCAAAGGTTTGATGACCCATCATAATGTAATTTGTGCACACTTTGTCATTTCTTTGGCTAACAAAATGTAAGACTGGAAACTGACAGTACTTTCAGAAGGAAAAACTAGTAAATTTGTCTGTATAAATATTACCATGGAGCTCCGTTGAAATAATCGCCTGGAAGCTGTTTGGCTCAGACCTGGGGAGGGTGTGCTTCGCAGAACACACCAGCCTAACCATTTAACGTGGTTTTTCTGCTGTTAATCCAGCTGGAGAGCGATGCCAGTGTCCCAAAGCACAGTCAGTGTGCCACACTCCCAGCCCGGCCTCTGGCTCAGGTGATGCCGCCAGAGCCGGGCCCTCCTGCCGTCCCTGTGTTTCCGAGACGCTGTTTAACCACTCCAGAACACGACTGTAGGTTCCTGTTTGCCCCAACACACACACACACACACACACACACACACGGGAAAATGAAAGCTGTCCTTTAAAACCTTTGTGAAGGATGAAAATAATGAAGGAAATGGTGTCTGCATGTGGGCTGTCCTGCCTGGGCCTGAAGCTGGGCCCACCGCCTGAGCCTGCCGGCCTTTACTGAGGGTTGTTTTCTATTGGTTAGAGCATTTTTTCAATTAATGATTTCCGAACAAATGTTAATATTGTATAAAATGAACATAATTTTCTTCACTTGTATTTTTGTTATTGAGCAAGTTTATCAAAATAAATTGTCTACTAAAGCGACTGGCTCCGGCTGCACTGACTGGAACCGACCCCCCTCAGGTGTATCCCCCCTCAGGTGTGCCCCCCCAGGTGTGTCCCCCCTCAGGGGTCCCCTCGCCTCCCGCCCAGCGGCGCCCTCAGGCGGTGGGAAGCGGCGCGCCGGGGCCGGCCCCGTCTCCACCGGCAACGCCGCAACAGCGGGCGGGGGTCAGGCTGGGTCCCGCCGCACCCGGTCCCGCACGAGGGAAGGGTCGGGAGGTGCTGAGGGCCTTTGGGGAGACGCTGTCACTGGCGCGGTGCCCAGGGAGGGAGAGCGGGGCACGGGAGAGCCTTTCCCCCGTCAGGTGAGTCTCAGCGGACGGGACCGAGCGGCGCGGGGTCGGAGGAGCCGAGGGGGTCTCTCCCCGGTGGGGTGAGGTGAGCCTCGGGCACGGGACAGCGCGGGGTCGGGAGCTCGGGGCTTTTCCCCTGTGAGGTGAGGAGGGTCTCGGGGACGGGAAGGGCTGCGCTGACACCCGCTGTGTGCAGAAGGGCCCGGGTGGCCCGGGCCGGGGGGAGGCGGTGGAGCCCACCCAAGGGAAAACCGGGATTTAATGTTTCTTGCTTGACTGTACCGCGCCTAAAGCCGAGGGCAGTTCGCCCACCCGCTGCCAGCCCGGCTGGCTCAGCTCCCGCCGCCGCTCCGGGGTTTGCTGTGGTAAATCTCTTTTCTCTGGTTGAGCTCTGTAGCCGGTCTCCCAGCAGCTGTGCACACATATAATTAACTGTATAAAATCCCTTAACGAACAGCTCCTGCAAAATAGTTCCTAAATATGTTTTCTGTACATGGATAATTGTAACTTCTCTTTATTTTTTAGTTTGCTGTTGTCCCACACACAATATAAATTATCATTTAAGTTGCTGACAATATTAATACCTTTCTAATAGTGTTTATTCCTGAGGATTTTAACTTTTTTGCTCTAATGTCTTTTTATTTTTAACAAGGCTAAGTCTATTCATGTACTGGATAAACACACCAGGAAAATGGCATGGTTGTTGGACAATGATCAGTATTTGGAAAAAATTGGGTGAGGAAACTTACAAAATCTAGTTGAGACTTCAAATGTAGATAGAAAATATAATTCATATAAAGTATATACTATATCTCTTCAAAACATCATATATTAAATTAATGCTTAAACAACTGTCAAAGTATAGAACAATTCCTGCAGAAAAACCTTGAAATTACTTTATGACAACACAGGAATATTACAGGTAATGAATTGTTCTCGTAAAATAATTGTCTTGTAGGTTGACAAAATTCCATCGACAGGGTGATGATCCACCACAGCAAGATTCTGCTGTGCCTCAGCTAGGACCAGATAATGGATTGCTGGGAGCACATAGCAGCAAGACACAAGATGTGCTGGTAGGCGAGTTTTCCTACAAAATGGAGCAACTAGTACAGCATATAGAAATTCACAGTGGGGAATAAATAAACTGATAGACAACTAATATGCTTCCTTACATACATTTGCATGTATACACAGACAGTTTGATAGATGTGATCACTCATGTAATGAAACTGCATGTTCTGCATCTCTGCAGAGATGAATCTGAGAACAAATTGGGCAAAACAGTAAATGAGATCAACTGTTGATACTGCTTTTTTCCTCCAGAAGGCAGAAGCCAATATATATCAGCTCAAACTCTGAATTGTATTTGGGAGATGCTTATTTTTATTCCTCTCTGGTAAATAACTGGGGTATTTATTTTAATTCTTTTCTTGAACTCTCCTATTTCTTGTCTTCATTCCTGTCTGTTCTAAACTATGCTCTTTTCCCTTCCTTTAGCTCACAGTCTAGGGGTATTGTGAAAACTTCTTTTCACAATTTTGTATCACACATTCAAAAGATTATTCCAGCACATAAACTTATGTTTTTGGACATGCACTGCATAGCAGAAACTCTCCTGAGAACTTATATTTTTGTCACATTTAAATGGCACATTTAATTTCTCATACCGCATGTAATTTTTTCTCACTTGATCTGTAGAGAGGACAAATGAAGAAAACACAGTCTCAAAAGGTGCAAACAACAGAAGAAAGGATAAGAAATTACAGTTTGGAATCTTTGCAGTTAACATTAGAGTATCTGGTAAATAAGGGCAATATTACTTTGTAAATACAACACTGCCTTTTCTCTAGTCAGTCTTAACTTGTGTGCATCTCTGATGTTAACCATGCATAGTGCTCCAGGAATTCAGGAAATAGTGGTGAAGAGATGGTGTTTACAGAGGACACTGTTACTGATTTTGAATGCAGACTTGCTGAGTAAGTATCCATCTTCTTTACTGTTTTGTTGTGTAACTGATTCTGTATCACCATTTCTGCAGGCGCTGCCTTAAATCTTAATTTGTCTCTGTGCACCTCAGAGTATCTCAACAGTAAATCCTTTCTGCTGAGATTTAGAGTAAGGGATAATTGTATGTCGCTACAACTGAGGTTTGAGTTGTTTTAAGGAAGATGCTTATCAACCAGGTGTTGATGTGAAGCATTTTGCTCATTTTAGAAAGGCAGCCAGTGCACGGTCAGGTTTTCATATGTAACACTGTGTAGTCGGGGGTTATACTTAATGTAACTTGGATTAGCTTCAAGTCATGGATGCAGTCATGACGTGGAAGTTGAAAGTATTCTAAGGGAATTTTAAATGTATAAAATCAAGAGAATGTAAATAATTTAATTTATAGATTAAATAAGCTATAGAATATTCTTCACAATTTATAAAGAGTGCTACCATTTCAGCATACCTCACTGTGTCAGGCTTTTATAAAACAGAAGCAGCTTTTACGTTTCGAAAAAGCAAAATGGATTTTCCTCTTTAAAATGTTGGCTTACTTGCCAACTTGTAGACACTATGTGCATGGAATTAAAAATCCATTGGTTAAAGTAAAACTATTTTAGAGGACAGGAAGCATTTTGTTTTACCTGGTTGTTACTGGTTTATCAGGTTTTAACTATTTTGATATTAAACTGTTGGAAGTTGTTCTGCTTTAGGGAAAGATGTATGTAATTGATTAGCCCTGCAACCACCGATTGTGTAAGGGCATATTTAGCATATTTTAAACTGCCTGTTTCTCACAGATTTTGCATCTGTGAGAAAAGGGACATGATGAAGACAAGTGGTCAATTGTTACATTGAAACCCAGTGTGAGAGAATGCTGTAGCTAAATGTGTGCTCTGCCTTTTGTCAGAGTGATTGAACTCTATCAGCACCGAATTCAGTGGCTGTTGCAGGACAGCAGAAAGGTAACTTGGACTTTGCAGTATATTTTTGAATGAAATACTATATGGCATTAAAGACTAAATTAACTTTTGAATACTAGTGAAAAGTATATTCCAGAAAGCCTTTGTATTTTCATTATTTACTACAAGTTCCATATCATATGCAGTGATGTTGACAGTGTATTTTTTTTTTCTGACCTCTTATTGGTATGCAGTTTTCTGCTTTCTAGATTTAGTCTTTTCCTTTCTCTTTGCAGTCTTAGTCATCAGGTCCTCTCAGCACAATTTAAATGGGAGCAGATAATGCTGAGCTTAACATCTTCCTAGAGTGGAGCTGTCTTGTAGTTCATTGTGCCCACTCTTGCACAGCTGCTTCGTCACACTGTGCCTGGCAGTGCTAATGCTCAGGATGTAACTCCTTGAAGGGAATGGGGAAAGCAGCATTCCAAAAGTTGCTTGATTTCGCCTGAAGGGGACAAAGTTATTTTTTATTTATCCTCTTAATCAAGGAATAAGCTGTCTTGGGAAGAAGGTAATATGATTCACCAGTAAGGATTAACTGGGAGCCAGTAGGACTCTCTTTTTTTCTTCTTTTCCTCCTTGGCCTGGTCACCATGTCATCTTCATGCTAAAACATTTAAAATTAAAATAAATACCTTATACTTGTTTTTTAAATGGTATTGTACAGAATAATCAGTAAAATTATTAAACTGTAGATAGCTAATATTTACAGTGACTTTTCTAAGGTGTTCGGTGTTATAAAAGGAACTAAAGTTGGACTTTTGGTTGATGTGTCTCATTTGAGTTATGGACCTAGACTACTGGATTTTCAGAAGAACCTTTTGGTAAGTAATAATAAAGCAAATTTTGCCAATTTCAGCATACTAATCAAGCTTTTGTGAAACTAGAAGCCAGGAACTAAATAGAAAAAAATTTGCTTAAAATCTTAATATATGATAAAATAGGTATTTTCTATTGTAGAAAAGTATGCTCTGAATGTTGTTGAAAGTGTAGTATTTGTTAATGTCCAGATCAAAACAAATCCAGTATATACTTCAAAATATTATTAAGGGAAGTGTTATTGTTAAAGTTTCTCAATTCTATCCACATTCTCTGTGGAATAAACTTGCCTAACAAAAGCAGCTGTAATTTCATTTGTGTGTTTCAAATAAAACTCCTTCAAGAAAACTCAGTTTCCACATAGTCTGGTTTGCTTAGCCTCAATATCTGAACTATTGTTTAGCCCTAGCCAGTATTACATGCTAACCATTTTTTTAAAATTGCTTGGTGGGTATGTGCATTCTAGATCACTGCTGTTTGATGTGGTCATCAACTGAAGAGAAAAACTGGTACTAGTACAACAAATATCCTTGCCTCCTGCCTCATTAACAAATTAGTTGGAATGCCATAAGTTTGCAGGTTTTCTCTCTAGCCTTACCAAATATTTGAATATCTGTGAGTTTTTCTTAGAAAGCTATTTTTAGTGGTAGATGAAAATATTGCTGTAACTATTTTTAGGAAATTCCTATTTTTAGTATTTTACATAATAACCCTACCAAAAGCACCATGGATAGTAATGCATTCATAATTTTTTATTTATTAGTGCTTAATAGATGAGCAGCTTTGTTATAAGAAGCAGTTGTACTGCCTCTCATTCAGTACAGAAATTTCACTGCTGTGGGAGAGTCCAAAAATCATCAATGTTCATGTGTAAGTAAGTTAATTTCTCTGAAAAATCAAGATGTTTCAAACAAGGTCTCCATTTTATTTGAGCAATCTCTTGTAGGTAATAGTGTTTTTAATCTTGTGCCTGCAGTGATTTTAAGAGGGGAGAAAAGCAATGAATTTGGCATGTGGTCATTGGTTTCAAGATGGTTTACACATATAAAATATTTTAGCTGCTCCTGTGGTTTGTAGTAATCTTTGTGATCTGTCTTATTTAGAGCCTAAATATTCTTTTTTTTTTTTTTCCCTCTCCTAGGCTACATGAAGCAAGACAGTGGATACAAGAGCTGGAGCCTGGTCGAGGCTGTAATTTGCTGAAAGCCTTAAGGCACATCCTTCCAATGAAAGAACTGAATTCCTTGGTTCTTATTGTAGGAAGCTGGTAAGTTCATTATCTGTCTGAACAACCAGATTTAGATTGGATACAGGCTTAGTACAAGCAACTGGACTTGATAAAAAAAGAAATAGAAAATTTAAGATCCAAGTTTTACATATGTTTAGTTTATACCTTTGAATTCCTTTATTTCTTACCTTTTTTACTATTTATAGATCTTCTCTTTTCTGGTATGAAGCTATGTTTTTCCTTTGCTGATCATTTATCACAGTAATCTATTGAGAGCCTGCTGGCTCTAATTTTACATCATCATTAAAGATGTCACTGAAAGAGTCCACACCTCTAGGAAGGTTAGAGGATAAGATTGAATGCTTAATGCTATTTTATAGCAAAATCTAAGATTCTTCTCTCTGTGATCTTAGTAGTGCTGATAGGGAACTTAAAATGTGTGATTAAATAAATGATACCAGATGAGATTATATAAATTATAGATTTAAATTCTTCAGTTCTACTGTCATAACTTGAAAATTGCAATATTGGAGTTGGGATTACGAGGAAAAGACTATGATAAGGATTCTAGGAGTGTTACCTTACACCTAAATTATTAATTGTATTTTATTTTAAATGTGCAAAAAGAGATGGCGTAAGCTTGGCAAGATTGATACTTGGAGTAATTGAACTTAGATTTCAGATAACTTATTGAACACACAGTGTTGATTAGAAGGTTCCAGGTTTTGCTTAGATCTGCTCTGAACAGAAAATAGAAGTTTATACTAGGTGAAAAATTCCTTAATTTCTGTCCCTGGCAGAATTGTAGCTGGAAAGAAAGGTTTTTACTAGCCATCAGAGCTTAGGAAATGAAAGCTGTGTGGGACACTAAGTTCTAAACATCAAGCAAAGTTTTACTTTCTTTGGTGCCTTTGGAAACAGAGGGCATCCTTACACACCAGAGTTGAAAGGTTTTCTATCACAGCAGCCAAAGCCACAGCTCCTGATTTTTAGCTTTCAGGGCTAGCAGGGGATACTTCAAAACATTTGTTATGAATGGGAATAGAATCCTTGCGAGTTTGTTATCATTCAGATTTTCAGGACAGACCCAAACTACAGTGGTGACATCTCAGTAATGCTTGAAAGAGGGAGAGAAGTTTCCTCCAAAAGCATGATAATGCTAAATACCTAAATAATTCCCATGATTTATTATTTCTTTCCCAGCTTTTCTTCCATGTCTTCTTCAGTATGGCCTTTTTTCCCCACATTTGATTACTGCCATTTTTAATATCTTTTTTCTTTACTTTTTTTAATCAGCCCTGATCAGTCTTTTGAAATACTATGTGATTATGCTCAGCAGTGTACACTGGGGAGAAAAGTGCAGATTCACATTGTTACATATGATTGCAACCCTGCTTCTCTTGTAAGTAATTGTGTTAATACTTAACTTCCTGAAGTGCCCTGTCATTTCTTTTCTTATTTAGCTGTAATGCCTTCTCTCATAACCCTGTGGGGAAGCTAACCTAATCGTTAGAGTTCTTGAATTCAAGAGTGTTGTATTCTCTTCAGAGCAGATTTGCACACATGAAGAAATTGTTTGAGCATCATCTTGTAACTTGCTTTACTGAGTTAATTTTTCAGCCATATTGAAACAAGACTGGTAAGCAAATGATGGAAACAATTATTTTGGCTTTCTTACTACAAGTATCTCAAAAACTCTTTTTCTGTCTCTACTGAGAACTGAATACCAAAAACCCACATTATCAAAAGAGGCTATCAAATCAAAGTAACTGTTTCTCTTCCTATTTTTATATGTAGGCAGTTCTAAAGAACCTTGCAGAAGCTGTAAGAGGCCGTTACCATTGCTACTCTTCCAAGGGAGAGGTAGGTGACAGGAAGAGAGGCAAAGCATTTTTCTCTCTTTTTGATGATTTTTCACTTTGAGAAAGTAAAATCATTATCACCCGAGTAGAAGTTGATAGTAAGTGCTGAAAGTCTCTGTCCTAGAAATGCTGAGGATGTGCTCAATAAACCTGTGGTTAATTCTTTCTGCAACTGAAAGCATTTCCTAAAAGTGCAATAAATTTTGCAGTTATTGTTTACTGACTTATTGCTGATAAAAGCAGTGGCTTACTGTAGAGTGATTCAAAGTTATAATGTAATACCTTGTTTATAAATGGCTACTAATTTATATGCAGAGCATTAGATACATTTATACTCAATTCTGCTATGCCAGGCAGTCTTGTATTGATGTTTGCACAGTAAAGTAAGAGAGCTGCTTTCAGTTGCTGTTTGAGCAGTAGTTAACTTATTTTGTTTTTATAATTGCAGAATTTTGATAGCAGTGATTTTCATCTGCTACTTCAAGAATCCCAGAAGGCTAAGGACCTACTCAAGAGCATCAAACAGGCTTTTCAAAGAAGAGTTGGTGGCTTGCTTGGTAGTAAAAAAGCAGATGTATGTATCTCTTTATTTTCAGATGTATTTTGAATAATTAAGGTTAGAAATTTTAAATGTCCACAATATAAAAAAAAATTGTGTGATGTGTCAGGTTTTTTGATATGTGAACTTCGAATATTCTCTTTTGAACATCCTTTGTAAGAGCAAATTAAGAACAAAATCAACAAAGGAGATATTTTGCTAAATGTTCTCCAAAATCCATAAAAAGAACATTGTCCTGTGATCATAATGGGAGTCTAAGAAGCACTAGCCTAACTCTATGCACAATCATATAGATGAAGTTCCATCAGTCCTTTAAACTGGTGAAAAGATACTCCTATGTGATTTAGTTGGACATTTAAATCTATTGCAGACTTATAAGGGCTTGTCTTGGTAGCACTGTTATACAAGTCTAGGAGGAATTTTTTTGTTAGTGAAATAGTCTGTTCTCTGTCACAACCACTGTAGGTACTTGTGTGATGTAGACAAGTCTGATCTGAAAGTGGGGCTGAAAGCTCACATTAGATATTCTTGTGTAGCTGGTCATCTGACCTGAGACATTCCAGACAGGAGGCAAAGTAGTTATTTTTGAATAAAATTTCTCTTTATTTTTCCCCTCAACCTTCCTATGCTGTACATTTTTTTTTTCTCTGTTCCAACTTCATAGTTACTGTGTAGGCTACCTCTGGAGCAGAAGTCACTCTGAAATTATTTAGAAGATTCTATATCCCCAGTAAAAGCCCATTTTTAGGAGGACCAATGATAGCTATTTTCAAAGCATTTTGTTTGTTGGAATCCCAGCACTTCAGTTTTAATTATGTTCACCAGGATTCTATGTTGGATATTTTGAATTGAGAGTAAAAATAAATTATGCTAAAACTTGCATGAGCTTTTCTTGAAATCCATTTTAGGTTTCCACAGAATTTGCAAATACAGCACCTTCCAGCTTCTTCCCAAAGCCTCCAAAGAATAAAGGACCATTAGTTATTCAAACACCAGGCATCCTGGCCAAAACCTCAGCAGACTGGTTAAAGACATATGGACTGAAAGGTAGCACAGAAAGAAAAGCTTAACAGATATGAAACATGAATTGAAGACAGAGTATGTGTTTTATTTAATGTATTTTTTTTCTTCCTATAGCTAAAAAATTAGACCTTTATCAAGTTCTGGCTCCCAATGCTTTCTCTCCTGTGGAAAATTTTATACCTGTTCTTAAAAAAACAGTATCATCAACTCTACATGAGGCAAGTGATGAGGAACTTTTTTTTCCCTGGGTTTGTGGAGTGTTTTTATTTATACTGCTACATTTTTCTAATTTAAATCAGTACTTTAAGTTGCCTGAAATTCTACAGGCTGAAATTTGAATCATAGATTCAACTCAAATACTTAATGTCATTCTTAAGAATGACTCAGGAAGAAATTCCATGTTGGTCTATCTTATGTTGAGCTCTGTAAACAGTTAACTCTATTTATCCTTCTAGAAAGTGATGATACAGTTTGAGTGGTATGATGGAACTGTAAAAAATATCCATGTTGACCTTCCAGTATTGTACAACTATCAGGTGAGTTGTCTATCGTGATGTGGCCTTGTCAGGGCTAGACTACCATCTAATTAATCCTCCTAATTGTCTTGTTAGCTAAGTACTGCGGGGATTCATGTGCAGACAGCTGTCCATGTAAGTCTGCAGCCACTGGAATTCTTACAGGCAGTAGTGATTCTTGAGGATTTTCTGCTAGATCAGAAAGCGGATCATCAGAGAATGGGACAGATTTAATCAAAGAGAAGCTGGGGATGTTTGAAACCAGGGTTTGCTGTATAGTGGTCTATCGGTCCTTTTTCTTTCCCACTTTACTGGCAGTCCTCACAAAAGGCTATGGGAATATTTCCAGGCAGGGAAAACAATTCATTACAGTAGGAGTGATGTGAAGTCTGTGGAACTCTACAGCCAGACCAAATGGAGAGTGTGAAGTGGCTGAAGTGAAAATCAGCTTCTGTGGCTCCTTGCTCACTGGTAGATGCATGCATTTTGTGCTCCAAAAGCATGCTAAATGATAGTTCTGAGTTCAGTGCCCTTTTCTAGCTTGATATGCCCTCATTTAATACCTATATATACTTGGAAAGGTCATGGTGTATAGAGTTTGGACAAATTACTTTGATATCAAATTGATACTGTTAAAGAATTACATGTGTTTGAGAATATTGTGTTTATGTTATATTATGTGTTTTGTGATGAACACTGCCTAAAAATGTTATTGAAGAAAGTGTAAGCTTGTAAAAACTCTTAGAGCTCTTTTTTTTTTGTTTTCTTGATATGCCTGAACACTATTTTGAACATGGTGTCAAGAGGAAAAGTGGAGATACTGGCCTCTAGATTCTTTACTGCTTTTTTTTTCACTGTATGTTTTTTCATGGTCTGTGTTCTCATATCTGTACTAAAAATGAAATGTCACTATCTAAATGAATGAAAATATTTTTTTTACTATGCTGTTATGTTATTTCTGTCTTATTAAGCATTTGACAATAAAAGACTTGAACTTTTTATTTTTAACATAAATTTTCTTTATTTATGCATAGAAAATCCTTGCTAAAATGGTAAGAATCTATGAGAAACGAATTGACTGGCTATCTGGTGCTAGCAGAAGAATATGGGGAAGTGTTTGTGAAAGAAGGTATTGTATTTGATTTTGGGGATTTTTTGTGAGGTTTGAAGCCTTAATGTGTTTGAGGACAGTGTTTATTTACATCTTGTCTGAGGCCTCAACCTCAATTGCACATTTGCTCTTTTTCCTGTTTACAAACCTTGAATATGGAGTTTGAGACAAAAGGAAGGTAGCTGAGACCCCTGTTACAAGAGGTTTTTTTGCTCATTGATTAGGACTGAATTAGTTTATCTGGCTACTGTGTTGTGCTGGCAGCTCACATCCCACCAACTCTCCATCACACTTGTGGGTCTTTTCAAAACCACTGCTCCCAAATCATCCCTGTCCATTAACTGTGACCATCCTGCGTTGTCTATGCAAGCAAGACTTAAAACTGACCGCGCTGAGCAGCTCATCATTAACACTTTTCTCTAAGCAGGTGACGTGCTTGATAGCATCAGACAGTCCATACCTGAGCAACCCCTCTGGCACTGATGAGCTGAGAGAAACCTTAACCATTTGTCTCTGGAGTAATATTCCATATGTTCCTGGAGTGTTGACTGGGAAAGGACTGAACCATCCATCAACTCTCCTTGCTGGCAAACATCCACACATTTCAGGAGGGCTTTAGATACTCAAGTACAGAGAAAGAGGAAGACCTGTTTGGAGTTCACCAGCCCTTATAGCACTACAAGTAGCCAGGATCCTAATAATTCCATAGTTTAGGAAAGATTGAAGTTTCATTACTGTTACTATTTTTTTTTAAAGCTACCTAATGTTTTGCGGAACTTTTCCTAAATACAGATTCAGTGTTTATACATTTTGATACATAGGTGGAAGGTACTTTCCCTGACAAGTTAGAGTGCACTGAAGACAAGAATACATAATTAGATAAGAGTTATTTCTTTTTTTTAATGAATAACATATTTTTTATATAGGGTGGTTATACTTGTTGATATATCAGCGACAAACTCTACCTATATCACTCTTATCCAACATTCTTTGCGACTTTTACTTGAGGAACAAATGTCAAATAAGGACTACTTCAATATTATAGCGTAAGTAACTATTTAAGAGTCTTTTAAAATAACTGTAATGCATTGCAATGAAAGAAGTATGCTGAGAGCTTGTAGTTACTAATAGGCATGTTTTAGTATTTAATGGTTTTAGTGAAGTATTTGCAAGACTGGCACTGATTGGTCCTTATTGGGTGAGTTCATGAATCAGATGGAGACCAGATTAATAATTAAAAATCACTGGTTTGGGTGAGGGTCACTTGAACTGATTGCATCATACCTGTAACAAATACTCATCCTGCTGTATTGTTCATAACAGTATTAGTTCACCTGTCAGAAACTTACCAAAAGAGGATTTTGATGTCTCAGGTACCATAACTGAGAGCACCCTTTAAATTTTACAGTAACTCCAATACTGTTACAGTGTTAAATATTACAGTGTTAAAATTCTGTACTCAGCACTGGCAGGCACAACTGCTAAGCAGCTGCTGGGCAGGTGACTCGCAGGTAAAAGTAAAAGCCAGCAGCTCTTGGAGTTCCTAACATGGTGTGAGAACAGAGCCCTTATCTCACAAGAGAGATACAGGCAGCAGCTGTGGGATGGAGTTCCTTTTTCACTGAGCTTTTCCCAGCTCATGTAGGATCCTGCCTGTTAAGGAAAGAAAATCAAACAAACCTTGGGTGATGGATAAATGTGGATAGTTAAATGGTTTGAAATAGAAAATAGTTGGCATCGGGCTGTTTTATGTCTATAATACCTCAATGAGATTTTTCTTCTTCAGTGAATTTATTTTTTCTTTTTGCTTGCTCTAAACTGTAATCTGAAAATTAATTGCTGTTATCTTTCTGTGAAAGATTTGGGAGTGATATTGTGCCTTGGCAACAGGAACTGTGTCCTTCCCAACCAGAAAACTTAGAAAAGGCTTGGAGGTAGGATCAAATAATTATCCCGTGTATGTGAATTTCACAGAGAAAAATTGCAAACAAACTGAAAAATTGTATAAGCTTACCATGTTACATAAATAGGCTGACATGTTTCACACTGCTTGTTCATAGTGATTTCTTGTGAAGACAGCATTGTAAAAGTTAATAAGCTTGGTGACTTTGTATTTCATATGTATGTATAATATATATGTACACAGATACAAAAGTGTCTGTGTAAGGAATAAAGAAGTTACATGAAGAATTGAAAACTTCTTCAAATATGGCTGGGATGTGAGAGCTAAACAACAGGGTTTTTCCCACATGCTTTGGAAAAAAAATCCCAGGTTTCTGTTTGTGGAGTCACACTGTGTTCTCACTGTACCTCTCGTTTCATTCCTGTTTCTGTAAGTTCTACTATATTACTATTTTTTTACTACTATATTACTATTACATAAAATAAGGAGAGAATTCTTTCCTTTTTATGCTTTGTATCTTACTTTAAAACTAGTTTGCCACGCTGGCAGTACAGAAACCAGAGCAAATAGTTTGTTATATAATCTGGATCTGCTCTCTGTTGTTTTCAAAAATTTTAGACTCCAGTGCAGTGCTATTTAAGATACTTAGTTCTCTATATTACTTTGAGCAGAAACAAGAGGTTTTGTTTCTTCACTCTTTGAACTGTAAACATCTTGGTTTAGGTGGGTGTTGAGTTTGGAGTGCAAGGGCAGTAGGAATTTCATGAGTGCACTCAGAAGAGCTGTGGAAGTTGACTTCAAAGACAAAGATAAACACAAATCACAGGGGCTCTACCTGCTGACTACTGGAATACCTGATCAGGAAACAGTGAGTGTCATCACAGGCAATTTTCCTCTTAAGTTCCTATCAAAACTAGTATCAACTTTCTTTTTCTCTTTTTCCCCAACTTGTTTTTCCCCTTGTGGCCAGTCATCACAGTTCATTGGCAGAATATTCCTCCTTTACATACCTAAGGCAGCACAACTGTGGGGATCCCAGGCTTCCATTTCTGCAACTGTTAGTCATGTGTTGGAGTAGCAATTATTGTGTGTGAATTATAGAAAATTCAAGATGTGCTTTTAGGATTCCTTTCCCACTTCAGTTCTGGACATAATTTTGCTTCAGGTTTCTGAGTTTGAACAAGCTGATTTTTGTAATCTTTCATTTCTGTACAGTTCATGGGAACAAAGACACAAATAATTTTCCAGTGAAGCTCCGTAGCACGTTATGTAGAAACAGCTCCTGTTTTTATCCCAGTAATCCCTTGCTTGGATCCATGTTTGTAGTGAATGTGCTCCATGGCTTTTAAGTCGTGTGCACAGCCTCGAGTTTTCACATGTGTGCAGTGAGGTGTCTCCTGCTTTTGTTACCAAACCTCTAGAAATTCTGGGCAGACCTAAGAAATTATTAAAGCCTGTATAGCTGACAAGAAAATGAGGGACAGATGGACAGTTTCATCCCTACCTTGCTTCAGTGCACTGCTAAATTGATGTCCACGATGTCTGCCTTTGGTTCCCAAATCTACCCCAGCTCACCTCTTGCCTGCAGTAGAGCTGTTGCCACTGTAGCCAGCAATAGTGCTAATTGTGTGTCTGCATGGACTGAGGAGGCATTGGACTACTCAGGGTAGGTTCCTGTGCTGAACTGCTGCAGCTGGGAGGATTTGAGGATTTGTACAACAGACAGGAACCAGTGGAGTAGATGGTAGCTTGTCTGAGGTAGAGGCTCACCCCGATGTTTCTTTTTCCTCTGTCTTACAGCACACAATCAGTGCTTATGTGGCTGAGGCTTGTGGAGGTTTTGATTTCCAGCTCCATGTCTGCCTATTCAGTGTAGCAAAGGGCACTGACTCCAGTGGGATTATTCCAGCCCGCTACGCCAACCCAAGGGAAACTGCCTGTGCTTTTAAAGAAATTGTTCAGGCAGCCAGTGGAAGGTTTCACTGGTTTGGAGAAGCAGGTATGAGCAAAGGAAAGTCAACACATACTTCTTTTTCATTAATGAAATAATATTCATTAATGATTTTTACTCCCAAACCAAGTAGTTTTCTTCTTTTAAGATATGCTGATGCTGTACTAGCACTTAGATATAAACACAGGTCATAGTTTTATTGCAATCACATTGCAGAATATTATAATGCAGCCTTAATTAAGGAATTTGGGTTGTTTTTGGTTTTTTTTTCTATTTGAATTCACTATTTTCTGGTAGCCTTTTTAAAGGTGCTTTAAAATATAGTTATTGATATGGTAAGTCCAGATGATCAGGCTTGCAGGAAACAAAGGTTTTTTGGTCCTCTGTATTGGTATTTAGCATGTCATACAAATCGTTGTATATTTTAGAAAATCCTTACTTTGTACACTTTAAAAAACCTGTGCTAATTAGAATCTATTTGATTATCAGGTATTTTTGAAAGTGATGATATTACTAGTATTATATCTGAAATGGAAAAAGCAAAGAACTACTCCCAAAAGGTATGAATTACATAGAACTTTTTAAATTACTTTTCCTCCTTAAAAAATTCAACAGTGTTTGTTCAGCTGACAATCCAGGAGCTTGAACAAAACCGTTTTATGGTGAGCAGGAATGTTCTAGAGTGTGAGAATAGTGACCATAGAGTAAATATGGACTAGAAAGCAGTTGCACAATAGCACTACAGTGACTGGTGTTGGAGTAGCCGTGATTCCATACCAAATACAAGTTTACAGTTCGAGTGATTCTCCTGTTTTTTGCCAATCCTGTGATGAATTCTTTTCAAGTAAATTAATTCTTCATTATAATAAAGTTATATATGTTACATGCAAATGAATAATGCTACATTCTTGTAAGTCCCAGGATAGGGAGGGCTTGTCATTACCACAGTGGTTTTGTTCTGAAACAGTTTTTTTTTCAAGTGTACTGAGGTTTTTTCAAGTGTACTGAGGGTGTAGAACTAGACTGTATCTCACCATATTCCATGCACATGACTTTTTTCCAAAGATATCTAACAGAATAACTGAGGCAGTATAGCCAGCCTGGAAGTGTGGTGGCTGTTTCTTATAAAAGTGTGAAGAGAAAGAGATCTGCAGTAAGAACCTTGTCCAGAGGGCTGAGTACCCTGTTGAATGCAAGTCTGAGTCACAAAAATTGGACTTTTTTAAAAGAAGAGCTGGTGGCTATTCAATGACACCTTAAAATAATTTGTTATCATTTAACAGTTGCATATACTTGTTTCACCATCCTCCACATTGCTCTAGCCTTGGTCTATACACACTGCTGCCTTTTGGATTAGTCTGTTTGCCCAGAGCAGGAAGGGTTTCCATACAGTGTGTTTGAGCAAGCACTCAATGGTTTCTGTTCAGTAAGAGGTGTTAAGCGTTATCAGATAGGATATTTATTATTATAGTAGTAGATACACAATACCTGTCTTTGAAATATCATTTCCTTAAATTCCATGTATATGAATTACTAATCAATGTGGATTTCCATTTCAGTGTGCATTCCTAGTGGAGTCCTTAAAGCAACGCTCAGTAAATCAGTCTGTGAAACCCATCACACCAGAAGGAGACTCAAATGTGTTTATGAGGAGTGAGAAAAAAAAAACACAGAAGGTGCCATCTCCTAAACCCACAGCTGTGAGTCTGGCTAGAATGGTTTGAAATGGTCCCATCTTTAATATACTGTGTTAATTAAAGATCCTGCTGAGCTATTGGGTACTCCTCTTGGTGAGAGAAGTGCTCAGCTGAAAATTTGAAGAAATAAGAGCAGCACTGTGATAGTACTTCGAATTTATGTTTGCATTCAAAATGCTACATATACCAAAAAGTGCATCATACTGAGTAATTAATTATAATGGAACCACACTGTCTTGTCAAAAGGTATCTAAATAATCCTTCCTCTGACCTTAAAAGATAAAGCAGAAATGTGCTTTACCAAATTACATCTATTTTGCAAGTCCTTCTAGAAGGATATTATGATGTTCTGCTCATTTACAGATGAGACAGATGCAGCTCACTAGCATGTCTGGCCTCACAGAGAGCCAGCATAAAACAAGACCAAGATTCAGGATTTGTTTCCTGGCTGCTGTGCTTATTTCCATGGAGCTGCACTACAGAATCCCTTGGGATTTTGCTAGTGTTTGTTCATTTTAACTGTGCATATGTCTGTTTTGAGTAGGTGTGTACATCTGTAATATGCATAAAGGGCCAGCGCTTACTGGAACTTTCAGGTCTCATCTTTGAAATGGGAATGGCATTGTAGGTGTGGGAATGTAGGGAATGGGAATGTAGGCGTGGGAATATTGCAAAGGCTTTGTAGGTTTTCCAGGGTGTTTTATCAAAGGTGACATGTTCTCAACACCTCGTCACAAATGCAGGAGAAACTAATTACTCAGAGATAACAATAGAGTGTAGTTTTGCAGAGATTAAACTTGTATGAAACGGGTACAGGATTGTCTGTAGATGTTTGGTAATATTTATAGTAGAGATGCATGTTAAATTAGATGTCAGTTGCTTGAAGGCTCAGTGTCACAGCAAGTCTTACCCTAGAGTAGGGTTAAACAAGTGCTTGTGTTGTTTAGCAGACTGCTCAGCCCCTAGAGGGATAAGCCAAACCCAAAGGAGAAATTACTGGTGTCAGCACTAGATTTTCAATAGTCATTATAATGAAGATACTAAATACTGCATTCTATAAAGCAAGGTCATTACCATACTAGACTGCTCCTTCAGGTGGCAAAAAATGGTCCAAACTCCTCTCCATGTAGATGCTAGTCTTCAGGTTTATGGTAGCAGATGATATTGGCAAGATAATTAAAACAGAGCAATTAGTTACTTAACCCAGCAAGAAACTGCAAATTAATGTGTTGTCATGACAGTCTGTGGATTAGTCAAATCCAGAATAAAGCAGGAATTAAAGAATAAAGAAGCATAGTTCCAGATTAGAATCATGCAGTTACAATCCGGCTAAAACACTTTTTACATTTATTTTTTTGTTATTAAAGGTGCTTAAGGATGTTAAAGACAACCATGGTACAGAGAGAAATACTCCTGTAAGAGTACTAGCATGGCGTCCTCCTAGCACCAAAGCAGGAATTCCACCAGGTCTGTATGGATTAGGGAGTTTTTGTCTTCAGTTTCATTTGGGTTTTGCTTAAAAGACCATATTTAAGATTTTAGAAACACCTGAAATTGTAATATTTAATCAGATTTATAGGAACCATCATGCTTGTTTTGGAATTCCTTTGGGATGAGTTTTAGCTGTTATTTATCTTGTTTGTTTCTACTCTGTGCAAGGAAGGAACTCTGCACAGCTGTCATTTCCAGGTCCTAGGATTGAATACCTGACCTTTATCAGGAAATGTCAAATGTGTCTGATGGAAAGTAGAACCCCACTGTGTTCTATACCTGAAGCCATAAGGCTCAGCAGTTCAGACATATATTATGTTTTTAGTTCAATGTATACATTGCCACTAAATCTGTTAGATCCCATTTTAATTAATATGCTGTTCCACTTGATGTATTTATGATCTAGTAATGAAGGAAAACACAACACCAGTGTCAGGTTGTCTGAAGTGCTGGTTCTTCCAACTGCTTCTGGTATATGAAAAGCTCTTAAACTGATTCCAGTTACTGCTGGTCCTTTAAAGCCCAATTCATTTCTCCTCCGTTTTTTTTTCCTGTGTTTTTTCTTTGTATCATCGCTAACATTCGCAATTTTTCTTTAAATTAAGTTTTAGTCTTCAAATCTACTGATGCTGATGTGTAGCAGTGTTTACAAATCTGGATTCATATTTGCATCTGAGGTCCTCTCTACAAAGTTAACTGATTTCCTCCAACAAATATTGTGCTTGTTCAAACCCCTAATTTTTTTCAGACTAACTCCTGTGACATTCTTCCTGATTGTAATTTCTATATTTCTAAAGGTTTCATTTCTATTAAAGCTTCTTAAGTAGTGCTATAATATGATTTTTCTTAATCAGTATCAAAGAAAATGAAGCATTTTTAATTGTGGTAATAGGAAAATACGAAGAGAACAGAGTTGAATTCTTCTCATGTAAGAGTTTTATCCAGATGAGCTAAATTAATGGGTTTTTTTAATCTATTATTACTTGTAGCACAAACAGTAAAAGAACAGCCTCAGACTGAGAATGAAGGAAAGCACAAATCCAGGAAGCAGCCAGAGCTTTCTGTGTCTGTATTTTACACTGAAGAAGGAAGAAACGTGGGTATGTGTTATCAGGATGGGATGGGTGAAGCCCTTTTCTTATCAGCACTTCTATTATAAAACTGGCAGGATGATAAGTCACTGATAACCAGTATGCCTTGAACAGTGAGTGGGAGAGAGTTTCATTTACCAAACAGTGGTAAGGATTTTTACTTTGGGTGCAGGTGGGTGGCACTTTTTGCCTGTGTTTTTTTTGTTTTGTTTTGGTTTGGTTTTTTTTGAAGGGTTTTTCTTTTATAAAGTCCCTTGGGATCTTTTGGTCCAAGGTGCTCCAAGGAAAGGCACTGTGAACATGGTTTAGTTGATGACAGAAGATTTGGTTCAGAATTTCTTGAAGTGACAATTTATTTAAAATAAGTGAATCTTTAAGGTACTTTGTTCGTTTCTTAAATAGGTACAATATATCAGAAGTATCCAAAGGCAGTGTGCATAAGAAAATCTATTTGCTCTGTCACGTTGCCAGAGGATGAGGAAATCTGTTCAAGCAAAGAGGTATTTTTCTCCTTACTATTAAATTGCCATTTTGGAACTGTCCATCTGAATTAATGTAAATGTTAATTGTGATTCTGTACAATGTGTTATTACTTAAACTTTTCTAATATTTGCCAACAATCAATTGCTCTATTTGTTTGTCTTACAAGTGGCTGACCAAGTACAGTATTAAAAAGCTTAAACTGGAATTGCCCAGACTGATGTTTGGTCCAGGCTGTACCCACCAGAAGAAAACTGTGCAGTCTCTGCACAAGAAAGTATCAGCAAAATACTGTTCTATCTTCCCCAGGGCAGAAATCAATGTAGGTATTTGCAGATGTCAGGTACCCACATTATTGAAAAGCTTTGTTTATTATTTGTGAATGATGATTGATGTTTATGACTTTCTAGTATGATGTTCTCTCCACTCTGCCCTGTTCTTTCTGAATCATACTTCCACTATCAAGCTAGAGAAGGTCTTTTATTCACCACAAAAAAAACACTTAGCATGCTTGGAGTCCAAACTGCATGTTCTTTAGAATGTGTAGCATTGCCTCTGCTCATACAGTATGAAAAATAATTTTTAAAATTTAAATAAAACTTTTCAAAATCATGTGTGAGTGGAAACTGGAAAAATGTTGGATCTTGATTGTTTCAGTTTGTGTAATGACTGGAGAGAAGCACAGAAAGTTAAGTGCAAGCAGCAGAGTCACAGAATATTTCTTACCATATTTCATAGATGTAAAGACAAAAATCTCCCTGGTATCCAATGCCATCATTGCATATATAGCAGCTGAGCTCAGATTTCCTCAAGTAAGATGCTCTTGCACAAACTGAATTTTTTCAGGGGGTTGTGAAACATCTGCAGTTTCACCCTAAAGAGCTGGAAACCTACACAGAACAACTGGAGAAGGTGCTGCAGCGCTATATCCAGAGAGTGCAGTGGCTTCTCTCAGGTATTGGTGTGCCTCTGCTTTTCTGTAAAGCACAACTTCAATATATACATAAACCTTCTTGTGTGCTATTTCTGGTAAAATAGATCTGAATGTAAATCTGAACCTACAATGTGAATAAAGATTCTCTGTCTTGAATTTCATTTCAAGTTTAAAACTTATTTTTGTGAATACAAGAGAATTCAGCATCTGTGCAGCTGATAAACATCTCACTTGCTGACAAATAATTCGTTTTTAGTTGTTATGTGTTCCTGAATTCAGAGCAGAATCTTTCCATCAACAGAATACATACAGTAACATATACAAGCAAAATTAGTTTTTCTGCATGTTTTGCTAAGAATGTGCCCTGCTTAGAATTTCAGCATCACTATTGGTGAAGAATATTTTGATCTCTCTGCTGCTCATAAAGATCTTTATTGGGAAACAGTTCAATTTTTTGCTGAGTTGTAAAGGAGCTGCAAATTATTTAGTGCAAGTTGCTGCAATTAGCTAGTAATTAATGCTTAATAGTGCTAGTTTTGAAATGGCCAAAGACTTTTCTATTGTTAAGCTTTCAACTACCTAATTGCCACATAGATTAGACTAAATTATGTAGAAATGTGCACAGAATTACCCCTAAAGACTGATGATTTACATTATGCTCAATAAAATAAGCCTATTTAATAACTCTTAATTAGTTTTAATGTTTTGGCCCAGGAAGCCGAAGATTGTTTGGTACCATTTTAGAAGCAAATGTCTGTGTTCTGATGGATACATCTGGTTCCATGGGCCCATATTTGCCACCCGTCATGAAAGAACTTACCTCCCTTATCTGGGAACAGCTGAGAAAAAATGAAGTCAGGTATGGTGAATTACTGATAAAGACTGAAATCTGCACTCATTATTATGTAATCAGATTGCTTAATAATTATAGTAATACAGCACTGAAACACAATTTCAGTAATTATTGTATGTTAGAGTATAATGTGCATGTAACAAGAGCTGCTTTTTCTGTTGTTTTACCGGTTTTAAGTTCTAAACTCTTAAGACCTGAGCTTCTGCTGTAGGCTGATGCTGTTTACCCTCTTAGGCTCAGCATTCCCATAGACTTTCTGTTCATGAAAAGGAAGATATGCTTTTTGACTCTTCCAAGGCTGAAGATCTTCATCCAATACTAGGCTCTTTGATAGGGGGTTTGGTTTGGTTTTTTTACTGTTTGGTTTATTTTTAAAAGAATTTTATATATTTACTTATTTTAAAACTGTCTTATCCAAAGTGACTTGTTGTACTGGTTAGGGTTAAATGTTGTGGGTCATCTTTCTCCTCAGGTTTAACCTGCTGAGATTTGCAGAAAATACAGAGAGTTGGAAAGAACATCTTGTAGAGGCGACTGATGAAAGCTGCCATGATGCTGTGCAGTGGGCTTCCACATGCCATGCTTGTGGGAACTCCTGCATCCTTGCAGCTTTACAGGTTGGTGTGCCACAGCTTGGAGAACACATCCTGTCTTGTGGTAAAACACTTGCCTGGTGACATTCTAGGAAAATTATTATGCCCAAGTGTACAACATCTTTATATGCAAATCACTGAACAGTTTAGAAATCAAGTCACTGTTTCTGACCCCAGGGCTCATAGATACTCATATTAGTTGCTCATACTAAGTTTTTTAAAAAAAGCCAAATATCAATAGTTTTGTTAATATTTGTGTTCAAAGAATACTGGAGAGGGAAAATAGCCAGTTGCTCAAAGTGATGTTTATGTACAACTGTGGCTGTAGTATGTTACTCTGACCTAAACTCGATTTTAAATAAGCAGTGTTTGTTGGAATCTTATGGGTTTTGAGTACAATTCTTGAACTTTAGTAACAAATGAAGAAATTTTTCTCCTATAAAAATTCTCAGTGTAGAAATCAACTAGTAAGAATAACTTAAAACTGAGCTTGCAATTTCACGAGATTTAAAATAGGAATCAAAAAAGAAATGTTGCTTTTAATGAACAATCCTTCTTCCAGACATCTTTGCACAATCTCTGTATAAATGTTACAGCATTCATCATGACTAAAGTCCTGTAGAGCTGCAAGGCATATGTGTAGTACAAAGATATCCACCGAGTCAATTACTGCAGCAAATTTTCATAATACTCATTCAAGTCCTAGTGAGTCTGATTTTCAGACATTAAACACCTTTAACTACCATAAAATATGATGTAAAAATCTTTTGTCAGTAGTTCTCCAAAACCAGTTAATCTTCTTTTTTCAGTAAGTCAATTTTTTGCAATGTCCTGCTTATAAATATGTTGTCTTATGCTACAAACTATCTACTTAAATCTTCAAATTTATATCCTTGATCTCCTTCCCTAATGAATGAAAATGAAAAGACAAAACTAAGTTGATTAATGATGAGGCAAATATACAGCTATCTTAAATCATTGGAATGGTATTTTTGTTCCATAGTATAACTTTTCATATAAATGTACAAATTATTTAAGCTTATTTTCTGCTTTTCAGAAGGCTCTCAGTTTCCAAGGTGTAGAGGCACTGTATCTATTGACTGACGGAAAACCAGACACCAGTTGCAGTCTGATTTTGAAAGAAATTGAAAGATTGATAAAGAAACAAGATATTAAAATCCACACCATTTGTTTTAGCTGTGCAGACAGGTATATGATACTTTGCAAGAAAAAAAAAAATCTCTTAAAATGACGACTTTATTTATTGTCAGAGGTCTGTGCTGCCAAGATGGTAACAGGGAAGGTTTTTCTGACACAGGTAATTGCCACATTTTATACAGGAATTTATAATTATGTCCTCCAATCTATTTGTTTTGATGTCATATTTTTGAGGAGTTCTTAGAAATTCTTTTGCTGTTGCTTTTGGCAAATAATTTTCATAAATAGCTTTCTACTTTATGCTAACAGAGGAGCTGTTGAATTCCTGAAGAAGCTTGCTTCCCAAACAGGAGGGCGCTTCCACTGCAGTTCTGGAGGTGAAGATGGACAATTAGCAGCACACAGAATATTGACAGAGGGGCTGGATGATGAAGATGTATGTTAAATAAATTGTTTTGTTTTGTTTCATTGCAACTTAGTTCATCAGTAGAGAAACTTAATTTAAAAAAGAAGAACGAGAAAAAATAATACAAAATTTCTAGGATATTTCATATTGAAACCAAAACCAGAAATCATAGTTTTGCCTTTCTGCTAACTGCCTTGGTGAGGTGCCCAAGCCCATGAAAGGAATACACAGTGCAATATAAGTTTTGAAAGAGAAGTCAAAAGTGTATAATATGTCTGCATGTGTTTTTTAAGCTAACTTCAGCTTTTACTGTCTTCTTATCCTTGCCATCTTGTGTTTCATTTAATTGTAAAATCCTTATACAGTGCTTAGCACATCAGTCCTCCAGCATGAGACCTCAGGCATTGCCACGGCAGAACAATGTTACTGAGCAGAACCAGGTTCAGTCTAGGCTTGCTCTGCTCTGCTCTCCTCTAGTAGAGGACCACTAGACCAAGACCTCCTCTGCAAGTAGGGAAATTCAGAGCTTAGGATCAGTTAATTAAGTTGATGAAACAGAAAATAACAAATAGGTGCAAGTTAAAACATTTTAACAATGTTTTCAGAATCCAGTTTTCCCTTACTTTGAAGGAGATGATTTAAAGAAACTTACTCAAGAAGTAGCAAAAGCTAGAAGTTTCTTAAAGCAGGCAAAATCTTGGAGGTGAGTATTTATCAAGAATCTTTGTATTTATTATTTAGTGGAATGAAGACAAGAATATCTGACTCCCAATATCTGTTATATAAAAAAATAGACCTGGAGAATTGTCTAGAATAGGAGTGAAGGACAATTAAATTGTATTGACCCATATGTTTCTTCACTGTTACCCTTCCTAACTGCCAATCCAGAACCAGAAAGCACCAATTCAATAGGAATGGCAGGCAAAAGTACCTGCAAAAGACCTTTTAAATGCATTATACCTCCACATTGAAAAGTCACCTAAGATCAGAGCTAAACAAGGCTCCAAGGTGTTCTATGCCTCTGTGAAAAGCTGCTGTAATTCTTTAGGGTTTGTTTTTCTTTCAAACAGATTATTGCTTGAAAAATGGAACACAAACCAAAAAGATGACTCTGGCTTTCAAAAAAGTGTTCAGGTAAACAGTCACCTCATTTACATCATAGCTTATGTATAGTTCATGTATTTCAGTAGAAGGGTAATATTTTATTAAATATTCGTTTGTAGCAGTGACTTTTCCCAAAATTGGAAACATTTGTAATGATTTTAGTTCTTAGCTGAGATAGTCCAGAGTAAAACCCCATATAACCAAAGAACAGCTCAAAGAAAACTGTTTGGGGTGAAAAGAGCAAGGCAGATGTGTATTTGTAGTTACTACTGGTCTAGCAAGCAGTTAAGCACGTGAGATGGTTAGAACTAGACGCAATGGCTGTAATAATAATTGTGGCATGGGCTGCATGATTTATCTGTTAAATGAACGAGACAGACTGAAAAAAGACCCCACTAATATCAAAAGCATCCCCAGCAAACATGGGACTATCATTACAGAGTAGTGGGAGAGGCAGCTGGGCAAACTGAACCTCTCACAGAGCCAACCTGCTGCTTTAAATTGGCAAAGTAAAATCCACAGGAAAAGAGAAATTACTGTGTGGAAGTACTTTCTCAGGGTTAAACAAGGCAGAAGCCTTTGTCACAGAGCTGTTTGAGGAAAAACAATGGACACACAGACAACTGCAGAGTTGCACTAGAGAATCTTGGCCTGCCAAGATATTCATCAAGAAATTGGGTAAGGCAGATACAGAGCAAGGTTTTTAAAAATCCTTGTTTCTATAGGTGTAGTTTGTATTTTGGTTCAAAAACATTGCCCGGTCAGTCAAATAAGAATATAAAGAAATCCAGTCCAACCTGCTGGTGAAGAATGCCTGGTTCATGGAGAGTGGACACCTGGAGTCTGGTGTGCAAGAGTGTGTCAGAGTGTGGCTGAGTCTGCAGAATTCAGCATTTAAGAGCTGATCACTCACGAGAGATGCTTGGAGAGGGAACAGATATAAAAACATCCTATAGGAGCAAGGAAGTTGTTACAGGCATGCAGAGATAAAGGCCGGTGTTCCACAACTATCTCTGTATCTCATTGTTCCAAGGAAAATTGTATTGCTGGTGAAGTGTATAGGAAGGCATTCCTGTTAAAATTCTCAAGAAAGTGCATAGCACTGTAGCCCCATCAAACATTTAAGTAAGGAAATCTGATTACTTTCAGTTTAAGTTAAATTGTTTTTCCATTACTATTTTGTCAATGGTGACACTGAGCCCATGGATTTTATATATTTTGAGTTGTATTTTAAAAAGTATTCATGTGCTTCACTTGTAGGATTAAATTTTAGACCAAGAAAAGGTGCTGAAGAGGTTTGGAATCATACCATTAACCTGTTTCTTTTCAAAGTGTGCTCACACCTTCCAGCTTCAAGCAGAAAGAAAGGTTTTTTTCTTTGTTGTCACAACTGTTGGCAAGACAAGAAGTTGCAGATGATAAGTGCTGCACTGACTCCACTTGAAGATTTTGCAAGATACAAAGTAAATCAAGCCCTGAACCCTATGAAGTTTAAATATAAGTAGAGGATAGTTTTCAATATCGTTAATACAAATTGTAAAAGTGTATGGATCAGTAGTTACACAGGGTCACAACTTTTGTTTCTCTTTTATTGCATTGTATCAATAATTTCTTCATTTAGTTGCTGGTATGTCTAAATTGCCTTTTTTGTCTGTTGGTTTGAGAATTCTTTACTGGTGCTTATTATCACTAGCAGATGGGACAGGTGGCTGTGATATTAGGAAGAGAATTCTTTATGCCAGTTTTGCATAGAAAGTCCAAGAAATAACCTTAATGGAGAAAACAAAGCTTGTAATTCATGTTTTTGCACAGAGAAGTTTTGCTAATAATTATTTCAACTCTGGATGGTGACTCAGAAATTACCATACATGCAAGAAAATAACACCCTGTTGCTGATGTAGCCTGGTTGTGTTTGTATAACTGGACACTGCCTATCTTCTGAGCAGTTCTGTTCTTACATATTTCCTGTCTAGAAAGATTAAAAATATGTTTACTAGTATCAGTAGAAATATACTCGGTTTTTACTGATTTTTGTAATGACAGCTCGCTAGTATTTGGAGATGGTCACTGTTGTTTTTTAGAGGATTAGAAATTCATCTCAGATGTTTAATAAATGTAATATAATAAAAATGGATTCATAATTAAAAATTAAGATACTTGATCTGCATTTATTCAGGAGCCATCTGCATCTCCTGAGTGCCACTGGATATGCTGTGATATGGGAGATTGTGTCTTTTCTGTCCCTTTGTCTCTTTTGTCTCTATAGAGAATTAAAAATTACTTCTGTCATAAAGGTATCTATTTAGTGTTGTATGCTCTGAACCAGGTGACTCCTGCCTTCCATGCTAGTGCCAGCCTTTACTAGAATGCTGCAGTTAAACTGATGCTTTGTGCTATGCATCACTTTCTGTGATTTTATTTGTGGATGTGTGTAACTGCTGAGATGATTTGATATGAAAATGTTAATTGTAAATTAATAGGATTGGTTACAGTTCTATTTGGGGTATAGATGATGATCACTGGTAAAATGAGGATTTGTACTAACAGAAATGTTAAAACAGTAAATCCAGGTAGAAAGGATGAGCTTTCTGTATTGCCAAAAAGGCAATTTCTTATTTGTTTCTTGGAGGGTTTAAGAAATTTCACAGTACTGTTGCATAGATTCTTATATTCCTATAAAAGTACTTCAAAAGAATTTAAAGGGAAACACTCTTATGAAGGTGTTAAATGGTATCAAAAGATCTTTATGAAGTAAGATCATAATGAACATGTTGGATTTTGCAAATGTGGATAAGCATCAGAATATTTCAGTCAGTTGTGTTAGACTGCAATTGTCGAAGCTCTCATTTAGAGCTTTCCCCTCCTCCATATAATATTTGGTGTTCAGAGGTTTTACTCTATCAAAACAATTGCATTTACACAGTGTCCCCATTGGCTGATTGTCAGCAGATCTGTAATCCCCAATTTGGGGTAGCCTACATTAATACTCATCACTGAGCTGTTTGTTTTGGCTTGGGCTGGGCGTTCATTTGTGTGGGCAGAGCTCAGCACGTTTGTCTGGTTCCCCTGAGCATGATCTCACACTCCAAGTAGGTGTTGGGAACTCAGGAGCCTTCTCTTTGCTGGTGGTGTGAGCTAAGGGCTTCTAAGCTTCCTGTTCAAGAAAATGAAATGAAAAGTAAGGAGCATATGTTGATGTTAGAATCTGTGTAAGCACAGAAGCTGTAAAAGAGTCAGGTATTACAGGATTGAGCCGTTACACCCCATCCAAGTTCTCTTCTTTTGTAAGTGTGTTTAGCTGTGCAGCCAAAGCCTTGTGGCCTTGCAAGCCGGTCAAGCCCTGCTACCTCCTCAGAGCAGTTCCTTCCTTTAAAATACAGATCCCATCTCCTTACTACCTTCCTGGAAACTCCCATCCTACCTGCTCCTCCTCAGGCTGAGGGCTGCTCGGCCAGGAAGATGTTTTCAGGAAATGTTTCAGTGGGGATGACCTGAGTAATACTTGGTCAGTGACTTCACTGCCCATCTGTCAGCTGTGTTATTTGCTTTCCTGGTTTGTGCTTGCTGGAACACAACTTACTGTATTCAAGACATAATAAAAGAGGAGTTTTATAATTGACTAAAGGCATATTTTTCTGCCAGCTTGTTTGTAATTCATGTCATTGCTGTGACTCACTGAATATGCTGATTTGTGTGCAATGACTTAAAGACAAATGGCTGAACCAGTTGCTACCTCCACGTGTGTGTGCAACCCCCTTCAGGAGGCTTTCGCAGTGGGAGTGTCTGTGGCAACTGCCATGTGGAGCAGCTCATGTGCTGCCGTAATTTCCATTTTCCAGCTGCTGAGCTAGGTTTAACTGGTGCAGATGTTCATAATCCTTAGCAAGGACTGGCAGTTCAGGAACTTCTTTATGCATGGTTCAGCCATAGCTGCTTCACGGGACAGCTTCCAGGAGAAGGGTGGGACAGCTTGGCATAGTAACAAATTCCTCTATCCAAATATGCCTGAATTTGAGTCACCCCCAGCAGTTCATGCTGCTTCAAAGGAGGGTAACAGCAGTGTGTGTTGTGTCCTTTAGAATTCTGTTCAGTAAGAATTTATCTGCCTTATAAGCCTGTTGCTACTGTTAATATGTAACTACAAACTTCCAAGACTTCAGGCACCCAAAGTGTTAATACAAGTAAGTCACTGGAATTTTCATGGAATTACTTTAATGCATCTAAATCAGATGTATATCAGATGTACATTTCATTCCATTGAACTTTGGTCCTTTGTGAAACCATCTGAAATAGGTGCTTATGAGATGTTTGCTTGCTGATTAGTTTAAATAAATAAATAAGTAATAGGAAGAGAGAGGAAGAAAGGAAAATGCAATTCCAGAAAATTGCCAGTGTCAAAAAATACCCTTTTCCTTCCCCGTCTCTGGTACAATAATGATAATTTAAGTTTGAGGTAGTGGATGCACTGGCAAAAGTAATTTATAAGGAGTCTGATAATTTCTGACTCATATCACGTGAGACTTCATCAGTTAGAATCTTAAATTCTACCCAGAATTTGGTAAGTACCTTAGGCAGACCTTGTAAGCCACAAGTTGATATCCTTTCAGTGACATGGGCTGCCTCTGTCACCATGGCCACTCCTAATGTGGCACCAAGGCTTTTCTAAATAGAGTAAAAACTAGCAAATAACAAACCTGTCAGAACTGCTGTTATAATTTCTTTCACACACGCATCTGTATAGTTCAACACTTTTGTTCTCTCTGTGATTCCCATGTGTAGCAAGCAAAGCTGTGATCTCTGCTAATTGTATGGAAATGTGCCTTTTTTCAGTACAATGTAATGCAATATTTTTATTTATGATGCTTTTGTATTTCTTCTCCTCAAATACTGCATAAACTGTCCTCTTCTTTAACAAGACCTAAGGGCTGATACAGGGATGTTCGTTGCTGCTGTGAGAAGTTGCTTTGTTTCTTCCTGTAATTCCATCCTGACTTGGCAATGCAGGCTCAGAGTTATCATTTCATTTGACCTGTAAATCAATCTGTGTAACATGCAAAGTAACCACGAACGCAAAGGAAATGAGGAAAAAGTAATTTGAAAAGCATTTTATGGAGCACATTCCAAGGCTGTATTTATGTGTGTTTTATTCCTTCCATGAGGAAACAGTGAAATATGCAGAACTGTAACACAAATACACAAAGAAACAGGAAAAAGGAAGGATAGAGTGAGAATATTTATGTATGTTAATGAAGAATGGAGGGATTTAAGAAGAACCTGATCTCTTAGCTTTGCAGCGAGGAATAAGGATCTGCATCTTCTTTTCCCTTCTGGCCTGGACTTAGAGCATTACATGGGTAAGTTGCTTTGCCTCTGTGTCTTACTCCTCTGATTTAGCAAGGAATGTGAAGAATGTTGTGTTACCATAACAATTTATGTCTTATATTGCATTTGTTGTTGTATCAATATTGTGTTGGTAAACTTTTTAAAGGATGACTTCATGCCTTAGAAATGTTTGATGTATCCTAATGTTTAGCATTTGGTTATATGAAAAATATTCTTAAGTTTCCTTTCCCAAATTCAGATCCCGTGATTTATATTTTTGACTAAAAATTCTAAGCCCAGCTAGACATCATTAGAGGAGAGCTCCTTTCTTTTTCTCTTCCATTAACATTGCAAGACCTGATATAAATGCTTTTTAACATTTTCTGTCTTCTCTCACATATAGGGTGAATATCTTACTGTTGTCACTTCCCTTCTGTCAGCTCTCTGTTGTTTTAGATGTCCTTGTTATGAAGGTGGTTGTTTTTGTAGTCACAAAGAGATATGTTCCCTTAGTCAAAAGTATTTGCACCCCACAATAGGTCTGCCCAGACCTCTCTGGGTCTGCAGAGGGGATCAGTGCTCTGTACCCTGTCCAAACAAGTCTCACCACTCTGAGTTCACAGACTGTGTCAGTACCTCTGATGGGGCATCTGCATGTGAACAAGTGCACAAGCAGGTGCTCAAACACACAGCAAGCTTGGGCAGCTCTACTAATTTAGGGCTTAGATACAGCAAAACCCTGTCCTTGAGTAGGTTTAAGAGAGAGCTTAGTCTCTTCTGATTTTCTGCTATTCCTCTGCCCTTAGGCACTCCAGAACATCCCATCCTGCCTGTGACTCACGCCAAATATCCAGCTGTCATCTTAACTCATGCCTCTGTTGAGCTCTTCATGCTCTGATTACTTTGTTAGAGGCTCTTTTCTGCATAGGATCTTCCACACTTGAAAACCTTTCTTCAGGTTACCCCACAGCTGGAGCACAGCTCCTGTTCTGTGTCCTGGAAGTGCAGAGCTGTAAAGTTCACAGGACCTGCTGAGTGACCAGGACATAGACTTGGTCTCACACACCTGCCTTCTGGGCCATGGTTTGAAACCCCTCTGGGGTCCAGTGTTCAGAACCAGCACCGGGATCAGGCTTTGTATGCTGGGGATGGAGATTGTCTTGTCTGTCTTATGCCAAATCCTATTTACTCAATTCAGCCTTGGGTCTGGCAGCATGTGATTTGAAATGAACTTGTGTAAGCATACTGGGTTCCTCTATGAAACAGTGCAATTACATTTCAACATTGCTTTACAGTCGAGATGTGAGCAACGTTTTCATAAGCCAACACACTTGAGTAATGCAGACCTCCTCCATGTAAATAAATGGACAAACTCCCTGACACCTTCCTGTTGTGTTTTAAAGTCATCTGCTACAAGTACTGGATGTTTTGTTAGTTTCTATGTGCCTCCATGAATTACGAATGGTCATAGAAGAAAAAGTAGAAAAAGACAGTATAGAGTTGTGATTCAAGACCAAAAGCAAGCTCCAATATTAATGCAGCAGCTTTTCTCCTTGTAACTTTAGCTTCTGTTTCTTTCAGAAATATTTAGCAGGATGCATTGAATAGAGTATGACCATCCCTCTTTACTAAAGGTAAGAGAATAAGCATAACAGAAGAGGTACAAAATACCAGTTCTGAAAACTCCTCTGAGGTGTCCCCTTCTTGCCAAGGTAGAAACCAAAGCCAAGTTAAAATGCTCTTTGTTAAATTTCACTGAAGAGTGAGGGACTGATAACCTTAGAATAAGCTGACAAGCTGCTTTGAATTGTGAGAGAGTTCTGGAATAGTTCAGGGATAAAATGGGCACTTTATTTCTTGCATTAAATGGTAAAAGCTGTCAGTGCTGTGGATAGCTCAAAACAGACAGTTTTGTGTTCTTGGGGATTTTACTTTGAGCTGAGCTTGTCACTCACTCAGCAATCCAAGAAGTGCAGATTAATCTGACAGGTTCAATATTCTGGTTCTAATGCTGACGATAGGGACTTTAGAACATACATGTTATACGAAAACATATTTGCCTAGGTGTCAGTTTGAATTCTTTTCAGCACATGAACGTGAAATTACATTTGAATTGCAATTAGTTACCTATGACCTTGAGATATTTCTAACATGCAAACATTCAAAATTGTAGTAATTTATATTTAGATGTGGGAGTGTTTCTTTAGCATCTTAACTACTGTTTTGAGACTTAATTTTAGACACACCCATTTAAAAATGTTGGCTTTGATTTCTCATTGTTTAATTTGCAAAAGCATGTGTGTTTTAAAAGTGCTTTAAAATCTTAGTATAGAGCACATATATAATATTAATAATTTAATTAATTCATCATTCATTTTAAATGCATTCTTTAACAATACATCACCTTTTCCTGTTCTCTTGTGCACAAGGTAGTTTATTACCTTCATTCCTCCTGGAAGACAGAGAACAACCCTTGTACCTACAGATAAACCTCTCTGCAAATACAAAATTGGGTTGGGGATGGAGATAAAAAAATCAGGATGAAAGAATTAGTAGCATTGCCAAAGAGGAATTTTGTTTCTTCTTTAGTAGTTTATCTACAGAATGATGGTACCAATGGTATATTTGTGTTGTGTATTGTCTTATACTTTTACCTGGTATGTGAGAGGTCCCATCCTGTTCAGAATGGTCTGATGTGGAGAATATTTTATGCTTTTATCCTGAAAAGGAACGTAAATTATGTACAAATTAAGCCCTGCCCTTTTTTGGCTCTCAGCCAACCACCAGCTACGAAGGAGCAGGAACAGCAAAAGGCCTGAGCACACAGGAACTTCTCTGTCTGCCTGAGAGCACCTGATGCCCTTGAGTCACGAATTGTCCAGCACAGAGACATCTCACCCTCTTACCTGGACAGGAAGGCCTGGGAGAGCACTGACTGCAGGATTCTACCAAGGGTACTTACTACTTCTTTAGCTATTTTAAAAAAGCTGATATGTTCGACTTTAACTTTGTATGGGAAGTAATTAGAACATTTCTGATATTTGAAATTACAGTAGGGGAGCTAAGAGCAACTCACACTACATGTGCTGCATGAGATGTGTCTATGTTCATCAGCAGAATACATTAATAAATAAGAATAGCTCCTACAAATTTAAACCTTAAGGAGATATTAATGACAAATGTTCAAATATATACCATTTCTCAAATATCTTTTTGTAATATATGTGATAAGCTTTACTTTCCCTTACAGTGTATAAAAAGATGCTTTTTCTCAGAAGATAAGGCAAAATAATTTTATATGGCTTAAAACTCCTGCATTGCATACTCTAGAGACACAGATTTATGTTTCCTTGCTTGAACAGGACAGCATACTTGTTTTAGTTGTATTACATTAGCTGTAATTTAAATTTTGATTTGGAAACATGGATTATTTTTCTTTTTTGAAATATCAGGATGTTTTTCAACATAAGGAGTTTGTGTTTTACAGTGTTACACCACTCAGTTTACTGAACTGAGTGAACTGACATTGGTGTTAAAACCATGTAACAGTGTGGAGAATATGGTCCTTTTCTGTGTCTGAAATCTAAAACCCAACATATAAAATAAGAAGAATATCACAAACAAAATTGTAAAATACTAAGTAAGCAATGGCTAAAGTAGTCCATAATTTTGTGTGCTGTGGCTGGACTTTGTGTTACTTTTCTAGAATTTTTGTCACCCTGGAAGTGAGAGCTACTGGCTGAGCCCTGTTTATGCCTGAGCTCTGCTGAAGCCTGGAGTACATGGCTGAGAGCAAACTGTACTTAATTGTGAGGCTCCTCTCATATGAGGAGCTCTCCAACTATGAGTAAACCAAAATAATCTGCAGAGATTTGGTCTATATTCCTGTACTAGACTGCAGGCACCCAGCTGGGCTCCCACTTTATGGTGACATGACTGATTGCAGTTTTTTTCTGGATTTTTGTTTGGAGGTGTAAGAACCTAGATCCCAATGTGCAAAGGCCAAGCATGGAATCAGGACAACAGAGGCTCTCTGTGTGGGAGAATTAAATTTATTGGACAAGTGTTTAATGTAGAATAAACTAATTTGCAATACAGAACAAGGTGTACAGATGGGTTAATCCCATGGAGTTATCCTAGAATGATACTTGAATCAGTTTTCCCAACTAGATGAACCCACAGGGCAGATGGCTTATCTCTTCTGTCCCTTGTTGGTTTAGCTGACTATGAATGCCCTACTGAGAATAATATGGTCAAAAGTTAGTGAGAACTGGACAGAAAACTAAATATATTTAATGTATAACCAGAAAAGCTTAAAATGGTAACAAACTTTTATCATTGCCAAAGACCCAAATGTGAAATAAAGTTGGTTTTAAAAGTAGAGCAAATCCTTTCTTATATTTCTTATCTAATGTCTTGGTTTATTTTTCTGACTAGTAGGATAACATCAATTTGGCATTAATATATCAGAAGTTAATGAGTTTTCAAGGATAAAATGTTTGATTAAACCAAGTATTAAAAAATGCCATCATAGCCATTAAGGTTAGGTAATTATAATGACTCTAAAATCCTGTAATATCTCTTCATTTCTATATAATATGAAATTTAGACATATGAGGAAAAGACTAAATCTTGGAATATAAAAGTATTCAGACTCATTAAACATTACACATAAAAAGCTCATCACCAAAATTATTACTTTATACATTTTAAGCATATTTAAATGATAAAATTAGTATGGGAGCATTGTAGTGTGAGAATAATTGAAACGACTCAGACCTCAAACCAATATGCAGAAATTTTCAAGAGATCTTCTCTGTTGCAGTCGTGATGCCAGAGGGATCCACGGAAGAGCTCCACAGCAGCCAACCCTGTGAGAGCCAAGTGCCCGAGCCTGCTGGGCTGCTGGCTCCCAGGAGCAGCAGGACAATGGTGACAGGAGGCGGAGGCTACCTGGGATACAATCTGGGATGTGCCCTTGTTAGCTCGGGAATTGCTGTTGTGCTGTTTGATGTTCGGAAGCCTAAATGGGAAATTCCAAGCGGAGCGGATTTTTTCAAGGTGTGTTGGAGTTACTTGTCTCATGCTCATTATCAAGGCTTCCTCTTAAGGACCTTCGATTAAAACATTTACTGAAAAGCCTTTCAGGACAAGAAGAAGCCGCACTAAAAGGTCCTTGCATGCATAAGTACCTGATTAAGGGATGGCAAACAGGGTCCCAGTGTCTCGGTGTCACCAATGATGCTCTGTTCGGAGCTGACATTCAGCGCCCCAGGGAAAGAGCGAACAATGAAGGGACAAAGGTTCCTGCTCAGGGGAATTATTTCAAATAAAAAGGTGAGAGGCGAGACAGGGCAATAAAAGGGATCACTAATGCAGAACGACTGCCATGCAGAGAATGATTGAGGAAACTGAGATTTCCAGGCTGGGAAAGAGGTAACTCGGGAGCAGGAGAGCTCTGCAGGCTGTGAGTGGCATTGGTCACTGTCCTTCCAGTACAAGAAGGAAGGGCCATCAGGAATGAGGAGTCAGTTCAATACAAACAAAATTATGTGGCTTTTTGTGCAGTGGGTAAAAGACATGCACAAAGCCTCAAGAAAAATTTACCTCCATTGGAAACTGCTGAATAGATAAATTAAATTAGGCTCAAGAAATCTTCTGAATGAAAATTCTTCAAGACTAGAAGAGCATTCTGGGGGAGAGCATCACATTTGCCTGCCCTATTCATGCTCTTCCTGCAGCACCCCTTTATGAGCACTGATTTCTTTTTGATTTTGAACAATTCAAGGAATTACTGTGTCTGGAAAAAGGGGGAACACCAGAGGTCTCCAGTATTTGACAGCTCGCTGCCACATGTGGAGAACACATTCCTGAGTACCTCTCACATGCTCCCAGTGCTTAGATTTGGGCTCTGAGGGCACTTTCTGGGTGCTCCTGTCATGCCACACAAATTCTGGCTAAACCCAGGGCATTGCTCAGCTGATCTTTTCTGAGCATTTAGTGTAAGAGTATTTGCCACTGCTGCTAGAACTGGGAAGTTGATGGCAAAGCTGGAAGGGATCACAGGACCTTGGTTCACAATCATCCCTGTGATTGTGATGCCAGGTTTTCTCCTTTGGGCTACATCACCCTCTGGGGCAGGTGGAAGGGAGGCAGAGAGAGATGGATGATTCTGGGGAGGGCAGAATACCAGGTTAAACCAGAACTTGTCTGACCCAGGATGTTTTTAAGTTTGATTTAATAAACAAGTTTTACAGACTATGGAAGAGGGATAAAGTATTATTGAGGAACCATTCAAACACCATAAGCTTGATTTGTTAATGCTGTAAGTCCACATAATTTAATTTAAGTTTTTGGACTCATGGCAATTTACATCTTCTAAAGGGGACTCGAGATCTCACAAATGATCTTCTAGAACAGTGTTTTTTAATAAATCAATTAAAATAGAATAAATATTACAAAATGTAGGAGAGTTACCTGGAAAATTGAACTATGGAGTCCTAGTAAATTAATTAGTAAGTGACTTCAGAGGTTTGAGCCTTGAGCAGTGATTTGGAGATGGTTAATACTGTTTATACTGGTTAGCTCCTGTAGTATTGCATTGAGTGTGGGAAATGTAAGTCAGCTGTATTTGTGAAATACTTTGGCAACCTTAGGAGAAAAAAGTTGACAGTTAAAGACTGATTAGTATAGCTCTTAATATTACCTTCAGTTGTTTCTTTCAGGATTATTTTATCAATTTCATTACAAGAAATAATATAATATCTAATATTTTGAAATATCTAAATTCTGAAAACGAAAGTACTATATTTTTATTGTTATCTGTATGTATGGGAGTACTATTAATGTAGTATTACTTGGTATACAAAAATGCAATGTAATATTCTAACCCCATCATAGGATTTAATACTAGATACAGGTATGCTCAGTGATACATGGAATTTCATAAATGTGATTATAGTACACTAATGTACAGTAGATAAAGTATTAAATACATATAGATTGTAGTGGGTTTTTTACTCTTGTACAAAACTGTAATTAAAGTTATCATACAGTGCACCAAACAAACCTTAGATGGATAAAAAGACATTTGTGAGGACAGCACAGATCATATCTCAAGGTGCCAACAGAAACGAGGTTTTCTTATTTGGTGATTCCAAGGGAAACAGCTGAACCCTTCCTGCTGTGATTTATTGTTCCTGGGGCTGGATTCTCCAGCCCTCCAGCACTTGCTGCTCCCATTCAAGTCAAACAAGTTTTGCCAGCCTGGAGGCTGCAGGACTAAGTGTGAAAATACGCATTATAATTGAAGCCAACAAGAGTCATCTTTGTTTTGCAACAAAATACTGGCAAAATTCTTAGTCATTGCTTTTTCTGTCTGTTCATAATATTTTATTTAATTGTTAAGTACTGTGAAAAACAGACCAGAATGCCTTTAGATTTTCCTTACTAGCCTTAGTTAATACAGCTCTGTAGAGAATGTAAGGAGTTCTACCTGTCAAAAATCTGTTCTTTTCTCACTTTACAGGGTGATGTGAGGGATTATGAAGCAGTGTTCAAAGCATGTGAAGGGGTGGACTGTGTTTTCCATGTAGCTGCATGTGGAATGTCAGGATTGGAACAAGCAAGTACCGTTTTCCTGAAGTTTCCTTTGGTTATTTTTGAGAAAGAAAAGAGTTGTCTGCACATAACAAAGAATGTAATTTTACAATATTTATGTCAGACAGAAGTTGTTACACAGGCCAAGTCATCCATACAGGAAATAAGGGAGGTATTCCTTAAATAATAAAGTCAAATTGTGAAAGCAATGTACTACAAAATATTCTAGAAAAATGAGATCATACTTTTAACATCTTGGATAAGAAGGTATAGCCTTTTTCTCTGATCTGAAGAAAAGTGACAGCATTGCTCTAAAACTAATACTGATGCATTTTCTTGTGAACTCAGTCTTGAGGAAACAGACCACAATCAATATGTTATGCAGAATAACAATGATAGTCACAGAAGGTATTTTCAAAAAAGTCATGAACCTACTAATTTTATTTCTACAAACAGAACAGATTGCCACTGGAACAAGGATTTGTGAAAGCTTTCAGGGAGCATAACCCCTGCCCATAATTCTTGTCTCTATATCGTGGAATATCTGGGGTGTGACAAAATATTGAAGTATTATTATTTCCTTTTTTATCTTTCATTTTTCAACTATCTTTGCTCATACACTGAACAAGACAATAAAAATGAGAACTGCCAGAAATCACTGTATGTCAGATAGACAGAACTGTAACACATATCATAAAAAGACCTCAGCTATTCTAGATCTGGCAATTGTAACCATCATATTGTAAATGTGACTTGTTTGATTAATTAAATCTTGTGCAAACTCTATTTCTAGCTTCAAAAGAAAGATCAGATTGAATCCATAAATGTTGGAGGCACAAAAATAATAATTGATGGTAGGTACCTAGATTTTCTTTTTTCTGCATCTGATCCAAATCATGAATTAAAAAACTTTCTAACTGGATGTTTCCTGTGGAGATCAGGCAGTAAAAGGAGGCTCTTCTCTCACTCCTGTCAGAGTATGATGTAAACCTGAGTGTGCAGGTCCCATTAAAGCTGGTAGATTTGCCACTGGTTTGAACTGGGCATAGATTTTCAACCTGGACTTCATTCCTTGGCGGTCCAACTAAAGCTCTCCTCCATGTACTAGTTATTTTTTCCGTTTACGTAATGGAGAAGTGTTGTCCTCCTTCCTTGTAGAAATAACATGAGACCTGTTGTACTGTTTGTTGTGTCACAAATATTTGGAAACAGGCACTATAGATGTGTATTTAGCTATTATTTTATCACATTAATGCAGAAAACCTTCCATCCTTTCTGCTTACTTACCTTTTTAATTTTTTTTCTTCTTACTTATCTTACTTACCCTTTTTATTATACATTAGTTTTTAATTACTGTCTCTGGAAGATGCCAGTAGATCTCTTTCAGTATATTCAATTCCAGAAAGAACATTTTCTGAGTGTACTGTAAATACAAAGCTACCTCCTCTTTGTGTTTCCCTCAAAAATCAAATAGGAAAAAAAAGGCAGCAAAATGGCAAAACCAGTTTTTATTTGGACTCATTTTCATGCTGCCTGTGTGTTATTACTGAAGAAATGCAGAAACGGAATAGTAGGCAAGGAAAACTCTAAACGAGTTAGAAGGAAGAGTTGCCACATATTCCCCTCTTCCTTCCCCAACCTCCAAACCCACTGAATCATGTCATGTCAAATTTCCATAGGCTCCCAGCAAACCATGACACTGGGAGGAGCATGAACATGCTCATCTACGTTTTAATAATACACCTTAATATTATATTTTTCCCCAAATATTTACAACAATAATTAACATTTATTTTCAAAATGAGCCAATGAACCAGCAGGACAGACTGCTTCATAGATTCTAAAAATTTCTGTGTTTGCATTTAAATTCACTTCACCTTTAGGAATATTGTTAAATGAAAAGGAAATTTATATTATTCAAGTTTGCAATGACAGATATGCAGCAGAATTTAGCTACAATGTCTTAGCTACACAAGACAGGAATCCATAATTAAGTCTTTGTTTTGCAAATAACATTAATTTCTTTTGTACTTAAAGCAGGGCTGATTATACACTAGCAGGGTATGCTTTCCTGTTAACACATCATTTGTCACTGATGAACAGACTGAAACAAAGGCAGTTTTGTGGCATGTGGGCAGAGCTGGCCCATGTTCCTGTGTGACTTCATGTTCCATCGAAGTGGGGTGCAAGAGGCAGCTCATGGAACCGAGGGTAACCCAGTGGCCTTGCAGTGGCTGCTCCCGACAGCACTGTCCCAAGGGCTGTACCACAACAAATGTTCTTATTCACCTCCTTTGTAGTCAATTTGTAAAGTGAACATGTTTTAAGAAAGGTTTCTCAAGAAGGACTTTTTCCCCCCCCAAGATAATTCCACTACCCAGTTGATGATTGCAATCCAGTGATATGATAGTTACAGGTACTTCATCATGAAACATTTGGTGGCCACAATGTGTAATATTCACATATTTGGGGTGAAAAATAACAGCTGAATGGAAGATATTATTATATTAAATGATAAGGTAACGTTAAAATTAAAATATTACCTTCTTTTCTATAATTGTAATGTTTGTTTTCAAAAAGAAAATCTGCCAGTTCAATTATTTCTCCCTCTTTATTTTTGTTTTGAAATAATATATTTTGTGTATCACTGTAGTCTGCAAACAAAGAAATATCCCTAGACTGATATATACCAGTACAGTGAATGTGGTGTTTGGAGGGAATCCTATTGAAGAAGGAGATGAAGAAACTGTACCGTATTTTCCACTGGAAAAGGTATTTTGTCCATAGGATGGTGTGGCATTTACTGTGCTCCAAAGGAAAGACTGTGTGAAGGCTGTTCTGAGAGCAGAAGTTGTTTTACTGTAGATGTTCTCAGTACATTCAGCACAAAAAGTGAAGTAAAAACGAATGGACTTAAATTCGCTCTGAAGCTAAACTTGTGCTACTAAAGTGTAAGTCTGTTTTTTGTCATAAACAAACTATATATTTACTAAATCTTACTGTTTCTAGTTTTGTTTTGCTCAGCTGATACCTGTGAGCTGGCTAGATTCAAATGTTGTCAGTCATAAACAGTAAGTTTGCCTTTACAGATTCAATAATTATCTTATTCTGCTTCCTTATAGCAATTTAATCATTATTCCAGAACCAAGGCAATTGCAGACCAAATGGTTCTTGCTGCTAATGGAACTTTACTCAAAGGTACATATAAAGCATTTGGGGCTTTTCTATCATTAGGAGTGCTAATGCAGATTCCTTTCTCTGGTTCCCTCATTTATCAATAGTACACTTTAACTGAAATAAGGATTTATTTGTTTCTATTCCTTTTTTCAGTGGATAATTAGCTGTTCTGATAATACCAATTTGTAAGCACTGTCCAGTGGGTTCTTGTAACCCCAAGAAGGTTTTTCAGGCTGCTAAGCTCAGGTCTGTCTCTGCTGTTGAATTCAGTTTCACACAGAAATGAAATCAAGTTCCCATGAAGCTGAGCCACACAGAATGGTCAAAATGAGCCTTAATTTTGACAGTGTAAAATTCAGACAATATGTGTCAGCCGTCTGACAGTCACCTGTTGCTCTCTCTCCAAGGAGGGGACAAGCTCCACACGTGTGTGCTTCGCCCGCCGGGCATCTACGGACCAGAAGAGCAGCGGCACCTGCCTCGAGTAGCCGTATGTGTTTTGTAGTCAGCTCTGGAGGACACCACAAGTAGTTGTAAGGGCATAACACAAGTGGTAGTACCTTGATTGCAGTTCTTAACCATTCCTGCAGGAATGTGGTGAAAGCTTGGGGCCAGGTGATGTGGTGCAGGGTAACAAATAGCAGGAAACCAGCACTGCGGGCCAGGATCAAGCTGGGCTTCTCAGTGAAAAGTGGAAGGCTGAAATGCAATGGTAAAAGAACTAGGTTTGATCCCTATCATTTAATGGAAACATTGTATTTTAAATATGAACTTTAGTTTCTGTCAGAAAACATGATGTCACTGCCTATCAGTGCAACCATCTTTGATTTCCAAAACCACCCACTAGTTGGGTTTCTTCTTGTGACACATTTCTTGTGCTGTAATTGTACACAAATACAGAAACATCCAAGTAATTGGGTTGAGACAAAATCAATATTATAGTGCAAAATAAAGGAATAATATAGTTATCTCATGTTTTCTGTTTCTACAGATAAATATCCAGCGGAGACTTTTTAACTTCAAGTTTGGGAATCACAAAGTTCAGATGAACTGGGTTCACATAGGAAATCTAGTGCAAGCTCATTTACTGGCTGCTGAGGCTCTCACCTCTGAGAAGGGCTATGTAGCTGTAAGTAAACAATATAATCTTTGTGTCCCAGTAGCTTGAATTCTCAAACAGGTTTAATTTTTGATGTTTTGAGATCCAAGAGTGTCCAAAAATCCATATGCTAAATTCTCAAAGATGGTGTGTAGCTCCACAAGTATACAGGCAGTGCAAATGCAAATACATTTCACTCATATTTTGATGTTTTTTTTTTATTTGGTTTGAAAATAACAAATTTCCTGGGTTACTGGAGGAAACTGTATTTTTAACTACCTTAATATATTCACTATTACACAAATATCTATATATCCTGTTATTCTCTTGAAAATAGGTTCTGACCATTGATGCATAACATTTAAAGCAACCATTCTGAGGCATTCCAGAGCTGAAAATTCCAAAAAAGAGATGTACAAAATTAATGGACAGTTTTTAAAGGTTTTTCTTTCTGTTCTACCAATCATAATTGCAATAGCAGTCTGAGGACTGTGAAGCATTACAGAACTGATAATGTCACAGCAGTTGCTGCATTCACAGTTCCTGAAGGTCCCAGATTCATTTAGATTGGTAGGAGCATACAGACAACAAGTGAACACCTCACCATGTGTTCTCCATTAGTTCAGTGCTTGGAAGACACAAAACTGTTCTAGATTTATGTAATTTCCAGAGTCCCAGGTTTGCTTGGGTGCTCAGGTGTTCCTGGTACTCAGAGCTGGGCCGACTCCTCACCCAGAGCACAGCTGGAACTCGACCTCAGAGCTGTTTGTTAAATGCCATCAGTGCTGCCCCTTCCATTGAACTCACAAAGGTTATTCTATGCCCAGCACATCATGATTCTTCACATAATGATCCAACAGCTGGGCTACTACATGGGAAAACTGAGCTCTGATCTACACTACAAAATTGTTAATCATCATGAGCTCTACCACCACTGTGGGGTTACTGCAGTGAAGGCCAGTGAAGGCAATTTCCTCTGTGTACATTCACCTTGTGCATGCTGGTGTGTTGTTCACAAAATCATGACAGGCAGGTAGGTATGAGACAGAAAATGCCATCCTGTGCACAGTTTTGTCACTGTTTTTCTCTGCTTCTTTACCAGAGTGGTCAGGCTTATTACATCCATGATGGTGAGAATGTCATCTTCTCTGAGTGGATTGTGCCTTTGGTATGTACTGCACAGCCCTGCAGCTCCCAGCACTGCGTGGGCACAAGTCCTGTCATTGACTGACACACCAGCCCAACAAAATGAAGTTCAGTGCACATAAATTACTGAATTATTTAACATTAAACTCAGCCCTGTTTTTCCTGCTTTCCAAAATTCCACTGGTGGTCAGGGAAGTTTTGGACACGTGTAACTGTGCAGTTTGGTGTTATTGCTTTGAGAGGATTTAGTTGGGAGGTCCAGAACCTGCTGCAGGACAGAGCATTTCATGAAGCAAACCCACAGTGAATGGCAAGCTCTGCCACTGGCATCTGGCAGGACTCTTACAGCTGTTGCTTTGTCCTGGCATCAGCTGCAGCACAGAGGGGAAGCCCATGCAGAATCTTGCCTTAGAAGCTAAAAAGAGACAACAGTATATTTTCAGAAATATCAGGCTGGGATTCTAGGAGCATGCCAAAGCTTTGATCCTGCAATGCCTTCACAGAAAATGACTCCAGCAGAAAACTGGGACTGTATTTAAGTGTAGTTCAGTATTCCAGTCTGAGTCATTTCCCCCTTAGAAATGGCCTTTTATTCCCCTTTATTGTCCAATTGCAGATGAAGGGTGGGAGATGGGCACCAAAGAATAAGTAGTGGGCTTCAATTGATTACTACCTTTTTACACAGGAACACTAGCTGGAAAAAATAGTTTAGATACAAGTTTTATCAATGTTCTTTAATTTTTTTCCATTTTCATGCCTCATTGACACCCTCAATTTCTCTATTATTCTTTCTTTTTATACCCTTTTTAGTTTGAAAAATTAGGTTACAGGAAACCTTGGATACATATTCCTGTTCTCCTGGCTCATATAGCAGGTAAAAAAATAGTACATTCTTAATTATTGTGGGTTGTTTGATTTCTTTATTCCTACAAAGCTACATAGTGGCTTTATAAAATGCAGGGCCCCAAATTGGAGGAATTATTTAACTTAACGTTATTTTAATTGAGTATAATCACTTGTGCCATGTGGTATTAATTATACCAGATAAAGTTTAAAGGCTATTCATAAACTCATCATGTACTTTATAAATTAAACAGTGTCTTCTACCAGTAGAAATTACAGGATGTACAATGTCAGCATTGTCTCAGTTTATTGTTATCCAGATGTCTCATTAAGTAATTTCTGTTTCACAGCCACTGTGATGGAATATCTGCACCTGATACTAAAGCCAGTTTTTAGCTTCACACCTTTCTTGACAAGGAATGAGGTAAATATATAAAAAAATATAATGTTTATATATTTCTGACTCAAATGCTCATTAAGGATGTGATACACCCTTTGGATTGTCTGCATTGCAGCTCTGTTTCCTGTTCTGTTTCCACTGTAGCATCAATGTTGATATATTTTCATCCGAATTCTAGAAAATTGGATGTTAAAGTCACTGCTATAACTGTCCTTTTGGCTTTTAGGTGTGGAATGTCACTGTAACTCACACTTTCCGAATAGACAAGGCACGAAACCAACTTGGTTACAAACCAAAGAAATTCTCATTTGCTGATTCTGTGGATCATTATCTAAAAACAAGACCTACCTGCCAAGAAGATCACACATTCCTTAAAATGGTGTTTGTTTTTGGCATTTTGTTAAGTTTGATCATTCTTTCTTTCTTCTAAAATCAAATAGCCACTCACCTGTTCCAGAAAACCTCATTTTGTTTCTGAGTATTAATTATCTGGTCATAGTACATTCCTCAGCCACTCTGGGCTTTGTTACTCATATTACTATGATGACACCTCTCTGACCTCATTAAGAAAGAAAAAAAAACTCAAAGAAAAACAACTAGAAAAGTGAAAACATAGGATGTATCAGGAAATGTTCCCCAAGAGCAACACAGTGTTACAGTAAAGGAATTCCCCACAAATGGGTGTAGGAATAGTTTTAATGGATCTCCGTTAAGTGATTTTTTTCATGCTGGGAAGCATTTTCTAAAAATGATAATTTTGGAGGGTAAGAAGGTGGAAGAAGAGGAACTGTCACAGGACAGCAATGCTGTAACAAGTTCAGCAGCTCCAGTGAAGGAAATGGTGACTAAACAACTCTTCTGATGAAGCCATGGCTACAGCTACTGTCAGTTAGCCTGAAGAATTACAGAGACCTGGGAAACAGTGCAAAAAATATGAAAAGTAAATATTTATAAATAATAGGTGATTTAGAGGAATGAAAATCATATTTATGTAAAATAGTTTTATTGTTCTAAAACTTTGTAAAAATGTAATAAATATAATTATGTGTGTTTGTAAATCAAATAATATCCTTTCAATGCAATAATAAATAATAACTGAATCAAATACTGTTTTTAAGGAGCTTGTGGGAAGGTGGAATTCAGCCAGCTGTTACTGCTCCCTAGAGTCACATTGTCCACAATCCTGTAGCAGTGCTGGCACACACTGTGTGTTCAGGGAATTGCATTTTGGGGTGAGCAGAGAAGTCAAGCACCAAGACAGGAGTGAGAATCCAACCTCTCTCTTTTCTCCTTTCTTAAGTCTTACATCAGTTGCTTCTTGGGTGGATTGCACTATGTGAGCCACCTGTGCAATGTGTACACACCAGGTATAAGCCCAGACAAACCTTGAAGATGTTATGAGTTTTTTCTTAGGATCCAGCTTTTCTCTGACCAGGGAGCAGTTTCTCCCTCTCTTGCACCCCACGTGAACCAGGAGAGTTGAATTTGCCATGGTGGGTCATGGAAGACAATGCTAGAAAAGTTCTGCCATCTGATTATCTCCATTCTGTATTCCTCTTGCCTTTTGTTAGCATTTTACAGGATTTTTAAGACCAGTAAGTTTATGGAGATTCTCTCACTCTATAGGATATGCAGAGGAACCAAGAGCAAGCCTAGAAGAATAAAGCTTACAGGTAAAAGACAATACACAGTGACAGGAAAATATATGAACAACCACAATTACCACTGCAGCTTGTTTAAGCAAAACTTTATTTTACTCTATTTTTTTTTCTCTTCACTAACAGTTCTGTGTGCAGTGAAAGCGGTAGAGTCTGCTTGATTATGGATTTGCATTTGGAGAATGTCCTTGTCCATACAAAGTGAGCTCCCATATACACTTTCCTTTAGCAGGAGCATTGCTCAGCCCTCTCTCTTATTCCTGGCAATTGACAGGAAGCTTAAAGAAGCTCTGTATGTATGAGATCTTTATCCAGGTTTGATTAAAACCAGTTAATTCACAATTTATCACTACAGAGCTGCAGCTGAGCCAGCAAGTGCTGCAGGCAGGCAGTATTGTGGAAGCCTTTACTCCTAAGAAATGCAGAATAGAAAACCACAAGTGTAAAGTTACTTCCAAGCGACAGCATTTTAGCTGCATGCAAACATTCAATTTGGTTCTAAATTAGTTATTAATAAATCTTTCATATCACTTTTATTGGACTAATAGCTCAGGATGCATCCTGGATTGCACCAACACTTTTCACAAGAGTGCAAGCTCTGGCCTCATATGGATGCTCCTCAGTAAGGACTAACCAAGGAATTCACTGGCATTGTGGTTGTAAGTCCCTGTGGAGTCCCATCATTTCAGTCCTGTAACACCAAACCTGTGGTTTGTTATTTTGTGTAGGATGTTTTTTTACATCACTGTTATAGCAGCACTGATTAACAATAACTGGCTTCAGTACATTGATTTATCTTTCTTACAGATGTAGTATTTGGGATTTTAAAACAATCCTCAGTACCAGCTGGGAATAGCCAGCTCTCTTATTTCTGTCTGAGTCTCGGTTTAAGCTGGCTCTTGTTTGAGTTACTCCTACTCTAACATAACTGCAGTGGGTCTTAAAGTGATTAAAATTTAATATGAATGTTCAGACATAGCACAGCTGTAACAAAAGAGGTAAATGTGTTCAAAGCTTTAACTTTTGCCTGGAATGGGTAACTGAAGTTCTGCAGCTCCTGGCCCTTTTCACATCCTCCCAGGCTCAAATGATCACAGGGAGGCTCAGGTGGAAAGGGACCTTAGTGCCCATTTGTTTATTTGCGCCTCTTTGGGAACTCCTGCTGTTTTGCAGGTGTCTTAGAAGTTCTGCATGCCTATGAGCCATGAGTCGGTGCAGTCCCACCACCGACTGTCCAACCAGTAGGCAGGAGGTGGTGTTTTTTTCCTGAACAACCTGTTCAACAGGTACCTCCGTGTGGCCGGAGCCCTCACTACTGACAGGATGCTTTTTTGCAGCAGTCACAGCTGTGTGAAGACACTTGGAGGTAAGAACCATAGGATGCTCTGGGATCCCAGGGATGCTCTGGCAACCCAGGAATACCAGGACATGCCGTGGGATCCCTTGTAGCCCACACCGTAGGATGGTGTGGGCTACAAGGATGCTGTGTGATAAGCAGAATCCCAGGGATGCTATGGGATGAGCAATATCTCAGCTGTGCAATTCCAAATCTGCTGCCAGATGAGTGGGACCTAGGGGTGCTGTGGGAGCCCGGGGGTGCGGTGGGATGTCAGAGATGCTGCGGGGCCCCGGCGGGACTGCTGCAGACGCTGTTGGCCGGGCCGGGCGCTCCTGCCCGGAGCGGCTCCCGCAGCCGCCGCCCGCGGCCTCCCCGCGGACCCAACGACCCCAACGGCGCCGCCCGCGGGAGCCGCCCGAGGCCGGGGCACGGCCGGGACCCGGCCCGAGCACGAGTCCCTGCGCTGCCGCCAGGCCGATTTGCAAGTGAGATGCAGAGAGCTCCGGCGGGGCTCGGGTAGCTTTGAATGTTTAATTACGGCCGGGACAGGGACGGGGTGTCGGAGGGAGTCGATAGCCACAGTCTCTGAAATGCGCCTCCTCACTGCCGGTGAGGAACCCCTGGAAGGGCAAGAACCTCCATGTTCAGGAAATAAGTGATTCGCTATTACTTTTTTCTTAATGCAGTTATTAACCTTTTCTATAATATAGCAGCTATTTTATTTGAGTTCCCCTCGAAAGCGAGGGATTTGATAGCCTTGTTCTCTGATACACCTTCTAAAGTTGTAACGTAAGGATCAGGCATCCCTCTTCCCTCCTGAAATCCTCATCTATCTCAACTCCAGCACTGCCAGTGATAACAACATAGTGTATTCTTAATTTATGTTTAGCTGCTGATACTTAGAAAGAAGCTGGAAATACCACTTCTCTCAGATGTCTGTCTTGGCAGTAAACTGGGGACTGTAAATTTTGGTTTGCTTTTGTCTTTATCTCTCTTAAACAGGCTGCATTAAAGTCAGATTTTTCTGCTGTGAATAGATCTTGTCAACATGAAATTCCCTGTAATTGTCTGCATCCAGGAGTGCTGTGGAGCAATTTTCACCATGTAGAAGGAATTGTTACATGTATCTGGCAGTGCTGAGCAGTGTTTCATTGACACAAAACCAAAAATGAGTGGAGTGGAAACACCCTATCGCCGAATCTCTGACTTCAAAGAGGATAAAAATGCTGGAGCACTCAATAAAGTCAGTATGAGAGCCGTGGTGACAGGAGGTGGTGGCTATTGTGGATACAAGCTGGGATGTGCTCTCGCCAACATAGGAGCTTCTGTTGTTCTGTGTGACATACACAAGCCTTTGTGGGTGATTCCCACTGGAGTAGTGTGGAGCCAGGTATGATAAATAATATTTTCCCAACAGTTAGTCCATTTTACTTTCCATAATATCTTACTAGTTTTCACAGAATCCAAATACCTAATTGCCAGTTATTTCAGATTTCAGTAACCTTTTTAACTGTGTGAACATCCCACATGAGTTTTGGTGAGTGGATTTTAGTATATCTGAAATGAGGAAACCAGCAAAAGCTGTAATGCACAGAGCAGTTCCACTCCAGACTCCTCAGGATCCTGCCTTCAATCTAGGCCTCAGTTTAACCACCTGTAGAATAAACACAGGACTATTGTGAACCTTAATGAATATCTTTAAAGTCCTTTGGGTTTTATGGAAGAAAAGTATAATTATCAGCAAGTAGTGAGGTTTGCCCAGTTTTGAGTCCCAGCATACTTATACAGCAAATACAGTTCTATACATGGATTATATATATGGATTTCTTCTGTATGAAACCACTGTATGATAAATGTTCACCTGCAGCTTTGATTTCATGTCCAAATATCTTTCCTTGTGTATTACAGACAGATATCAGGGATTACAGTGCCATACTGGCAGCCTGTGAAGGGGCTGACTGTGTGTTTCACGTAGCTTCATATGGAATGTCAGGAACAGAGCAGGTGAGTCCACATAGTTTTGGTTTTTGCTGCATCACTGCCCACACTGAGGGTGAGAGACTTCAATGCTGCAACACTGCAAGACAGTTTTCATCTTTTCGTATAGCCCTGGTCTTTTGGTAAACTACTCTGTGCAAACTGGAGTGCCAGCTGCAAGCAGGCTGCTTGCAGAGCTCTCTCTTTAGAGAGAACCTCACTTTTAGAGGTTCTACCAGTACCTCAAACACCAAGGAAGGTGTTTGAGATGGAAATGGCATTGAAAAGTTTGGAAATACTGTGAAGACAAAAGGAAGGACATGGGAGGCTGGTTCCCTCCAAAATCCTAATTCTTCCCTAAACCTTCACATGGCTCACATGGTGTAAGGTCACTAGAAGGATTAAAACCTTAACTAAATTATAAATTATTTCATATATCTGAATTACAACAATAACAATATTTCAAGTCTTTGTTTGCCACTGAATAAAAAGCTGTACGGATGCACTTGATGTAGGACTCTGAGTCACGGTTTTAAAATTACAAGCACACACACACACACACACACACACACACACATACATCCACACCCCTTTTTTATTTTATTTAATAAGAGGAACTTTAGTAATTACCCTGTCTGGATAGAACAGCTCACTCAAAGTTGTTTGCCACTGAGCAATGCATAATTGGAATTGTTCTGGTTAGAGGCAACTGGTCACTAAAGTGCTACTGAAACACAGATATTTAACATACTGCCACAAGATATATAATAACCGGACATATATTTTTAGAAGCACCACAATTTTCTTTGCTTCAAGCAGACTAGTCTGAAAAAATACAAGAAAAATACAGGTATAGTTTAAAAATAATGATTAGACTTCTTTAAGTCTGAAACAGCAGTCTAAAAGGCATTTTTAATAATCAAAGCGCTAAATTATGTTTATTTGGGGATATTATATATTATATATTAATATTTATAATATTCCCCTATTGAACTGAATATGTATTATTACTAAAAAATTCACATTATTTTCTTTTCCTAGTTGCATAAAAAAGAGATTGAAACTGTAAACATTAATGGAACAAGATTCATCCTTAATGGTAAGTATTTAACTGTGCTATTGGGTGTTAGTACAGCATATCAAACATCATATCCCATTTAGAGAAAGCCAGTTTGCCTTTTTGGCACACTCTATTACCAAGTACTTGACATTGTTGGCAGAAAATGAGGAAACTCGTCATGGAGGAGGGGGGGGTTATGCTAAATTCTGCCACAAGGTATGATTTGAGAGCCAGTGCTGTACTTCAACTACTTCAGCTTTTCAACACCTTGTTTGTCTGATGTTGGAATCTGTATCCATGTAAGGAGTTAACCAATTCCCTGTGTATGTTGTAGCAGTTAAGCTGCTTGCTAACACCTTGTGCATGGGCAGTGGGCAGCCCTTGAAGCAGGACTTCTGTCCTGATTGCCCAGCAGGCTGGAGGAGCTCTCCTGAGACACAGCACTGGCACCCAGCTTAGGATGTGCCAGAGAGTAAAGCACTTGCTTCTTCACTGATGTCTCCCCTTTCAAAATGCTCTGCATTTCAACTCACCCAGTCACAGAATGGAAGGATTTTCTCTTTCAAGATTTGATAGTTTCTTTAAAAAAAGTCACACAAACTTTTTTCCCATATATTTTTCCACTAAAGTAATTGACTTTCTACATTGCTGCAGCATGCAAACAACAAAACATCCCTCGGCTGGTCTACACCAGCTCTGTGAATGTGGTGTTTGGAGGGCTTCCTATTGAAGACGGGGATGAGGAATCTTTGCCATATTTCCCAATTGACAAGGTATTTTGTTGCATTGTATTTTCAAATTCCTCTGTTTACTTCCATGTTTCTGTAAAAGCCTGGAGCTTTTATGACTGTGTTTTACTTGATGCAAGCATCCAGGCACAAGAAAGGCCAGGTGGGATAAGAGTTTGAACAATCTGGTCTAGCTGGGGTTGTCCCTGCCCAAAGAAGAGGGGGTTGGAATGAGATGATAGCTGAAGTCCCCTTCAATCCAAACCATTCTGTGATTCTATGAAAGAAAAAACAAAACTCTTTACACTCTTTGAAGATGCTATTCACAACCTTGGCACATCAGTTTTATGTACATCAAAGTATATATTTTGTTTTTTCCTATTAAGGCCTTGATTTTGGAAAATAATTCCCACAGTGCTGCATTAATATAGGGGATATTCCATCTGGACATGAGGATTCTGTTTTATGGCTTGGTGCTTCTTTAGCTATTTATTATCTACATGATTTTTCTGGTTTTCCCTTAGAGGATGATATATATTCAAGGTAGAGGTGATCTACAAAAGCAGCCTATTTTTATATGGTTTTATTGCATTTAATTAAAAAAGGCTTCTGGCTGCTTTGAATACACAGTTGTTTTTTTGTGTCCCTCCTCTCTCCATCAAGTACTTCTCAGTCTTTCAAGAAGTAGAGATGGAGATAAAATACGAATATTATTTAAAATGTTATTAAAAATATTTTCTCTGGGACAATGTCACATGGAAGTGAGCAGGATACTTCAGACCAAGTGCAACGACTTCATAATTTGCCTTTTGACTTTTCCGTTACCCGAAGAAGAAATCCCGATTACAAAGTAGTGATCGATTACATTCCTGGCATCACTCAAAGCATACATATATTTATTGCTTCTCAAATGTGCTGAAATTAATTAACCAGATTTGCATACACAAAAATGCTTCCTTACCCTAAAATATTCATGTGTTTTACCCCAAACCTAATACCCCACAGCTTCTGTATTTTGAGGTATTTGTTGCCATCTGCTAAGTAAAAACTAATGAATAGAGATGCCTCTCTGTCCCGTCATTTCAGGAACAGATACAAATGTATTTGCTTTTCCTCTGTAGCTCGTTGACCATTATTCCAGAACCAAATCAATTGCAGAACAAATGGTACTAGCAGCTAATGGATCTTCACTAGAAGGTACTTTTGTCTGAGCATGAATTCATAGTAGAATTTACTCCTCCTCTTCTTGTTCCTCCCCAAAATCCTGTGTCCTGTATCAATTCTTAGAGGACAAGACTGCCTAGCAGTTAGGAAATTAAGTTACCAACCCCCTCTAACAAATTAAAATATTTTCATTTTAAAATTACTTTTAATTTGCTTTAAGTTCCCACAATGTCTGTAAAAGGTTTTAGCATGACAGCAGAAAGTTCAGTATGTGAATGAAAAATTATAAGACAGCTATAAATTAAACAAAAATTAGTCTTTAATGTCACTGTCTCATGCAACATAAGTAAAACACAAATGCTGATTAAATTATTACATACCACACACCCCCTCAAGTTATTTATTAAAATCTGAAGTAGCTACCTGAGCCTAAAGCCTGGAATTATTTATTAGTGCTTCCCAAAGTTTTCCATGTTGAGGAAGTCAGTTATACACTTGAATACTTAAACTTACCTGTGAGATACTATAACTGCCAGTGCAAAACAAATTAATGTAAAGTGCAACATGATTCTGTGTGACCAATTGATACTGAGCTAAATTTAGCTGTGGACAACTTACAGAAAAGACTCTTCACTTGATACTTGCAGAGGGCTATAAGAGATAAAAAGTCGATTATGGGAACTCCATCCCAACAAAATTATTTTGTTTAAAATAAGAAAAGGGTTTCTTTCCCCCCTTTATTTCCTTAGCAGCTCTTCATGTCAAAGCCCCTCCTAATTTCAGGACCAATACTCAGTTCTGCATTTGTCAATGAAATAGAACCAGTCAGCATTCCAAACATCCCATTTTGATCCTGTGCCGTAGCAGGACTGAGTATTTTACATGTTTACAAGTACCATTAAGAACAGTTATTAGCCAATGATGAAGCAGCCAACTGATGTACATGGGAAGATTTGATTTTTATGATCCCATTAAAATTGTCAAGAGCTTCTATCTCACTCCAGTGGGAGCTGCACCTGCTGTTGAGAGAGCCTTTGGGCTCTGCCTTGTACTGCTAACAGGTCACTGCTTCCCATCAATAATTTTGTGTGGGATTAGTTGGTTTCATTCCACTATCCAATATATTTTTGAGCAACCTGCTCACTTCAGCGAACTCATCACCAAAGCAAACACATTCATTTACTGCTCTGGCACAGGGACAAGGGACTGATTATAAAGAGATTTTTAAATATCTGGTATTTTCTAGAATACAACTATGCTTGTAGGACTTCTTTGAATCTTACCTTGCTATTTTGCATGCTCTGATTCTCCCATCTTAATATCTAGCTACTAATGCACCACCTTTTGGTATGGACTGTTTTTTAAGGTAGTGAAATGAATTTAGAGTAAGCTCTGCTGCCGCAGCCCTTGGTTCATACAAGGAAAGATACAATGTAGAGATGTGAAGGTCTCTTAAGAATGATCTTATCCCATGTTCTAGGAGGTGGAATACTCTATACGTGTGTTCTTCGCCCACCAGGAATCTATGGACCAGAAGAGCAGAGACACTTGCCAAGGCTAGCAGTATGTCATTTTAATTTTTTAATCAGCAAAGTTTTCTTTGATATGGGTAAAAAGCTGAAAGGAGCATCACTTACTTGTATTATAAATTGACTGATCTTATTGGGTAGCAATTCAACAATTCAATCAACTGCTGAGGATGTTATAATGTTTTTTAACAAGCATTATATCTGCAAATATATATTTTAAAAGATTTAAAAAGCCTCTTACTTAAATACAAACACATGAAAATCCAGCTTTATAATTTAATTACTGTAAGATTCAGGCCAATCCATGATATTTCAAATGTCTGTTTACATGCAACTTACACCAAATGGTTTTAAATATTAATGAAAAGAGATACAGCAAAATATCTAATTTCCAGTCTCAACTATTAACAGCTTTCACTGTCCAGTGAAGCAGATTCCAGAGTTGGAAACACCCTCTGGTACAACAGGTTACTGAAGGGCAGCAGCTGAGGTGTTCACATTTTACTCTTTTTCACTTGCTTTTAAACTGCAGGGCCAACAGATGACATTTAGAACACGATTCCTACAGAATTCTGTGAGCCAGTTATTTTAAAAGAATTAGTGTAATACAAAGTTATACACAGCTTTCAGGAAATAATAAATTATTATTTATTTTATTTTTAAAGTAGAGCTAAACCTACATTTAGCTAGACAAGAAAGTACACCTTACCTCATTCTAAAACCCATTTTGTTATGGTTTCATGTGTGTTTATATCTACAGAAAATTATTGAGAGAAGGCTACTTAGCTTCAATTTTGCGGACCCTAGTGTTAAAATGAACTGGATACATGTAGAAAATTTTGTACAAGCTCATATTCTAGCTGCTGAAGCTCTCACCCCTGAAAAGAACTACATAGCTGTAAGTACACAGTAAAACCACTACAGATCTCACTTGACAGTGGATCCCGCCACTGTATCCTTTGCTATAGTAACCACTGCAGTAATTAGAGTTATTGTCCTTCAGCTTACATTGTTGAGTGTGTTTTCAGCTGATAAACGTGCTATGAGCAATGTGGGATGGGACACAGTGTTGGCTGCTGGTGTTGCGTAAGAGATGAAATATTCAGTTCTGTAAGAATATCTCCATCTTTGCATTTTTAAAATGCAATATTTGTAATTTCTGGAAGATGAGAAAAGAATGCTTGCTGTACTGGAAATGAAACTGGAAGTTTAGGCAGATTCATACTGTTCCCCTGTACAGATTTAATGTTCTGAACTGTGATGGTCAGTTCTTCCCATATCATGTGCCAACAGAGGCACATTTCATTTGGCTTCACTGCTTTCAAAAACAGTTACAACTGTTTTCTTCCTTGTAAATACAGGCTTTTAATCACCTAGAAGCATTGTCCTGAGAGTATATTAGAAAGGGGTTCAAAGTAGATTAAACTACTTTTTCTAAAACCCTGAAAGCAAAAGGAAAGCAGGAACGTAGACCTTGGCTACACAGGAATCTTCTGGAGTCCAGTGAGCCTTAACCAGACCCAGAGTAGAACGTGTCCCACCCTCTGGTGGGCACATGCCAGCAGCACGAGTGAGATCCAGCACTGGCTCCAGCGGTGTCTCTGCACAGTCCATACAGCCAGTCTGAACAGGCACATCTCTAATAAACCATTTAATCTAAGGCATGCTAATCATACAAACCACTGTTCACCAATTCCGCTGCACATAACCGTGCAACTGAGTGAAACACAAGCAGAGAGTTGGTGACTTGTGTGTGCATCCACTCATATTTGACATTGATGTATTATTTTTAAGCTATTCATAAGGGGTGAGAGAAAGAAAAAGAAGTTCATATATATGCAGTATTATTTTTACTGACTTGTCTCTTCTCTACCTCTTTAACAGAGTGGCCAGGTGTACTTCATTCATGATGGAGAAAAATCCAACCTTTTTGAATGGCTAACTCCACTTGTACGTGCAATACTGATCTCCAAGTACATTCATTTATTTAAGTGTATGCAACTCCAACTTTTGTGTGCATGCTACATTTTGTATGTTTGCTTTGGGTGTGAGAGTTCCACATGGAAATCTCTTAATGTGGGTTTAATTCCTGCTTGAATTTCAGTGTGATTAGCACGGTGACAAAGCCCAAAATACTACATTAAAGTAACCGTCTTCCCTGACACCAAAGGACCATCTACACCAGCACCCTGTCCTGAACTGCTATTGTCTTCATTTTTGGGGCATGCAGATGGGAATAATGGGCATTTTGGGTGGAAAAAAAAAAATGTCTTAAATATTCATCTGTTCATTCTTTTCAAAATACCACGTTGTTGTTAATGATGGGCTCAAAACTATAAACACATCATGATGTTAAATTAGGTATCAGCACACCATGGCATTTAGATTAATTATTATAATTTTTTTCCTTCTTTCAAGATACAGAAATGACATAGTATTGGTGGGTGACATTTAACTGGCATCTCCTTAAAAATTAAAAATAGTAAATACTAAGAGCCATGGTATTTTTTTTCTGTTTTAATAATAAATATTTCTATAAATATCTTCTATACTGAAACTTCAAAACTTGTTTGAAGTTTTTGCAGCTTTTCATTGTTTTTTAAATCTTTTTCAGTTTGAAAGATTAGGTTGCAGTAAGCCATGGATACATATTCCTACTTGCTTAGTCTATGCATCAGGTAAAATAATTTATCAACATTTCTTTTTCCTGTTCATGCTACCCTCATTCCTAACTGTAATATAATATTGTTTTATTTTATTTGCTCACAATTTTCATGTTCATGTATAAAAATAATATGCTGTGTGCTCACCTAGTGTTCAGCAGTGTAGAATTCACCTCTGTGCAGTATGTTGAAACCAGAATGATCTCTTTTTCAAGTCCCACTGAACAGGGTTTATGTAGAACCTAACATGTATAACTTTGTGGAGTTAATGATACGAAAAGCAAAATGTAAAACTCCATGACTTCATGAATTATGCTGGAGTATCTGTTTTGCTGCACAGGTAAATGTCTTGCTTTCTCCAGAACCAACTCCCCTGTGCAGATCAAACAGAATTCAACTGAGTTCTCTGTTGCCATATTTTTTATGAAGCCTCATGGCTTTTTCACTAGATCTGTACCCAACCTTTTCCCTTTTCCCACAAGCACAATAATTAAGATCAACTGGTGAGCAAGTAGTCCTGATGGTGTTAGTAATGCTGCCCTGAGCTCTCAGGTCTGTGATTGTCCTTCATGAGCATTTACAGTGTGAGGTATGTCACAGTCACAATGGCAAAGCAATTTACTGTTCGTACCTCAAGTCCAAATCTTTTGTTATGCAGCCACATTCATGGAACATCTTCATGCGATTCTGAGACCAGTTGTTGATCTGCCCCCACTGCTGACCAGAAATGAGGTAAAGTCTATGTTTGTAAACTTTCCTTAATTCCCATGGGATCCATATATGTTAATATGAGGGAGACTTTAAGTCAGAAGAAAGTAAAATCCACGCAGTGCTACTTCAGCCTCCAGTTTCCAGGGCAAATACATGCACTGTGTCCCATTTAGGCAATATACTGTGCTTGGTTGCCATGATTTTTGAAAACAGCTTATGCTTGCAATCTGGGAGAGGCTTCTTCAGCTCCTCTCTTCCAAGGGTCAGTATCCTGTATGACTTGGCTGGGCCTTTAGGCAACTACGAGATGGCTTTGATCTGCCTCTTTGAGTACGTAAGCAAGAGAACATCTGCAGAACATTTTTTGTGGACGTTTAAAGATTCTACTTTGCATCTTTTAATGTCTCTTTGTGCTTACAAGAATCTCCTTTTGAGTGGACAATTTTAAAAATAATGTGTGCAATACCCATAGGACATTGATAGAATGTTGTGGGGATTTTTGTATTTTACATTTCCTTTAACCGTGTCTTTGCTACCATTTGCAGTTTGTTCCAGTTGCCTGTTTAGTCATACTTTTGTATGTTGACTCTTTTGCCCTGTAGGTACAGAACATTTCTGTAACTCACACATTTCGAATAGACAAGGCACGAGCTCAGCTGGGGTACCGCCCACTGAAGTATGACTTTGCTGATTCTGTGGACCACTACATAAAATCCAGACAACAACCCTCTAATTACCAACTCTTCTTCAATGTTTTCCTTACTTTAATTGTTATTTTAATTTTGTTGCTTCTTTCTTTAAAACTTTTTAGCCTTTCAGTTTTGTATTTTTTAAAAGAAAGACGACACTGACCTGCATAAACTGCATGGTCACAATATTGCTACCCAGATCATTCTAACCTCCACAACAGTAATTGGCACAGTGCAACAAACAGGCAGCTACTTTTAAATTTACAAACAAAATCATAACAGATGAGTGGCTGGACCTGAAAAATTAAAATACAGTAAACAAAAATTGCCAAATCACTGAAACACAACCAGAGTCAAGACTGTTGCCTCTATTTCAAACCAAAACAACAACTTTCCAAATTGATTGCTGAAGTAAATGAGAACCTGCAGAAAGAACAAGAGCTGCAGACAGCCTGCAGTGCTTCACTAGTGAAGAAAAATGGCTGAAATAAGGAGAAAGACTGACCACAGCTTCTGTCATGGCTCACTACCTTGGAGAACAGAGGAACAAGCAAAGGCACAGACAGAACACATTACTGCAAATAACACACACCAGGCCTACAGAGACTTCACATTGTGTGATTTCATGAATTAGCTCTAGCACCACATCTGAGGGAAAATAAAAGTGTACTTGAAACATTGCTGAATTCTGTGCTGTGCCTCTGTGCAATGTCCCAGAACTGCTCCCTGCCCTGCCCCGGTGAAGAGCTGTGGGTACATGCTGGTAGGCTTTTTCACAGGTCAAAACTGGGTATTTTAGTTGAATTGGAAGTTATTAAGTAAATTAAGTGTATTTATGTCACAGTAGAGGAATCTGCCACTATGGGTTACACATATCTTTGTACAGCTTCTTTCACTGCCTGTAGTTAAGGGCAACAACTAACACAGTTCAGTTGCTCCTCAGCTGAACTTAAAGCACAAATGTTTTTTGGCACTAAATTTCTTAAGTACAGCGGTTGTACTGAGCACTCTCCAGCAACTAAAGTGAACAATGTGCTTTTCACATTACTGTTCAGCTAAAATGGACCTAAAGCACGGTCTGGGAGGCTCCAGCTCCTTCCTAACCACCACTCATGGTGGGAATTTATCAGAGAAATTGCCTTCCCATCTGCATTTTTCCAACCTATAACATGGAGAGGGAACAACCAAGAGCAAGATGCGAACAGTAGAGAGTTTGGGAAAGGATTAGGGATGTAAACTTGAGAAATCGTAGTCTGGAAGGGAGTAATCATGGATGGATTTGAGAATTCTGGAGAGGGTGCGGACACTGGCACCTCCCCTCAGTCCAGGGCAAGCCGCAAAACCCACGTGCCATGCCCGAGGGTCGGGTTGATGTAATCGAAAAGCAGCCGGGAAAGGCAGAACGCCTGAAAATTACAGTGTTTCTCGTTTTATTCTTAAATCAAGAGATTCACACAGTGGATAATCCCTTTTCCCTCGTTCATATATCATAACTTTCTAATATTGATTTTAACGACTGTGGCGACAAACCCCAGCAGCCCCAGCAGTGCCCGCAATGCGCGGTGCCCGGCCCGGGCAGTGCCGCTCGTACCGGGCCGGCCCCGGGCCGCCCCCGCCGGCGGCTCCCGCCTTCCCGCTGTGCGAAAAAGGAGCCGCCGCGCCGGGGACAAAATAAGCTTGGCAGCGGTGGGATTCGAACCCACGCCATCGAAATGACTGGAGCCTAAATCCAGCGCCTTAGACCACTCGGCCACGCTACCGCCTGGCTGCTCAGGCGCCCGCCAGGCCTCTTTGATGGGGCAGCACCGCCGTTCTTTCCGTCTATCTGTGTCTATTGCCCATCTGTGTCCGCCGCACCCCACCGCCTGCGGCGCCCGCCGCGCCCCGTAAACACCGCTACTGCCGCCGGCTCGGGCCTGACGCTCCCCGTACCCGCGGCGGGGGCGCCGGGCCCGGCCCAACGCAGGCCCCGCCGCGCCCGCCAGGTGGCGCCGCTGCCCCCCGCGCGGCGCCGCCCGGCCACGGGGCCCCGCCCTCGGCTGGACCAGCGGCAGCCGGCCGGGCTGGCAGCGGGCCTCCGGCTCCCTCTCCCGGGCTCGGCCGGACCTTGAGCCTCGGCTCCTTCTTCTCCAGGGGCTCCGGCCGTCGGGCTGCGCCTCGGGCACTTTTGTCCGCGGCAGGCCTAGACAGGCAGCTCGGCAAGGCGCTGCCGTGCGGTCTGTGCCCCACAGCAGACGCGGCTGTGGTGGATCAGCTCCAGCTGGTCCTCGGGAGGGCTCTGCCCGGCTGCGCGGATCCGCAACCCCAGCGATGGCGTGCCGCGGTCACGCAGGGTCGAGGGCAGCCCTTGGCTGGTGCCTTCGCAGCCGCGATAGCAGGTGTGCACACAGCTCCCGGCCAGGAAGAGGGTCCGTCCTGCCCCGTATCAGGCACCCACTGCCTTCCCTGCCTGCTGCAGTCGCCTCCGGCCCACCAGAGCACATGTGCTGCCCAAGAGCTGCCAGCTCGCTGCGAGGCCGGTGGCCTTCCCAGGCAGCTGCTCACTTGGCATGACACAGTGTCCTCAGCTGAACCATTCCCACCCAGCACGGGAGGGCCCGCCGCCTTTATCTCGCTGGCGGCCGATGGTCGGGGCTGCCCGTACACAGATTGTTGTCCTGCCACGTCGGTGCCTCGCTTACCTGCTGCTGAGCTCGGGCACGGTGTGAGCAAGTGCTTGCCCTGTTCACCTCAATGAGAGAGCTGGCTTTGGCAACCAGAGCCAGATTCGGTCACTGGTGAGTAGAAAGACGAATTCTCATGTTCTGGGAGGCCTGCAGGAGAAATTTGTATAATTACTTTGTGGACAGACCTAAAAATAACAAGACTAAATGTAATGCAATTAAAACAATATGGAGAAATTATGTCCACCATTACCCTTCTTCCTGTAGAAAGTCATGCATTGGTGCTCCAGGAAGTTTTAGGTATGTGTGTTTACATGCACCTCCCATATGACTGGAGTGAGGTTTATGACCAACCTGATTTAGCTTGTAAAACCAGATTGTCATAGGAGTATGAGGGCACAAATTGATTGATTTAAAGGCAAATTTTAAACCTGCAGATTTAAATGAATGCAGAATAAAATTGCTCTGAAAGTTAATATCATATGGAGTGTCCTTTCCTTTTTCCCTTTGAAAACCACAGTTCCCTAGAACAATGATTTCTAAAGGGAGCCTTATTTAAAATGAGCACACTGGAACTTAACAAGCTATAGCGCTCTTAGAAGAAAAAACAGGCAGTGCTGAATATAATGGAAGAATAACATACTAGACTTGCAAGTCACTGAGTCCCTAGATTGCCATTTCAAATTTAATTTTTAAGATTTTCAAGCAACAAAAAAAGTTAATCAAACTCTTTAAGTGTAAAGGATACAACACATAATGTATAAATAGAAAACTAAAACTAGAAGATACAGCATGTCCGGGCCAATGCCAAAGATTTCAACATATCTTTAGTTTCATCATCACTGATTGTTCCTTTAGGAAAATGTTACAGAGAATAGAAGGCTTAAACCTGGGAATAAGTACATCTTTGCACCAGGGTAGCAGAGCTGGCTTATTTAAAAGAATGAAAAATGGCTTGAGAAGACATAACCTATGTTCCTGATAGAGCAGAACATTCTCCATGAGGATTTATGGCAGAAGGCAGCCATGGAGTTCCTTTAAGTCCAAAATGATGTCGAGTATTTTGTGTTTAGAGAAGGGCAACAGAGCTGATGAAGGGTCTAGAGGGGAAATCCTGTGAGGAGCAGCCAAGGGAGCTGGGGATGATCAGCCTGGAGAAAAGGAGGCTCTGCAACTCCCTGAATGGAGGTTGTGGCAACATGGGGACCAGTCTCTCCTCCCAGGTAACAAGACAAAAGGAAATGGCTGCACACTGCATTAGGGCATTTTCAGGTTGGATATTAGGAAAAATTTCTTCACTTAAAGAAGCGGGTTAAGCATTGGAACAGGCTGCCTAGGGAAGTGGTGGAGTCACCATCCCTGGAAGTGTTCAGAAAACAAGTAGACGTGGCACTTTGTGGTACCATCTAGTGGGTATGGTGGGATTCAGTAAAAAGTTGGTCTTGACTTTGGAAGTTTTTTGCAACCTTAATGATTCCATGATTTGCCTGAGTTTAAAATGAGCTACTCTCATGACGTGTTCAGTTGTGCTCATGTATCGCACCACTTACAGTATTCCACCATTATCAGTAGCCTACCATGGCAGGTGGTGATTTTTTAACCATTATCAACACATTTTCACACAGTGGGAACCAGACATCTGGCTTCTCCTAGGCCTTCAGAATTCATTTGAAGCCTGTGCTCTTCCCAGGCCCTGCCATGAAGCATCCTAACCTCAGCCCTGGCTGGGTGCTGCTCTCAGGGTGCTCAGCTAGGCTGACAGGAGAGTGAGAAATGAGGAGATGCAGGTTCTGGTGCTCATAAATAACTGCTAATATTTACCACAGTGTTTTACAGCTGGAGATGAATAGGACCTCAAGAGTTTTTCTGCACAATCACTAATGTTGTAAATGTGCTTCAGTTTAAACTCTGCACAAATTTGAGAAAAAATGTGCCCTTAGGAAGCAGCATTAAACGGGGACTCAGTAGAGAGTCTCCTTGACATTCTCAAACCAGGGCTGCAGCCTCAGCATGGTGCTGGAAAGTGGTGACAAAATTACAGGTACCCTCAAATTGCAGGTGCTGTTCCTGCACAAATGTGCTGCTCCCTCCAGTTCCCATGCTGAGATAGTTTAATTTATGTAAGTAATGGCGGGTTTTCCTGGCAGAGAGTCAGAGCATCTGCTCTATGTGTTTTTAATTAAATATTGGTAATCTTCCTCCTGAAGATTATCTCAGCAGCAGCAGTATTTTTCTGCTCTCTTCGGAGAGCACAGGGATTGTGCATTTTTCCGTCTGTGGTGCTGCAAGAGACCATCCGTCAGTCACAAAGGACTTATATCTTCCAGTCTCAGTTCTGTAACCCCTACTCATTGTAAAAAGCACTAATGAGGATTATTTACATGAATAAGGGATTGAACAGCAGTAAAAAAGGCAGACTCTTTGCAGGCTGCCAAGTAATACAATTAAGCCAGAACCTATTTACATTAATTTCCATGTAATTCATGAAAGGATAAGGAGTTTTGTTAAAATTTTCCACAAATTCTAGCTTGAGGAGAAGCTTAAACATGGGCATTTTCAACCCAGAAAACCAGTGTTTTAGGACAAATGCAAATGTGGGTGCTTTGAGGAAACATGGTCTTTAGAACGTGAAATGTGATGCATAATACTGCCATTTCTTATGGGGAAATGTGCAGTAGCGCAATTTAATTTAGCTGAAAAGACCATCCTGAAGCCGAGGCAGGCCCCGTGGTTGCTGCCCACGTCTGCTCCCTGTGCTTTCCTTCGGGGCTGGGATCTTCGGGGGGCTGCCGTGCAGTGAGTGCTTCCCATGGGAGCTCCTGCCTCAGGACACCCCCTCCTTTCAGCTCCACATGCAACGGGAACAGAAATTAAAGCAAATTTGAGTGGCTGTCCTGTGTGCAGCGCTCTGGAGACCTGCACACCCGCTGTCCTTCCCGTCCCCACTCACCCCGGGATTCCCTCATCGGTAACAGCTAACGGGGTTAGCTGGGGGGTCTGCTCAGATTTTTATCGGTTTTCTGACTGGAATAAAACATCTGCCAGGGTCCCAGCGGTGCTGTGCTGTGAGGAGGCGCGGCGGGGCCCCTGAGGGAGCGGAAGGCGGTGCCTTGCCAGAACCGCGGGCGCTGAGGGGCGGCCCCAGTGCCCGGCTCCCGCCTCCTCCCTCCCCTCAGCGGGCGGCTTCTCCTCCCACCGCCTGCCTTCCCTCCCTTGGCGGGGCGGCGGCTGGAGCTGGGTACGGCGGCTGTGGGATCGCTCCGTTGCGCGTTGCGCGGCGGATCTGGGCTCCCCTAACCCGGTAGGTGCTGTGGCGGTGCGGGGCCCGGCCCGGCGGCAGTGGGAAGCTGCCTCAGCGCCGCCCGCGGCGGGAAGGGCGTTTTTAATTGCAGAAAATGATAATCAGTGGGGTGGTCAGAGCCTGCGAAAGGCCGACGGGCAAGCTTCTGCGCGGGCCCGAAAATAACCTGATTCGTGGTATTGGGCAGCAGTGCTGCGCTCACACGTGAAGATTGGTGTTTCGTCCATTCACGTTTCCATAATTTGTTGCCTACGCTGTTTAAAAGTGCGAAGTGCTGTCTGTGACCGTGAAACAGCTGCTGTGTGCGGGGCTGACCGTGGCTGAATCCACCCTGACAGCTTGGGACTGCTCCAGGACGGTTCGTGTTTGGAGAATTCTTCAAATACCTCAATGCGTATAAAACACGGAGTTAATTAACAACGTGGGGTACTGAGCAAATGCTTACAAAAAGTCAGTGATAGATAATTGTGTGGAGTGTTTAAAGCCAGTTGAAATGACAGATCTATTAATAGCAATGGAAGGATATTTTAAAGTTATCTTGGAAGTTCCTTTTCTGTCCTTTTCAAGCCTCGTGTTTTGGATACTCTTAGTGTTGTGTTTATTTGCGTGCTTGGCAGCGGGGTGGACTTGACTTGGAAGGGTTGTTCTTGTGCCTCAATGTCTGCAGCTCTAAAAACCATTTGTGTATTTGAAGCCATGCTGTGTTTCCTTGCACAAGGTTTTGTCTCAAATGCTTCCTCTGAGTTGGTGCAGCTGAACTCATCCCTTTGCTTCATGAATTTTGCATGGTTGCTCTCTAACACTCAGACTAATACCATGATTATACCAGCTGTGCTTGCAGGCAAACTGAATGGAATTTGTGTCATGGTGTTTGCAGTAGTGATACACTGGAAGGGACTTGTGTTAAAGGCTTCTCATTGGAAATCTGTCTTTGGTAAGACAGCGTTTTCAAAGATAGACAGTGAGTTGAGAGATCTCTGGGTTTTGGTTTTTTTTCTTGTTTTTTTTATCACAGCTCTTACCTAGAGTCACTGAACCTGTTTTCTTGCAGTGTGTGGTGCAGATGAGAATAGACATTTGCTTTGTAGGGGTCATTTGGGTATTTGGAAAGCACAGCGGTTCTGTACTGTGCTACAGGACATTAACATAGCTAGTAAGGTTGTTCTGGACAAGTTTATGTAGCTTTGGGCTGTAGCTCATAAAGGTGATAATACTTTTTAAGGTGCATAGTCTGTACAGGTGCTTGGGTTAAATTTTGAATCTGTACTTTAAAAGAATGTTAATCTGAAAGGTGACTTCTCTCTTTTAAGAAAAAACTGTTTGTTACTCTTACAGGTATCCTGTTAAATGGCTTTAACTGATGTGGTATTAAACCAAAAGGGATTTAGTATTATACCAGGGACAGCTGGGTCATGCTTGTTTTAATGCTTCTCCACAAGACAAGCTGGGACTTCCTGCAGTTCCTGCCCCCTGTCCTGTGTTTAAGAGTTGCAGGGGGCTGTGTCTGAGTTGAAACAGTGAATTAGAAACAAATGGAGATGCTGCAGTTGTCCCTTCTTTTGCTGACTGGAGCATTCGTATCACTCAGCTCTTTGGGAAAAATTAAAGCAGATTTATAAGCTGAGGCCACTCTAGAACCTTGGTCAAGAGTCTCACTGCACCCAGCAGTGCTTTGTAACAATAGACACCTGTAAGAAACAAATCATGCTCTAAGAGCCCTGTGATGTGAATTTTCCCTGCTGTTTATCTGTGTTCACATATTTGCATGTTGTCCTTGCAACTCACCTGTCCCTCCTGGTCATGTGGTTCTTGGATATAAAGACAAGAGAAGGAAAGGTACTTGAAACAGGCATTGGAAAAATAAAAATTAATACAGACTAGAGCAGATTAAGAACTGTATTTTAAATTATCTGCATTTTGAATTACATAGTACTAGGTTCATAAAAAATGGAATAAATTTTCTAAGTGAGTTGGAGTGGGTAGTTAAAATTACAGGTTGTGTGTGATAGTGCAGGCTGGTAGGCTTGGTTCAGTGCAGTCTCACTCTCCTTATTGCTTAGCCTTAGGAACGCTTCTGTAATGGATATTAAAGATTAAATGATCAAAACACAATAGCACTAGCAACAGAAATTTCTATATAGTACAACTTCTGTGCTATAATGCAAAAGCACAGAATATAAGCCTTGGGATGGAGCTCAGGCTGAAGCGTGGTTATTGAATTCTGTTTTGAAGAGCATTTTACATGCGTATGGTTCTCAGTACATACACTTCCAAAGTAAACATCACAAGTACTTTACAAGAAATATGGTTCCAAGAAAAACCAAGAGACTTTTATAAACACCATTAGCTTTAAATAGTATCTGATTTGTGTGGTGATATTGAATTTACATAAGTCACAGAAATCAGAATGTTTGCAGTCACTGCTGCACAGACCTGTATTGCTGCTGCTTCTCAAACTGTCCTGAACCCCATGGTGTGCTGATGTGTGTGACAGCAGGAGCAGAAGGGAGTGCAGGACAGCACTTGGGTGTAATGGGGCTGTCCAGTGTTGTGGTATGTCCTGGATTAATCACGTCCTTGAAGCATAATTTGATAGCTGCTGGCTGTGAGTGTGACAGGCATTAGGGGTTCTCCAGCACTCAGTGCACACTGGTAAGACAATCACAGTAAAAATGGCAGTGACAGCTGAGGACACCTTCCCCCACCAGCTATGTGCTACTGCCCTTTCCAAAATCAACGGCTCCCACGTGGTCTTTGCTGGAAGAGCACTCCAGTGAACACTCCAGTGTAAAGTGAGGTGAGTTGGCCGAGACCTCCTCCAGCAGCAGTTTTCCAGAGCAGCTGATGCCTGATGGAGTGCTGGAATTACCTATGTTGCTGGCTGAAGTGTGGGAGTGCTGCCCCTCTTACAAGAGCAGTAACCAACAAGATGATGTTGCTGGTGAAAGATGCCACGTGTTAAGGCACTGTTTCTGTGGTGACCAGTTTCTCAGTAACTGGGGAGTGAGGTCTGCAGCTATGAATACATAGGACTATTCCTGTTTCATGCAGAAGAAGACTGAAAATGCAAAGGGCTGAGGAATAACTGTAAAGCAAAACTGAAAACCTTGGTTTGCGGTTGTTTTATTAGACTAGCTGTGTGAAAGTCCCCAGTTTTGCTGGCTGGGTGAAGAACTAAACAATGTGACACTTGGAAGTTTTAAGGACCCTGTTTTAAATTACATCCTGTTACTCAGCCAGCATCAGGGTTAAATTTTGAATATTCTCACTAATCTAGTTTGTTCGTGCCAGTATTTCCAGAGTATCTGTGTAAACTTCTACCTCTCCCAAGGGCTTTAATCATTCCTCCACCTCGTTTTTCAATGTGGTGCACTTTCAGCATCCTGTGGGCCATTAGCTGTATGTGAACTAAAAGCCAACTTCAATCTTGTGGATGGTGGAAAATTTTTCTGTGTTCTTCTTACAACACTCTCTAATTCATTTGACTGATAGTTTGTACACAATATCCTTGACTTGTCCTGAAAAGATTTGAAAATTTGACTGGGATGTTTGAGGTAAAACTCTCTCAAATTTCTGAGACTAGTGTTGTGAAACTCAGCACTTCATATAAGGAAGAATAAAAACATTTGGAGAAGGAGATAACCAAGGATAGAATAATACTAAGCTCCTATCTTCTCAGTCATTTAGCAGTTTAAAACCAGACTGCTTCTTCTCAGCAGCTCTAGCAGAGGTATTCAACACTACGTGTAGGTACTTGAGGATTACTTTTACAGAGACAGATGAAAATATATTTCTTTTCTGCCGGTGTGCTGACATCAGTGACATGCATTATTTGGTCTTTTAATAACAACCTCTTCCTTTTTATTTCTCTCACCAGCTTCTTCCCCCTGTTTGCATGTGCATTGGAGTAGTGGGTGTTCCAGTCCTTGCAGGAGTTAAACCAACCTCCTGCAAACATGGCAGACGAGGACCTCATTTTTCGTATGGAAGGGATTGATAATGCCAGAACGACTCCAGCAGACTCTGGGAATTATCTTGATGCTGATAGTGATGATGAAGACAATTATTTTATCTGTCCAATAACTGATGATCCAGTTTCTAACAAGTCTGCCAGTACCAAAGTAGACAATTACTACAGCAACTTAGCAAAAACTGAGCAGTACAGTTCAAGCTCTTCTCCCAGAAGCTTTAGCTTTAAGGTAAGTATTGGCTTCAGTCTTCATTAAGGTATTGGATTTACTTAGTTGGCATGAGACATTTTCTAACTGCTTCATCTCTTGTAACTAACACTTTTCAGTGAAGATACTCATCTGTTTTTTCCAGACCTGCAGTTAATTCCATTAAGCCAATAGTCTGACACTGCCATGGAATTGCTTACTGTCCCTTTCAGTTTGGGGGGGATGTTCCTCCACTCAGTCCAGGAGAACAATTCACTGCCAATTTACCATTTACAATGCAGTTTGTTGATTAGGAGATTCAAAAGATAATAGAGTTGGTGTAAGAAAAATTGTGGCCTGTCAGAAGATAATTTGTTATGAATTTTTCTAGTCTAGTCTTTAGTTAGACAAATAAAATTGTTAATTATAAAATTGTAAGGGTAAGTTTTTATGTTATAGTTCCTTCTTAGGGAGCTTTTGACATGTTGACTTTTGTGCTTGAGCATGAGGGTTCGCAGTGGCTGCAGTGAACTGTCAGTGTACACAAGCAGTATCTGACCTTTTTGGGATGAACAGCAGCTACAGCATTGCAGGGAGGTCAGAGGGGCTATAGCTTGTGATTCCTTGGCAGTGTGTCCTTTTTCACTCAGCTCCCTACACACAGATCAGGCTGGGCAATGGAGCCTCAAGTAACATCCACTCTGTAGTTTAGATATTCTAAATTCTAAATAGTTTGTGCTAAACTGGCATGTCTCTTAGATTTTCCTATATTTAATGTTTTATTAACACATTAAATGTGTTTTATTAACACATTTCTTATTATAAATATTAACATTTGTTTAATAGATACTCTAAAATCTCCGTTATGCCTAATGCATGCTTTGATTGTGAAAAAATACTGGGGGTTATTTCAGTCAGATAACATAGTAACACATTGAAGGTGAAGCTGGCTTGTCTGCAGGAAGGTTTTTACCAAAGGTGGTTAATAGAAACATTAAAAGGTACATATGCCTAAGGAAGGTGAGGAGCAAAATAGAAATGGGACAGATGATGTAGGCTAAACTAAAAGCTAAGACCTGATGGGGAGCTTAGTCTTCATTTGTGTGTACATTTTAACATGTAATAAACACTTGCCTCTGGGTCTGCAATGCAATTTCTGAGTCATATGGTCTGAGATAAAACTGATAAGGACTTCAGAAATTGCAGTTATTTCCTCCTTCCTAAGATATCATTTTGCTTCTGCAGAATGTTTGTACCTATGTTTTGGTCTCCATAATGTCTAGTTTGGAATTGTAACTCCTATTACAGATAAATTGCTTTGTGTTGAGATGTGGAGCAAGCCAGTCTCCATCTTCTGTTTAAGCTGCAGGGATGGTGATTTCCAACACAATGAAGGAGACAGCCAGGGCTGGTGACATCCTAAATGCCACAGCCTGGCCTATCAGAGTCTGTCTGTCAGACCTCAAAGCTAAAGAAAGGTAGTGTGGGCCACTGATTATGAAAGGCAGAGCCAGACAGAGAAGTTGCTGTTAACTTTCTCCTTTAAACAGGACTCAGCAATGTTTAATTAGCTAGTTAATAGGCAAGGCCCTTTTAATAAATACTTTCCAATAAAAAAATAGCTGACTTACCTCAATAGGTTTGTTCACAAGTGTTCTAAGAATGAACTTTAATTGGGAATATAAATTGAAGAGTGGCTTTTAACTGGAAATTTTTTGGGGTTTTTTTGGTTTTTTTTTTACTAACAAAGAGAACCAAGACTCTTTGTCAATCATTTGTCTTATCACATGTATTTTCCTACTTTCATGTCTCTCATGGATCCTTTAGAATGACACACAACATCGTTCTAAGCATGGCTCTGTGGTTGACCATGGTCGGGTAGGTTAAAAAAAAATGTCAACACCATATCTAATAGATCCATTATGATTTTTTATTTTTTTTTCCTTTAATGGATTTTTTTTTTCATTATTTTATTGTTTGGGAGGACTGATTGCCTCAGCTCATAAGAGTCATCAAGTCAAAACTGAAAGAGGTACCTGTTAAATGGAATAATAATATCCATCCTGTGTTCTCTACCCTGAAATTTCACTGTATGGCAGCCATATGCCTCCAGCAGGAGAAAAATTGCACTGCTAGCATCATTTCCATGAAATCCAACTAGTGTTTGTTTAAAGATCAGGGTACAGCTTTTGTGCAAAGCACCTCAAGAGATCAAGCACAAAAGTAATTAACTTTTGAAAATTATCTTGGAGAAGGAATCTACTCAAAGACAATTTGATACAGCTGATCAACCAAGCAGTTCTTGTTGCTGGTTGCTGTCTCTCCTTTCTGTCATAGGTGTTAAAGTATGGAAATTCTCGGGCCCATATGAGCTGTCATTGCATGACCTGAGGCAACTTCATTTTCTTATGAAATGTGTAGGACATCTTTCTCAACATGTCTTTTAAACTCTTTTTCTTTAATGTAGTATTGTTTTCATTTTGTGTTATTATTGTCAGAAAGGGGAGCATTTAAATTGTTTGCAAGGTATACATAGTTAAAGATGAAATTAAAAATAAACACAAACTTTAAAGCTTAGCTGCTTCAAAAATTTCCTTGATGCCATTGCTGACACAAATTTACAGTTTTATTTTTTTATAAAAAAAGACGGATTTTAATTCCTGGAAAGAAAAATAATCCCAAAATTTTAAAAGTTACTTGTTTTGCACGTTTGGAGTTCAGAGAGGCAGTAGTAATATCTCAGAGCTCAATAGTTCTTTATTGGTATGCTGCAGAGTGCTTTTTCTCCTGCTCACTTTGCAGAAGGCATTTGGCACATCACAGGATCATATCTCCAGTTTTCTTGGAAATATACAATGTGAGAGAGGGAGAAAAAATGTTAAGAGTAAAGTGTCCAAATTGGCTGCTACAGAGGGACTGTACTTTAGAAAATTTCTTTGGTATTTTTCTCTTGACTTGGTGAACACTGAAATAGCTACTTGTCTGGAATTGTTACAATAATCAATTTTTACAACATTCTAATTTTTTCTTTCTCATACTGAGCACAGTCTGGGACCCTGGGGTTCACAGAACTTCTTACTTTATCCATATTAATTACATTTTTAATGGACTTTTTTATATGCTGGTGCATACAAAACCACCATATGCTGCTAGGTATGAAAAGCTAAAAATCAAAACAGAAAAAGTGAATTAATATCATCTGGATGTGCCTTATTGCCATTTGCAGAGCATATTAGAGATATCTGCAAATTACCACAGGTTTTGTAAGTTGTATCTGGTATATACTGTGCCAGATTCTGTTCTCAGTAACTTTACAGTGGTGCAAATTGAACTGAAATCTGCGCTTTATGTATCTGAGCTGGGTTTCATTATAACTGAGACAATAAAAAGGTCAGAGTGGTCTTTGGTAGTACCTGGTCCCTGCTCTGAGCAGTGTTTTGGGGGCTTGTGTAGTTGCACATCTCCATAGCATTGGGATCCTGATGTGCTCTAGGAAATGCTGGTTTTGTGAGCTGCTGCTGATCATAAATAAAGTGCTGGTCTGTAACTTCTTCAGGAAACCTGGAAACATGCTATTGAGAAAGCCAAGCACATGCCTGATCCTTGGGCAGAATTTCATCTGGAGGACGTTGAGACGGAACATGCCACTCGTTACAGGTCTGTGGGTCTTCCTCCTTTGGATGCTGATATTAAATAGGTTTTTCCTGGTTTGTGCAAGAGCTGAGTTTGTGTAGTGCAGAATATCTGGCTGAAGAACGTCCATAATGCCTGAAGTGACTGGGTCTTAACTCAGTCTCCCAGTAATATGTAAATACTGCACATCATCAAAAAATAAAACTTTCAGCAAACCATTCTCACACTTTATCTCCCACCTAGACAGTATCTAGGATTTTCACTGTGTAGACAGGAAACAAGGCTGAGAAGTATTTTCTGGTTGATTTATTTATGCCATAAGTGTAGTCTAATAAGGAAATTAATCCCAAAAAAGAGGAAGCATGCTTAGTTTAAATAGTTTGGTAAAGAAAGCAACATAACCCTTCACGACTTTCCCAAAGATAGCAGTTTCAGTGTTGCTAGTCCATGCAGTTTTGTTGCATGTGGCTGGAGTTTAAATCCTTATAAAGCCCAGAATAGCACACTGTGGTCTACGTGCTAAAAGGGAGTTTGTCCCAGAAACTGGTTTCAGTGCTTTAACAGGAGACTTGCCAAAATATTTACTCTGCTGACACAGGTTTCTGAGAGGAAGGGTTAGGGGTTAGAGGTCAGTTAGTCACCACTTAGCATCAGTGTTTGGGGAGGCCTCCCTTCCAATCCCATACCAGCCATGCAGTGCTGTTCTTCCCCATAGGCTTCATCTGTAGCCCTGGTCAGCCACACAGTCCTGAGATAGTTTGCATATTTTTAAATACAAATAAGTGATAATTCTGGTTTAGGGCTGCTCAATATCCTGCTAAAAAGATGGCTCTAATACTCCTATTTTTACCTCTTTATTTACTGTAAACTGGGGTGATACATAATATATAAGGGAGAATATGGGGTGTCTGCATGCATGAATTACTCTGTGCAGGTTGGGGGAGCCAGGCTGGAAACAATCATGTGTTGATGACTCAGCTGCTGTGGTTCTCAATTTAGTTTTCACTGTGTTGGGAGTTAAAGGGGTGGGGATAAACCACAGTGGTACTCTTTGTATTATGACAGGGTTGTGCAGGGACTTGCTCCTCCCTCAGTGCAGTGTTGGGCAGTTCCTGGAAACACTGCTTCTCACAGCTGGTGCTGCTCGTGCTGCTCACATTCTCCACAGCCCCAAGGCAAATACCCAGCCAGAACCAGGCTTGTGTAAGCTCAGGGTTGGGGGAGACAACCTGTCCAGTGTGTAGAGCTTGGTGAGGCCCTATCTGCACCCAGTGTGCTTCCCAGGCATCACAGAGGAGGGTTACCTTCAAAGAAGATAAAACCTGATTTGCAGTGTTACAGAAGTTCAGCTTCTACTTTGGGATCTGCTCACTGACCGGAGGGTTCAGTGTCTCTTCAAAGAGCTAAATGTATTTCTGCTTGCCTGCCCAAAATAAGGAAGGCCAGAATGTAGCAGGAAGATTGGAAGCTTTTGTATGGGAGTGGCAGCAGCACTTTCCAGAGTCAGTTACAGATAAGGAAGGATAGATGCTGTAAATGGGAGGACTTGGGTTCCCTTTGCATTTTTCTGAGCCGTATTTCCTGATTTTGCAGGTACAATGCAGTTACTGGGGACTGGGTTGAAGATGAAGTCCTTATCAAGATGGCTTCTCAAGTAAGATCACACTGTCCTTCATGTTTACTAACAGCAAGTTTGTAATTTCCTTTCTGTTCCTAAATAGTGGCAGCAAGATGTTTTCCTCATAGAAATTTTGAAGTCTCAGTGCAATTCTTTTCTCCTCTTTTTCTTTGTATCCTTCTCTCCAAAATAGAGTAGAAAATGGACTCAGACCTTCCCTGTCAGCAGCATGAGGCATTTGTTCCATTCCCAGTGATTTCCCTTCCATGTCACCCCTCCCATTTCCTTCTGGCATAATTTCCCTGCCTGGCAGTAGTCCTACTATTTTGTGTGCTCCCAAATAATTTCTGTTCTTAGAATGAAAACCAGCTGAATTTTCTGTATATGAGGGTAGGAGGTGCTGTCATTTCCCAGTTAAGTCCTGGGGTTGGTTGTGTGTTGGGGTTGCCTCACTGTGCTGCTGGTTGAGTGTCTGGCAACTGGGGAGATGATGCTCTCTTTGGCACACCCTATACCGAAGCCTAAATGCAGAGAGTGTGAAGTCTTGTGAAACTTCTTTAGGCAGTCACATAGAGCTGACTCCCAACTAGGGAGAGAATTTAAATAGCTCATTTAAAAGACATACCATTTCTTCTCCATGGGATATTGGTGGGGGGAGTTCATCCAAATGCCTTTTCCCCAGATACCTACTTACACTACCAGTGCATTTTTAGTTTTCCTTGAGGAAATATTTTTATAGAGCCTGTTTGAAAACAGCCTTCTGCATGGTATAAAGGGGAGATTATGGTTGTGTCTCTTACTGGTTAGAAATCAACTTTGTGGAAATGGCAATGCTGGATTTTTGTTTTTTTCTTTTCCCCAGCCTTTCGGCCGTGGAGCAATGCGAGAGTGTTTCAGAACGTGAGTATCTGCCCACTTCATCTTTGTTGGCCTCCTTGCAGTATTTTCTTCTGTGACTGGAATTTCACTTAGATGTAGTGGAAATTGTGTAAAGCTTGACTCCTTTCTAAAAGGCTTTGCTGAGGGTATTATCCCTGCTTGTGTGACTCTACCTGCAGGGAGTGGGGTTCAGAAAGGAGAATTTCCCTGCATGTTCTACTTCAGCCATTCCTGGGATGCAAAATATTCATACAAGTATAGTAACAGCCACTTATGTGGCTGTTGTGTGCTAAAATATCTTAAATTTTTATATGAGGTCATAGGTGTGTGCAGTCTGGAGACCAACTTGAGGCCTGTAGTTAGGCAGAGAAAAGAGAAAGAAGGAAAGAATATTTGCATGGTACAGTCTCAACTGGAAAAGCCTCCATTGGTGAAGAATATTATCCTCCTAGAATTTACTTTGGATCACATATACCAGAATATTTTTCTGAGTAAGGCAGAGCAGGAACACTAACAGTTGTGGTTCCCAGAAGGATGAAGTGTGGGGGAAGACAGAGGAGAAGAACTTTTCCTTCCTTGGAGAGTGTTATCAATGTTATTGTGGGGATCAGTATCCAGCTATAAATTGGTGTGCTAAGAGATTACCTCACCCCTTCCAGGCTCTGGAAACCAGTGTTTCCTGGAAAACATACGTGTGTGTGTTTAAAAATATTCCCCCTTCTTCACATATGTGGAATCCAGAGAAATTGCACTTCATGTGTGGTTTCAGCTCTGGAAAGATAGATACTCCTGAAAGATGGAAATGTGAGGTTTTGAACTTGAGCAAAAAGGAAGAAAAGGAAGCCCTCAGTGCTCCAGTTTAGCACTGTTTCAGTATCAGTTCATGCTGGTGGCTCTGTTCCTGCAAAGCCAACTGGATACAGTAGGAAGTAACAAATCTCAGCCTGCTGACATTGCTTTTAGTTCTTGTTACTTACCAAATGCCCCATTACACAATATTTTGAGTAATGCCATAAACAGAAATTTGTTAGCAGTTTTGCTTTAACCTCTGGTACTAAAAAAGCACAACTTGAATATCAGCTTCAATATGTGACCATATGTGTCAGTAGTACAGTGATATTTCCCATCTGGAGCTCTCTCCTAGATTTTTGTAACTCTGCAAGTGTTTAGTTAAGACAGTGACAGCATTAGCTACCCATGGCCCAATGAACCACTGTGAGGATATTGACTCGAGAAAAACATGATCTGGCTTGTTTTGTGCAGAGGAGTGTGTTCCTTCAAGAACTGGGAAGGTTTGGGATCTGGCTGAAATTCTTACCTCATTTCCTTTTTCATTCTTTCCAAGGCCTCTGTTGCAGTGACTGTGTGCCCATCCCTGCAGGGGTACAGGCAGCATGAAGTTGCTTTGCCTGTAGGGTGTCCTCTGTACCAAGAGCTCTGCACCAAGATCCTGGCAGGGAGAGGAAAAGGAAGGAGGGGGAAGGGTTGAAAGTTTTGAGTGCTGCTACTAATTAAAGCACCTGCTTAATGCATTTGTTGGCAACCAGAAGATCCTTTGTTATCAATGTTTCCCTGTGCTACACACTACCACCCGCCTGCCCCAGCCCCCCTGCTTTGAAGGGATCTGTGGATTAAAGATTTGCTCATCAACAAAAGGGAAAAGCTGCATCATGAGAACTGACAGGTGCAGTTTTCCTGCTGGGAGTATGTGGGTTGCTGAGCAGTGACTGCTGTGTGTTGAGAAGCCAGCAGATTGCTTTTATCCCAGGAAAGGTTTCTCAGTTCATGTTTGAAAGGCTGCTCCCTGTTAATTTCTGCAGAAAATAATTGTTGACATTAGAACAGGTTGTTGACAAGGCACCAACCCTTCATACTCCAGATTTGATAGGAACAGGAAGGGAAAGGAATTGAGAGGAGGAGAAAGTTCAGAGCACAATTAGCTGCAGCTAAACCAAACAGTTTGGCACATCCCAGTCATTCTCATAGGATGTTTCATTTTCCCTTGTCCCCTTGCTGTGCTTCACGTTTCAGGTGGAATACCTGGTAAATGACTGCTCATCTTGGAGCCTTTCTCTGTTCATGCAGGCAAGGAAATGGGAAAGATTTAATTAAAATCCTTGGGTTTCCTTTCACCAACAGTTGATTTGTCTTTCAGAAAAAAGCTGTCCAACTTCTTACACACTCAGAACTGGAAAGGTGCCTATAATTATGTTGCCAAGCAATACATAGAGAGTGTGGACAGGGATGTTTATTTTGAGGATGTTCGACTGCAGATGGAAGCAAAACTCTGGGGAGAAGAGTACAACCGGCACAAGCCACCAAAACAGGTGCAGTCAAAGATCTTGCTAAGCAAAAATGCAGTATTGTTCTTCTATTGGATTAGTTTTCAGACATAATTTAGGGGGAATTACTTGTTCACATTCCATCACATTTAAATGCTTGGATAAATTCTTTTGCCCTTCTGTGTTTTCTGTTAAATGATAGCTGAATTTGAGTGGAATAAATACAGAAATTGCTCTATATTTCCAGTACTAGGGGCTGTGTGTTTGTGAATGTCTGACTGTCCTCAGCTGTTGACCAAAAACCAAAATAAAATGGTGTTTGTATTGCTCTCTTTGATGTGTGCCCAGCTGCTTTTGTGATAACCAGAGATGTCACAGAATTTATTGCCAGCAGCAGTCTCAGCAAGCACTTATTTGTTGGTGCTCCAGGAAGGTAGATGCTTAAATCTTGCACACCCATCCAGACATGTAACTAGCATTGAATTTGAGAAGAGCTGGAAACCTGCTGGAAGCCTTACCAATTTTAATGTCCAAAATTAGTGGTTTCGGTATGTGGGATATTTGCATTGCCTTCCATATGAGGGTTAGTTAATAACTAAATAACAGCAAGATGAGGTCTACAGTGAAGTACGCAGAGAGAAATCTACAAATCTAGAGATTTTAAATGCCATGTTGGAGAAAATATGGAAGTAGAGTGAGAGTTGTGGTGGTTTCTGCTTTAGGAATGTCTGTGGGACAGAGGGAGAAGGTGAGGCAAGATACAGAGATACCTGAACAGTAGATACCCTCAGCCCTTCTCTGAAAACACATTGCTTCAAGTGCAGTAGTGACTGTATGTTTTGCTCTCTGGATGCAGACTCTTTGCAGAGTACTCTTAAGGTACCCACAAGATAAAATAGAAAGCCAGCACTTACTAAGAATTTTTTTTTCAGAGGGGTTTGTTGCAGAAGTGAGGTGTTTTGAAGTGACTGCTTTAAATTTATGGAATTCCTCCAATAACTCAAATGCACATGACTCTTCCCCCACCCCCTTGTTAAACAGAAGGATCTTTGCAATTGTTCAGATTCTTGCATTGGGAAAGTTTTCACAGCTGGAGGATTCACACACACTTAGATCTGAAGACAGAATTCTGTTAGTCATTGTTTATCTTCTTTCCCTCCCCAGGTGGATATAATGCAAACCTGTATTATAGAAATGAAGAACAGGCCTGGAAAGCCTCTCTTTCATCTGGAACATTACATTGAGGGCAAATACATCAAATACAACTCAAATTCTGGATTTGTGCGAGATGACAACATTCGTCTAACTCCACAAGTGAGGCTTTGTTTAATGCTTTAGAGTGTGCTGCAGGGAATTTCTGGGCTCTCTCCAGAGGTCTTGCAGTATGGCCAAGAAAGGAAACTGCAGGCTCTGCAGTACAATGCCAGATTAATTTCTCTGTTTGCAGTTTGTCTGCCCCTTACTTGGGACCTGCTCTTTCAAGTGCTGAGTGCTTCTTTATTGGATTTCAGTTGATTACTGTTCAGTTGAACAAGGTTAATACTCTTTGGAAACGTTAAGCCCTTTGACTCTAATTATAACTGCAGGCATCAAAACATTTCAAAATTTCTTCGAATTGACAGTGAGAGAGATCTCTCATGTACAATGTACTGAATAGCCTTTTGGTGCCTCACGTAATACACAAGAGACGGCTGGTATCCAATCTATATAAATAAATCTAGTCCATTTGCATATAAAAATGTAGGTTTTTCCAGCTGCAGCCTCTGAATAGCTGAATCTGAGATTGCATACAGAAGTACAAGTACAGCTTTCAAGTGATTCTTGAATCTTGTGAAATAAATGTAAAATACTATTGAAAAACGCGAAGTGGTCAGTGTAACAAAGAGGTATTTTTCTGGGCCTTGAGAGTTTTGTTCTTTACATTTTTTTCCACTATTTTTAAGGTATTTGCAATTAGGCTTAATGTAAGCAGAGAATTTATGTTCTGGGCTGTCGTTTGTGCACTGAATCAGTTCTGTGCTTTCACAGGTTGGGAACAAAATGTTCCCTGGTATTTGCTGCAGTTAAAATGTTTGTCTATCACCAGCAGGCACCTCCCCCAGGCCTGGCAATGCTTTTTTGGAGGCCTTCCCAGAAGATTCCTAATATCTCAGCTTTATTCTAAAGAAAAGGGCTTTTTATACCTGATTCTTGAAATGTGTTTTTCCAAGAGCACAAATGTACATTTCATTATCTGATACACAAATGTAGACACAGAGCAGTTGCTCAGGGGGATCACTCAGAGGGGAAGAAGAATTTGTGGGTATGCTCACATTTATTTATGGGTTTTTTTTCCAAACTGTGGCAGAACTAATGCTTGTTGGCACAAGGAAGCAGTGTCCCAGAGATGCAGAGCTTGCAGATTCACAGGCCCAGCCAGAATGTTTATACAGAAGTTATTCTGCACTGGCTTCAAAGCCCATTGTTTTTCTCTCTGCCAGACAGCTCCCCACTACCTAAGGTGAAGTCTATAGTGGAAAACAATCTCTAGTACAAAAATGAGTTAAGCAATCTCATTTCCCCTGCCTGTGCCCAGGGTGCTGCTTTTCACCCTGCCTCTTTTAGCATCTCTGCGAGTTGAAGCAGGTTGGACAGACAGGATACTACATGCTTTTAGTCTCTCTTGCTGCTTTCATCATGATGTTTATACCAGTTACATTTTACTGATACAGTTATCAGACTTCTTTTCCCATTTATAACAGGGAAATATGTGTTGCTGTTTTCAGTAGATGAAGGCAGGGTGTTCTCAAACATTTTCTATGGTCCTTTCCAGGCCTTCAGTCACTTCACCTTTGAGCGCTCAGGACACCAGCTCATTGTTGTTGATATCCAGGGAGTTGGAGATCTTTACACAGACCCTCAGATCCATACAGAAAGTGGTACAGATTTTGGAGATGGCAACCTAGGTAAAATCAATTATTCTGTTTCACTAAGGGGTGCTTCTCTTTTCTTCCCAGCTCTGCTGAGTAGCCACTGCCCTGGGTGAGCTGACACATTTCTGAGGGCCTTGCAAGCAGCTGAATGCAGAGAGATAGGCCCTGTGTATTTTTGAAGTTCCAGGTGTCCATACATGAAGTTGTTCATAGGGCACTGCAAGTTTTGTAAGCAGGATCACATTTAGGCACGTTTCTCAGTGATGCAGTTGGATTAGTTTTTTTAATATCTTGTTCATACATAGCTTTCCAAGATTTTCCATACTTCTTTTACTCTTTCACGCAGAGAGAGTGAAAAGCTCTTAGAGGTGTTGGAAAGGAAGTGGGTTAGGCTGTGTGCTACAAAGCAATTTCTCTGTCTTGACTTTTTAGGAAAAGCTTTGGGACTTTCAGCTTTTATTAAGTAAATTGTAATATAAAATTTGAGTAAACCCTTTCTTAACTTTTTTTTAATGCCTTAGGTGTTCGAGGTATGGCCTTGTTCTTTCATTCTCATTTCTGCAACAACATCTGCAAAAGCATGGGGCTTGCACCGTTTGATCTTTCATCCAAAGAGAAAGATGCCTTGGATTATAATAAAAAATTGCTTGTAAGTGTTTGATGAAGAAGTGTAATTAAGCTGTATCTTTAACAGGGAACCTTGTAACACAGTGTATATTTGGGACCAAGTAGATCTTTGAATGCTGAAATCATGAGTTGGATCTCACAAATGTGATTTGATGCTTGTTGCAAATTGATCTCAGTTTCAGCTGATTTTGCTGGGAATGAGATGATGTAACACTTGGAATAAAACAAAACTCTGACAGTAAAAATTTCAGGGCTTGATACTTTGTTGCAGTGTAGAACTTTTCAAAGCAAATACTTTTGTATTCATCTGTATGTTTTTAGAGGACTAATAAGCGTTCACATTGGCTTATATAGCATGCTTAGAGTACACAGAAGGATTATTGACAGGACTTTCTCATTGATTTGCCAAGGAATCTGCTCAGACAATTCTCCGTGGCACAGAGGAGAAATGCGGCAGCAGCCGGGTGAGGACGGTGTCCGGGAGTCGGCCCCCTCTGCTCTTCCGCCTGTCTGAAAACTCTGGGGATGAAAGCATGAGTGATGTGGCATTTGATTCCCTGCCCTGCTCTCCCTCCTCTGCAACCCCTCACAGCCACAAGGTGGACATGCTTAGTGAGTGAGCCTCATACATCACCTCTGGGGGGGGTCCTGAACACTGGACTTGTCTTACTTTGGTTTGTCAAGCATGTTATCCTTATAATAACTGCAAATACTTTTTTCTCCTAGATTGGCCTGTGTTCAGTGAAGTAGATAACTTGGATCAGCTTGACAATAAAAGGGTGAGTGTCTTTCCAACAGAAAATGAGGTTGCAGCTGCCTAATGAAATGTCTTTATAGGACTTCCCAAAGGTTTTGTTCAGTAAAAGCACATAAAGGTGCTCTGCCTACTTTTTTTGTTGCAGATCATGTTATGTTTGTGCATTTGCTGGGTCTAGTAAAGGAAGAACATTTTATCTTAATATTTTAGTAGTCGTTATTTTACCACCAGAAATTTATTTGCATCTGGTGTATTTTAACAGGTACTTAAAGCACATGCCTGTTCCTCTGCCTGCATGTTGTGTCTTGGGCACTTGTGTCAACTGTTGTGGTATGAAAGCTAAAGAATCTCTATGGATTAGGTCTCTGCATATACTGGTACCATGGGATGTTAGAGAACTTTGCCTGAGGGGATGCAAGAAGTTTGAAATGGGCATTTTCCAGTGCTGGGCCTTAGTTCCAGGGGCAGTCAGTTAGTGGTTTATCACTGAAGCTGGGACCTATATTTAGTGTATTCTTGATTTGATAAAATATGCAAGTTCTTGATTTGTTCTAATGTATGTAAGAGAGAAGACAATCTTAGACTACTTTATATATCATCAAGTCCTGTTCCTTCTTACAGAGGTAGCATAATCCAGTATAACCAGTATATCCAGTATAACTATCCAGTATTTTTCATCGAAGCAGCAAAAGGCTTTTTCTCTGTGAGAAATGTCAGGCTGAGGTCTTTACAAAGTATAATGCTAATGCTGTTCTGTTCTTGACTTATGTAGGATTTTGAAAATGGTGGAGACAGTGGATATCCCAGTGAAAAGAGAAGTGAGACAGAAGATCTGGATCATAGAGAGAGGGTAAAAACCTGACTGGTATAGCAAAGTTGGGCCTGTTCCTACTTAAACTGTTTTTGTAGAAGAATCCACTTTTTTATACTTCCTGATCTAGATCTGATCCTGATCTAAACTTTGAAAACAGAGGAAACAAAGAAGTTCCTCCATGTTGCAGAATTACTTATTCATATTGAGAATGACACTCCTGCAGGAAAAAGATTATTTGTAACGAGTAGCTTAATTTCAAATCTTGTATTTGATTAGGTGGTGTTGTGTGGTTTTTGAAGTATTGCATATTGAATTTAAAAGGTGTAGCCATCTTCTTGTCATGTGGAATCCATTAATATCTGCTTTCAAATTAATTTACTCTCTCTACTTTGTATGGCCTTAAACATTACATTAACAGAGTTGTCAGGTTATAATATGGAACTTTAGAATTCCTGGAAGTTAGTTGGTTACTCCTCTAAAGTACAGATTTTTGAATAAATGCTTTTTGACCTGGAGATCTTAACAAGATATTTAATTAGAAAATAGGAAAGAGAATACTGCTTCCAGAGATACCACTCCTTTTGTCACCTCCTTAAGGCAAGGTATTTGTCATGGCATCTCCAGCTTAACATGGGTTAAAGCCCATGTGTGCCAAGTTCTTTATAATTTGTTATGTTTCTTAATATATTGTGATATCACTGAAAGAAAAGGATCCAATGGAAACAGTTCTGGTCATTGTCCCTATTAATTCTGTGGGGTAGGAATAGTCTAGAGGCATAACTGGCACACATCAGTTGCTGCAAATTGAATGATTCAAATCTTTACATTAATGTAGGGCCATTCAAACAACAACCGGAGGCAGGAGTCTGATGAAGACAGTTTGGGAAGCTCTGCAAGGGTAAATAAAGCAGAAATGTTCGCAGACTGAGTTCACTGCTCTGCTTGTCCTTTGTTCCACTCATCTGCCACCTAACCACATCACTGAGCCAGATGTTGGTTTCCCATCCTTTTCAGCTACAGAAAATTTTTATTAATATCAACTTACCATTCTGTTATTTCCTTTTATGTTTTGTCTTTGTTTTCTCATTAAAGAGGTACTGTGAAACAAGTTATCACCTCTGTAGCTGTCATAAATTAGTGATTATGCATGGGTTTCTCACTTTAAAGAAACTGGATTTTTTTTCTGCCTAACTAAATTATGTTTCCTTTCTGCACCTTAATTTTGGAATTCATCCTTTATGTTGTATGATTTCTTAAAAACATGCAGTGTTTGAAACAGATACACAGTGAAGAGAACTACTGTCACCTAACTGAATTAGGAAAGACCAGACCTTGTATGCTTTTCTGAAATATAACTTCTGTGATAATTGGTCTTGGGTATAAGCTTAAACATATAACCGCTGTGAAAGGAAACAAAAAACAGAGCTTTGACAACAATTAATAATTTAGTTAGATACAATTTTCAGAATTTCCTTTTAATTATTATATATTCCTGTTCAGAAAATTGAAACAGCTTTAACAGACTAAAGTTCTATGCCAGTAACCTTTCCTGTTGTGTTTTCTCTGTGTACCTGTAAAGGCCTTAATTGCGATAGGATTGTTTTCAGCTACTGTTTCCCACCAATCCATTATGTTCAAAAATTTATTCATTTGGGTTGTTCCTCTTGAGAAATGCCAGTGCATGCATCTGTCTGTAATCTTCTGCATTGTTACATGCCATTTTTCTGGAGTTCTAGAATGCAAGCTGGATTTAAAATGTTGGGAACTGAAATTCTGGACAGAAAAGTATGGGTTTATTTTTATTTTTTTTTTTGTTCATGGATAACTTCAGTGCTTGCAGTGTGACTATTCAGTTGCTTATTTTTGTAAGTAACATTTTCTGATTCAAACTTTGAGATGATTCTTCAAAGTGATGACGTTCAGATTAGAGATAGAGAGGTTTACTCCATTTCTTTAATGAAGAATAACCATTTATTCAGCTACTAACATGATTTTTGAAAGCTATGTTTTAAAAGAGTATTTACTACAATGTAGCAATATAAATAGAGGCTTTGATTCCTGGATGGTAATATGGATGGGAATTTTAATTTTGAATATAAATAATAGTATATTTTGTATTTCAGATCAGTGTGGAGAAATGGAATCTTTACAACTCTTCCAGAGTCCATGTCCACAGACCGTCCTGTGTTGCCCAAGAAATTCAGAGGCTCAATGCACTAGAACTTGAAAAGAAAATTGGGAAGTCAGTCCTTGGAAAGGTAGGATGGGTCTGCTGATATTGTTTTATCCAACAAGAAGCATCTTGTATTTATTACTTATATAGAGATGTTCCCCTGCTTGCATTTGTTTGTGCAGTTGAAAATAACACATCTATACCTTTCTGTCACCTATCCATGTTCTATAAGGAACATTTGAGTTCAGGAACCCATGAATTCCATCTGCTTTTGGCCTTGCAACATCTGGGCTCCTTTGGGGGGAATCCTGCTGCTGTTAGTCTGCCTTTCCAGAGGCATCACACAGGGAAGATTCAGTGGGATGGGTGTGATGTGCCTGACCGACAAACCTGCACACAGGCAAAGCTAAGGTCCTGAAAACTGGACTGACTCTTTTTACTCCAGACTATTTCCAGATAATGCAAATGTGAATTAAGTTTGGGGTTATGTATGGCCTTAAGCCCACTCCTAAAACATGATGTAAATCTTTCTGAACATTCTGGGAGCCTTAGGTATTCTCAAACCTCTTGGTGTAGGAAGAAACCTATTTTTCACAGAATCTTTTAGGTTAGAAAAGACCTCTAATTTCATCAAGTCTGACCTCTGACCAATCATCACCTTCTCAACTGGACCATAACACTAAGTGCCATGTCCAGTTGTTTCTTGAACACCTTCAGGAGCAGTGATTCCACTACTTCCCTGGGCAATCCATTCCAGTGTTTAACAACCCTACCCATGAAGAAATTCTTCCTGATGTCCAGCCTGGATGTCCCTTGGTGCAGCTTGAGGCTCTCATCCTATCACCAGCTGCTTGAGAGAAGTTGCTCACCCCCATCTTGCTAGAACCTTCTTTCAGATAACTGTAGAGAGTACTAAGGCTTCCCCTGAGCCTCCTCTTACTCCAGACCATGCCTCTGACCCCTGAGCAGAAGGGTTTTAAAGGTTCAGATCCCTACATCATCCTGTGTCTCTCCTGTGCAATTGTGTCCAGGTTCACCTGGCCATGGTTCGCTATCATGAAGCTGGCCGCTTTTGTGAGAAGGACAAGGAGTGGGATCAGGAGTCAGCCCTGTTCCACCTGGAGCATGCTGCAGACTGCGGGGAGCTGGAAGCCATCGTTGGGTTAGGCCTCATGTGCTCTCAGCTGCCACATCACATTCTTTCTGAGGTCACTCTCGAGGTATGGAAAATGCCAAAAAGCAGAATTGTGGTCCATTGTAAAAGTAACATAAGAATAGCAGGAAATGGAGATGAAACAAAAAACATAGTTAGGTGTTCTGTAGCCTCTTCAGAGAAAATAGATTACTTTGTAATTAAGGATTTGGACAAAACAGCAAAAAATGCTGCCTCTTTCTGGTTTTGCCAAGCAAATGACTGCATGCCTTTGGGAAGCTTTTGAAGCCACCTTTACTGTTCAGCTGCTTTGTTTCTTGTGGCTATGCCAATTTCTCCGACATACTAAATACTTATTTACTTATTATTTATGACTTTGAGAAACTGCATTTAATGGTAGAGGGATGAAGGGATGGTTTTAAAAACATGGATTTTAAAGGTTTTGGTTCTTTTACTAGGATACAAAGGAGAACAGAAATAAAGGATTTAACTACTTACTGAGAGCAGCGGAAGCTGGAGACCGGCCTTCCATGATTCTGGTAGCAAGAGCTTATGATACAGGTGTCAATCTTGGTGCAGACAGGTACTGTGCATTGCTAAGTAAGTTAACTTGGTGGTACTTCACTGAGGGAAGGCTGGGACAATGATTTTTCTGCTTTCGTATTTTTGCATGTCTTTCTTATTTACATGAGTTTTCTGTTTTGCACAACAGTGATACTCTTTAAATTTCTCACTGTCAAATAACATTAAACTTCTAATTGAAGTTCACTGAGCATTCTTAGAATGTGCAGAATAACTGATTTTAAAGTATTTATGAAACAAGACTCTGCAGCTTTAGTTTTTTTCCTAAATTGGTTACGCTCACAAATATAAATGCCAGACCAAAACCATACAACTGGTAATGAAGTTCAGACTCTGGAGTTCAGCAAAACACTTCAGTCTGATACTTTCTTTTGTAATTCCTGCATAAAGTGACCCCAGCCTCACATTTTGCAGCAGTGACCTAATGCTGCAGTGCCATTAGTGAGTCTCCATGAGAACATTTGCTATCTTGGAGAGCATCAGGGCTCTGAGAAGCCAGTACAAAATTGGATGCTGAATCTCCAATGCAAAGTATGTTTGTTTCATAAGGGAACCATCTTCAGAAGTTATTTTTGACTGCAGAGCCCAGAATTGGAAGGAGGCACTGCACTGGTACAACGCTGCACTGAACATGACCGACTACGATGAGGGAGGTGAATATGATGGCACTCAGGATGAGCCCCGGTATTTGCTCCTAGCCAGGGAAGCAGAGATGTTAATGATGGGAGGGTTCAGCCTGGATAAGGATCCACAGAGATCAGGTGAGGCCTCATTTTGTTTCTGTTATCGCTAATCTTGCTTTTCCTTCTCTTCTCTCCCAGCATGTACCCCAAAAATGTGTGAATTCTTGCTTCAGCTGTTACAAAACATAGATTCAATACCTTCAGATTTAATGATGCTGGGTGTAACAAGGCTGGTAACAGTGAAAGAAGAGATCTTGGCAGGGACAGGGTAGTGGGTGGTGCCAGGTCCAATCTGCACATTGAGTCACTGCCAGGCAACCTTCACTCCCTCTGAGGTTGCTCTTCTGGGTCACTCCCCTGAGCTGCAGGTTGCTGCTTGTAGCTTGGGTTACAGCTATGACTCCCAGGCCCTACACAACAGTCTCTTAGTTGCTGTGTAACCTACATGCTAGATGTCTGTCTTGGGGGCCTCCTACAGGCTGGTCCCGTTTCCACTCCTTCCAAATACATTGGGGAGCCATCAGCAGCCAGTTGTATAACTTCCAACTTGAAGAGCAGAGGCCAGATTCCCAGCTGATGTAACTCTGACACAGTTAAAACACACCCATGCATCCGGCCCAGCAGTTTGACCTCAATTTCTCCCTTTGTCCTTTATTTGCTTCAGGCTAAAGCCATGTTCTTTCTTTACTCTGTCAACATAACTGATGCTGTTTCCTCTCTAGGTGAGCTTTACACAGAAGCAGCAGAAGCAGCCATGGAAGCCATGAAGGGCAGACTGGCAAATCAGTACTACCAAAAAGCAGAAGAGGCTTGGGCGATGATGGAAGAATGACACTGAAATTAAGCAGTTCTTGTATATAATTTTTTTATAGACTCGCTGCATTTGCAGCTAAAAAGATGTATTTTTATGTGATGTTACCAGGTTGATTTTTTTTCATATTTTAGTTTTGGTTGCTTTTTTTTTTTTTTTTGAGGGTAGAAATCTAAATGAAGTAGTATGTAGAGTGCTATAGCATACTTCGTGTTTTAAAGCTGTAATACACACACACTTGGACATTTTATACTTTTTTTATTGTTATAACTGAGGGGCCTAGTTTTTTTGACAAAAGAAAATGAGGCCTTACTGTTTAGGTTTTACATGTCCTGTTTTTTATACAGCAGTCATCAGTGTGTTTACATTTTTCTTCTCCTCCCCGCATACAGAAAAACGTTTTCCTAAATTATCAGCATTTCTTCATCATTTTTGGTGTATCTCATCAAATTTGCACATGAACGTAAATTTTCAGTTTATGGATGCAGCTACTGATGTTAATAAGTAGTCCTGTTCTATTTTGCTGACAGTGTTGGACACTTATTCTTAAATGAGTTTCAGATGGAATCCTTAGTTTGGGAGGGATAGGGAAGACAATTCAGATTGGCAGTGAGGATATTCAGAGTGGAATGTTTTATTCATTACCAGCATTGCATATTATACCATTAGAAAATCATTCATATTCATGGTGAGGTGAGGCATCCAGCTACCTTTCCCATTTTCACATTTTGCACCATATAAAAGTTTAGTTGTATAAAATTCTACTGATCTTATATTTATCCAATCATGTACAGTAGCAAGATTTGTAATATATGGGTAATTTGAAGTTAGTTTTACAATGGCATCTCAAATCTCAATGAAGCTAGATCATCTCACTTAAAATGAGAACACATTTTCCACCATTTCCAGATGGATGTTTGAAGAAGTTAGGAGATGTTGATTCACTTATTACTATGTACAGAAAACAATTTATATGGTTTAAGTATATTTTAAAATGGTATTTTATCTGCAAATGCCATTTAGAGAAGAATTTCTGGTTACAAATGGAAAACAGCATTATCCCCAAACACTTGAATTTGTGTCCTCTTTGCCTAATCCTAGCCAGTGAGGGGAGGACAAGTACCTGGTGGTGGTTGAATTATCCTTGCATACAGAGAAGTTTCTTCAAATCCAGTCTGTTATTCCAAAGCTGCTGTGCCATCTATATGGATAGTACAGAAGCTATTCCTATTCCTTGATTGTGGTTAACAGTCATTTTGCAGGAGATTTAAGATGGAAGCTTCTGCCTCCTTGGCCTTGCAGTCTCCTAAGGTGTAAATTGATGTGCACAAAGGGCAGACAAACCCTGTGAAGTGCTGAATAACCTGTAATGCTCATCACTTCAGCCAAGCTCTTAAAAGCAGGGGTAAAGCTGAGAAGGCTATGATATGATGCAGGATTGATTAGGATTTCTCACATGCCTAGCCAAGGAATATTAATTTCTTGTAAAATGCATAAAACTGTTCAGGGAACAGAAATCATTCTTCCTTTCCTGTACAAGTGCCTGTCACTGGAATCACATTTGTTCCCATTTTTTCTTTTTTATGACAAAAGGATCTTGAATTGCTGTTTAGACAGTATCCAAGGGTCATGTCAGTAACAACTGCCACTGTCTGAAAGAGTGGTGGTTAATGGAAGATTTGAATCCTTTCTAGGAGGGAAGGGAAAGTTACCCTTGGATGTTGTGCTTCTGGCTGGTGCTGTAACCACCAGGCATTTGTTGCTGTGAGCAGCCTTGCAACACATGGCAACATCTCTTTTTGTAGATTGCAGAGGTTGTGGGAAAGTAGAGCCCATGGCCTTTTTCTGTTTTGAGAGTGAAGGTGAAGCTCTTCACCCGTTAGTGGAGGAATGTCTCTTTTCTAGATTTCAGCTGGTCTTAGGTAGTGAGGTATTAAAACAACCAGATTTTTGAATCTAATATTTTTTGTACCTAACATGCTGAAATAGAACCAGAGGGCTGCAATTCAGATGAATGTTTTCAGTGCCTATCCAAAGTTCTACTTTAGATGCCTAAAGGCTCTCTGGGATGTGGCCTTTTTTGCTATTGCAGTTCAGTTCATAGCATTAAGGAATCAGCTGTCAATGAAAGGTGACACAACTCACCTCTGAAGACAGTTGAATTGTCTGTTTTGTGCAGAACCTATACAACAAAATCAGACAAAAGGATTTGTTTCCCTCATAAGGTGTTGATGCCAAATCTTTGAGATTTTCCTTGAGAAGGAAGCATGTGTGACACCACCACTAACCATGTAGACAGGAGATTGAAGGTGTCTGTCCAAAATGTGCATGCAAAGGATGTAGAGGATAATTATTGACACTTTTTTGGTGTAGTTTAATTTGCTAAATTCAGTAGTTGCTAAAGTTGCTGACAGCTCTGTGTAGATCTGGTATGTAAATGTGCACACAACTCAGTACAAAAATTATTATGGTTAATTCTTTGTTCACAAATACTAATTTTTGGTGATGAAGACTACTTTCTGTCCTAAGGTGTATAAGATGATTTAGCCACACAATAAAGGGGAATGTCAATAATATGAAAATGGAAATTGTTTACAGAAATAATTGCAACTTATTCTGTGACATTCTTTTGAAGGGAAAAACTGTATATTTTAAAGACTTTTGCAATGATATTGCTTTATGCTGTATTTTTAATCTATTCACAATGAATAAATAAAAATAAGTATTTTTTAAAAACATGAAAATAAATCTGAGGCTCAGCCTGCCAGAACTTACCTGGGTTCAGTGTTTCCAGATGTCAGTGGGAATATTGCTTGGGTAAGGACAGTGAGATGGAAGCCTTTGTATGTCAGACAAGCAAATACTGCTTGCCTGTATCACTTAGTCCTCTCATTCACTTTGTCTGGGTTCATTCTGGCTAGTCAATAAAAATGTTCTTTTTGTCACTTTTCTCAGTAGATTTTTTACTCATTGCTGTGGGAGTTTGCTTTTGTTTTGTTTGGTTTTTTTCTTTATAAATTGCCAAAAATTCAATCCTACTATTGCAAGCTTCCAGAAATCCTCTGTGTTGTTATTGTGTCATTCTATTCCCGATTTCATTCCCTTTCAACAGTCAGAAGTAACTAACTGGGAGGAAATTATTAGATGTGTAGCAACAAAATCTGTTTTCCTCCAGAAAACAAAATGGTTGATGTACTCTGATTTGCATTTGATTACACACATAGTGTCTGTAACCAATGGAGTATAAAATATAAGGACTGGAGGGATTACTTCCAGGGTGCTACAGAGGCCTCCCTATGCCTTTAGCTTTTGTTTAGTCCTGAGAATGGGCTGGAAATTGCTGGGCTCTGTGATTTGAGGTGGGATACAACATCTAATGATACAATGTCATTTTGCTATGATTTCCCTTTCTGTGCCAGAATAATCTGTTTGATACAGGCCCTTTCAAACTGTTAAAAGGGAGCTCTTGTTGCTTTTTTATGGCTTTATTTAGATAGATGGAACTTCTTACACCTGTGTAGTTTAAACAGGGTGAAATTATCCTCTAGCAAAGGCACTGTGAAATAGCAGTATTTCCTAACAAAAAAGCACCATCTGGGCCTTTTCACTGTAGAATCACTAAGATGAAAAATGGTGAAAATTGGCACTGCTCTACCTTTGTAGACTGTGTAGTTTTTAGATATAGCTGCTGTCACAGAGATGGAGTGTTTGGCAAGTGTAACAAAGTAAGAATAGCATTCTTCAGAAACCATGGAGACAGCAAACTCTTATAGCTTATAAAGTGTAAATAAGTATATTGCCTGTTTCTTAATTACTGGTCTTGTGGGACTAATTTGAATCTCACTCTCTTCTCCACAGATGTAATTTCACTCAGAGTAGAATGAGTGCTGACAGAGCCAGGTGTAGTTATGATGAGTCAAATCAGGACTTCTCATCTGAATTTGGACAGGTAGAATTTCATTTGAACCTCTCAGGATGTTTGCAGGGCAGTGCTGCCAGGGGTGAGTCAGGGTATTTTCAGGTTTAAGTTCAGGGATATCTCTCAGTTGCTCCTGCCGATGGACCTGACTCCTGTGTGGGAACAGCTCAGGGCTTTGTAACCGTTGGGCCTGGCCCTTAGTCTGGGAGTGTTTGGTACAAGTGTTGGGTGCTTGCTGTTCTCTGGCTGTTCTGTGCTAGGAAAACAATGTAACAATCTGGTAGCTTGTGTTATAGTTTGAGTTCTCCTCTACATTAATTATATTTTAATTTTGAAAAGGTTCTGTCATTGTAACTGATGTTGCACAGGTGAAATTAAAAAACTGGTGACCAAACTGCCAGCTCCGAGTGACAGCCTGTGCTCTTATCCCCTGTCTGTGTCATACATGGCTGATGTGAATAATCTTGAGTACACAGGCTTCCCTCAGTACTCAGGAGAAATGTCTCTTTGGCCAGGCACAGAAACATTTCAGGGACAGAAGCTGAGCTCAGCTTTGACAGGGCAGCAAAGCACTTTTCAGAAGGGTGTCGGTACCTTGCGCTGCCAAAAGGACCTGTGGGACTGAGCAACCTATGCAGTGAGGAACAGATTGTATTAAGTGTTCCATGCAGCCTCCTGTACACACACACACTTGGAGACTGATAAAACTGACTCTTTCCCTGAACTTTTCTGCTTGAGCAGGTTACAGGTGATTTGCTGTATGAAGCCAATTCAGGTCTGCCTATGTTCTCTGCTCCTTTAACCTGTCCTACTGCTCTGCGGTCGGCTCCCTCTATTCTTAAAAAACCCCACATCCTGAAAAGGCACTGAACTGAGGGTGTGAAACTGCAGCAGCACTAGAGGAGTTTATTCATGCTCACATGTGTGTGCTGTTATTCCTTAGTACTTGTAGGCAGTGAATGAAATTTTTAGCAATACTGTGCAATGCTGCAGCTTCTCACAATGAGTGGTGAAACGCTAGCACAGGTTGCTCTGAGGTGGTGGATGTCTTATCCCTATAAACATTCAAGGTCAGGTTGGACAGGGCTCTGAGCTACCTGATCTAGTTAAAGATGTCCCTGCTCACTGCAGGGGGTTGGACTATCAGACCTTTTTTACACACTTCCAACCCCAACCAAACCATGATTCCATGTTCAGCAGCTCCCTGGAAAGAACCGCTTGTGTTGCAGGGCCAGGCTGTGGGAGGTGCCAGGGAAAAGGGTTGAAAGATGCTGTCAGCAGGGCTCCAGCAGGTTTATTTTCTCTATCCTATTTAAATGAACTGCCACAAGAACAGAATTAAATCAAGCTGCATTAAAGCTTTGCGGCCATAGGGAAGCTATGAGCTTCTAGAGAAGCTAGAATTTTTATCCAAATACAACCTTTCAGTTGTAATTAAGTGGTGAAAATAACGTTAATTCTTTAAGAAAACTCACCAGACTTTCAGGCAAAATGCGGCCAGAGACTCCCAGGGGCACGTTTATGGAGCACCAGCAGCTGAGGTGTGCTACACCCCTTTGCAGAAGTGTACTGTGTACTGCCGTGCTGGTCCCTGTGCTATCAGCAAAAGAACAACCCCCCAGTCATAAACTGCTGACTTTTGACTTCGCAAATTCAGTGAGCTGTGGCTTTGCAACGGAAAATTAGAATTTTAGAACATTTTTAAGCTTTCAGAAGGGGTGCTCCGGCTATGCCGCGCGTACCGCGCGGACTGTGCTGCTCCGTGGCATCCACGTGGCAGCGGGCGCGGCGCGGAGGGCTCGGACACAGCTACTCCCTCTCGTCCGTCCCTCCGAGTGCCGCTGCTTGGAAACGGGCTGAAAAGGACCCATCGCATTTATTTTTCGGGTAGAAGGGGTGTGTGGGCACAGCGCTTGCTGGGGATGGAGAAAAGTAGAAAAGAGGGAAAAAAAAGCTGTTCTGAAGTAAAAGTGTCGCCGAAGGAAAGACGACAGCACGGCGGTAGCGTGGCCGAGCGGTCTAAGGCGCTGGATTAAGGCTCCAGTCTCTTCGGGGGCGTGGGTTCGAATCCCACCGCTGCCAGCAGAGTTTTTTTGCGCCGCGGGTCGGCGCCATCGCCCCCTGGCGGCGGCGGCGGCCGGGAGAGCATTGTGGGTAGGAGGAGGTGCCGCGTCCCCACGTGCCGGCCCGGGGGCCACCAACATGGCGGCTGCCTGACCGCTGCCCCGCCGCCACCGACACGGGGGGCGGGGGAGCGCCGCCGCCCGCCCGGCCGCACACAGGTACGCGGGGCCGCTCTGCTTTTCCGCCTCCCGGGGCCGCCCCGGCGCCGGGGACGCTGCGGGTGTTGGCAGGGGAGGAGCGCGGCCTGGGCTGGGGTGGGCTCTGCTTTCCGGGGAGGACGGTGGAGCCGAGCCTGCGAACACTCGGTACCGCGGGGGCAGCGGGGCCGCAGCGCCCTGACAGGACCCGGCACGGGCCGGGGCGCTTGGAGGGGCGGGCGAGGTCCAGCCGCAGCCGCGGCCCCTCGGCTCCCGCAGCAGCACCGGGGGGCGCCGGCCGGTCCTCCCGGCGCTGCGAGCGGCGGCTCCGCCGGTCCTCCCCGGGCCCGCAGCCCCGCGCCTTCCGCCCGGGAAGGGCTCAGCGCACCCGCTCCGATGTGCAGCTGCTGCCCCTGCCTTGGACCGGCTCTGCGGGGCTCCAGCCCAGCCCAGCCGTCCCGCCTGGGGGGATTCGCTTGGTCCCCGCGGTCAGGGCGGGTTGGCTGGCTCACTGTGGCCTTTCGGCGGGGCCCCTTTCCCCGCACTCCTGCGCTGCCAGGCTGCTGTGTCAGGGGAGGCGGGCACCCGGAGCACGGAGCCGCGTCCGGCGGGGAGCGCTGCCCGCAGGGAGCACGGGACGGGCACCGCGACCCTGCCTGGGAGTGTCACAGCGGCGGGAGTGACCCCTGCCCCCGGCCGGAGTGACCCCTGCCCTTGGCAGCACAGGCCTGACACGTCCTGCGCTGCACACATGTTGAGGTGGTAAAGAAGGGTTTATGCTTCATGCATAATCTGTTAAACCCCAAAGGTTTGCTTCAGTGACATCACCTCCAGAGAGAGGTCCTGGTGCAAAGGAGCCCTCTTGGGTTCACTGCCAGAAGATGACTGTGCAAAGCTGCTTGCAGACGAGGAGAAAATGAAGCAAGTAATGGGGTCACAATGATAATTACCATCAATGCATGGAAGGTGCTTCAGCTTCTTTTTGCAGCTTCCATTTTACTGTGTGCCATGAGCCACCCTGAGTGAGAGGATTGCTCAGAGTCCCTTCTAGAGGAGCCCGGGTGCCAGAGTTAGTTGTGGTCGTGATTCAGGAGATGGCACTTTTCCCATGGTGCTGTTTCAGCACTTATACTTTTAGGCACTGATCCAGCAGGAATTCTTGGCCTTTCCTTGGCAGTGCATGATTATATGAAGAATATTTCAGGTTTCGGTGTTAGCACTTTGGGGGTCCATTATTAGTGAGAAATTTAGGTAAAAATGAAATACTGGAGCATTTCTTGCAGGCCTGATAAAAATCTGTGTGTCAAATGATGTGCAGGTTTGTAATTTACCTTCTTATTGAATGTCCTGGGGTGACTTTATGATACTGGTATCTCCAATCGTCTGGTTTATGTTATATATTAAGTTCTGCACTTTTAAGACTAGCTTTGAGAGCAAGAGAGGGGGAAGAAGAAGCGCGCAGTTTGTGTTAAGGAAAAACATCACTCATTTGGTAGTAAAATAAAATTAAATCTCTAATACTCAAATGCTCTTCTAAGCTCAGAGTGAGATGCAGCATTTGCTTCATCACTGATTTTTACAGTTCTTTAACCACAACATTTTTCTTCATTGGTTTTATATTGATGATGTTTTGGGCAGCTAATGAGCAGTTTCATGGATTGGTCCTTGCATTAGTCGCTTTGCAGGAGAAATGAGAAGATTTATATCTCTTGCCCTCCTGCGAGCTAATAACTCATACTAATAACTCACATTATACTTTGACTTGCACCTTAAGGGAAGGTCTGTCCCTCTTAAAAGAAAATGGTTCTACTAAAAGAAGTTTGAACCTGCTGACCATGTTTGCTGTCTCTTAATGTTTGATTCCATTCTGTAACTCTTGTGGTATCATAAATATATGTATATGAGAAATGTGGAAATTAACACCACTCTATGTATGTGTATGTATCAGACATAGGATTGTGTCTGCATGCCTTCATTCTGATTCAGAGGATTTCTTCCAGTTGCATGGGTACTATAACTTGTGCTGGGACACACTGCTTCCTATTTATAGATGTGTCAGTCTCACTTTCCAGTAAATGGATCTGTAGTCATGCTTTGTCTTTACAGGACTAGGAAAAAAATGTGGTTTCTGTAATAGAGCAGTTCCCCTGAGTAGTGACAGGTGGATTCACAAAGAGATTTTGTGTATAATTGCATAAGCAGTGTTCAGTGAGAGACCAGAGACCAAGTTCTTCAGGCTAAGTTTTCTGTACCTCCTTAGCCCAGGAAATCTTAATTTCTTTTCTCAAAAATGTAATAATTTTCTCAGAAGAGAGAGACCAAGCCTAGCAGATACTTGGCGTGCAGGCTGTCAGGAAGGGAAGGGTGGGTCCTGGTTCTCTCAGGGGTATGAGGAAGGAGGGTTTGGACCCAAGTGTCCCACCTTTAGGGTGTTACTACATGTCCTGACACATCTTGGGCATCCTCCCACCATCAGCTCTGTGCTGAGTGCAGACTGCAGTTGTTCCATGTCTGCAGAGCTGTCAGGTGTTGGGCCACTCAGGGACATGAGCGGGGAAAGCAAAAATGGAACTGACAAACCTCATTTCTTTAAAACATACTTGTGTGTATTTCTGGGAGGAACTGGGTGCCTGACAGAAGACACTGATATCAGTCAGATATCACATACTCAGGGTTTTGCTCACAGCTCAGCCTGTGGTTAAGGTACTGGCTTTTTGCTGTGAAGGTGTTCTACATTTCTACAAAATTATTTCAGATAGGAATCTGAAATACTAAGTCACAAATTTTCAAATACATATGTATGGTACAAAGACCATGGGTTATGCTGGTGAATAAAGAAATGGAAGATGCCAGCTCAGTATTGGGAGGGCTACTGCTACTTTTTTGGTAGCAGAGAGTCTGTAAGTGACAAATGCAGAATTACATTTCAAGGTGGAATGGCAGAAACACTGTAAGCCTGAATGAATGTTAATAACACTTGTATCCAGAATGTCTAGCCTCTCTGAAAGGTTTCTTAGGTAGCATATGTGTGCATTAATGTGATATTTGAGAAGCCTATGTCAGCTGAAATATACTGAGCTGCCTAAATTGTGTGATAGCTTGAGTATTTGAAAAAAATGCCATAGTTCTAGATGTAACATGGATGCTGGGTTCCTTCTTTCCCAGCTGCTTGGTTCCAGCTGATCCTGCATGCTGCTTGTTTGTCTTTCTCTTCCTCCATAGGAGGTCCAGCAAAGAAGCAAGTTGTCCTCAAGGAGGGAGGTTCCTGAACACATATCTTGTTTTGTTCCCTGATCAACTTTGTTTCTAAGATTTTCCTTGGTCAGTTTTGTGAGAGGTCTTATTTTTTTATGCCTATCTCTGCCAGTATTAGCTAGTTAACAGTGTCTTAACATAGTTGCAGTGGCATCCCAAATAATTTGTAAATCCTTTTGTTTGATTTCAGCAGGGAAAAACTATTGTTGCTTTAGCTGAGAGATTATTTTTTATTCAGAGGTCTGAACCAGGCACGAGACTGACTCCAGCACGGGAGTGAACATAATGAACTTTTGTTCCAGAGTATCCAGTCCTCAGTTAATATCAGTCTTATTTATATTGGAGTTGGTGTAGTTATGAGGAAGAATCTGCTGTTCTGCTCGTTTCAGAGGGCTCCAGAAAAGGATGAGCAGTGTTCTGGAGCTCTCATTTAGCAGCACAGTCTGAAGAGTGGCAGGTCAGGAGACAAGGCTGCACCTTGTCAGGGAGATGAAATCAAAGTCAGGGTATTCCCAGACTGAAATATCCAAAGCAGTGACGCTGCAGGGCCAGTTGCAGCTGGAAAATAGCTGCTACCTGTGCGTTACTGTTACACAGTGTAAAAAAGATACATTTTATGCAAGTGCAAAAGGCCGTCTTTCCCTCCCTAGGGCGCTCGTTCAGGGCTTTCTTAATAACTGCAGCTTCCACAGAAATTACAGCAGTTTACCTGTTTTGAGACATTTGCTGGTCTCAATAATTTTGTGGCCTTCAGTCAAGATTGTGGAGTATCAGGCAGCTGTTCATGCAAACACATACATTCCTTCAAAATGCAGACTAAACAGATTATCACTGAAAGGAACCAAGTTAACTTGAACAATGCTCTAGGCTGCATGTGGTATGTGACACAGATGAAATCATTCATATGACATTCCTGTTTTCTTTCAGGTTGTGCCAAGGAATAAACCAAGAAAAAGCTTTGTTTTATCCTAGCATGGCAAATGAGGAAGATGATCCAATTATACAAGAGGTAAAAGTACATTGTGACAACAGTGATTGTACATGAGAATTTTTTATTATTTTTATTACTACAATTCCCAGTGTTCCTACATTGCTGAAACAATGCATCAGCAGCATCAGAGGTTGTCAGTGGTTGTTGCGCTTTGTACAGCACCGGCTACAATGGCTGGTGCTGTACAAAGAATTATGTTGTGTGGGCCAAGTATGTGGCTTATGGTATCTGTTTTGTCAGAATAGCCTTGTCTATGTTGGCAGATGCAGCTCAGGTGTTTCACCCTTTGTAATCTGTCCATAGCAGAAGAGAAAGTGGGGAATTTGCTTCTACCATTGTGTGCTTCCAGTGAACTCCTTTGCTTGTCTCTGGAAGCTGAAAAAATCGGAATGACTTTGAGGAGTTAATATCTGTTAAACATGAATCTACAGTGTTCATGGCTTCTGCTGAAGTAAGGAGTAGTGTTCTGAGTCTGGATTACTTTAAATCCAGACTGCTGTGTCCAAGAAGTAACCATAGTGTCTTTGTCACTTGATATCTGAGTTTACACACCAGAAGCACAAGGAAGGGCAAGTCCATAGAAGGTGAAAAGCCATGAGAAAAGGAGTGGCAATTGTCAGGAGTGTATCTGAAATGGCAGCTTCCATATGTCTTATTCATGAAACATCTGTGCATTTTCAGTTTTGATGGCCAAATGCAAGTGTTGAACCAGCTTGAGGATGTGGGCGTCTCTTGTCTAACTTAGAAAGATTTTATGCCAAAATACCAGTAACCAACTTACCTTTCAGTCGTGCTGCCAAACCGAGAACTTCCTCCTCTTTCTATAATTGTGATAACAGATTTGCTTCAGATCCTTGGAGGAAAAATGTTCCTTTTTCACATTTGTTTGCCAAGTTTCCTTAGAGAGGAAAAACACAGATAGAGCCACTGTCTACTGCCTCTTTGTAATGGGATTTTTAGGTTTGATTTTTAAAAAGGCAAACGCGTCAAAATCAGCAGAAATGATACTTTTGACAGGAGAGTCACGAATCTGTTTTTTATTAGAGTTCATAATGAAAAGCTAATGCCAGTATTTGAGCTCTAAGGGTTATACTTTTATTACAGCTGGCATCTGATGAAAGTTACTTGTTTTGCTTCTTAGATTGACGTATTCCTGGCCAGAAGTCTACTGGAGAAGCTCTATCTGTTTCAGGTATTTCAGTTAACTTTTATGCAGTGATAATTGGTTTAAAATAAATGCAGAAAGTGTAACTTAATGCTTCAATCTGCCAAAGTCTTGGATATAGAGAGCCTGTTTGGGTCTCAGTTTGGAGGCAGGAGTGAAGCTGGTTGGTGATGGGGCCTGTGGGTGTGCTGGAGACCTGGCAGCCTTAGCAGGATGCTGCTGTGGCTGGGGGATTTCACTGGGATACCACACTGTCCTCTCAGCATTCCCAGAGGGCTCAAAGAGAGACCTTTGTGGCTAAACCTGGGTCTGCTCTCTTGATCAGCAACATGTGGCCTGAACTTTCTAAGCTAACATTTACTTGTAGAAACCCACAGATATTTTACTTCTAATAATTCTACAGAGAGTCAATGCTTAGAGATAAGGGTTTCTTTTTCTGCTGGACTAATGTGTGGGACAGTTTTCCTGTGTTACAGGTTATTGTGGTGTGTGAGGGGCAAGAAGGGGGTTGTCAAGTGACAAAAGCAGAGGGCTGGGAGGAAAACAACAGACTTTCTGGGTCATGCTCCCAAATCCCCTGATGACTCACAAATCAGTCAATTAATGTCTTTTCTTGATGTCTTGTCTCTGAGATCTGGCAAGTGGATCTGCATGTGAGGGGACAGGGGAAATTGAGTTAATTTCTGTGAAATTCTTTGATCTTTAAAAGAAGAGGGGTGTATGAAATTACCTGTTTTCCAGTATCCCATTCGCCCAGCTTCCATGACCTACGATGATGTTACACATTTATCAGCGAAGATAAAACCAAAGCAGCAAAAGGTTGGTCATCATTGAGTCCAGTCTGTAAAAGTTTTTTACCTAAGAAAAGCACACTGTGTTGTTGAGCTGTTCTAACCATGCAGCTACTTGCAGGACCAGATACCTGTGCTTGAAGGTATATGAAGATTATTTTATTGTGTCTGTAAGGTAGAGTTTAGAATAAAAGTGGTTTATAAATCATGGTGAGAAAGTGACTTAATAGAAAACAGAATCACTCAGGGAAATGTATTTACTAATGCTAATTGAATCTGTGGATGCTTGTGTGAGAAGAGCTTGAATTAAAAGGTTTTTACAGTATTCAGAGAAGTGTTGAAGAAGGATTGAGCCTTGGAACCATCCTCTGTCTTTCAGTGCAAGTCCTGATTTCTCTCTTGCCTGTCAGTGAATCAGGTGTCCTTTTGAAATCACTGGGGCAGTACAGGTAAAGTGTAACCAAAGCCAGAGTCATTACACTTGCTTGCAAATGTATCCCAGAACTCTGGCTATTATTTTACAATGTCTTATTTAAAAATTGCAGCAGTAGATGTCTGTGTTAGTAAAATTTGCTTCTGGGAAATGGTTAAAGGAAGTGCTTTGGTGAACTTTGGAGTTAGAATGCATGTTGTGCTCATGAAGTCTTTTATTAAATTCAGCAAACATTTGCACTGTAAGCCATGTGCAAATCTTTGTAAATATGCTGTCTCATCCAGGGACTTGAAACTAATTCAGTTTATGAATAACATAAAGGGAAACTAAAAATAAGACGGTAGCTGGGATACACAAATTTATGTTGGTCTTTCAGGGCTTTGACACACCCTGAAGAAGAATATGTGTTGTATTGTCATAGTATATAAATAGAAATATTATGCAGGAGAATGCTTATTTTTGGACATTTGTCTGAAATTTAAAGTTGAAGTAGGGGGGAATAGTTCTTATAACTAAAGATTTGGAGCTTGTCACAGTGCTCTGACAAGTGAAAGTCAGGAGTAACTGAAGTCAGTGCTAAGTACTGCAGTCTTGAATTTGCAGAATTGAGGCCTTTGCCTCTGAAGAGGACAGAGGTACTTTGTATTCTTGGTAGCTGAACTAGAAGGAGATCCATCTTATGAGAGACTCTGAATGGTTCCTAGGTGATGGTGAGGCTTGAAGGAGGTTGCTTGTGCACCTGATCTGTACTGATAAGTAAGTTAGACTGATAGTGTCATGGAAGGAATCCAGCAAAGTGAATATGTATTTCAGGGCTGCCTAAAGAACTCTGCTTTTTCTGATCCCATTCATGTACATGGGAGTTTATGTATCTCCAGCTTGTAGTTTAAATGACCTCACTACCAAACCCATCTATGTGCTGTTCAACTCTGTGTGAGATTTGCCCTGTGGATTTGGATGATGCTGCTTATGTACTTAAACTGGCTTTAAACCTGTGGAAATGTTTAAAAGTGTGGGGTTATATTTTAATTTATATGTTTGGGGTTGTGCCATGGTAATTAACTGTCTTTGCCTGATATTCTTTAGGTTGAACTCGAAATGGCCATTGATACTTTGAATCCTAACTACTGTCGCAGCAAGGGAGAGCAGATCGCTCTCAACGTGGATGGCACATGTACAGATGAAACAAGCACCTATTCCTCGTAGGTGTCCTCTTTGCCTTCCTTTCCTTTTTGGGCTGAGCACAGGTATCTGTGTGTCAGTTACAGAGGCTGCTTTGGACACTCTTCTTTAGCAACTATTCTCGAGGGTAACCTACATTTTTTGGGGTGCATCATGAATTCAGATTTGCAGACAGAAGTGATGGATATTTGTCTGGTGCAGTTGTTGAGAATCCATTTTGAGAACTGATACTTTCAGACTTTTGGCACGTGCATGCCATGTTGCCTGTGGAATGCCATCTCACTGTCCTTGTCTGTCTGCAGGAAGCTGATGGACAAGCAAACTTTCTGCTCTTCCCAAGCTGCCAGTAATGTTTCCCGCTATGCAGCTGCTGTTTATAAAAAAGGTAAATTTCTTTTGCTTAATCCTCACATCAGTGAAACATACTTATTTCAGTGTTAAGATAAGACTTATTTTATTTATTTTTTTTTCCAGCATAGGTTTTAATTGACTGATGGGCCTTTAAAGAAAGGAGAATTTTCCCTTATCAATGTCCCAAGAGTCCTTGAGTAGGTCTAGCAAAATTGTAAATATTGTGTAAGAACACTCTGGGTTTGTAGATGCCTTCAGAATCTTAACAGTTCATGATGGCCTGAAATAATACGCACTTGTAGCATGAAATCATCATTATAATTTATATTGTTTTCTTAATCTCATTTTTTCTGTCTTGTTTTCCTGTTCAGCGCTTTTTGTGCCTCTCTTGACTGCCCAGGCCATCACAGTTTTGGTCTGGTGGTCATTTGAGATGACAACATGCAGATTGTTTTCAGTAATGACTATTTTACTAGGTGTCTTCTGGACTATGGTTCAGGCCAGTGCCAGAATGTGACTCTCTACAAGATCTGATTTCAACACAAAAGGCAAAATAACAGAAACAGGTCTTGATTTTTCATATTCCCTTGAAATCCTGAGCACTGGATGAAATTTTCACTTCAGTCCCTTTCTACGTTTTGCTGTATTAAATATTTATGCTCAATTGAAGCTGTGGCTTTACAGAGACAGGGAAATAATGAAAAGTTGTGTCCTTGTGCAGTGGAAAAAAATCAATTTTAACCAACATTAATTCTTTTTTTCAGGTGAACTTCACTTGACTCCACTACATGGAATTCTTCAGCTGAGGCCAAGCTTCACCTACTTGGACAAGGCTGATGCAAAACACAGAGAAAGAGAAGCTGCTAATGAAGGTAAATTCTCCACAGTTGTGTTTTCTTAGGGGAGGTGAGATACAAGTTCTCTCTATAATGTGGCTGATAAGAGTCATTCGTTTTGAAGGTGTTTATTCTAATAACACAGTCATTATTAGGCCATTTCACAGAGGGATGGGAGGTGTTAGGTAGTGACAAAGGTAGTGGTAAGGACTGTGTCACCACTGCCACGGGAAGGATCATGGGAACAGAGTGTCCTATCACAGGAGCAGTGTGCTGCTGTCATATATGGCATAGTTTGGCAGGCTGGGGTTGAACCCATGCATTTGGAGTTCAGTGTCCTTTCTTCCTGCATGGGCCCCCAGACTGGATTTGGCTCTTTCACTGCACTGGTGTGTTTATTTTTGTGTCTTCTGGCAGGTGGTGATTCATCCCAGGATGAAGCTGAAGATGATGTTAAACAAATTACTGTAGGTCCACATTTTCCTTTTTATGCCAGTTCAGGCAACAGTTCACAAGAAAGCTTGACAATTGAGAGTGAAGTGAAAGGACAGCAGACCTCAGCTACTGACCTGGGCTTGGGTGGGGGAGGCCAGGTGGACTCACCTTGTTGCACAGGCATAAGGATGGCACTGAGAGCAAGGGGTGATTCAGTGTAGCTAGGGCCCCTAGCTTGTTACTGGTACACCAAATCAATAATACAGGTGGGTTTTTTCCAAGGGTTTTAGGGCTGTATTGAATGATGCCCAAATCTTCTAGGTCCGATTCTCCCGCCCTGAGACCGAACAAGCTCGGCAGCGACGTGTTCAGTCTTATGAGTTCTTGCAGAAGAGACAAGCAGAAGAGCACTGGGTTCATCTGCATTATTATGGCTTGAAGGTAGGTGTGTGCTGGCTCCTGAGGAGGCTGCCTGGGCCTGAAGGCTAAACCAAGTCCAAAATTGTTTTTAGATCCGGACCCATGGGAATCAGGGAATCATCAAAAGATAATGAAGAAGAGGAGGTCTGTAGGCTGGAACAGACCCTGCAGTGCTCTGTATCTCCTCTGCTGGATAATGCTTTGGGGTCTCCACACTTCAAAACTGAGAGCTGGAGAAAAATATAGGGGGGCAGGGCGGTGGTTCTGAATGTAACAGCTTCGGTCTTGGACTATAAACTGGACTTTCTGAAAGATTTGTGAAAAACCCATTCAGTCAGGTGTGAGAAATCCTGTTTGGCTGGCTGGTGCATGTCTGTCAGGAGGTTTCAAAGGCACAGCAAGGGAAATGTTCCCACATCACGTCAGCATCATACAAGGAAGTGAAAGCAGAACATCAGTTAGTGAGGTGGAACACTTGAGTGGTGTAATGATGGCAGGGTGGTCATAGTTTGGAATGAGAAATCCAGCTCTGGCATTTTGTATGTTTTCAGTATGTGATAATGACTCTTGTTTTTTCCCTATCTCCAGGATAGCCGTTCTGAACATGAGCGCCAGTATTTATTTAGTCAAGGTCATGGCCTTGCTGAAAACACTGAATTAATTAAAACTCCCAGGTAATGTTATATTGGTTTCCTACAGAAATTGCATTAATTTAGTTTGGATTGTTTTCAGAGTAGTAAGCAGGTATATTCTTTAAAAATCTGCCCTTTGAAAATCTTATTCATGGTAAAAGTTGAATTGTTTAAAAAATACGGAAACAAACTAGCTTTCATCTTACTGAGGTTGTTTTCTTTGTTTCCCTATACCCTTGAGATTAAAACCTCTTGTTTTTACTCAGGATTGTAGCTTCTTGTATGTTATCACAACCCTACATTATTTGGACTATGAATGCTGCAAAGAAAAATCAAAACAAAAGCTTCTTCTGGTTAATATAAATTAATACTCTGAAGCCAATAACTTCCATTGTTAGACAATCTTATTAAACTTCCCTTTGTGATTTGTGGGGACTGAAACTACTTGAAAGATGTGTCTGTTTCTTGGTGACTGCAACTCTACAGAAGCCTCCCATAATGCAGTCAGTGCTTCCCTGTTATCTGGGACAGCCATGGCCCAAGTGATAGTGAAGTGGAAGAGTCTGGCTCTGGTTAATGGTTGTGGGCATGTTTTTCTTAACATTTAACATCAGTAAATCAGTGGAAAGTGTTCTGAAGAGTCTTTTGGATCTGATTCTTTCTCACAGACACTGGTAATTGCATAGGTGGGACAGAAATTTTGCTTTTTGCTGGCCTGATTTTCTCTGTTTGTGGGGTTTTGCATGACCCTGCTGATGGCTGATAGAGCACCTGTGTTTTATGTATTTCCTTGTGCAGATCCTCTGTTTGGGCACCTCTGCTGTACAAAAGAGCTGGGATTGATTGCATACTCTGTCTTTGGGCAGATGAATGTCAGTAGCTTTTACTAGTTCTGAGGAGATGGGAGTGGAAGGGAGAGTTCTTTTCAGGCTGATGTTTGTTTTGTAGCAGGTTTACTCTGAGAAATTACTTAAATCTGCCAAGTCCCAAGACAAGCATTTTAAATAATGTGTTTTCTTTTCTTCTAGTGAATATTTAATGATGCTGATGCCTCCAAGCGTAGAGGAAGAGAAGTAAGTGTTTGTACATAATGCAAAGTCCACAGGAGCTGAATTCTCTTTTTCATGGGCTGAAAATCTGTTTGTTTATCTGCAGTAACAAACCAATGGCTCCAAGCAACGTGCTTTCTATGGCCCAGCTGAGAACTTTACCCCTTGCTGATCAGATCAAGATCCTGATGAAGAACGGTTTGTAGCTTTTGTAATACATTTGCGCTTCACTTTGTGACTTCTGGTTGCCTCAGCTAAGGTGCCTTCCCCAGTATCACTAGTTCTGTCACCCTATCAGACAGACTGGCTGTCTGATTCCCTGAAGAATCTAAATCCCAAGCCTTTCCCTAAAAAGAGCAGTGACAGCTGATCTGACTGTTGATACACTTGCCATCAGTTTACTCTTAGAAAAATTTCTAATTTGATTATAGCTTTCTGGATACACTTATTTCAGCAAGTATCTCCTGAAATGTGGAGTCTGAGCACATACAGCCTGCACTTTGGCGTTTTCTGGGAAGTTTTTAACCATACACACTTCATGAGTGTCACATAGGAATTTTATTTTGTCTCGTCAAGATTACTCTCTGATAAGAGCAAATCCTGAGGATTTTGGCTCAGGACTGTCCTGCCTTGTCAGGTGCCTCTGCTTACAGATATTGCCAAAGGTATATATATATATTGTTTTCTTTTTAATTATTGCTTTATTAATACCTTAATTAGTGACCATTCAGCCAATCGATTCTGCTGCAACACTGGCAGACACTTTCAGAACAGGTGATGCTTACAGCACAGGAGCGTAAAACCGACTAAAACTAAGGCTTTCTTTCTTTCTTTCCCCAAGATAACCCTTTGCCCGCGCACACCCTGAATCCCCGTTCCTGGGCGTGCGAGTGGCCTCTGTGACGCTGTGTTTGCCTTGCAGTGAAGGTGATGCCGTTCGCCAACCTGCTGAGTCTGCTGGGCTCGGGCACCGACCCCACGGCCGTGCTGCGCTGCGTGCAGCAGGTGGCGCTGCTGGTCCAGGGAAACTGGGTGGTGAAGAGGTACGGCCCGCCTTTGTCCCCGGCACCGCTCCGGGACAGCCCCGGCACCGCGGGCTCCGTGTGCCCACCCTCGCGGCCCAAAACATCCCAGCTCCCAGCTCTGCAAACCTTTGGCTTTGGGTTGTCTGCGTCTCGGTGCAGTCAGCTATTCCACCTCCAAGGGCTGCTGTGAAAGGATAATGCCTTAGTACCTGTCCCAAGTGGGATTATGGCTGAGCAGTGATGTAATCTGTGTTTGCATCTGAGTTATGACAGGTTTTTGATCTGCACTCACGTTCTTTTGTGAGACAGCTGTTCTGAGTTCTTACAGAGATTAGCATCAAATAGAAACACAGAAAATTAAACCAATGTCAGCTATAGTATTTCTTAGCAAAATTTGGTCCTGTAAGGATCTCTGTGCAGTCCTGTTGCTGTTCATCAGTGGATGTTGCAGTCAGCTGAAAACTACCCTCTAGAAGGCATTACTCCATAAATGAAGCATGGGGGTACTGAGTGTACCACATGAATTGGAGTTTGTATCATCTTCCTGTTTATTAGGTTAGAGCATCCTGTTGGGAATTGAAGTCTAAAATGCAGTATGATTTTTTTTTCATCTGGGTGGAGCCCTGCCTGCAGAGATTTACAGTCTGTGGAATAGCTGTGTTAAGATGAGTGGTATCAGCTGCCAGTCCAAGTGTGCCAGCAGGATGTTTCAGCTATTGTGGTACAGGCCTGTATTAACAATGTGACCAGCTTTTACAGCAACCCTGCTGTCCCTTCAGCTGTTACAGGAGGAAGCTGGGAGCATGTTAAAAGACAATATATTAGCATTCAGATTGTTCTTAGGTTATAACTGATTCTTTGCTGCCAGTCTGGGAAGGATGTGTGGATCTGTAGTGGATGGGGTGCTTGGGCACAGAGCAGCACACATCAGAGCTTTGAACAGAGTGGGGACCCATTTCTTTGGCCTGGGTAGGATCAAGATCATGAACCTGAGTTGCTGTGGGGCTTTGGAGAGCCTGGTAACACATGTCATCAGCTGGCCCTGCAAGCAAACAAGGTCACAGAGTAATGTTGGTCTTGAGGCTGTTGGTTCGAGTATGGAATTTTGTAATATTGTTCTGTTAAACTCTTGATTGCTGGGAAGGCAATAAAAAGCCCTCTTGCCTGTACATCAGCATTTTGCCTAAATGCTGCCTTCAAGGCTGCATATCAGGTTAGCCTAAGCACTTCTTAGGATCATTCTGGTCTTGTTTACACTGATCCAAGGGAGGGTAGGCTTTGCAAGAACAAAGCAGAGCTTGTAGCTGTGTTGCACACACCTGCTTGCCAAAAGGCTGTGCTTTGCTGGTCTAAGCCTTTCTGTCCTAGTGTAATTGCAGTGGTGTAATTACACCAATTTTAATGCCTTTAATGAAAAGCATGCTTTGGATAAAGGTATAATTTAACTGCAGAACAGGGAGGGCATGTTTGTTATGTTAATCTTCACTAATGCCATTTTTCTGCAGTACCTAGTAACTAATTTCTCTTCCTTTTTAATTAACAGTGATGTTCTCTACCCGAAAGATACTTCTAGTCCCCATAGTGGAGTTCCTGCAGAAGTACTCTGTAGAGGGAGAGATTTTGTTGTAAGTATAAAAGTGTCTGTTGCTTTTAAAGGAAAGCACAGGTGAAGCTTGCCCAGGACACCACAGCATTGCAAAACTCTTCTGCTCTACTGCAGTGAAGTGCTTCCTCCAAGGAAGTTGTTTGTGCTTTAATCCTGAAGGTGTTGTTTCAAGTCTGCCGTGGGAGTGTTGGTGTAGGCTCACATTGTGTCTGGCAGGTTCAGATCATCTGTCATTAGCAGCATTCTTCCTTTTCTCACACATGCTGTAGAGCACTATCACATTGCCCCCACAATGTGGGGCTTGCAGAACAGCCAGGACTGGATAATGAAGTGCTTGTTTCTCCAGCTCTATTTTCATGGGCTCAGGACTGAGGGCTCAGGAGGGCAGTGTGGGTAAGACTTGTGCTCCCTGAGCATGCACTGTTGATCTTTAAAAAGGACTTTATTCCCTAGGGCTGCTAATCAGTGAAAGGACTTTGTTCCCAGCCACCTTTTGTGAGCAGAGGCTGCACATGGACGTTGAAATGAATACGGGTCTTGTAAACACACACATAAGCACAGCAAAAAGGAACAACCTCTGCATTGTGTTTATTTTCACTAGCCATAGAAAGAATTAAGTTCCTAAGTGGTTTCTAAGTTCATAATCAGTTTATGGCTCCTGCCCCACCAGAGCAAATCTGATGAGTGCACAGTTCTCATTTTGTTTTAGTTAGACCTGACTGTTTTTGCAGAGTTTGTTCATGAAGTTTAGGTCTAAACAGTAGAATACTGTGCAAGAGACTTTAAGAGTATTACAGTAATACTGTAAGATCAAATTGATGGTGATTGAAACTGACTTTTCCTTGTCTCTTGATGTCTGCCCAAGACACTGCCATATGGAGACCTGGATTCAGGTGTGACCCAGTGACATAAGTGTTTAGGACACAGCAGATTAGTTGACACGTCATGTGTAAAGTTCAGGGACCAGAATTATTATGCTCAATAAAGTAAGTGATACGATTTTAATATTTAAGATGAAAAGATACATTATTTTCATTTGAATTATGTCAAATATACCTTCCATGAGGAATGCATCTGTGTTGATCTTAAAGGCAAATAATTTGCTGATTAATACCACAAGAAGCAAGAAGTTAAAATGTTAGAAAGAATCAATATTTCTGGCTTTCAGACAAAGAGAAATATCTGGTTTTAAGACTCAGAAATAGTATGTAATGCTGTATTGCATCTGTGGAGAAAATGTGTTCTAGCTTAAAAAGTGAACTTTATTTCCCTGGATATATTTGTGTAAAGTAATTAATAAGTTCAAAAAACATTTATGGATTTTTTTGGGCTTTAAAATAGAAATGCCCTGTGCCCTAAAGTGAGTGGATTGGGTTTGTGTGTTTGTGGGCAGAGTGAAGCTGAACAGAAGAGAAGGAGGCATTGACGACGTCATAGGGCAGGAAGAAATTGTCAGTAATGAGATTTTGGATTCTTAACAACATTATTAGTACACACAGACTAAAGGAGGCTGTAGCTTATTTAAATGGAGACAGGAAGAAATGAAAGGTTGTGTTCAGGCAGTGTTCTGCCCAAGTCCTGTCAGCCTGCCCTCAGCAGCTGCCTCTCAGGATTTGGACCTCAGGAGCTGCTGTGCAGAGCACGAGGCTGTCCCCTACCTGGGGACAAGTGTGTGATGACAGGACATCTTGGCATCACTGTAAGTGACTGTGATGAGGGTGGAAGAAGGGAACAGGCACATTGTAGGGGCTCTGTGCTGCTGAAGGGTAGCAGTCACCAGCCTCCAGAGACCCCTGTGCAGGAGTGCATGGAGAGTATCTCTAGGCTGATGACGAGGTATGTGAGAAGCTGAGCCTCAGGTGTGATTTCTGGGGTCTCAGCATCACTGCAGTAGTTTTGTGTTGTTTTTGGTTTTGGTTTTTGGGGTTTATTTTGAGACTTAATGCAGTTTGAGTTCAAGAGATTCCTCATCACTTTTGTAGTCATAGGTTTGCCAAGGCACATCATGGAATCTCAAAGCTTTTGCTCCTGTGTTCATGGCTGTTTGAGGACAGAAGGAGCCAGAAAATGCTTTTCCTCCAGCTGTCTGAGAATCACTTACTTCTACATTCTTGAAAGGAACAGGGGTTCTATTTTTGTGGTAACATCATTGAACAGGGTCATTGCTACAACTTCAGTAAAACCACTGCTACATGCAGTTATTAGGTTTTCCTCTTTTGTTCCCTTCCTAGATGTGGAAGTTCACACAGGACCGCTGGGTTGTGAGAAAGGAAGTAGCAGCAGTTACAAAAGTGAGTGGATTCCTTTTCTTCCTAAATCCAAAGGCGGTGATAAGTTAGCCAAATGCTGCTGGGCATTGCGTGGGTGTAGGTAATGGATGCTGCTGCAAGCCTTTGCTCTCATAGTACCTGCTTTGCTCTCCATTTGGAAGGTATAGATAATACTCTGTCTAAAGAAAAACATTCTGAGCAGCTCTCACAAGTTTCCACAACTCCAAGACTGGCCTTGTAGCTGAGCCTTGAGCTGAGCTGGAATGTATCGTGTCCTCTCTTGTGTTTCGGTAGAAAGCTGGGCACAATTTCAATTGAGCTGACTTAAGATGCTTACACAGCCCACAGTAGCTGCTCTGCATTGGGTGTCTTAAGAGCAACTCTTCTGTTGGCATTTGCCAGTTACAATATTGAGTAAAAGCTTCAAAGCAACTCAAGCAACTGAATATTCTGTTAAAAGTGGCAAATGAATGAGAAACATTAAGTCAAAATGACAAAACCCAAATTCTTTAAAATGCACTAAAATGATAAAACATGAGTCAGTTTATGCACAGAACATCTATTTTTGGAATGTAAGAACCAGTGCTGCATAAAAGCTGGGTATGTGTAGGTGCAGCATGTCTGGCCTGCAGCTCTGAAATGAGATTAACATTGTAGAATATGCTTCTCTTCCCCATAGAGCCTTTTCATCTCAGTTTGGAAACTCCCTTTTCTTTGCAAAATATGCCGTGAGGAATTTGACTCTGGGGTGATTAATCACCACTGCTCTCTGAAGTCCTGGGCTTTTAGCTGTGTGTGAAAGTGTTAGTGCTGCAGAGCAGGATGAGTATCTCTGACTTAGCTGGGTGTGTGCCCACAGAGGTGCTCCATATACACCAAATCAGCCCAGCTCTCCTGTCTCATGCATAATGTTCATTGCTGTATCTGTCCTATATAAACTGACTTCCATGTTATTTATTCTTTTTCTTTTAGCTTTGCCCAGAAGATGTGAAAGACTTCCTAGAGCACATGTCTGTGGCAAGAATAAACAAAGGTTGGGAGTTCATGCTTCCTTACGATGAAGATTTTGTTAAGAAGCATCCAGATATCGTTCAGAGGCAACAGATGCTGTGGATGGGCATTCAGGCCAAGTAAATAGTTAACTGTATTTTGGGGAATAAGCTAAAAGCAAAGAACTGTTTAGTACAAAGGTTCTGTAGACACTGATAGATGATCTGATCTGTATTGCCTCCAAGTTTCTCCCTCACAGTGCCCAGGCAGTGATGTGGTGGGGGGTGTTACTGCATCACTCAAGTCATTCTTGGTTCTTGGCTCCCTGGAGAGATGGAATGTTCTAGCTAATGGCTAAAGCTGGCATGGGTGCATGCAGCTATAACAACTGAAACTGTCCTGGAATACTCTCTCTTTATCTTTCAGGTTAGAAAAGGTCTATAATCTCTTAAAGGAGCACTTGACACCAAAGAAACAAGAGGCACAATCAGGTAAATGGAATTCTGCTTGGGCCATGTTGAAGCACTTGCATGTATTCATCCACCCATCCATATTCCTGAGTGATGTTTTGGAGTTTCTCTCTGGTTTTGAATGGAGACTGGTCTTGTTTAATGTCTTTTCTCTCTTACTGTTTCCTTTGGAATATTTAAGACAGATCTAAAATGTACTGTACTAATGTCACTGAAGTTGAGGTGACACCACCTACTGTGGCATCCTTGTAGCAGAGCCAGGAGGAGTTTGTAGCCCTGGGGACTCACTGTTTGATGCTGTAAAATCAGCTGGTTCTCTTATCCACTTGCTCATTTAAGGCAGCTTGTGGGGTGTAATCAGCTCCTGAAGGGAGGACAGACAGCCAGTGCACAAATAACTCTCACCTCTCAATTTAATGTTACTGCAACTTAATGTGAATGAAGTGATTTTTTATTTCCCTGATTTGCACTGGGCTCTCTGGTGTGGTTGAGGGCCAAGCAATTACTGGAGAATATAATGGCAGAGGCTGTAAGGTGTGAAGCTGTCTCTTTTTGACATCCTTCTCCACTATGGGTGCCAGTGAGATTATTAAAGTAGCTGCTCTAAAATCCTAAAAGATTGTGAAAACCTTTCCAGATTTTGAACTGAATTTTGAGATTCCAGAGTTTGAACTGGACATTTGGCTCCAGTGCAGTTGAGGAGTGTAAGCAGAACTGACAAAGGAGCATATGAATCCATTTCAAGACCCTGTGTCTGATGTGCTCGGAAGGATTAGGTGTTGGGTTATTTGGAGAGGATTAGTGAGCCTAACAGCAGAGAAGGTAACAGCTGGGCATGCCTTTGCCTCAGACACTGCAGTCCTTGCTTTGGCAAGGGCTGGATTCCTCTGCTGCCAACGCACGCCTTCCTTTCACCTTTGGATGGCTGGGTGTGGAGAGGGCAAGAAGTGCAGGATTCCATGGGAAAGAACTCCTTCCTGTCCCTTTCTCCCCATTACTGGGTAATATCTGAGCAGAGGGTCTCAGCCTCTCATGCTGCAAGGGGTTCAGATTCACTGTTAACCCTTCCACACTCCCCTGTACCTGGTGACATCCTGGTGCTGCGTCTGGCAGGGGCTACACCAGGCCCCACCACCCACTAGAGAATCTAAAAGACAAAAAGAAGAGTTGTTGGACAAACAAGTATTTGGGTCACAAGCAGAGATGTATTAGCAGTCTGTATCCTGGTTTCCTGAACTGTGGAAAAGGCCCTGGTGATGAACAAACACACTTTGCTTCAGATTCCTTGACTGGAACACCCTTCCCCAAGCATTTGGCTTTAGAAAAGCAAACACACACTGCCCTCAAAAAAACAGCAAAACCCCCCAAAACGAATGTAAAATCTAATCAACAGACTGGGTTTATGCCTTAGATTTCATAAGCAGAAGATGTTTCCTGGTTTTATTTCACTATGAGCCCTGCTGAGATTTATGGTATCTTTTGTTTCTTACCAGCTCATCCGTTGCTGGTTTCTGGGGAGCAAAGGGTCAACATGGCTAAAGCAAAAGTCAAGCAGAACTATGGGCAGCTGGAGAAGGAGTTCCAGAAGCAGAAGGCAGAGATGAAATCAAACGACGCCTCTGCCAAGACGGATGTTCCAAATATCCACATTAAAGAGGAGCCTGTGAGTGTGGAGGAGCCCATGGATACCTCAGCCCACGAGGGCCTGAACAACGGCCTGGTCAATGGCCTGCACCCAGCCCAGGGCTCCACAGAGCCTGTGAATGGCCACCTGCCCGGGGGCTGCATCGACAGGGTCGCCCAGGAACTGAAGGCCTTTGTGTCGTCAACATTTAAGAAACAATTTGTACTCACCCTGAGTGAGCTTAAACGGTTATTTAACCTTCACTTAGCCAGTCTGCCTCCAGGACATACCTTGTTCAGTGGCATTTCAGACAAAATGTTACAGGACATGGTGTTGGACACTGGCTGCAAACAGATTTTGGTGCCTGTAAGTACAGTTTTCCCTTGGTGTGCTTTGGGGGAGGGCTGTGGTGGGGGGGAGTTAAACATCTGAGATGTGAAAAATTTGTGCCCTGTGCTGGTGGACCAGAAGGATAGATGTGCTCAGAGAAACTGTCCAATATTTGACATGTTGAAGCTGCTGGAATTATGTCTGGGGTCCTGCTTCTGGTAGGCTCTGCACTCTGCCCTCTCTGCCTTGTTGTCCTTGGGGTTCAGTTTCCACATCCAGGGTGTTGGGCCACAGTAATTTGCTGTCCCAACTTGCTCCTGTTAACATGATCTAAAGCAGTCCCAGATTCCCAGCAGCTTTCCTGGAATTGCACAAGCTTCTTCCCTCGGGGACAGGGACCCAGCTGGGAGAGGAAAGATGACATCGACTGCCTGGGAGCAGCAGGATACACCCAGCAGAGCCTCTGGGAAGTGACAAAGCCCACCTGCAGCAGGTTTCCTTGGCCACTCTGTTTCCTCCTAGACTGTGCAGAGGTGCCTGTTTCTGTCTGTATGGAAATGATGTGTGTGATTGCGTGAGACAGAGCAGGGCTGTGAGACAGTGGATTGCTTAGGAGAGCAAAGGGAATCTGGCATCATGGGAAAGAGCCTAAAAGGAAATTAATTTGACAAGACATCTGGCACTGCTGATTGGGTTACAACCAGAAGGAGCTTGGGAGCAGATGCCTTTGGGGAGAGAGGAGAAGGAACATCTGAACTGCTCAAAAGAGCAGGAAGCTGGAGGGCTGGGAGAGCCTGGAGCTTGGGAGCTGCTGGGGGGCAGCAGGAACGTGTTCAGTCGTGTGCAAAGTACACATTGTGGCACCTGGGAACTGAGTAACAGCCTGGAAATGTCACTAGGGAGAGCACCAATTGTGGTGCTTTCTCTCCTGGCAGTTTCTAAGTCCTGGGGTGGTGCTTGCCTGGAGCTGTCTCATTGCTGGCCAGGCTCTCCCCTGCACCTGGTGTAATGTGTGCCTCTGCCATGCTGATGGTAAACAGCTGAAGTTGTTCCTGCTCTGTTATTTGGGCTTGTGTACTTTGGAAATTTGGGGATCTCGGGAATGTACACAAGAAATGAAAGTGAGATAGTTTGTCTTTTTGAAAAGTAAAATAAATTCCTGCTGAAGAGAGGTGGCCAGGAACTTCCTTCTGTGTGGAGAACCCTGTCACAGGAGACCTGCAGAGGTGCAGAAGTGCTCCCTGGAATGTCTCTTGAGGAGGCTGTTGCAGGTTTTAGTTCTGCTGACTCAGAATTTTCTGCAATACTTGAGCTCTTGTGTATGAGCCTGTACTGCTGTCAGCAATATAAATCATTGCCCCTGAGCTTCCCCTGATGCTCTGTGCAGATGGCAAAGGTGCTGGGGCTGGGTTTACTCTTTTCATGGGCTCAGACACTTTGGTGTTTCTTGATTGTTCCCCTGGCCAATTTTATCAGAACCCAACAAGGGCGCCTGAGCTTGGGGAAGGCCTGGAGGGTTATTCAGTGTGGGATTTCATAGTTACTCACTAGTTTTCTGTAATTAGAAGTGCTTTGGTGATAAAAATCAATGATCTGAGGTAATTAAAATGATGTTCTGTGGGGGTGAAGACAGTCTTTGCTTGAGTACTTACCTATTACAGGAAACATGTGGCTGAAAATGGCAATTGAAACCTTACCAGGGGAATGCAGGATCTATTACAGAGCTGACCAACAGCACCCAGGGTATGAGATAAACAGTGTTTGTGGGGAGCGAGGAGAGGCCACCCCAGCTGCAGCTGAGGCCATGGGGATACCTGCAGGGTGCTGTGCTTGCTGTGCTTCGTAGCCTCATCAAGCAGGAGGGAAAAACACAGGTCAGGAAAGAGCAAATCCTGGGCTGGTGCCATGGGAGAGGGTAAGGAGGGGACAGACAGAGGAGAGGAGCCCTGGGCAGGCAGGACTCAGTGCCTGTGCCTTGAGCTGTGCAGGCTGAGCTGCTTTCCCACCCCATGGGAAGTGTCTGTGCAGGACTCTGGCTCCTGAGGATCTACACCCATTTCCTGCAGACTGGGGGTGACTGGCTCCTGCCGTGGCTCCCTTCCCATGGACCGTGGAGTGGCAAGGTTCTGCCCAAAACTGGAGGATATTTTTGAGGCCTCAGGAAATGATGTAACTGTTGTGTGCATCCTGCCTGGCTGGGCTGACAGAGGGGAATGCAGCCCTGCGCTCACAGAGAGCCCTGCAGGCTGGTACCAGTGCCAGGCCCCCTGAGAGGTGAGATCAACAGTTTACCTTTAGGCTTACTCCAGCTGATAAGTTTTTTTCTGGCACACTCAGCCCCTTCCATCTGGTTTAGCTGTAATGTGAGGCTGCCTGGCAGTGGCTCAGTGCTTGAATGAGGCACTTCCCAGAGCCAAGGGCTCCTCCCTGAGAGGTTCCATTTGAACGTGGCAGCCCTGGGACCTGGGGCAGCAGTGAGTTCATCTCCCAGGAGCCCTGCCCTTGCTCCAGGGATTTAGAGCAGGAAGGGGCACAGGACAAATATTTTAAAAAGGATTTTAAGGTAGCAGAGAGCTGTATCACAGTGAGGCTGGGGAGATCAAGGTGACATAAACCAGCAAAGGGACAGCAGATGGCAAGGCAGTGAGGCTGTTTGGGCTGTGTGTGTCTGAAGAATCCCTGATGGCATTTCCCACTTTGTGGCCAGGCTGTGTGACAGGAGCAAGCAAGCAGGGAGCACTTGGCAGCAGTGTTTGCAGCAGTTTGCAGAGGAAGACTGGCTGGGAGGAGGAGATTCTGTGCAGTTTTCTTCCCAACTAAGTATTGTGTTTGTTTGGAAGCCGTTTACTCACAGAATGGCTGGATAAACACAGCTGTTTTTCAGCCCTGTGGCTGAGGCAGGAGGAGTTTGCACTCTGGGGTTGTGCTGGCTCACTTTGTCAAGCCCAGCAGGTTGTGCCTGGGTGTTCCCAGTGCCCTGCTGCACTTTGCCATTCCTGCTACAGCTGTTGTGTGGAAGGAAGCGGGAGTATTTGATTTTATCTCTGCTGAAAACCTACAAGAGAGATTATTCCTCAAAAGCAAGTGTCCTTATGGGAGGAGAATTATGTCAGGTGCTGTGAGCCTAGTCAGCCTGAATCCTGGCTCTAAACCAAGTGTAAAACCTTGTTATATTCCAGACATTTGGACTAACCTGAAAATCAAAGCAGCTAAACCCACTAGGCAGCTCCCACTGGACAAAACCCTTCCCCTTTGCAATAAGATCAGAGGCAGAACATGAAAGGAAATGCTGATCTTTTCACTCTGCGATTCTGGCTGGTGTGAGGGAGGCTGGGAAGAAAGGTTTGGTTTGTACCAGCAGCCAGGATTGAGGGATGCTGGAACAATTGGGACTGGCTTGTTAGCTTTTCATAGATGATTGATTTAGGTCAGCTGGGCTGTTAGCAAGGAATAAATCGTTAGTGACAGACAGGAAGAGACATGTCAGGAGTGAAGGCATATTCCAGCAGTGCTCATTAGTCACTGCTCCAAGGGGAAATGTTAAGGTATTTTATTTTCTTAGGGAGGGAGGCAGTTGTGCTCCTTCCTATATGCAGGGGTGTGAGGCTTCTGTCTCAGAAAAATGAATGTGTTTCTCTAGCTTGGCACACAGGGGAAAAACAGAACAGGCAAAACCACTGTCGCCTTTGGAGCCTGGATTGAGCAAATACCTGGTTCACTATCTGTCAGTGTTTGGTCTTCTGGAGTCCTGTAGTCTGCCCCAAAACAGAGATGGCAATACTGCAGAAGCACCTGCTTGTCAGTAATGCTGATTTGAGATTAGTGAAGCAGATAAGTGCAGGATGGAGTCTGAATCTATTAAACCTGCCACTGTAAAGGTAAAAACCTCCAGAAGGACCCTGCAGTACACTTGGTGCTCTCAGCTGAGTACTGTTCTGGATGGTCTAGAAACAAACACTGCTGACACAGGAAAAATCTACAGATATCTTGCCATGGCATACCATCAAAGTCCAAGCCCTGGGATTATTCTGGTACATGGTGGTCATCTCTCCACCAGTGGGAAGCTGTCCCTATGCACAGTTCATGGGATTCCAGTGTCCAGCAGTTCCCTCGAAAGCCCAGCTGTGGTTGGTGTGTGACAGATGTGGCACCAGTGCCCTGTGCAGGTTGTCCCACCCTGACCAGAGCCATCAGTCAAACCTGGGCACATGGAGACACACCTCAGGGTGCCATGGTGCTCATCCCATTCCCTGGGTCACAGGTGTGACACAGACCATGTCAGTGGGGCTGTGAGAAGGTGCTGAGCAAACACAGGGCTGCCAGAGCCAAGGCACCCCTTCCAGTGTGGGGTGGGACAGCAGTTGGCTTGTTCCAGCAGTTATTATTCCATGGCAGCCAGGGTTTTGATTCAGTAATGGGTGTCCAGGGATACAGTATCATGGAATCATTAAACAGAACTCATTAAATAGCTGGTTATTTTTAACAGCCTCTTGTTCTCAGTTTCCTCCACAGACTGCTGCCTCACCAGATGAACTAAAGGTCTATGCACTTTGGGAAGCTGGTGACACTTACGATCAGGTAAAGATAAAATAATTGACATTCCCCACTATATTTTTATTGAGCATTTGGCACTGTTTGCATTCATGTTTCTGGAAGTAATACAGCAGATAGTTTTTCTCTATTGGTGTTTTCAACACCAACCTGTTTCCAGCTTTGAAAGCAAGCTCATAACATATTGGTAATCATGTCAGTAAGCAGCTCAGTGGCTATTTCTGGACCTGTGAGAAGAAAGGATTCTCCAGTGCAGGCCTCAGACCACAATCCAGTCCAAGGTTTTTTTTCCTTTTGATGGTAATGCAACATTAACCAGAGATTAGCAGGTGTATCTGTTTATACTTAAGATTAGGAAATGTTTACCTCACATGTGAGCATCTGCTGAATTTTAACTGCTGTCGTAGTAAACGAGGTGAAAGGGAAGATGCCTAAACACCTGTGGATGGGCAGTGCAGTTCCTAGCTCCATAAACTGAATACATTTTTATGGGAAAGAGGCAAGCACCAGCCAACCTCTTGCCTGAAGTGAACTCCCATGGAAGCATTTAAGAGGAATACATTGCAACACCTTCTTCAGTGTGTTTTTGTACCTTTGGGGGTGCTCCAGGTCACAGGAAAGGTGCAGGTGTGGCCACAGGGTCTGGAGAGACCCCTGTAGAGCCCTGTAGAGGAGGATAAGGCACTGCTGGAGAGCGGGAATATATGGGATGGTTTCAGGATTATGAAGCAAGACTCCTCTGATGTAGTTCAGGGAATGTTTTGTACAGACTAAGGCACGTGCAGTTTTGATACAAAAGATAGGAATGATTGTTCTCTGTGTACTTACAATACATTTGCTTTCAAAGCATCGCCAAGTTTTGCTTGAAATCTTTTCGAAGAACTACCGAGTGCGCAGGAATGTCATCCAGAACCAGCTGAGTCAGGAGTGTGGGGAGGATCTAAACAAGCAGGAGGTGGATAGAGTGTTAAAGGTAAGCTGCTGTTCACTTTGGGTTGATGATGGTTGAATTAGTACATGAGTTTTAATGCTTGATTTGAGCAAAGGATTATATTTTACCTTGAACTGATAAATGATAAAGATGATAGAACAGTTGTTGGAATATGGACAAAGCCTGTGTTTCAGCTTTTTTTCTTAAAAATGCACTTGTCTCATTCTATCTTCTTTCCCCCCCAAGGAGCAATGGCTCACACATTATTTTGTATTATTGCAACAAATCTCTCCGTCATCTTGGAGCAGCAGAGAATAGAGTGTAGTAAATGTGATACTTGAGTTATTTTTAAATAATGCAGAATTAAACATTAAAGAGGTGGAAGGGCTCTGCCCACTGCTCTGAGTTACCAACTGTCTGCTGCTGGTTAGTGCTGAAGAGCACAAGTGCCACATGTTCAGAAGGAAGTACATTTTATTCTCTAGCGAGATATGCAGCTTTGCACAGAGCAAAACCCTGGCCAAAACCAGCAGGCAGAGTAGTAGTTTACACATCTCATTGTGAATGTTTATTTGAATCCTTTCATCTCTCTTTGAAGAGGCACCATTTACTTGCTCAAGGAGTTTAAGGTATAAAGTATAGACCACACAAGCCATGGCTTTAAAAGAGATGCAGGATGGCCAAGCCGAAAGTTGCCAACTAATGTAATACTTTAATCATTGTGGCTGGGCCTTTGCTCACTGTCACCCACTTCAATAAGACAAATGCTTAAGTACTTTATTACATTGTGATCTGCAAATGAATAATAGCATCTTTGAAGAACTACAGATCTGTTGCTGTGATAATAAACAAACTGGTCTTGCTTGAAAGAACCTGGTCGACTTACCAGTAAAGTAAGCTCAGACATTTCTGCCTGCTAGACAGTATTTCCTTTGGCTCCCTGTGCTGGGGGATTTGTCAGCATGAGCTCAAGTATCAGCTCTCCTGGAACAGCTAGACAATGTACTGGCATTAGTTTTTCATGATGCTGTTGCTGTTTAACAGATAACCTATTTCTAGAAAAAATACTTGCCCCTAAGTCATCAGGCATTGTTTTTATGTAAGTCACTAAGTCACTGGGTGGCCAGCCTTGTGTTGTGGCAGGCTTTATTGCCTTGAATACATTTGTCACAGGAGTAGGGGAAATTACCTTTGTTTCTGAAATAAAATTTAGAAGTCTGATTTAATGAAATGGGAAGATTCTCTGACTTCTTTAAGCCACAAGAGATTGGATTCCACTTCGAGTGAAATTGGATTTGTTGACTTCTATTTCCCCATCTGCCTGTGCTCATTTTTATACACAGAGGAACAGACTCATAGGGTTTGTATTTTTGCATTTGCAGATCAGTCTGCAAACCCTCTTTCTAACCTCTGGGTTTGTTTTTGTTACGGATGAGCCCCAAAACTTCAGAAACAAAGATACATTTAAGCTCCACAGCCTCAGTTCTGCAGTACTACTTTAGCCTGTGTTGAATTACCTAAGAGGGAGGTCGGAGCAAAAGAAAGGGAAGCCGTTAGCTCAGAACTCGAGACTTTGTGCTCACCTAATAGAAACAAGGAAATGAGCCCCAAGACAACCCAATTCCTGTGCTCCATTGCTGAGGTGCTCTCCTGCCATAAGCATAGCATATGTGTGGTCACAACAGGGCTCTGAAGTTTGAGACTTGATTATCATAGAAAGGGTTTCTTAAAAGGCTTCAGATCCAGTGACTGCCCTCACCCTCCTGCTCTGTCCCACTGCTCCCCCCACAGTCTCTTCCCCTGAGATTCAGCCCCTCTTTACCCCTCCAGCTCTCACACATCCTTGCCTTCCTCATCTGCCTTCTGCATGAGCCCCAAGTTCTCCCCCAGGAGCCACAGCTATTCCTCACTACCTTGGCATCGTTTGTCCTTTGTGGCTCTCAGCCTTCCCCCCACCATGTGTCCCCTCCATTGAAGCCATCTGTCCTTCAGGGTGGGGATGCCCTGTGCCCTGGGTTCATGTTTTCTCCTTGCACTGGAGAAGGGCTTGTTACCGATCATGCTTATTATCCCAGAGCCAGCCAGTTGTTCCCATGGCTTTATGGACTTTAGAATCATAGAATCTTCAATGTTGGAAGAGACCTTTGAGATCACCTAGTCCAACCCTCAACGCAGCAGTAGCACTGTAACCACGAAACATCACCCAGCACCAGATCCAGACACCCCCTAAATGCCTGTAGGGATGGTGCCTCCACCATGTCCCTGGGCAGCCCCTTCCAGGGCCCGAGCAGTCCAACAGAGCCTTTCCCTGTCTCCCCAGGACTGTTGTGTCAGCTACGGTGGAATGTGGTATCTTAAGGGGACGGTGCAGTCCTGACAGCGGTGGCAGCGGTGTCAGGCGATCTCGGGGACGCAAGAGGAACCCACAGCAGGCAGCACAGCCGGAGCAATGCCGTGGCCTTGGCAGCCAGGCCGGGATCTGAGCTGCTCTGGGGCACGTGGGCATCGCGGGCAGCCACTGACATCCCAACACCCAGAGTTCGCATGGCCTCCGAGGCACAGGAGCCGCCGGGAAGGCACCACGGGACCCTGTCTACAGCTTGATTATCTGGGATTTCTAATGTATTGCAATTCTCCTTCTGTTTCGTTATGAAAAAATAAAACCATATAGTGACACAGACATGATGGAAAATCATGGTCTAAAACTTTATTTTGTAAGTAATGCCAATAAATTAAATTTGTTTACAAACATCCCAGTTTTTGTTAAATCCCTGGATGCTCATACTTTAGTGTGAGCATTGTCATAGCCCTTGCAGCCCTCTTCAGAGAGAGCAGGTAGTCATGTTCATGGGAATGTCAGGCCTGGGCGGGGGGAACAAAATCACTGTCTGTGAACTCTGTACTACATAACCATTGTTCTCACCTGTTGTCTGTGAAATGAGTTATTTGGAGAAGTACCTACATCTGAAACATGGGGAACAACCACTGGATTTCTTCTGCTGGTGTGGGGTTGGTTTGAGGGACTTTGTGCATTGCTGTATGTGACAGAGCAAGGTAAGTAGCTGAGGGCACCCTCTGGAAGGCATCCAGCTGTAGTTACCACACGGTAACCATGTAAAACCTCTATTTTGTGTAATTTTTAAATAAAATTTTATCTCAAAGGTCAATTCTACCCCACCTTGTATTTGTCCAAGAAGAAACAGAAGCTGCATCTGCTCTTTTTACATCCTGAAGGCTTGGGAAGGAAAGACAGAGGCAGAGAGCGAAGTGCAGTGCAGTCCCTGAGCTCCCTGGGGCTGTGCAGCAGCAGGGACAGGGACCCAGCCCTGGTGGCTCATCTTGAACTGGCCTTACCTGCACGAGTGTCTGCTGTGGGCACTGCACAGCACGGTCACTGCTGCTCCTATTCTCTGCTGCAGCTTCCATCACATGAGAAGCTCAAGGGGATTCTATTGATTTCATCTGCTTATGCTCAGAAAAGGCTGAGTTGAGTTGTTGACCAAAATAAGAAGATTAAGGTAGTTAATCCAGATAAGATTGGCTAAGAATATTGTTACCGTGCTTATGGCATTTCACATTTTGGTGGAAAATGGCTATTTCTTAACTGCTAAAACTCTACCTTATTTAATAGGTTAGTGTCATTTATTAACTGCATCAATAAAACGGGCATGTGTTTTATGTTCAGGCAGCCCTGGCTGGCACTGACCCAGTGGCTGTGGCTGGAAAGCTCTCTGGAAAAGCCATGTTCCAGGAGAAGCTCTAATAAGAACCCAGCCTGGAGGGATTTGTTGCATTGCCTGTACAGGTAAGTGCTGCAGGACAGCCAAAACTCAGCAATGGCACAGGTAGCCAAGGGGGAAGTATGGTACAGAAGAACGAAGAAATTCTGAGGAAATTTCATTTTTGGTTTTTTTAAAGCATAGAAATTATTTCTATCTAAGTGCTCTAAATTAGCCAAAAGTAGTAAACCACTGAATATCACCTATTTAACCAAAAATCTGGAACTGCTTTTGCATGTCTTCTGCCCAGCGGGTGTGGTTTGCTCCATCCCTAACGTGGCAAGGAACACTGGTAGTGAACCATTTTGTGCCTTTCTCAGGTTACTGCTTTCCAGTCTCTGAATTGGGGAGAGATGGGTGCAGGTGCCAAGGACACAGTGACAGGACAGTAACCTTATGGCAGAGCAGCTTTTCTGCTTTCCCCACCCTCACCTCATTTTTGAACAGTGCTGACAGATACCACAACAATGAGGAAAAACAGTAGTACTTACTTCCATCTGGATTTCTGTCCTAGATAGACCTGTTCTTTTCTACATAGTGCAACTTTTCTAAAATACAAATTTCATGGGAACTCCATCTGAGCTCTGTAGGAAAGATGGCAAGACTACATAATGCAGGTGCCATCTGCACCAAGTTCAGTTTCCTGATTGGCACAGATGGATGTAATTACTACTAACGCATGTAGCTTGACTGGATTATTTATTTGCTTAGAAAAATATTCAGAAGATTCAGATTCCCATTTTTAAACAATTTTCAGACTGCAATACATGTTTTAGAGAAACTCCCACAACGTGAAGTCTTAATACTGCACCTGAAGGACAAGCTTAACAGAGAACAGCATAAGGCAGCAGAGCTGCAGCAGCAGCAGCTGGACTGAAGCTGAGAAACTGTCAACATTCTGGGTCAAGGGTTTGGTACCTCACAGCAACTCTGCAGGAAGCTGCTTCCCAAGAATTGCTGGCCACATTAAGCTAGGAGACCCTTTACAAGGAGAAGGATGTCACCTTTCATTCTGCCTTTTTTCTTCCTCTTAATTTCTCTGCATTCTAAAGAACAACCTCCATGTTGTTTTTCAGAAATTAAGTAGTGTATGAATTATTATTAGGGAGTGGAAAAGGAGAGGGCGAACAAGAGTGTGGTCCCATTTTCAGTAGGATATGTGGTGGCGGTGTTGTGTCCGTCCTCCCACCCCCCAGGCAGCATGGAATAGGTCCAGAGAGGCCAACACTGGAAGCAACAGACAAAACAATAAAAGGTTTTACCTCGCCTGTCTCCTCAAGCACTTTGAGTTTGTGGTATGCAACATTAAAAGCTACTCCACTATGTCAATGCTACTTCTAAAGTTAAATAGCTAAATAACAACTCTCTAACTTACCAAATACACATTAAAATGTACTTTGCAGACATTCCACCAGAGACCTGTAGGTCCCAAATAACACATAGTCAATTCACAGTATCTTGCCTTAAGACAAAGTGCCCTACAAAGGAAACCGTCTCTAAAAAGCCACACAAACTTTACATCAAATCCTTTCTTCATAGGAAGACATTTATATTAATCTGTGGGAGAGCTTAGTGATTGTGAAAACGTGGTATTGGCTTAAAGCAAGCACAGCTTTCCACCACCCTGCCAAAGCAAGATCAGCTGGACCATGCCCCTCCTGGAGCTGAGGAGATGCTGCCCTGGGACTTCACTTTTGCTCATTTCCTGCATCATTGTAGTAACAGGGCTAGATCATCCCTGTGTACCAAAGGAAAGCTTTAGTTTGGTTCTTGTGAGAGATTCAGAGTTCTTAGCTCTCTTATTTCTGAAGTGGACTAAGGAAAGAAGTGTCAGTCACTGCTCTGGCAAGAGCTGAAGTGCAATATGAAATAGTAGTGTAGGATTAAGCTATGATGTTTGTTTGTTTTACAACCACTAGTTTGTGTGACAGTGCTAAACATTAAATCTACTGCTACACAGGAACAGGGAATCTAGCTGATAACTAACTAGCTTGTTAACTACAGGGCTACCAGCCAATCCAAAACATTCATTTTGAGTGCTCAAGAAACACATCAGATTAAGGGGTCTTCTGACATTCATATGTAGCGTGTTCTTGACTACAGACAAGGTTACGGCTGAGATGAGAGTGTCTTGTACTTCGCTCTGTGTTCATCTATTTCTTCTTTTGTTTTTCTGATACAGCTAAAAATCTCCTTGAATAGTGCTTTATATTCAGGGGGAGCATTTGTGGAAGAGTCACTTAGCTCAGCAATTGTGAATTCGTGATTGCTAGCTGAAAGATCATACTGGGTGCTCCCCACATTTAGGTCTTTGGAATACTGCTTCAGTGTTTGTACAGCCTTGTGTTTCAAAGAATCTTCATCCATTTGACACTTCTTCAAAAGTTCCTCATACTTCACTTTCAGAGCATTGTACTGAGCATCAACTTCATTGAGTACAGAGATTCCTCGCTGCTTCACAGCTTCAGCTCTCCTAATACACGTTTCTTCATGGCCCCTGAGAATGTCTGCCCCAGCAGCACTGCTCAGGAGGCTTTCACTGCTGCTCCGTTTCAGTGCTTTCTTCTCAAGCTCCGATACTGTCAGAAGTCCATCATCTCCCAGGCTCTGACCAAGCTCCCTGTCCAGAGATTCCTTGAATGAAATGAAAAAGGATTCTGGAACCAATTTCTCTGCATTATGGAGCGCATTCTCAGACTGAAGTATCTGTCGCATTTCAGCTACTTCTGCTTCCAGCTCCTCCGCACGAGCCCTATACAAGTCTGTATCAACCAGCCTCCGCTCCAGGTCACAGTTTTCTTTCACCATCAGACTATATTCTTCTTCCATAGTTACCCTCTTCTCTTTCTCTAGGTTCAGCTGGGCTTGCAGAACTGTCACTGCCTTCTTCAACTTCTCATTTTCTTCTTCTAGAGGACTTAGCTGACTATCCATCGAAGTAATCTTTTCTGCAAAGACGTGATCATAAACAAAATACCTGCAGAAACAAAATAAGGATTATCAAACACAGAAGTACAGCTGACCACACCTAAAGTTTTCCTGTCCTGGGTAACTAATGGCATATTTAAACTGTGTGCTAACACACTTCAGAGCACTAACAGGGGCCACTGCATGAACCAATCAGTCCATTTAGTAATCAGAACGGAGTTTGTAAGGACTTACATGCCATTGAACCAAGCTCACAGCTTAGGGAGAATGGCAGCTTGTTAACAGTTCCATGTTACAGACAAGCTGATTGAACAATACAAGTTTAAATTATAATTTAAGTTTAGATACACACTGCCTCCCTGTACCATGCAGTACTTTCTGACATTAATTTCTTCTACAGCACTCCACTCTTGTAACTTTTGTCACTATTGATGTAGAAACAAGTGTCATAATTGACAAAGCAATGCTGGAGGCTGGTATTTTCACAAGCTTTTGGCAGCTTGAAGGATCCACTTGTCTTCTGAACTGACAAGAAATAACTTCTTTTTGGATTTATCATTTATTCTAGAGTAGACACAACAACCTGTTCTGTCTGTGGAGGTGCTTCATTACAAAACTGCCCTCTAGGCTTGCAGTTAGTCTGAGCTTTTACCAGGTGATTGTCCCGATGGCCCCACTATGGCAGTTCAGCTGGGTCATATGGCTCTACATTTAAAAGGCAGCCCAGCACCCCAGGCACCGTTTTCCCAGTGTAGGTGTCACTTGAACCAGCTTAAATTTGAAAAAACTACAGAAATATCCATGGATATCCGAGGAAAGAGTAAGTTACAGGAAATATTTTGCATTTAGTAAGTTTGTTTTTCAGATTATCTGCTTGCTTTTATCTGACTGATAACACTGGGGTGCAAATTGTTGTAAGCTTTCTAGGCTACCATTTGAAATGGCTGGCTCTGGGGAGAAAGTGGAGCACTAATACTGGTGTGGTCTAGAAGCAGGCCATAAGTAATGACAGCACCACACAGCAGATACTCTGCTAGTTGTGAACATCAGGTATTTTTTTCTCCCAGCTTGTCTAGTATCTGTGATCATGTCTTAGATTTTAAAGTTTTGCTTAAAATAGTTTCAGTGTTCTTTACTATGTAAGGTAAAAAGTCTTACTGGCGGAGGTCATACAGCTCCTTCAAACATGAGAAACTGTGCATTGATCTTGGCTGCTCAGATCTCTCCTGGTTCATCCGGCCTCGTCCAGGCTTTTTCAGTTCTTCCACTTGTCGCTGCAGGTCATCTATGTGTGTTTGTAGACTTTCAATAGTCTCTGTCAAGCTAAAAGGTGGAAAGACCTTTAAATAAAGCTAACTTTTCAATTTGCCAGTATTGTAGAACACCACTAGACAGAGACAGACACCCAGTAACTACACCAATACACCTGGACCGCTCTTATTGATTTTAACGGCTGACGGAGGGAATTTGTAAAAGTTTATTACCTTATTATCTTTTGTTGTGAAGCTCTACTCTCTGCAACCAGTTTTTGATTAGTGTCTTCCAGTTCTCTTGCTGTCACGTCCAGCTGTTCATAGACTTTTGCATGCTGGTCATTCATCTGCCGCAAGAGCTCCACTTGCTTTGTGAGGTACTGCAAGACAGTTCTGCTGTTACTGGTTTACTCCTGAAACACAAGCTACAGCTCCTAAGCTGCATTTTGTTCACATTCAGAGAGAAACTCCTGAGTTTTCCAAACGCAAATTCCCACATTTGCTTTGGTAAGGTGAAGACACACTATCAGTAACTCACTAGGCAGTTTGCCTTTGTCATGGAGGTCACCCCAGGCTGATAAAGCAGCCCTTTTACCTGGAGGAGCTGGGTTTGATGGTGCCAGCTGTCCTTATCTGTGCCGACTTCTGCATGGGGCTGTGCTGCAGTCAGCACTGATAGAGCCTTCAGGCTCCAACACAGCCCTTACCTGTCTGCTGTGTCCTAAAGGTTGCAGTGTGCTCAAACAGAAGTTTCTTAACCGTGTTGAACCAACAACTTTCTCAGCATTAAAACTGAAATACTGGATAGCACCATCCATAATTAAATGTATTTTCAACTAAGCCTAAGTTCTTCCAGTCTGAAGCAGCATTAGGTTCAGCGAGGCAGAATTTAGCTTGTGGTCACTCTAAAGACAGTATGTGGGCTACTCACACAAAGTATTCTCAATTTAATCCTCTTGGGTTTTACAATTAACTACATAGACGGTTTAGTTTCCTGAATAATGTCAGAAAGTTTGGAATTCTTAGCCTAGGCAGTCCACAATCACCTACAATTCTTAAAAAAAGTGTCTTATATTCTCCCATACAGGACATGAGCATTTACATGAGACAGTTCTTTTCTATTTGAGTCTAATCCCCTAATATTTTGAAATATTTTTTATTATACAGAATTTGTATTTTACAATAATCTGTATTGCTACACATTACTTTCTTAAAACTAAGCTTCAAGTAGGAACATCCAGCAAACTCCTAGGCAGAATTACTTCTCTTTACATAGGCCTGTTACATACTCAAAACTTCTAATATTGTACTTAACCTTTTACCTCATTAAAAGATTGGTGGGTTTACATTTTAGGCAATTTAAGAACAGATAATAAGTTAATCTAGGACTAGTAACTGCTCCATACAGACTTCTAGGAGATCAACATGATAGCTGTTGGCTAGATCCTTTTGTAGCCTGTGCACACATGACAGAGGCTTTACACAAAAATAGAACATAGATTAGCAGTGGAATCTCAATGTGACCCATTTCAGATTAACTTTCCCTATTGGTTATAGTTGAAGGAAGGAGCTGGAGATCCTCAGACTTTCTTCAGCAATACAAGTGTGGCTAAGCACATGAGGCAAGGCTTTGGTGCCTGAAGAGATGTTGCCACTTCTTACAATGGGCTTTTGCAGACACTCATTTTGAGATGAGAGGAAGGGGTGAAGCAGCATTTCCTCCACCTTCCATCTCCAGTATCTTCAGGGCTGGTACCCAGTTGGCCTGGTATAACCATTACACCATGATGTAATAAATACTTTAGAAGTTCACATCTATGTCCCCTACAACCAAGCACCCAACATGAAGCAGCGCCTTGCATTCTGGCTCACAAAAATTGGATACTGTCAGGATTTCCAACATCTGAGTGATGAGAAGAGATTCAGGCAGAAATAAAGTTGCTGTTTCCATGCAACCTTTATTACATCTACAGTGATTAGTTAGTGGCACACGTGTCAGCACAAAGGTCAGATATAATGATCCAAAGCTGTAAAATGTTTAATATCTTAGTATTTAATATACGAGATGTAATCTTAAGCACACCACAGCCTTTGACCTTTCCCTTACAGTGTAGACAAGGCAGTGCCATATTTCAGAATGATTTCTCAGCCAGTTTTAGACTTTGCTACCTGTGAGATCCAAATTAATAGGAAAAAACTCCCAAAGATTTACATGGATATACTGCACTGAAAAAGCTAGTACAGAAATTCAGCAGAGTAGCTACAGGAATAGCTGAAAGATCACATGTAGGTTACAAAGGCAAGCACTTGAAAACTGGGAAAAACCAAGCATAGAGACTGATTATGCCATTTGCACATGCATTCAGTGCAACAGGTTATCCTGTGATCCCACAAGAGACAGAAATGTTGGTATGAAAATAATAGACTGAACTGCTTTACACCTTGCATATGCAAATTTTATTCCCATTTGTTTCAGTGAATTCCTGTAACAATTCCTCATGCCAGTATGCTGATTTATTCAGTTCCTCAACTGGAGGGTTTCTCTGGGTATTTGAACAAGGGGTTCATTTTCCCTTTTCTGCCAGAAATCCAGATGCAAAAGAAACTTCTTTGGAGGAAGAAAAATTTTGTGCAGCTATTACATTTTTAAATGGCACTGGGGAAAGAGAAAAGATTAAGACAGGAAATAGGACTGAGAAGATGGCATGTTGCTACAGCAGGTACAAATACAGCCTTTAGCTCAACAATCTGGGCAAAGAAAAGGTGCAGGCACTATTTGTAAGTCAGAAGCACCACAAAACTTTCTCCCACTCTCTCCCTCTCCTCTTGGAAGGAGCTAATAGGACAATCTAATACACATCTCCTACCCTCCTTGAGGGAGAGGAGGAAAGAGATTGAAGGGGTACCAGACAAAGCCTTCAAATAGTAGTATTGGCAAAATCTTGGTAAACCAAGACACGAGAGAAAAAATTCATCTGTCATATCTGAGTTTGTCTGACCACACATGTACTTGACCCTGCAACACACCAACTATAGATCACTGCTGGAAGGACATTTGTGACACTTCTGGAGCTGAAGCTCTCTTATGTTGTCTATAAACATTGAACCACCAGAACAGCTTAAGCAAATAAACTGGCTTAAACCAATAGGATATTGTATTAACAGCACTAGACTATTTCTGTAAATCAATGTAGCTTAGCAGTAATATATTTTCCACATCTCTAGATAGTGTTAAAATACAGCTGCTTATTAAGTAGCTACAGTTGATCAGCCAGCTTAGTTGCCTATCACAAAGTTCTGATGTGTTATTTCAAAAGGTGTGTTGTAACCCTGCTAAACACTTTCTTAAATATGGTTGTCCATACAAGTACCTCTTATACAGTATTTGTATAGCACCTTTTAAGTGTTTGTCCTCTCTACACCTTAAGAATTGATCTTTTTATAAAAACTGTTCATGGCAATGAGGTATTTTCAGTGTCTGCATAAGTAAATACATCTTCTAATGCTGTGGCAGTAATATAAGTATCAGCCATTCCAACCATTGTATCTCAGCATGAACAGGATAACAAGGATTACAGTTAGCACGTAACAGAAGAAAGAGCCAAGAGATGAGGTATAAAACAAAAGTAACTTCTAAAAACATGCCCACAAATCAAACCTGCACTCAGAAATTGCTCACCGCTTACTAAAAATGCTGCATTTGTGTTGACTACTTTAAAAATAACTATAATTCTGTGATTATTAAGGTTAGGATTCTTTCAGTTACTTGTTGCCACTACAATGGTGAGCATTTTCAGTCTGAAGTTGCAGCTGTACAAGATGCACATCTCTAACTGCAGTACTGCTAGCACAAAGGAACTCAGATTTTGTAAAAATCTGGTACATACCAGTCACAGCCTGTTCCCTGTGATTCACACCAGAACCAAACTGAAATGCTGACTACATTTTCAGTATGTTGTCAGTCAGCAAAGTCCTGAATATTTAATAATTTAATTATTAGAGACCATGCATTGCCCTCTAATAGCTGAAAAAAATCTCATTATGCTGACAAATGCTAGGTCTGCAAGAACACAGGCAATATTAAAAAAAAGAGAAATTGCCAGAAATAGCCAGGTTTTTTCACTCTATTACCTAAAGGTGAGTGGTTTTGAAAGGATGGTCATGTTTTTAGTTTTTTTCCCTGGAAAATATGGCACAATATAGCCACTATATCCTATATTTAGATACTACTTCAGTGGGATTTTTTTTCTGGTTTTTGCTGTTTGGTTGTTTGGGGGTTTTTTTCTGTCCTTGCAGGGTGTCTTTTACACTGAAATAGACTTTAGCTCCCTTTATCACAGCTCAGTGTACTGGAAGTACATATCTTCATATTTTACTTAAATCTCACTCCTGCACTTATCAGCATTTAAATTTCAGTGCTGCAATCATTCTCATGTAATATTTTAAATTATTCATGTATTCATCAACATATAATTTACTGTTATTTCACACGGCAGGATCAGCAAAGTTTAGCAATAAAAATAACTGTAGTATTTTTTCTGTAAAAACCGAAAAATACCAGTCATTTGTCGTTAAACAAACCAAATCCAACATTTAGTGGCACAAAGCTTCTGGTAATCAGGGGAACAGTTCTAAGTATAAGCCATCTATACCAGTTCTCAAATTCTCAAAATAGCCGAAGTGATGAAAGTTTGTTCAGTGTTTTCCATTAGATGTCAAGAAATTCAGATCTTAACTTATACACTGTATGTTGCAGGTCTACATGCTTTCACACGGGGATCCTTTAGATATTTTACCTCTATCTCCTGCAATTGCTCTTGATTTGTTGCATACATTTGCTGTAAGGATTCCTCTAGTTCAGTGTTACGGTCCAGTAGAGTCTTCCCAAGCTCAGCAGCAAGGTGAAGATCTAAACAAAGAAATCATGTTTGCATGTAAGTGAGAGAAACAATGATGTAATCCAAACTAAAGCCTGTCATCAAATACTTGAGGTATTTTCTTATTGGTGTTATAACTGCTCCAAGTTATCGCCAGTACCCAACATGGAAGTTAGCTTTTACCTAAGCAGAATATTCATCTACCATCTCTAATGCAAGTCTAAATCAGCCCTGTGACCCAGAGACACTCTAATGTCATAAAGCTTCCTCAGTTCCTCTGTGGCCCTTCTGACACACCCCACCACATTCACCTCCCACACAGTGCCCAATCTGCACCAGCTGTGCCCAAGGTCTCTTGGGCTTCACCCTCTTTACAGCACCCAGCAGAATAAGCATAGCAGACCCTGTAAATGTTCATCAGTCTAGACCCAGGCCAAAGCAGATGAACTCTTTATTGACTTGACTGTTCCTCCCTATTATCCCTCTACCAGAGGTAGAGACACTCAGGATCAAAGTGAAAGTTTCAGATGCTTTTTATGGTGAAACAGTAATATCAAAAGACATAAAATTGATGGAGACTTGCAGCTATTCTGCTTTTCAAGCTCATAAACCCAGGTGACAAGAACTGTTTCATATGCTCCAAAACATCACTTTAAATGTCATTTGTTCTCAGGCATTTAATCTCAATTTTACTTCAGTCATCTTCAGTCACCTCCAGGGTGCAGTTGTTGCAAATTAAGAAATAAGTCATCTGAACACACAGCTCCATTCTAGAGGGAAGCTTGATATTTGCTCAACAGCATCAGAATTGCTAGATATTCTTTATTATTGCGTTGAAAGACAAGTGTAATTTAAAAGTTAACATAATGTGCCAAAGTAATAAATCTTGGTATTAGTGCTAACATAGTAGTTACTCTGTGGAGGGTACAACATGTCAAGGATTCAAGAGATTACTAGAAGTCTCTTATTTTCCACCTCCTTCCCATCACATGACTCATGACCTGCATGCATGCAATATCACCTAGTTAGTTCTCACACAGAACTTGTATTATTAATCGGAAAGAGAAGAAAAGTCAAGAAAAACTTCGAGTCACATCAAGAAGCCTTAAATTAATAAACAGGAGGCATGTACTGCATCATTAGTAGTTAGAGAAGAAAACACATTAATTCTGTTTTCATTTGATTGCAATGCCCTTTTTCAACATATTATGCTACCTCTTTCCTGCCCCCTCTCAGTTATCTTATCAGCTAGGAACTGTAATACATACAGTACTGCTCCAAGATTGTTTTGTGCTAACCTTCAGTTTGGCAGCCTGTCCAAAACAATTACTCCATCTCCACACATATGCCAAAGACCAAATTCAGACTAACAAGGACAAGTCAGTACAAACATTTGTCTATGAAGCTATAGATGTCCAATTCTGGCAAAACAACAGCTTGCTATTCTTTACACATTCTTTACAGCCACAATGCATTGTTTCCTACCTTAAGGTCAGATTCTTAGCATAAATGCCATAAAAATTATTTAAAAAAAATCCCACTGCATGAGAGTTCTTCAGTTTCAAAAGATGTACAATTAGAAGGCACAAGGCATATTGGTCTATACTTAGGAGTTTATCCTCACATCACTTTTTCACTCTAGTACCACTCTTAATGAAGCAGGATTTAAAGTATTTGGATAAGGAAACCTTAAGGCATCCTGCTTAAATTTTCCCATTTGGTAAACAGATTGCACATTGTTTACCCATGGACAGAGTAACTCCCAGTCAAACACCAAGCTGTTTGTTCTACCTCATTACAAGAATACTGTAGTCTTCAAATTCAATGAATTCATTATCCTATAGAAAATGGAGTCCTGCTTCACAAGTTCTTGTACTGCACAGATCTTTACTTGGAAACACCATCTTTAAAACAATACTAGCATCATTCAAGGCAAAGACTAAATAGCCTATTCTTTTATTTTAATAGAGTAGAATAAGAGCTTTAGAGAGGATTTAGGATTATGCTAAAGACATAATGCATAATGGAATTACTACCATTTCCCTTCCCAAAGTGAAAGTTTGTTTTCATGTTTAAGCACATTTAGGAGTTTATAGCTTCATTCTTAAATGCCCCCTCATCTACTAATCAAATAGCACATACCACACAGTACTTGGAATACAAGGTGAATAATAGAATTCATGTCATACTTCACACTCATTCTGTTTGTTAGACTGGCAGAAGCACAAATGGGTTACTATGGGAGAAACACTTTTATAATTAAGGCAATTTGTTTCTGAGGGGGAGAATACAAGTGAGAGTGCTCAGAAATATACAATAAAACCTTAACTCTAGAGAAAGCAAGTACAGAAATAATTTCCTCTCTTCTAAAATTCAGAATTTTTTTTGCATCCATTTTTCTTCCTTGTCAAGTACCTGGAAGCTCTATAAAGATCTAATTTTACAAGAGAGATGTGACATGTATGTTTTCCAGATACAAAATGGAAAGTATTAATTTACATTTCTCTGGAGAGAGTTACGGTAGAACAGTAGAAGCAAAGCTGCATTTTCTGTTGTAAATTTATGTAAAGCAACAGCTAAATTCTGACAGACATGCCTTTTTCCTTTTCACCATAAAGATGGAAGCAGAGAGGTTTTTAATAATGCAAAAGGCGTATGTACAGATCTAAAGATCTTTGTTTTAGTAAATCTGATTAGTTGTACTGGTGTTTAACAGCTCCATCATAAATCTCCAAAATAAGACTTCAAAGTTGTCTTCTGATGTAGAACGGCCCTCACTTACCAGCACTTCACAGTCTCTTCTGACTGCATTACCATCATTGAAAAAAAGATAAAAACAGTATCAAAATCCTTCTCTTCTACTTTTTCATAACCCACCTAACAAAATTATTCAAAGAATTTTCAATCTAAAATTAAGTCTATTATTTTAAACAGCAAAAGGCACTAATTGTGTGATATGTGTAAGTAAGCCTAGTGTGTTTATTTAACTGTAAAACAATTTTTTTTTTCTACTTAGCTTCCTATTTCCTATTCTGTATTCAGAACACCCTCTGTCCTGTAAAAGTGAGTAACAGCAAGATGCAAAAAGAGCTGTCCATATTAAAAAAATATTTTTTAAAGGTCAGTATACTTCAGCAAAACACTGCAGAAGGATGGCTGTTCCCATCCTTACAAGAATTCCATGAGCACTCTATGCATGAGCAGTATGCCAGAAAAGCCCACCTCCATTATCAAGGAAAAAATCTTTGGTACATACGAAGACTGTCAAGGTTTTCTGAAACCCCTTCCCTAATTTTAAGTTTTAAAGACTGACTGACAAGGACTTCAAGCTTGTTTCAGGATGCTTTCTAATGTTTTACAAGTTAGGTTCTCATAATCATACTCATCAGTTTTTAAACATGCACTGATTGTTTGGGTTCTGAAGAGTTTCACGAGACCTAGATAAGCACTCTTACTACCCTGTTTACACACATCCGTGTGTCTTAGCAGCAGGAGGAGTAGTATGCTTCAGAGTCCAGAAATAAAGTACAGCACAACTTTTTTTAAACATTCCTGAAAGGAATTTCCTCTTTGCATTTCAACTTGTCCATCGTTTTATTTTCCTCCATTTCCTTTTGGCAAGTCTATTTGTGGCTTCCATTTAGGCTTGAAAAGAGAGAACCCCCAGAGAAAGATTGTCCACATGTTGAGAGTACATTAACCAAACCTCCAAAATGCACTAACCTCTAGAATGGAACACTGCTTCTTAAAAGCTGACAGCAGAGTCAATTGGTGATTATTTCACTCATTTTGATTAAAAGATGAAAGTAGAGAAACATCAAGAAGACAAGAAGTCAGTTGTTATACTTTGTGAAGTCTCTTTATAGGTCTTCTATTCCATAAACGCTGACATAATAAAAACATTACTGAATCATGTCTTCAAATTTTTCACTCTCTTCCCTTTGACAGCAAACTGTAGTTTCAGGATCTTATTTAAACTGATTTGTTTGTATCCTAGATCAAGGAAAACGTCAATTTTGGGTGAAGAGTACCTAAATACACCTTTCAAACAGTCAGCTACTTTATATAGCATACAATTAGAGAGACCTGGTCCCATCTCATAAAGAGTTTCTGCTGTCAGATGCCTGATCTCATTGTGAATATTGCTTAGCTTTCTCTATGGTTTATAGTATAGAAGCACCCACCAATCCCAAGAATTAATGTATTTCAATATGAAAGCAAAACGTGTAAGACTGGAGCAGGTTTGCAGGAAGCCACTTCACAGCTTTGAACTAGCCTTTCAAAACAAACTCGGGATTAAGAACAAAAAGTAGAACTAAGTAACTTAAGTAAATACCAGTCATAAATGCCACTAAGCTCTTAAGGAAATTGCACATTCTTTCCGTATCATGCCTGTTAAAAGATTTTTCATGCTATTATACTTGTATTTCTGTGTCTCCTTTCTCATTTGTGAAATGAACAGTTTCACATTGTGAAATGAACCTCTTGCATGTAGTGTTTTAAGACCTACTGATGGAATTACATAGAGAAGCTATACATGTATATTTCTGAGGCACAGTGGAGTTATATGATTTTTTAATAAGAAAACCTAAAGAGCTTTTAATAAGGAACCTACAAACTAAATGAGCAGTGCTACGACTACAACTTCATCGACTGGAAACCCTTACAAAGAACTCAACAGGGCGCAATAGCGCATCCTATCCCGATGCTTCCAGCGCCTCTCCCTTCACCTTCCATGCAAGGTGCAACTTTTCGCAGAGTCGCTTCCCCCCCTGCGGGCGGAGAGGGACCCCGGCACCATTCAGCTCGGCTGCCGCACCTCCTTCCCTCAGACAAAGACGGCCGCAGTTGTTACCGGTGACAGCGATTCCGCGGCGGCGGGAAGCGCGGCCGTGCGGGGATCCCGGGCTCCGAGCCCCGCACCACCGCGCGCCCGCCGCCGCCCCCGACCCCCGAGCGCCCTTTCCACCGCCCCGCCCGGCGCCCCTCGCAGCCCCGCACCGCCGTTGCCTCCTCGCCGCCCAATGCGGCCCCTTCCCTCACACGCCTTTCTCGCCGCAGCCCCTGCCCTCACATGCCCCGCGCACGGCGGATCCCCACAGCCCCTTGCCTCACACGCCCCGCTCAACGCGGCCCTTGCCCTCGCCCCCGCGATTCCCCACGACGCCTTCCCTCACACACCCAGCTCGTCACACACCCTCTCTCACACGCCCCCCGCCGCCGCCCCAGCTCACCTTGCTGCAGGTCCTGCTGGTCGTACCAGGGCTCATCCTCGCGGATTTCGAACTCCTCCACCAGGCTGTCGGCCAGCATCGCGCCCCTTCCCCTCAAAGGCGGCTGAGCCGGCGGCGCCCACCCCACGAACCTCCTGCGCCGAGCGGGGCAGAGCGAGCCGGCAGCCGCTCCCCGCTTCAGCAGCCGCCTCCGGCCATTGCCGAGCGGTTCCGGACTTTGCCGAACCTCTCCCCCTTCTGGCCGGGCTGCGCCGGCGGCAACGTGGCAGCTGCTGCCGCCGCCCGCCCCCCGCCTCCCGCGATTCAAACACAGCACCCTCGCCTCGCCTCGCCGGCGGGCAGCCAATGAGGAGCCGCCCGCCGCACAGATCGAAAGGAGGATAAGCCACTCATAAGGCTAATTCATATCAAGCGGCCAATGACAGCGAAGATAGGGCGGGCCCAGGGCGGCCGCGCCCCGCCCCGCCCCGCGGTGCGCAACCTCTCGTCAGAAGAGGTGGGTCCGTGCCTTTGGAAGGGGCGGTGGTCGTCGGTGCTCGGGGGCATTGATGGCGGGGATCGGCTGTTGAGGGATGTCGGCTGCGGCGGAGCAGGGCTGGCACAGCCCGGACTGGGACAGTGCGACTTGGTGTAGGGAAAGCCGGGGCTCGTAGTTGCCTCGCATTGGGAGCGCTGAGGGAAGAGCCCACGAGGAGGGACCCGGCGTGGCGGCCAGGTGCGGGGCCGCCTGTCCGCCGGAGTGCGGGAGGGGAGGGCGGATAGGGGAGCCTGCAGTCCGAAAGGGACTGGCCGCATCCCCGTATCTCGCTCGAGCGGCTGCCGCTCGCTCTCGGCTCTTCTCTGCACAAAGCGAAGGGAGCCGTGTTTCCTGCCCGGGGACCCTGCTGAGAAAAACGAGCGTAACTTCCCCATTCTTAACAGACGAGCCCTTCCAAAGGTGCAGTCCTGCGAGCCTCGGCTGGCAGGAGCGCAGCTCCACGGCGCTTGCAGAGCGGGCTCTGGCCGCTGCCACAGCCCGGTGCCTCTGTGATCACCCCCTGAGTGTTTCCCCTCAGCGCTACCCCTCGGGACTAGCAGCGCGTTTATTCTCGCTTCCGTCGTAATGTGGTGCCAGTCACGTCCGAAGGATGAGGAAGGTCCGTGTGTCCAACCAGTCTGTCAGGGCTGTGAGCATTGCACAGTGGTTTGGGACCAGAACGGCAGAGCAGGATGTCAGCTAGTGCGCCTCAGGCAACGTTTGCTATTCTCTATCGGAATCCACTTTTTTTTCTTTAGATTCTTGCTCTAATTTCTTTTGTCATCCTGCACTGGAGAAACGCAGGTAATGTCACACTGCATCTCACTGGCCCGAACAGCCTGTTCTTTCGGTCTCTGAGTATTTACACAGTTGTAACCACCAGAAATTTCTGAAACCGATTTGCCTTCTGTGAGTCACAAAATGTGCACCTGTGCTTTAACCTGCTCAATATAAAGGCTGACTATTATGAAGAGGGAGGGGATGCTCAGACATGATTTCATTGTAGTGCTATTAAAGGGAACATCTGGGAAAGGAAGTGTGGTACCTCAACTTCTAATTGAACCTATTTCATAAACAAGGTGCAGGACCAGATGTACCAATTAGGGTAGAGTTGTGTCAGATCCTGCATATTACAATTAGTCATGGTACTAGAGGCCAGTTTGTGCATTGTTAGAAGATTTTTGTTGAAGAAATTTCAAATATCCTTCAAATTTTCTGAAACTGAGGGGACCATTTTTCATTTGTGTCAAAAGGAATCGAGTCAAACAATTTAGAAATGACTGCTGGTAATGTTACTATGAAGCACTTTTATTCTTGGTGCTTATGGAATTTGAAGGAAAGTTCTCCATTTTGAAGATCTGTGCAGGGTGCTCCAGGTAGAAATAGAGGTAAAATGTCTACTTTTCCAAAAGCCCTAATATCCACTATATAAATAATTTCATTAAGTATATTTGTGAAGGCTTGAAAAAGTAGATGTTACACTTACCAATAACATACTCACTGTAATGACTTTCATATTCATATCAAACTTATTTTTAAAAATAAACATTTCAACTGTACATCTTTTCAATAACCTTTTTCTTAATTTTAGGTTTCTCAGTAAAAGATTGTGAAACCAAACTTGCTACAAAAATGCAAAATTTTGTCCCCTGAAAATGGTTTTGTCTTTACAGATGTAGAAAAATAAGTTTAAAGGTATACATCATGGTCATTCTGAAATATTTTAAAAGTCAGCCATATTCTTAGAAATAAATTGGCTTTATTAAAATGAATCCTAGGCTTCCAGTTGTTTGTCAGCTTGATTTTTTTTCATAGCTATAGAGTGAGATTACCTATTCTTTGCATAGTGTTTCATATCACAGCATCTTACATATACATGCAAGTGTGCACCCATACTTTATTTGCTCTTCAAGAGTTCATTTTCTGTGTTGGGGGATGGAAAAACTGCCTGTTCCATCTTCCCTAGTCCCTACCTGATTTGTGGTTTTTGCATGGTCCCGGCCTGGTGATTGGGAAGTTCCTCCCTTCCTGCACAGCAGCCACTTTTCAGCCGCCTTGTAAACCACAGGAAGGCTGGAAACAGCCTTGGCTTTCATTTCCTGTTTCTTCCATGGTTATTTTTATGAGGAGTTCAGGGAGCTGCTTATAGAGCTGCTGATCAAGCAGATATTCAAACCAGGTATTTTGATGGATATGTGAAAATTGCATTTAGAGTAAAATTGTTAATATGCAGAGGAGCAAAGTGTGAACTATTGACATAAAGCAGGTTGTAAAGCTCTTCATAGAAAGGCTGAAAAAAAGCCCCAGTTAAAAACAAATACCTGGGACTAATTATGTATTGGGCTTATAGAATCAAGTATGGTCAAGGGCTTATTTTAGGTAGCTATTAAACAGCTTTAAAAGATAGAGGTTCCCTGGAGCTGGCTCTTTTCATGGCATAGTTTACACCAAACATGCTAAAGTAATTGATGGAAAAGATCAGCATCTTAAAAAATAGTTGACTGAATATCTGATTGATAGATTAAAGAAATCTGTATTCTTGGGCTGAATCTCTGTTGTTTGGGCATACATAAAATACTGTGTGCTACTTGCTATCTTTTATTTACATGCAGTCTTCATATCATGAAAATGTTAACTTAAAGGTGTTTTAATTGTTTTATTGTTTATTAGGTGAAAATATTGCTTCCATGGTTTTTTAACAATTAATACTTTAAAATAGTAGGGTAAAACTTGGTATTTGTTTCGAAAGAAGTATTCCCCTATGTACATGCTGCGTTTGACATTCATAACATTGGAATACGTAATTATTTTTGTAATTCTCTTTTGTAACTTGAGGAAGAAGAGAGCTGTACTCCTGGAAGATGAAGATTCTTTGGGGAATTCATGCTAATGCGCTGGCATATTCCATGACTACCTTAGGTGCTGGAATGATGAACAGCATTTTTAATTTCTACTATGTTAAGCTTTTCCTAAACCGATACAAAATTTCAGAAAGCGCATTTCATATAGCACAGGTACTGTACAATGGAATATTTTGATTACCATGTTGTGCTATGCAACAAAGAAGTGATTCTTTTAATGACAGATTAATTTTGGAATCATTGCAATTAATTAACAGTAAATTATCTTTTACTTTAGTTAATCCATAATCCATATGGAACTTACACATAAAGCACATTATTTACAGTCTGCAGAGTAAAAATCTCCAGACTTAATTACTGAAAAGATTTTTACGTTTGATAGCTTGAAGTAATTTTCTAAACTGATCTTGCACCTTAGCTCTGTAGATAAGTTTGACATTAGTGCTTTCCTATGAACTGTTTAAGTACTTAAATACTGCATTTATCCTGCAAGTCATTATCCACGTGAGTAACTCTTGTTGTAAATGGTCTCCTGAAAGTAATGGGCCAGCTCATCTTTTGAATTAACTTGCTGTGAGAATAATATCTGAGCTTTGCAGAATAAAAGCCCAGATATAAAAGGTTTTGAAAGAGTAGAGTCTTAGGGACAGTTTATTTCACATGTAGTTGGTCACCTACCTACTTATTCATCTTATTTTTTCAGCATTTCTAATGACCTATGACTACTGATAAGTGTTTGTTTTAGAGTCTCTTTTGACCTGAGTAGCTTTTCTATGTATTTATTTCTTGTCTGAATAGAGGTTTATTTTAAATAAATATGTTGTGTTTGTGTAACTTCTGCAGAAGAATGACAGTAGCGACAAATTCCCTTGTTTGTGGCAGGTTGTGTTTATGATCTGGAATGCCATCAATGATCCCCTTTTCGGGTACATTCAAGACAACTCCAGGCTGAAGTGCTGCGCAAGGCGCCAGTTCTCGATTTTATACGGAGCCCCTTTGTACGGCTTGGCCTTCCTGCTGCCGTGGTTCCCCTGGAGGCACTATGAGGAGGGGGACTGGCTGAGTGGCGTCCACCTCATCGTCGCGCTGTGCGCCTTCGACGGCCTGCTGACCTTTGTGCTCCTGGCGCAGTGCGCGCTCTTCGCCGAGAGCTCCACCAGGCACGAAAGCAGGCTCCAGCTCATCAAGTACAACCAAGTGGCAACGTTAATCGGGTCCACAAGCATTCTCTTTTGTGGGCTCATATCGGATAATATGGAAAACTTTCCTTATTTTCAGGCTTTCACTGTTTTGATAGCAGTGCTAGCGACAGCTTGTATGTGTTGCACAGGTAAATACAGCACAAGTCAATACGAACAGAGAGAAATTCATACAGAGGATGGTAATCTGGGAAACAGTCGTGGAAGTTTCTCCTTGGCCTCGGTAGTTTCATTGACCAAACAGATCATGACAGAGAAGAACTTTCTATGTTTTGTAACAATGAACTTCTTCCAAGTCTTCCACCTAGCCTTTTACAACAATTTTATGATGATCTTTGCGGATAATCTTATTCCTAAGGATGTCCTGTCTTCCTCAGTAAGAAGTATCATGTATGGAGCAGGTTTTATTTGTCCTCAGGTAGGCAGTCATACGTCTTTATTTCTAAATATGAAAACCTGGTGTTTTAGTAGTTCACAGTATCCATTTAACACTTGAAAAAATGCTGTATTTGGCAGAAGGCATTGGCCAAAATGAGTACTAGATCTCACTCCCCAGCGCTCTAGAAGAAGGAAGTACCTCTGTGCAGGCTGATCCAAGTGTAGGAGGTAGAGAGAGCAGACAGACAGGCTGGTAGGATATCTGTTTAAAACAGTGTGAGACATGAGTAGGCAGGGGATGAATGTTTTGTATCCTCCAGTGCTTACAATACCTAAGCATAAAGGAATGAAAAACGTGGCCAAGATCAAATGTTCCTAAAAGCAAAATCTACAGAATTCTGAATTATTTTTTGTTTTGTTTTGTTTTCTAACACTCTATATTACAAATTAAAGACTAAGCTCTTCTTCAGGAGGTTTCTGAAATAAACTGCGCAAAATACCAGAAAAAATTATAGAGTTTGAAAAGCATTGTTAAAATATGTATCTCAGTCATGGAAACCAAACAAAACACTAAATAGCTGCTTTTGGAGAATAATACATTCCCATTTATTTTGTTGTTTGGTCTCTTGGTCAGCAGTATTTATGGGTAAGAGAGACATACTTTTAAGAGCCCAGTCAGGGATGAGGGGAGGAGTGATGAACTGAGAAGAGAAAGAGAACCCAAAAGAGTAATGCTTGAGAACAAGAAAAGCAGCAAAAGTGTGTCCCACAGAATGTTACCATACTTGTCTGCAGTAAATAAAAAATTCCTCTGTTCATTGCCTTCTAACTTCTTTCTCTAGGTCATTAGAAACGTTCTCTGTGTTTACTTGTTGGGTGTTGAAAGTCAGGATACTCAAAATATGAGTATTCATCATAGGTGTTGATGGTGTTCAGGATTTTTTAAAATCAGGCTGTTACATTCATTAAATTGTAGTGGGTTCTGATAAGTAATATATATAAGAAGATAAATGAAAGTGCAACTGGAATTCAGAGCTCAATTTCAGTTCCCCTTTTGTTTTTTGCATATAAAACATACAGATCCTGAGCATACCTGCTGTTCCATAACTCCTGTCTACAATTTCAACTTTTGTCCTTATCACAGGTTTAATAGTTTTGGGGTTTTCTCCTGTACCTCAGACAGTTAGGTAATGAACTTCAGAAATAAATCAGAAGCTACAGAAGTTAGGAAAGCTTAAATAATTTTACACTTAATATATAGCAATCACTTTTATTGTAAAATCAGTGTGACAGTGTGAAAAGAACAATCTTTCAGAAAATGTGTCTCTCTCTGCTCCCCAGAGACTCTTTGTCTAGAAGGTCACTGAACCGTAGAGGGTTTGCTGTAACCTTATTTTTCTCAGGTTTTGTCTCTTTGAGCTCAAGATACAATAAGAGAATTCTCTGATGGCAATGTCCTGAACTTCCCTTGCTGGAAAAACACCCAACCCTTGTAAAATAAAGCTCCTTTTTATGAACTTTGCTTCAAACTGGAATTCAGCTTCTGACTTAGGTTCCTTCGAGTAGTGGGTGTGAGGAATACAACCTGCCCACAAGGAAAACGTTGCTGTAACATAGACAAACAACTATGAATTTGCATCATTGTTAGTATTTTCCTTACAGTCTTAGAGATGTGCAAGTAGTGAAGAATTTTCTAAGTCATAAGTACTTCCTGAGACAGGGTTATTTTGCAATTACAGTGAGACAGGAACATGGTGTTTACAATAGGAGGCATTACAAGATCCCTTAGTATTTCTAGTGGAGGCACTTTGCAGCAAAAATCCCTGAAAACAGCCAGGGGGAGGAGTATGTTTTAAATTTGTTATAACAAGATGTTTTTCTTATACCAACTTTCTAGATTTGTTTTACCTCCCTGATCAAGTAGAAATCTTGAGCTTTTTTACAATAGCATTTGCCATGGTAATCTTTTTCTGACCGTAGCATCCTGTTTTTATTTGTTATGTTAAAGCAATTCAGTGTGGGAACAATTGTACAAGGAAAATTCTTTCCTGTTCTTCATCTGAATATTACACAGTTCATCTCTGTAACACAAAAGAAAGGAGAAAATGTGGATCTTTATACAGTTTGTATATTTGTGACAGAGAGGAGGACCATGTACATGTAGATGGTGACAAAGGCCCATATAATAAAAAGAACATAATTCATTACAGAATGTCCTGTTGAAAGTGAAAAGTGAGGAAAAATGTAAAAGAACTTAAATTTTCTTCATACTATAATCAGCACTTAGTATCATTTTCCTGAGTTAGCCAGTCTCTAGATTCTCAGAATCTACTCCTTGCCAAGATGGGCAAAGTTAAAACTCAGCCATGCAAAAGCACTGGCCTCTGCCTTTCTCTGCTTGCTAGTAAAGCTTCTAACTTGTTTAGTTAAGGCTGTCCTGGTGAGCTTGCTTTGCCAGCTTAAAAATCATGCTTGATTTCAATAAATGCCAATGAAAATAGTAATGTTAATGAAAAAGCAATTACTGAAAATACTTCTTGTCAGCAGTTAAATGGTGAGATGTTTGATTTACAGTTATACTGCAAAGTTAATACTTTAAGGGATATCAAAAGTAAAGATCATGAGCATTAAATAATAGGCATTGTGGGAAGAGTGTTTCCTGCAGGATATAGCAGTTCTCAGTGGCTAGTTTTTGAGTGAAAGGAGACTGTACCTAGAAGAGGTAGCATAGAATGAGCCAGTAGAGGGTTGTCTTTTTTCAGTTTCTATTTTTTTATTTGTTGAACTTCTTAGAAAGGGTCATTGTTTTTTTTTCCTTTAAAGGGTATTAATTATGTCAAGTCTGTGTTTTATAGCTCTCCCAGTGCTGAGACACTGTACTGTATCTTTTTATCCTAAATGTGTATGTATTATCTTTTTAGTGCCTTGTTCTTCTCAGTCATACTTCATTGAAGAAGATTGGTTATTACAGAATCATCTTGTTTTCCTTTTACTATGAAGGAGTAGCTGCTGCTGTCATGTGTCTCCTAGGGCAAGAACACTATTATCTGCTGGCATTCTATGTTACAACAAACATGTAAGTAAATCCACTCCCCTGTTCATAGACACAGCTGAAATACTTCTAACAGAGCAGACACTTGCTTTTATTTCCATGAAGATTCTGCCTCTGCTTTCATGGCTTTCTTTCTGTTTCACTTTTCAGAAAAGTTGAAATTTCAGTTACAGATTTTTTTATTTTTATTTTTTTTTTCTTCCAGCTTTCATTTTATTGTTTTACCTTTTATTTTCTGCTTGAAATAAAAAAGCCTAAAATGCAAACAGCAATTATGGTTTGCAGGCACATGCCTCCAGTCACTTTAACCTGAGATCCAAGGAAGGAGAATCTCATGTTTTCCACAGACATGGAAGAGCTCAGCAGAGGAACTCTCCAGGGACTGTTTGCTGGGAAGGCTCAAACCTCACTCTGTATTGCAGGACCACTTGTGTGCTGCACTGCAGGCAAATATGGGTAGCTCAGGTGTCTGTTGGGTAGCCAGCACAGAGTCCCATTTCCACTGGTGCTCAGTAGTAAGGTGCCAAGCAGTAGTATTTTCACATAAGTGTATAATGATACATGGAAAACCTTATTTCAAGATAAAGAGTTGTTTGTATCAGAATATTGTTACAGCAATTTGTTTTTATTTCTTCATGTTCTCTTTCATTGTTGTCTCTCTACATGTTCTTTCTTGCCCTCCTTTTCTTTGTCTTTCCCTCCCCATCCCATTTTCATTCTTATTTTCAGTATTGCAGTCATGGGCTACTCTAACACTGAATTGTGTGAACAATAAATTGAATTTCGTTGTCTGCATGTTTTAAATGATGAAGATGTGTTTTGATTTCTTCAAGAGAAAAATCTGAGGTACCTAAACACTGTATGTTTAAAGTCCTGGTTGTTAAAGTACCTTGTTAGTTAAAGCTCATCACACCCAAAATTTAATAAGACACAGAAGTTGTAATATTTGATTTCATTGTTTCATTTGGCTATTTGTTAAGAATCAGCTTTGTGTGTGTGTATGTTTAAATGCATATCTATATACATCTATATGCACTGTAAATACATATATAGGAATGCATGTAAACTATTCTTTTTATTCTAATTCTTCCACCTTGAAGTTTACCTTCCACATGGTCATGTCTTTTCCAGATTTCAAGAGCAAGTTTTCAGTTTTCCCTTTTTCTGAGGTGTTTCTTTTCTCCTGATCATTTTAAATTACATTTATTGATAATGTAAATTTATTGTCAAAGTATTCACCTTTTACAATGATGTCCAGCAAAAAAAAGAAGAAAACCCCCCACTTTCAGGTTTGCATCTAATTCTCAACTAAGAACAGATCTAGTAATGCTTTCAGACAGATCACCATGTTTTAAAGAACATGCCAGCTTTGTGTGCTTTGTGTTTGCAGAATATCAGTGTTTGTGTTAGAATGTCAGTTACAATTTCATTATAAAGTGAATATAAGAACTATGAACATCTTCAATATTTTGTTTTTCTTTAGGGTAATTGTGCAAGCTTCATTTAGCTTGTTCAATTTGCCTTTGGCAGATATTGTTGATGCAGATTTAATAAAGCACAAGAGGAGGTAAGTCAGTCATTACTGTTTTTTTTTTTTAAATATGGTGTTTGCCTTGTTACTCTTTGGTAATAAGTTGTGTCAAAGTAAAGAGACAGTAAATGATCTGGGATCCTCGATACAGAAATCCTTTTTGTGAGAGCAGCTTAGCATAAGTGAAGATTAGAACTTGAGTAAAGTTTCCTGCAGTTACTTCAGTAGAGTAATTTAAACAGATAATTAAGTTATTTCTCTTTTTTCTTATAGTATAATATAAACCAAGTCCTACCAATTTTAATGGCTTTATTTTTGTTAGCTTCAATTGAATTACTCTGTAACCAGATACATCTATGATCATGTATGGAATTTTTGGAATAAGGCATTTTCAAGATGGAAAAGGTGTTAAGAAAGCTTTGCCTATGCTAGGTAAAGTGCAGATTTTAAAGTCTAACCTGGTTCCTTTATCTCCCTGAAATAAAAGTGCTAAAACCTGCTGCAGAATAGCATATTGCAACTCATTGATATTTTGGATTTTTATCAAAGTACACACAACTTCTTGTTGGTTCGATCAATTGTTATGTAAGTGTAGATTGAGTCCTGTTAAAGCACTTGCCCCTCAAAGGGAAGACCTGTTGCTTTCATGAGGAAAAATTTGCCTCACTTTCTGGCCTAGGCATGCAAAATCTTCAGTTGTAATTAATTCTCCATGCATGTAATTTAACTTCAGTAATTACTCAAAGTGCACAAAGTTGAATTTAAGTACGAGTCACTTCAGAATTGGGGCAAAGCTGTGTCTATGTATATATGTATATATATATATATATATTTATTTATTTATTTATATTTATATAAATATATACACACCCTGCAGCAGTTTGTAACCCATAATTTCCAAATAAATTTAAATTTCATTATGAGAGTAGATCTGTTTGCTATCATGTGTGACTAAGGATCATGATATTTAGTATTTGCATATTAACAGGATTCCAAGCTTTTTAAAATCACAATTGAAATTAATACACTAATAAGTTTGTGTTGTGCATTAATTTGTTTTTTCCCAAATATTTTAGGTTACCACTTTCCTCTATGGTTTTTGGTACCAATGCTTTATTTACCAAGCCTGCCCAATCTTTGGCTCCAATGGTTGTGGTTACAATACTAAATCATTATGGCTATTATAACCTGAATAATGTACCTGGTCATCCTGATATAAGGTGAGTTAAAAAGAGATACTTTAAATCTTAGAAAATAACATTGAATACTCCTGTACTCTAAAAAGCAAATTGATCAGCAATTAGATGCATCAACTGCACTTCAAAAACATAAACACTTTAAAAATACTTATCAGTTGTTTCTGTCTGTGTAGAAGTACAAATGTTTTTTAAAGAGTAAATAATTTATTAAACAATATGCATCAGGATATCTTTTAAAAGCAAAAAATCCATTTTTTATTTGAGAGAAAGCAGTATAATCATTGGAGGGAGGGAATTTGCCCCAAGTAGGAATGTATCATTTTGGCTCTGATGCTCCCTACCATTCTAATGCAAATGATTTCATTGTGGTCCCTGGAGACCTTAATACAGCATAAAGCTGTGGTTGCTGGTTAGCTGGACATGTGTGGGCTTTTATAAAAATAAATTAACAGGGAATAACCACACTGAAAGGGTCACAGGCTGTAATTATGACCATCAGGAGGAAGTGGCAGCATAAGGAGTAACTGAAGTCGGGGCTAAATGGAAAAATCAGTCCTGATTAGGATTTACTTGAGGAAACAGTATGAATATCCTGAGAACTACATAGCTCTCCTAAATTTTAGTAAAAACCTAAAGAAACAGATGTACACAATTTTATATGAGCTTTTGTGGAGACAGCTCCCGAGGGAGAGAGGTCTGGTTATGTGTCCCCTAAGGTTAGGAGAACATTCTGTATTTGAGAAATTTTCTAAAAAAATGGATGAGGACAAGCATGACATAAAAGAACAACAGGTGGTCTTCAGAAATGCATCCAGACAGAAGCAAAGGCAGCTTAAGTTTGAGGCTATGTGTGAGAGCAGCTTATTTTAATGCATTCTGTAGATAGGCAGTGAGATGATGTGAAGAGAACATGAACCTCATTATAATGTCAAATATGATGAGTGAGTTTTGCAGAAGAGTGATAGGTTGAACTGGATGTGGATATGAGAGAGCAGAATATATTAATCTTGATGATTCAGAGAAATTCAGGTTTGAAATGTAAAAACTGCAGTTCTGATCCGTTTCAATCAGAGAAATGATCCCTTTGTGGATGGATTTTAGATCACAGTAGACATAAATCTTTTTTGCCTGGTAAATAGCCCCTGGACTATAGCAACAATAAATTTATTATATAGAGTTGAAATACTTGGAATGCTCAACTATAAAACCTGTGTTTTCACTTGAGTCATGCTGAAATTTTATTTATTTCACTTGGGCCAGGAACAGCATAAAACATACAAAGCTGAGACTACTGAATCAGAACACCTGAAATATATTATGTATTTCTCTTGCCCATCCTTTCAAAAATAATTTCTTAAATATTAAGCAGTTTGCCTGTGTTTTCTGTATATGCAGTGTGTGAATGGGTTTTCTTTTGCTTGCAAATGGAGTACAGGTTTGATATACAACCCATAAAGACCAGAAAACTCGAAGTTGTTTCTAGGGAGTCAGTTTGCCCTTGGCAATGTACTCAGACCACTGACTGAGCTATGATTACTTATATATATATTAAAAACCTATTGACTGATCTCATATTCCAGCCATAGGCAAACAGTTAAAATACACTTGCCCCAGGACAAAATTGTTTGAAGACAAACAGAAATTAAATGCAAGAGATTGTTTAAAATATGCTCAAACTGTTTTGGGGGAAAAAAGGCATTTCACATATGTGAACTATAAAAAATGAAGTATTATGACCCATGCCAATACAATCTCAGCTCTGTCCTTCCTCCTTGTCCAAAGCCAGCAATATCTAATAAGTGTTTTGGAAAGCATTTGGTTTATTAGGTGTAGTAGCAGTGAATTGTGAAGATAGTACAGAGGACCCTTATTCTGCATTAACAAAATGTTTGGGCCTTGAAAATATGTCTGAAGAGTTCCAAGAAATGTTGTGTACTGGGACAAGGCAGAATATGCAGTCTATACACTATTTGCTGCATTCTGAATTATTTTCAGTAATTTATATTACTAATAATTATTACTTTTTCTTGAACTGAGAGTTAAACTGTAGCAACAATGATGGAGCAGCTAATCCTGGAAACCTCCAGGCACATTAAGGATAATGAAATCATCAGTAATAGCCAGCATGGCTCCACCAAGGCGAAATGATGCTTGACCAACTGATAAACTGCTACAGTTAAATGACTCACCTGGTGGGCAGGGGAGGACAGTGGATATTGCCTGCCTGCACTGCATTCCTAATGACCAGGATGATGGGGCAGGATGGACCCTCAGGAAGTTTGGGGATGACACGAAGCTGAGGCTGTGGCAGGTGCACAGAGGGTCATGCTGCCACTGGGGGGATCTCGACAGGCTGGAGAAATGGGCTGGAATGGTACCTGGGGCTGCATTACACAAAGTCCTGCCAGCAGGGCAAAGGTGATCCTTCCCATCTGCTCATGCATTGTGCCACATCCTTAGGAAATGTGGTCCCTCTACAGAAGTTAAGCACTTTGTCATGGAAAAGGATTTTTTAATATCCTTAAAATTTAAGCAATACTTTGAATGGAGTGTCCTGATTTTTCCTTTCTTCCATCATCATGGCAATATGTGCCCTGTATGGCTTGAGATGTTTTTTGTTCTTGTTTGGGATTGGTTTTTTTTTTTCGTTTGGCTTGATTTTTTTTTTCTTTGCTATGGAAAAGACGGCTGGTTTAAAACCTCCCTCTTCTGGAGAGCCACTGCAACTACCACCAGTTTCTCTTGAGAGTGCTTTTCAAATTCATTCTTCAGAATAAAGTTATTTGGCAGCAACTCTTCACCATTTATTGAAGACACTTTAAACTGTTAATGCTTTCATGTTGAATTACTGAATTGCCTGACATTCTTTTCAGAGTGATTTTATGGCTGTTTAGGGAAACATTGTATGTTTTATTCTGTAGGTGCAAAAAAACAAAGGTAGATGTGGAAATTTCTGAAGTTACTTGTTCAGCTGTAGTTGTGTTAAAATCCAAGCTCTGCTCTTGATATATCCCAGTCCCTTAATGAAATATTTTCCCATTCCTTGTTTTGTGTATTATAGATATTTTTTCATAATTCCTGCAATAACTTAGGGTTTTACAGTACAATAGGTAATATTATTTTCTTAAATCAGCGTTGTTCCAGTGAACCCAAATCAGGATTGCACAGTGTGACTGATTTTGCAGATGTTCTTTGTGTAAAGATGGAATAAGGTTAGCAGTGAAAACTGCAATCCTCTTTAGAGTACAGAACAGGACAAATGCAAGCCCCAACATCCTGTTAACTGTGTCTGAGTCCTGTTCTCAGTGTTAGGTGGTAAAGTGATGTGTCTGTGGCCTCCCTGCTGTCTCTGCTTCTGCAGTCCCTGGGGCCAGTTGTGCCAGAGCTGTGCATGATGTGGGCTCCTTCCCTGGTAGGTGCACTGGAAATGCAGTTGGATACAGGCCAGTAAACAACTCCAAATGGTAAATTATTGTCACTGCCAATAAACATTGGCTATGGACCAGTGGCCTGCTAGTGAACACTTCCAGTCATAAATGCAATTGCCCGAGTGATTAAGTGATTCACTTGTGAGCCTGCGGGCTTTTGTTTTCTTATGTAGCATTAGCGTGTACATGACTCGAGATAAACTCTGCTCCTTTATGAGCCTGTGCCTGTACTAAGGGCAGAATCTGGCCTTTGTGGGAGGTTGCAAACATTTTTTCTGTTAAACCGAGTGAAACATCAGTTGATTCTTTCATGATTCAGAGCCCTTAAGTTTTATTCAAAAACCTGCTCAGGGTTTGGGATATTTTTCACACATTTCAGGTTTTTTGGACCATGTCCATAGCTGTTCTGTGAGTCTCTTATCCCTGAATGCTAAGGAAAAAAATTAGAAAGGAACATAAACTGCCTCATGGAGAGAAAGTTCACTTAGGGGCTGTTTCTCAGCTTGAGTTGACTTTCCTGATATTTAAGTAATTAGAATCCCATAATTAACAGAATGCAAGTAGATAATGATTCCAGCTACTAGATGAATGCCAAAATGCATGCTTTGAGCTGTCAGAAACCATACTGCTCATAAAAGGGAGCTCATTTAATTCCTGTATTTTCTTTCTTCATTCACATTTGCTGATGCTTTTATTTATTTTTCATTAGAGAAGTTTTAGATGAGGAAATGCCATGCATTCATTAGAAAAAATGAAAACTAGTGTTAATTTGACATGCATTCTTTCTATGGCTTATATTATCCTGTAATAATTTATTTTAAAACCAAATGAAATAAGGCTCAATATTTCAAACAGCCCTTGAAACAACACCTGAGTTTTGTGCAATTATCATTACTTCTATCTAGCACTCAGCAACTAAAACAACACACTATGTGGATAGTTAGTAGCACAGATTTCAACTCAAAAAAATTCATTTCATGTTCAAATGTTTGCTTCCATTTTCTACTTTCTCTTCCAAATTTTTCAGTCTTACTAAAGCTTTTTGGATGCTCTGTTCTATAATTGGATGAAATTTGCTTAAATTGATTTCTATATTACATAATCAGGAAAGTAGTGAACAAGATTTCTTAATAATTGTATTAAAATTAACTCTTTGTGTGCTAATTGTCTGAATTCCTCCCAGGTAGAGAAAACAATATATATAATACATACCAGTATGTAGAATTAGGAAATAGAAAAGATATTTCTATTTCTTTTAATTAGAATTGACTGTACAGTAGCATGTCTATGTGTTTATAATGGGAATGTTTTAAAAATAACTTTAGTGACCATGTTTAGTGACCATGGAAGTTAATCTTCATATTGAAAGCTGTATTCTCATCTGTTTCAGCAGGTCATTTTTAGACCTCCATGATGCCATGTTCTACCTTGTCTGTCTGGTTCCCCTCTGCATTGCAGTCCTACAGATCCTGACCTGGACTCCCTTTTCCATCCAGAACAGCCACCTGGCAGCTCCACAGTAAATACGGAACCAGTGGTCAGTGTATCTCCTGCTGAACCACAAGAGTTCAGTAAATTTTTCATGTGAGAAAGCAAAATTGCAAGTTGAAATACAGTTTGAGCTTTTTCAGTAAAGCTGTATTTTCAGTCTCTGTGAGTCCCATTCAGCCTTAATGCTGAACCTACACTAGCTTTTCCTAGCTCAGTTGCTTTCTGTTGATGGGTTTTATCCTTAATTACTTTATTTAAAGTAATTTCTGGTATATAATGATTTCTGTTAACTCATTTGAAGAAAAGATATGGCAGATCAGGGAAAGGGATCCCAACCCAGCACCTGGAATTCAAGGGAACTGTATTTTCTGAAGCTTACTAGTGGATTCATTTTGCCGTACTGATAAAATGGCAGATCTCTGAAATTAATCTGGAAGATCCCAGTGGACATCCCTCATGGATGGCAGGGAGATGAAGAGAAAAATTTAGATGGTGTCTAGCTGGCCAGTATCAAGACAAATCTGACAGCTACCATGGGAAGAGCCAAGAGTAATTAACTACCCTGTAAAAGTCTGTGTAAGGCTAAAGAAGAAAAGGATTCAGATGTTGTTCAGTGTTGCTCAATATGGAGAAATCTCTGTAAATCCTCACTGGCTTTCCAAATCTCTGCTTGGTGGAAGGTCAGTGCAGTTTTCTGGCTTTAAGTGGGAAAATAATTTTGAAGATATCCTATAGGTAGTGCTTCATACAGAATGTCAGTGTGGCAAGGACAGCATTAGTCTGTGGATGTAGGGTTCAGCTGTTGGACAAATGTAATCACACACAGTTACTAAACCAAGCTCTACCTGTTCAGTGGTGTTACATTGGTAAATTCATTTGGTGTGTGACAATTTCTGAATCATCAAGCAGAAGTTAGTTAATTTCTGATTAATTCTTACCAGTTTAGATTTTAAATTAATCCTGTGATTTTTATAAAATAAAGGGTTTTTGACAAAATTTCAGAAACATTGAGTCCTCTTCATTTCATATGTTGTAATGATAAGACACATGAGTGTGTTTACAGTACTCCCATTTAATCAATATTATTCTTTCGCCAGTATATCCACAGTGTAATTGTGCAGTGATAAATACCTTTAGCATAATACAATCACTGCATTTTTGTATTTTGTTTTGCCTGGGCAAACACAGTTTTAATAACACCTTTCTTAGGGAGTGCTACTTGAAAGAATAAGAGCATTGTGTGGATCCCAGTTTTAAAAGGCTGAGCCAGCTGATTTTCAAGGATCTCTACTTACTGTGACTGGTAACTTGGAAAAGACAGGAGTGTAAGAAATGGCTCTGCATTGTGATGGACACCAGCATAATTTAATGAAGAAGTTTGAGATCTGAGATACCAGAGTTGAAAAAAACATTCATTTGTGCCTTGGCTTTTGCATTTGCAGAGCAGAAATAAAATCATTTCCCTTCATTTTTTGAAGTGTGAAGTGCTTTCAAGGTGGTGAATGAAAAAGCAGGAGATCATCATTAAATATTTAGAAATCTAAATGAATCCTTTGATAGGAATGTGAAGATTTATGTTAAGATGTAAGAAGCCAGAAGTGTGGTGAAGTTTGAAGTTGCCTTATCTGGTTTTTCTCTGTCTTGTCAGAGACACTGTTGCCCATTTGCATTGTGCATGCTGACAGCATTATGTGCACATACAGCATCACTTGTGTAAATACTCTGTGGATAGGTAAATACAGATACCAGAGCAGATACAGCCTGTGTGTTTAGGTTTTGAATTTGAAAAGATTTCCTGCATTATATGTATTTATTTTGTGTCTGAAAGACAGGAGCAGAAGTTGAAGGAATTTAAGTTAATATAAACTTTGATTCATTATATGAAACAGTCTTCTCCCTGACAGTTCCTTTAAAATGGTAATAACACAATAACAAAAAATACTCTCTTTTTTCTTTACTATTTTTGTATTTCCTAAATTTCCCATGTTCATCCTATCCTCATAGAATATATATTTTAACATATACAATAAAATAATGTTATTGTACCACAAATAGGGTTTGTTAGGTGACTCTATTAGTTATTTCTAATATTAAGTTATTAGAATATAGTGTACAACTGGAACAGTATTGTGCTATACAACTGGAAATCTAATAAGTGGTTTTAAGAGGAAAAATTACATCAAGAAATCTTCAAAATCATCAGAATTATTTTTTCTGGAAAATGTCTGGTAAAATTACCATTAATTTACTGAAATAAGAAAGGAGTAAGGAGTGATACAACTCAATGCACTGTTTAAATAGGCTCTACAATCTGCTACATCTCTAGAATTCCTACAGAAAAAGTAAATAATCAAAGATTTCTAAGCAAGACAGCCTGAAGACAGGAGACATTAACTGTAGAATAAACTGATTTAAAAAAAACCCTGAGAAATAAAATTCAAATTATTTAATATGTAAAATATTGATAATTTTCAAATTTTATTATGCACTATTCTCCCATTTGTCTGTCCTATTTTCCTTGCTATAAGGGCAGGAGAAATGTCTTTTAGAGCACCAATAGTCAATCCCAAAGAGGACTGAAAGAGTGCTTTAAATTTGGGTGGTGGTCTTCCTACGGGAATAGAAGGTTGGCACTGTGCTGTGACTGACATTGCTTATTCTCCATTTCTCTGTCACCCACTAAACTTTGTTATCTTCTGCTAAACCTACATGATTGGTTTTGGCTGTGAATCAAGTAAAGGATGATCAAAGGCAAAAGTTCAGTGTCTTGCAACAGCTGGTTTCCCTGCTTTCTCTCCTTATTAGCCAACAGTATCTGAGCTTGAACTCCCACTGCTGGAAAAATGCCTCAATTTAATCTTGATAATTTAAGAGTGTCTAAAATAGTCTCATAACTGATAAAGAGGCTATAAGTGTGTGTGTAGTATAAAATATGAAATGCTGTGGTAAGCTCAGAGGAGGAGAAATGTGATGCTTGAATCCATTCTTAGAGTTTCTCTATAAATTCTGAGAATATGGGACTTAATACATTGAATGAATTTCATTTATTGAAAATCAATAGGCAGAAATGTCTGCTAGACTTAAAAGGATATTGCTCAATAGACACTAAAGAATGTTAGTCTAATATAGTAGTAATATAATATATGGTGATAGAGTGAAAATATCGAATAAATGACAACAAAGCATATTTAATTTTAAGCGTGGAAAAATGATGTTTTGTGGAGCTTACAAGCCCACCTTTTGGTCTTGTACAAAATGACTTTCCCAGTCTCTTGCTGCCCTGATTTTGGAACCACTCAGTAATCCATGAATGTACTGTGTTGACATGGCTGGTAGGAATGTTTACATTTGAATACAGTTCTACAGTCTAATGGCTGCTGTCAGGAAAGACAAGCAGGAAGGGGAAGGAGCACTTCAGATAAGCCACATCTCCGCAAGTATTTCCAGGCACTTCCTTGCCATAATTAAGACAGCTGGGGGAAAAGGCTCAGTAGTATATGCAGACAAAAAAATTCCAGCTGGTTTGGTAAAGGAACATACAACTGAGACTGGGGGGAGTTGTCCTGAAGGTCAGGACAGACCCACAACTGGGTTTCCTGGGTTACCTTTAGGGGAGAGGATTTCAGATATCTGTGTTTACCTTAAAGACCTCTTTCTGGTAATCCCTTTCTTGCTAATGTTTAAATAATAGAAGGGAAAGTTGTTTTAGCACTGCATTTTATTGGGAAAATTGAGGATTTTCCTCATAGACTACACGAAGCCAGCCCTGCCACCGAGCCTACGCCAAAAGCCAGGCTCCTTGGGTCACCACAAAGCAACAAGGGCTGTGTTAAACCTTGTGGGTGTATTTGGGACCATTTCGGCTCCAGGGATTCAACTGATTGTAGAAATTTCCCATCAAGACAAAGAAAAATGCTCTCCAAATAGTGGAGCAGAAAAAAAAGTTATTGCATTATTTCTGGGAATCCTTTCCCAGCACACTAATAGAATGAAAAGGTTACTTACACCACAAATGGTTTGCTGAGGTTGTCCAGCAATTGTTACAACTCCACCAGCTTATGTGCAAATAACTATACATCAAAATTATTACCTAAATATGCATGAATAGTGAGTTTTTTATGGCTTGTCAAGAGAAAAATATGCTGAATATACAACTACTGCATCAGAATATTAATGACAAATATAACACTGGGTAGGAATTTTGAAAAATTCCATTAAAACACGCCTAGGTTGTATGCTAATGATGCAAAGACAAAAGCTAGCAAATTTCTTATATGCAAACAATTATCTGTATTTTTTATGTGATAAAACCAAGATATGTTTCCCTGTGAACATGTAAGTAACCCAAAGCAATTTTATTTACTGACTTATAGTATTGTGAGCAAATGTCTGCTTTAAAAGCAGCAAATTTATCTTTTGTCATTTTGGATTTTGATTATAAAGTTGTTTTATTCCTGGAGGGAAAAAAATAAACTAGTCTGTCTTTACAAATAAGAACAGGCATGGAAAGGAGAGTCTTAATCCCAAACCAAATAAAAATAGACCAAAAAGGCATTCTAGCCTATCTACTGGAGAGAAAAAAACAAACAAACAAACAAAACAAAAACAAAGAAACCCAAAACAAAAACCCACAAAAAATAAAAACCCCCAAAACAAAACAAACAAAACCAAACCACCAACAACAAAAAACACAAAAAACAATCTTCAGTGGAAAACTGTCTAAAGCTCTCAAGTCAAAAACTTTCCTCCAGGGAGTTAAACATCAGTGAAAATGAACCGAACACAAAAATCCTCTGGCAATATTCTGTTGTTGCTCTGATTTCCCAAGATAAGCAAGGTTAGATGTGATCAGTGCTTGATCAGAGGAGGTTCCAGGTAAAAGCCAGGATCCCAGTGCCACCCTCACCAGGAGATGAAGGGGCTGGACTCAGCCATCAAATCTGATGAGAAGGAGAGGCCCCGCTCTTTACCAGCAATTGTTCGCCCCGCGGCCCTCAGTCCCGCGTGGGGCTGATAGGGCGGCGCCGAGCCCGTGCGCCAGCGCCGCCGAGGCGGCCACCGCCCTCCCGCCGCTGCCGGCGGTGCCCGGGGCGGGGCCGAAGGAGGAGCCCGGCTGAGGGGCCCTGCCCGGCCCCGCTCCGGTTCGAAGGCAGCGCGGCCCCGCCCGGCCGTTCCGAGGGAGAGGGAGGGAGCGGGTGCGCGCCAGGCCCCGGCGTGTCGCAGCGAAGGCGTCCGGGCGGGTCCCGCTGCCGCGGCGGCGCGTTCCGCCCGGAGCGTGTGCGCGGGCCCCAAGCCGGAGCCGCCGCTGCCATGGAGCGGGGGGGCGGCGGCGGCGCGCGGGGCTGATCGGGCCCCTTCCCCATGAGACTGTGGCTGTGCTGGCTGGGCTGCTACACCCTGCTCCTGTGGGTGCTGAGGAGGACGATGTGGGCTGGTCCGGCGCGGTACCTGCGGAGCCCTTTATCCAGGTCCCTCTACGTGAATATGATGGGCAGCCACCGCCAGCCAGCCCCGGGCGCCAGGGAGAACCACCAGGTAGAGCCCCGGCGGCGGCCGTGCTGCCCGCCCCTCCCTTCCCTTCCCTCATCGTGCCGGGCTGGGCGGCGGGGGCGGCACAGGGACCCCCGCCCCTGGGGAGCTCCGCCGGGCAGGGCGGGGGGTCTGCCGGGGGTAACGGCGGGAGGAGCGGGAAGCCCGGTGCGGGCTGAGGGGGCACCGGCCCGGGCAGCGCAGACAAAGAGAGGGAACCACTCTGTCCTGCGGTGAGAAAGTTGCCGTGCGGAGCGCGGAGCGCTGCCGGGGCTGCGGCTCGGGGGGCGCCGCCGGGGGGTCGGGGCGAGCCCGGCGGTACCGGCGGGGGGCAGCGCCTGTCCCGGCAGCCGGAGCGGGGCGGGTCGGGGCCAGAGCTGCTCCCGGCAGAGGTGCACCCCGGGCTCTGGGTGTGCACCCTGGGCTGTGGATGTGCACCCCGGTTTTTTCAATGCACACCCCCCATGTGTCCGGCGAGCCCTGTGAAGAGTGCACCAGTGAAGTTTGCAGGTGGTGGTGACGGGGGTGGGTTTGTAATCACAGAGATGTTTTAATTAGTACCGGTGCGTGTAGAGGAAAACAAAAAAAAGTGGGAAACTGAGACTCCCACAGAGGCCTTGGAGCAGTAGGAGGTGGCAAGAGACTAGGACTGAGTTGTTGCAATGTGATCCGACTGCGATAAAAGGTTGGTGCTATGTTTGGGCAGTGTGGACACATGGGTCGCTACCTTGTGGAGAAGTTAGGGGCCATGCCCTTGCAATGCAATGGTTATGTTACAGATTTCATTTGGAATGTGTTCAGATCCGCACTATGTTTTGACGAAATGCTGCTGGAAATCTGACAGGAGTTAGAAGAGCTAATAAAGAACTCGTAGTGCAGAAGGAAGCTGGCAGCTTAATCTGGGTTAAATATGCAGAACCAAGCTAATGAAGATGTAGTATAAACACTTGAGGACTGCTATACAAAGGAAGACCATAATTCTTCCTGCTGATCCATTACTGCAGCCTTCTTAGTGCTCTGGGTGGGTGCTGGCATCCAGAATCTTGATGGGTGGATGTATCCCTGGAATTTAATGCTTGTGGTCTGCTGTTAGGATCATTCAGATCATGGGTAGAAAGAGAAGCAGAATTCAGGTGTACAGGAGGAACTTCCTCCTGGTGAACAAAGAAAATCTGAAAGTCTTTTGTGTTGTTAAAAGCTGTAGTAGAAAGAAAAGTCAGGGGAATGTGTTTTGGAGGTGCTTGTGTCATTCACAGGTAGATGGTCTGCAGTGGATAATCTCCATCTCTATTTTATTTGATCTAGATTTTAAATGTAGGTATTGATTATTTAGTACATTTAGTAAGATTTATTGTTATTGAGTTTGTGGGGTAAGCAAGGGTTGCATGTTCAGACCCCTGGTACTTTGACTTTGCAGTTTTACTGACTTAACTAGTTTTATGTAAATTATCTAAAAGAGGTTTTTCATCCTTTTACTAATATTAGGCAAGAGTTGCAATGGTTATGATTTTTGTTATGACAAAGGTCTTAGCACAACAATCTGAAAATATATAAGAGATTGACACTGCCATGTAACTAGTGGCCTTTCATATGTTGTACATGGAGGAAAATAAAAGCAGTTTCTGTTCTGAGGAAATAGTTCTGGAATTAAGCTGGTTTTCACCTTTTTTTTTCATTTGAAATTTAGATGGGGAATTTTTTGGTGTTTTTTTTTTTTTCCTCTTATAATGTGTTAGAATCTTTGTTATTCACCAGTGTTATATAGGTAGTTGTCAATAACCTTATAGGCAAGATTAGCGATGGCTAATCATTGAATCATTAAGGCTGAAAAAGAGCTCCAAGATCATCAAGTCCAGCCTTGGACCAAATACCACCATACCCACTAAACCATACTGAAAATAATAAGTTGGAGATCTGTCAACAACACCTAATTTTTGGAAACAAGCTTCTGCTAGTTGTCACCATCATCCTTCTGTCAGTAGTTACATCAATATCTAGAAGTTTTAAAGACAAGAATTGTAGGACTGTTGTTTTTCAGTGGAACTGCAGGTGAAAGTTCAGTGCAGAACCCCAAGGTGTATGAGCTTGGGTGTAGTCATGCTGCTTATGGAACAAAGCCTCTGTTTCCTAAGGCTTTGAAAATGTTTTCTACTGGATTGAAACTGGCGAGACATTGCAAAAGGCAAATCATCTGAACCACTCCAAACCTGTTCAGTGGAGTGAGGCACAGCCTTGTGGGTGAACCTGACACATCCCAGCCTGCTCCTCAGCTCCTTGGGATCATTTGCTTCTGTCACGCTCTTGGAATTGGCTTCTGAATGAGTGGACAAAGTACACAAGCTGCTGCTTTAGTGGTTTTTCAGGAGCCACTAAGGATTCCTTTTGGGAATCATGGTCTATGCTGATTTATTTAACAAGGGCTGAGCTGCAGTGAGAAGAGACCTAAACTGGTGAATCAGCAGTCTCGGGGATCCCTGTGCCAGGCTCAGAATCTGTGTTTCAGAAGAAAGGATCACTCACTTGTTCTACCCACAACTGTGTTTGAAAGTACAATCAATAGCCTGATTCTGCCAGAAATGCACCCATTGTGCAGGTGGTTTTCAAACCTAACCTAATTTGCTGCTCAACTGAAGGGTCTTCCCTTGCTGCTTTGGGCCAGTGTTTGATGCTCTTGAATCTGGCATAAGGGGCCTGGTGCACGGTGTGCTTCCCGCTGCTTGCTGGCACTGCTGCTGGGAAGCTGCACACACTGCAATGAGAGTCCTGTCCCATTCCAGTGATGTCTGAAAGTTCCACTGTGCTGAATGCTGTGTAAACCTGTCTTGAGTTCCTCTCCCAACAGGAAAAACAGATGTGATGGGATCAGGATCTGAGCACAAGTGTGTTAAATCTTTGGGGAGTTACCCCGGCTGACAGTTTCTGTCCTTCCGCAAGGTTCTGCTAAAACTTCACATCTTACTTCAGGATACTTAAAACGCCCCATCTGCACAATGAGCACATGCAGTCAGATTAAGGAACATTATTGCAAGATTTTAGGGGGAGATAAGAGGTTGTTGGCTGTAGAGAGTTCTTAATGGTAGAAAACAGATACAATGGCATTTTATGAGAAGGACTGACACTAACTCCGCATAAGTATAGGAGAGTGAAAAATAAGTGATGTTCTTCATTAGAAATAAATTTACATTTTTTAAATACAATTTTTGCATAGAGGACTTACATTGGCTTTCTAGGGAATTAACCTTGCAAATAACTTCCAAGTACAGGGTAATAATTAAGACAAAAAATAAAAGCATTATTTCTTAGCAAGTAATCATTTCTCATTTTGGTACAATTCTAAGTTAATTTAACCCTGAAGTTTGTTGAACTGTAGGAAAAGCTAAATTTTCATATTTATGGAAACTGGTCGTAAATTTGTATCTATTAATTTTGACTACTTCTGGGTTTACTTCTGGGTTTGCATTGCTGAACTTTTTAAATGATCCTTTATCTCTTTCTCTAGTGGTATGTCTGCAACACTGAACAGTTGTCTGAATCCCTTCAACCCATTTTTGTCCAGAGTTACCTTGACCAAGGAACACAGATCTTCTTAAACAACAGCATTGAGAAGTCAGGCTGGCTGTTTATCCAGCTCTATCACTCTTTTGTGTCCTCTATTTTTAGCCTTTTTATGTCTAGAACATCTATCAATGGGTAAGTGAAAAGTCAATCTTGGGTAAGCTAAATACAGTTTGTATTTAGAGTTTTCAAGTGTTCAGCACTACCCCTTGATCTGCCAGCTTTTCAAAATGTGTAATTTCCTTTTGCTGCTCTGTCAGATGTGAAATGTCCTCCTGTGTTCATCATGCCCAGCCCTCTTAACTGGTGAACACCATTTCCACTATGGAGGGACAGAGGAGGTAATTGCAATTAATAAAAGACAGTCAGAGGATTCTAATTGCATTTTATAACAGTTATTTGTATTAATTTTCTTCTAAGAGAGTGTCTCTTTGTGTCTCTTCCTTCCCTCAGCTTTCTTCCCCTGTCCCACCTTGCCCTTTCCCTACTGCCACAGTTTTATCAGTTACTGTTGTGATTGTTCGGGATGGTGCCTGTTTCCAGACAGTTCTGTATTGTACCTAAAACTCTTCCAAGTGTTTGCCTGCCCTTGGCAAATTCTGATGCATTTCTAAACAGTGCAAAGCTGGCCAAGTGTTTTGTCTGGCAACACTAATATGGAATGTTGTCCTTTCTCTTATTCTGTAAAACGATTCCACCTCAATTTGTGTGTAAACTGCACTGGAACAGATAACTTCTTATGGAGCATGTTTGACTGATGAACCATCAGCAAAGCAGGAAAACATAAGTTGATAAAACAGCATTCTTCTTATCTTATTGTAGGGGAGTTTGGCTGTTCATGGGTGCTTTTGTATTTTTTTCAAACAAGGCAGTGCTTTTTTTTGCTCACCTTACCCGATTTGGACACCTTTAACAGCTTTTCAGCTTTGACCATATGAAAAATGCATTTTGTTACATTTAGCCAATTTCTCCAGTATCCCCACCTCTGCAGCTGCTACATACTTCTCCCACAGTCTGATACAAGATAGGAGCTGTCTACTGGGGCTAGAAAAATAGTCCTTTTCCTTATTTTCTACCCAGATGACTTTATGAGCTTCCCTGTGGTGTACTTAGTTATGTGTAGCTTTATATAAAGGTTCCTTTGGTCTCTTCTTCCTTTCTCTTCCATTTTTTTTCAAAGGCTCTTCAGGGCTTTGAATAACACCTCATAATACTGTTAGGAATAATAGCTATGAGCCAATTATACAGTGTGGACTGACACATGTCTTCTGCAAGGGGGCTCTACTTAAATTGGATGTAGTCTGTTTATTTTTATACATTTGATATCCTGCTTAGTTTCTTCTCTATGACTTTCTATACTCTGTCCTTTTTGTTTCTTTGGGTTTTAGTAGTCAGTCTTTCCTAGGCCAGCTCCTTTTCACATTTTTTATTCTTTGAGTCTTTTTATCTCTGTTTACCTTTTTTCCTGTTTTGTTTTTTTTCCTGTTCATTGTCTTTAAGTTTAACATGCTATCAACAGGAGTTTAAAGAATAGTATTTATCTACCTGCAGTCTATTACTGACCAGTTCTTCTTCCTCTGCCTGTTCTTCTGTTTCATCATTGAATTATTCTGTGACAGCTGAAACATGTCACTGTGTAGTCTTCAAACAGTTATGGGTGGGTATGGCATTGACTTGATCCATAAGGAATCCAACTGTCACCTCTACACAATTCCTTAATGAGTTGTCTATTTTCTATTCCACAGCTTTTCATGTTGAATGCAGGATCAGCAGATAGCAGCAAAAGCCATTGTAACACAGAACTAAAAAAATCTCTTTTGCCCCTCCAGCAGCGTTACCCCCATGCTTTCTTTAAATCTGTTCCCTGTCTTCCCTCCGCATTCCACATCCTATTCCTCATTCATTGTGCATACTTCTGTGTCTGCAACCATTTTATTTCCTCTTTTATTTCATCTTGGGTTTTTTTGTTTTTTTTTTTAAGGTAGGTGGCAGAGATTCAAATCTGCAGATGTGACAAATAAGGTTCAGTCTATCTTTCCTACTCTTTCTCTTCCCCTTTTTTTTTTATTTTTTTATTTTTTATTTTTTTATTTTTTTAATGCAGTTATTTTCTTGAGCTGCACCTCATGAGCTCTCCCTTACCCAATCAAATTCCTTCTGGAGTCTTAACCACTGTAACTGCATGTGGCTCTATGTTTGATCTCTTACAAGTGCAAGGCAAGTTGAACTGGATTTAAAATTTATCTGAGCAGTGACCTTGTCTACTATTGTGTGCAACTGGTTCCTGCCAAAGCACATTCTAAATTTCTTCACTGCCTGTCCTGTTAAAGTTTGTACAAAATTGGTCATTTCTTGTTTTTACATTTTAGGCTGCTGGGAAGGGGCTCAATGTTTGTGTTTTCCCCAGAACAATTTCAAAGACTGCTTAAAATAAATCCTGAATGGAAATCCCACAGACTTCTCGATTTAGGGGCTGGAGATGGAGAAGTCACTAAAGTTATGAGTCCTCACTTTGAAGAAATCTATGCCACTGAATTGTCTGAAACTATGATATGGCAGCTTCAGAAGAAGAAATACAGGTATTGACTGAATAACTCCTACATCCTTTATATCAGACATTACAGCACAGTAATGTAGTTTAATGAATGTTCAGTATTTTCAGTCAGTTCCTTTATTGTTTGCTTGTACGGAAAAGGTTAGCTTGTACAAAACCAGAGAAATAAACACATGTGATGATTCCTCTTACCAGTGTTGGTTTTTGTCTCCTTTATTACCTGATGTTTATCAAGGTTCATAGGGCTGGACATGTAGCCATGCTGATCATTGATTTAGTTTTCTTTCCAAAAGACCGGAAGGGATTGTGTCTGTCTCTTCTCTAAATGGTTGACCTTACCTGTACTACCAACACATCCACAGGGAATTTTTGTCTTCAGTAGTTCTATCTGAAATCAGCTTGTTTTTATTTAAAAGACTGTATCTCTTTCTCTTCTTTTCACAGGGTGCTTGGTGTAAATGAATGGCAAAACACAGGGTTTCAGTATGATGTTATCAGCTGTTTGAATTTGCTGGATCGCTGTGATCAACCACTGACTGTATTAAAAGATATTAGAAGTGTACTGGAGCCAACCAGAGGCAGAGTCATCCTAGCACTGGTTCTGCCATTTCACCCCTATGTGGAAAATGGTAAGTGCACACATTAGCAGCTGTTTAGGCAGGTAAACTAGTGTAGGATCTAATTAAGTGTTTAATAAATGACATGTTTGTATTTGAGTTTTTACAAATAACTGGTAGAGGGCATGTTCAGAAGTATGAAATCATAGGTAAATAAGCCACATGATGTAAGCTGTTTTGTTAACTCCACAGAATACATTGTTGGCACCAACAAAAAGCTCAAATATTGAAGTCACAGATCCTGTTTTGCAAGTTACCACATTTCAGCTATGTTGGAGCAACTTGGAAAAACTGGTCCCTGATTAAGGACTTTTACCTAGAGGTGACCTGAGCTGTCTCTAATGACAAGTTGTCTTAACACTGAATACAGCTGTTCAAGTCGTTTCAAGTGTTCCAAATGAATCCTACCTAAAAATTCATTGGAAGATAACTTCCACTTTCCAGCATGAGGTCTCAAAGTAAAATATAGACCCCTATGAATACAAAGTACTAACCACTATTAATATTGTATTAATTTACATTGTACTAGTAAAAGGAATACAAAATTAAAATTCAGTGCCAAACTTGGATTTTAAGGAAATATACGAGAGATTTTTAGATTAATCCATCTTTATGACTAAACTTCTGAAGAGACTAGAAACATTTTTACATGTCTGTGATTGTGGATTCAGGTTAAAGCACCCTGAAGGTGGTTTGAATTCCAGGAGGCTGATGTTCATCAGTCATTGTTCTGGTTCTCCTTGAGTGTTAAGACTTGTCTGTAGAAAGGCCCAGAAAATGCAGAGCTAATCATGTTCTGGCAATCGCAAATGCATCAAATATATGAATCTGGGTCTCTCTTTTTACATGCTGGTGGTATTTTGATGGGAGAAAGGAAAAAAATAAGTATAAGAAATAATGCCATTAGATGAAGAATTACTTAAAATACAGTATTTGAGCTTGTAATTTTGTAACTATTTTGAAAAGTAATGCCTTAAATTAGATTTGGTGTTTGACTTAGGCATCTGTTAAGTATTTCAAACATATTTGGTTACAACTTATTGTTCCTATAATATGGAACAATATGGCTTCCCCTTGTAGAAATCCTTTAAAATTCCAAATATTAGCAGTGTCTTTCTAGTCTTTCACTGGCATACTAGAACCAAAAAATGAGAAATGCTTTTTTTGTGTTTCTTCAAAATTCTGTGCCACTGTGTTTGGCAATCACTATTGCCCTCACATCTACTTTCCTGCATTTTTTTTGGGTAGTCCATAATAGACCATGTACAACTCCCTGGCTCAGCTCGGGGGGATAAGTTAAGGAACAAACTATTCTAAGCCTGCTTATATCCTTCATCATTAATCTCCTACCATATGCTGGGAGGAGAATAGAGAATTAAATTTATAAATCCCAGGAGACAATAAACCTGTTCTGTGATTGTTGAACAGTCATTCCTACTTGTTGGAAGTTGAAATGTGATTGTAAGATGATTGTAAACCAATGTCATAATTTTATTCGTGATGGTGACTTGGCAGATGAATCACTTTGCTGAAGGCAGGTTTGCTCCCTTAATATGTTTGAAACTTAAAAACATGCTCAGTTTGTCTGTTTGCCACTATTATGAATGTGGACCTATATAAACTGTTAACAGTGCAAGTTAGCACACACAAAAGTTACATATTTCCCTCTAAAGATCAGTTAAACTGTGGGCTAAAAAAACAGACAATTAACTGCCAGAATGTCTTCATGATGCAAAAACCATTTTAGAATTTCTTTACTTTCATTCAGCTGTTCTACATGATGATGCGTTTTAAAAATAGATATGTACATATGTTTTATATATAATAAAATTATACTTGTTACATTCAAAGAGGAGAGCATTCCACAGCTCAAGTAACTTCTTGTAGCAGCTCATTAAAACCAGCTTGGACCCATGTTGTGAAACTTTTTAATTTTGTAGAGGGAGAACAAATGGAATAGTGTTGGGGCAGGTAAGGTGTTTGATCCAGTGATAGATCCATAGATAGAAATGGAGAAATTATTTTAAACAAAATGAGCTATTTGGGTGATTACATGCGGTATAATGGGATGGTAATGGTGGAAGCTGTCTATGTGAATAACATAAAACCTGCTCTAAGAGAACAAAGCAAGGTGGAGGAGGAATTAAAATACAGACCTGTACTCACTGTTTCTGGAATGACAGTGACACCTAGAGTCCAGAGGAGCTCAATCATAAATTCTCTCTGGGGCTTTTCAGTTTTATTTCAACATGCAGAACATCCAGGAATGCAGTTACTGCAGGTGTCTAAATTTGGCAAGAGAGCCCAATACCTGAATCATCAGGTATTAGACCAGTCACTGAGAACAGGTATTACCACAACTTTGTTTTTAATAAGTGTCTCATAGAGTCATATAAGAATCCTTTGTATTTCCTAATACAGACAGAAAAAGTCATTATAGGATAATACATGACTGGACTGGTGTAAGTTTCTCTGAAACAAAAATGTCATGCAATACTTCAGAGTACTAGTGAATATTGGGAGCCAGAGAGTGTGAAATTTCCTTGTTGAACATGTTAATATCCTTGTAATGGATTGACAGGGATAAGAAGGCAAAGGTGTTTATTTTGTCCTCCTGAAATACTATTGAGCTGGAAACACAGTAGTGTGTAAGATGGATCCTTGCTTTGTCTCAGTTGTCAGTTCTCATCTTGCAGAAGTGAGAAATGCCACTTCATTTTTTAAACAAAGCCTTGCTTTATTAAAATTGTGATGAAAGGTGCAGCTGTTCTTAGCTGTTCCCTTTAGAAGGGAAAATGCCTGATACCAGCAGATACCTTGGAAAAGTGCTGATTTTGCAGATTAGCTAGATAGTAACTGCTGAAAAACGTGCTTAAAAAAAAAAAGTATACTGCCTTGTACTGCATATTGTAGTTCTTTTTTGTGCTTGTGTCCATGTTGAATAGGTTTGTAAAGGCAAAACATGGTGCTCCAGGTATTCCTGATTTGGGATGGTGGGACTGGGAGATGGGGGTTGTCAGCCTAGCAGGTGAATTTAGTATTGGAGAAGCAATGTTTTCACAATGACAATTACTTTCTTAAATAGGTTTGGAAGATGCCCTCATCCCAAATGAGCTTTGCCACGATAATGCATGTGTTTATATTGTCAGTTTTTTCTGTTTGCCTGTCTAATACACAGGTTTTACTCTGTTTAAATTGTTCCAAGATTTATTTACTGTTGGTCTGTAAATGTTACATCAATAACTTTCCCATTAACATGAGCAAATCCAAAATTTCACCCATGAAACAAGTTTATTTTATGTTGCTGTCAATTATCAAACAACTTTCACAATTGCTCAGTTCGTGTAAAAGGAATACATAAAAGTTTATGTAAAGAGAAAAAAGAAGACAGAATTAAATCTAAACTAAAAAAGGAAACTTTTATGAAGCATCAGCAGTTATCTTACAAAGATAAAGTCTTTTCCCAGAGTTCTTGGAAATGGAATATGTAACACAGATGTAAGTTACAATGCACCTGGTTCTGGTGATCTGTTTGGAAAATACTCCCAAAGAACACTGCCCTGCAAGGCTGTCTCCTCTCTCTTTGAAGCAAAGGAAGTCTGAAGAAGCTTAACTTCCTCACCTGCTCCTTTGCTTACAGGAGAACTGTTGAACAAATCTGAAGTGCTGCACATGCTCATCTGTTTTGGTAAACAGTGTCATCTTCCAAATCATCCTAGGGAAAGAAGTGTTTCATTACTGAGGTGATTTTTTTTTTTTAAAGAAAGGCAGAATTTATTTTTTGAGGCAAACTCCATCCTTTTTGTGTTTCAGTAAAATCCTTTCTCCCCTCTTATCCAGTTGGTTTTGTCCATGTGTTATCTACAGGCTTCAGAACATGTTTCTTATCCTGTTGGCTTTTTCTAATCTCCAGGGAGCACAGGGGCAGGAAAACATAGCCCATATTTTCATATCTGATGGCCAAACCAAGGACCAGGTCATATCAGCAGGGACTTGAAAGCTTTAAAGTGATAATTACAGAAGAAAATTGTTGGAGCTGTATGGAAATAAACAAAGTAAAATGTTTATAGAGAAGTGCTTGACTTCATTCTGTGTGTCATTTGGTTCTGCTTGGCATCTCTGAATGATCTCTGTGCTCAGAATAGGAAAAAAATTAACGTTGTTTCTCAAGAGAAGCAAGATTTCAGAAGCAAGATTTTGAAGTGATTTTCTTCACTTGAAAATATATGTGATTTCTAATATTTCACTTGCAAATATGTGTGATTGTGTGGTCTGGATTTGTGTTTTGGTTGGGTTTTTTTTTATGTGCTTTTGTTGGGTTTGTTTGTTTGTTTTTTAAATAATTTACATGGCACATGTAAAATTATTGTCATATAAGACTTAATGGCATAAATTTGGAATGATGAAATAAGTTGGGTGGCTTTACCCAGTGATGTTGAATATTTAGTTTAGGCTCTGTGTGCTGGAGGAAGGGAAATACCTTTAAATATATTACAGAACTTTTATAATAGTTTCATTATGTTTTTGTCCTCTACTCCGGGTTAATGGAGCAAGAGGAACTGAAAAAGCAGTACTTTTCAAATGTAACCTCTTAATAGCTCCAGGAATTTTACCAAGCAATACAGAACCAGACCTCTTCTTGGCAAAATACAAATTTATGGCAGTTTTAATTTTAAATGTACATACATATATTTAAAAAGGTGTGGGTGTGTGTGTGTGTATACACACATGCATAAATATATATATGTAATTCTATGCATCTGGCCATTTAGAATACTTTATAATGTCTTTGACTGTTACTCAGAATATTTTTTTTACATCTCTAGCAACTTTAAAGGAAATAGGTGCAATAAACTCCTAAAATCTTTTGGTTTCTCTTTTTCCCCATAAATTTAGGAATGGATACTCACAGGCTGTTGGTAGTGTTGAGCATATCTCTGCTTTTGAAGTTCTTGAGCAATTGCTTGGAAAACTTTTCGGCTGCTACTTATTTTCTGAAAATTATTTAAAACACTTTGGTTCAGTGCAACATTTATGAGTTGGAAGGAAACATCTTTTTCTACCTTTCCTAATTTAGATTTTATATCTGGGTATGTCTTTGGGTATTTACTAAGTAGTAAATTGACGAGCAGAAGGGTTTTAAATTACATTATTATTATTATTGCATTACTTAACATATGTACCTTTAACAGATCTTTAAATGCATAGCTTCTGATTTTTATACAAGGCTATGTAGCAGTGGAGGTCATTAATTAATAGCAAAACCTGTTATTGTAAGAAGTTTGAACAAAATTTACTTTAAACCTAAAGGAATCAGTGTGTTAAAGATAGCCTTTACAGAGATTAACTTTACCATGCATCCAATGTGTTAAATTACCTGATTTGTTAAAATTAGTTAAATATAAATTGATAAGTAGTTTTGTACAAATCTAAAGTAAAGCCTTAGCAGCTCAGCATGTCTCCTTAATTGAGTCATCAATTAATCACAAAATTGATGGTAAATATACTTTAAAAAGACAAGAAGAAGCTCTGAATTACAGACAAAGCAAGTAACATGGTAACATACAGAGTTCTCTGTTGTTTGGTCTTTCCCACTTTTCTTTAGCAACTTTGGCTTTAACTGGAGGGAGAGGAAATAAATGAAAAAGCAATTAAAATATACGATGAGAAATTAGAGTAGTTAAAATTGTTGCCTTTTTGCAGTGTCAGTTTGTAGGTGTTTCACTACATCAGCTTATACCATTGGAAAAATCAGAGAGGTTTTCACATGTATGAAGCCTTTTTCAGCTTCTGGTAGTAGATACTGCAAGTGTTTTTGCTGTGAGCACAGAAAGGACTGTGAAGTCCTAATTCTCTTGTCAAGGTCTCATTATCATGTAAAGATTCCTTTTGTAGCTCTGTTTGGTTTTATCTAAACAAAAATTTTGTTCTAGATTTAAAAAAAACCAGCAGTAATCACATAACTTTTAACCATGTGCATTTTAATGGGTTTGTTTCTGTAAGCATAAAACTTCTTCCAAGTCTCTGATATTTTTAAATTTTACCAAGGTTTCTGTTCTGTATGTGTATGAAGAGAATCAGTAGACAAGTGAAGTCAGGCTGCAGTAGCTTTACTGCAGCTCATAAATACTTTGATGTGAATTTAAATTCTTTTACTGGAAGTTTATACTCTCAGGATAATTTTAACTTCAGAATGCCTTTTATTTTAGACACTTTACTGAAAAATGAGAATGGGCTTGCTGTTGAGAGTCCAGGTATGTGCCACACAGGAGTTCACAGATGTGTATGTGCAGTACAAGGACTTCAACCAACCTCCTCTTTAAAATTTAACCATAATAGTTACGAAATCTAGAATTTTTTTTTTTATTCTCCATATGGAATTGTTAAAACTGCATCCATTTAAAAATTAATAAAACCAGAAGAATCACTTTGAGCCTACCTTGTAGACCGCAAAGGAAGTGAGCACAGCAGAGCTGTACAGGAACAGTAAGGACGAGATGATGATCATGGAGATGAGTTTTCCATTGCTCTGCTGCTTCCCTGATCCTTTATCAAAAATGAGTGTTAGAATAAAGGGCAGTTCTGATTCACATAATTTTTTAAGACTCTGCATTCCAGCTCCCTTTCTCTGAGGAATGAAAAGGCCATATACCATCAAAATTCTTCTGATTAATTTCAGTCTAAATTCCTTAGTGGTATGATTTTCCTTTTCTTCCTGTGTTTGCAAGGGCAATGGAGACCTGTTAGTTTTGATTACAAACTTTTCCTTAGGGATAGAGAGAGAATGGAATCCAGTTTTCTGCTCCTGTAAAGGTATATCTGAATAAAGCTCATAGACTTCTGTTCAGAAATGGAATTAGAGGAAGGAAGGAATATAAAGAAAGTAATAATCCAGCTGAGTGTTTCTGGGTTATTTTTCCTTTTCTGATTTAGTATGTAAAACTGAAATGTAATTACTGAAGTTTCATCACTTTCCTAACTCGAAGGCAAGTGATACAAAGGTTTGGAACATATTTCTCAGGCTGGCAGAAGTGAATCCCCAGGTCTGGGGCTCTGCACTCTCTTGCACATACTTCTACTAAATGTTGGTTTCTCTACTTCTCATTTTTTTGTTGATACTTCCTTTTTGTCAGCCACAAAAGTCTTCATGTAAGAGGATGTAGAGTGTGGTTAGACAGCACAAGTGCAAAATTTCTTTCTTTTGTATAATTCTAGAGTCATCATCATATGACAGACCAGCCTAATTAGCAAGGATTGAGATGCTTATTTGTGGAATCCCTCTGGTTTTACTAATAACATCTTAATATAGCCATACTACTCCTAAAAGGTTTGTCGGTATTTCCATCTTAAATGTCATTCTTGAAAGTATAGAGTATTTAGAAAAGATAATTTATTTCTTCTAAGATGCTTCATTAAGAAGGAATGAACAACTGACCTGTTACTGTTAGTACTGTTCCATCTCCTGCTTGTTTAGAAAGGGATGAATCTGAGTCTGAGAATGCTATTCCACAGATATAAACAGCGCTGTCATCTACAGTCAGATCTTTTATCTCAAGTAAGATGTTATTTGCTGATGAATGTACTTTATACTTCTGATGATCTGTGCATCCAGGAGTACACAAATCTTGATGTGAATTAGTTAAAAAGCGAAACCACAGAACTTCAGGTGGAGACGAGGGGCACCCAGAAGCAGAGAAAGTGCATGTTAGGGACACATTGTTCATGGAGGAGTCAGCTTGCTGAAACCTGGGCTGTGTTACAGTGACTCGGCAGTGACCTGCAACACCTGTTGGGAAGGAACAATTGGTGATATGAGGGACAGCTAAAAAGCCAGGTACAGTCTAAAAAGAAAGAATAACAACTACTTTTGGTTCATTCAAGGAAAGGTGGGAGGAAAGGAAGAAATCAACTGTGTTTGAAACTTGAAATAATTAAGGTTATTTTCAGTGAATTTTTCAGATAGTTCCTACAGCTTGCACGTGTGCTCATTTAACACTTTTTATCTACAGGGAAATGTGGTTGCCTTTCTATTTTTTGACAAAATAGAGAAGATTGATAGATCTGAAGCAATGTGAATGTTTCCTTTGGCACTGGAGAAGACCAGAAGAATACGCTGTGCAGCTCCTACCCCGAGATTTAGCCCTGCATGTTTTGGGGGTACTGGCCAGTGGGGGTGGGTGTTTTGTGACATAAGTGCAGTTGCTCAGTGGAGCAGTTCTGCAGGGCTTTCTCTCTCCTCCACTGTTCCTGGTCTAAGTCAAGCCAGACAAGCTGAAGGCAGGCAGTGGAAATGTCATAAATCAAAACATTTATAATTCAGCCAACTTCATAACATTGATTAGAATTCACAATAGTTCCTAGACATTCTTCCACTTTATCACATATATTGATTCTGGGTTTCTAAGAATAATAGTGCTTGTTAGTTCTGACATTTAAAAATGTGTGCAGAGAAAACAGGAAGGTTAATCAGAGAAGAGCATTCTAATTAAGGAGCTAAAATGTGTGGTTTAATATGACTAGTCTGGAAGATTTGTTTAAAGTCCTTGTTGAAATCTATGTGAATTCTGTTTTAGTATATTTAATTTTATTCAAATAAATAGTTATTTAAACTATGGCATTGAGGTTATTGCAGTGAGAGTAAAGGTAGTATCTAAATAACATCCTTTTCTGCTTGCTAAAAAACAACAAACTAGAAGATAAATAAACTGAAATCTCATAGTGTACTGCTGATACACAATTTGTAAACCTGACCATGGTGAACAATTATGTCACAAATTAGCATTGTCCCTTCACCATTTTTCTCACTAAATCAAATCAGATTCAGTGCCTGTGACTTTCACAGGAATAAAGTGAAACTGATTCTGTATCAGGTCCATTCCACAGCAGCTACAGCAATCTGAAGATTGTAAGTTGTGGGTGTACTTGCACCCTGTGTGGTGAAAGGCAGTAGCTTGTGCTTCTGCAGCTGATCCCCTTCTCTTTTCCACCTTATCCACAGGCTCTGGTGTCCTCGTAGAGCAGAACTCCACGGCCTCAGGTCACATAGGTGCTGCCTGCTGAACTTCCCAAGCCCTCCTCCCAAACAAACGCAGTTGCTCTGAAACCAGGCTGCTGCTGGAGTGTTCCCAGTAGGGTAGTGCAGCAGGATTTGACCCAGAAATCACAGATTACAGCAGTGTTTCAGACTTTTGGAAGAAAAAAGCATTTGCTAGTAGTTGTGTACGTTAGAAGTTAAATGACAATAGCAGAAATTAACTTGATTTTCAGCAAAACTTTTCATTGCTTTTATTTTGTAGCTGTGTTGCAAATCATAGTCACAAAATTCTCAGTCTTGTTTAACTGCTGTTAAATAAAAAAATGTAAGAAATTTTTTAAGTCTTACCAGCACCATACAGGATCCAGTCAAATACCAGCATTAGCACATATTTTAATTTGTTGAAAGATGCCATTTCTTGTATCTCTGTGGAAGTGAGTCTTCTTAAAGGAAGAGGAACTTGGGAAATGTTTGGATTTGAGGAACTGTCGTAATCACAAGATGTAGAACTTCCTGTTTAGAAGGGTGTTTACTCCTGCATTTAGCAAACTGGTTAAAGGTACAGACCAAACCAGAAAGCTTTTGTTTGTTGTGGATGACATTATTTGGAAAATGAGTGAAGAACGTTAAATTTTGGACTCCTGAGAGTTGTACCTGTAGTCCTTCAGATTATTTCATTGGATATAACAAATAACAAGACATTTTCCAGCGTGCTATTTAATCAGCTTCTTAATTTTATATGACTCTAAGCAGCCATTAGCAGATCAGCTGGTAGGTGGCCACTGAAGGCACAAAGTAGCCATTCCTTGTAGTGGTGATCTGATGGTGAAAGCTTCACAGCAAACCATAATTTTCAGCTTGCTGATTCCGATTACTGTAGTTACCTCTGTGCCTGTCTGCTGGACACCAGCCTCACTAATGGCAGTTACCTTTTAGCCAGTCCTGGCACTTCTAATTAAAAATGTAACAAAAGATAACTTTAAAGAAGCTGCTTTTGAAGAGCAGGGATAAACTTGAACTGATCTCGCAACAGGTCTAAAAGTGGTGTGGCAACCTCCTGTGTGGAGTGGAATGAACATAAAGAGTGTAATTATGCTTTCTGAAAGAAAATGCAGCACACAAAGTTTTCTTTATAACTGAAACAAAGCTGTTCTGTTTTCTCAGTAGGTGGCAAGTGGGAAAAGCCCTCAGAAGTTTTGGAAATCAAAGGGCACACTTGGGAAGAACAGGTGAACAGCCTGCCAGAAGTTTTCAGTAAAGCTGGTTTTGCCATCGAGGCTTTCACCAGACTGCCCTACCTCTGTGAAGGTGACATGTACAATGACTACTACGTGCTGGATGATGCTGTCTTCGTCCTCAAGCCCGTGTAAGCCTGTGTGAAGTAAAGCTCCACAATCTAACCCAAGAAGCAACCTCTGAAAGAGGGTTTTGATTTATGGTTACTTAAAGGGAGGGAATTTTGGGATTGCCATGCTAAATAAATATCATGTAAGAAATTTAAAGGCCAAAATACTAATGTATTTCTTTGTAGTGTGATTAGCAGGGGGGGAGAAAAAAAATGTTGTTTTTTAAATGGACTCCTCAGCTGAGTATTTCTTTTTTACCAGCTCTTAAACCAACATTGCATTCTGCAATCCAGCAGCAATGGGGGATATTTTTTTATACTTACCTGCAACAGGGATCATATCCAAACAAAAGCAATAGTCTTTATAATGGTGAAACTGATACAGTGTGAACTGTTGTGAAAGAAATCAAGCAAAGTCTGGCAATAAAGTTATCCATTCAGTTCAAGCCTTGTTGAATAAAACTGTTGAAATGGATTATCTTCCATGCTAAGTTACTTTTTCTCTTACTGTCATTCTTCACGTTTTTAATCATGCTAATAAACTTTTTTGAGATGACTTTTGCATTAACTTTTTGTGTTCATTTTGTAACCATAGCCATGCTTGTCTGCAGTAACTGCTTTTGTGTTGAGAATCAAGCTTTCAGTAGCAGCACAACCTTGCATTTATTTAAACAGCATTTAATTACTGTTTAATGGGATAACAGTGCACAAAAAATGTATCACTTTTGGTTGGGTTTCCTTCATGTTCTTCCCTGTCAAAGCCTCATAAATCCTCATTGCTTTTGCATTTGCCATTTTCCAGTTAAATGGGTTACAGTAGAACAGTTTATGCATTTTAAACTGATGGCTTTGAAAACAAACTCTCTAAGCAAGTTGTTGCCAAATGTTTTCAGCTTTAAAAAGGTGCAGGTGATTTCTTGCAAATTTGCTGAGTCAAACTGCCTCTGAGGATCAGGCTGTAGGGGCTTGAGAGTTTAGCTAGCTTGACACATTTTCCTTTCTTCAGAAGCACTAAATAAATGCTATTTATTTTAACATGTCTTGTTTTAAAAACTGTTTAAGTGGATAATTTCTGGCAGTTGGGATACAACTTTCCTTTAGGACAACAAGAGACGTCATAAATAGTACCAACCTGGCAGGTGTATGTCATGCAGTGCTTGGGTTGCAAGTGTGAGAGAGCAGAGAAACCTCAGGTAAGTGAAGTAAGAACTGACTTCTGTTGCTTGAAGTCTAAAAAAGTGTTGTGTGCTTTTTTGTGGTTTTTATAATTATTGGTGATTTTATGTCAGGTGGGATGCTTAACATGTCATTTTAGGTTTACCTCAAACTCACTTTGCCTGATAGTTAATGATTTCTCCTGCCAATTTATTAGCTTTTTGTTGTCAGTCATCTTTGTGGAATAGTATTCTGTAATATGGAACAAGGGATTCGACTGCTGAAATTTCAAATTACTTTTCAACAGTAATTTAGACTCTGTTATTCTCATTTCAAGATGTGCTGTTGCATTTTGGCACATAGTGCAATCAGATTTGTCTGTTGGGAAAATGGGCTATGTATGCTCTGGAGTGAATCCATTAATCTATCTTCTGCTGCCTTGGTTTTGTACTCATCTAGAAGTGGGAAAATGTTTTTTAATGTGTCATGAATTTAGGTTAAGGTAGCAAATATGTAGTAAGACAAACTTCTTCAAAGGTACTTAAGTGTTTTAATCCCACATGTTAAAAATCACACAAGAGACTGCATTTCTTGTCTCTCATCTTTTAGTCCTGTCACTGAGGATCTCAGTTTGTAATGGCTTTGAGAGGTTTGGGAACAGAAGGTACAATGTAAATAATAGGAGGGTTTTTTTCCTTTCTTACAATTTTATGCTTTGTTCACTCTATTTAACCAAGTATCTTTACATTTGAGATGAGGAATTAAAACATGATGAATAATGAAGAAAATCTTTCTACAAAGCCTAAATTCAGGAGGGTCAGACACCTCGTTAGTCCTGTTAAATAGACAGAATAACCCCTAGGACTGTACCTACACCTGTATTTCTAAAGCCAGACTTCCTTGGGAGGGAAGGGACTTCTTCCTGCAGGCCCTGAGGAGAGCATTTGTGTGCAGTCAATGCTGCTCACAGCCCACATAAACTCTGGAGTCGAATAGTTCATTAAATTGCCCCAAATACTCTAAGATGCCATCTAAGGGAGCAAGTGTTGCAATTCTAATGTCCAAATTCATTGTAGGCATGGGAATCCTGCCCTGTCCTGCTGTGGGTGACAGTGTCCTTCCAAGCTGCACCTCAGTGCTCTCACTAATGTGCAGCGTTTTGCCCTGGAGAGTGACTAAACTGTTCTGTTCTGTCAGGGTGGACTGGGTGTGTTGCATTTCAGGAAAACGATGCTGTGCAAGCACACGATTTAGCCAGAAACTTTCAAAGCAAAGTTGGAACAGCCTTCATCACTCAAAACCACAGCCCTCTTTTGCCGGGCGGTACCAGGTATTGTCAGTTCATACTCTGAGGAACCCAGGGCCACCTGCCCCTCCTTGGGCTGGGGAGATGGGGGAGCAGGGCCGCCCCAGCCCTGTGTTTCCCCTGCACAGCCCGTTGAACTCTCTTCATCTCGGGACAGAAGTGTCCCCTCCTGTCCGCTCTGGGAGCGCCGAGTCCCCGGCGGAGGAGCCCTTCCCGCCCGCGCTGAGGGCCGGCTGCTGCCGGGCTGGCGCCTGAGGCTGCAGGGCGGTGCTGGGCCTGGCCCAGGGTCCCTGCCCGGAGCCGCCCAGCTCCTGCAGTGCAGGACAGGAGGCGCACACGGCAGAGGCAGGTAAAGCGCTCCGGGGTCCTGGCTCTCCTCCTCTTCTCCTGCTCGCTCTCCCTTTCCAGCCCGCACCATTTGCGGGTTCCCCCACTGCATGTGGTGCTTCTTCTCAGAGCCTGGGTGTGAAGGGGAAGGTGGGCACCGGCAGTGCAAGGGCTTATCAGCGAGAGTTGTGATTGTAAAGTCAGCCTTCTGGTTATCGAGCTTCAGATAAGGCAGCGGCTGCTTGGAGTGAGTGATAAAATGTCTAGGATTTCTGTACGTGGAAGGGTGGCTGTTCTGGGAGTGAGAGGAGAAGGAGGTCTGGGAGCTTCTCATAAGTGGGGCGCCCTGCAAGGGTGACTTGTCAGAGACCTCATCACAACATATGCAAGGAACAGGCTCTAGGGAATTGCTGGATGGGATCTGCAGGAGATCCCCACAGCGTGATTGGGACTGTCTGGAAGTTGCTGTGAACTGCAAACCGATCTGTTTCACTCAAGAAATTAACTACTTCATCCCACAGATTGTCTTGTCTAGCAGGGCTGTTTCACAGCGGACCTTTTTGTGCACCTGCTGATTGTCACTTGAGTTAGGATGAAAAAGCACTTTTCTTAGCATTTAATCTCCTTATATGTTACATTTGCATGCTTTAATTAAAATACACTCCCTGATCAAAGTGAATGAATTGGAAAAAACAAATCGGGACTGACATTGGAAGCATCATTTAACCTATGCCGAGTAATCAAACCTTACTGCAAAATTGTTAGGGCACAGGCAGAAACACACACAAGTAAGTTCATTGTCTAAGAAACCAGATACATCTGAATGAGAGACATTTACTGTGGTGCTCCCAAAAGAGTAGCTGAAAGGGGTTTCAGTGTGTGTAAGAGCAGGACAGAGGTAATAGTTTCTTAAAGTCTAATGTTTAAATTTTTCATCATCTGTTCAGTTGTAGTCACTTCTGTTACAAGACTGGAGTTAAGTATTTGCAATAAACTGAAGGCTGGAGGCTTGTTGAAAGATATTTTCATAAAAGAGTACCTTGGTACTTGAGATTAAACAGTCCAAGAAAGGTGTCATTTATCAAATATTCAGATCTGTAACTCAAGCTGTGACAGAGAACTTTGGGGGGAAGAAAGAGAGAGTGAGCACAGAATTCAGCAACAAAAAGAAATGCAGAAATTCAGTGTTTTGCAAATAAACCTTTGAAATGAGGGAAAGGGAGACAAAACCTAACAAAGTCTCTTTATGGTCAGAGACAATTTGGCCAATGGGACCCTCCGTGGCATTTGGTAAATCAGGGGCTAATCCCAGTATAAGAAGCTGCAATCTGTGGATCAAGGCATCATCTAATATCTCAGATTAATTAGTTGTTTTACCTGTGGGGGTGGTGTCACTCAGGATGAGCAAAGGGCCAAGCTGAGGGTGCAGAGACAGAAAATCCTCTCTGCAGTGTGGATTGAAGCAGCTGATGGCCCTCAGAGCTGTGGAGGGGGCATGGCTGCAGAAACTCCTATGTGAGTGAAACCTGCCCAGTCTTTGCTTCCTTTCCACCCTGTTGCATTACTTCTGTGTGTATCCTTGTCCTCGAAAAACTAGACCAAAAGCAACATGTTCATTTTGTTTTGGACAACTGTGAGACAATTTTTTCTGGTGGCAATCAGTGACAGCCTAGTGAAAAGCTCTGGGTATACCATTACTGCCCTCCCAGACAATTTATCTTTCAATGGTCTTTATGCTGCATAGCATAGGGCAGCAGGGATAGCAAGAGCTACCAAAACATCTCTTTCCACACAATCTGTCCAAGGTGGTGGTGAAACATTGATGGGAGACTTCTTGTGAGTACACAGACCTCGGCTTTGATCCGTCCAGGTGAAGTGACATGGTCTATTTCCCAAATGTGTGACTTTCCTTCAGAAGAGTGTAAGGATGTTTTCTCCCTTTTTTCCAAGTGTGGCAGCAGGGAAGGGGAGCGCTCCTTCCCCCTCCCTGTCTGGAGCACCCTGCAGGGACATGGGACCAGGGCCAGGCTGTCCCACCCCTGAGTTCAGAGATCTGCAAATGGAGGGTCTCAGACCAAGTCTGCAATGATACTGCAGGCAGCTTAACCAGCTAGGAGAAGCTTAGGGTTTGTTTGAAGCTTCTTTATAATTTCCTTTTTCATTCAATTTGTCTTCTTTTTTATCTGATTTTAAAAGGATTTTTTTTTGCCTGTTTTAACAAAACTGCATTGAAGTCATATTGAGGTGCAGTGTAACTTGGTAAATAAATGGTGCTACAAGGAGGAAAATTAAATGACCCACTTGCTTTAGGGAGATATAGCTGGAGATACAGGGAGTGCACACGCACTCTTGGTGGACTTGTGTTAGCATAAATTGTATCTCTATCCTAGAAAAAGATCTAAATTAAGAATTTGGGAACAAGAAGCTTTGGATTGTTCTGATCTCTATCTCTACGCCATAGCGTAGGCTGTCTGTGATTTATAGCTCTGAAAGTTTGTGGTGAATATTGCCTTTTGACTCTGTTCTTCCTATTTGCCTTTTCAATCCAAGTATCTTTTTATTCTAAAAAACACCAGAAGAAATGTCCAGACTTTTGAAGATGTGTTTCTTGTTGATATCAATGAATCATGCTGAGATTACTTACAGTCAGAACTCTGAAGGTAAGACCAGAACTCCTATCTGAGGGGTGTATTTTGTGGCATGGAAAAAGCTATGTGTAATAAATCAGGTGTTGTTTAGTAACTGGGACCATGGTCTCTGCTCTCTTGGCTTCATAGAGCTATGCCAGCAAAGAATTTCACCAAGACTGATTAGCCTTTTTTCCCCCCGCTGTTTTTCTGTAGAGAAATTTAATCAAAACTGCATTAAATGTTTGCAAATAAATTATATATGTATATATAATCACTACATACAATCAATGTATTTTTGTGTAACACAATTGAATGATAAAACATTAAATTAACTTCTAATAACAGGATAATCTTTTACAGATCTGCCTCCATTGTTACACAGAGCTGTGGTTAGTATTTTTATTTGATCTCTCTACTAACATTTTATATTATAATCTAAAAATAATAATTTATTATATATATTTGTAATTTTTCCTTAGGAGGAAGTAATAGCTGGGAAATATCTGAATGGTAACGTACACAGTTCTTCCCACATACACTTCTGAAATGAATTAAAACTCAGTATCTCACCATAACTTTTTATGTTCCATTTTTTATGTGCAGCCCTCCTAGATATACTTTATTTTCAAAGGTAATGTACTACTCTCCCCATCTTGATTTTTCAATATTATCTTGCACGTCAGATATGATCTGTTTCATCTCCACAGAAGCTGGAACATTATGGATAGAATGAAATTTGCGCATAAGATTACTTGGATTTAGGTCTCCTGGGAGGAGTATTTCCTATTAACAGGAGAAAACATGTTTGTCATAAAAAAGGAAAAAAAAATATAGAATGAGGCTGAAATATTTGCTACAGTTTTCAGAAGTTTTGATAATTAACTTTGCTCACATGTGTCCAAATGGCTTCTTAAGGAAATTAGATGCAGTTCCAGCTTTCTGTCCATCTCCTTCTTTCAGTCTTACTCTGTCCCCCATCCTCCAATTCCTGGTGGCTTTTGAATTATTTGCTAATTTTGTCCAAATCTGAAAGAGCAGTATAAGCCTCAAACACCATTCCACTCCTACATATTTTGACGAAATCGGTGGCTGTGTAAGGAGGACACAGTGAAATTAATGGCTCTGCTGAAGGGAAGGCAGCAGTTACTCCCTGTACTTCCTGCAAGCAGATCAGAACAGGTATAATGGAGTGCCAGAAAGCATATGCCTTGGAGGTGGTACTAATGGCAATACCTTGGAAAGTTGAGTTTATTGTGGGTAGCTGTGGAATTAGATGGAAAAAATTAATTAATTCCATTCCCCATTGAACCATGTATTTTCATTGCGTTAAATAGATCAGCTATTACTCTGGCTAGACAAAAAACAGAATACTTTTGTCATTATAGTGTTAGTATCACTGTTTCCCTTTTTCTTTTTTACTCTTTTAATCTGCTATTTAAGTTGTTATAATTATTTTATTGGCATTTTTCTGTTACAGCTCTAATGTCTGGACAACAGATCTGCTTACAAAAGTCATGGCATATTTTCATGCCCAGGAAGTTATGTTTACTATTAGCAGCCTCCAGGTTTGTGACAATTAAGATGCGTGAAAATTTTTATTTGAAAGGAAATTAAAAAAACAACCTGTCTCTGTAGCCAAAGCTAGGTGGTCAATGATAGAGGTAATTAACACATCTACAGTGTAGCAGTGAAACAGGAATGGGTTGTCTTTTCCCCCGAAGATTGCTGGAGTATGCAAGGCAGAAATAACAGTAACAATCTTTTTTGCTTTTCCTCTGATGGAAAGCAAAAATTAGGATTTTTTGTGCTCATTGTTTCTGAGTTGAGTGTATATAAATGCTGTTTCCCCAAAAAATGACGGGTTTCTCTCAGATTTTGACTGGCTGTAGTTCACACTGCTCCTTATGGAATGAGAGGCTCCAGAGCATCCTACAAAATACCTCCACCTTTTAAAGCTCCTCTCTGCTGTTTTTGTAAATTATCAATGTGGAGTTGTTGCAGGAAGGAGTTGTTCCTCCTGCTGCTGAGGATTAGCGATGAGCTGCTTTGAGTGGACATGTATCCAGCTAATCAAACCTGAGCCCCTCCCTCGTCCCTACACTCACTGAAACAGGGAAGTGTCAACTGTGCCATCCCTGAGCCTCAGGCATTCCCAGAAGCTGCACAGTACTTGAACCCTGTTCCGAGCTCCGTGTCGCTGTCACAGCTCATGCTCACCTACATTTTCCTGCCACTGCCCCTTCCCTTTGTCACGTTTATTGGTAGCCTGAGGCTCTCAGCAGGCTGAACCCCGAGGCATAAAGGAACTGTGTTAATACTTGGTGGTGGCAATGCAAGTTAAGCAAAGGCAGCAAAGAACAATTGCAACTCAAATTCCGAACCAATTCTGAAATAATTCTGTCAGGAAATAGAAGGGATTTTACTCCAGTCTGCTGCTAATGAGCCTTACATTTATTTCTGTTCCAATGTTTATGATTGCCCTTCCATTTTTCAAAACAGACTTGAGATTGTTAATTGGTAATGCAGCTTGATGTGAGAGGGAAAATTATTGGTGTATGACCTGTTAGAGACTTCTCCTCCCATCTAATTGCCCATTTCCTTCCTTTTTAGAAACAATATGCACATGGTAACTGTTTTTATTTTTTAGGATTTTTTAGCTCTTAAAAGTATCATTTTCACATCTCTGCTGTGTGAAGCAGAAAAGCTTTATTACTCTTGTTTTATGAAGTGAGAAACTGAGGCATCTTTGTTAAAAAGCTCTCTTGGGAGGACTTCTTCATGAAACCAAGAATAGGATTTGAAAATTACTGTCTTTCAGAATGCATTTAGATTATTTTTGTTTTCAGTTTGTGTGGAGAATAGTTATTTTGATCATTGGCAGCACAGACAATACAGAGCTAAGCACTTAGTTCTCCTTGAGCACAGATTTTCAGGGAGTAAAAATACAATAGTATGAGTTTTATGTATATTAACATATTTTTCTATATTTCAGGTGTCCATAAAAAGTTACCTGGAGAACCTTTTATATCAGCCCAGGCAGCTACTGTCCGAAATGCAACACCTTGATCAGCAGCAGTTCCAGACTGCAATGAAGTACCTCTTCAACAGCAAAAAGGAGCATCTTGTGAGTTTCCACTTGTGAAAAAGAAGAGCTGCTGTCAGTGGTTTATATAAATGGAAAGGGACAGACTAGGGGACTCACAGTGCAGGCCCTGCAGTTACTTACCTGGCTTGAACTGGATTCAGGACTCCCTCTTCTCTTAAGTTAGACTTAGTTCGTTCAACTCTTACTGTCTAAAGAGCAGTAAGGGTTGTTTCTGTAAGTCCAAGTTAGTAATTTGGATTTTCACTGTAATCAGTAGAGAGAAACTCATCTCCAGAGAAGAGTTTACCCTCCTACAGTAACACCCAAGGTAGGTAGGGCCAGTTACTCTCAGGGAGTATCTTCTTTTCAGTGGCTGGAAAGAGAGCCAAGATGTCTAAAGAAGGTGAAATTAGTAATTTTGTTAATCAGCCATTTGAAATATCTTTCTGGGTTTCATTCTGGTTTTGTAAAAATTCAAGCTGGTCTCTACCCAATGCCAGAAAGGAATTACCTGAAGTAATACAAACAACTAGTAGTTTGCAGCTCTTTTTCATGAGAACAACATCATATTCTTTGTAGAGTGCTCTCTGCCAGACCTCAAGATGACCAATGTATTGAATTAATCAAAGATGTTAATTTAACACTTTGTTGCTTGCAGGAAATTGGAAATATTATTCTTGATTGGGGCAAGACTAGAGAGAGAATTTTTCAAAGCCCGGGAGTAAATAGGACCTTGTTTCTTGTCACACTGGATAAATGCTTCCTGGCTCTGAGTGCCCTGGACTGTGTGGATATCCTGAGTCAGATTCTGCGTGTGTCAGCAGTGAGCTATCTCCAACCTGATGTCATAGGGAATCTCCCAAACCTTCTGCTGGAGGATGCTTTCAGAAACTTGTAAGCCATTTATTTTTCAGACACAATTAATACTACATTGGATTTGCTGACTATTTAAAAAGAGGTTGCTATATGGTCTCAGTCTGTTTTCCAGATACAGCTTTCTGCTTATGTTTAAAGAATGCTGTTTCTAAAATAATTTGTCTATGTGTCATTAAAAAATGAATAGTTAACTCATTAGTGAACTAACATGCCTATGTATCACTTAGATCATCATTATTCAAGGACCTCTATGACAGAACTTCAGCAAGCACTCAGAGAGCTCTCTATGGCTGGATGAAGCAGATTCTACAGAAATCTTACAACATGAGTGGTATGTTACAAAGTGTTTTCCTCTTGCTTATCATAAGAGAAAAGCACTCAGCAAAAGGCCTGTCCATTGAATTGAATTGTTTCCCCAGTTAATACAGGTCTGTGTAAGAGTAGCTGTCTGGAATGCTTTTTTCTGCAGAACACAGTAAATATAATGTGTTTGTTACTGATGACAAATAGTTCTCCAAAGATGCTTGGACTTAGAGACTAGTACCATGCTATTGTTAAGACTGGAAAAGATCTCCAGGATCATCAAGTCCAATGACTCTTCCTCTGCTCTGCACAGAGGAAAGTGTATATACACAGTGTCTTTTTCTACTACTCCAGTCTTTTCTCTCTGTACTAAGTCTGAAATAGGATACAGTGGCCAGGTGCTCTGCCAAGGCATGTTGTTCTTTTCTGAACTCCTTTTCAGAGGAGAAAAACAGCTCTGGCTCAGGATACATTATCCTCTGCACTGTTTAAAAACACAAAAGAAATGCAGGATTTTGCAAAAGCACATGGCACCAACTTGATCAGCAAAGGGACAAGATAAAACCAGTTAAGTAATCCTGATTGGATGCATTTTCCCACATCTGTTTGCCTGGTTAATGTGCCTGAAACAGCTGTTCCATAGCTGGGACAGGCAGGATGGGCTCCACAAGGGGGCTGTGCAGGGCACTGAACCATCTGAGCCAGTGCCTGGATTTCACTGAACATCCCAGCACAGCTGTCCTGGGAGCATTTTAGGCTTACAGATGTGTGTGTTCTTCCTATTTCCCTAGAAATCAAAGGTTAAATCCCCACTTGCTTCAGTGGAGCTAAATTTGCCTCCTGGGTCTCCTGCCATTTGAAAATATCAGAGTAAACCAGTAAGTTGTAGAGAGAAGGTTCATGCTGCTGCTGTGAGGTGATGTTAGTGCCAGTGCATTACTGGGGAAGCAAAGATAGAGAATTTGCCTGGTGTTACTCAGCAGTCCTGGGAAAATCCCTCAGCATCATATTGGGTTGTGTCTGAAGCATTAGTAAACCCTCAATTCATGGAAGATCACCCAGTTTGGGAGGGACTGGGAGTTGCTTTGCACCTTTTTCCTCCCTGGCTGCTGCTTCACATGCCAAAAGCAGCACAGATGTGAATCCACCCCCAGGGCAACAAGTGTGGTCTGATTCCCAATTGCTTGTGGCAGTGTGAACCATTAGCCCTGGGCAGGAAAGCTCCCTCATGTTTATCTGCACTCCTCAGACCACAGCAGAGTGCAGGAACAGTCCTGCAGGAGGGTGGTTTATTCACTTTATATGTGGATAGCACTGGGACCACCTGGGATAGGGATCAGTTTTCGGGGATCACAGCTGCCATGGCTGGTAACTGCGAATCTGTTCTATTAAAAACCACAGTCAACATCCTTCAACGGTGCTGGTTTGTCTTTAGCGCTCTTGTCCTGTCTTTCAATTCTCATAATATTCTGGGTAATGGGAGATAATATCACTTCAAAAAACACAGGCCTGACAGGTCTGCTGGGATCATCATCTTGTCTCAGTTAAGAAGCTTAGATCTATGTTTTCAAAAAAATCACTTAATGGAGTCCTTCAGCTTCTGATAGATGCAAGCTGTTTTTTTCCATCTCTGGAAAACTCGTCATAGTGCACTGATGATTTTATTTCAACAGAGTTGTATCGGCACTGCACACAGGAATGTGTTCAGAGGTGTCACACACTGAGCCATCCAAATGACAATACCCTGGAGAAAACAGTCTTTGTGGCTCAGGGTACACATGGAGTCCATAAATATGTTTTTTCTCGGGCATATTTGGATCTTTATTTCATTTTCAATCCTTGGGAGAATGTTACTAAATGAATGCCATTTTTTAACTGTTATGCAGTATTTTGTGGTTTTGTCAGCCTATTTCCATGTAGGTATTTGAGCAGTTTTTCATTTTCTCCATTATTGCTATTGCATATTGCTGAAATAAGTGGCATCATCAGTACTAATATATAAGATATATAAAGTATCATGCCTCCCTGATGTTCTTAAATAATACATCTGATTAGGAAAAGTGAATTTTAAAACCAATGCTCCATATGTAATATTTTTGGGTAAATTTTTCTTGTCCCACATTTTATCTAGTCTCTGTTTTGACAACATAAAACATTAATTGTTTTTATATGAGAAAATTTGACACACTTGAAACACTATTTCATTTTTATTAAAAAATTTATGGACTCATAAAAGTGTGGTGCTAAAATGTAGCAAATGAATGGAATCTGACTCTCTCTGCTAAGGATTTTTCTGATTTGCAGATTTTTTATTATTTACTAATAACAATATACTAGGTAAAATATATTTGAAAAGGAATTACTTTCTTAACATTGTAGTGAGTATTTATTTCCCCAAAACAGAATTCAATGAATCAACTTCTTGGGTCACTGCTGAAAGCTTATGGATTTTGGGAAGATACATGATCCATCTCCCATTAGAAGAAATATTGAAAATTAGTCTCAATGAAGTAAGTAACAAAGTGTGGTTGGATATGTTATTGCCAAGTAATGTCAGCTACAAACAATATGAACACAAATGTACACCTAAACATGAAAAATAACTTTATATATTTTATTAATTAAAGAGAAAATATAGTGGGAAAATATAAATGTATTCTTTATAAAGTTCTATATTTTTATTTTTAAAGTGCCTGTTGTTAATATGTAATTATTTATCAGTATTAGACTTCTGTGACTCCTACTGAGGGGAACCAATGATAAAAGACCCTCAAATTATATGATATTTTGGCAGAGAATCACTCACTTGGAAATACTGATTTATCCAAATCTTCTTCCTTTCTCTATAACATGAAAAGGCTCAATTAATTTTGAGTGTCAGACACACACTTTGTAGGATTCATTGTCTCACAGTGCTGATGCATGGTTTTGTTTGTGCTGGTCAGATCAGACTGTTCATTAGCTACGACAATGCAACAAAGCAGTTGGACACAGTGTATGATATCACACCAGAGCTTGCACAGGCCCTCCTGGAAAGGATAAACTCATCAGGATTTGATATGAGGAACACTTCAACTATCTACAGGCAAGGCGGCTTTGCTTTTTCTGTTATGGCTGTGTATGGATGGAACAACTAAGGAGGAAATGTGGCACAGTTTTTTTTGTTCCAGCAGAAAAATCTAGGCTGAAATCCAGCCTTGTTTAGCAACAGTGAAGAATTGCTACTTTATGAATTTTTGGAGGTGTGCCTAATTAGCTAATGCTTTGTCTCCTGCTCCACAGTGAGGAGATGCCTGTAGCATTCATAGGAAGTTTGCAGAAGTATCTGGGGGACCCAGGCAGAGCTCCATCGCATTGTAGAGCAATAGAATAATCTGGGACAGCAGGACATGAGTGGTCTTGGCTGCTTGAATCACAGAACATGAAGGTGTTTCGTGGAAATCATGTTACAGTTAGGATTGAAGGAAGAAATCTCAACTCCTGCCAGCCAGGACTGCAAGTGGATTTTAATAGACACGAGTGTCACCACTGAAGCCACAAAGTGGTGTAAAGCCTGCCCTACTGTCCTCTTTGTTCTGCAGGGTAGAGATGAGCCATGCTTAAATGTTTGAATATTAAATGTGTAAGCAGGAAACTGAATTTTCAGGTCTGTCAAATCTGCACTGAACTAACTTTAACAGTAATAAAAAATCAAAATAAACTGCAGCAAGCGTGAGAAAGCTCTGCACTCCACATTTACATTTACATTGTCATATCAATGGATGTATTTAGTCCCTAGACAATACTGTCTGAAATGATTTGTAGTCTCCTCGGGGGATACCTTGGAGTTTTAAACTAATGGAGAATATGCTTTATGGCTTCAGAGCTCCTGTCTTTACTGCAGTGTAGCTTGCTGACTTCCATGAAGCATTGCTCATTGTCGGAGGAGTAAGCGAGAGAAGAGTTATGCCCACGCTCTAAATTTCAATGTCAGAAATCTTAAAAATGATTTTGTCACTCACAAGAGCTGCTGTATTCTCACAGATGAGAGAAATGTCATGCTCCATAATCCTTAATATATTCCATTTTTACAACACACTTAGTTTATGTTACTCATTTTAACTATACTGTTGATTTAAATGTGCTTTTACTTTTAAGAAGTAGTTACTCATTTCTGCTAATCCCAAAGGAGATGAAGAGCTTTTGGTGGCTATGCAATAATGCATCAGCATATAATTATTTGTTATAAAAATGCTCTTATAGATGTTTCTTTGATTTGTATGTTGGTTTGATGAATTCACTTGAATTGATGTGTTGCTGAAGCAGTGTTTTGTTGTATCAATGGCAGGTTGTTGTTGAGGGACTGGAGGAACTAAAAGCCTTTATGTGCTGCAGAATTTGACTGAGTTTCTGGTTGTGCTGCAGCATTGTCCACTGTTGATTTGATTCACATCTGGACATTACTTCTCAGACTCTGCCTGTACCTGTCTCACTGAATTGTGGAAAAACAGGGACTGTAGCAGGAAATCCAGTCTTTGGCCATATCTTTGAGGTTCTTATTCTGAGTAAATTATAAAAGCAAAAGCTGAGAGTTTACAGGGACACGGAATTGACTCAAACAAAGTAGCTTCCTACAAACCAGTTCATCCCCATCACTATAAAGTTCAAAGTCCAGACATAGTGATGCACAATTCAGAGCTCTTTCTTTGCAAGGCTGCAGGTCAAGGCAGTAAATAAGCACAAGGTGTAAGCCAGAAGGACACCTACAGCAGGCTGTGGTGGTGTGACTCCTCCTCTCCAAAAACTATGGCTGTGGTTGCACTTTACAGAGGTTAATGGAAATGTTGACTTAAATATTACAGCATGGGAAATATGAAGGAAAATTATCTCAGTCCAAAACCCTGCCTTGCAGACTGCAAGTTGTGCTGGCACAACTGAGCCTCAGTGTGGTTTCTCCTAACCAGTGTTGAACTGGACAGGTCTCCATCCATTGGCCAGTCCTGTGTTTGATGTGAAATACAGCAGGCTTTGTTTAATCCTAAAATGATAAAGAGGCCATGTTGTGCCCCAGCTGCTGCTCTGAAACACAAATGAGTTGTATTGCATGTAAAATCCAAGCAGGACTTAGAGTTCAAAACATCCAATCAAACCAGATAAGAACCCAGCAAGACACTTCTAGAGACTTAGTAATAGCCCTCCATCATTTTCAAGATTATCCTGTCAAGGGGAGTGGAGTCATTAACTAGGACAATCCAGCCATGGACAAATGGAACCAGAACAGGTAAATTCTCAAGCACAATCCAGACAAAATTCAGCTGAATCCAAAGGCCAGTGCATGTTCACATGCCCCTGTTACAGGCTGAGTTTTAAAGACTGCAGTTTGAGGCACTCATGACAAACTGAAATGGCTAAAGCTGTGATCATAAGGAGAGAGTATCAAGCTGTGTTTCCGTTTCCTAGCAGTGACACCTTTTATGTCAGAAGGGAGCTAATGTATTTCTGCTCTGTAGGCTGGGTTTGTTGGTTTGCTTTTATGATGACCTGGAACAGATGGATGCAGCTGTGGCCCGGGCTCTACTTCATCAAATGATTAAATGCAATCAGCTGAGAGGTTTCCAGGCTGAGGTTCATGAGGTGTGTACAACACTTGTTCTTCTTGCCTAACATAATCCTGTAAACAGAGGAGGAAGGGTGTTCTCCTTAAATAAGAAATGAGTGAAAAATTATTTGGACTTAAGAAATAAGGGAAAATAGTTCTTGAGAATGCAAAGAATAGAAACCCATTTTGAGTGCTCATTCTTTTCTCATTCTGTTTCATATTCCTGTTCCATATTCCTTTCACAACTGTGGTTCTATTTTTGAAATTTTATGAAGTGTGTGAATATTTGCCAATGCCTATTCCAGAGATTCCAGTTAATGTTTTGGGTGGTAATGGAAATTGGTTCTTGGCAGATTTTTACTTCTGATCTGCTCTTTTTGTTTGATTTAGCTCAAATCTCAACTCCTGAACATTGCCATGCAAAACCAGACATTGAATGATACCCTTGGATCTCTGTCAGATGCTGTGGTTGGACTAACTTCAAGTCAGCTGGAATCTCTGTCACCTGAAGCAGTGCATAATGCTGTTGCAACATTAAACCAAGTCTCTGGGTGGGCAAAAAGCCAAGTTATGATTTTATCCAGTAAATATCTCTCTTATGAAAAGGTACCTCTGATAACAGCTTTCCTACTTTCTGTTTTTAAAAGTGAAATGGCTTCTTCTCAATAATAACTGTAGATTTAAAAAGTTTACTGCAAGCATTCTGTTTAGTTAGTGGCCTGAAAAATGTGTTTAAATGAAATAAAAGCATCCAAGATTGTACTCCCAAAGAAATTTTCTAGTAACAGAATAGATATTTGGATTTGGCATTTGTATGTATTATTTTGTCTGTTTCACTGCTCTAAGCAGAATTTGCATGATCAGAGATACCAGGATGTATACTCAAATATATTGTAATGCAAGGAATCAGGTCCTGGTTGAAGTTTCAGAAAAAGGAACTTCTGAGAAACTTCAGGCATTTGTTCTGTGGGCAGACATGGAAAATGCATTCCCAGGCAGTAAATGTATTAAGTATTTAACAAGAATAGTTTTGCTTTATTTACTGATTTTTGCTTTTAGATGTATCTGCTTTTCTCAAGAAAACTTCCTGTTTGCTTGTGCTGCTCTCCCTGCAGGTTTTATCGTTTTATAACATTAGCCAAATGGGCGCCTTGGTGACAGGAATTGGCACCCAGTCACTCCACAGCATGAGCCCCAGGGAGCTGGCTCAGATTATTCGAGGCACAACGTCCCAGTACTTGTCTGACTTATCTCCTGCACAGCAGCAGGGCATCCTCAGGAAGGTGATTACAAACTCCAGTGTGTGGCAGGTTCTGTCTGTACAAGAGCACAGTAACCAGAGCTGTAGAGCATGAATTAAACCAAGATGTGTCCTTTAGCTCAATGGTTAATGATTCCACTGCTTTTTTTTCTGATCACCAAGTGTATTTTGAAGGCTCTCCTCTTGCTTATTTCCGTTGTGTCCTTAATACTGTTGTGTTTTTCCTTTATCCTCTTAAGAGAAATATTACAGAGTAGACAGAAGGGCAAATTCCTGTAAATCTAAGCATCACTTCAGAAATGCCATGTATTTCTGTGTTTCTCTTTTTAGGTAGCTGCATCTGGAGATTTTTCTTCATCAGTCAAAGATATACAAGGATCTTTCTTTAAAGAAGTCTCTCTTTCTGGTTTATGGAAGCAAACTGGATTTAATTCTTCAATGCTGGAAGAAAAAGAACTAAGAAGCAGCCAGGTAAAAATTGTTATGCAGTTTCCATTCCCCTGCAATTTAGTGGGATGGGAGAATTGGAAAAGTGGTGTAATATATTTGTGTTCAAGGAACACAAGGTAAAAGGAAGGAACTGCCCCAATTATATCAACATAAACACCAAAGGGCATTTAGAACCCAGGCAGTACTATGAGACAATGCTATGGAAAAGGAAGCATTAATATGCTGAATTTAAACCCACAGGTTTCAGCCATGTAAATTTTCTCTTTCCAGTACTGGATATTAGACATTTCCATGTAAAGTCTTTGACTTGGTCCAGAGAGATGAAAGGTTGGATCAGATGATCTCCAGAGCTCCCTTCAGACCTAAGTTTTACAGTGCATGTGAGCCTTGTACAGGTTTAACATCATCCCATAATGCCAGCCAGTGATGGCTTGTCTTGTGAAGAAAAAATTCAGCCAAACTGGATGCCAAATCTTTTGGTTGCTTAAGCTAGACCATAAAAGTACCTTTAGAGTACATGAAAGAGCTAAGAGTACAAAAACCATGCAGTAGTTACTGTCTCTTAAAACTGGATTCACTAAAGTTACCTTTAATTATGGTGGGTTTATTTTCAGGCTTTGTATCTGTATGAATTAGTGTCCAAGGAAAACTATCCTGTTGACCTTCTAAGGTATGCACTATATCTCTTTTGAAATGGGGTTTATGACTAGTTTTTTGATGAGAGCAACTTTGAGGTAAACAATATGTGGTTATTATGTATTACCTTACGTTTATTCATTCTTGGATACCACAGGATAATTCACCTTCCTTATTAAAAAGGGTATTCAAAACCAAAATCAGGATCAAAGCATTGCAGAGGTTTGGGTGTTTTAAGGCTTAGTTGATATTTTTCAATTTGTTAGCGTTTTTACTTTCAAGAGCCTTTTAATTACAAGAAATGGGAGAGGTGAAGAAACTGTGTCTTAGGATGGGATCGTGGGGAGTAAGGACTAGATCCTGCTTAAATATTCAAAAGATTAAATTTGCCTTTCCTATCAGCACAGGACAGCTTGTGAAAGGACTAACTTGTCAACTCATTGAAATGATGGACACAGACATATTTTTAAACAATTTTAAATTCTTTGAAATGAATCTTCATCTGCTTTCTCCATATCAGGTAAAACAAAACAAAACAAAAAATTTAAAAATATTTTATGTACATAAACCTACTACACAATATCCAAATTAGATAGATTAGAACTTGGTTCCTTCTATTTCTTCTTTGGCTTTTTTGGGGTTTTTTTCAAAATCCTGTATGTCTCAACTTGTCTGTTAGCATATTTTATTTAAATCTTTTATGTGTGAATTCGTCTGTTATCATACTTCATTTTGACAATTTCATTTGTCACTTACAAATGCAAGAAATTCCTACAGCCCTTCTGACTTGTTAATTCATGAGTAATCTGTTTGGAAATACATTGAAGTTTCAGAAGCATACAAATGTTCTCATGTTCCCAAATATAGAATGTTTCATCTCTGACGTCTACAAAAAGAAAGCTAAATAAAAGCCAGATAAAAAGGTTTAAGATCCTAAATTTTTGTTGCTTTTAGGTTAATTGTTTGGCCTGGAAATTTTGGAAAGTCTCCAATGCATCCATTCCTCCCTTCCTCTTACTGGCCCTTCCGTGAGTTACATCTTAGTCCATCTTACCTTCTGAGCACTTTTCAAATAATCTCCACAGTCCTGAAAAAACTGATGATTCAAATAAATGCTAATTTATCGAAGTGATCACTGAATGTAGGCAAAATCTGTCTCAAGTCAAAGTTGGTTATACTTTGTGCCTTTTAGTACAGCACATTTTTGTCACCATTGTGAATTTTCCCCCCTAGTTAGGTTTTTTTGGTTTAGGTTTGCTTATTTGTTTAGGGGTCTTTTTGAGAGTGGATATAGAAGACAAAACAATTGGGTACTGCTGAAGCATATTGCTCTGTATGGTTAGAAACATTCCAGTGTGTTTCAAGACATTTGTGTAAGTTAGCAAAACTTATCAATGACAGCTTTTCTCCTTAGGAAAAAAAACCTTGTGTATTGATGAGAATTCCTGAATTGTAAAACCTGTTAATTCCTTCCTTTCTTTCCTTATCTCTTTCTCACTTTCTGTTTCTTCTGCCCTTTCTCTCTTTCTTTCTGTGTGCCTAAGGGACTGAGAACCCTTCATTTTGTGGAATATTTCTTAACTGAAAAAAGTAAGAAAAGTATTCCATTTGAAAAGGCTTTACTCTATTTAACAACTACAAAACAATAATAGAAAGACTTTAATGCAAGGCTTCCTACAAACTGCAGCACTCAGTTATTTGGCAACAATTTTATGTTGCTTGTTCAGGGCTATCAGAATTTACTGGTGCTGTTGCCTACAGAGCCTGGCAAGCCTGGGCTGTGCAGATGTGGGCTGTGGCTTTGTTTGCAAAGGTTGTCTGCCACTCTGTGTGGAGAGGAGCATAATTTTGTTTAATTTGGCAGGACTAAGACTACTTGTGGTCCTTAGACCACCTACCACATCTTCATTGATCTGAGAATTATTCCTAGTGAAACAGAGAAAGGGAAAAACTTCTGACCTATAGACAGTCTTGTTTCATATGGTGTTAAAGCATCTCAGAGCACTTTCATCCAGTTGAAGCTATTTATAATTGTTAGCCATTTTTTGAAGTTCAGTTCAAGTCCTGATGGACTGGAAGAAGATGAGTGTTGAAGTAAGGCAAGGGTTAATTGCAATTTTTTTGGCCTGTCTGGTTTATGATTTTTCAAGTTCAGCCTTGTCTCTAAATATTTCTGTCATCACAGATTTCATGGGTATGATTGTGGGTGTATGAAGGTCAGGTTTGCATTCTGAGACCTTTTGAATTCTTTCTGCAGTTCTGAGTACCTGGAATACGTTACAGGCCCTTTGTGTGTCCCTTTCCTTGAACGTCTGGGGAAGACTGGAATGGACCTTCTGAACCCAGGCTATCACAAAAGGGATGCTGTTCTGCAAAAAGTACAGGAGTGCTTGGTGGGTATGGCTGAGAGGGGTCAGCAGAGGAGGAGACACCATGGAGGAGTAGAGAGTCACCTACATGAGTTCTTCACCCATCCATCTGTATTCTTTTAGGGGTTTATGTGTTGTATCAATTTTATTGTTCGTTCCTTAAGGAAACCTTTTTATAGCTTGCTTAGCAATTTTCTTTGACTCCATGCATGTTACAAAGTGCTCTCACAAAATGTCACTGCTGGCCAGGACAGCCTGGAGCTGACCAGTTTGAACCTGGAGCTGCTCCCCTGGCTCCAAGTGCCAGTCCAAGCAGAGCCGTTGTGGCACGGAGAGCTTCATGGGAGAGGTGGTGGCACCAGGAGGATTTTGTGACTTCTGCAGTCTGGAAGCTGCAGCACTCCCCAGTTTTTAGGGGAAACTAGTTCTTTGAGTTCTTCAGGCTATTCCTGTCCTTACACACAGTACCAGCTGTATAATCCCCAGTGTTTTGGCAGCTGCTTGAGAAACCCCTCAGAGCTCAGCCTTCTAACAGCAAGGCCCCTCTGCTGCAAGGGGCCGGGTGAGTGCTGCCAGACAGAACTGCCCCAGCTCTGCAGGTGCTGGGTGGTCACATTCTTTATGTGTGATTCAGTATGGAATAAAGAATACTGAAAGCTCTGAGGAGTGCTTATGAAATATCACCAGTTGGATTGGTAAAACAAAAAATGTAAGGCAGTCTCAGCAGAAATTGTAGATTAAGTTGCCAGTGCAAACTGTTGTGTCTTTGTTCCTTAGAGCTTAAATGAGTTGTGATGCAGCTGAATGGTACAGGGCAAGAGCCAAGGTTACCTCTGCCAACAGGGCAAATACTTCTTGTTTCAGAACAGCTCCATTGCTGATGAATATGATGTTGACCTCCTTGGAAATCTAATCTGCCACTTACCTCCAGCCTTTCTACATGACAGAATGTCCCTGAAGGCAATGGCAGCAGCCCTGCGTCAATTCAAACTTTGCCAACAGCTCAGCCATGAGCAGAAGACTGAAATTAAATACAAATTCCTTCAGTTATATGGGTAAGGTATTGGATACACCACCTTGGTCATGCTGATGGTTAGGCCATGCAAACACCAAGCATTTGCTTTGCCCAGATGAACTGCAGTGGAAACAGCACAAAGCACCTTCTGTCACTGCCCAAACTTGGGGTCTTCTCCACTAGAATGACATTTCTATTTTTGTGTGTAATGTGATAACTGTGGAACAAAATACAACCCCAGGGGCATCCTGCATGAGTTAAGTCCCAGAAGAAAAGGAGAGAAAGTGTAATGTTTGGGGGGGGCAGGCAAACAGACTCACTGGCCTGGCAAGAGAAAGGGGTTATAAGCAGAGAATGGTGCAAGAATGCAAAGAATGGGAAAATAGAAGTGGGATACTTGGTGTGCTGGTGTGAGAAGACAAGTAAAGAAGACTGCAGGCACCTGTGGCAATAGGAGAGAGTAGAGAAGAAGCAGAGGGATATAAAGTTCGAGCATCTAAAGCAGCAGACTAGGGCGGCTTTTTGGGTGTCACTAAGGACTCAGAATAAGAGGATGAATGCAACCTCACTGGTTATCAGTCATGTAAAGAACAAAGCCATCCTCTGTCTGGCAAGAATATACTGTTTCTCTCTTGCATATTCCCTTAGAAGAATCTTGCATTTGAAAAGGGAGACTGGATGTGCAGTTTCTAATCACCCCTTAGCCCCAAAGTCCGTGACTTAATCCACCTAATCACGTTAGATGCTGTTCAGCTTCCTGCTAGTCAGCATTTTTCAGTGATAGAATAGCTGTATTTTCCAGCAGATTGCACCCCTGCATTGATCTTCATACAAATCAATGTTATTGAATCTTGGCACACTGTGCTAAATAAGATTTAACTTTATTTTATATAATTTAATTTTGAAGATATTTAAACATCCTCATAGTGGAGCAACAAAGCAAATAAAGTTGTTTGTAGGAACATGAGCTAGTAACAAATTTGTTACTATCCTCTTCTGTAGGCTCTGTCAGGCTGAAAATAACTTAGATCTAAGTGCTTTATTAAGTCTCCCACCAAATGGGTTGACTAACATTTGTCAGATTTGGATGATGTTTCTACTTCTCTTTTGATAACCATTTTGCAGACTACTATTGCAATATGAACTGACAGAAAATGGTAAATTTTCTTTCAAAGAAAGAATTATTTCTCCCTGTTCAATGACTGTAATGCTAAGAACACTTGACTATTGAAGGAGAGCTCCATCACCACCGTATTTGAAGGGTTTTTCTGATTATATTGTGAATTCCACTAATGCCCCATGTCCAGAGAGATGAGAAAATGCAATCTGATGCTTATAACAATGAATCATCACATTGGCATAGAACTGCCTGTGTTTTCTGTATAATAAAGTATCATAAAAACACTGAAGTTTTAATATTATTGTTGTAATATTCTTTGTTAATATATTTTTTCCAAATATTTTTCAGCTCCTCAAACAACTGGACAGCAGAAACAACATTAGATGTTGGACCATTCATAGCTCTGCTGTCAAAAGAGGAATTAAATGTCCTCGCTGAAAAGGTATGCTTTTATTAAAAACTTTAAATTTGTAACAGATATTTTAGAACTTGGATTTATGAATGTCATAATGCAGTCTAAATTTTGTAACCTGAATGCTGAACTAGGTAAATAATTCTTTTGTCAAGGAACCCTGTGTTAATGTTTCACATATTCTTGACTCCATCAGAGAGATTTCTTCTTGAGTAATGTTACTATAAACAATTACTTGCATGTGTACAATGACAATTGTACATTGTCACATAGGAAAAAAAGGGGCATTTATAGTGATGCAGACTCCTTTTTGGTACTTTACACCTTGCAGTGCTCTTTACTCTATCCTCCTGCCTTCCAACCATAAAAGTTGTGTTTCTTATCCTGTTATTAGTGGAATAATACTGATCCAATTAGCATTTACTCATGTGGCCCTTTGCCCTGAGGCCAGTGTAGCACAAGTAACAATAACTGATGGCCTCAGCATTGCACTTTGTAGTTTCCTTGCCCTCTTTAGTTCATATAATCTTAATTATTTTATGCATAGGAGTAAACTATACTGGAATGAGGGATTCACTCTTCAGCAGAAATATGTGAACACAGTCAGTAGCTTTTCCACTGAAGATAGTGCTTATAATTGACCAGATAGAATAGGACTCTTCAAAGGAAAGGAAGGTGTCTAGCAGGGTGGAGGAGAGAGGTCAGAAAAGCCTAAAGAGGGCCAACAGGTCAAAGTTATTTCTCATCATTTAATTGGGTCCCTATCCTCAATTCATATACTTATCTGGCAAATTTAAAATAAGAGAAATGCAGCCCGAAATGGTGGAACTCATTGCTCCAGGAGAGGCTGGACACAGATGCCAATCAGACAGTGCTCAGGTGTTGCCAGAAGCTGAGAGGGCATACAGGAGGGAGAATCGCTCAGAATTTGCTTTGTTCCTCATTTTTTCCCCCTCAAATGTTTGCTGATGACCCTTTCAGTAGCAGCCAATTACTCTTTTCTGAAACATCTGGACAATGAGACGAGACTGAACTGTTACTAACCCCTGCTTTGCTAAAGTCTGCACAAGTCTTTCTTCACAAATTGATTTGTTTTAAAAGGAAGAGAAGCCTTATTTATTTTTTCTTTCCTTTTGAAGTTCCCAGATATCATTTTACAAATAGCAAAGACAATTGGACCAGTTTCTTCAGCTGAAGAGCTTCTATCAACTGTGTTCAAGTCAGTCTCCAATGGCACTGGCAGCATCCACTCATCCCTCAGCAGAGCTGGTCAGTATTGCACCAGGGCCTCTGCAAAGTGCTGCCATTTGGGGCTGAGATGGTATAATTCAAACAGACTTTGTCTCACTTTGTCATCATATGCATTCTGAGAACCAAACAAAAAAAGTGAAGTATTGAGTAACTTGTAGACTTTCAGCAAAAAACAGTGAGAATCTTCATTCTGCTGCTCATCGGAGTTGTATAATGCACTAGTTGCTGAAACACTTTAATTACAGGATTGCATAAATTAAGCATTTCCTGTGGTCTTTCTGAGTCCACAAAGGAAAAAGATGAATGATTTGAATTAGAGGGGTTTGTTAATTTTTATTTTTTTTTAATTTTTACTTTGTAATCTAATTGAAACCCCTTGAATTAAAAACCTGTGAAGGTGACAAGTTACTGTTGTGCCAAAAGATTGCACATAGTTAATCCTTTGCCAGACATGAGCATATGGTGACTGATCTGTTCTTAAATCTGACAGTGGTGGCACTGCGTTTTTTCTGTCCAAATGGACAGAGTTTGTAATTGTCTAAAAGGTATTTTAATTAGCAACCAAATTAATCTATTAGAATATCTGGTGACAAATGCATAATTTTCTTTATATGAGATAGATACTCTGACTATATTCTATTATTATAATAACAACTATTCTTTCTCTTATCTGAAATTCACCCAGGCAGAATTTTTAAGCTGTGCCATCCTGTGCCACGAAAAACAATCCTGCTGTGGGGGAAGCTTTTGAAAAGCACCAATGGGAATTTAGACCCAAACATATTCAAGGAGTTTCATATTGTCTGCCTTTGTCTTTGAAAACCTCCATGGTTCTCTGCCTAACAGAATAGAGGTTCCAAATTCTCAGCAACCTCTGGGCCACCATGGAAATCCATCTGCTTGTATAGCAGGAACTCTGTATGATGACTGTGTGTATCTGGGAATGAATTTGCCTCTTACAATGCTGTATTCATAAGGCAGAGAGAGGTGCAGGGAGTTCTAAGGGTTTATTTTTTTCATAGCCTGAAACAAAACATGACCTCAGTTGATCAGAGGAGTGATTACACAATTATCAGGCTCTAACAAAAGCAGGACTGAGCTGGTGAAATAGCAGGGTGTCAGTTAACCTATATGCATGAAATTCACTCTTTCTTCAACAAGTAGATCAGCAGATCATAAGCCATATTTCTTTAGATATGGACCACAGGACTAAAGGTTCAGCAGCAGGTATTTCAGTCTGCCTGTGTCCTTATGTGTTCTTTTTTAAGCCTCTGGATCTGCATGAATCCCAGAGACTTCTCTAATCAGCCCAGCTCATGTCCAGTGCAGGTGCAGAACTCTCTCATCTGCAATGCAAGGCTAATGCAAACCTGCCAGCAAAGCTGATAGTCTTTGTCAAAGGATAACTTGGCTCTAAGACTGTGGAGGCTCCTCAGTCTTCACTTGGGGTGCACAAGCTGAGCTTGAGGGAATCTGGGAGATGAGAAGTTGAAGGATTGTTTGTGCTACTCCAGGAAATGCTTCTGGTATTGAACTTCTGTTACCAGACATAATTTTATCAGCTCCATACAGCTCACACAGTAAGGAATGAAGTTTAATTACTGATTTGTAAATCATACAAAAAAATTTGGTATTATGAAAATTACATTGATGAATAACATTGATGCAGAATAACATTGATGCATTTCATGTCACCAATGCTATGTTGTGTTTCTCACAGACCAGTTGTGAACTAATGTTAATAACAGTAGCAATTACCAGTTACAGAGTTCTTGCTTCTATGTCAATATCAAGATTAAAAACAAAGGTTTTAAGGTGCTTAAGGCAAGATGGAACATGAAAAGCAAACCTTGGGAACTGTGTCTGAGATGCTACCAGACAGCAGTGGCAGTGCTGGAGAAAATTTAGATTTTTCACCACAAGCACTGAGATATTATAATGTAAATAAATGGTTTTTGTCAAACTAAATGTATAGCAAAAGGAAGAGGAAAGTGGCATCAGGTCAAAACTCTAATTAGTATTTCCCTCTTTAATTTCATCAGTGTATCTGGTGTGTTAAAAATTATAAAATCAATGTTTTTTTTCAAGGACACGAAGTCTTAGGTTTTCATGACTTGGGGAAGGGTGGTGCACTGTGTCTGGATGGGGAGCATTTACATGAGAAAAGCTGACCTTCTGCAGCAGGGGAAAGGGAAACAATGCAGCTACACAAGAGGGAGGTAAAGGGAGAGCAGAAGATCAGCTGGTACAGTGGAAGCTGAACAGCATTTTCATTTGCTCAACAGATTCAATCTTTTCAGTGTTCTACCCACTACTGCAGCTTCCTTTGATGCAAATAAATCCCTCCTCTGCCTCCTTTCAATGTACAAATCTACTTTGTACATCCTCGCTTTAATTTATTTATCTGGAGGAGCTTAGCTGAGGCACAGCATCTGTGAAATTCATGCTTTTTACTGGTAATGACCATATCCAAAGACATGTAGGGATTATTTGGTTTAGATAATTATTTAATAAGGTTTTCCTAAATTAGTGACAGGAGAGGGAGCAGTAAACAACCACATTAGTATTCTTATTTATGCTTTCCATCAGCATTAGAGGTAGATTATGCCAACAAAGACTAGGATTTGTTAAAACACACAATGGAAACTGTCTAGTTTGATAATGCATGGGCCCAGAGCCTGACTGTAAATAAGATTTTTTAAAGGCAGTTTGTCTGTCCAAACAGTGCTGTGTAAGTGAACAGCCCTCTCTAGATCCTGACATTTTAACAACAGGCTTGACATAACGAACAAGCACGGTGCTTCTCTGACACATCCAGCTTCTGTCTTCATCTTGTTTAAATGTCAGACAAGTCTTACAAGATATATCTCTATCAGGCATTTGAGAGTGCAAGGACCTCTCAGGTCTGTTACATTCCTGTTGAGTTGGATTCACTGTTTGAATGTGATGTTTATTCAGCTGAAACTCTTCTTGGTGAACTTCCACCAGGGTCATCCCAAACATTTGCATTTCACTCCTGTTGAATCAAGGTTCCTAGCAAATGGTGGTTTTACCTCAGAACAAGCCCTTACCTGGGTTTTGATGCCTTTAGAGAATTAGACTTGAAAGAAACTTGCAAGATACTGGTAGTTCGTATTGCACACATCCATATTTTACTTTTATTGTGGCATCCTGCATTGTAACTGTTCTGAAATGTATGTCTGCTGTTGTCCAGCATGCACTGCTTTTGGAGTACAAAAAATATAACCAATGTCTTGCAAATTAGGCAAATTCTAGTTTTATATCCGGAACATTAGTAATATAAATATTTTTTAAATTCTTCAATTACAAAATAATTAATTTATCAATATCACATCAGCAGCAGTTAATTTTCATAGTCTGTTGCTCTCTTAAATATCAGTATTGCTTTGATTTATTTTGTCGTCTCTTTAATGAAAACTCTTGCTATTTGACCTTTTTCAGATTGCCTGAGAACCAGAGCTCCTTCTTCAAATGAAATAATTAAATTAGGAGAAGCAAATGTCTTTTGGTCAGTTCAGGAACTGAAATGCATGGACCCAGGGACTTTTGACAAAAATGTGGAGCTTCTTGGGGCTGTCTCAGGTTTTAACAGCTCCCAGCTGACTGCCTTGAAGGAAAAAGCCAAGCAGGTAACTATCCTGTCTGTGAAGGAAAATTAAATCTGTAATTTGATTTGGTGTTATTGAACTATGCAGTTCTAAAATAACTGTGCTATGTCAATATCACTACTGCCATGAGAATATCTATGGTTTATTGGAAAAATAATGTGAGGTGGTGATAGAAGACTATTGCCCTTGCTTTAGAGTCAACAGGCAAGTAGTTCTGAGTTATTGGCAGCTGAAATAATTAAGTGTTTTAGCTTTTGAATTGCTTTTCTGCTTGCTTCTTACTTTTCTTTCATAAATGAAAAATCAGCAAGCAGTACTAGGGGCTGTTGATTGCCCTGCTGAGAATTAAGCTTGGCATGTTAAACTGTCTACATGGATGTTAAATACAGCTTCCAGTGGGGTAAACCCAAACTGACTGAAAGGCAGTTATTGGCTGAGTAAAGTTCCTTCTTCCACCTTCTCAGAGGCAGGGACACACCCATCAGTGGGAAATTTTAGGGAGGAAAAACCCACCTACATTTTGTCTTTACCAGAAGTGCAGTCAGACAGAGGACTGTGCTGGGGGCAGCTCAGCACTCTGGCTGGGTCTGGGGCATTAACAGAGCTCTGAGCAGCCCTGCCTGAGCCAGTGTGGGCTGGCAGAGAAGTCAGACTTTGCTCCATCCCTGTTGTTGCCATTGCACTTCTCCCTGGGGGTGACCTCCTCTTGCTGCTTTGTGATTGCCTGCACTGCCAGGGAACCAACAAATTCCCAAACATACTTTCGGTTCAGCAAGGAAAAAAAGCCTTACGGTGCAGTAAGACAAATTGTTTTGGTTGCAGAAAACTCGAAGGTGAAGAGGGTACTGGCCCCAGCCCGAGTTCAGCTTCCTGTCAACAACATCTGCTGGAGGTTATCTGTTTTCTGCTTCCATCTCTGCATGGTTACTCTGTAATCCCCTTCTGTCAAAATGATCCAACATGTAAAAGTCCTTTTTAGGTTCCATCAGATCATTCTGACAGAATGAGGTTGGGAAACATTTACAAGTTGTAGTTGGCTGCAAGTAGTACAGAGTGCAAGAGGCTCAGAGACCTGAGGGCTGTGACCTCTGGAGGAAAGCAGGAGCAGGGGGCAATGTGGGCCTGGCCAGCATCTCCTTAAACCAGCAGCTGCAGCCAGTAGTGGAGCTGACCATGGATTTTGGGTAAATAAGGCCAACTGTGCAATTTTTAGCAGTGAAGCTCAGCTTTTAAAACAGTGGAACTGCAGGTGCTTGAAGAGAAGTGGCACTGCCCAGATTTCAGAAAACAGATGGTGACTCTGCAGTTGTGTCTCTGCTGCCTGGTTGCAGGAAGATAACTGCAGCAAATGTATTCTTCCCAAGCCAGCTTCCTTCTGTCAGCAGGGACACAGGTGGGTAGGAAAAGGGGAAAAAATGTAATCCTAGAAGAAAATAAAAACAATGCTCCCCTTACATAGTGGAAATTACTATTCTTTACGGCAGTGCAACATACTGGTGTACTTATAGAGTGATACCAGTTGTAGGGAAATTGCCAACACGGTTGATACTTTCACATTTCTGACAATATTCCAAGACACACAGATCTGTAGTGCACTGAAAAGCAGTATATACTGTCTGTGAGTGTTTGTACTGATTTCTGCTAGACAAAAACAGACTTCCTATATATTAATTTCAAAATGCAATGTGGTGTTACTCTGAGCACGAGAAATGAGACAGGACAGGCAAAGCTCTTTGAAATTATGTGCATAGATGCTGTTATGTTATTAACATCTTTGATTAAAGGTTCATTAAGGCTGAACTACTCATTGTTCCAAACTAATTCAAAAAGTCTAGTTATCAGATTGTGTCTTAATGAAAGTAAGAAGCTTAGCTCACTTGTAAGTGGAAGGTCTCCCAGGTCTGCAGCAGTGACAGCTGCATGGATCTGTAGTCTCTAGGTGAATGAGGACAAAGGAGTGTTTCAGTTTCATGTGTTGTGTTATTTATATCATTCTGCCTGAGATATTACCCAGCACTGTCAGATAATACTATTTATGAAGTACTTCAAATTCTGTAGTTTGTGGCCTAGATCTGGAAACAGACACTTGGCATTTTTGCCTGCATGTGTTTCATGTATCTCTTAAGCTAGAGAATGAAAAGCTTTAAAATTAGGCTAATGCTTTTTATTATCTATTTTCTTTAGAAAGGATTGAAGTTTCCCAGACTTAGACCATTTATGACATTGTAAAACCAACATAAAAAGTCTGGTGGAAACTCAGTTGGGAGGTACAAGTCCAGCAATGCATCTCTTAAACAAATCCTTAACCCGAGGGTCATCACTGGGAAAAGCACCCTGGCAGCTCTGGGGCTGCTCTGTGTTGGATATGCTTGTTGGTATGAACAGCAGAGAGCCTGCAGCTCTGTGTAAGGAGTATTTAATTTTAGATATCCAGATTCCTGAGCTCTACTTTTATATTTTCTGGAGACTGTACAGCTCCATGTCTATCTGATGGTGAAAAACACTTATTTAGTAGGCAACTGCAGACATGCTCTTCAGCAAGTCCCCACTAGCTTTGTCCTTTCTAACTTCTTGAACAAAACTTAAGTTGTAGCTGTCCTGAAGTGGAGTAAATATTTTTCTGACTCAGAGAGTAACCCAGCCCTGGGCTTTTAGTTTTAATTTTCTAGGTGGAATTAGCAGCACAGTGTTATACTAGAATCCTGTCATGTACTTACTGACACAAAGCAGAGTTGCTGAAGTACATGAGAGCTTTAAAGTGAGCATTTTTTTTAATGTGTGCCTGTCTTGTTCAAGTCACTTCCTCCGGCCAAAACCCAGTGTCTTTTTCTGTAAAGGCAATTGGCCACATCCGGGTAGATACTGCCCACTGTCTACAGACTTCTTGTACTGTCAACTAAACGTAATTGATAGTTCCGGCCTCTGAAAATTCAGCTCTTGATGGACTTTTATTATTCTTTACTCAGGCAGAACTTTTCCTGATACCAAAACTTCTTTTGTGCTGCTCAGTGACAGCTTTTCGATCACTATAACTTTATTACAAATAAAGTAAAAATCAGGGAAGTTTAAATAAGTTGGTACTGGTTTAGAAGAGCCCCTGCTTATTTCTTTGGGTTTCTTACAACACTTTAAAAATTTAACTGTATCTGTACAAACACTTTAAAATTATTTTTAATTTTAACATTGTAGGAACACAATCTAGTAATCAGAACTTTAGGAACTGGTTCTTTGTCTGTATTACTTGATTCTCTGTCTTTCCTTGTCAGTGACTGAGCCGGGGTGACTGGTCACAAAAGCAACTTAAAGTCAGTCCCCTGGAGTGATTGCAGGTGGGTAGAAGCCTGGGTAGTGCAGGTGCTGCTTTCTTGGCAGTATAACAGTGTGGACCTAGGCACAGATTCCCATTTTTATTGTTCTTAGTGGTTTTGCTCCTACAGCCACATTTCCAGCAGTTCCTATTCTGACTCATCAACAAGTCCAAGTTGTAAAAATTGCAGCATTTTTAGATCACCTAATCATTATTGGTGCAGAAACTCAAAAACCTTCACAATTCCTAAGGTCTGCCTTTTGTGTGCAAAGAGGAATATTCAGGTTTTAGGACTATAAAACCAAGGGCTCTGAGAATGGTGTATATAGAGGAAGAGTCATAATGATCTAACAGATATTAATGGCTCTTGTCCAAAGGTTTGGGGGTTGCTGCCAGACTGGAGGAGTTACCAAATCATCTCCCTGGGCCGCATTGCTCTGGCTCTCACTGAGCAGGAAATCATAGAGCTGGACTTGCACTCCATCGACGCCGTTTCTGTTCTTAGTCAGCAAACAGAATGGACTCTTACCCAGGTGAGTGAGTTACTGAATGTACTCCTGGTGAAAGGCTCTGGATTCGTGGCTTTTGGGACTCAAGTCCTGGAATTGCCTAGAAAACAGATCCAGAGATCCACACTACTCCCTGCTGCTTTTGTGCAGCTGTGACCCCAGTGAAAAGTGGCCAGGCAGGTCAGCACTGGTGTCTGCCTGGATAGGGCTTCCCTGGGGAAGTGGCCAAGACAGCATCAATCACTGTGAATTGGGATGGAGATGAGTGTGTTCTTTAGCACTTGCCCACTAAGCAGTGGAAAGAGATCAGCAGGTTTCCTCACACTGTCCCTGGAATAGACACTACTGCTAGGAGTATTAGTCCTTCCTAGCTAAGGACAATCACAGAATAGGTAGTGTGCCACAATTAAGATCCATTGCCCTAGAAGTCCTTTATTAGCAAATACACTCCTCTCATGTTCCTTTCGTTGAATCACTTCTAGTTATGTCAATGGGACTTTCATAATATGAAATTAAAACTTCCATTTATATATGGAATTGGCAGCATATTTCTGACTTTGTGGCCCATACCATCAGGGCTCTGTGGCTGCACAGATGCTGACATGGTGGCAGTTCTGGCAGAATATCACAGATTTGTTTAATAGATTTGTGTTCTGAAGGGCGCCATAAGAAGGAAGCACTTGGGAGGATTTATACAGGACTAGTTTGCTTTTGAGGTTTCCTGCTGTCAATAAGAGTAGTTAGTTAGAAGATTAATTCTGCTGAATTTCAGTTGTCTAAAACTTAGGCAGCTAGTTATTTGAAGGTCAGCATTGTGGATAGATTAGGAAATCTTGGAAGATGGCTTGGGTTGTTTCTTTCACTGGCTTTGGAGGATGTCTTAAGGCTTAAGATGGACTCAAAGTTTTTAAAGGGTTAATTTAAAATGAGCACCATCCTAAATTACTTTAGCTTGCAAAGGCACTTTGGTACCAATATCCCATTCATATCTGAAAATTAATCCTAAACACAGGTCACCACTCATATATGGCACATATATAAGACAAGTGATCCTGAGTATTAAAAATAATAAAAATTACATATTGATCCCCTTTGGTATTTGATGTTTTCTTGTAGCAATTTAACTGATTCTGAGAAGCAATCCAGCACCATTTCTTCTTGTAAAGGCTTTCCTTGTGACCTGGCAGAAGAAGTACAGAGTGTTTTCACACCGTTTGCGTTTAGCAAGTGGTTGGGTAACAGTGCCCTGTTTTAGTGTGACATGTAGGTGGTGACAGTGCTCCTCCTGAAGGCCAGGGCTGTACACTGGGGAGGCTCAGGATATATATTTATGCTCCATAGCTTCTGTTAAGATTTTAAGCATCTAGTAACAAACCCTTCAATTATATTTACCCTGTTCATGCATACTATCTTACTGCTTTTGTAGGCAAGAGCTATTTTGCAAGGTTTTCTAGATGACTCTGGCCAGACCATCAGCACACTAAAAAGTTTTGATCTAGTTGGATTAGGAGCTGTTCTCTGTGCTTTGAACTCCACAGAAATCACATCCATAAGGACTTCTGAATTCAGGTACTGCATTTTATATCTAATTAAATATTTATTAGTAACTCTATTGATAAAATTTATTGTGCCATTTTTGTTCCATCAAGATTTTCAGAGCCTAAAGGACACCTTTTTACATTTTAAATGCTTTTAGAAAAGCAGAAGGCGTGCAGCAGTTTAAAACACATTCTTTTACAGTCTTCCTCTGCCATTTATATCCCACCATTTAAGTACTGCATTGAAAAATGCAGGTTTTTGCTCAAAACCTGAAATGTTTGTATGCAATTTGTATACATATATTTTAAATTGAAAGTGGATTTTACAGTCTTCTTATAGCAGGCTAAGTATATTTCAGGCCTATTTAGTACTGCATGTAATTGCAACTTGTAATGATGACCTTGTTGCCTTTTGCAGTGCTGCAATTGCAAGAATTGGCTTACTGTTTTGTAGCACCCCTGTTCTGAGGCAGTTTAAGAAGATGACAGAATCCGTGTTTGGTGCTGCTACCAGCTGGAATGGCTCTGTTTTACAGGAAATTGGTACTATAGCAGGTAACAAAACTACCTCCAGATGATGATGGTTGTGAAGCATTGCTATTAAGAGACAGTTTCACCTAGCTGGGGATTTTTCGAGACAGGCAAAAGACATTTCTTCCAGAGGGGGCTCACCTGTGGGGACAGACATCGAGCAATTTCAGAAGTACTAAGAAAAATTGTGGTATTCTCTGTAAGGTTCTGTAAATCTGATCCAACTGACCTTGGGAAGCACAGTCTGAAGTTACTTGGGTCCTCTAAGCTGGAAAGGGTGAATCAAGGAGGGCAAAACCAAGCAGGATTCCAGACCCCGTGTCTCTTTGTGAACCAGGCTGTACTGGGAGGAACTGTGCTCTGGCTGCCCAAGCATCCTGTCTGGAAAGAATGGGCTGCCGAGGGAAGAGCACAATGGCACAAAGATTGGCCTGGAGTGATACTTCTCCAGAGTGTTCCTGTGGCCTCGGAGATCTCCTGAGCCAGAGGTCACTCCCAGTTTTGTTCCTGGATTGGTTTCTCTTTTATCATTTAACTGCACATTGAACTCTCATAATTTTTAGCATCCCCAGTGCCTGTGGCAATGTTTCCCTACCGTAACCACCTAAGTTGTGGAAAAGTCACTCCCACTGCAGGATTGTGCTCACTAACCATGGATCAGAAGAGACTGTCAATGAGCTTTCTCTAATAACATTGCTTATGATTTTATAGGTTTTTCTAACTCTCTTTTCCAAGATAAAGCAGTTCAGGAAGAGTACATTCCATGTTAATGGCTAAGGTCAGATGATTTGTAATGCTGAATTATAATGAAAGAAACAAAATATAGAAAGAAACAGCATCTCTTTATATAACACCCTAGAATAAACAACTTATTATGTATTTTTTATAAATGCTTAAAGATTATATTACCTTAAAAATAAATTTAATAAAAAGAACATTAACCGAGCTTTGTTTCTATTATGTGGGTTTTTTAGGTGGTTTGAATGAGGATGAATTAAAAGCTTTTGATAAAAGTTTGATGCCATATCTCCAGCCATCAGCAGTAAGACATATACCTCCTGAAATTTTCCAAGTAAGAGCTTGATTACTGAAGAAGTTACTAAATTTCTATTGTTTTTACTCTAGTATAAATAAACAGTACTGATTTATAGGTTTTGGGTTTGGGCAAAAAATTTTCTGTGGTCTGTTAAGTGAGAGACCATCAAGGGTCTGGAACATTAACTTTCAGTTGTATCATCTGTATTTGTGTTGCCCATGAAATATGTTAGACAAGCTTTATTCATCCTTCAGAATGCATCCCAGAAAAAAAACAAGTATCACAAAACAGGGAATGGACACTGTATTTTCCAAAGTTTTATTCAGATCTGATTTTTTGTCTCTGTTTATTAACATTTGCTGTAATAGCTACAGATTTCTCTGCTGATTGTGCAAGAGCTGTTTTATTAACCTAAAATCTGGCACCATTCTCCTGAGTTAGCTCTGAAAAACAGATTGTGCAGGCAGACACATCAGAAAGGAATTACATCTAATTACAGCAGTACTGAATGTGGACCAGAAATTAGAACAGGGATCCTGAGATCATTGCCCCGACTTTCTTTGACTTAGTGACAAGATTAATATTCTGCCTGGACTGGTCTCTTTCAGATCTTCAGGCAAGCAATGGACAGATGAGCTAAACAGAGAGTTAACTGTGTCAGCTCCCATAAAAAAGAAAAACTCCTTGAGTATTAGCTGTTTGTGCACAGTACCACTGACAGTTCAGATAGGCATAAAATGTCCTTACAGAAACTATTTCTTTGCAAAACTGCTCTGTATCATCTTGTAGAATTTCCATCGAACAATATCTTTGTTAGTAAGAGTAGTAATGATACAAAAGGTGTTTAACAAAAAGCAGGGTACCTCTTTGGAAGAGTTTTCTGTATTTGAAAGATTCAAAGAAGATTTTGGTTTTACATGGATTTTGCATGGCCTCATTTTGCAGCTGTATAAATTATTCAGATTTTGATTTATGAAAAGTTACACTGTATTATGTACTTCAAGTGATTTAAGAAGATGCTCAATTCAAAATGTCTGAACCTGTAGGCATTTCTGTGAGTTTGCTCAGTTTAAACCAGCACATCATTTGGTAGACAATGAAAAATGGGCAAGGGTTTACTCCATCATCTGACCTACTTGCCAGGGGAATTTTGTCTTTCCAAACTAGAACCTGGATGCAGAATTATTACAAGAAAAAAAGCTTGTTGTGTAGGAGGGTTAAAATGCTTGTGACTGCAGAATGTTAACTAGAACTAAAGCAATCCAGCCTGCCCAATAATGCAGGCTTTACAAACTGGTTAATTGCTATGTGATATAAGATAATTACTGTAGGATTATGATTGCCATGTTTAATTTTTAAACTTAATTGAACAAACTGGGAAGATTTTCAATCTAAAAGAGAAAATTGAATAATAAGATTAAAGCATGGGGTCTTTTAATCTCATTGCTCTACTGCTAACTATAATCAAAGGTCAAATGTAAGTTCAAGTGAGGTTGCTTGGGAGCAGATATGAGGAAATAAATTAAAACACAAGAGGTTGCACAACACCATCAGTCTTTGAACAAATCAGAAAATAAATGTCTGGAAAATTAAACTCCAACAATATATTGAAGGAGTGTACAATACAGTGCTGGCATAGACAGCTTCCCAAGCTGTCAGCTCCCAGCATCAAAGAGAAAGGTGACAGATAGATGAGTGGTCAGGGAAGTAAATGAATATAGAGGATTCTTTTAAGCTCTATTGAGCTCTTTTATAGCAACACAGTGTTGAAGTCTATTGTCCCTCATTCCAAATGCAAGGCAGTGCTGACTTCTAATTCCTTACCTGCCTTCTATAATTGACAGCCTAAACCAATTTTTCTGTCTTTTGTTCCTCCCAGGCTTTGTCCCCAGAACAAATAGCAAACCTGGGCCCTGAGAATGCCGCCATGGTTACAGGATCTCAGCGGGAGCATCTGGATGCATCACAGCTCCAGAGCCTGGGGCTGGCACTGGATGGAGCCAGGACCAGCAGCCCAGAGACACAGAGCACTGTAGGATCTTCCCAGGAGGGGCAAACCCCAGCTCCCAGCGGTGAGTGGAGTCCTCCCTGCTCCTGCCTAGGGGAAGGGCACACACCAGTGGGGTGTGAGATCTCACAGCACGCATCAGGGTCATATCATCAGGGTGGGTTATAGTGAATTTACTAATCAACTTCTACAGTCGTGCCTCAAATCACATGCCTGACCGAGACAAAAAGCCAGAAGGATGCTGGATTTACCCACAACACAAGGTAATGGAGGAAGACTGTCAGATGGCATCAGCAGGTATCTAGTAGCATTACACTGTGCTAAGCACTAACTTGTGTAAAAGGTAGTCTGAAACAGTGAGCTTTTCCCTCTCCTTCTATCCCATATTCTTTGCCTAAATTTAAGGCAGGGATCTCCATCTCTGGACCTTCAGATCAGAGCCTTTATGTGCACCAGAATGTTGTTTGCAGAGCTGGGAAAGGAGGAAGTACTGGGGTGGATTTCCATCTTTATCCAGACTGCAGGACCACTGAATAGTTTTTCCTGCCATTCCCATCCTGTTTGGAATTAAAGCTTATACCTCAGTTGTTTAATCTTTTTCATATTTCAGTTTATACTGAAGTCACACTGGTGATGTCAATGGATGTGTTATGATGAGAGAGTTTGCACATAGTCGAGACAATGTTGAGAACTTATCCCTATCAGACAGCAAATTTGTTGCTTCCAGGGACATCAGTGAGATGTTAGCTGTTGGAGGAGCGAGAGGGAAGCTGAAGTGCTGAAATAGGAATAAGGGGAACTAAATTGCTATGATGTTCTTGCTAGAATTAGACAGACCTTCCCAGAAGCCCCTGGGAAGTGGTCTTAGCCCTCTCAGGTATGACCTGTTCCTTCTGGAGGTCTGCCAAAGGGAGGACTTTTCCGGGAAAGGATCACCTGAGTTCTTGAGCTTCTTGTCCATTGTTCCCATCTCCCTATGAAATGCTTCTCTTTGGAGCTGTGTATGTTAAACTGGAAGTGACATCTCTTGAGACCTGAATGTAACTAGGATTCAGCCGTTGGAATTTGCTGCACCTCTTTGGGGAGGTGTAGATAAGACTTCTAGGCCTGCACTGTAGCGTGACTCTGAGAAATAAAGCCTTCTGCTTTCCAGGTGCTCCTTGTTTGAGCGGCTTTGGCATCTGGCTGTGTGCTGTGTTTACACTGCACCTGCTCTTCTGAACCCTCAAAGTTTGAGTTTGAGGTAAGTTATATTTTCAGTTAGAGGTAACCTCACAACAGAAGCACAGATCACCTGTAACAGAGAAAGACTGCAGGACTCTCTTCCTGCTTTGAACACAAACAATTATTGAATAATTTTTCTGTGTTACAAAGGTGTCTTGTACCTTGGTTAGGCTCTCTCTGAATCTAATCAAGGGGAAAACACTTTATCTTATCTTTATTGTAAAGCCAAACATAACAAAGTTGTATTTAAAACTCCAATCAATTACTGCATTGCTATTTGGAGCATGTTCTTGGTTTTACTCTGTGTTTTGCCTGTTCCAGGTTATTTATAAGATTTTATTTTACAAACACTTCTATTTAGTAGAGTATTGCCATTAACTTTCATTGGATTTAAACATTTTGACAGGCTAATATTTAAGAAGAGCACTGGTAGGCTTGACGTTTAGATACCAATCAGGCAAACTAAATGCTTAAGTATTCTACTTAGTCTTTAAGATTGCAAAGCAAGACATGTCAAAAGACTTAAAATTTTTCTTTGCTTTGATTTTCAGTGTCCTGGAGCTTACAACTGTGATGCTAGAGATAAGAGTGTCAGCTCAGCATGAACAGTAGAACCAAGAGGCTCTGAGATTTCTAAGCACAGAGTGGTTAAATTCTTACAAGCAAGGTCTCCATCTGCCATCACGATGAGAACTATCTCCTTTCCATAGCTTTACCATTAACAAGTTACACAGTATCCCTGCAAATACTTCAGGTTTAAAAACTGGAAATGGCTTATCTGTCTCATGAGAAAATCACTGAAATATAGAATTGTGTGTTAGGTAGGAACTTGAATTATTGGGGGGACAGGTAGCAGGGGACTGTTATTTGGAGGCTGATGTCTGTTACCTAGTGCTTTTTACATGGGCTAATTTGGTCACACTGTTGTGTCCTTTTGTTGGGTTTTCTTTTACTTCAAGTGTACATTCCCTGGAGAGGCACTATCCTTTTGTGTGGTGTAGTAGAAACTGCACTAAAAGTTACTGCTGTTGCAATAAAATAGCTTCATCTCCGGGCTGCTGGTTTAAATCCCGCTCAGACAAGAAGTGATAACAGGCTCTTAGAATTTAAGCACCTCTACCAAATGTAGTTTCCCCATGGCTGTTTGTACTCAGTACCAAACTGTTGATACTGAGGGCATTGGCAATACTTTGAGTATTTCATGTGACAAAATGCACCATGGAAACCTGCTTATGTTCATCAAGAGACAGTCCTTTCACTCCAGATGGGGTTGAAGTGTACACCTGGGAATCCTGAGGGGAAACTGTTAACTGTGCCTATGCACTACTAGGACTGTCAATCCAGTGTTTTCCACAAGACCTAGAATAAGGAATTTCTCATAATTATAAACCACAGATATTTTCCTGTGTTTTATCAGCATCTGACTTAAGTCTTTAATATTAGCCTCTCATGCCACACCTCAATATTTTAAACAATGGGGAAAAAAGATATATTGAAAACACTCTGCGTGTGAACATACATTCTGATGTTGTTCAACATGATTTTAGACCACAAACAAATAGCACAGTTTTCCATTTTGCCATTGCAAAAGTCTTATTTTTTTCTAGACTAAAAAAGGCAATGCACGGACTGAAAAGTTTAGCTTTTTCATTCAGGGCTGTACTGTAGTAAATGCCCTTCAAACTGTATTTTGTATGTCTTTATGACAAACATTACATCTGGCTTCTCAGCCCTGAAAGTAGAATTGAAATTTTTCTTAGGTGGGGAAGCAATAGAAGTGGGAGGGAGGGAGAACTGGAGGGAAGAGCCCAGCTACTGCTGGGGCAAGGTGAATGTGAGCTCTTGCTGCAGTTGGGAGTTCCCACCACAGTCCCATACAGTCTGTAATTCCTTCAGCAGCAGGGGCTAACTTGATTCTCAGGGCTCTGTTATTGGCAAAGTAGGCAATGAGAGCTGTTTGTCACCCCCTCCTTTTCTTCTTCCCCCTTCAGCAATCTGCTGCTTTAGGAACTGCCTTTGCCTATAACTAACCCTGGCAAGTGTGACATGATGTTATAGATAATACTACATGCTTTAATTCTATGCATTTTATAAGTAAATAATTATGATTTCTGCAAACTGCCTGGCACTTTTTTCTCTAATCCTCATGGTAAGATTCCAGCTTCTCCAGCTGTGTTTCCTATTCTGCATGTGAACAGGAGATTGAGACATGTATTTAAATAGAAAGAAGTTTGTTTTTTTAATCCCAGGAAATACATGCAATTGTCCACTAAAACCAAGAAATGCTTCAGTGGTTCAAATGCATTATAAAGATTTATCAGTGTTTTCATACTAGAAAGTTCTGCCTCACTCAGATGTGAAAGTACTAAAAGGTTTTTTGATTTCTAGAAATTGCCTGACTTGAATTCTTTGTGCACTTCTGAAGATGCAGGAGAGTGTTTTCATGTCAAGAAGACAGTCAGCATTTCCAGTTCAGCTGCTTAGGCCAAATACGTGACTTAGCTCTACCAAGCCCTTCAAAGATCTATATGAGTTGAAAGTGATCTTCTTCTGTCAATATACCTGGGAGTGATTCCGTTTGCAATTATGTGAGTCAGAGTTTAGCTTTTAATTGGAGCAGGAGTGAGCTCTTTGTTTTGTGCCATCTGTGCTGTAATTTTGTTCAAACAGAAGTGCTTTTAAATAGCTGAACTGCTTGATTATTTATATATTTTATTAAATTAATAATTATGTTAAGAACTTTGGCATTGCATTTACGTTGGGTCAAGGGCTTATCTATTTCTTACAAGAGTAGTGTAAGAGGGGTAAATGTGGAGCACTGACTTAATGTTGTACTGATTTCACAGTGAGATTCCAAATCCTGTTTGCTTCATGAGATGGTGTGAGCATTTTGGATGGCAAGTATTGTATAAAAGCAATGTTAGTCCTGACAGTGTACCTCTTGTAAAGGTCACTGATGGAAAAACCCATTCTACAAAATCTGGGATTTATGAGACACCTCCATCAAAACTGTTGAAACTGAATTTCTGTGGGAAGAATAGATGGAAAGGGGAGAAAGGCATGGAGAGCAGAAGTATGCATGGTATGTAATCTGTGTGTGTGACCTGCCATCCATTCACAATCCTGCACACTGCCAGAGGAAAACATGTACACTTCATTTCTGTGAAACAAACCACAGAACCCCTCAGTACAGACATCTGTCCCCTCTGCAGATGTGCATTGCATACAACATGCACATGATCCCTTTCACTGGAATTCATGGGAAAGATGTCTCACAGTGCCTCTCTTTTTGCATGATCAGGATTTTGGGGAAGAATATACTACAGAGAAATGTAGTATAAAGATTGGATTCTTAAAGAAATGTTGCTGTTTGTAGATGTGGGTAACATTTGTTTAAACCAAGTTTAATTTCTCCTATATTCTTTTAAGTTCTTTTAGATCTTTGAGAAAGAAAACAAAAATAGGATTGTGCATAAATCTGATATTGAATATATATCATTATAATAATTTTATCTGCTTATGGTGAGAACTGCAGCTCTCTTCTCCACTTGTGACTGCTCTGATGGTTTCTGGGCAGTGCCATACATCCTGTGGGATGAACATCCAACCATCCAAATGCTGACAGTCACAACTCTGGTGTATGCCTGGCTCCTCTGAGTGCTCTGAGCCCTGTGACAGGTGACCCAGTCCAGCAGTGTGTGAGAGGAGGCATTTCATTTCATTCCTGTGATTGAATGTAGGATCCTGCAGGAGTTAACAGATGGTAAGAAATATTATTGTTGGCTTATTATTTCAGTGCCTGATACCTTTATGTTCAGAATTGTGTTTAGAAAAAAGGGCTACTGATTCTGGATCAGCAGGAGAGGAAATATCCCTGTGACCTGGTACTGAGATAAATGCCACATCTGTGGTGTCTCTAAATCCCCAAAAGGAAGAAAACAGTTACCCATCCACAGTGTCTGAAAAGTGTCCCTGTTAAAGCTGGTATTATGGCTGTTGTCAGGTTTTGTACAGTTTGACTCCCAGTGATCTCAATCTGTCACATCAGAGCTAACCAGCTCCTCAGTGTGAGGCTCTAAAGATACTGTTAAAACAACACAAAAAGGCATCCTTCCTTAATTTTAAGAAGCCCTTTATGCCTCTGTATAATCTGCTCAAATATACCAGAGGCAATTACATACTGCATTATGGCAGATTTAGCTTATCACTTCACTGCTGTGCATAGGGATCATCACCCCTCATTTACTTTCCAGTGACACCAATTGCAGCCCCATCATACTAGGCTGTGACCTTATCAGAGTCCCACTGGCTGCCCCCCTGGAGCAGATGTGAGATATTGCTGAAGGTGTGCCAGCCAAACATTCTTGGGGCTAAGGGAGAGGCCTGACTCACTCAAATGAGACTCAGAAAGAAGCAAGGACTCAGCAGTCACCTGGAATGTGTCACTTGAGCAGGTAACTGGCCACAGTGCAGTGTTGATGTTTTGGCTCATGCTGTGTTGTGGTTATAGATACCAACACTGCTTCCCAGTGGGACACTGCCAGTTTCCCCATGGCAGCTGAGGAACAGCCATCAAACTGCAGTACCTCATTTCCCTGTCATATATTGTCCTCCTTAGAAGTAAAAATCAAATTTCAAATGATGTCTTCCTCTTTTTTTTTTTCTTCTTTTCTCAAAAAAGGTTGATATTCTAGGCTGGTACACAAAGCAATAGGGTCTCTTTAATTCAGTGAAAATGTTTGCATATTTTAGATAAGTTTGTGGGGTTTTCTGGTGTGTGTTTTGGGTTTTGTTTTTGAGGTTTGTTTTTTTTTTTTAAGCAAGATCTGTAGGCATGGGATAAGGAAAGCTAAGAACCTTATAGTCCTGATTAGTAAAATATTCTCATCTGTGCCATATGATGTGGGACAGCCTTGGGGACTGTTTACTCCAGTGCTGTTGGAGGGAAGGAATCTGACTTCCTTTTCCAGTAAGGCAGGAGGTAAACTGGATAGAAATGACAGGTCTGCAAAGAATAAACCAAAGGTCCAGTGTAAGTTAAATTTCTTTTATTGGTACCCCAGAATATTTGGAATTGCTCCTCAGAAAGGGTATTTTGTGCACAGTTATACAGCATGCTGTTAAAAGTGCAGATAAACAACAAACTTGTCAGAGAGCAAAACAGACCTGTGTACTATCCAGGTATCCATAATTTCATATTTTAGGTAAGACTGTGATCCATTATCAGACCATCTTTCCTTATCTTTCTACTCAGTCCTTAGAGAAATTATGAGACTACCTCAAAGACCCCAGCGGACCTTGCCTGGCATCAGGACATGTAAGAGTTTTGCACCATAGGATATTTTTATCAAAATTCACATCTGGTTCTTTATTTGTATCCAAAAATAGATAGCCACAAAATGTATTATATTTTTTCTGCAATGAGTAGAAAGCAGCCAATGTCCATCTGTCTCTTCCTGCCCCTTTCTGTTCAGCATCAGTCTGCTTTTCCAATCCGGATTAATGAGAGGATTTTCTTGCCCTCACATGATGCAGGAACACAGGCATGTTCAGAGCTCACAGCCCAAGTGACTGAACATTGAAGTATTAACTGGAGGAATTGTGATTGATGGATTTCTTGTTTTGCTGGCAACAGCATAGCAATTATCTTCTAATGTTTTAGCTGGTATAATTAGCCTTAGAAATACTTAACAGCGTATCACTTAATATCTGTAAACTTCTCTTTGAGGGACTAAGAGAAAAGAAGAGAAGCCAAAAGTAAATTCCTGTAAGAGAAATATGAAAACAGTGGAAAATGCTAATCTGACATAGATACAGCAGGGGAATATTTTCTGGTACAGCTTTCCTCAATAATTTTTAACCATTGCATATGGAAGTGAACTGTATTGATTTATCAAAGAATAGCCATTGCTATAGTTAAAATCCCATTGGTTTGATGCACAAGCTGAAACTGCCTTAGGTCATCTTTAACTGGGGCCTGACATGTTGCAACATTAAATCAGATGTCAGAAAACAACTTAGATCACAAACAAGTTCTGAATATATACTGCATGAACTGAGAAAGGGGGTTGAGAGAATGGATGTCAGCTCTCTGCTTTTAATGTATCTGTTAAATAGATTCCATATATGCATCTGGTTTTTAATAGCTACTTTTATTTCAGTATTCACCCTTTCAGAGATCTGACATATTAAATGTACACATTTCAATCAAGTCTGTGTCAAACAAGCTGGTCCAGCCACTCTGAGTCATGTCTGTTTTCAGACCTCACACATGTGTGTAGTGATAGAAGTGCTTCAGTACTGCAGGTGCTGATGTTATAGTTATGACTTTTCACTTTCTCCCCTCCTGTTGCAGTTGGAACCGCAGATTTGGGGAGTTCTGCCAAATGCTGTCATTTTCAGTACAGATTCTCCAAGTACTATATTTGGGTTTTTAAGATGTACCCTCAAGTAGGCAATTCACTGGTGGTTACATCAAACATTATTTGATGCCAAAAATTATTCAATATCTGTTTAAAATATTTATTCTATTAGAGTTCAGATCTATAAAACTTTTCAAATGCAACATACAACCTCTTCTCTTAGGAAGTGGCACAAGATACCATGGAGCTTGTCAAGTTGTACTGCTGTGCTTGTAAACACAGTGCTGTAAAAGGACAGGCTTTGATTCGTAATCTCTGAAAATAAGTAAATTTTGTCACATTGTGGGTACTTACTAAAAAACTCGATAGTAGGTACTAATCAGTTCTCTTTTCTCAGGATTATGCAAACTCTTTAAAGAGTTCAATGTTTCTGCCACATTTTAAACAGAAAAATTAAAATATTTTAGTTAGGATGGATCCTTTTCATAAATTTCAAACAATCCATAACCTTCTGCTGTGGGAACTTTTCAGTGTATCATTCTGTAACATTACACTATTTCCTCAAAGAGGGTGTGAAACAATGTAAACAAAGAGATTTTGAAGAAATGAGCTTCCCAGCAAAGCACCACTGTTTACCTGGAATAAGCTGTTACCCATTTTCTACAACTACTGGAAATCCTATTCCTGAGCAGCTATTCCTATTTTTCTTCGCTACTGTTTGGATTGTTAGGTTTTTTAACAGAGAACATTGGAAAGTTATTGGAAAGGGCCTCTTTTAAACTGCCCACCTAACCTTTGCTGATCACGTCCTGTTGTAGGGATTAAGGATGCTGAAGAGGCAGTATGCATGATTATTAAGAAATGATTGCTTTTTTTTTCTTGGAAGTTTACACAGAATCCCGGAATTATTAGTGTTGGAAGGGACACCTAGAGATCACCCAGTCCAACCCTCCTGCCAAGGCAGGGTCACCTGGAGTAGTGACACAGGAACATGTCCAGGTGTGTTTGGAATGTCTCCAGGGAGGGAGAATCTGGAGTCTGTCCCAGTGTTCTACAACACTCAATGTAAAAAAGTTCTTACTCGTGTTGAGGTGAAACTTGTTGTGTTTTAGTTTATGGCCATTGCTCCTTGTCCCGTCACTGGGCACCACGGAAGAGTCTGGCACCATCCTGGCACAGGCCCAGAGAAGCTGTTGCTGCTCCATGCCTGGAAGTGTTCCAGGTCAGGCTGAATGGGATCCTAAGTACCCTGGTCCAGAGAGTGGCATCCCTGTCCACCCAAACCATTCTGTGATTCCACGATTCTGTGACCCTCTTGGCATCCACCTTTGAGATATTTATATGTATTGATTAGATCCCTCTCAGTCTTCTCCAGACTACCAAGGCCCAGCCCTCGCAGTCTCTCCTAAGAGAGGCGCTCCAGACCCCTCATCACCTTCATGGCCTCCGCTGGACCCTCTCTAGTAGCTGATTTTCATAGATTTTCATACCGTTGGCCTACAAAACATAATGAAATATACATATAATATAATATATCTTATATTCTATATATACACAGATCAACTGCGCGACCGCTCCCCGCCGCTCGCCGGGGCCCGCGGCTGCCGGGGCGGCCCCGCCGTGAGGGCGGCGCGGGGCGGGGCGGGCGCTCCCCCCGCTTCCCGGCGTGCACCGGCGCGGGGCTGCCTGGCCACGTCCCCGGGCCACGTCGCTCGGTGCCCGCTGAGCTTGCGCCATCTTCGCTCCCCGGCTCCGGCTGCGCCGCCGCCTCTGCCGCCGCCATGAACATCTTCCGTCTTACCGGGGACCTGTCCCACCTGGCGGCCATCATCATCCTGCTGCTCAAGATCTGGAAGAGCCGCTCCTGCGCGGGTGCGTGCGGAGGCCGCGGGGCGGGACCGGCCGGGCGTCTCCGGGCCGGGGGGCCCCGCGGGAGCCTCGCCGGGGCCCCGCGCCACCGCCCCGAGCCCGCCGCGGCGGCAGGGTGTTGCGATCGCCCCCGAAGGACCGCGCCCCGGGGACAGCCCGGCGAGCCGGGGCGGGCGGGTGGAGGTCCCGCCTGTCTCAGTGGCCCGGGAGGCGGCCCTGGTGAAGCGGGGAAAGGCGGGGAAGGGATTGACCCCACTGGGGCGCCCCTTAGGGCCCCTGGGGCGGGCGGGCAGAACTCGGCCCGGGCAGATGAAAAGGGACGGTCGCTCCCGTCCGCACAGGGGAGGGGGTTCTGCCCTCCTCCTGACCTCCCCGAGACTCGGCCCCCTCCAAATCCAGCGCTGGCGAAGCGGGTGAGCAGCCGGGAGAGGGGGAAGGAGGAGGCGCATCCCCGCTCCGGGGTGGCGGTGCGCCGGCGGGAGCTGCCATTCCCTGAAAGGTGTTGTGGTTGCCATTATTTGTACTTTAATCCCTGTGCACCACCGCTCCGGCTGTGTCCGGGAGGGTCGCTTCTTCCTTACGTAACTGCCCGGCGGCAGGCGAATGAATGGGGAGGCCGGTTTGGAGGGGGGGGGGGAGGAATTCGTCCCCCGCGGGGCGGGCAGCCGCCCTCCCTCCATCTCGCTGTCCCTCCATCCCTTCCCTCGCCTGCCCTGGCCGCGCCCGGCCCCTGGGCCGCCCGTGTACGCGGCAGCCCCGGGTTTGGTGCAGCGCCGGCCGCCGCTGACTCGCAGTTCGCAACCCCTGAAGTTTCCCCGCTTTCCCCTTGCCTCCGCGGCCGGCCTCACGCTCCCCCTCTCCTTCGTTTTTGTGCGGGAATGGAACTGTTTCGTGCCGCTGTTAGGGCTGGTGGAGGGGCTGCTGTCGGCCGGGCCAGCTTGCAGTAGGAAGCAGTAGGAGGGAGATTCCCGGCGGGAGCCGCGGGCCTGTGTGACGTGGCAGCGGGAGCGGCGCCGGGTCCCGGCCGGGCGAACCCCGCTCCGCCGCCCCCCGCTGCCGCTTCCCCCCTTTCGGAACGGGCGTGCTCCAATTCCTTGTGCCATGGTTCGCTTTCCCCCGTCGACTATACGGTGTGGTGGTTGGAGGGAATTGCAGGCAGTTCCCATAACTGCAGCATAGCTGCTTTCTTTCAGAAAACTGGGAGTTATTGTCATTCAAAATGGGCATTTCCTTGCGGTGTGTGTGTTATGTGGGTCGGACCACCCGCCCTGGGAATACCGGTTTCGTTGTGCACGGGAGTTTGAATGTGAGCTTGACTTTGCCCTCTTTCCAGTGAGCTTCTCCTTCTTTAGTGAGGGCAATTGTTCTTGAAATCAGTTTGCCATGTTTTGATGATACTGTTCAAATACCGGGTTAGTACTGTTGAACAGATGTATCTGTAAAGTTTTCAGTTAAAAACATGAAGAATTAGTTTAATTTGTAACCTGAAATAACTGAGAATGGGGAAATGAAAGAGATTTACACTGCAGGTAGGAGGAAGTACGGGTTCTGTATGTTGTCACGTAAAATCACTAGCTAATCACTTGGTAGCACAAAATAAGAGTAAATTAATAGTTTTGTTTTTAAAAAAGTAAACTAATAGCTTTGGTTTTAAACAGACAAAGTAAAAGCTGTTCTTAACTTTACAAAAGAGGTCAAGCAAGTGACTCCATGGCCCACATGCAGCGGTAGTGCAGAACTATTGTTCCTGAGGTCATGGAACACAAGAGCACCTTCCTGATAAACTTACCTGGCTCAAGCTCTAGTGCATCACAGGAATCCAGCCAGGATCTGGCAGGAGAGGGCCTTGCCTTCTCCAACTCTTGTGTAGAGTTTTGTCCTGTGATTGAGAAATGGAGTTGAGATTACAAACAGCAGGAGGGTTAATGATCTAAAAACGGAATATCATTTACTGTCTGAAGAAAGAAAATTAGAAATTCTATTGCAAGGCTGAAATTCAGATAGGGTTTGAGCCAAGAGATTCTTAAGTGACCTTTGGATATGAGGTTATTTACACGGTATAGTACAGTGTGACCTGGTCCCATCTTTCTGCTTAAAAAGTGATCTGATATTGCTTTCCTTAAACTAATTGTGATTGAGAATCTGTACTGCTAGGGGTTTATTCATAAGAAAGCAGCCTCACACCAACCATTGGTACAGCTTTCTCCAAGAGAGAAAAGTAAACAGGCCTGTATCACATAGGTGATACAGCTCTCCCCTTTCCCAAATTAGCCACCATCCCATGGCACATCCATGAACTCTTTCAGTAAAAAATACTTGATTAATTAATTTTCTTAAGAAAAAAAAAAGGCAAAAAGCAGGGATGTGTTTGTCAGGGGTTGTTTGGTTGTTTCTTTGGTGTCTTCTAGTTCTGCCTTCATCCTCAGGAGTAAATCGAGTTTGGTGGTGCTGCTATGAGATTGGTGTCTGAGGCCTAACAAGTTTGTCTAGAATGAGAAGAACGTGAATACCTCAAAGGAACACGAGCAAAGAATTTTATTTTTGGGGCTCTATTCTGTTCCTCCTAGTGGTTCATTGTTGTTAGTTGAGGTTTCTATTAGCAAAACCTTTGTAAATATATATTTACATATGTTTGTAAAGTCATACAAGACAATAACCCCTAAGTAGTTACCAGTTAATGTTGAGCACATACGAAGAGCCTCTTATTACAGGGCTTTCTGCCATTCCTTTACATTGTATGGTTATTAGAACCATTTATAAATTAAATAAACTTATACCTCGTGGTTATTGGTGACTAAAGAAACATGGGCAAACCAGCTGCTACTTTATTGTGCACTTGTGAAGCAGTAGAGGCTTTGAAAATAAATAAGGGCTTCTGACTGCTGGCTGAATTGCAGGCTGTGATCCATGAAGAGCTGGCAAACCACATGGTGCCGACTCCTCTCTTCTGGTTGCATCTGTGTGTGTCTGAGGCCTTTGTTCAGGGAGAACTCAGAGGCCTGTAAAAGCAGCTGGAAATGAGGGAGACAGCCTGTGCACCTCTGTTGCAACCTGCTGTTTTTTGAAGACTCATAGTTCCCATTTTCTTTCTCAAGAAGTGACTCCTCTAATTGAAGAAGATAGGTAAGGCTAGGCTCATCTGCACTTTGAAGCAGTCTGTATTTTCTGTGTTCTAGAAACTTAATTTTTTTTTCTTATTTAGTCAATAGGTTGAAAAGAGAACAAGGGGAAAGCAAATCAAATCATGACTTCAGAATTTTAGAGTTGGCAGGGAAACAATTTTTTGCACGTCTGGTTATTTGAGTTTCCAAATTTAGAATTTGGAAATATGTTTGCCACTCAAAATAACAGCTCAAAAATCATTAGGAAGAGCCATGGACAATGTAGTAGGTAACTCTGTTATTGACATCATGTCATAATTACAAAATTCATGAGACTTGAGGAATCCTGTGCTTCCAAACATTCTTTAGTTCAGACTGTATTTTCTTACCCATTTCAAGTCAAATTACATTGTTTGCAGTGCAGATTACTGCCTGAAAATTGATTTGCATTTCTCTGTGCCGTTTATCAAGTGTTAAAGGTGACCTGCAGTTGCAGTGCTGTCAAATTATATGCTGTGTACTCTAAAAAAGTAGTGTAGATTGTAAATGTGTAGTACTTTTGCTAGGTAATGTAGCTGTATCTCAATTTTATGTGTCTACTGTGGACCAGATAATATGCTAAGATGAGGATTTCTGACAGCACTTTGCCATAGGCTGCTGCTGATTTGTCTGTATTTTCTCAAAAACTGCTGCTTTTGGTAGCTTTGGAATTTCTTCTCTCTCTTTAAAGGAAAGTGTTCTCTTTCTCAGGTGGAAAATTTGTCTTTAAAATTAGGTTGGGTTTTAAATTGGAAGAACAGGGATCTTAACGCTAGTATGTTACTAGCAGAACCAAAGAAGTTGTGGTTCTGTTGCTGATGTGGACTTGGGATAGAACTAAATTACTTTATTTTTAAAAGTCTGTGAAGTTCCCATGGCAAAGTATGGACTGACCTTTCTTAGAAGAACTTTTGTTTGTAGGTTTTATGGCTGTGATGTGCAGTTCATAGTTGTTAAGTGCTGTATACACACCACAGCTCAGAGCCTCTGCTTCTGCCTGTTATTCCTTACCTTCAGCAGAATGAAATTGATAAGAAAGTACTACAATTTCAGCTCTGCCCTCCTGCCTGGCTGTGAAAATCACCTGAATTAAAGTTTCATGCTATGGCTTTCAGCCAAGCTGGAGCACAGAAGTTGAAGGAGTTTTTCCACCTGTGAGGATGAAACAGAGAGGTTTTGCTCTTCCAAATTTGAGCCCAGAGCTTTGGAAAAAGAAATAAAACATTTTTATTTAGTTCAAGAACTAAGTAATATTTGTGGGGGTAAAAGGAAAGGGAGAAGGATGAGAATAACATCATTGTAGCCTCAGTGTATTGCAGTGTCCAGCAGTGAGCCAGGGTCAGTGCTATGACATTGATACATTTCCTAAAGTTTTGAAATGCATTGAAGTTGTAAAACTGTGTTTACCTGTTCCCTTGCTCTGTTCTTGCTCGTGGTTTAGCTGTTTCTCAGTTTGCCTGTCTCTTCATAGGCCTTTGGTACAATTTAAACCTTGCCTAATCTAGTCTAGCCTACTTAACCTGAAAATTAGTTTAATCTTGGGTCTAGGGTGGGTTTCAGGATTTCACAACTATTCTAAAGATTCAAAAATCAGTACAGATTGTGAGTATTGAAAGGCTTAATAAAAATTACAACTTTGGGGTTGAGGAGGTAAGACTGGCAATGACTTAGAAGAATTTTTCAAGTATATTATATGTATTTATGACTGCATATCCAGATCCAAATTTATAGCTGTTATCAGTATTTAATGTCTTTTATATGCTTTTTTGCTTTTTTTCTTTTTTTTTTTTTTTTTTGCTGTTCCCAGTTATTTGCTAAAAGAAAATAGCATGCTGAATAATTTAGCCTAATTATATTCTGTAGTACGATGCTGTTTTGTAATCTGTCCAGGTGGATTTCTGTGTCCTGTGGATTCTGACTTTAGGACAGCTTTGCTTGCTGTGAAGTTTTATTGGCAAGTTGTGATGCCAATAAGCACACCTGGGATGAACCCAGAGTGCTGCTTCAGCTGTCAGTGCAATGCAGTTGTAGTTCAAGAAATGTCAAATGTATTTTTTTTTTCTAAACTTTGGGAGGTGTTTTGTTTGTGGGTTTTTGGTTTTGTTGTTGGGCTTTTTTTGGGGGGAAGGGTAGGAGGGACAGCAGTGTGTTTTATTTATAATACTTGCAGCTTGTGTTTTATGACTTAACAGCCTGCAGGTTTTGAGATGGTCTGTGTTCCCTGTACTGTACTTGGGCTGTTCTGTAGGAGGCACATCAGGCTCACCTTGCAGACATTTCACAAATAAAAGTTGCAAACACACCCCTTACTAATTGTTACTGTTTCATTCTTGTACTCTATAGGTTAAATTCCTTCATCTGGAGCAGTTTGTTCCATGTTCCTTTAGCTGGAGTGAAAAAGGACTTCAATAGCCATAGCATAATGCCTTCTTCTAATTGCTTTATGGCACTGTTTATAAAAGCCTTTCTAGAAGTATCTCTGTATAAAGGGACAAGGATTTTCAGCCTTGCATCATAACCCTCTCCTACAGAGTATTTTTCCCTCTTTTTTTTTGAACAAGACTTGCATGCTTAGCTGAACAGATTCAATTATTTTCGCCCTGGATGACTGAAAACAAGAATAATTGGAATAACGAGATAGAGGCACAGAGTAGGTTGTTTTGTCCCCCTGCTGTGACACACCACCACATCAGTATTATGGAGCGATGCTTCACCTCAGTTTTCGGAAGCTTTTAGTGACTGATTGTGCAAAGCTTTTATGCTTCTAGCTGTGCTCTAGTGCCTGAAGTGCAAACAAACATTTTGACATTGGGGCTTTGACCTAGAATCAAAAGTTGTTTTGAAGATGCAGTGTAGATGTCTGACATTTTTTCTCACTTCTCTCTCTTTTTAATATTTTGTTTTAGTACATAATAACATGTGGGTTTGATTGTTTGATGTTTTTCTCACCATGTGGTCAATTGAGTCTGTGAATTGAATTGCCTTATGTTTAAAATCTATGTATTCTTCTAAAATCCCATTATTGGAGCTACCATGCCTTCTCCTTGTCACTGGGTCTGTTCTGTCTATTGCCCTTGTACCTTTCCAGCTATTCAGTATATAAAGATTATACTGAGGCATGTGACAGCACTCTGAGAACTGAAAGCCAATGCAGCCTTGCCCAGTGATAATACAGAACTGATAGCTTGCAGGTGATATTTTTGGAGATGACACTACCTGCTGTGAGTAACTTCTAAACCTTGTGTAGTGCCAGCACCTCTTCCAGTACAGGGTAACTTATGTTCACACTACTGAGCTATATGGGCTTAGAATTCTGTTTGTACAGCTTGGGAACTTGGATTTTGTCCTAATTTTATTATCAACTTGCTTAAAAATAAAGGATATACCCTTTCTCATCCTGGTCATCAAATGTTTCAAAGCACCTCATCACTTTCTGAATGATTAATTATTTCCTTTATCACTTTAGGTATTTCTGGGAAAAGCCAGCTTCTGTTTGCACTGGTCTTCACTACCCGTTACCTGGACCTCTTCACTTCATTCATTTCATTGTATAACACATCTATGAAGGTAGAGTATACTGAAGAGTTAGAAAAGCTAGTGAGGCTGCATGCAGAGTGCCTAATTTCATTAATAAAAGCCATTTTTAATGGCCCACTGCACCAAAGTTCTAGATGAGCTTTGGATAAAGACTGTGGAAGATGGAGTCAAAACCCTACTTTTTTTCTGCACTCTACATGCAATTTTAAAAAAAAAACTATTTATATTAGAATAAATGGCATTTTGGTTATTGAAAATACAAGCTTTTGGAAAAATGGTTTAAATAAACTGTATTTCTAAATTGAGATATTAAAGCTCAAGTAAATCTCCTTTTATTCACTACAAGGTAAATTAGTATTCAGGATGCACTGCCTGGATTGCAGCTACTGTCTGGTCAGAGGCTGATCAAAAGTTGACAAGAATAAGCTCTAAGGAATGTAGCTTCTGTGAGTTATACCCCATCACTTGCCCACTGAATGTCAGAGCCTGAATTAGAGTTTGTTATTTACTCATTCCTGCAATTTCTGGTGCTGAGTACAAGAAAATAAAGCAGTAGTCTGGGAGAGGGCAGTATGTTTGTGGTTTTTTTAATCTAAATCCTTTACTCTTGGATTTTCTTGATGCTTTTCAGCTTTAATTTAGAGGCTAGTATAACTTTGCCAAGAGGAAAGACAAAAATATTCAATAATGCAAAATGTATGGATGAATGAGGGAAATAATACTGTAAAATAAAATACTATGTCTTAAACTCACACTTTCTTTCCAACAAGTGAAATGTGTATGCCTAAGTTTTAATATTAACAATATAGATGAGGAGCTGTGGATTAAATAAAATATTCTTGAAACAGAAGCTTTTTCCATATGTAGTTTCTGACTGGAAGGTATCATTAGGTGCACTAAAAGAGCAGGTAGGGAGTTTTGCCATTTATTTATTTATTGGTTGTGATTCAGGGCCATGACCACATCTTTGTTCTGCAGCCCTCCTAATCAGAAAAATTAATGTGGAAATACTAACTTTGAAAATGGTAGCCTCTATTTCAGTTTCAAAGGTTCCTGCTTAGAAAGACTGTTGGATATAATTGTCTTTTCAGCCCATTATTGAAGCTGCTTGAGTGTCCCAATGCAATTTTGTGTTATATTTATATATATGAATATATGTGTAGGAGTACATAATGTTACACAGTTGTTGAGAATAATTGAGAACTTGAGAGGACTTTAGTTGAGAATTTGGGAGTTGGGATTCTTGAGACAAAGAAATCTGTAATATAAGAAATAGGGATTAATTCACACTTACTTAGTGTCTTCTATGACCATACCTGCTGTGATCAGTTTATACCATAGTAAAGCTTCTCTGTACCCTGTTCTGTGATTCTTTAGCTCCATTTGGCTGGGGTGCTCATGCAGCAGAGCCTTTGGATTCTGAGCTCCTTAATACATTATTTTTAGGATTTTGTATTGAGCAGAGCATTAGTGATTAATAGCATCTGCAGACAGTGGGATTTTTAATCTGTTACTTCTCCATTGCAAATAACCCTTTTCTAATGTGATAAATGGTTTGGAACATTTAATATTTGTGCTGAAACTGGCAGAAGCTAAAATACTTGTCTAGTCTGCTGTACTGTGTTGACTGCAGGACAATGAGCTCTGTCCTGATGATGGCAGATTGACCTTTAGAAAGTCTTAGATTCTCTCTAGTTCTGTTTTCTCACCTGTAAAATGAAGCTTTTTGCTTATTCCACAGGGAATACCTATGAAGGCTACTGTGCCATAACCATTCAAAACTGTTAGACATCAGCTCAAATTGAATTCTGGTTCATTGCTTCTCCCAGTTTCTTAGTCTTGCAGGTTTTGTGGCCTGTTGGTTGGTGAAGAACAGTGTCCAGTTGCCACTTTTCAGATTTTAGAGATGTTTAAAGGTCCAAAGCAAATCAGCTAACTTGTGATATGTTAAATGGTTGTCTGAATGGGGCTTATTGAATATTTTTTAATTGCCACATGAGCTACGCCACACTGGGCTTTTTGAATGTAGAAAGGCCCCTTCCGTTATTACTGTGTGTATGCACCTGCACATTATTAACCTAAATGTTCAGGGCCAGTGCTTCCCCTGCAGCTGCAGAACATGTATTTCTTCTCTAAATCACTTCCTTAGTTCTGGAAAGGATCTTCACCTTTGGGCAGTCACTTCAACCATGGACATGTAATGCCTTTAAAGCAACAAAAACCAGTAGAGCCCAGAGTCATTCAGTTTTGAATTATTACTCCACTGACAAAAGTTAAGCACCATCAACAGCATGCAAAACCTCATAAGCAATGCAAAGAATCAAAAAAGACCACACTTACTCCTCTTAGTGGTTATTCAGGGAGTGTGATTTAATCCTGGAACCTCTATGGATTGTTTTGGGGTTGTTTCTTTCCTTGCCCTCAGCTTATCTACATCGCTTGCTCGTATGCCACCGTGTACCTGATCTACATGAAGTTCAAGGCCACCTATGATGGAAACCATGACACCTTCCGAGTGGAGTTTCTGATAGTTCCTGTTGGTGGGCTCTCTTTTCTTGTCAATCATGACTTCTCTCCACTGGAGGTGAGTTGAAGTGGACAGGAGATGTTTTTGGGGTTTTTTTTTGGCTAAAATATTTAGAACATGAGCATTTTTAGCATGTCTAGTGAATGGTTGAAGGGTGTCTATGTTTAGTAGGTTCAGGCTAATTCTTTCATCAGGGAATCTGTGTGGTGCAGATGTCTGTGCAAATTTAAGGCACCTCAGGAGACCAGCATTGTTATCAGCATTGATTATTTTATTAAGCAGAAGACTGTGTTTTTCCCACTTTTGCACTTTGATGGCTGTTTGAATTCCTTTTGTTCTGTTTGTTAAAGAAATCCCCAGCAATGCAGTTTGTGAATAGTTGGTGCCACCTGGTGAAAACAAAAGGAATTATACTACTACTTAAACATTTGCATAGAACTGCAAATGGTCTAGACCGTTAAAAAATTGCATTATATTTAAAATGCAGCTATATGTTTAATTACAGAAAAGTTACATTAAAAATGTAATTACAGAGGGTTCAAAGAGGTAGTTTTTTTCCTACAAAATAGAGAGCAACTTTAGATGCTTGTTTTACGTGGACTGAGCTGCATTTTTATATTGGGGTTAAATAAATTTATTTCAGAGTATGGGAATTTGAATTGCAACCCTTTGAGACATATTTTAGATTTTTGTTCTGTGTTTTTTACACAGAACTCTTTAAACACATAGATTAAAAAATGGAAGAACATTGGAGGGGGAAGAGCTTCATCTTCCCTGCAGCTTTCTCAGCATGGACTTTAAATTGCACCTCATGGTAATGTGAACTGGATGCACACAAATTCCCTCACAAGTAAACCTGTATGTGCCAGCTCAACAGAGAGCTGGTTTGGGGAGCCTGCTGTCTGCCAGGAGAGTTCCTTCCTCCCATCTTCTGGTTGATTATTAAGATTTCACTTAGTTTTTCCTGTACCAAGGAATGTTTGCCAAAATACTGTACCTGTATGAATAGGTATTCATCCATAACATTGTTAGAGAGTAAAAAGTCAAGCCAAGTCAAATGTTTTCTTTCCTGCTGTTATCAGTAAGACAGTTGAATATACGTGTGTTTTTTTTCCTTTCAGATACTGTGGACCTTTTCCATCTATCTTGAATCAGTTGCTATTCTCCCTCAACTTTTTATGATCAGCAAGACTGGGGAAGCAGAGACCATCACTACTCACTATCTTTTCTTCTTGGGTCTGTACCGTGCCTTGTACTTAGTCAACTGGATTTGGCGCTACTACTTTGAGGGATTTTTTGACCTCATAGCTGTTGTTGCTGGTGTGGTCCAGACCGTTCTGTACTGTGACTTCTTCTATTTGTATGTTACAAAAGGTAAGTAATGCAGTAATGTCCAGCTTCAGGTTGTGGAATGTAGCAGTTAACAGGTTCTTAGGGATCTGCAACATCAGCATTATGAGTTGTTAATTCTTTGTGAAAATCAGTTCTGAAGTATCCTTAATTTTGAGGATTTTTTTGGGGTATGGGTAGAACATAAATGTATAAATGGTCTGAGGAACTTTTGGAAAAACTCAGCTGTGGCTCAATATATATTGCTGTTGCCTTCCAAGGATAAAGCATGATCCTCCTGCTTCCCCTGACCATGTACCTTGTTACAGGCAGATCCCTGCTTAGAGACACCTTTCTCAGTACTTTAAATACCGTGTTTTGGATGTTTCTATTTATGCTGAGTGTAGAAGCAGACACTTCTGCTGAGTGCATTAATAATTCTGCTCTTACTCATATTTCAGCTTCCATCATGTAACCACAAAGCTGCATGGGGCTGTGTTGTTTTAGTCATAATTCTTAAGAGGCTGTGGTGAGGGGCTAGTATGTCCTATGAGGATGAAAAGTGGGAACTCCAGGGTGCCACGAGAGGGCAAGGTTAGAATTGTTAATTCTAATTTTACCAGTATTTATTGAAGAGAGACAGACAGCCTGGGAGGACTGTCTGCAGTAGATCCATTTGGTGTGAAAGCTCCCTTTGACATTTTAACTGTGTCTGCTTCTCCTGCATTATAACTTTATTTTGCTGACTGTTTTCTCTCTCACTTTTCCTTGCAGTCCTCAAGGGAAAGAAGCTCAGTTTGCCAGCATAAGTGCCAAAACATCACTAGCATCTGTCCTTTTGGATGCTTGGACAGAACAATCCTTATCACAAGCAAAGGTGAAGATGCTTGAGACAGAAAGTCAGAAACACAGCTCTTTATAGTGCAGATAGTCATCAGCGGCTCTGTAAGAACGGAGGAAAAACAACCAGCAGATTTCTGTTTGATGCATCTTGCCTTTATCTTTTTTATTACTATGTATAAAGATTTTTTACATAAAGAAACTTATACTGTATTAATAAATTCAGTGTATGGTTTCAATTGGAATAGTTCCAAAAGTGAGATTTTTGTGAGATTGTTTATGACCAGGAACAAGTGCAAACGTTTTTTTAATTTTCAAGATTTTCTTTGAAATGACTGATTTTTTTCTTTTTTTTTTTTTTTTCAGTGCACAAATATGTGCATCCTTGATGGATGGTAGTCATCTGTTCTTTCCCTTTGATTCAGTTTTCATTCCACTATATTTATTTTTTTTTTCCAAAAGGCGAATATATGTCAACTCTAAATCTGAAACCACCGATGTTTGATGTGATGTGCTGGTGCCCAGTCTTTGTGCCATCTGCTGACATGGAGTTCCTTATTCAAAATATATGTTGGTGCTAGAAGGGGAACGGTCACGTTTTGTAGTTGTTCCCCTTCTAAAACAGGCTGATGGCAAGAGGGCAGTGAGGAAATCACTTGAGGCTACAAGGATGGGCTGTTTCCTGTTCTGCCATGATGTCTGGGAAGGTAATCCCAATAATGAAAGCACTTGGCAGCCCAGGTTGTGAGGGGTAAGGGATGCGATTGTGTTAATTAGTGGCAAATGTTTGTGACTGTGTTGTTTGTTCAGGAAGAGAAGGTTAAATATCTTGGATGTCCAGCCCTGCTCCACCATTACAGCTGCAGGAATGGGAGACTTATAAGTTGTTGATTACAGAAATCTGTGGGTGATCATTTAGAACAATATCTACATTTTCTTATTAATGAATGCTTTATAAGCAACTTCCATGTTCAGCTTCAAGTGGTTTTCGATGTCACTTTTGGACAATTAATATTTTTTTTATAAACTTTTCAGAATCAGCAGCACCAGTTACCATTCTTCATCCTTTAAATGATTCCCTTTTTTTACTGAGCTGTTGCATGATTTATCCTGTGTTACCATCCTCAATAAACACTTTATGAAATGGTGAAAACATTTTGGAGTTTCTTTCTTTTTTTCGTTCTAGAATGTGAAAGTTTTCCGTTTACTTGGGACTGGATGAAAAGTTGCAGTGAGGATGAGTTTCTTAACGTCACTGCTGTGTTGAAATAAAGAGGTTTTAAGTCTTGGAGGGGCATTATCACTGATGGAAGCAATAATGGCTGAGTTCTACTTGTTTAATGAGAGCTGAAGTTTTCAGCCTTGTGCAGAGGAGGGTTTGGTGTTTGGATGTGTTTTATCTCCAGTTTGATTTGCCATCATTATATCCGTAGTGAGTGCTGGTTCTCTTTCCTGAGCCCAGCTGAGCAGTGTTCATGTGCAGCTGCGGTGCTGCCATCTCCTGTCCCAGCTGCTCCGGGCCCAGTCCGTCCCTGTGCCGGGTACCGGGGCCCGGCACCCGCTGAGACCGGCGCGAGCTCTGTGACGTCATTCAGCGGCCCGGTTGGATCCTTCTTCCGGGGCCGCGTGACGTCACCAACCGTGACGTCACAGCTCTGACCCGCCCGACGGGGCCGCACTGCGCACGCGCCTGGGGGCCACCGTACTTCCCGCCGCCCCGCGCGCGGGCCCCGGGACGGGGTGGGGCTCCCGCCAGGCGCGTGCGCGGCGCGGCCCGATCGGGGCGGGGCGGTGTCCGCGGGTCGGGGCGGGCCCGCGTGACGTCACGGTGACATCGTGCCCGCCCCGGCGGGCGGTGAGGCCTGAAGAGGGGGGTAGTGTACGGGACTCGCGGGCCCTGAGGGAGCGGCGGCGGCGGGGGAACCTGCAGGATGCCGGGACTCGTGCTGTTCGGCCGACGCTGGGCCATCGGCAGCGACGACTTCGTGCTCCCGGGGGCCTTCGAGCTGTTCGTCAGGCTGGTGTGGTAAGGCGTGCCCCGG